>NC_140592.1:47013770-48486505 GCF_964204655.1 Triturus cristatus
AAAAAAATATATGTATATTTCATGTTTGTTTGTTAGGTACTGCGGTGAAATGCAAGGTAACAAATTACATTATACCTCTTCCAACATGGCCGCTATGGGGAAACACTGGAGCACTGTCGCAGTTACACTTCATCAATTGTATGCCAAGCAATAGTCCTGATGCCTGCTGTAATGCCGTATGTCAGCCCGATTCCTAGCTGCTTTCCAGCCCCTTCATTCCATTTCGCTTCCTCTCTGCCCTCCATTCTCTCCCTTTCCTCTTTGTTTGCTGCCTCTACATTCTCTCCTGGTCTGTACCTCCAGCAGTAGTTCTCTTGCTAAAGTGCTAACACAAGCAAACAGCATTTACGTATTCTTCGGTTTGTATACATAACACTCTGCATGGTGTAGTTTGCTGCCCATGGAGGCAAGTGCTTCTATATTCCACAGGGGTAGTTAGCACTATAGAATAACTGCAGTGCAATACAATACAGTACATTAATGCTCGACCTTGTAAGTGCTTGTTTCCTGCTTGCCGTGGACTTCCCTCTCCACTTTCCCTACCTATCAACATTTTCTTCCTTTCATCTCCTCTATCCCTAGACTCCATTTCTTCTTTTTAGATCTCCCTTGCTCCGCTTTCTTCTCACCCGAAGCCCTTTTTCTGTTCATTGTTGCCTTTCCCTCAACTCCACGCCCTATTGCCTTCTTTTTAGTTCTCTCCCCATCTGCTTCGCTCTGCTTTTGCGATGAGATGTACTCCCCAAGTTGGCTTCACTCTGCTTCAGTGATGAGAGGTTCTCCGCACGTTTTCTTTGCTTCTACTGCAGCAATGAGAGGCTCCCCCCACGTCTGCTTCACTCTGCTTCAGTGATTTATTTAGAAATCTGTTTATTGAACTTGTAACAATAGTGATACAGTACGTCATGTAGTAGCTTAGCGTACAGTCACAATTAACGCACGGCATAGATTCATGAGAGTATACAATCAATTGCTGTAATCTGTAACAATGGGGCGGGCGTTCAGTACTGTCTTATATGAAAGGCCCCTGTGGCTGCGAGTGAAACCACCGCAGCACCGCATGCTTTGAGGTCGTACCCTATGTGGAGACTATAAAGTAATAGCCTTATTGGTATGCACATTCTTTCCAACAATTCCAGAAGACAGATAACCAATTATTTAGCAATAACCCATCTCTGCAGCCAGGGAGTTGTCTCCTCTACAGAGTAGTAACTAAAAGAACAACAGCAGCTCTCAACATGTGTCTAGGTGGTCCCCCCCATCCCCCCCCCCTCTACCAGGTCAGCTTCCCTTAGCTCCCGCCTCCCCTATGTAGAGTGTCTTGGCTCTGCTTCAGTAATGAGAGGTTCTCCCCACGTCTGCTTGTCTCTGCTTCAGTGATGAGAGGTTCTCCCCATGTCTCCTTCGCTCTGCTTCTGCTTCATTGTCGAGAGTCTCCGCATTGGACCTGCGTGTCCAGACCTTGCATCCCCAGGGGTCCTGCCCTAAAGTTAGTGAGGCCACAGGTGTAGGGCGGTCCTGCCCTAAAGTTTGTGAGGCCACAGGTGTAGGGCTTTTAAACCAGAATCTCTGGCTGCCCATCAACCCCCTGTGGGGGTGTTTGAACCAGAACCCAGGTTCCTGGTGCTGTCTGGCGGGTGGCCCTATGTGCACTACGCGCAGACACCAATCTGAACCACTCCCCTGACTCACTCATGCGGTGGAAACTCTAATCTTGAGTTTTGATCGTACCTGACACACTTAATTTTGTCAAATTAGAGAGAAAGTAAATGTGCCCTTTAAATAGGTTTACAGGTTGAGTTTGCATCCCAGCCCCCGATTAGAAAGACTCCACGCCCACCCCCTTGTAATGAGGCAGAAATGCGTCTCAGGGTTGTTTGTGTAATTGCCAGAGTTCATATTAACTCGAGAAGTAATCGAGGGTGACACGCGCCGTGTGCGCGCGCCCGGCCGGAGGGAGAGTAATGGAGCTAAAGCAACATCACACCTACGGTTGTAATAACGAGCGACATAACAAACTCGGCTAATTACAGCCGCTCCAATTACACCCATCTATCAAGTGACAGATGAAGTCAATAATCAAATGTATTATTGTTCTTTGATATGCGGTGTGAAAAAAGATCCATACCCCGGGCCCGCTTCGGTGGCTCCATCAATAACACGTGGCGCTTTTGGGGGGAGGGGGGTAAAATGATTACCTTGGCCAGGAGAGTGATAACACTTATGAATTTATTTTAAAGCGAGCGAGCAGGCTGGATGCTGTAAGAATAATGGGAACACGAGCAAGCAGGTAATAAAATATAATGATTGACACATCAAAGATGCGGCGGCGGCACGCGCGCCTAGCGCCCTGATGCATCCGTGGGGTGGATGGGAGGGGGGCCTTTGTAGGATGGAATGAAAATCTGTCATTTTTGTAAGAAGGCTCCGCTGACGTCATTGTCTGCTGAGTGACACTTGAAAGGTGCGCCGGCGATGAGATTAAATCGCTCCTTTTCGCGTTCAGTCCCGGAGGGGAGATGTGACAAGATGGATGCCGCGAGTTCTGAACTGAAGCATAATTGTGACAAAACGAAGCACGATTTGTACGTTGGAATATCAACTCGCACGAGTTCGGAAGACGAGCTAGCGGGTTTATTAACGGCTTCGGCAGGGGAGCTGCGTCTTCATCACAGCTCAGTCGGCACCTGCCCTGCAGGAGAGCGGTCTGCCCTAAACAGTCCAAGATGGAATGAATTTACAAGATGGTGACTGTGGCCCCCGAGGTACACACGTGGTACAACCCAGCTCCCTCCTTTAAACAATACAAAGGAAACAATAATGAGTATAATAATATGTACATGGTGATCTCATAACAATGGGAATGCGTGCATGCAGAAAATTTACACACAAACAAAATAAACTAAACTTTCTACTTCCCTCGATTTAAATGTTGAAGGGTGGGCACAGGCTGAACTTTAACGCCATCATCTCCTTCCAAGCTTTCCTCCATATTCTCATCTTCATCCAACGAATTATAAGCTCCCACCTTAAGCTCCCGTTCCAAGAGTCCATACTTGCGCTTGCGTAACCCTTCCATATGCCAAACCGTACCATGGCTGAGAAGAGCGGCATTGCACAATGACCCCACCTCTCATAGGTTCCGTAAACCTGCACTCATCCTCGCTCGATTGTCCAGTCTTCTTTACTCTGACCCCAGCTCCAATTTCCCATTTAGTTTCGCTTGCGCCCTTCTTGGGGTCAGATCTAGATGGTATACTGCGTACACATGTGAAGTATTCTTTCTGACCTCCAGTGACAATTCTGTCTGCCTAGACGTTGGCAGCCACTCAGTTATCTTTGGCAATGGGTGTTCTACATTTAATCAGCTCAAACGGGCTATGCCATGTGAACATGCACGGCGGATGCTGTATGCTCCAACCGTCCGCATCACCTCTTTCGCACGCTTCAATTTGCTTTTCGCCAATTGAATTACCCCATCAATCGCCCCTTTAAACTGCTCTACATTTCCATATCCTTCAGGATTATAAATGGAAGGGCCTTTTTTGTACATATCAATTGCTATTTACAAATCTCTGTAAATTCTTGGGTCAAAATTGTGAGCCGTCGTCACTCAAGATGTATCTGGGCACCCTTTCCCTCAGGAAAACTCTATTCATAAACTTGATGATGGTCTCGGAGCCCGCCTTCCCAAGCGTTTCAATCTCTGGCTATTTGGATAAGGGATCGCAATAACAAACATAGTCTCCACACAATCTTCCTGAATAGCTCCCATCACATCTACTCATCTGCTTTTCAATGGGATATCTGGACTACTCATGGGGCACAGTGGAGGGTGGAACCTTACATGAGTCTTGTCTGAATGGTTGCATTCACCACAACCACTAGTTTCCCTCTATACCTGCTGTCATCCCACTCATTCGTTTACCTATCCGCCATGGTTAATTGTTTATGATTCAGAAAGTCTGCCACTTAATTCCTTACTCCAGGTACATACCACACCTCGTAGTTGTAATCCAGAAGTCTCACGAGCATGCGTTACAACCGTTGTGAGACCATGTGTTGTAAGTACCTTAGTGAGGGGCTTAGAATCAGATCTCAGAAGCACAGGTGCTCCTCACACAAACTAGCAGAAGTTTTCTATATCTCACAAGTATGGTAACAACTCTCTCCCCAAGTAAAACGTCTTCTTCCTGGTACTTCTGTGTCCACTCAGTCTCACTCTGTTTTTTAGTATTTGTCTAATGACCTATGTTTTTCTGAAAAACAATTTCAAACATTGCGTAGAATTCAGAATGGCCCTTTCATTATCATTGTTTTTTGAGCTGGTACTTTATTGAGGGCTTCCACCAACTCCTTTTTGGGTTTAATACCTTTCTTTCTGATATTCTGACCCTGATAAGCAACGCCATTTCTTCTGAATTTACAAAATTCTGCTGTTAAACCCCCACTGGTTAGACTATCCAAAACCTCCCCCACTTTCATGGCATGGTTGGACTTTGCCACCCCCATTAGAAGGATGTCATCCTACAAGAAAATAATATATTTCGCTCTTTGGGGAAAAAACTTGATCTGATTTTCATCCACAACATACGTGGCACTATTTTTCTGCTACTCTATCCGCAGCGTTGTGTGAACATTTCCTAGTAATGTGCAGCCTGAACACCTTTGATGATATGCTGACCCTTTCTTCTTAAATGTAAGTTTCAGAATTTCCACACCTGCAATACCTGTTGCACAGATTCTTTTATTTTCCAATTATTTTTTCCCCCTTTGCATTAGCCCTGAATGCAGGGCAGGGGAGGAGTGGTGTGCCTGCCGAGTGCGCAAAGACTGTTTGGTCGGCTCCCTTTGGCCGCTCAAACCAGTCATGCACACTCTGCCCTTCTCCATACAGGCTGCATATGCATGGAGAACATGGCCTCCCTATAAGCCCCTGGCTGGGTGACGCCCCGACCAATCACAACGCTGCTTGCAGCGTTGTGATTGGCTTAGGGGAGGGAGGAAACCTGGCTGCCTGCTTCCTGTTCCTAGAGAGCAGAGAAGAAGCGGGACCCGGACGGCAAAAAAGAAAAGTGTGTGTGTCTTTGTCTGTGACCTTCCCACCACCCGCGAGTCATGCCGACTGGTGATCTGCCTCAAAGATGGGGACACATAAGGTCACATCAACACAGAAAAGGCTGGGAGCTGCCCACATGTCAAAGACGTGCAGGTATAGGTGTCGCTGTCCCTTCCTTTGAACTCTGCGCTAATCAAAGATAACAGTAAGTCCAACCACAACGAAGCCCTATGTAGGATGGTGATTTTTCTGTGACTGATGCCAAAATGTTATAAAATTGTTTCTTGATAAACCTTTTGCAATAAGAGTCCATATTCTCTTCCCCTCAGGTAGAACAGTGCCGATGCGTAGTAGAAATCCCTGTACAGTTGGGTTCCTTAGGAATTTCTTTTTGCTAGAACTGTAGTCCCAGTTTATTCTGTTGAAATATCAACCCACAGTCTCTGAAGACAGGCAAGCTTCTTTATTAAAAGCGCTGGTGAAGGCGCTGCTGCTACATCACCGGTCCCTAAGCAACAGCCATGCCACAACAGTCTACCCTGAACAATTTTACATATAAAGTACTAACAAGAAGGTAACCGTGGCCCCGAAGGTACACACAAGGTACAACCCAACAAAGAGATAAAGCGACTGTCTGCTTTCCCGCAGCGATGGATGAGAAGGAATATTTGAATGCAGTAACGCACAAGCATGGTCATTTATTGGTGATTGGATTGTCGGGATCATACTGCCATTCCTTGGAAGAGAAGCGATGGTGGAATGCACTAGCGTGCAAGTTTACAACTTTGTGGGTTGGATTGCCTGAACGGTGTCGCCATTGCACGCGCAGAAGCAATAGTGCAATGCAGCAACACAAGGACACAAGCCTTTATAGATCATTGGATTGCCAGGAAGGAGTCCCCATTGCTTGGCAGAGAAGGAATAGTGGAATGCGACGGCGCATGTGCTAGACCCTTTATTGGTGAGTGGGTTTCAAGGATGGTATCGCCATTGCAGTTACATATTTAATTGCTTAAATAGAGCTTGTTACCTGCCCAAGTGTCTGGTTTCCTAGGCAGTTAGGCAGCAGATTGCCGCAAATCGACGCAGTAACGACATTAGTGTCAAGGCGAGAGAGAGTGGCAGCCGCTGTTTATGCGCTATGATGTGAACCAAGCATCATCTGAGCTGAGCAAGGCGGTAATTCCATCAGGATCCCTTGTAATGATGTTAGCCTGGGCGGCTGCCTGCCTCTCTGTCTTACTGCATGCATCCCTTGTAGAAATTGGAGATTAACAGCTGAGCGCTTCATATAAAATCCATATTTTAAATACCTTCCGTCCAGGGTCCACATTTCTAGAATTATTACGCTTTATCGATTTTTATCTATTTATGATGCTGCCTCCCAAGAAAGCCCTTTGAAAAAGATCTCTTGTGTTTGTGTGATCTGATGTTGATGTGTGTGTAAAGCTGAACAGTGGAGCAATATTGGACCTAGATCGCTCCAGCACAGAATCCGAGCCGGTTATAATGATTGTTTACTGCTTGATGTGTGGTAAATATTATTAAAATGTAAAGTGTGGTATTTCTATAGCGTGAACCTAGTTGGAAAGCGGTGGATTCTATACAGGGTCATCAATCAATTTATGGAGCACCTGAGTGGGGGATGCCCGCCAGAGGTCTCTGCTTAGCATTTTTTACTCATTTAATTAATCTATTCTTTGTATTCTTTGGCATAAGTACAAGTTCTTGGCATTGGTATTTTTATTGACTTCTTCTCTTTAATAATAGGGTCACAGAGTTTCTAGACCTTTTACCACTGCTGGTGGCAGTGGGCGCTAGAATCACAAAAATCTCACAGTTGGATCAAAGGGGTGATCCAGTATAGAGCTTAGCAAAGTAGCAGTTCTGTGTTGCTTACCAGCCATTTCGCCTTGCCAATGCTTGTTTTGATTTCTCATGATTTGTCAAAACAGTGTTGTCGTGGAAGCTGATCAATCAATCAATCAAGAAATTTGTATTGCGCACTACTCACCCGGAAGGGTCTCAAGGCGCATGAGGGAGGGGGTCTGCTACTGCTCGAACAGCCAGGTCTTGAGCTGTCTCCTGAAGGCGAGGTGATCGGGGGTGAGTCGCAGGTGGACGGGCAGGGAGTTCCATGTCTTAGCCGCCAGGTAGGAGAAGGATCTTCCTCCGGCGGTGGTTCTCTGGATGCGAGGGACGACGGCGAGGGCGAGGTTTGCGGATCATAGCTGGCGAGTGGGCGTGTAGAAGGTCAGGCGGTCGTTGAGGTATCTTGGGCCGAGGTCGTGGAGAGATTTGTGTGCGTGGGTGAGGAGTCTGAACGTGATCCTCTTGTTGACGGGGAGCCAGTGCAGGTCCCTCAGATGGCTCGAGATGTGGCTGCGTCGTGGGACGTCCAGGATGAGTCGGGCGGAGGCGTTCTGGATACGTGAAAGTCTTTTCTGAAGCTTTGCTGTTGTACCGGCGTAGAGGGTGTTTCCGTAGTCTAGTCTGCTGGTGACGAGGGCCTGGGTGACCGTCTTCCTGGTCTCGGTCGGGATCCAGCGTTAGATCTTACGGAGCATGCGAAGGTTGTGGAAGCAGGCTGAGGATACGGCGTTGACTTGTCTGGTCATAGATAGGGAGGAGTCCAGGATGACGCCCAAGTTGCGTGCGTGGTCCGTAGGCTTGGGTGCGGTGCCTAGGGCCGGGGGCCACCAGGAGTCGTCCCAAGCGGAGGGCGATGGTCCCAGGATGAGGACTTCTGTCTTGTCCGTGTTCAATTTCAGGCGGCTGATGTCCATCCATTTGGCGACGTCTTTCATCCCTTCGTGTAGGCTGGTTTTGGCGGTGTCGGGTCTCTGGTGAGGGAGAGAATCAGCTGGGTGTCATCGGCGTAGGAGATGATGTTGAGGTTGTGTTGGCGTGCGATGGCAGCGAGGGGTTTCATGTAGATGTTGAAGAGAGTGGGGCTGAGCGATGATCCTTGCGGGACGCCGCAGATGACTCCGGTGGCCTCAGAGAGGAAAGGAGGGAGGCGTACTCTCTGTGTTCTGCCGGAGAGGTATGAGGTGATCCATTCCAGGGCCGTCCCTTGGATGCCGGTGTCGTTGAGGCGTTGGACTAGGGTGCGGTGGCAGACAGTGTCAAATGCTGCGGAGAGGTCTAGGAGGATGAGTGCCGCTGTTTCACCGTTGTCAAGCAGGGCTCGGATGTCGTCGGTGGCTGCGATGAGGGCGGTCTCGGTGCTGTGGTTGGCTCTGAATCCGGACTGTGATGGGTCGAGGGATCCGTTCGACTCGAGGAAGGCGGCCAGTTGCTTGTTGACGACCTTCTCGATGACTTTGGCGGGGAAGGGAAGGAGCGAGATGGGGCGGAAGTTCTTGAGGTCGGTCGGGTCCGCTGTTGGTTTCTTCAGCAGAGCGCTGAGCTCGGCGTGCTTCCAGCTTTCCGGGAAGGTGGCTGTGTCGAAGGAGGTGTTGATGATGTCTCGGAGGTGGGGTGCGATGGTAGAGGCGGCCTTGTTGAAGACATGGTGGGGGCACGGGTCTGTCGGCGATCCAGAGTGGATGGTGTTCATCATGCGTGTTGTGTCTTCGGGGGTCACCTTGGTCCATGTCTGGAGGATGGCGGCGGGGTGCGTAGGTTCGACCGATGGGTGCGGGGGTGAAACGCCGAAGCTGTTGTGGATGTTGGCGATCTTGCAGTGGAAGTACGAGGCGAGGGAGTCGCAGAGCTCCTGTGAGGGAGTGATGCCGTTGTTGCCGGTGCTGGGGTTAGAGAACTCCTTGACGATGTTGAAGAGCTCCTTGCTGTCATGGGCGTTCTTGTCCAGTCGTTCCTTCAGAGATTTCTTCTTGGTGGTGCGGATGAGCTGGTGGTGTCTGCGGGTAGCGAGTTTGAGGGCGGTCATGTTGTCGGCGGTCTTGTCGAGGAGCCAGGCCTTCTCGAGGGTGCGGCAGGCCTTCTTGGAGTTCTTGAGTTCGTCGGTGAACCAGGGGGCCTTCTTGCTTCTGTGCCTGGTGAGTGGGTTCTTCAGTGGGGCGAGGTCGTCGGCGCAGGAGGTCAGCCACTGAGTGAGGTTGAGGGCTGCTGTGTTAGGGTCCGATGTCCTGACAGGTGTGTTCTGACTGAGGGAGGTGGCGAGCTGGTCGACGGTGATCTTGCTCCAGTTCCTGTGGGGAACCCGCTTCGGGTGGTGGTGGACCGTGTTCTTTTTGAAGCTGAAGTGGACGCAGCTGTGGTCAGTCCAGTGAAGTCCGGTGGAGTGGCTGAAGGTGACGTGCTTGCTGGATGAGAAGACGGGGTCGAGCGTGTGGCCGGCGTAGTGGGTGGGGGTGTTGACCAGTTGCTTTAGCCCGAGGTTGGCCAGGTTGTCCATCAGGGTGGTGGTGGGCCATCACGTATCAAAAAAAAAACATGGGCTAAAAGAAAAAATCTTTTTTTTATCTCAATAAGCACATATTGCAATAATAGTTCCTAGCACTGAAGAGGAACTACTTTGTGTATGGATGTGCTCCTTGTGAGAGGGGAGAATGCTGTCACTCATAGTGAAGTTAGTTAATGGCTGAAGTGGTCTGACTCCCTGCCCCATGCTGGATGCTGTAGAGTGCGGAGGAAAACTGTGAATAACACAATAACAGACCAGTAGATGATGAAGGCTGTCTGAAAGCCCCTATAAATCAGTATGGTACACATATAATTTTAGCAAAACCAAAAGGTCTTAACTAATGTGAGACCTAAAAATCACAGTAGTGTTGTAGCATTTCAGTAACGCTGACCACCCTTATGTGGGGCGTGAGGCGCTTACCCACAAGGATAGCGAACTGTACCTTTGTGTGGTTGGGAGAAGGTGGTGGTGTTTTGAGCCTATATGGTAATTGTTGTCATGTTGTGTGAGATGACCACCGGGCTGTGGTTATCGTGCTATGGGATGCAGCACCTGGCGGAGAGAGACGAGCCAAAGGTCAAGAATGGGAACTGGTGACAAAAGTAGTAGCCATGCACCATTTTATTTTATTACTTTTATGCTGTCTACTGCTGGTCAAAACCGCCCAATTAAGGAGGAAGACGCGTAAGAGCAATCCAGGTCGGAACCCTGTGCAGAAACTACACGAGCTTTAAAAGGCCTCGATTGCACCTACTCCTGCTGGGACAAAGGAAGCCAAAATGTTAACTGGTGTTCATGCCCCAAATCCCCCTTTGGATCTAAAAGGAGGACAAGCGCCTACTTGGTTCATTGCAAAACACACAACCCAGAGTCACTCTACTTGGCCATCTCCAAAAATCCTGTGCCATACCAAGCAGTGGAAAACTACCTGTCCTATGTCGCGTAGACGGCTACAAGCGGCTCTGCTGCATTACGATGAATTCCAAAAGCGAAGAACACCAGTTGGTCAGGCTGTTGAACCCTCATTAAGCAGAATTGCCCTAATGAAGTCCTACCTTTTTCCAAAAGTGCTTAGGTTTTTGTGGGAAAATATAACGGAACTAGGTTGGAATCCCAGATTGAGTATACAAGTGTATAGAAAGCTTTTTTTGCTAAAAAAATCTAAATTTGAAGCATAAGTAATATAAAATTGAAAATGCAGGCAAGGAATCTCCTTGTGTACACCCATGCAGGAAGCACCAGACTTCTTTCCTAACCTGTCACACAAACCTGAAACGTGCACACATTACATGCAAGACTTCACAAAATGTCAGCGTACATGGTAGCCTCTACTCGCAACACATGTGGCATACATGCGCTTCCACTCTAAACATGCTGCCCCTTGCAAGGAATACTCTACACTTTTCACAACCTGCCTTAAACACCAAGAACATGCAAAGCCACATGTATATATTTAGGAACTTCCATGCTAACACACTTTATCTCCACCTCTGTACTCACACACTTTATCTCTAACAACTCAACACGTACAACCATCAAATGACTGAGGGAACTTCCTGAGACTTCTAATCGCGAGCGAACTCTACAAATTTCACCTATATTATGTGAATTCTCCATTCAGAAAAGATCTAAGTATTTTTCACTCTAAAACGTGTCCCATGGAGTGGCCCACTGTCCTCTTTACATTGATAAGTACCATACTTTGGATCAAGTTTCCTTCAAAAAGCACCATAGGGACTGCTCCTCACTAGAAGGATGAAAGATGTCCTGGGTTGTATAAGTAGCGAGCATATAATCTGAAGAGTACTGGAAATCCTTCTTCTCGCTTCAGTAACTAGAAGGCACCCGGACATGCTGACCAGAGTCTTTTTTTTCAGTAACCGCTACCAGCCACTTTCAGTTGTACACCACGACTAGCAGCTTTTCACTCGTCGCGCGCTGACGAGATCTTGAGTGAGTAATTCCTCTGGTGCTGCAGCTTTTCACTCGTCGCACGCTGACAAGACCTTGAGTGAGTAATTCCTCTGGTGCTGCAGATGAGAGTTGCCTGACATTCTTCACTGTCTGGCTGCCAGGCTCACTAATGCAAGCTCGCATAGACTCTGACCACTGCTGAGAACTGTCCAACAGTTAAAAAGCTCACAAAATCTTGTATTTTCCCCTTAGAGCCCACAATACCACTTATCTGGGCAACAAAATGCCTCAGAAGAAAATCTCCTTACACTTTCATCATCTCCCCGCGTGTGCTCTTTCCTCCCCGCGTGTGCTCTTTCCTCCCCGCGTGTGATCTTTCCTCCCTGCGTGTGATCTTTCCTCCCTGCGTGTGATCTTTCCTCCCCGCGTATGATCTTTCCTCCCCTTCAGGAACAGCAGTCCCCATACATCGGGCAGCTTTTCTAATTCCTCATCTCTGCCCTTCTCACTAATGAAGCTCTGTGAAATTAACAGCGACCATTGTTCTGTCAAGTTTCCAGCAAATGTCTGTCCTACATTCATCCATGTTCTCAACTCCTTTCAGCCCTTCTGAGCATATCTGAAACACTTCCTGCACAGAGTCCAAGTCTTATGTCACCTACAAGTCTTTCAGTCCGCTTGCCACAGTACTCACTTGGCTCCTCGTACTTAGCGGCGTATGCTAATGCAACTTGTGAAAATTGAGGGCTGATTGTCCCAAATCACATCTTTTGGGTATTGGAGCTTTTACCAGCTCATAGCAGGCCTCTTGCTCTCCTAGGAACAGCATCCAGAGCTTTCCTGCGATGCCTCACTTTTTTAACACCACATCATCAATTGGTTAAGGAAGATATCCGTGCCGCAGTTGTCAAGGATTAGACAGGTGTTGCATAGGTAGAGCGGGCATCTTGCTTATTATTATTAAGGGTAGCTTATAAAAGCGCTTGGTTACGCCACAGCGTGTCCCCGCGCTGCAACTGAAGAACTCTTGGCAAGGTGGAGACCAGTGATCCGTTATCGAGAACAGGGGTGTTTTTAGGTTCTTGCGGAAGCTGGATTCGGATGGATCCAGACGGAGATGGAGAGGGAGGGAATTCCAGCTTTTCGCTGCCAGATAGCGGAAGGAGTGTCCGCCCATACGGGCTCTTTTGACCCTAGGAACCTTAAGTAGGCCCTCATATGAGGAGCGCAGCTCGCGCGCAGGTGTATACCTTGTTATTCACATGTCCTTAGGTTAGTATCATGTACATAGCTCTTGATTACATAGTCAGACCTTTGTCGTTCATCCAGTGGTAAAACTATCTCAGGGCTCCACTTACCACACGCTCAACGACATTCCATTGCATCTTCATTTACCCCCCACATACCCGACCACTGATGGGAGCAGACAGGATACTATACGTATCTGTGTGTTTCTTCCTGGTGATGTGCTATGTAGCAGAAGGGACCTCCTCCCCAAAATGACATCACAAGATTGTCCCACCATTAGCCCCTCAGCAACCTCATTTGAGACTGAGGGTCCTGGAAAAGTTCAATAGAACAAGGAGTGTGAGTGTCTGAAAGTAAACTGAACGCTTACTTTCTCTTCTTGCAGCTACCTTCATGGGCCGGGGTAACAGGAGCTGCGCGAGGTGTCCCAAAGTGCAAGCCATTGATAGTCGCTACTACCCCTGGCTGCCCATTAACTTATGTTCTGATGTTTGTGCTGGTATCCGCCTTATGATTTAAATAAAACTTGATTCAACTAAAACTATTTCCTGGAATGTAATCCCCAGATGTTTTAGATGATTGCCCCTAAAGTGTTAATGATGTATGGTAGTTGTCTAATGTTTCTGAGCATTTGGTGCTTTACCACAATGTTGTCAAGGTGCACACAAGATCTTTAATGCAGGTGCTGACTTTACATTTTCCTTGCCAGTGCGTCAAATGTGAGTTGAATGTTTTTGGCACTCGGTTCGTGAAGCGTTGAGAGCAAAATGAAATCAGTGTAAGTGCAGCCGACAAGATTTATATGCAACTCCTGGAGTCTATCCCTCAAGGTAATTGATCTGCTCCTAATCAATTCCAAGTAATCTGTGGGATGTCTTGAGAGTGAATAAATCCTACGGTAACTATATGGTTATTTCCAAAAGTCTGACCACTTGCATGTACATCAGGCGATAGAAATTTAAGTCGGGTATATTCGATCTTATTACTGATTTACAAATCTATATTTCAAGAATATTTTCATATTCGTCAGAAAGTGCTAACAGTACACAGGAGTGTCCTCCTTCTGTGACAAAACATGTGACTGGCATAAATTCAAATGTAGAGTTTATTTATTTTACTGCTTAATTTGTCGAGTTAAAATATGCGCTACCCTTGCAGTTTAGAGGAAACCTATCTTACTCCTACCTTGAGATTTCCAAATAGCTCTGAGAATCAGTGTATCTCTTTGAGCATTAATGAGTTCAGAAACCTGCACAGGAAGCTTTGAAGATGAACAAAGCATGAAGTGCTTTGATGCGTCAAGGACCAGGGCAGGTCATTGTCACGGAGCAGCGCACCTGCGGGCCTCTGAGTATGGCAGCGGGTCATTGCGGAACGGAGCAGAGCATCACGGGGGAGGGCACCCACTGAACTTGGAGCAGCGATGCATTCTACTGCAAGCAGAGCAGTAGAGTAACACGGGAGATTCACCCGTTGACCTCTGAGAAGAGCAGCAGACCATGGCGGAGCAGGACCCCTCCAATGAGCAGAGCATCACGGGGGAGGGCACCCGCTGAACTTGGAGCAGCGATGCATCCTACTGCAAGCAGAGCAGTAGAGTAACACGGGAGATTCACCCGTTGACCTCTGAGAAGAGCAGCAGACCATGGCGGAGCAGGACCCCTCCAATGAGCAGAGCATCACGGGGGAGGGCACCCGCTGAACTTGGAGCAGCGATGCATCCTACTGCAAGCAGTGCAGAGCAGTAGAGTAACACGGGAGATTCACCCGTTGACCTCTGAGAAGAGCAGCAGACCATGGCGGAGCAGGACCCCTCCAATGAGCAGAGCATCACGGGGGAGGGCACCCGCTGAACTTGGAGCAGCGATGCATCCTACTGCAAGCAGTGCAGAGCAGTAGAGTAACACGGGAGATTCACCCGTTGACCTCTGAGAAGAGCTGCAGAATATGGCGAAGCAAGACCCCTCCACTGAGCAGAGCATCACGGGGGAGGGCACCCGCTGAACTTGGAGCAGCGATGCATCCTACTGCAAGCAGTGCAGAGCAGTAGAGTAACACAGGAGATTCACCCGTTGACCTCTGAAAAGAGCAGCAGACCATAGTGGAGCAGGACCCCGCCACTGAGCAGAGCATCACAGGGGAGGGCACCCGCTGAACTTGGAGCAGCGATGCATCCTACTGCAAGCAGTGCAGAGCAGTAGAGTAACACGGGAGATTCACCCGTTGACCTCTGAGAAGAGCTGCAGAATATGGCGAAGCAAGACCCCTCCACTGAGCAGAGCATCACGGGGGAGGGCACCCGCTGAACTTGGAGCAGCGATGCATCCTACTGCAAGCAGTGCAGAGCAGTAGAGTAACACAGGAGATTCACCCGTTGACCTCTGAAAAGAGCAGCAGACCATAGCGGAGCAGGACCCCGCCACTGAGCAGAGCATCACGGGGGAGGGCACCCGCTGAACTTGGAGCAGCGATGCATCCTACTGCAAGCAGTGCAGAGCAGTAGAGTAACACGGGAGATTCACCCGTTGACCTCTGAGAAGAGCTGCAGAATATGGCGAAGCAGGACCCCTCCAATGAGCAGAGCATCACGGGGAAGGGCACCTGCTGAAGTTGGAGCAGCGATGCATCCTACTGCAAGCAGTGCAGAGCAGTAGAGTAACATGGGAGATTCACCCGCTGACCTCTGAGAAGAGCAGCAGACCATAGTGGAGCAGGACCCCGCCACTGAGCAGAACATCACAGGGGAGGGCACCCGCTGAACTTGGAGCAGCGATGCATCCTACTGCAAGCAGTGCAGATCAGTAGAGTAACACGGGAGATTCACCCGCTGACCTCTGAGAAGAGCAGCAGACCATAGCGGAGCAGGACCCCACCACTGAGAAGAGCATCCCGGGGGAGGGCACCCGCTGAACTTGAAGCAGCGATGCATCCTACTGCAAGCAGTGCAGATCAGTAGAGTAACACGGGAGATTCACCCGCTGACCTCTGAGAAGAGCAGCAGACGATAGCGGAGCAGGACCCCTCCACTCAGCAGAGCATCACGGGGGAGGGCACCCGCTGAACTTGGAGCAGCGATGCATCCTACTGCAAGCAGTGCAGAGCAGTAGAGTAACACGGGAGATTCACCCGTTGACCTCTGAGAAGAGCTGCAGAATATGGCAAAGCAGGACACCGTCTCTGAGCAGAGCATCCTGGGGGAGGGCACCCGCTGAACTTGGAGCAGCGATGCATCCTACTGCAAGCAGTGCAGATCAGTAGAGTAACACGGGAGATTCACCCGCTGACCTCTGAGAAGAGCAGCAGACCATAGCGGAGCAGGACCCCTCCACTGAGCAGAGCATCACGGGGGAGGGCACCCGCTGAACTTGGAGCAGCGATGCATCCTACTGCAAGCAGTGCAGAGCAGTAGAGTAACACAGGAGATTCACCCGTTGACCTCTGAAAAGAGCAGCAGACCATAGCGGAGCAGGACCCCGCAACTGAGCAGAGCATCATGGGGGAGGGCACCTGCTGAAGTTGGAGCAGCGATGCATCCTACTGCAAGCAGTGCAGAGCAGTAGAGTAACACGGGAGATTCACCCGTTGACCTCTGAGAAGAGCTGCAGAATATGGCGAAGCAGGACCCCTCCAATGAGCAGAGCATCACGGGGGAGGGCACCCGCTGAACTTGGAGCAGCGATGCATCCTACTGCAAGCAGTGCAGAGCAGTAGAGTAACACGGGAGATTCACCCGCTGACCTCTGAGAAGAGCAGCAGACCATAGTGGAGCAGGACCCCGCCACTGAGCAGAACATCACAGGGGAGGGCACCCGCTGAACTTGGAGCAGCGATGCATCCTACTGCAAGCAGTGCAGATCAGTAGAGTAACACGGGAGATTCACCCGCTGACCTCTGAGAAGAGCAGCAGACCATAGCGGAGCAGGACCCCTCCACTCAGCAGAGCATCACGGGGGAGGGCACCCGCTGAACTTTAAGCAGCGATGCATCCTACTGCAAGCAGTGCAGAGCAGTAGAGTAACACGGGAGATTCACCCGTTGACCTCTTAGAAGAGCAGCAGACCATAGTGGAGCAGGACCCCTCCACTGAGCAGCTTATCTCCGAGGATGACGGACTGCGCTTGTAAGGTGGATCTTGGTTCTGGTTTTATATAATGTGCAGTCTAAAAAAAAAACCGCTTCATTTACTGAGAACAACATGTTAGTTATTCAGCTGACTGACACAGACCACAATGCAGAGCATTCCAGATTTAGCCGCTTCAGTAGCAACTCGTGCCCTCTCCCTCTTGATGTAAGTTTAAAGGGGAAGTTAAAGGAGTTAAGAGGGGTACTTTTAGGTTTGTTATGAGTTAGTTTCGAGATCAGATACTAGTTTATAATTGTTTTAAGATCCATCTAGGAAAACTTAAACCAGACCATACCTTGCTGCAGTTGTGTTAGGGGACAGACGGAGCCTAGTAATTAAAATACCTGTTATTCCTGAATAGCATATATTGGCATAGTCCATCTATGCACTGAGAACTGCTTCTCCAAATTAGTTCTTCTTTTTTGGGGAATGAGCGATGTGACTTTCTTTCACTTCAAGACTTGGTAGAAGGAACTACTAACAATTGAACCGACTTAAAGACCACAGTTCATATCTGTGTCAAAACTAATCCCTACGTTGTAATGATGGTGGGGATTGGTTGTTTTTTACCAAAAATGGCGGGTGTTGCATAATTTGACAGCCTGACCTACCCTTTTAGTGCGAATAAGGTAAAGTCTGTCTTATCGTGGTTTTACTGGCTGCTGCATGCATTAATAACCGAATTGAAGCATGCAGATAGAGCATTGATGCTCTGATCTGTCATCCTGCCCTACATGCTGCTTCACTGTTTTTTTTCCCCACCATGTTGCTTCAGCTAGCACTGACCCTTCTGTATCTGTGTTCCAGGGAGCTCTCTTTCAGTATACCATAAGGCATTATATGCGGTAACAGCTGACGGATCGACCAACTGCACGAAGCAGGCTTTACCCAGCTTTAACAAATGTGTCCTAATCCATTGTACGCTAACACTTTTCTTCCAATTTATTCTTGCTCTGTAATAGCAGTGTTATACTATCCATGCTCTGCCACTGTGATCCTAACCCTGCCCAATCAGTGTTCTACTAACATTTCACTGCTAAAACGTTCCAACCCCCTTGACCGTTGACTCTGCCCAATGAATGTGCTTATACTGAGCACTACCAATGTTGTGTTAACTCTAGTTTACCAATGTGCAATAAACACCTGTTGCTGAATTTGTCCTAACCCTGCTCTACAAGTGTTGTGTCTTCTCTGCCAGTGTGCTTTTACCATCTGCTACACGTGTTGTCCTAGCCGTGCTCTTCTAACCTGCTTTAACCGTCCTCTGCCCTGCGCTACTAATGTGCTACAACGTCCTTGCCCAGTGTTAGCCTAACTTTGCGTTACTGATCTGCTGTCCTAACACTACTGTACAGATGTGTCCTGCTACTGCTGTAATAATGTTTTCCAACCCCAGTTCCATTGATGGAGCCTCCAGTAGTGAGCACATGGTATCTTCTCCTAGCCCAGTGAATCTTGACCATGTTAATGAGTGTCACACATGGTGTCAAATGTTTGTGGTTCTTGGGGGACACAAGCACCCACACACCAGCCTTTCAGATATGACCTGACTTCACATACTCTGTTGTGCCAATGGCAGCTGATAGTGGCAGGAACTCTCTGGCATCCATTGCGGTTGTCTCCTCAAGGATCCAATGTTCTCAAGGGTCAAACTGTGGAACAACATTCTCTTAAAAGTGAGACAGTAAAGAAAGGCCACTTATCTTTTTGAAAACTGTCATTTTCCATCTGCTTGTAGCTCCCTTTTCCAAGTGCTGTGCAAGACACTGCACTAACATACTGTGCTTTTCGGCTCAAGCATGATACTTAGTTGCCGTGCTACAAACTGGATTTAACATAACATCTGTAACACTTCAAAACCAAGGAAGATTGAAGCTTTCTATAGTTTTTCTTCTTTGTTTCCTCACCTTGGCCTCTGTTCCGCTTGGTACCATTCTCAGACCATAACTATATCTGGTCACACTTCAACACTTGTGTCCAAGCTTCAGCTAGTAGCCGGCCCTATGCCCAAGAGTGATTACCATGTGAGGTTAACCTGAAAGCATCCCCTATGTGACCAGGACTCTCCAAACGGGCTCAGGCCTCCTGTGGTTACTCGAGGTTGGATTGTTCACGCTCTCCTGACCCGGACATCCAGTGTCGCTCTGCTGCCGGAGGGATCTTACCGAAAGAGGAAAAAATGATTTGTAATGAAAGTTGCCTGAAATATTACCAGGATACAGGAATAATATTATGGGTTAATGAAAAAAATCATTGTTTATGCACACCATGTCAAAGGTCATTTCTTCGGTAATAAATCAGTGTATTTGTTGACAAGATCAATACTTGGTCGATCTCTTAATGAAACCGCAATGTTAAGGTTGTATATCACTCTTCGAAGTGGTGTTTTTTTGTACGGTCTAATACATACACTTGATTTTCCTTTCTTATATTGTTCTTCTACAAATGGACTTTGGATTTTTTGTTTTTCTGGCCTGTCTCATTTTTAAACGATTGTGTATTCAAATTCATTTTTTTAATAAAAATGAAAGATTGACATAAATGTGCATTGTTTGCGTGGATCTCGGTAGGGGCATTTGGCTAATTTTGGCAGTGCACAGAGATGGACATGCCAAGAATCACACAGTGTGTTGGACTGGAATCCGCACCTCCACCATTCGCAATACACAACATGGCCCTTAGTCCATATCTCCACTACAGAAAGGTTGGACCCTACTCATTCTGAAAGCGTAGTAGTAACCGCTCCTGTAACAACACGTGTATGAAACAAAACAACTGTGGATTTCAGTGAGCAGAGAACCCGTGTTAACTAGAAAAGCCCAAAGGTCAGAGAAGGCTACCCGTCTCAGAAGAGTTTGCCCCAGTTTGAGTCGAGGCGGGGGCCTGCTGAGCACGAAGCATGAGTTACACTGCGGCGTAGATGGGATGAAGGAAGCCGCACCCTCTGCCTAGCAGTAATCAGAATATGTGGACATGTAGTCACTGGATTGTAAATCACTGCGTGTCACTGGAATTACCGTTTTGTTGTGGAGTTGAAGATGGATCTGAGAGAGCATCGAGAAGGAACCAGGTGTAGCGCGAACATACGTGAGCTGAGGCGCCGATGCAAGCGCAGCACTTTGAGGCTTGTCGAAGGTCCCCGTCAAGAAGATGATGTGGATTTTATGTTAGTCATTCTTGGCTTTCCTATTTTAGTTGTGTTAGGATACCGGGCCTTGGCTGGTAGTACCATCAGAACAGTTGATGTTGCATCACCAGAGAGAGTCCATAGAGCCCAGGTACCAGGCAGTCCTATGCTGCCATCTGTTGTGCCATTTACTGTTGTCAACATCAAGTGAAGCAAACTAACTCTAGTGTAGTGGGACAAAGCAGCTCTTAAATAAAGAAGGCACCTTGAGGGCTGACCTCAGCCAGGCACTTGTATAGTATGTCATTATAATTTGTATTAGGCACTAAGAAATCACGGTAGCACCTCCTAGTGGAATTGATGTTTCTGCTCAGCGGTGTCCGGTGGAGGTCCTTGAGGGATACGTGTGACATTTTTTTAGGCTTTTCCCATGAGATAAATTTACAAGGAGCTGTCCAAAGCGAGCACAGTTCCAGCCCTGGTAGACCAGTGTTGAATACCTATGTTTTAACAGATTTAAATATTTTCGTCAAAATTCAGAGTATTTTTTAATCCTGTATTGAACTGGCAAATATTGTTTAACTATAAGCTTGACTGTTGTTCACCAGTATGGCCATCCACTCTGCTCTCCGGCCTCCAGTCAGCTAATCCCTCGAAGGCCCTGCCCCATCCCCAGTTACAAAACGTTGTCCTTTGGCCACAAAGATTAACGCAGCAAAGAGCAGCCCTAGAATTAATTTCAGAATTACAAAATGTCCTCTGTTGTATGATCTAACCTTGTTATACATGACAGGGCTCATGGGTGCCTTGTAAATGTCACACCCCTCTTTTTCTAATTACCGAATGTTAGGAAAATGTCCCCATGAAAATGTATACTGTTTTTACATTCCCATCTTGTTTATGAATTTTCCACCGCATGCATTTAGCGCTGAAACTAAGTGTCCCGTGCAGGCAAGAGCGGTTTGGCGGGATTTCGACAGACGATAACGAGAGGACATTAATACATTAATTATTTATTTAATGTTCCCTGTCGTTGTCATCTGTCAAAATCCCCCGCCCACCGCTCTCACCTGCACAAGCCGCGGCTGAACAATAACCCCTGTCGTCATGCCCCCATCTTAGTCCTTGACTCCGAGTATGTTCTTAACTCGTAAAGATGTAACATTTTTCAATTTCTTTAGTTGTGACTATTCTGAGTGATATAAATACTCCCACGATAAAGCACTGGAGAACAACATTGGAGAAGAGATGGGGCAAGGGAATTTGAAGACAATTTAAAGTTGGTAAACTTAATTTAGTTCCCAAAAGTCGGTGATTTCGGTGTGTTTGTGGGTGTCTCTTTACCCCTCTCTGAACACTGACAACTGAGGGCTGAATTATATGTTGGCAGAGAGAGGACTCCGTCGCAACGGCAGCCGAGATCCCCTCCTCGCCAACTCGTTGGCCTGCCTGATTTACGCACTGGCGGTCCCTAAGTTTGCCTTCGGTGGTGGCTACTCCATATTCGCCGCAGCCAAACTTTTCCGCCTATTGCAATGGGCGGATGGATATATGGCTGTTTTTTCAATGTCCGTCACAAACCCTGGCAGTGATGAACAGAAATAATGACCCCCTCGCCATGGGCAATTCCTCCCATGGCGAGGGGGTGGGGGGGTGCTCATTATCTTCTTATTTTCAAAAAGAAAATCCAGTTCTAATTAAAAAAAAGAAAACTGTTTCGTACAAGGCTCCATCATGATGATGGAGCCTTGCAGTAATCTGTTAAAAGCATGGACCGCAACTGCTGTGACGTCGATTCTTGGCAATGCTTTAAAAATGACCGCCAGCTTGGCGGTCATTTATAAATCTGGCTGGCAGTGCCTCCACCAGGGCGATGGAGTAATTTACGACTTTGTCCTGGGAGAACAACGGGCCGTCCGACAGAAAATTAATCGGGCCCTTAGTTGCGAAAGGAATATTTGTAAATCTATTTTACTATAATTTCTGCCAAGAAAGTATTTGGTATAGAGGTGTCCACATTTGTTTCCTTTCACATTGCAAGCAATGACCTTTAACCTAATGAGCGTTCCATTGATCTACTGTCTCTACAATTTCCAGCATCAGTTTGGCAGGATTGCGATACAGACACCGAGTTATTTGTAATTTTCTTGTGAAGTTGTCACCTTACAACTCATTGAGGATACTTTGAGGCACTTTAAGTCTGCAGCTCAACTGAAGTGGTAGCCAAACAAAGCGACTGCTTTTTAGGCACAGAGTGAAGGGGGGCCGCCTTGTGTGCTCTAAACGGTCCTGAGTTTATAAAGGCCGGCAGAAAGGGGATGCCAGGAAAAGGATTCTAAACATGTATTGTCTGCATACTGTCTTATCTATCCAAACCTTCATGCCCTTACCTTGTCTTCATCATCCTCTGACTCCCTGCCCCCCCCTCACCCTAGCCATTGGTACACATGAATGCAGTTGGATGTCTACTTTCTATTTTTCAGTATTCCTTATTTTCTCACTTAAAATGTTTGGTGTGTATCTCCTATTGTCTGCCTAATCGTAGCCATCTAAATATGAGGAGAGAAATCTGCTGCCCCTTTATATATATTGTTACATGGTACATTCTCCCAGGCATGGGCCAATCACTGTTGGGCAAGCCCCCGTGGGTCCTTGTGTGGAGAGTGAGGCTGGAACCTTCCGCTCTAGGAAGTAGGCTGAGGAAAACGCAAAGGCTGTGGGTGAAACGCGCGCTAAAGTCTCAGCTACTAGAAAACGCTTGGGCCGCATTCCAGTGTATAGTTTGTCCCCCGCTATACCGTATGCAAATCAGACTTGGTCCTGGTCCAATAGGAGCAGCCCATCCCAAGCAGCCCGGTCCAGTCTCGTATGAAAGGGAACAGGAGCAACCGCAGGATGGTTTCGGGCTAGTAAGGCTTCTTCAGGGAGTAGTCGCTTGAGTCGTGCGTCCATCCTTTCCATTACCTACCCTTGTCTTCCTTCGCTGAATGAAACCTAGCCGTTCATATGAGCTGCGTTAAGAGGTAGGCAGTACCTCAAACCACGCTTACCCACAAAATGGACACCACTGCTGGTTTGTAATTGTTTATTACAAGCGTGAAATTGTCAAGAATCCTCTTGCCTTGCATTATGGCTGTGTAGGTCGCCTTGCTTACGGTACTCTTCACCCAGGGGAGGAAAGATACTCACTGGCGCTAATGGGGCCTTGTAGGATGAGGACTCCCTCTCCATCCCACCCCCTTGTAACGTCACTCTCTGGAAATGGGTGCCTCACCAGATCCTTGGAGCCATCGTCAGATTCATTATACTCTAGTCTGAGGTCTACTGAGGTGTGCGCCGGCATACCCCACCCCACAACACCTCTGGCTGAAAGCGGATGCAGGCCAAGCCTACTCAGGTGTGCACCTGCAGACCCCACCGCACCTCAGGTAGACAGAGCTGCTGCAGGCCAGACCTACTCAGGTGTGCACCGGCGCAGACCACCACAGCTCTGACTGGCAGAGCAGTTGCAGACCAGGCCTACTCGGGTGTGCACCGGCAGACTCCAGCACACCTCTGGCAGACAGAGCACCTGCAGGCCAGGCCTACTCGGGTGTGCACCGGCAGACCCCAGCACACCTCGGGCAGACAGAGCACCTGCAGGCCAGGCCTCCTCAGGTGTGCACCGGCAGACCCCAGCACACCTCTGGCAGACAGAGCGGCTGCGGGCAAGGCCTACTCGGGTGTGCACCGGCAGACCCCAGCACACCTCTGGCTGGCAGAGCCGCTTCAGGCCAGGCCTACTCGGGTGTCCACCGGCAGACCCCAGCACAGCTCTGGCTGGCAGAGCCGCTGCAGGCCAGGCCTACTCAGGTGTGCACCTGCAGACCCCAGCACACCTCTGGCTGGCAGAGCCGCTTCAGGCCAGGCCTACTCGGGTGTCCACCGGCAGACCCCAGCACAGCTCTGGCTGGCAGAGCCGCTGCAGGCCAGGCCTACTCAGGTGTGCACCTGCAGACCCCAGCACACCTCTGGCTGAAAGCGGATGCAGGCAAGGCCTACTCAGGTGTGCACCTGCAGACCCCAGCACACCTCTGGCTGAAAGCGGATGCAGGCAAGGCCTACTCAGGTGTGCACCTGCAGACCCCAGCACACCTCTGGCAGACAGAGCGGCTGCGGGCAAGGCCTACTCGGGTGTCCACCGGCAGACCCCAGCACACCTCTGGCTGAAAGCGGATGCAGGCAAGGCCTACTCAGGTGTGCACCTGCAGACCCCAGCACACCTCTGGCAGACAGAGCGGCTGCGGGCAAGGCCTACTCGGGTGTCCACCGGCAGACCCCAGCACACCTCGGGCAGACAGAGCACCTGCAGGCCAGACCTCCTCAGGTGTGCACTGGCAGACCCCAGCACACCTCTGGCTGGCAGAGCCGCTTCAGGCCAGGCCTACTCGGGTGTCCACCGGCAGACCCCAGCACAGCTCTGGCTGGCAGAGTCGCTGCAGGCCAGGCCTACTCAGGTGTGCACCTGCAGACCCCAGCACACCTCTGGCTGAAAGCGGATGCAGGCAAGGCCTACTCAGGTGTGCACCTGCAGACCCCAGCACACCTCTGGCAGACAGAGCGGCTGCGGGCCAGGCCTACTCAGGTATCCACCTGCAGACCCCAGTACACCTCTGCCTGGCAGAACGGCTGCAGGCATGCTGGCGGGGTTTGACTGGCCATTTTCTATGCTGTGCCCCCCCTCCACAAGATGGTGGGTCAGGCTCCTCTCCGGTGGCTAGAAGAGGTTAGAAGAGCGGCTGACCCATTCAACACGCCGCCAAACCTGGCCCAAGTCGAGGTAATATCTGTGATGTATGGGAGACGCGTGGGGCCCCTCGTCACATCTTGCAAGGGGGTCTGAAGGGGGGCATCAATTTGCCTTACGGCACTGTCTTCTAGTATACTTTAATACCGTATATTTGTTCCCTGCATCTGGAGAGTGCCTCGCTTCCATTCCTCCGTGCGCTGCTTCACATTTCAACCATTAAAGAAATCAATTTTCTGTCTTTTTTGAATTTTTTCACAAGGGCCAATGTTTCTTCGACGTTTAAACAGCGTTGGTGCTGCCTACACATTTCCTACTTGAGCCTATATTAAAAAAAAAGCTACTTTCAGGACAAAATGTGGGGGTTCGGGTACAAGGTCCCAGTATTGTCTTGGTGCGCTGAAACGAATACCATTCCTTTACAAGCTTCCGCTTGGGCACAGTGACTGTGTTTTTGGCCCACCAGTTTTCCATATGTTCTGCAAAGGGCGCATTCTGACTGGATCACGGTGACGTCACACATTACTTTTAATAACTTATTACAAGTGATCAGATGCGGCACTTTCCTACAAGAAGTGTTTTCTGGTATCCGGCTGTGTCTGTCAGATCCCGCCCACTTTGACCTCTGATTTTAATATAATTGTAAGTTAAATACATTTATAGCGTCTGTCTTCTCGGCGCTGTGCTGTTGTCAGTAGTTGCTATGGGTTGACTCTGTGAATTATTTATAAATTGTAACACGTTGGTGTCTAAATGCACCGGACCCTCCTTGCAGGAGATGCTTCCTGGCCGGTAAAGAACCGTTGTGGTTTCCCGAGGCCCGCCGTGGAGGCAGAGCGAGGCGATTATTCTGCGACGCGCTGACAGTAAGGCCGATGTGTACCGTACATGGCCCCTCAGCTGCACATATTAATAAAACGACCCCTGCGCTGAGATGTTACGCTGGCTTTACACACGGAGCGCTGTTTATTCTAGGCGCTATTGAGAATTTCCCGCGTTCTTCGCGTCCCTGGTTTCCATCTCTGTGGCTTGGATGTGAGGCAGGTTGAAAGAAAAATACAATTTTGTTTTTTAATGACATTTTCAGTGCTCTGAGCGTGGGTAAGAATATCGCTCCACAGCTAAGCAAGGTAGAGAGCACAGAGCTGTCAATCTGTCTGATCGATTCTGGTCGGCAGAAGGGGGGTGGCGGGGGCGATGGTGGAGGGATGGGGGCGAAGCGACTGCTAAATGAACGTAAAACCTAAGAGGCAGTGCGCCTACAAAATATACAAACTATGCAAAGGCTTCTGTTTTCAAGGGATTTTCACTTGCTAAACGTTAATCTGAAATTATAAAGCATACAACTGGACTCGCGCTCCATGGTACAGTCTAGTCGCCCCCACCTTGAAGTCTGTGACCAACTTGAGCGATTTTCTGTTCCGCTTCCTGGTGCGTCTAGAACCCCTATGTCAGCATTCAGAGCACAAGCCCTAAAAAGTGTGGAGGGACTAATTATAATAAGCAATATTCAGTGATGTCACACGACATTCCAGGAAGTGATCTCACAGGAAGGGATGTCCCTATCCAATGAGATCCTTCTGTTTGAAAAAAGTGGCCATATCCTTTTTCAGTAAACCACGTTTCTTCAAGGTGAAGCCTGTGGTCTGAGTGGTGGCGCTCATCAACCTCAGAACGTGCAACAACCAGGCTGGGATTGTGCTGTGCATTCAGCATCTTTTCAAAGAAGTAGCAGTTATTTTTCTGACTTGAGGGCTTTTACTTAAGAGGTGGCTGCTCCAAATATTGCAAACCCACATGGCTACTGCTCTTCAAATTTAACTCTTTAACACCTAAAAAAATATGTAATCCACGCAAGTCCAGCAGTTCACTAGTATGAAGTGTTTTTGCTCTTTTTTTAAAAATAACTAAATAGCCAATTTTTATCTTAAAATCATCATTGCATTAATGTAAGCCTACGTTCATACGTTTGATTTGCTCAAAAGCATAAAAAACAGTACCGTTCTTGAAAGTGTGAATGATGGAAGCATTTACTTCAAATAATATCCCCGAATGGCGTTTGTTAGATTTTTAGAGATACTAATCACGTGGTCAAATTGTCAAAAGAATACATCATAACACGGTCATATGTTACATACAAAGAGACATGTAAACAAATTGATTACCCCAGTATTGTGTCCAATATTGCAGTAATCCAAGTTTCTAATCATTATTCTGTAGTTCTTCCACATTTTTACAACTTTTATTATTGTTCGAATATCCAGTGTCCACTTTTCATCAGATCCTCCATGTTACAGCATCAGTTTACATATTAAGCGAACATGTATTTAAGGAAAAATCAATTCCTCAGGGCTTGATATTTCTTTTATTCAGTTCATCTGCAAGCGTGGAGTGACATGTATCCCAGTATAGGTGAGATACGCTTGCTTTCAATATCAGTGGACTGATTACTTGAAAAATATTTGGGTCGGGTTCATTCCCTCTTCTTTGTACAAACTAATCGTACAGCAGGTCAAAGCACAGAGGTCCTTGCCCAAAAAAATCAGTTAACTCGTGAAGAAGCCCCATATCCTATGAGGATGAAACGTGTTGACAGAATGTATGAAATTATATTGAAGAGAATTCTTTGAATTGGAGCTTTTTGAACATTAAAAGATAATTTATTGATCTATGTTGAAATTATAGACCTAACTAGTGGATTACTTTACCAGTGTGTACCCCAGGGTGATTATAATATATTTGTCTCCTATTGGTGGCTTTTGTTGATCCATGCAGGTTTGTATTTTCCAAGACAAGGGAAGGCTCCTCATTAATGCTCCACAGGAAACATTTAGAGATGCACAGAGCTTGCTAGTGTCTCCATCAGTTCATGTGCCATGGCTTCATGGTGGTAACTCATTCCTTTTGCTGCGGCCACATGTCCAGACAGGCTGAATGTATCTCCTAACGAGGGTCAACTTGCCAACAATGCCGCCACACAGCCTGGCTGTCCGTGAAAGACAGGCAGACTTGGAGCACAGTTAATTTATATGTCAACTTTACCCCCTAAAAGGCTGGCAGGGCTGAGAAGTAGCCAGTCACAGGCTAAGATCACTTGCAAAAAACCAATGGGGCTGTCTGGCGGTCACTCATGCGACTGTCATAGCTGATAGGGTAGGTTCAGACCTTTGACTTTGAAAGATCATTTTGTGATAGATTACTTTGTCAAATGACTGGTCCACCTCTGAAGGGCTGGTTGGGATGGGGCAGAGTCAGCTGTGTTAGTATTGCATATGACAGCAGATGAAAATCGTCACTCGTACCTGAAGCACCCTCCTCGTACATCTTGCATTGTGTGTCGCCAATAAGTAGCTTGGGAGATAGTGGTTGCTCACCAACACCTTTGAAGTGAAGTTCAGTCCAGTAAATCATTTAGGGGAGTTTTGCATATTAAAGGGCACAGCACATCCCAAGGGCCAGATGTACCACCCTATTTTGCATGCGCAAATGGGTTTGCGACCCGTTTGCGCATGCAAAATGTGAAAGGGCTATGTACAATTTCTAAATAGCGAGTCGCAATTTATTTGTGACTCGCTATTTAGTAATTGCGAGTCGCTATTAGGAAGGGGCATTCCCTTCCTAATAGCGATCGCAACCCCATGTATGAATGTTTTGCAACCGTAATTGCGGTCACAAAACACTTGCAAATTACCACCCTCTTCAAGAGGGTGGTAATGCACTCGCAAAAGGGAAGGGGTCCCCGGGAGACCCCTTCCCCTTTGCAAATGCAGGGGAAAATACGTTTTAAGGGCAGGCAGAGGTCCCAGGGACCACTACCTACCCTTAAAAAAAATTAAACGTTTGATTTTTTTTCTTTTTTAAATGCATCCCGTATTCCTTTAAGGAAAACGGGCTGCATTTAAAAAAAAAAAAAAAAAAAAAAAACTGCTTTATTTAAAAGCGGTCCCAGCCATAGTGGTCTGCTGAGCCCAACAGGCCACCATCCCTGGGAGGGCCAGCCGTTCCTAATGGGGTCCCAAATTGCGAGAGGCTCATTAATATTGATGAGCCTCGCAATTTGCGACCCCATTGGGAATTGCAAACGGTGTTAAACACACTGTTGTACATGGCAAATTGCACCTCGCAAATTGCGACTCGCAAAAGAGTCGCAATTTGCAAGGCCCAATTTTGCTGGTCGTACATCTGACCCATAGTCCCTTAGAGTGGCAACCATCCAAATCACCTGACGGTGTGCCAAGACACAAACGCACCGTGTGGGTCTATTGGCCACATCTAGCCACTTTCAGTCTAGCAAAGTCTCCAGGAGATTGGGCATGTTGTAGGTGTCACTCTCTGTCACACTATGCGGCCTGCAGTAGCCATAGCTGGAGACAGAGCGTTGTCACTTAAGTGTGGGCCCAAAGGCGCCAGAGAGAAAGTGAGAGTGATGAGTGCATGATCCGGCCGAGAGCTGAGATGAGGACCCGGTCCCACTTCCGAGCATCATTGCTTTTATCTTTGTGTGTGTGTGTATGCATGCTTGTGGGCCCACTTATGTATGTGGCTGTCTGCTTGTGTGCTTGGCATTGTGATGAACAGAAACTGTGCCTGGTGTCTAGGGCAACAAATAGTGTATGTTGATTCCCATCACACTGGACATAATTGTGATCCTGGCTTAATAAATATCATCCTTGACTTATTTTTGTGTTTTTGGTGTAGTTGCGCATACTGGCAGACATCACTCACATATTGTGCGCATGACTGACCCATGGCCACTCGTGACGTAATGTTGGTGGCCTCTGGCAGAATAATAATGGCCACGACTGAAGTATTGTGAGCAGCCTGGCAGGTATGGGGTCCAGCCTTGGCACAGTGGCGCCTGTGGCATAATGGCGGGCATTATTGGCATACTCTATGTATCCTTGGTGTTATGGTGAGCATCCATGGTATGTGATGTAAATCCTGGATATTTGAAACGGATTCTGTCCATGTGAAGCATTTGTACATGTGGATACTTCATGTAAAATGGCATGCTGGTGTTTGGAGACCAACTATTTTCTAAAAATGAAAACTGGCATTTGGAAGGCAAAAAATGATGTTACTTTCAGAAAGGAAATTCGGGAAATTGAGTTTGTTTGCCCAGAAAAGGTATTTGATTAAAAAAAAATAATAATTCTGAAATCGATTTGATGAAGACAAAATGGTTGCATTTCCAAAATGTATTTAATGGCGATAGTTGAATTGTTCTAGCAGAGTTGAGAAGATTTAGATTAACAGCTTAATCTGTCTCTAGGCGAGACCTAACAAAGGGTTTAGCAAGAACGGACAGTGACTTTCAAAGACGAAAAGCTGTGAAAAGGGCTTGTAAGGCGGTAGGACATTTGCAGCGAGGAAGACGGGAATGGGATATTAAAAGAAACAAACGAAAAAATAGAGTGCATTAAGTGAGATTAATAAAAAAAAACCAGCAAATTAGTAAAAGTGATTAAACTGCTTTTTATGAGAATGCTTATATGCTTAGCTCCATGTTGTACATGTGAACTTGAACCTTCTTGGGCTGAGTTACTTCCACACAGAGTCCTATTCCTGGAAGAAACCGATTTATTAAATGCTAAAATGACACCACCCTCTTCTATTCCTTCCTGTTGCCCATACATTGGTCTTCGTTGTAGAGCGGGTGGTCCAGTACCCATGGAGCAAAGCTAGGCTTTCCAGCTATTGTGCTTTCGTTGCAGAAGGTAGGATAATTGTAGGCTAGACAGGCAGACTCTTGGAACTCCGACCCCACCCCACCCCCAGCACTGTCTGCACATCCTGCTCGTCACTGCTAACCCGCGGGGTTAGATGACGTTCTTGCATGGGAGCATGGTGCGTGTAGAGATAGTCCATTCCCTTCCCCTGTTGGTGCTCTGATTTTCTATTGTAGTTACTGAGCTTGCAGGCAAAGGAAGTTAATGGGAGTTAGACCAGCACTGTGCCATTAGAATTCCTTGCAGGTTTTTTTTTTTTTGGAGGGGGGGCAGCAAGTTTCACCAAGAAACTTCAGAGTGAGGTTATGTCACAGGTTTCCCCATGCATCAAAAGATGGGGAGCTCAAGAGCTGTCTCTCTGCCAAAGAGCCACAGTTCCAAAAAGTTCTCTGCCAGGTTGTCTATGCCCCAAGCAAACTGTTCTACCACCTGCCTGACCAGAGAGGAAATGCTTCCTGCAGTTCCGCTCAGCTTCATGTGTTAGTACCTGGTGGGAGATGACACTGGCTGTCTTGGTCCACTGCATTATCTATGCTATCAGAAAGTCATTTCTTTGTAAAACATGACCTTACTCAATCTTACGTAAACACAGCCTAAAACACACCTCTGTGCTTGACACAAACTTCCCATAATAAATGTAAATCCAATGCTGTTGTCTTTGTGAGCTCTTGTTAATATGAAGTCTGTTAAAAGCTTCTTTTTGGTTCTTTATATTGTCTAAGAAGTAAACCCTTGTAGTACATCTGTACTTAGCACACACCTTTGAGTACTAATCCGAAGTAAGCTATGCCCCTCAAGCAGAAGATGTACGCTTTGAAGACCCTGGCTGGTGCAGTGGAGAGAGGGATGTGCAGAATGCCAAAGTCTTCCTTCGCTGCTGCGGAGCATGGTTTTACAGCTCCCCGATGGGGATAGCGAAGGTGTACAGATCCCTCACCTGCTTTCTGCAGTCGGTGGGAATCGCGCAGAGTTTCCCACAATCAAAGGCGGTGGATTTGAGGCTTTTCCTGGGATGTCGTAAAAGAATCCTGGTTCCCTCCTGCCTTGCAGCCTGAGGCTAATGAAGAGGTTCTCTGCTGTCATGCATGTTCCTAGTGATTTTTAAAGCTTAAACCTAAAAATTCTCTACTCTTTGTGGCTTCAAGTGGTAATATGTTTATTTCTCAATGTTCATTTAAAAAAAATTGGAAAACACAAAGACCTCCTAAAATTATTTTGCTGGGTAATTCATTTGGCCCCTATTTAATTTTGGTGAGCGTTTTCATTTCACTGCTTTATTGCGCACCCTACAAGAGGAAGACCCTCCCCCGTGAATCTGTTTGAAGTTTTTAAATATATTTGATTAATTAAGCACAGTTCATGACTTAAGCAACATATCATCTTGCATTACAACACTGGTACTTTCAAAAGCCTTCTAGATCTGAGCTTGTGTCACAGTATTCTGTCACATTGCGCCAACATAGTATTACCATTAGTTCTTCTTTCTTGTGTAACGGGTACTAATGCCGCTGCCTCAACTCTGTGTCACAACTAAAGATGTAATGATCTTCTCTAGGGGTTAATCGTGCAAGTAGGAGAGGTAAGTGGACAGCTCCTCAAATCACTCCCATTCTAGTCCGGGTAGGGGAGGAGATTACATTTTTTTTTTTTCTAAATATTTGTGTTACTCCCTCTGCCCGACTAACCATTCTCTGCAATCTTGGAAGACCCTCTCACATTAAATATTTTCATTTTTGAGGCCAACCTGAACTTTTTCACCTGTCTGCCTCACTCAGTTCTTCTTCCCTTTGTCTCCATGGTACAGGAAGTTGAACGCCCATCTTGTCTTCTGCAGTGCGGCCCTTCTTGCACGTGCTTATGCTCTTGTAGTAGAAATAAAAAACAGACTTCATGGAAACTAGAGGAGGTTCTCAGGCCGTGGAGAGTGGAGGTCAGTAATAAGCTTGAAATTGGTGGTGACCATTATATTTCATGGCGTTCTTGAACAGTATTCACTGGTTCTCCACTCTGAGGCACGTGCAGTTTTCTCAGGCACTGCATGGGATCTGTGTTTGCGTTTTAGACCGAATGGCTCCCTTCTCTGTGCTGCATCTTCGCTCATGCGTGTAAGGACCAGTGAGAAATGTTTTCCTACTGCAGATCCAAGGTGCAGTACAATTTTTGATCAATGCCCGACAGCTGGCCTTATAATAATAATAATAATAATGTGTATTGCGTCCTTCTTCAGTAGCGTTAATGACGCCGAAGGGTTTGCTACCTCCTGGAATATCCATTTTGCAATAAGAGTGATTAGTACATCAGTCTTATCTCAAAATGAAGGGCAGAGATCACAGACCGTACAGTGTGCAGTTTGCACATGCTGGTTGATGAACTGCCCTTACTTCACAAAGCCTCTTTGCTTTGAGTTTTTAAGGTACCAACCTCTTTCTGTACTTTTTGTCTCTTAAATGTAGGGTCCTGAGAATGTCTCCCTTGCCACCATATGTCAGGCGAGCTTGACGGCAGTGTTGTACCATGCCTGTTCCTTATGAAATGGGCTTTGCAGGCGGGATGTAGACCAGCAGTTTGGGCCAGACGGCTGCTGCGGCGAAGTGGTTGCTCTTGGCCCCCAGTGGCAGAGCCAGGATAGCCATTCGGAAAAGATGCCCACTGGTTAAGAATTATTCCCATCCTTTTGCATTGGGTTTGGAAGGCCGGTATCTGCCAGGGAGGTCTCTTAACTAATTGCCGATAAGGTGCAGTTTTGACCATATTTGTCTGTTTTATTTTGTTGCCTCTTTTTGTGACATCCTGAGGACCAGATTAAATTCCTGTCCGTGCAGGGTTTTAAATCAAAGGCAAAAATTGACCTTATAGCTTTTTCTCACTTCTAAGATCCTCGACTCCAAAGAAAGCGAATTGGGGATCCCTTTATCCAGCTCTCATAACCTAGATCATCTACCGATTGACGGCTGATTGACAGCTGGGCTCACATAGCGTGTTCATCTCCCATCCCATTTCTGATCCATGACTTAGATCAGCCATGAAGTGACCATCAGACCTACCACAATGAGCTATTGTTCAGGTCATACAGGGAAGTCCATTTGTCATTCCAGGGCTTTTCCCGGTCCACAGAGGAGCTTGTACATCAGGGCAAGAACGTGTCTTGCATTGAAATCGATCTCACCATCTGCTTCTTAACCACCCCTGTCCCTCTGCCCTTCCAGATCTTTTACTGTTTTCACATTGCAACCCACCCCCTTACTGCAAGCGCCGCCTCCACTGAGTGTTGTAGACGTCATAACAATATTCGACGACTTCCTTTCCTTCAAGAAGCCAGAGAATGCATGCTGGCTGCTGGTAGCCTGTCTCCCAGCCTTGCCCAGAGCCTCTCTTCTAAATGTTACCTTGGCAGATAACTCTGGCTTCGTGGGTGCAGCCGTTTTTAAAGCAAACTTTCTCCCTTTGCAAAGTGCATCCTTCCGAATCTGTAATGTACCCGGGTTTGCACTATTAAATCTATTCTTATTTTGTGTTTCCAGATGCTTCATGTGCTGGAAACAAATTAATGCTTTACTTTATATCTTGTTTGTGCAAACTGATAGTTACATAGGACTTCATCACTAAACAGCTCCAGGTGAGACCTAAGGAAGGGCCTTTTGTTTTTAGGCAGAGCAGGACTCCGAGATCAGCTTTTTTTTTTAATTGACACAAAAGTGAAATTTTGTAAGTAAACTCTGAAATAGATTATTGTTCAGGTCCATCTAAACTGAAAGGACTAAATCTGCATTATGTCATGAAATGGTTATAGTTTACTTGTAGTTCTGTCGGAAATAATAAAAGTCCTCACTCTTTGAAGAGGCCACTCACGGAGAGGGAACACCACCCCAACTGTCTTCAGCAAGCCGTCCATGGCCAGCCACGAGGACTGCACGATGTGGCTTCCTGAGGAGATGTGTGCTTGGGTTTATCACGGGCTGCACCCCCCTTTCATGGTTCTGCATGGCAGGGCATCCTCAAAGTGACGTTTTAATATAGTATCACAGTGACTTTAATAAAAATATTTTTTATATTCTAATAAATGAGACCTTTTTACAGATAATGAAGTTCTGTGTGTAGATATTGGAGTGAATGTATTTGAGAATGTGTACGAGTGTTGAATATATTATTTGACTAAGTGACACGAGAGGGACTTTCTTTTGTTTTAATTCCAACTGACCCTGTTCCTTTTGGATATAAGGGCACCTCTCACATTTTTGTGGCGTATCCTCAATAGCTTCCACCCCGGCCGCCTCTGTTTGGGGTTGGTTCTTGCTGGGCCGGGCTCGTGAGCCTCTCCCTAATGCAAATTGCTTATGGCCTCAGATTTATGTTTTTTAGATCCAGTAACACTTGTTAAGACCGCTGTGATTGTGTCTCTTGGTGGTAGTTCCGCTGTTTCTTGTACAAATCTCCAACAGTAAGAGAACGCTGTCATTGGTGATGTTGTGTTGATGTGGTCGTGCGGGAGGCCTTGAGCGCCAGTGCTGCCGGTTCATTTTTGTATCTGCAGATGTGCTTCCTGATCCCTCGTGACCCCATTTCCCGCCATCGCAAGAGGTAGCACTCCGGTTATGGATACCACTGATCACGCTGACACCGTAACCATGATGACTTGTTTACATCCCAGCACCCCCGCTCCCTCTTGGCAAGACTGGTAATCACCTCGCCCTACCTTGTCACCACAGGCCGCTGTGAATGTTGTAGCTGCCAGAACCCAAGGTCGCGAGGGGAAAGGATGCTGAGCGCGTGGGGTGAAACAGCCCCCATGAATTAGGAGGATCGTGGTTCGCTGTATTAGCAAGGCCTGAGCTGGGCGCGTGCAGTCAAACAAGAAAGCGGGGGTCGACGAATGAAAGAAGACATGTAAGAAATCAATACAGCAATAATGAAAATGGACAGGAGGCAAAGGGGACTTCGAGGCCTGGGAAGCGAGGGGCCCGAAGATTGAATTAATAAGCCAGAAAGTACATCCACCCCCTCCATTCTCCTGGCGGAGGGGACCGCGCAGCAGTGGGCTGTCAACAGGCGCTAGCCTCTGCCTTCAGCCCGCACCCAGGGAGTCTGCTTTCCATTTTTATTCTTCTCTGTGATTACAGGGACGTGGAGGGATGATTGCAGATTACAATTGGATATTGTGGTGTTTGACCGTCTTCATGTTTTTCCTAAAGGCATGGGAAAGCGCATGTAACAATGAGGGGAATACAGATCTGATGCCTGTGCGTGCAATTGAAGGCCTAAATGTGTACATTTAGCAGTGATGTTTATGGTGAAGTGCAGTTTTACTTTTGAAATGTAAATCTGCCTAACAACTGCATGAAATTAAAGGGCACTTCTAAACCTATATACATATCTGTCTGTATAGTTATACGTCCTTGTATGTCTATATATACACATACATGTCCTACCATATGCGCATATCTGTCTATATATACATACATACCCTTACATTTGTTCATATATCTAAGTCTGTGTATACATATCCTAACATATCTGCATGTCTATATACATCTAATCAAACTTATGTACACATAATAGTCCATATATACATATCCAAACATTTGTACATGTATCTGTGTGTATATATATGTGTGTGTATGTATATATATATATTCACTTAAAAAACCATAAGTTTCACACATGTTATAGTTAGCTGGACATTTCACTCGTAAAAAACCATTGAAATTCCCCCGTTATAGTTAGTTCAGAAAACTATAACTCGCGCGACCGCAATCCACTGCGGATGATGTCACATATTACATCACTCATGACATGGTCAGTGACATCACTCATGACATCATCCTTGTGATAGATTGGCGGTCGCGCGAGTTATAGTTATCTGAACTAACTCTAACGGGTGAATTTCAATGGTTTTTTACGAGTGAAATGTCCAGCTAACTATAACGTGTGAAACCAATGGTTTTTTAAGTGAATTTGCAAGGTTTTTTAAATGCTAATTCCTAACTATAACGTGTGTGAAACCTATGGTTTTTTAAGTGAATTTGTAAGTTTTTTTTAAATGCTAATTTATGTATGTATTATATTTTTTATATATTTATTTTACAATAAACTACCTATGTATATAGTTATAGATTGATCCTGTAATATGGAATGGCTCAGCTCTTCTTTTTTTTTTTTTTTTTTTTTTTTTAATTTGGATAAAGTTGAACAGCATAGTTAATATCTTCTATAAACTTATAAACAGTTTAAATTGTTTATTTTTTTAAGTTTTTTTCACGGTGCGCGCACCGTGCGCACACCCCGCGATTTTTTTGAAAAAAAAATAAAATGTTTTTTTCACCCTTCGGGGTCCTTCAGGGACCCCCTGACAAAGGCTAGGGGGTCAGGAACTCTCTACCCTGCCCCCTTTTCACGTTCTCCACCTTTCTTTTTCACTGTCACACACAAAATGGCGGCCGACACTTCCTGATTTCGACCGATTCGAATGTTGACTGACATGTAACCACCAATCAGAATTACGCTCGCGCACAATATGGTTCGCGCACCGTTAGGGCTGTACCTTCGACTAAAGATCCTATGGGAAAATACATGGGGGAAAACGCGTTTTGGCACCCCCCTTTTTTCTCAGCCCCCGCTTGACGAATCACCCCGCAACTTTCAGGGTAGGAGCTGAGCGGAGCGCCCCATTAGTTTTGCAAATTTCGCGAGGATTCGTCAACCGGCGCCAAAGTTATTCAAAATAGAATTTTCAGATTTCCTATGGGAACTCTGTCCTAACTAGAACTATCTACTGGTGACCGCCAGTAGATAATAAATATATATATATATATATATTCACTGAAAAAACCATGGGTTTCACACACGTTATAGTTAGGAATTAGCATTTAAAAAACCATAGAAATTCAGTGAAAAAACCATAGGTTTCACACATGTTATAGTTAGCTGGACATTTTACTCGTAAAAAACCAATGAAATTGCCCCGTTATAGTTAGTTCAGCTAACTATAACTCGCGCGCCCGCAATGCACTGCTGATGACGTCACATATTACATCACTCATGACATGGTCAGTGACATCACTCATGACATCACTGATGACATCTCAAATGACATCACTGATGACATCACTGATGACATCATCCTTGTGATAGAGTGGCAGACCTCCTCTCACCCTAATATAACCTTTGATACACACATTCAAAAATAGAGACTAAAATTTTCAAAACAATGGACATACCAATACCAGTTACAACAACCTCTTCAGTAATTCTAAGATCCACATACACATCCACTCATTCACCAACAGTCCTATACAGTCACTCATACATGTACTCACTCATCATATGTACTCATACACCTATACATCCTGTTACACAATGCCACTCATCCATAGAGGTACTCACACACATAGTCACTCATGCTAATAAAGAATCAAACATACATTTACTTGCATATACAGTTATACACACACCACCACACTTACTTCTACGGAAACTTACACATACTTAGTCTTTTAAACAATCACTTATAGAAACACATACTTATTCATTTAGGAACTCTTTCAATCTCTCACTCTCACATATACTCACATATATACACCAATAGTCACATATACTAGTTTAAAACATATGTAGTTATTCATAAAGACACTATTGAGACAGTCATTCACTCACTAACACACCCATACACACACTCATCCACCCATACAGTCCTGCACACATACTGTGTTCAACACATACAAACAGTGAGTCACTCATTCATGCACCTATGCACTACATAATACCCCCACCGAACCATGCAGACACTCAGACTGATACTCAAAAAACAAACTAATAACCTATATAGACACCCATGTAGCTACTCACCAACCCATGCAGCCACTTATACACAAAGTGAGAGACTGATACAGATATTTACATATTTAAACATTACTCACTAAGCCATGTATTCACTATGATACACTTAATCAGTCAGTTACACAATCAATTTTTCAAAAACAAATCATCCATTTAGACACTTATATACCCATTTATTCTTCCATCGACCTTGAGATATACATATATAAAACATATTTAATTTTCAGAAAAACACACATTCACTGGATGATGTAATCAGTGATGTCATCAGTGATGTCATTTGAGATGTCATCCGTGATGTCATGAGTGATGTCACTGACCATGTCATGAGTGATGTAATATGTGACGTCATCAGCAGTGCATTGCGGGCGCGCGAGTTATAGTTAGCTGAACTAACTATAACGGGGCAATTTCATTGGTTTTTTACGAGTAAAATGTCCAGCTAACTATAACATGTGTGAAACCTATGGTTTTTTCACTGAATTTCTATGGTTTTTTAAATGCTAATTCCTAACTATAACGTGTGTGAAACCCATGGTTTTTTCAGTGAATTTGCAAGGTTTTTTAAATGCTAATTTTTTTTTTATTCTTCATTTTTTTCAAACATATTTTTAATTTATTTTTCTTACCTTTTATAAAGACTATGCTTAAATTTTAAAAATCCTTAAATATTTTTTTTTTAATATATTTTTTTAAAATAAACATGTAAAATTTATTTCCAGTTTTTTTTTTTTTTTTTTATTTTTTTATAGTACGCGTACCGTAAGCTCACGGTAAGCGTACGGTTTACGCAACGTCCGTCATCTATCTACGCTGCTTGCGTATAGTTACGCACTTTGCGTAGCCGCGCGAACTGCGCGTGGGACGCGTGCGCGCTTACGCCACACGCGCACGTTACGCGGAAGTGCCGGGGAGTGACTGTTATGCGCATGCGCGGAAGCGCGTGTCTTTTTTACGCGCATGCGTACTTTTTGCCGTAAGCGTACCGTAAGCGTACCGTAAGCGTACGGTAGGTCATGTGATCTTGAAACACAACTTTTGATTGGTTGAAACTACTTTCAGTTCTAGAACTCTCCTACACCACACCCATTCCCCTCATTTCTGCTTGTGATCCCTTGGGAGAAGGAGCTGGTTTGTCTTTGGGATACGATGGCAGAACAGCAGAGCTCTTCTGAGAGTGAGCCTAGCACCAGCAGCACTGTCTTGAGGCAGAGATCGAGGAAACAAAAGCCTTCTTATGTTTGGGATTATTTTACTTTTCCAGAAGGCCAGCAAAAGGTAAATGCACCCTTGGTTACTTGCTGTCTGTGTAAGCGTGTACTTTCTAGAGGTAATCCTAACGGGAAGTATTCCTTTGGGAATCACACCATGAAGAGGCACCTCCAGGATGTACACGGAAGGACACATGGTCATCTTTTTGGAGGTAACTCTTCAGAAAGACGAGCCAGTACATCCACAGCAGCTCAGCCTGGACCATCATCTGCAGGGCTTACTCCTTCTTCTGCAGGTCAGGTGAGCCCTTCATCTGTGGGGGGAGAATCTCCTTTTGCTGGCCCTCTGGAAATGAACCTTCGATTTCGGAAGGTTGATATTCATTGCACATTTTGTAAAGGTCTAATTTGCCATAGGGAGACCAGTGTTTCCCTAGTGAACAACAAAATAGATCAGCACATTTGTAGCTTTGAATGATTTTCCCATGCTTCCTTTCCTCTGTCCCTGCATGAACACAACGGTTCTTTTAAGAGCCAACCTTATCTTTCATCTTTTTTTTACAAATGTTTTTAAAAACTTTTTTTTATTTTTTTTTACCGTACGCGTACGGTGCGCGTACCTTTTTTTTATTTTTTTTAAAAAACACAAAATCATTTATCACATTACATTGTCCTTGAGAGACTACAATTATTATTATTGACTTACCATACTCACTGAAAAAATATTTATTCATTTCTTTTTTTAAAAAATAGTTTTAAAAATGTTTGTAGTTTTCGAAAATTTTCTATATCTATCTGGAAAAAAAGAAAAAAGTATTAATATTTTTTAAACATTTTATAATACAGTACACATATTTACATTTTTTACCAAAAAATATTTTTGCCTTATTTTTGCTGTTTTCAGAATATATTGCATTTCACTATAAATTGTGAAAGCAATTGCATTCATCATTTTACAGCGGGCAAAAAAAAAAACCAATCACAAAGATTGTATTAAAAAAGCCCTGATTCTTTTTTTACTTAAACTTTACATTATAGAAATGCATAATATTGTAAAAAAATATCATCTAATACCAATACTTATTTCTTTAAAATACCGTCTGATATGTTTGTTTCAGAAGTATAATCACAATATTATATCTCAAATAACTCCAAAATACATCTGATTTCATGCTTCTTCCCCCAAAAATTCGCTCCCCCTTTCCATCTAATGCAACTGTGAAATCACCAGAGCAAGACGCATTAAATCTCTGCCTATAATTCCTCTATGCACACAGAGTCATGTTTTCACATTAGTCCCAAAACGAAATTTCTTTGCCATTTTGAAAGCACACTTACTGCTCTTTTTTTTTCGGGCCAAGTGAAAAACACTTTTTACAATTGGAAATCACTTTTACAGACTGACACATTATGAAACCACTTTTTTTGATTTTTTTAAATGCACATGTCCAAGCTGTTTTTTCAGACCACCACCATGTGTATTCTCTGTGACTGCCTACACTCCAGCAAGGGCAACCAGCCTTAGTGATGCTGAATGTATTTGCATTACAGACTTAAACCTGAAAACCCCACTCGCTTCTAAATACTGTGCATGACTATACATGGCAAGCACATGGGTGTGTGCTAAGACTATGCTTCTTCCCCCAAAAATTCACTCCCCCTTTCCATCTAATGCAACTGTGAAATCACCAGAGCAAGACACATTAAATCTCGGCCTATAATTCCTCTATGCACACAGAGTCATGTTTTCACATTAGTCCCAAAACGAAATTTCTTTGCCATTTTTAAAGCACACTTACTGCTCTTTTTTTTTCGGGCCAAGTGAAAATCACTTTTACAGACTGACACATTATGAAACCTTTTTTTAAAATGTATTTAATTGCACATGTCCAAGCTGTTTTTTTTTCAGACCACCACCATGTGCATTCTCTGTGACTGCCTACACTCCAGCAAGGGCAACCAGCCTTAGTGATGCTTTTTGTATTTGCATTACAGACTTAAACCTGAAAACCCCACTCGCTTCTAAATACTGTGCATGACTATACATGGCAAGCACATGGGTGTGTGCTAAGACTCTGCTTCTTCCCCCAAAAATTCGCTCCCCCTTTCCATCTAATGCAACTGTGAAATCACCAGAGCAAGACGCAATAAATCTCTGCCTATAATTCTTCTATGCACACAGAGTCATGTTTTCACATTAGTCCCAAAACGAAATTTCTTTGCCAATTTGAAAGCACACTTACTGCTCTTTTTTTTTTCGGGGCAAGTGTAAATCACTTTTACAGACTGACACATTATGACACCATATGAAACCTTTTTTTAAAATGTATTTAATTGCACATGTCCAAGCTGTTTTTTTTTCAGACCACCACCATGTGTATTCTCTGTGACTGCCTACACTCCAGCAAGGGCAACCAGCCTTAGTGATGCTGAATGTATTTGCATTACAGACTTAAACCTGAAAACCCCACTCGCTTCTAAATACTGTGCATGACTATACGTGGCAAGCACATGGGTGTGTGCTAAGCCTCTGCTTCTTCCCCCAAAAATTCGCTCCCCCTTTCCATCTAATGCAACTGTGAAATCACCAGAGCAAGACGCAATAAATCTCTGCCTATAATTCTTCTATGCACACAGAGTCATGTTTTCACATTAGTCCCAAAACGAAATTTCTTTGCCATTTTGAAAGCACACTTACTGCTCTTTTTTTTTCGGGGCAAGTGTAAATCACTTTTTACAGACTGACACATTATGAAACCACCATGTGTAACTACAACAAAAACAATTCCCATTTCTATTATTCATTTCTTAAGTTACCACATACATACCCTCTCAAACTGTAAACTCACCTTTAAAATTAGTTAGTTGTGAAAGAAATGTGACACTCAAACAGCAGATTATCAGAGCCAGGATCTCTGTTGTGTTCACCTCTCTCCTCTCAGCAGAACCAGATAATGGCAAACTTTCCCTCTATTTTTCCACACATATACATGTAAGTTTCAAATCTCAGTGCTTCCCCCTTTTTTTCAAGTGTAATCACACATTTCTATTGGTTGAAAACCAACCCTTTTCCAAAAGTACCCTTCCCCCAACTTGACTTCTGCCTAGTACCCTTCCCCCAACTTGACTTCTGCCTGCTACCATAGCAACAGCTCATGGAACACTGCTGTGTGCAGTTAGGTCAGAAGTTCGACACACAATGTTTCAATTCCACAGAGCAAGAGTGCTTGACTTTTCAAACCTAACAGCAAATCCATAGTACTGTTCTTTGGTTACACATTTTTTTGTACCAATACAAAACATGCTTCTATTAATTTTCACATACAGCCTAGTTTTTATTCTAGAATGGTATGAAACAGCCAATCAGTTCTTTTTGTTTTGAAAAAAATATGTATGCCTCCATTTCCAAACTGTCTTTCTTTTCATATTGCCATTCTACTGAAAGACACCTCCTGAGTGCATCCAGTTCTCCTTTGAAGATGTTCACAGTGTGGATTGTAGGGCACAGCTATGTCTTCTGGAGTGAAAAGTTTGCAGAGAAAACAGATATGGTGAGAGACCTTGCTTTGCCAAATGTAGACATTAAATGGATTGGTCAGAGAGGGTTAAAGTGGCACCAATTGATGCCATTGGTGAAATCCTTCATTCAAATCCAACACCCTGACCTCATAATAGTGCACTGTGGTGGCAATGACCTAGGCACTTTGACTGGGGTAGGTCTGGAAATGCTTATGAAGGACACCTTTGCACAACTGTTTACACTTTTCCCTAAAACTGCCTTTGTGTTTTCCAACATATGCCAAAGGCAAAAATGGAACTGGTCCAATCATTTCTGTCCGCAGATTGACAAAGCAAGAAAGCACGTCAACAAATCTGTTTCTGCTTTCCTCCGTGACTATGGTATGGGTGCCATTTACCACAACAACTTGCGTTATGACATGCAAGACATTTATAGAGGAGATGGTGTGCACTTCAATGATGAAGGGAACAGAGTCTTCCTCTTGAACCTTAGACTCTGCATCGGTACTTACTTGTAGGTACCACTAAAAAAATGACTTCATAAACACAACGGCTCTTTTTAAAACCCCCTAATATCTATACACTTAAATCTGATTTTCATTTATTTTTTTTTTATTTTTTTTTACCGTACGCTTACCGTAAGCGTACCCCGTGATTTTTTTTTAAAATCAATAAATGTTTTTTTTGTACTTTTCTGTCCTTCTTTGACCCCCTTACAAATGTTAGGGGGTCTGTAACTCTCCTCATTGCCCCCTTTTCTTGTTTTCACTCTTTTTTTTTCAGAGTGAAACACAGAAAATGGCGGCCGCCGCTTCCTGGTTTCGGCCGATTCGAATGTTTACTAAGATCTAAGAGCCAATCAGAATCGCGCTCGCGCACGCCACCGTACGCTTACCGTAAGCGTACGGTAAGCGTACCGTAAGCGGGCTCAGATATATATATTGATTTAAAGGCTATTTTCTCAGAATCTACTGAACAGATTTACACCAAACCTACAAAAGGCACTTCCTTGACCTAGGGACTACCTCTCTGCCAAATTTTGAGTAATTCTGTTCAGCCGTTCGGGCTGTAGCTCGTTCTAAAGGTCCTATGGAAAAATGCATGGGAAAAACGCGTTTTGGGACCCCCCTTTTATCTCAGCCCCCGCTTGACGGATCCCCCCGAGACTTTCAGGGTAGGAGCGGAGCGTAGCGCCCCACCTATTTTGAGAAATTCGCGAGGATTCGTCGACCGGCGCCAAAGTTATTCAAAATAGAATGTTGAGGTTTTCCTATGGAAACGTGGTCCTAACTATAACTACCTACTGGCGACCGCCAGTAGGTAATATATATATATATATATATATATATATACACATCCAAACATATGTTCTTATGTCTACTTAGCTACATTCAAAAACATATGTACTTAGAATTATATGTATATAGGCATGTATATCCAAATATGTACATATATTTGTGTATATTGTACATACATATCCAAACATTTATGTGTGTATATATATATATTTTTAGCGCAGGAGCCCGGGACCGGTGCTCCAGTGTAAACAAACAGCATGTTCAGTGAATCAGCGCGAAGGGAAGCGGCTGCTGATATGTTCAAGAGGAAAAATACAGATGGAATAAGTCTAGCCACTATGGACAAACTGACTACATGCAACACCATGCAAATGAAATTTGTTAAGTTAGAGGGGCTGTATGAACGCGAAATGCGCAAATGGTGGGAAGCGACCTCCCTCCAAAATTATATCGAGGTTGAGAGGGTCCCACGAGGTTTGCGTATTTACACGGTGCCTGCCTACGAAAATCCGGATCCGCTCTTGTTGGAGGAGTGGGCTGCACACATAGCCTTATCATGTAAAGGGAGTCTAGAAATCCTGGTTAAGTTCGCATGGAGCGACAGGACAAAGACCTTAGCGGAAATTGAGAAGATGGAGGAAGAGATCGCAAAAGATACAGATAAAAACAAACAGGATGAATTGAGAGACAAAATGAAAAAACGATTACAACAATATGAATTGAAAATACGGCACAGAAAACAAGAAAAATTTGAGCGCAACGAAAGAGACTACCTCATGGGGAGAGTACTAACGTTCGCGAAGAAGTTCGATGGACCCCGGAAAGAGATGTCCAAGAATAAACAGGCACCAATACCATCGTTAGAAAGAATTGAGACCTCAGAATCGGATGTGACCGAAAACGAACAGTCCGGAGATGAGACAGCGGGCCCCTCTGGTGAACCAACCAAAACTCCTTTTCACGAAGAGTTCAATTTGATCCGACAGTCATGGCTGAGGGGGGGGGAAAGCAAGCCCCCAGAAGCGGACGGAGGCAGATCAGAAGGAGCGGCTGGAAGAGGAAGAGGAAGGGGCAAAACCACCCGGAACAAGAGAGGCGCAAGATGGTAAACAAAGATGATAACCTTACCATCATCAATTTAACATCCAAACAACTAACAAAGACCAGAGGAATCTGTATTGAAATTGGGGCTATCGTTCTGTCCTCAAACGAACTTCGAATTCACACAAACAAGGATTGATTTATTCAAATTTACGAGAAAGCTCAAGTTACACAAATTCTTTAAAATAAAACCAACGAATATAGAAGCCAGATTAATCAAAGGGAATGCGAAAGAAACTGACTTATTAACGGTGGACGATCTCACTACTTTCGAACTGTTAGAAGAACTACGAAAAGGACAGGAATTGACTACAGAAGACAATGAATTTTCAACAACACAAAGAGCCAGGAACCTAGGGATCGATCAGGAGGCACCACGTAGTAATTTCAAACCGATTTCACAATTTTTACCTCAAATGCCCCAAGACGCAATTGATGTTTTTTCTGAATCGGTGATAAAAGATCTCGTCCAATTACGAGAGAAAGAAAATCATGGAACTACAAAACGCAATCTGACCAAAGCCCAGGAAAAGCATTAAAAGAACTACAAAAGGATCCGGCGGTAATATACAAACCCTCAGACAAAGGGGGTAATATTGTCCTAATACCGAGGGAACAATATGTGAGAGAAGCCCTACGCCAATTGACTGACCAACTAAATTATGAGATAACAACCAAGAAGAGATATGAAGAGAGCATTAATGAATACCATCAAATGATTAAAAAATGGCAGGATAAACTGATGTTAACTATGGAGGAATTTCTCTTTCTGAGAGCGATCAATCCCATAATCCCAACATTTTACTATCTGCCCAAGGTTCACAAGGATAAAGTAAATCCACCGGGCAGACCCATAGTTTCATCATTGGGCAGCCTTACAGAAAAACTGTCTTTCTTTGTGGACCATTTTTTATTTCAATTTGTCCTACAGTTATCCTCTTACATAAGAGACACTAAAGATTTCATTGCACGCATTGAAAATGTAAGATGGGAGTCATCATTTGTTTTAATAACATTGGATATCACAGGATTGTATACATGCATAGACCATCAACAGGGACTTGAAGCGGTGGAATATTTTCTGAACAAAAGGGCAATCAAATTACTGGAACATAGTAAGATGCTAATTGAGCTCATATGGTTCTGCCTACATAACATATTTCTCTTCCAAGGTGACCTCTACAGGCAGGTATCGGGGACCGCCATGGGTACCTGCTTCGACCCCAGCTATGCGAACTTGTTCGTGGGCTGGTGGGAGGAGCAGGTAGTCCGGTCCCCCATAAATGCTGTATGGACGGCAAATATAGTGACCTGGCATAGGTACATTGACGACCTTTTTATAGTCTGGAGAGGGTCTGTCAATAGTGCCAAAGACTATATAGTCCATCTTAACAACAATAATCTTAATCTACATTTCACGGGCGAGATTAGTTCCGTGGCAGTGAACTATCTCGACCTGGAAGTGAGGATTCAAGAGAACAGGATCACTACGGCTCTCTATCGAAAGCCGACCGCAGGCAACAGTACACTACACGCAACCAGTGGCCATCCAGAAAAATTGAAGAGAAGCATCCCATACGGAGAACTATTGCGTTTGAAACGCAATTGCTCAAGGGAATGCGATTTCTCTAATGCAGCCAAAGACAGCATTGACAGATTTGCTGCCAGAGGCTATGACTCAAAATTGCTAGAAAACACCCTAGAAAAGGTTAACAAGATACCAAGAGAGAAACTGCTAGAGGTCAACAAAAAGGAAGGAAAGAAAGAAGAGGGCAAATTGCGTATGATCACGACCTTTTCTGAGGATGCGGACTCCTTAAGACGCATTTTTAGAAAAAATTGGCATATTTTGAAAACCGATCAGATCATTGGGAAAGATATTCCACCTGTCCCGTTAATGACTTTTAGAAAGGCAAGATCATTAAAAGATAAGTTGGTTCATAGCCATCTGGAAAACCCAACAGTTAAACAAGGGGCGTTTGGTGAACTAAGGGGATTTTTCCCGTGTGGGAAATGCAAAGCCTGTGCATTCAGCAAAAGAACCCTCAATTATGAAATCAAGAGTATGAGGGAAAGACAAACCATCAAAAAATTCATCTCATGTCAAACTACGCATGTAGTGTATTGTCTGATGTGTCCCTGTAAGTTAAGATACATTGAGAGCACGATACACAGTGTTAAAATCAGGATTTTAGAGCACATGCGTGCCATAACAAACAGGGACATGAGTTATCCAGTGGCGAGACACTTTGCTATCAAACACCAAAGTAACAGAAACTTACTTCAATTTTTTGGGCTGGATCATGTGCCTCCCCATATCAGAGGAGGGGACAGGGTACTCAAATTGAGGAGATTAGAGTCGAGATTTATAATTGACCTACAAACAAAAAGCCCGAAAGGTCTGAATAGCAATGAAGAGTTAACGGTGCACCTGGGGATCTAGGTGACAAATGAGAATGATAAACACTGTATACACCTCTTAATAAAATACACACACTCTAGGCTTTTAGCCGATACACGGCGAGATAACAGAAAGTGAGGAGGTAGAGGGTGGTTCGATGGAACCACTAAGGCCGATCCACGGCGAGATATGAAGTTTATTAGGATTTAACCTATGATGAATTACACTTGATACAGGATGAATTATGTTGAAAACTTTTGTAAATATTGTACAAAACTTTACTGACAAACAAGTGTAAATACGATATATGTACATTGAAAGATGGCGCCCATATAAACTATGTGGCAGAAGTCCTTCCTTACTTTCAAGTGACCGCAATGGTGATTGTGATGTATTTTTTGTATATAAAATGGCGCCGCGCTGTGTCTGTCATACAACACACTGACGAAGGGAAGACCCGAAACGCGTTTGTGAAGCGCTAAATAAAAAAACTGGTTACCAACCTAACCCGCGAGTGCAGCTATCTTCTTCCCGGACGGGAGAGAGGAAAAACCTAGGAGCAAGATATTAGACACGGAGCACCACCGTGCGAGCAGCACCCGCCAGCGAGTGAATCCGTTTTCAAAGGTGCGTTGGAGCAGTTATATATATATATATATATATATATATATATATATATATATATATATATATATATATATATGTCTACTTATATACATATCCAATATGTCCATACATCTCCACTGTGTAGTTAGTTGCACATGACTCAGACTTTTCATAGGAAGAGCGTTTTTTGTTTTGCTTATAAATTTGGTGCTGTTAGATGAATCTTTCCCAAAAAGTTAAACCCACCTCCTATCTTCCTGTAAATTTTGGCGTTGGTCGTCAAGTGTGGGGCCAAGAAAAGTGTAGGGGGGTGGAGTTGGAAGATGCAAAGAAAACAGTTTAAGAATTGCATCAAATTTGGCAGAAAGCTAAATCTTTTTTTGATTATCAACTTTATTGATTTTTGAGTAAACAAGAAAAACATTACAGCACAATTGGCCAGTGGTAATTGGTACTTCAGCGAGTACTTGCTTCGGTTGTGAGTAAACATGCATATCGGTCCGTTTTCACAATACATAATCAATACAATCAAGGTGTTTAAAAATACATAAACCCATTCATCCTAACTGATTTAATCATTTGCCCAAGATCCTTGAGTGTTTGGCTGGGCACCCTCTAGCCTCAAATAAGGGCTTTTCTTGGGCAGCCCACCAGTCCACGCCCCTACGCCATTTAGCTAAGCTTGGGGGGGGGGGGGGGGGGGTCACATTATTTCCATGGCGCCGCAATGTCTCGTTTAGCCACCATTGTAGCCGTCCCCAGGAAGAGTTTGTCTGCCCTAGACCCATGTAAGCCCTCCATGACTCCTAGGATGAGGTTCAGGGGGTTATGGGGCACCTCTCAACCCAGAACTTTTGTGAGTTCAGATTCCAGTGTTTCCCAGTAAAGGGTGACGTGAGGACAGGACCAAACCATATGATAAGTCTGCCGGCTTCTGCCCGCAGCATATACAGACGGTGAGGTTCGCAAGCCCGCCTAATGGAGGCGATCTGGGGTCAGGTAGGCGTTATGAAGATAATATATTTGAATTAAGCGAAGCCTGGCTGAGGTAATAATGGTCTTTGGGGCCATTAGGGTGCGAGCCATTCCTCGTACTCCAGGGTGCGCAGCCACCCCTCCCATCGGTGTCTGAGCGAATTAAGCGTTGTTGGGCCGTTATTAGTTAGGGAACGATATATCCGTGATACCCCCCCATTCCCCAAGTTCCCCATCATGACCTGTGCTTCCAACGGACCAAATTCAGGAAGTGTGGTGATGGTTGATAGATGGGTGTTGAGGGCGTGACTTAGCTGTAAGTATCTGTAAAATTGTGATACATGGAGAGTGTAGCGTCCCTGTAAGTTGTGGAATGTTCTTATGTGGTCACCCACCCATACATCACCTAGCTGTGATATACCGATGAGTTTCCATCTTTTGAAACCCCCTAAAGCAGCCACTTCACCTAGCCACGCATCCTGCCAGAGAGATGTTTGTTGAGTCAATTTATTCCACTGAGTATGTCGTAAAGCCGAGCGCCAGGCCAGCAGAACTGTTAAATGGTAGCGGCACCTTCAGTCGATAACCTTCAAGTATTGCCCGGCGGTAATCGCCTCTTATACCATTCGATAATTAACCAACAAAAGAGCCAGGCGCCGGAGACTGGAAGGCAGGAAACAAAGTTTTATTCCGTCGGAGCAGAACACATCAGATCAGACAGCAAGGTATCGTCACGAGGTGCTCTAACCACATCTCTGAGGCCTGGCCTCTTATACACAGGTTTATTGCTTTATTGCACGTGATACATTCTTGTTGAGACTTTGATGTACGGAAAGACATCCTTGGAATCCCCACTTCAAGCTTGTTCCCACACATATCTACAGTAGAAGTCCCCACCCCACCCACAGTAGGAGATGGCTATCACACAGCTGGACATTCCGCCAATTCCTGGGGGTGTGTGCGACTGGTCGGGTCTCAGGGGGTGGGGGAATTGATCTACTGTAATCCCTTTGATGTGAGGTGTTTCCCTTACAGTAGGGGCAATAAACTACATCCGCAGGGCTAGGTGATGGCCTGGGATCGGTTCGGACAATCGGGCGCAGAGGAAGGGGGTTATCAAAAGGATGTATGACCATGTATGGGATGAAAGGAGGTGTTGGTCAGGCGCGGGATGTGGTTCCATGGCAGGGTCGCGCAGAAGGAGAGGGTTTATGGCCCATTTATGAGAGAGCGGGGGGGTGGCCGGCGCGCGGGGGATGTTTGCAGCGCCTGAGGGGCAAGCTGGCGATCGGCAATGAGACCATGGTGCCTAAAATGGCCGTCGCGCGTTTTCTGCGTGTGGCGCTTGGGGAGAGACAAGATGGCGCAGATAATGTTCAGATACGAACTAAATTTCCACAGAACCGCCCAGGTCACCAATGGTAAAGCTCTGGGCACTGGACTGCCATATAGTGTTGCCTGGATTTTAGGGAATCCCATGTCTCTTAATTTGGTCCTGTAGGCCGGGTCGGACCAGCCACCATTAAACCAATCGTGGAGAACGAGCAGTCGGGTGGCTAAGTAATACAGATAAAGATTAGTCATGCCCATGCCTCGTCGAAGGGTGGCATCCGGCAGAGAGCGAGGGCTATGCGTGGTCTCTTGCCTCCCCACAGAAACTTTGTAGCCATTATATCTAGTTCTTTAAACCAGCTCCGTGGGAGGTGGAAGGGGCTGTTTGAATAATGTACAGGAAGCGAGGGAGGATCATCGCTTTGAAAAGAGCCACTCTGCCTAAAGGATTTAGTGGTACTAGGGTTTGCCCGCATCGGACATCCTCTTTAGCCTTCTTGACCCGAAAGCTAGAACATTAGCCTGAAACTATGCTTTTTCTGATTTGGTGTAAATCTGTTCTGCCGTTTTTTCGAAAAATTAAGGTTCAAAATGTATAGATACACTGACAGTTGATCCTGTGGGACTCCCACAGGAGGCTTACGGAAGGCAAATGGAAAAACCTGGAGTGAACTGATTGGTCACAGGTACATTTTTTTTTCCCCCTCCCCTGGCAGTCCGCTTCCACCTGCGTGACTCTGTCTTGCAGGAGCAAGCAATCTGATTGGCTGGCCGAAACACAAAGAAAATGTTGTGACTGTAATTACAGAACATGAGGACTGTGTCACGGTATCCTAAAAAGACACCAAAATAAAATAAAAAAATATATAATATTCTCACTCATTGAAGAAAAAAAGTTTAAAGTTGAGTCATATGTGAGGAAAGTAGTACGGTTTTTAACTTTTAAATTCACTGAGAAAGCACTACCGGTTAAAAGCAGAAAAAAACACTGACATTTGCCACTTGTATGTACCTGACATAGGTATAACTTTCACTGCCATACATTTCAGATGTTGGCAGCGATGTAATATGTGAGGGCATAAGTGGTGCAAGTTATACTTGCGCCTGTTATGTAGAACTGGTGAATTTCAGTGTTTTTTGTGTTTTTAAACAGTAATTTTCAGTGAATTTCAACTTTTTTATTTTTTTTTAACGCTATTAAAAATATTACTACCATCCCCATGCATACACTCTTTCTGAGCCATCCTCTTAAAGGCCAAGAGGTCCAGGTAACACGACCCTTTGTGATAGGGTTCCATAGGTTATTTTTATTTTTTTATTATTTCAAATCATAACTTGTATAAAAACAGAATACATTCATTAGAGAAACACATAGGTTATGGGCCAGGTTTTATTCTTTCATCCCTTGCAGAGTGATTGGCTACAGAGGTGCTGGTCCAGCTTTTGTTCTTTCATCCTTGCAGAGTGATTGACTGTATGTCATGGGCCAGATTTAATTTTTTCATCCTCGCAGTGATTAAGTTCTCTTTGGCTCTGGGCCAACTTTTATTCTTTGATCCTCGAAGAGGGATTGGCTGTAGAGGTGCAGGGAGAGCTTTTGTTCCTTCATCCTTGCAGAGTGATTGGATGCAGAGGTTCTGGGTCAGCATTTATTCTTTCAACCTCGCCGAGTGATTGGCTGTAGAGGTGCTGGGACAGCTTTTGTTCTTTCATACTCGCAGAGTGATTGGCTGCAGAGGTTATAGGCCAGGTTTTATTATTTCATCCTCACCACACGATTGGCTGCAGAGGTTCTTTGCCCGGTTTTATTCTTTTATCCTCGCCGAGTGATTGGCTGCAGAGGTTCTAGGCCAGGTTTTATTCTTTCATCCTCGCCGAGTGATTGGCTGTAGAGGTGCTGGGCCAGCTTTTGTTCTTTCATCCTCGCCGAGTGATTGGCTGCAGAGGTTCTAGGCCAGGTTTTATTCTTTCCCCTCGCAGAGTGGTTGGCTGCAGAGGTTCTAGGCCCGGTTTTATTCTTTCATCCTCGCCGAGTGATTGGCTGTAGAGGTGCTGGTCCAACTTTTGTTCTTTCATTCTCGCAGAGTGATTGGCTGCAGAGGTTATAGGCCAGGTCTCATTATTTCATCCTCTCTGCACGATTGGCTGCAGAGGTTCTAGGCCCGGCTTTATTCTTTTATCCTCGCCGAGTGATTGGCTGTAGAGGTGCTGGGCCAGCTTTTGTTCTTTCATCCTCACAGAGTGATTGGCTGCAGAGGTTCTAGGCCAGGTTTTATTCTTTCCACTTGCAGAGTGATTGGCTGCAGAGGTTCTAGGCCCAGTTTTATTCTTTTATCCTCGCCGAGTGATTGGCTGTAGAGGTGCTGGGCCAGCTTTTGTTCTTTCATCCTCGCAGAGTGATTGGCTGCAGAGGTTCTAGGCCAGGTTTTATTCTTTCCACTCGCAGAGTGATTGGCTGCAGAGGTTCTAGGCCCAGTTTTATTCTTTCATCCTCGCCGAGTGATTGGCTGTAGAGGTGCTGGGCCAGCTTTTGTTCTTTCATCCTCGCAGAGTGATTGGCTGCAGAGGTTCTAGGCCAGGTTGTATTCTTTCCCCTCGCAGAGTGATTGGCTCCAGAGGTTCTAGGCCCAGTTTTATTCTTTCATCCTCGCCGAGTGATTGGCTGTAGAGGTGCTGGGCCAGCTTTTGTTCTTTCATCCTCGCAGAGTGATTGGCTGCAGAGGTTCTAGGCCAGGTTTTATTCTTTCATCCTCGCCGAGTGATTGGCTGTAGAGGTGCTGGGCCAGCTTTTGTTCTTTCATCCTCGCAGAGTGATTGGCTGCAGAGGTTCTAGGCCCGGTTTTATTCTTTCATCCTCGCCGAGTGATTGGCTGTAGAGGTGCTGGGCCAGCTTTTGTTCTTTCATCCTCGCAGAGTGATTGGCTGCAGAGGTTCTAGGCCCGGTTTTATTCTTTCATCCTCGCCGAGTGATTGGCTGTAGAGGTGCTGGGCCAGCTTTTGTTCTTTCATCCTCGCAGTGACGGGTGCAGAGGTTGCGGTCCAGGTTTTATTCCTTCATCCTTGCAGAGATTAGGTTCGATAGGTTCTGCGCCAGGTTATATTCATTCGTCCTTGCAGAGTGATCGGCATCTGAGTTTCTGAGGCGAACAGGAGACGTGCCTCCCGGTTGTCCCATGAGCCTGCTGAGTAAGATGTAAACGTCGCTCTTCTCTCTGCCCCCGGATATGTCCTCGGGACACGGCTGGCACGTCCTTAGAATAACAAGCGCCCCTTGCACCCCGCTACCCTCCCGCGCGCCGCGTTGGCGTCGAGTAAAGCGTTTTTAGTTTTTTCCGCTTCTTCCTTTATTTCTCCATTTCCTTCCCTGCCGGGCCAGTGCTCCAGATAGTTGAGGAGAGTCATTTGGCGACGAGGCCCGGAAGGGAGGTGGTTGTAGCAGTCAGTCACCCGCTGCACCGAGGACAGGCACCTCGCGGGAAATATTCAATATCCCGGCCTGGGCTGCTTTTCATTTGAAACCTGTCATTTTATCCTGACTGCAGAACCAGCTCGTGCCGGCGCCCTCACCTCCTGGAGGGTCCTTTTAAATGTCCTTTCCCTCACTCCCCTCCCCATGGTGCCCCCCTCCCCCGGGAGGATTCACATGTCATATTTTTAACCAGACATGTTTTTTTAAACATGACAGAGGAGTAGTTGATGCACCGGCTTCAAGCCTAGGCCTCCCGCATTTCTTTTTTAGCCCCCAGCTGTTGTCTGGGCGCAAGATGGCGGGTGCTCCGGGCGCAGAAGGAAGGGTGTATGTCCAGTGATGCTCAGTGGTGACATGGTCCGTTATCCGAAGTGTTTGTATTTCTGAATTGGCCTTTTTCCTTTGGTGTCCTGCTTTCACTGCCTTCGGAATGAAATCCCAATCGTTGTTGTTGGAGCGAGGACAGATGGCCCTGGTTTTTAAAGGAAGTGTTGCAATCTGTGAGGTTCCCAGTGCAAGCTCCCACACAGCGACGCTCACACAAGGCTGTTTTTATCCTTACTTATTTCCATAAACCATATATACATTTTAAGGCAGATGCTGACCCCCCCCCCCCCCATAGTCTTCAACAAGCATTTGCAATGCAATCGGTCTCGCCTTTTGGACCTTATATGTATTTAGCAATGTAGCCCATTAGCCTGGGTGCTGAAACATCTACTGACCTTCAACATGGAGGGAAAGTAAGCACCAAACTGCGTGACACGCCAGGTATGGGAGCACATGGAGAGAAATATTGCCTTTCAGCGGGAAAATGTATGGTCCAAAGCTCTGTTTTTAATATAAATCAGGGCCTTCGGTGGTCATATCACTGAAAATACAATATTTGAAAAAAATATTAATGTCTACGGGTGCGCGTGGAAGACCATTTCTATGGACTGGAAACTAGAGAATGCAAGAGTGATTCTGGTATTTTACTGACCACTGCTGGTCGTTTTCTATCAAGAAAGTTAAATAGAGGCAGATGCCAGAATAAAAACAAAAAAAGAAAGTCCCTAAGCAGACAACAATTCTGGTATTTTACTGAACCCTACTGGTCAGTTAAATAGAGGCAGTTGAACAGAAAAATAGGTCCCTAAGCGGAAGCTGACAAGTCCTAGGGCTGATCTCCAGAGCCCACAAAGTACATACACATAGAAGTATATACTAAAGTATATACAAGAGGTCTTGAATGCTCCACCTAAAAATGACCCTGCTTCCTATATGGCCCGGTCTGGCCTGTGTTTACTTTGTCCTTAGATTATAGGTAGTACCTTTTGATACTCTGGCTCTTATCCGGGCCGGGTTTCGGTGTTTAAATGTACTGTAGACATTTGTAGTTTGCATGTATCATGTTAAAATTACCCGGTGACTGGGTTGTGTTGATATTCTTACAGCAGATTAAAACACGTGTCCAGTGTCGGATGTGTGACGTCAAAGCTCAATTTAAAATGCATGCCTGGCTTTCTCTGACACGGCAGGAACTTGCCCTCTGCCAGCTTTTCCCATCTGTGCCATCTGTCCCTGGAGCTACATAAACAACGTTGGCCCGTTATAGGTCATTCATGGATCTCTGATAACGCCACTTCTGACCGCTTATGCAAGCACGGGCCCAGCGGTCGGCCTGCGTCTGTGAGGCAGAAGGAGGTCTGTGTCGTATTATAGGAGATAAATTACCTCTTAACTGTTGCACAAGAGTTTGATCGCCCCAGTGTCATCAGAGTATTCTACTGAGAGTCCTGTTGCCAGAATAGATGTATTGTGATGCAAGTCGGTGCCGTTTTCCATAGTCTTTGAGAACACATAAAACAATTCAAGACAAAGCAAAGACAGTTTGCAGTGTACCTGACAACCTGCAAAGGAAGGGGACAGTTTCTTAGTGTGAAGAGTGTTTACTTGGCCCCAGGAGGGTATGCCTACCTCCTTTGGTTAGGTTTAGTGTTGTCTGTTGTGCAAACTGATGATACAGGGCTACCTCGGACCGTACAGATTACAGGTCTATGGCTCTGCACTGACTCTGGAGCACCAGTCCAAGTGATGAACGGGCACCTCTTTGCCTGAGACACAGAATGAACATATTAGCAAAAAATACAATGTTCACAAGGAACTCATTTATCTGAGAGATGCAGTTTCTGCAAGAGAAGATATGGCTTGCGTGAATATATAAGAGACTAGAACAACTTTTTGAATAAAACCTTAATTAAATTCAGTCTGACCTTATTGTATGGAGTAATAGAAATAGAAGCCCACATAACAGTTTATCAAAACTGTACTCACTTCAGCCAAAATGAAATAGCTTATTTGCATTCATCGTCAGCCGCGGTCCGTGCAGGTAACAGCGGTGGGGCTGCGTTGGGGTGGGGGGGGGGGGATTTCGAAGGACGATGCCTAGGGGAAAATTAATTATTTAACTTTTCCTGTGCATCGTCCCTCGAACCCCCCCCCCTCCAACGCGGCTCCACCGTCCCACCGCCGTTACCTGCACGGACTGCGGCTGTTCATCGTATTCATGGTACACACAAAAAGTAAGAATTCTCAGAGATATTTGATAATGTATTTACACTATGTACATTTGCATTTCAAAGTGATTTGTGAACCCCAATACGATGAATGCAAATAAACTATGCTCATTTCGGCTGAAGTGAGTCCAGTTTTGATAAACTGTTATGTGGCCTTCTATTTCTATTACTCTATACAATATTGTCTGACTGAATTTAATTAAGGTCGTATTCAAAAAGTTGTTCTAGTCTCGTATATATTCACGCAAGCCATATTTAATCTTGCAGAAACTGCATCTCTCAGATAAATGAGTTCCTTGTGAACATTGTTTTTTTGCTAATCAGCAACACCCAGTTCGCAAGGACTTATGGGTCGCTCTTGTTTCTTGTGAATACAGAATGAACATACGCCCACAAACAGAAAGAGCTTTTCCAATGCGAAAAAAGTCTCTTGCAACACAAAGCAAGCCTGTCTAGGACCTCCACAACAACAGGTTTCAGTGAAGAACAGAAATAGTAAAAGTTGGTGTGAGGGTCGTGTGCCACCAGACAGAGCCACCACTCAGTTCACCTGCAGTTGAGAAGCTTGGTTCCTAGGGCTGCCCTCTTAGTCTCTTTTGAGGGGTCGAGGGGGCTTCAAGGCACTGTGTGGATGTGTCTGCACTTATTGGGTTGATACACAGACCTGGTCAATAGTAGCACCAGGGCAGGGCAGTAGAACTCCTGTGGGTGACTTGGGTCCTGTTCCTAGTGGGGAGGAAAGGGACAGCTCTCAGCCTCACAATCTACTAGCGCAACTAGCAGCGGGTTCTCGTTCACTCCCAGCGGTTGTTCAACAAGTTGGGTGAAGGCTACTGCGCTTATGTCTCTCTCCAGAGTGTCCTCTTTCCAGCATGCAATGTAGTGGTTCTTTTGTAAGTGCAGATGGCCTACTTCACCCTCCAGGGGGCGGTAGTAGTCGGATCTCTATGCTTTCCCTCCACCCAGATGATGAGACCGGTCAGCAGAGGGGGTGTGGTTGTCGTGTGTGGACAGCATGCATCTTCCATCGTGCAGTTGTCTTTTTTTACAAAAGTAAATATTTGGAAATATCGATGGGTGACCCTAACAGGTGCTTCAGTAGTGTTGTTCTCAAAGCTTTTACTGTACAGACTTGTTCCCATGATCGGATAGATGAGTGCTACCCCCTGTAAGGCCCAGGGGCCTCACATGGCCCTCCTGACATTTACAAGGGGACATTAGGTGTCTTCTCTGGTGCAGCTATGTCCCCCCAAAGGCTTTGCATATGATGTCACCAGCTAGGGCTTCTACAGAGAGTCACAGGAGCTGTGAGACCATTGTAGGGTCTCCACTCTGAGGAACAACAAAAGGGTGTCCCCAAGGATCACCACTCTGTGTTCTGAGGAGTCACTCAGGATTTGGCCCTCAGAAATAGTTGTCAAAAAGACGGGGAATATTCTAGGGACAAAAAAAGTGGCTAGGATGGCACAACTGGAACTTTGTTCCGCAAGGGGCCTGGAAAGCATCCTGTGGTACTCCAGCCAGGCTGCGTTTGTGGTTGGACGTGCATAGGATCTGCAGGTGGGTCCTGGATTCAGGCACGCCCCCTATCTTTCTGATAGCGTTCCCTAACACCCATGCGGCCCATCCTTCCACGCAGAGTTGTTTGAGAAGCCTGCACCTTTGCACTGACCTTCAGAGGCTGCAAGCAGCGCTTCTGCAGAACGTTGGATCATTAAAGCAAATGACATTGATTCATCACGTCCTCCTCCTCGCGGGAAAGGTATGATGCGCTTTGTTGATCACCATGTGAAATTGATCCGAGGGTTTGTTGAGCGACTCCAAAGTTTAGCCATTGATCCTTCCGTAATGAGTTTCTGAGTCTTCGATACCTGGAAGGCGAGATCGGGGCACTTGTGTGTATGTTACGCGGGCGTCGTACGTTCATGGTTGAGATGAGGAGCAGTGGTGTGGGTGGTGGGAGGGGGTTGGCATCACTGATGCTAGAGGTTCTTCTGGGCTTTCCTTTAACTGTGTTTGCATCCCAGATACTGAAGCCAGTGCCTAGAATCTGCTGACAAGATGATGCGCTTGTTTGTTGCTGTTTGTGTGTTGGTTGTCTTAATTTTAGATGAATGCTCCTAGAAGCATGATGCTGGGGAGAAGTAGCCGATCTGAGTCCCTTTTCCCCATTAAGGGCATATAATGATGACTAGCGCAGCTCAGGGCCTTTGATGTCTACCGTTCTGCAGCCTGGGCCACCTTCCCCTACCATTTCAGTGATTGTCGCATTTGCTGGATGAAGCAAATTTCAGCCCTTAGTTCAAAAGTTAAATGACCTTATTGTTTTTTTCTATTTAACTGAATTGTTTGAAAGTGGACATTGAGCTGTGGATGGATGCTCCAATTGACGGACATTCAGAATGGCGGCCTATAGACCCCAAGAACAGTTTTGAGCTTATATTTGGGTGTGATTGGGTTGTGGACGCTACGGAAGAGTGGATGTGGCTTTATAATCAGGTGCTCAGCCCCGGAACCATTCAAAACTTTGCAGAACTTTAAAGTGAGAAACTCAATGGGTGTTTCAGTGGAAAATATTGTAGATTTCTGCAGAGCGCAACAGATTATTGTACGTTAGCCCAGAGGAGATGACGATATATATCCGAAATGCAGTTGTCCATAGTCTGTCTGTGCGTATACATATATAATACACTCTACATTAGTGCAATCTTTCTCTCTCTCTCTCTCTCTCTCTCTCTCTCCTGCATACAGGATGTGTTTTTTAACAAAGGTTTTTTTTTGTCTAACATTCTTTACAACATAAGTGAGGTATTGTTCTCTTATTTTTACTTAAGGCCACCAAACTTTATAGTCTTGTAGTTTACTTTCCATTCTCAATATGCATTTCCCTGTTTTAATAAAACCAAACCCTTTTCAAGCTGATGACCCGAAATAAACACATAATATGAAAATAAAGCCTTAGTCCATGCCTTGGATATGAAGTGACTGCACTGCTGACCGCCCTGGCCAGGCTTGGGTGAACCCTTGGGCAGCCCGGTGCAGCGTCCTCAGTGTGGAGAGCGGTAAACCCTTGGGGTTCTGCCAGTGCGGCGATAGATCTTTGAATGCACTGGACGAGCCCGCCTCTTGGAATGAGAAGTTGGTTCTTTGTCAGAATCATCAGTAGGTGCTGTCGCTTCCTAGCGGTTTGTGCCAAAAAGCATGAAAGCAATGTCAACGGTGGTTGCTTCTTGTGCTCAAGCGAAGCGCTAAGCATTTTGGTGCGGTCTTTGGAGATCGCAACCCTGTTTGAGAATTTGAAGCTGTTGGGTCAGTGTCTATAGTTTTGCTAAATTTGAAACTGTGCTCTAGACTCTGCTGAAGAATAATTATCATAAACCCTTCTTCCCCTCATATGTTTAAATAAAGCCTTCTTCATGCTGTCATATGTTTGAAGTGATGACCTGACTATGACCGCCCTGTGTTTCTTTGTCAGGTACAGGAGCAAGATGAGGTCCTGCTCTCCATTGACCGAGCTATTGAGGCAATCCACAACGCATCGATGAAGAACGGAGGCAAATACAACCTGGATCAGAGGGATGTACTGCAGTAAGTATCAAGGGCCAGCAACTGCAGGAAGAGGTAGACGTGAGGTATGTCCTTCCGTAAATACCTCTGTCAACTGCAAACTGAAGGAAGAGCTAGAAGTGAGTTATGCCCTACATTAAATACCTGAGTCGACTACAAACTGGAGGAACAGCTAGAACAGAGGGATGTCCTTTAGTAAATACCTGCTGAGTCGACTACAAACTGGAGGTGCAGCTAGAGGACAGGGATGTGCTACTGTAAGTACTGCTGATGCCTACAAACAGAGGGAAGAACTACTGGAGAAGGAGGTCATAGAGTACCTACTAGAGGAATTGTGGAAATCCATTATGCATCATTGCGGAACGGGGGCAGATACAACCTGGAGCAGAGCAGTTTGCTGCAGTAGGTATCTCAAGTGCCAACAAGCAGGAGAAAGGTAGAAGAGAGCGATGTCCTGTAGTAAGTTCAGGAGGTACCTGCAACTGAAAGAAGAGCTACATAGGAGAGAGATCATACAGTAAGTGCCAGAGCTGCCTACAGACAGGAAAAAGAGACCGAGCTAGCAGATAAGTAAAGCTATTGTGGAATGTCCGTGAAATCTATTAGTCCAGTGTTCAGAGAAGTGGAAGGAAAGTTTATTTGACAGTCTGGAACACATGGAAGAAGTTAGAAGTTTTGCATTTCTGGGTTTCAAGTTGTCTGGCATTATTTTCGGGATGCACATGTATCAAACAGTGAGTGATCAGAAGTGCAGCCACGAGGAGAATGACTTCTTCGTGAGATATAATGGAATGTTTATATTCATCTAGAATAGATGTTCACTTATCCTAAACATGTCAGTTCGAGGCATATGAGCTGCAGATCACACACTTAGAATAGTAGATCACCATCTGGTGTTGGGCTCGGATGCTTGCAGGTTGTTGTTGTCTTCGGAAGAAGTCTTTGGTCACAAGATAGGTGACTCCTCCCTTGGACGACAGTGCACATGGGCATCAACTCCATCGTTAGATAGTTTTTTTCCGCCATTGGGTTCGGATGCAACTTTTCCGCTCCGGTTGGAAATATCAATTCCAAGCTTTTTTGAAGCGCAAAACTTCACATAAAACATCGAAGCACCTTCATTCTCGACATCAATTTCATCGGCTCAGTTCCGGACGGCGACTCAGGCCGCTGGGCCTATCCACGCCGTGAGGCCTACGGCTCATGGAAAGGACGCCTTTCAAAAAAGCCCCCAGTGTGGAGCAAAATTTCTGCACAGTGACCACCACAAAGTCTGCAACCTGTGCCTATCACCTGAACACGACGAATCCAGCTGTCCAGCCTGCGCATCCTTTCGATCCAAAAAGACCATTCGAGATCGAAGGGCTCGAAGACACATCATGGCACAGAGAACAGCTCCGGAACCAGAGGACATCTTTGATGAAGGCCCCGATGTCCCGGAAGAAGATTCCGAAGATCTACAGATCATTTCCGAAGCAGACGACTCAGACGACCCCATCGCTCCTGGGCAACGTGTGAGTACTACTGCCCCTGCCCCAACCCCACCGTAACCAAAGGCATTGGTCAAGACTTCGCCTGCTGGCCCCGACTCCGAAGAAACATAAGCCTTCCGGTAGCTCGGGACCGAGCAAACCGCATGTCATTGTCCAACTGGCACCTTCGGCACTGAAGACAAAAGACCACTCTGCACCGAAATCGGCTCCGACGCCTTCGGCCCCGAAAACACCAAGGCCAATAGATAAACCGCCACCAAAGGTTCCCAAGCCTACAGATACAACTTCGGCTCCGAAACCCATATCGGCACCGAAACCAACGGCTAAGGACTCTCATACACCTCCTAAAGCCAAACACTCCACCGATCAACCAAAACCTCGATCGGAACCGAAAAAATCGGCACCAAACACTGTTCTTGAAGAACAAGAACTTTTTCATCCAGATCCCATTGACCCAAGGCAGAAAAAGATTTATATCAACCCAAAGACTGGACAGGTCACCGCGGTGCCATGTAGAAAATGGAAGCTGGACACACCACCTGCCTCAGTTCCTATAAACAGGAAGGACTCTGCAACATCGCCTATGCCTCCTTCCTCTCCTATACTGCCTCCAAATCCAACCCCTCTGCCTACACCACCCTTACCTATACCATCTCCATTACATACACCACCTCCACAGGATGATGATGACCTAGGGGGTGGGGGTGACCCTAATGATCCGTTCACGGATCCAGACACCTCACCACTGGATGATTGGGCATTCCCTCTACCAGACATGCCTGACCCTCAGCCATATCCCTCCAAACCATCGCCTCCAGATGATCACCTGGGGTTTGGCCAATTATTAAATAGAGGGGCACTTTACCACGGCGTCACCATGCACTCCGACGCACCAGAGGAAGACTTCCTATTGGACACTTTTGAACAATCTCAAAAGTCTGTACAAATTCTACCCATGATTAAAGGAGTCATAAAACACGGATAGAAAAGAAATATAGGCCTGCCCCTGAAGATCCTAATTACATCAAAGGGCAACTCCCTTTGGATTCTTTGGCCGTTTCCAATGCTAGGAAACGCGCCAACTCCCAAACCACAGGAGATACACCACCCCCAGACAAAGAATCCAAATTGTTAGAAGCCTCTGGCAAAAGAGTAGCAGCGCAAACCGCTAATCATTGGCGTATTGCCAACACCCAAGCCCTACTAGCACGCTATGACAGGGCCCACTACGACCAATTAGAGACTTTACTACAACATCTGCCAGAGCAATACAAAACCCAGGCAAATGACCTTATCCAGGAGGGAAAACTTATTTAAAATGCAGCAATTAAATGTGCGCTTGACGCCGCAGACACCGCCTCTAGAGCAATTAACACAAGTGTGCTCCTTCGTCGACCTGCCTGGTTACGCATTTCAGGCTTTAAGCCAGAGGTACAAACTACCATACTTAGTCAACCATTCAACCAGGAACAGCTCTTTGGGCCAGCAGTATACACTGCCCTTGAGAAAATGAAGGACACAGAGACTGCTAAGTCCATGGGAGCATTACAGTCTCCCCAACCACGTGGCTTCTTTCGGCGCTCCTTCTATAGAGGAGCCTCCAAACATATGGGAGCGGACACCTCCTCTACATTCAAAACCGCTATACAAACTTCCCCAAGTAGAGGATCTTTTAGAGGCGGATACAGAGGAAACAACAACAAGGGGCGAGGTTGAGGTAATAACAACACTCGTACCTCCCCTGCCACAAAAGAGTGACTTTCCTCCACTCCCCCCAGACCATTCCACTCCAGTCGGGGGAAGATTAAAACAGTTCCTACCGGTCTGGAACTCCATCACAACAGACAAGTGGGTAAGACAAATTGTCCAGTATGGTTACTGCCTGGAACTCACAACTACCCTCCCACACATGCCGCCCAAGCTGCGTTCCATGTCACCAGACCATCTTACGCTCCTCAAACAAGAGGTTCTCTCATTGCTTAAAAACACGCAATAGAACCAGTTCCCTTAGAACATCAGGGTACAGGGGTATACTCACTCTACCTCCTAATCCCCAAGAAGGACGGGACTCAAGACCAATACTCTACCTCAGACCCCTAAATCTGTATATAAATTCAGATAATTTCCATATGATCACTCTTCAACAAGTGCTCCCACTACTGCAACAAGGCGATTTCCTTGCCACACTAGATCTCAAGGACGCCTACTTCCACATTCCCATACATCCTGCCCACAGGAAGTATCTAAGGTTTGTGGTGGACGGACAACACTACCAGTTTACAGTCCTTCCATTCGGGGTAACAACCGCACCCAGAGTATTCACAAAATGCCTGGCAGTAGTAGCAGCACATCTCAGAAGACAACAAATTCATGTCTTCGCGTATCTAGACGACTGGCTAATAAAAGCCAAGTCATTCAACAAATGTGTTCTACACACTCACCAAACCATCCAAACCTTACACAACTTGGGATTCACAATAAACTATCCCAAATATCATCTCCAACCCTCTCACATACATCAGTATCTAGGAGCCACCATAAACACCTCCACAGCCCTAGCATATCCCAGCCCAGCCAGGATAGCCAATATACAAGCTCTTATCACAAAATTTCAAGTCCAGCACTCCCTTCCAGCAAGAGTGTTCATGCAACTCATAGGCATGATGGCGTCATGCATCTTCATTGTGCCTTATGCAAGACTTCAAATGCGTCCCTTGCAAGAATGTCTAGCACGTCAGTGGAACCAGGCTCACGGACAACTTACAGATCTGGTGTTGGTAGACAGCCGCACACATCGCTCTCTGAAATGGTGGAACATAACAAACCTGTCCAAAGGGAGGCCGTTCCTAGAGCCTCTTCCACACATAGTGCTGACAACGGACGCATCGCTCACAGTATGGGGAGCCCATCTCCTCGGCCACACCACTCAGGGCAAATGGACCACTAAACAGAAAGTGCTCCATATCAATTACCTGGAACTGCTAGCAGTGTTCCTATTACTAAAATCATTCAAACTACATCTCCAGAACAAAACTGTCCTCATACGGACAGACAACATGACAGCCATGTATTACATACAAAAACAAGGAGGCACACATTCTCTCCAGCTGTCCCAGCTCGCACAGAACATTTGGAGATGGGCCATTCCCCAGAACATATATCTACTTGCAGAATACCTTCCAGGGGTTCACAATCAAATTGCCGATCTGTTAAGTCGACAAACTCAACAGATCCACGAATGGGAACTACATCCCCAAGTCCTACTGCCCTTTTTCCAACAATGGGGCCAACCAGACATAGATCTGTTCGCCACACACGAAAACGCAAAATGCCCAACCTTCGCCGCCAGGTTTCTCCACCCGGAGTCAAAGGGCAATGCGATATGGATGAACTGGTCAGGCAGATTTGCGTACGCATTTCCGCCTCTCCCACTCATTCCATTAGTGGTACGCAAGCTCCGGCAACAGTCTCTCAAACTGATCCTAGTAGCTCCTACATGGGCATGCCAGCCTTGGTTCCCAACACTACTGGAACTTTCGCTAGTTCCACACCAAAAACTGCATCTCTCCCCGTCCTTATTAACCCAGAACCATGGAGAAATCAGACACCCAGATCCAAGTCAACTGAACCTAGCGATCTGGCTCCTGAAGTCCTAGAGTTCGGTTACCTCAACCTGCCCCCAGACTGCATGAATATTATAAAGGAGGCCAGAAGACCTACCACTAGTGCCTGCTATGCTGCAAAATGGAAGAGATTTGCCTTTTATTGCACTAACAATCATATAAACCCACCGGATGCATCCATCCAGGACATCATTAGCTACTTACTGCACTTGCAAAGATGTAATTTAGCGTACTCATCCATACGTCTCCACCTAGCAGCGTTAGCAGCCTATTTATAAAATCGACAACACTTGTCACTCTTTAGAGTACCTGCGATCAAAGCCTTCATGGAAGGACTTAAAAGGATTATTCCTCCCAGATTACCACCCTCTCCAGTGTGGAATCGAAACATTGTTCTTACAAGGCTCATGGGACCCCCATTTGAACCTCTGCATAAATGCGAACTACAGTTCCTCGCATGGAAAGTGGCTTTCCTTATCGCTATCACATCCCTCAGAAGGGTAAGTGAAATCTAGGCTTTAACCATACAAGAACCATTCTTACAATTACACCGTAACAAAGTGGTTCTTGGAACAAATCCAAAATTCCTTCCAAAAGTCATATCTCCGTTCCATCTTAACCAATCAGTGGAGTTACCAGTTTTCTTCCCAAATCCAGACTCGGTAGCTGAAAGAGCTCTTCATACCTCAGACGTTAAAGAGCCCTTCTTTACTACATTGACAGAACCAAATCATTCCGCAAAACAAAACAATTGTTAGTTGCTTTCTCTCCACCACATAAAGGCAACCCCATTTCCAAGACTGGGATAGCTTGGTGGATAGTTAAATGTATCCAAATATGCTACCACAAGGCTAAACGCACACAAACGGTTCCCCCTAGAGCGCATTCCACATGCAAAATAGGGGCTTCCATGGCATTCTTAGGAAATATTCCCCTAGAAGATATTTGTAAGGCAGCCACATGGTCTACAACACACACCTTCACTAAACACTATTGTGTTGACGTGCAAGCAAAGCAACAAGCTTCTGTGGGTCAGGCTGTCCTTGAAACTTTATTTCAAACTGCTGCAACCGATACAGGTGTCCACCGCTAGGGGAGACTCTGCTATATAGTCTATCCTAAGTGTGTGATCTGCAGCTCATATGCCTCGAACGGAATATGCTACTTACCAGTATGCATCTGTTCTTGGCATGTAGAGCTGTAGAGCTGCAGAGCCACACACGCCCACCCACCTCCCCCGGACCTGTATCTGTTCCAGCATTGTCTTACTTAGACATCACACATGGACATCTCTCTCTTTACTACAAACTCCATCATTTCCCATCATGGCGGAAAAACAATCTAACGATGGAGTTGATGCCCATGCGCACTGTCGTCCAAGGGAGGAGTCACCTATCTCGTGACCAAAGACTTCTTCCGAAGACAACAACAACCTGCAAGCATCCGAGCCCAACACCAGATGGCGATCTACTATCCTAAGTGTGTGGCTCTGCAGCTCTACATGCCAAGAACAGATGCATACTGGTAAGTAGCATATTCCTTGTGTATGTTCTGGGTTGTACGTGTCGGAGATTAAATAGAACATCTTGATAACTATTACTTTATTTTGTTTGTCATTTGACAGCGTAGTATGCATGTCTCTCCAGACTGTGCAGTTATAAACTCAGACCCATGAAGGATCTAATATTATGCTCAGGGAAATCTTTGTTCTCTGTATTATGGTGTCCACTTTTGTTTGCGATCTTAACAGAGATGGGATCTATGCTTTCGCTTTGGTTCCTCACATAGTTCTTACCCAATGCCCTCACTTTAATGACATTAGAATGCAAAGATCGTAAGTCATCATTTTTCACATCCTCCTCCTTTGCCCTGAGGGATCCTGTACCCTTTTGTAAGCTTCAGATACAATTGTTGAAAACACAGACTGGGTTCTCTTTTCGCGTGCAACCCGCTGGAGCACAAGTTACGGAAGTCACTATTTTTAATTTGCCATTATCAACATTGGCCTAAGTGTCTAGATCTATATCAATGAGTATTTGGAAGATGGACCCCTTGGTGGGTGAGGTGCTCGGTGTTTTTTCATACATTCATTTCATTTTGATGCACACAGATTTTTCAGCCATTTTGTGTAAGGAATTTCCCATTTTTTAAAAAATCTCTTATTGACAGTGAAATATGATCTGAACCCGCCTTGCATGATCTGAAACCTAGAAGTACATAACTTAGTACATTTCTATAGATTGCAGACACTGGGGACAAAAACATATGACTTAGTGGATGTGGATGGAAGGTTCTGGCAGGTTTGTATGGCACAATAAAAAAAATAAAACAAGCATTGGCATAGCCAATAGGTCTCGCTTTTGGGACCTTATAAGTATATTTACTTTTGCTATAGTCGCGGCACGTAAAGCATGGGTGCCGCCATTAATGCAAAAGTAAAGAAATAGAAATAAACATCTATTTTTTTACTTTTGCTATAATCGCGGCACTCGCGCTTTACGTGCCGCGATTATAGCAAAAGTAAACATACTTATAAGGTCCCAAAAGCGAGACCTATTGGCTATGCCAATGCTTGTTTACTTTTGCTATAATCGCGCAGGGGAGGGGGCCTGCGAGATTCACTTGCGGGAGCGTGCGACCATATGGCGCCGCGTGCTCCCGCAAGGAATACGCCAGACGTGCACGCGTTGCCATTGCAAGCAATGCAACGCGTGCACGTTTTTGTCCCCAAAGCTGTGCCGATGGCATTAGGTCTCTCTCCTAAGCAGCGCATACGCGCTGCGTAGGCGAGACCTATAAAGACCTGGGCATTACATACAGACAAACCTTGCCGTAGACCACGATTCTGCCAGCTGCTGGTGTTGGGGCTCTAGATACCATTTTGACCACTCAAGAACAGATTTTTAGTTACAGGAGCACTACACTGTACGGAGCTGACCAATCTGCATGATTGCGCATTGAAGAAAGAATGCCTTCAACCCTTTAGTATTTCCTTTGTCTATCCTTCTCAATTAGAAAGCTCATCCACCACCGAAAGGAGATCTTATCTCGGAAGAACCACTCGCCATCGAGTCAGAGGAGGAGCATGACATTGTCCACGAGTGACCACCATTTAGATGCACCACGCCAAGCCAATGGCATTTGCCGCACTGGCTATGAACGACATCACAGCCTGCCGGCGTCGGAGTTCCAGAATGAAGACTGCCCTTACCAGGTATTGTCCTGCACTAATAGGACTATTCTGCCCCCTAGTGGCCTACATGGATGATGTTTGAGCGTGCACATATTTTCAGTTCTTGTTGGACAAAGAGTGTCATGACTGTGTCTCAAATCATCAAGCATGGAACAGTAACTGAATGTTGTTGTTTTTTTGCAGTTAGTCACAAGTAGTAAAATCTGCCAGTGTAGTTATCTGAAACGAGTAGAATGTCTATAAAGTATGCGCTTGGAAACTTGGCTGTTTTATAGTACTAACGGGTTCATCTACGCAGTGCGACTCAGGATCGTCAAATGTTAGATGTATGCACCATACAGTTATTCATGTACATTTACTCGAAGTTCACATGTGCTAAAGGTCCAGGGCTACCCTCTTGCCACTCTGCCTCACTTTCACTTCCTGTGCTATGAAAGATTTTCTGCTTTTCTTGTTTTATTTAGAGATCAGAGTTTTACTTCCTTTTTTGCGTACTGCATGGTGGCTGCTGCTTTGTCTGCAGATGTCTGTTGAGTCAATTGAAGATTTGAGTTGGTATGCCTGTCCTGTCACTGTAGTGAGTCTGCATTTGGCAGCTGTGGTGCCTGGGACCAAAGCCTAAAGGCCATATCTCGTGCCCCCTGGAGCAGGACTTGTCTGTGAGAGTAATGATTTGCATCAGTATAGGAACTGAAGACCAGGAATGGAGCAAGATTCCAATGTGTCTGAAAATATTCCGTAAACAGAGGTGATGGCACTTATGAGTGGCACCAGGTTGTCGGATGGCCGAATCCTTGCAGCAAGTGATGAGCAGCGGGACACAAATAGCGGAATCCTCGCATGTGATTAGCAGCAGTGGGACACAAGTAGCAGAATCCTCGAAGGTGATGGGCAGTGGGACACAAGTAGCAGAATCCTCTCAGGTGATGGGCAGTGGGACACAAGTAGCAGAATCCTCGCATGTGATGAGCAGTGGAACCCAAGTAGCAGAATCCTCGCAAGTGATGAGCAGCGGGACACAAGCAACAGAATACTCGCATGTGATGAGCAGCGGGACACAAGTAGCAGAATTCTCGCAAGTGATGAGCAGCGGGACACAAGCAGCAGAATACTCGCATGTGATGAGCAGCGGGACACAAGTAGCAGAATCCTCGCATGTGATTAGCAGCAGTGGGACACAAGTAGCAGAATCCTCGCAGCAAGTGATGAGCAGCGGGACACAAGTAGCAGAATCCTCGCAGGTGATGAGCAGCGGGACACAAGTAGCAGAATCCTCGCAGGTGATGAGCAGCGGGACACAAATAGCAGAATCCTTGCAAGTGATGGGCAGTGGGACACAAGTAGCAGAATCCTTGCAAGTGATGGGCAGTGGGACACAAGTAGCAGAATCCTCGCAAGTGATGGGCAGTGGGACACAAGTAGCAGAATCCTCGCAAGTGATGGGCAGTGGGACACAAGTTGTTTAATCCTCGCAAGTGATGGGCAGTGGGACACAAGTAGCAGAATCCTCGCAAGTGATGGGCAGTGGGACACAAGTAGCAGAATCCTTGCAAGCGATGGGCAGTGGGACACAAGTAGCGAAATCCTCGCAAGTGGTGGGGAGATGGACAAAACAGACTCTTCCTGCTCTTTGACCAGGTGGAGCGTGTTTGGCACTGTTCCCCCCCCCTCTGCTATTGGTTAAGGTGGAGCGTTGAAGCCCTCATGCATCTCCTTCTACTGGCCAATTCGAGGCGGCCACATTCGTCGACAGTCAGTCACACAAGCCCTCATAAACCCACACCACTTATTCACCCAGGGCCTTACTGAGGCCTCTCAAAAGCATTGGCAAATCCAATAAGACTGCCTTGCATTTAGACTCACGGCTAAATTATTTTACCAAAAACCTGCTGCAGTAAAAAAACAAACCTAAAAAAACGATTGCTGTCTACATACAATGCATCCATGAGATTAAAACTTTGTGTTGATGCACTGTACGTTTTGAAGTGTGAAAGAGTACCCTGTGAATTGTAATGCTGGCACTCCATGGCAGGTATAATGATAAACCAAACAGACAGCAGCATGTGGCGAGGAGGAAGTACTCCTGTGGGGCAGAGCCAACGCACACTATGTGGTAGTAAAGAATTGCAGTTTTAGGTCTTGAAGACAGTTGATTTGTCACTCAAACTTAAAACCGGTGTAGTGGGATGAGTAGTGCCGCCCCAGTGCGTTCTTTTCTTAGATGGATTAGAGGTACTGAATGACGCGTGCGGATGCAGATTCTGCCTTCCAGGCTCTTAGTCCTTGGCGGGTGGAAGCTCAGCCAATTGAAATTAATCATCAAACTCCATTCATACTTATGTAGCCTCCATGTGCTACATCACCCCTTTCTTATTTGGGTAGCCCTTACTGGAAGCCAACAGAGCATACTTTGAAGATGGCCCAATAGGACGGAAAGGAAAAGTGGAGGGACCGGTTGGCCCAGGAGAGCTGACCCAGCTGCATCCTCATGGTGGTGCACAGTGCCGGTGTAGGGTAGTCTTTCTAACCCTACAACAGTTTGAAGCCCAAGAAGGCCAAATACAGGTGACAGCTGCTCCAGTGCCGTATTTGCAATTGCAGAAAGGGCGATGGCCAGCGGTCAGCTGTTTCAGTGCATGGTCAGCATAAAAGAGTACAGAGAATGTAAAAATATAAAAAGTTTAGTGCACTGGAGTTTCCAAGAAGGCTCTCTCTCTGAGATGCATTTCAGGTACAATGGAGTCCCATGTATGGGACTCCTGTACCCCATTACACCGCTGCAAAAGATCAAGAACGACCGGGCCTAAGTCATCCTAGTGGCTCTGGATTGGGCCAGGAGAGTATTCTCCTCTAATGTCTGTCCTCTGATCAGGATACTGCTTCGGGAAGATGTACTGCTGCAGCAGCAGTACAGGGTCCTGCACCCAGTAGTGCACAATCTTTACCTCCATGAATGCAGATTGAGCCTCAACAGTTGATGGCTTGCAGTCTTCCTCACGAGGTTGTGGATGTTATCCTTGCAGCTTAATGCCCCTCTGCAAAGTCTGTCTGTGCCGGGCACTGGGACAAGTTTGCATCCTGATACGGCACATGCAATACTGGCCCATTACAGGCCAAGATGTTGGATATCTTATTTGTTTTTTTACTGGCCCATAAAGGACTTGGAGTGGGCACCATTAAAGGTTACTGGTTGGCCCTTTTGGTCTTTTTATGTTTTCCAGACCAGCTGTCCATGTTGAAATCACCCGCCGTGATGAGGTTCCAAAAGGTTTTTCAATTTTTTTACCCCCAAACCACTTGTGATTAACAGCTGGGTCTTAATTTGTTCTTCACTTTCCTCATAGGCACTCCATTCTTATCCATGCGCCACTCTCCACTGCGTCTCCTGACTCTGAAGACTTAGTATCTGGTTGTGGTGAGTTCAGCTCACCGCATAAGTTAACTCAAAGCTCATTCTCTCTCGGTCCAGGTGCTCTACACCATCTGTTTCCTAGACGAAGTGGAGTGAGGATCAAAGTGCCCTTTTTGCAGAAAGTAGTGACTGCTTTTCACGTGTGCCGTCCATCACTCTACGACTGGTCTTTGCCCTGCCTCACCACCGCATCCTCCCCCGTCTCAGGAGATACTCCATCGACTGAACAATAAAACAGCTATGAATCTTTACATTGATCGCACCAAGGACCATCGGGTGGGCCATTAGCTGTTTGTGGAGTTCTCTGGGACAAAGAAAGTCAAGAAAGGTGCAGAAAAGGACTTTGCCAAGATGGGTAATCCAAAAGCTGCTGCGCACTGGCCAAGAAACAGCCTCTGGAAGGGTCGAGGGCCCATCCTACCAGGGCCATGGTTACCCCTACAGTGTCGGCAGGCAGAGCACCTGTCCTAGACATCTGTCAGGCTGTGACGTGGGTGTCCGTACACATGTTTACAAAGCACTACTGTCTTGACAGCCAGGTCCGAAGGGAAGTGCATTCAGTCATTTCGGTCCAGCAGGAATTGTGGGAAGAGTGATTCCACAGACCATCCACCGTGGGAGGTACAGCTATGGTACCTATTTTAAAGGTGAGAAACCTATGTTTAAAAGTATCCATCAGAAGAACAACTTACTTACCTTTTAGGATTCTCTTTCTGGTGAATACTCTAACCTCAGATTCCCCACCAACATCTTCCCTCGACATACTGTGGAAAAATCCCAGATTAGAGATATGCAAGATGGTACTTCTGAATATTGTTGGTCTCGGTGTCCGAGGGTGTGGACAGAGTTTAGAAAGAAACTGACTTTGATGTACAGGTGTGGGGCTTACATGCAACTCCGTAGTCATTTCCAAGGTGAAAAGAGGTCAACGCGGAGCTGCGTTGGGCCACATAATAGTGCGCAGGAGTCATGCTGTTTCAATCTTCCGGCTCCAGTCTGACGCCTGGGGATATTCTGCTTTCACACAGGAAAACCACCCAAAAGAGTGTCACAGAAGGTACAAAGCTTGTTTTTGGGGAATCTTTTTAGGTCGCTCATGCCTCGCCTAGAGAATGAATGGAAGAGACATCCGTTCCTAATGTGGGAAAGAATTCTTCCACCAACTTTGTGTTTGCGGTGTCCACTCTCCACTTAGTGTGTGGAACAAATCTAAGTCTTGACCTCTCACATTAGCCCATAGAGAATCCCCTCTTGTTTTTTCCATCTGCACCAAGAGCGCCCTTCTCAAGAGGTTTGTAGCCCCCAGTAGCAACCGTAGTAGTGTGAAGAGTAGCCCTATGATGCCCGCTACTGTTCCTCTCGTGAGGGCCGTTGTCCTTTTTATGGAATTGGACGAACAATCTAACATTCTAATTTACGACAGTCGAGTAGGTGTGTCTATTGTTCTATTATTACAAAGAGGAAGACACGCTCGTTGGTCTTTTTTCCCGCCTTATTGAATATTGCTTGTGCTCCAGCTTAAACCCAACGCTGCGCGCTTAGTTTGGTCAACCAAGACCTCAGGGCGCGTTCTTGTAGCAGGATAGATGCTGATCTAAGGGTCAATCGAATATGGACTGATGAGATCCTGGATATTACCTGTGGTGGCACCATGGGTGTGCCCAGCCTACCTGTGGTGGCACCATGGGTGTTGCCAGCCTACCTGTGGTGGCACCATGGGTGTGCCCAGCCTCCATATTGACTATGTCGAGTGCTAATGCCCACATGCTTGGTGTACATTCGGTGTGATGCTGCTTCAAAGCCAGCGGTGAGCACGTGCGAATGAGATTGGAATAATATGAACAAGAGAAGCGAGCAGTGATAGGTGTATGCTTTCCAAAGCGGTCTCCTATCTCTAGTCAGTGTGTCTTTATTATTACTTTTGTGGAAAGTTAGGGTTGGTGTGTATTAGTGGGGCAGAGAGAGGAGTGTGTCTGCATTGATTTTATGCTGTTTTGTTGATGGAATTACACTGTTCAGGTAGATTAGTTGTGAGAATAAAACAATACTTGCAAAAAATGTTTGTTTGGAAGAGCAGGAACAGTTGCCAGATTCTTGGAAGTATTCATGGGTATTCATGGGTGTGAAATGTCGTCTAGGTTCCACCACAGCCTCGACGTGCTGCCCCGGTTACTCCACCCCCACCAGAGAAGCAGTACAAGAACACGCAGAAGACCGCACCCGTGAAAGGTGAGGGCACTGCTGCACTGTTTTGTTTGAGGGTGTGCTATTGTTGAGGGATGGGTGGGCTAGGGTACATGGCTGGATGATGTATGAAATCATGAACCTTCTTTCAGCTGCGATCATAAGTGGGCACGATTCAGACATGTTATTCAATAGGATGCCTTAAACTCCAGCCGACCAAGATGGAGTTTGTCCTCCGGATTGGTGGCCCAGCCAGACCTCTGGTTTAGTCCTGGTTCAGTAGCATGAAACTGGAAGGGTTGCTTCTTCCCTGGTTTTCAACCAGCACTAAAACCATGCACTCCACTCGGGCTATGCCAAGTAAAAGACTGCCTGCTTCCAGCTCAGCATGCGGGGCACAACCAGTCTTTTCCTTCCGGCCGATAACTTCTACTCCTCGGTAGAGACCACTGTCCCCCTGGGCATCGGTAGGGGCAACGCCCTGGTAACAGGCCTCATGACACCACTGGAGTCTGCACTGTGCTCAGCATCCTTTCTAACCGGGCGACTTCACTCCCTTCATCCCAACCCTGGACCGTGTGCGCAGTTTCCCTCTTCCAGGATTCAATCTTGATGAACTAGGCCTTTCATATGAACAGGGCAAGGGAATCGAGTGAAGAATCTCTGTGAACTAGAAGTTCTGCCTCATGGATGAGGGATAGGAGACCGATGCCAGTCAGAACTAGACTATTTAGGGGCAGTCAGCTCATTCCAGATGAAAGAATGTGAACTCTGCCAGCAGCCTGCCCTGGTTACAATAAATCCGAGCTTGGAAATGAGCCGGGCACACAGCCACTATGATGATCATGCATCCACCCGTGCAGAGCACTCATACGACCTCTCCTAAAGAGGTCTATCCAGCCCCAAACATCTGTTGATAGCACTCCCCCTGCTGGCTCATTTTAAGCATGCAGTTGCAAGATCCAGGCGGCCACTGAGAGACTCCCAGCATGGACATTGATTGACCCACTTGGGTACATTCTGCTTTGGCTCCAAAAGGACTGTCTCACATTCCATAGGCATCCTAACCAGAGGGCAACAGAAACATCCAAATCATCTGACCTTCACCCAACCGAGATGGGCAGCCTCAGCTGAAGCGACAGGAGGCCAAGTCATTTATTTATTTGAAAAGCGCAACATTCTCCCCCAGGCTTCTTGGTGTCAGGAGGGGTGGTGATAAAAACTGCTCGGAAAATAATCAGAAAAAAAGGTTTCAATGGATTTTTGGATCTGCAGGAAGCTTCAGGTGGCCTTCAAGGGTAGAGGGAGGTCATTTCAAGCTTTGGGGCGGAGATGAAATGCGGTCCTTACAGGTACGCTGGATGTGTGATCACAGATTGGAGTTCGAGCGCCCATTGTGCGTGGACTGATAGGAAATTGATCATGAGGAAATGAACAATCCATGCCATACTAAACTCTGTGCTTCATGCACAGCGCTTTCAACTTGAATGCTGCAGAATATAAAACCAGTCTAGCACAACACGCCTTATCCTAAGCATTGCTAAACGAAGGGCCCTCCGAAAGCAGTATATCAGAAATGGCATGGCCTTCTTGTCCTGCGCCAACCTGAGAAGACTACGCCTCTTGTTACTCAAAATGATGTTGTGCCTTTCTGCTTTAAAGTGCTTCTGTAGAAATTCAAATGTTAGGTTAAGTGTTCTTGTAAAGCGCAAATCTCACCCGGGCACTGAATGGATGCCTTCTAGAACGATCTTCCTTCTGTTGTGGCCAGGGTCCATAAAGCTGGCCGCATCTTTTCCTCTGAAAGACACAAAGGGACCCAACGTTGTCTAATTTTAGTGATTAACGTAATTTTAGTGGTAGCCTCGGTCATGCACTTGTCTTTTAAACCAGAGTCCACTTGGCCCTTTAGTTTTTGATCACGTTCATCTCCCTTCCAAGCAATAGCAAACTCCAGGCTTGAACCCTGAAGATCCTTGCACTGGCTTCCATAGAGACAAGATGGCCGTCCATGGTCCAACCTTTCATCCCTTAAGTCCTGTCGGTTTTTAACGTCAAAGATGAAATAATTTAATCTTTCTTTAGCCAACTCTTCGCGCCTCTCCAGCTGATGAAGGCGTGCACAGCCTGAATGCATTCAGATTGAATTAGAACCACATCTAGCTGATCCCATCACCTGTGGTGGACTCCACTCTGGTGACGAGGCTGCTCCATTCGTCGTTGCCAGACGGATCCGCTTATGTTGCCTCATGTTCGGTCACTTGGGGCGGGCCAGTGGCCTTGTGACTTCATGCTCATTCAGCTGGAGCTAGGGCAGAGCCACTGGCCTTTTGAAGGATCTTGCCCATCACTGAGGTCGGTATGGCTGCTGCCCGGGACCCTCCCTTGCTCTCGGAAGTCTTTACTCTCGCGATGGATCATCCAGGAACGATACTGCTTTCGGCCAGGACGTTTGTATGTAAAGTTTGCTGACCTGCTGCTAGAGGTGCAGGGCTTGAGCACGGGCGGACCCACGGTGAAGATTTCAGGAGACAGAATCTTTTAGGTGGGCTTTTTTCATCCTGCCTCAAGTTGTAGGCAACACCAAGCAGTCGTGGAGGGTCAAGAGCTGGGAGTATGTGGAGTTATACTACCAGCCACAAATATTGCCTTCCAGTGCCAAATTTCCTAACCCCACACATAGCGTACATTTGTAAATCTGTGGTTAAATAAACATACATTTTAATTTTCCATTGTGTCAATCTCATTGCTGCACTCAAGGAAGCATAAATCATTGGCGTAAATAATGCACTTTAACCCACTTCCTGCACAGTTGGTACATTCGGTTGTAAATTGGGTACTCAGAATAGTGCACGTTACATTCCTCACTCTGTGAATCCGCTATGGGATTGTAGGTGGGTGCAATATTTCAAGGGCCATTTGCACCGATATGGATATTGTGTCTATAATATGAAGAATCCTAACCTATGTTACAATTTAAGCCTATGCATAGATTCAATCTTTGTGCGATTCTCCAGTCACCTGCAGTCTCTTACTTGATGCCTCTCTCCATGTGTGCCTCTCTCCATGGGTGCCTCTCTCCATGGGTGCCTCTCTCCATGGGTGCCTCTCTCCATGGGTGCCTCTCTCCATGGGTGCCTCTCTCCATGGGTGCCTCTCTCCATGGGTGCCTCTCTCCATGGGTGCCTCTCTCCATGGATGCCTCTCTCCATGGATGCCTCGCTCCATGGATGCCTCGCTCCATGGATGCCTCGCTCCATGGATGCCTCGCTCCATGGATGCCTCGCTCCATGGATGCCTCGCTCCATGGATGCCTTTACAGGGCTTTATTAATCTGGCCTTTTATGCCTAGTGTAGGGTCTCTTTATAGTCCTTTGCATGACCGTGTTTTGCCCACAGCCTGCACCAGCGGCCGGTTGTGGTCCAAACCGAGACCCTCTTCCAGGCTGTGCACTTGGGCTGTTTTCATACTGTACATTTCAGCTCTGCTGATCCTACTATATACACACTTTCTTGCAAATTGGTTTCTAGGCGCACCATGTTTTCATGCTTTGAGGCCATAACTGCCTATAAAACATATTTGTTATTGACTTTGTTTCAGATCGAACTGAAGTCACCACCACCAGACCGGTTTCCCGCGCCTCCTCCGTGAGTACGGCTTCCCTGGATACCTTGCACACCGGTTCATCCAACTCCTGTGTTACAACGGCACTGTCCACCCCCAGCAACACGCCTCCTCCGGTGCCAAGTAGGAGTATTCACACTACAATATCCCGCCCACCCGATGCAAGCCTGCCTTCCCCTGGGACAGTGGAACAGAGCACAGTGGTTAACTCCTCGCAGACCAAGAGGGTTGCGCCTGTGCCCCCTGTTGCATCTGAAACTCAAAACCTGACTCCCAATAACACGCAAACCAAGAAGGTGGCCCCAGTGCCTTCCACTGGCTTAGAAGCCTTTGACTGTGTGAATCACGATAGCAAAAACAAGATGGTGGCCAACCTGTCTCCGTTGAAAGCCAGATCCACGGCGGTCCTCGTCCCGAAAACGCTGGGCGCAGAACTGATGGAGCTGGTGCGCAAGAACACCAACCTGAGCTACGAGTTGTCCCGCGTGGCCATCGGAGTGGTTGTTGGGCATATTCAGAGCTCCATCCCCGACACGTCTGAAATCATGGAGCAGATTCTCATCTCGCTGGTAGAAAGCAAGGTAAAGGCGTTGTCTTTAAATATGTTTGAGTATTTGAGAGCAAAGTCTAGAGGTGAGCAGGACACTGGGGATCAGTTCACAGATGTACTCATTGCTTCTTGGAGGTTGTGGTATCTTGCTGTGGTATTTTACACTTATTTGTTTGGTTGAAGTATTGCAGTGACGAGGGTAAAGCAATGTTGAATGAAGATTTTTTTTTTTTTTAATACTTTGCTAATATTACGGAGCATTTTCTATAATTTCTTCCCCAGTGTTTTGTTTTAATCCGTTGTCTACTGGAATTAGTCTAAAATACTTTAAGGCTGTTCCTTCATGGATCGCCCATTACAACTGGTGATCTGACTTCTTGCTTCTCCACCTGCTTTTTTGGAGACTCGTTAGATTCCGCACTCTTTGTATTGTTACCTCTATTCGGTCCTAAAGCCCTTCAGGTGTTGTTTTTATTGGTTTGTGTGGTGAAAGTTTCTAGATTGTCACACGGGCTAAAAGTTCCTGCTGCAAGTTAATGCTTGTTCTTCAATGCAGTTTGCTAGTTTAAAACCTGCTTTCACGACTCCTTAGTAAGGGAGGTTCTAGTCTGTCCCTGGTCCTCCCTTTATGAAAGGGTATGAAAAGATGTACACAATTCAAAAATGGCACCAAACAAACTTGGAGTTCAGCGCAGTAGGTCTTGTTTGGCATTGTAGGTGGGAGAGGTTTTAAGTCTCAAAAGTTGGTGCTTTCCAAATGGAAATGCCTGTTACGTGGATTTAATTAAAAATTAGGGATGTGACTAAAATGAGACCTATAAATAAATGCATTTCTTATTTCTGTAGGTTATGGATTCAGTTGTTCGCTTTCTTGTAGTGTTCATTGATCCTTAAAATACCAGAAGTATATTAAATATGTCACAGTGTATGACTGAAATCAATCAAAAACTTATTGGGGCTTGAGTGTTATTATCAATTTGTTTATTTCATAGGTAACCTGAAAATAGGAGTTTTAGAGTGTCTTGATATTTCTAAATTAGTTTGAGGACCCTGTGTAGTGTTCCTAACTTTAATGTTTACTGGGACTGCGTGAACTTAACATGCGTTTCTATGGGGAAGTGACGTTGCTACCTTGTGCTGAGCACAAATTCTCTTAGAGTTGTGTTGTGACCTAACTAGAATGTGTTTATTAAACGGTAGTGGTTACCCCTTCCACAGTCGTACCCCGTTTCTGGGATTCTCACTCTGTAGTCCCTCCTTGCTTGTACTAGTCCTTTTGGCGCGAGAAGGGTAAGGAGAGGACAAGAGCCGGTAGAGGAGGGCTGGATTCCTGTGTTGTGCTGCAGACACTCTGTCTCCTGAGCCAAGTACCACTGCTTCAGGGACTCTGATAGATGCCGAGAATGTTTCAAGGGTGATGAGATGGGCATACTGAGGAACAAGCATTGGCAAAGCCAATGGGTCTCGACTGTGCAAGAACTATTGGTTTTCCCAGTGTGTGCGTTTGTGGCATAGAGGAGAGCAGTGAGGAGGGGAGTGTCATAGTGTGGAGTGGAGTGGAGTGGAGTGCTGTAGAGTAGAGTGGAGGGGCATAGAGTGGAGTATAGTGTTGTAGAGTGGTGTAGCACAGAGGGGAGAAAGTGCTGCAGAGTGGAGTGTCCTATTGTGGTAGAGGGTTGTGGCGAGGAGTGCCGTAGAGTGGAGGGGCATCGAAAGTTGTAGAGTCCAGTGTAGTGCAGTGTCATGGAGTGGCGTAGAGTGGAGTATAATGTTGTGGAGTAGAGTGTGATGGGGTAGAGTGTCATAGAATATCATCGAGTGGAGTAGAGTGTTATAGAAATCTGCAACGAAAATATAAAAAATGAACAATAGTAGACGAACCACGATAGCACGAGTGTTTGTGTATTTTATCTCAATGCTCAGTGCTACACATCCTAGAGAGTCCTGGCCATGAACCCCAAATTAAGCGCAAAAAATGACATAGTAGGAAGTGCTACCAAAATTACACTTGGGCATTTGGACAGTGTCAGAGGAATATTGAAACCAGCATTGGCATAGCCAATAGGTCTCGCTTTTGGGACCTTATAAGTGTGTAGCCATGCAACAGTTGCATGGCTAAACACTTATAAGGTCCCAAAAGCGAGACCTATTGGCTATGCCAATGCTTGTTTTATTTTGCTGTGTATATAGCGCAAACTTTGACCTGAAGGTATTGGAGTGCTTTACATGAGCACCAGTTAAATTACACAAGTACACATACATTTTTGGTAGGCACAGGGAGATTAAGCGATTTTTCCCAGAATCACAGGGTGTTGAGCCAACACAGTGAGTTGAACCTGGTTCCCCAGTTCCAAAGTCGGCAGCTCTGGCAGTTATGTCACATCCTCTCCGGGAGTGGGTGTTCCAGGGCAGACCTTTTCTTGGCCCATGTCTACAAAGTTGCAGCAGTTACAGGTTTCCAAGCATAACCTGAAAGAATCTTGTAAATTCCTGAAATTATTAAATATTCCCTCATGCAAGGTTGTAAACCTCTGGGTAGCAAACTTACTCCGTTCTAAAGCCCTTCGTCTTTTAATGGTTCCCGCCCAGAATTATCAAAATATTTTTTGCTGTGATCATATAATCGGTGCACTCCTACAAAAAAAAGCACAGGGTGACAGCCTTCTTCTCGACTGGCTGACAGGCAGTGTGGGAACAGCAGTACGCCGCGTTATGTGGAACATGGTGAAGGGCAGGCAAGCCCCTCTCCGACGCCATTGCATCCCTGGCCTGTGTTCGGAAGCACTGAACACATTTCATGGGGGTGACGTGCAGAGACCGCTCAATGCGCCAGTTGACAAGCTCATTACTCGACTGCTGCTTTTAATCACTGCTAAAAATGCGATCAGCAAGCTATGAGAAACCGAATGATTGACGGGGGAAATGTGACATTGTGTGTTAAGTAACTGATTCTGCAGAATGCAAGATGTCTGCTTTAATCCCGAATTAGGAAAGTGAGTTACAATTTTAAAAGCAGATTTAACTTCGTCACTCAAGCCCGTTTCGCGGTTAAACGAATGTAAACACGAGCAGCGTACTTTCATCATCCTTTATTAGACGATGGACAGGGGAGCCGATCGCAAAAACGAAACTGCTGTCCGTCTTTTCTGCTCAATACCCCATGAGAATAAGGACTAATGATGTATCATTTACAAGGAACGGGAGCTTGAGAAAGCTATACACTGCATGTACACAAGCGAGGCACGCAAACAAAGTACTTCCAGGCGTGCACACTTACAGAGAGATTTAGACACAAGAACACAAGCACTTATTGCCAGGGCACAAGTATTAAACAAGATTTGGCCAATTTGTACTCGAGTGAGCAAACTGGAAAGGGTTGGGCCGAAAGGTACTTGCATTCAAGCGATGCACAGATGGCGAAAAGGGCGACCAAAGAAACGAGCAGGAACCAAATAACAAGCATTGGTCGCACGGCAGTAAAGGTAACGCCGTGCAGCCGTAAAAGCGAAAGTCATCGCGATGACACGCTAAAGCACGCTAGGGATGCGCGCGCAGCAGCGGGGGGAGGGGCGGAGATGGTGCTGAAGGCTGGCGCAGGAAAGGCAGATGGCTGGGCGAGAAGGGAGGGGGGAATACGGGGAGCAGCTGTGCGCGTGCACACCATCGTGCACTCAAGCTTGCAGCCAGCACAAAAATGTGGGTAGCACTTTCAAAAGCCACCTACTAAATGTCTCGCCAGACCAGCGCATGCGCTGGGCACGGCAAGACCTACAAAGGAAATCACAAGATCAAAAAAAATGAAGGGTCCATCAAAATAAATGAGTGGGTCTTCAATTAGTCCATAAATGCACGAGAGACATGAAGATGAGTCTTCTGCAGTTTATTATTCAAATACAAAACATCCAGCCAACAGGTTTCGTCCTACTGAGAGGACTTCATCAGGGAAAACGTATATGTATATTACTTGATAATTCTGTCACTATGGACAAGCTGCTTCCTGTACATTCATGGATAGGTTAATGTCGTGCAGCAAGTATTGACACTTAAAGTATCCTGTGCCAATGGTCCGTCTATCCAGCCAACCAGAGATCCAGGTTTCAAAAACAGCCAATCCGCTTCAGTTTTCCTGCACAAGTCCCCTTGAAGATGACCATTTAGCCAGTCTTAGCACTTGAAATATCCGCAACCTTCGTTCAAGGGTAGCACGTCACATCATTCTCTCAAAGCTGCCAGCTTTGAGATACCCATCACCAAAACCAAATGGCAACACCACTTGGAGATGTTACCATCTGCGAAATGCCGTCTACTCCACGGACAGCCCATTAAAGCGTGGCAAACCTACAAAAACTCCCTGAGCCCACTCTGTCTGGGCCACTTCTTAATGCGCATTTGTAAAATATTGATAACATAAGGTTGTTTCATGTGTCTGTAGCCAGACTTAAAAAATAGGTCCTTAATTCTCCAAAAAGTACATCCGACGTAGTTCTTAGGAAGAGATGCAGCTGCAATTGTGTTGTATCCCTCCTCCATTGTCAAGTGCAACCTTGGTTTGAAACCACGTTCGTGCTCCGTGAGGCCACATCAATGCATTGTGGCAGTCAAGTGGATGAGCGCCGACATGGTTCGGCGCTATGAAAAAAGTCTGTTCCTCAGTGTGACGCTGTCTGCGGGGGCGCCTTTAGCGTTGGTGTCACCAAGTGCGACAATCACTTTTGGCGCCCCCACGTCCCATGACCGCCTCCTCGCATTCTTTCACTATTACCTGCAAAAGTGCCCTTCATTTCTCCTACATAAGATATTGCTAAGCACAGCGCCCCCTGCGGTCACAGCCCCCCCCCACCCCCCCCCACAAGGCAGCGCCCAGTGCAGCCGCACCAATCGCACTTCCCTAAAGCGGGCCCTGTCAGTGTGCGCACCGAGATACTAGCCGTGTGCAACCAGGAGTCCCTCGGAGGAGGTGACGCTCCTGGTGAACGTGTGTAGACAGGCCTGCTTCCAGGGCCCAGGGGGTTTCTGCTTTGTGTAAAATGGCAGGTTTGCCTACGTCACGTACGCGCTGGTAGGGGGGGGGGGGGCAGGATGCCCGTGTTTCTAGTTCAGCTCTATGTGTGACTGAGGCTGTTGGTGCGCACTCCTCGTCTCGAGGGAGCTTGCTCTTTAAATAGATTACCCCTGCAAAGATGTCTCCAGCAGTAATTTGTATAATTATGTAACGTCCCCCATTGTGCGGGGGGGAATTCACTAATAAGGGAGCTTTTTTTCCCTAGAAGGTTTCCGTGGAAGACTCGTAAATTAAATTAAGGGTCTCACGTGGGAGCCGCGCTAATCTTTGTATGACTCCGACGGCCAAAGTGCGTGCGAGAGCGCCATTTTTAAAGGGACGTCCAGTGTGGGAGAGGTTTAAGAATCACCAATAGGCCATCCAGAATGTTCCTTGGTTTCATGACGTCAGCTTGGGCTTCCAGACCTACTTTGACATCATTTACCGAGTGGCCCTTTAAACCCTTCTGGGACTGTATAAATGTACGGAGAGGTGGGGCACACGCACTGATAGGAAGGTGTTTCTAGTCCAAAGACCACCATTCGGTAATGACACCCGGAGCCGTATCATGAGCAGACACACCCGAAATCGATCAGAGCGGATGGAAGCAGGAAGATGCTGCAAGGTCTGCTTTTGGCGCCCTGGGAGGAATCCGGCCTGTGATGCCTATCCAGGGCTTTAAGTGGGCCGGGTCTCACCGGGTCTGAGCACCGGCAGTTTTATAAAGGGGGCCTCGAAACGGGTCTCTTTCGGGCTCTGTTTGTGCCCTGGCACAGGCGGTCCGTTCTTTCCCGGATTGCAGTGACAGCAGGCACATCCATGCGCGCATGCTCACACTGCTCACTAGTGGAGAAATTACGGCATGACGTCATGCCAGGTGACTGTTGTAGGGTAATGGAAATCATTTAAAGAGGCCATTTTCTCTCTGGATTTCCCTTCTTTTTGAAACTCCGGAGCAGCAACATTTTCGTGGTGTCACAGGGCTTTAAGTCGAAGCATTTTCAGTATTCTATACAAGCCAAAGTTACTGCTTATTTATCTTCTGCAACTAACAACCATTGACAAAGCCAATAGTCCAGACTTATTGTAGGTATGATGTTATTTGTTGAATCATATATCTGGATGCAATGACAAACGGCAAAATACAAGTCGGGCGGCACACTATGCTAAGCACAGATTTTTAGCTTGGGTGTTTTTAAGCTACGCCCTTAATTACATTGACCACGCCCCTTTGAGAGATGACCCCCCCCCCGTTTTTTCATCCCTCTTAAAGCCCTAGGCTGGGGCTGTATTAAAAGCGGCATGTGAGATTCCCGTCTGTGCCTTCGGGCATCAGTGTCGTGTACATCGCCGGCGCGTGTTTTATGCGTCTGTTAAGGAACAGTCTGTAGTTTAAATTACGAATCCGGGGACGCATGTTACAGAAACAGGACTTCTGTCGCGCAGGATTTATGGCGGGGGAGTAAAGCCGTGAAGAGCTATGGACCTGCCGCGGTCGCATAGCGCTTGAAGAAATAATTACTTTTATTACGTAGTGCCTGTGCAGACGGATGTCTGCTGGTGTTTCGCTATCGGATTTCTTTGCCTACAATAATGCCTCGTTTTTGCGTTATTTTCACAGAATAGTGTAATTAAAGCACACAGTGGAAGGTGCCGCGATGGCAGGTTTGCACTGGAAATGTCCGGAATGTGGCCTCTATTTCTGGCACGCAGTGCGTCCTGTGGACACCGACGCTTCCTGTAGATGTGACCGCGTCTTTCTCTTCACTGGAGGCCGTGGCTGGTTCCACAGCTGCCAGGAAGCGCCTGTCATGGAGGTGACCCTCGCTCAGACCCGTATGGGAGCAACTCATCGACGCACGCACCGACACAGCACACAGCTTTTGTGACAGTTATTGAGAGGTTACCTTTTGTGTTATACATAAAGTCCTGCTAACTTTGCAGCAGGTGTCTAGTTATGTGAGAGATTAAATTTTTCGTAACGGTCAGCTGACCGGTATCTTTACAAACGTTCTATTCTCATATTGTATGTACATAGTGCACCGATGCCTGGAAGCGCCGGTTCCCTACCTGAGGAATAGGACATACAAGTATGGGTTTGAAAGATGTTGGTTGGCGCAGACTCTGTTTAAAGCGGCCACCTGGTGTAATGTCACAGTAGGTCGGGAAGCCCGTGCTGACGTGATCCAGCCAAGCCACATCTAGAACGCCTATTGTTGGTGATGGTTCGAGATGCACGAATGGGTGCAGAGACATTTTTTTTCCCGCCCCTTTAAGGTATGATAGTGAGGTGGACTGGGAAGGATGCTGATTGGTGTGGGGGAGTTTGTGTGTGTGTGTGCGTGAGGTCTGGGACAGTGTGTGTGAGGTCTGGGGCAGTGTGTGTGTGAGGTCTGGGGCAGTATGTGTGAAGTGTGGGACAGTGTGTGTGAGGTCTGAGGCAGTGTGTGTGTGTGCGTGTGAGGTCTGGGGCAGTATGTGTGAAGTGTGGGACAGTGTGAGTGAGGGATGGGGCAGTATGTGTAAAGTGTGGGGCAGGGTGTGTGAGGCCTGGAACAGTGTGTGTGTGAGGCCTGGGACAGTGTGTGTGTGAGGCCTGGGACAGTGTGTGTGTGAGGCCTGGGACAGTGTGTGTGTGAGGCCTGGGACAGTGTGTGTGTGAGGCCTGGGACCGTGTGTGTGTGAGGCCTGGGACCGTGTGTGTGTGAGGCCTGGGACCGTGTGTGTGTGAGAGGCCTGGGACCGTGTGTGTGTGATGCCTGGGACCGTGTGTGTGTGTGTGTGTGAGGCCTGGGACCGTGTGTGTGTGTGTGAGGCCTGGGACCGTGTGTGTGTGAGGCCTGGGACTATGTGTGTGTGTGAGGCCTGGGACAGTGTGTGTGTGAGGCCTGGGACAGTGTGTGTGAGGTCTGAGGCAGTGTGTGTGTGTGTGAGGCCTGGGACAGTGTGTGTGTGAGGTGTGGGACAGTGTGTGTGTGTGTGTGTGTGAGGTCTGGGACAGTGTGTGTGTGTGTGTGAGGTCTGGGACAGTGTGTGTGTGTGTGAGGTCTGGGGACAGTGTGTGTGTGTGTGAGGTCTGGGGACAGTGTGTGTGTGTGAAGTCTGGGACCGTGTGTGTGTGTGAGGCCTGGGACCGTGTGTGTGTGAGGCCTGGGACTATGTGTGTGTGTGAGGCCTGGGACTATGTGTGTGTGTGAGGCCTGGGACAGTGTGTGTGTGAGGCCTGGGACAGTGTGTGTGAGGTCTGAGGCAGTGTGTGTGTGTGTGTGAGGCCTGGGACAGTGTGTGTGTGTGAGGTGTGGGACAGTGTGTGTGTGTGTGTGTGTGTGGTCTGGGACAGTGTGTGTGTGTGTGAGGTCTGGGACAGTGTGTGTGTGTGAGGTCTGGGGACAGTGTGTGTGTGTGTGAGGTCTGGGGACAGTGTGTGTGTGTGTGAGGTCTGGGGACAGTGTGTGTGTGTGTGAGGTCTGGGGACAGTGTGTGTGTGTGAGGTCTGGGGACAGTGTGTGTGTGTGAGGCCTGGGACCGTGTGTGTGTGTGTGTGAGGCCTGGGACCGTGTGTGTGTGAGGCCTGGGACTATGTGTGTGTGTGAGGCCTGGGACAGTGTGTGTGTGAGGCCTGGGACAGTGTGTGTGAGGTCTGAGGCAGTGTGTGTGAGGCCTGGGACAGTGTGTGTGTGAGGTGTGGGACAGTGTGTGTGTGTGTGTGTGTGTGTGTGTGAGGTCTGGGACAGTGTGTGTGTGTGTGAGGTCTGGGACAGTGTGTGTGTGTGAGGTCTGGGACAGTGTGTGTGTGTGAGGTCTGGGGACAGTGTGTGTGTGTGTGAGGTCTGGGGACAGTGTGTGTGTGTGTGAGGTCTGGGGACAGTGTGTGTGTGTGAGGTCTGGCTGGGACTGTGTGTGTGTGTGTGTGTGAGGCCTGGGACTGTGTGTGTGTGTGAGGCCTGGGACTGTGTGTGTGTGTGAGAGGCCTGGGACAGTGTGTGTGTGTGGCCTGGGACAGTGTGTGTGTGTGTGTGTGTGAGGCCTGGGACAGTGTGTGTGTGTGTGTGTGTGTGAGAGGCCTGGGACAGTGTGTGTGTGTGTGTGAGGCCTGGGACAGTGTGTGTGTGTGTGTGTGAGGCCTGGGACAGTGTGTGTGTGAGGCCTGGGACAGTGTGTGTGTGTGTGAGGTGTGGGACAGTGTGTGTGTGAGGCGTGGGGCAGTGTGTGTGTGAGGCGTGGGACAGTGTGTGTGTGAGGTCTGGGACAGTGTGTGTGTGTGTGTGTGTGTAAGGTCTGGGACAGTGTGTGTGTGTAAGGTCTGGGACTGTGTGTGTGTGGCGTGGGACAGTGTGTGTGTGTGTGGCGTGGGACAGTGTGTGTGTGTGTGGCGTGGGACAGTGTGTGTGTGTGGCCTGGGACAGTGTGTGTGTGAGGCCTGGGACAGTGTGTGTGTGAGGCCTGGGACAGTGTGTGTGTGAGGCCTGGGACAGTGTGTGTGTGAGGCCTGGGACAGTGTGTGTGTGAGGCCTGGGACAGTGTGTGTGTGAGGCCTGGGACAGTGTGTGTGTGAGGCCTGGGACAGTGTGTGTGTGAGGCGTGGGACAGTGTGTGTGTGAGGCGTGGGACAGTGTGTGTGTGAGGCGTGGGACAGTGTGTGTGTGAGGCGTGGGACAGTGTGTGTGTGAGGCGTGGGACAGTGTGTGTGTGAGGCGTGGGACAGTGTGTGTGTGAGGCGTGGGACAGTGTGTGTGTGAGGCGTGGGACAGTGTGTGTGTGAGGCGTGGGACAGTGTGTGTGTGAGGCGTGGGACAGTGTGTGTGTGAGGCGTGGGACAGTGTGTGTGTGAGGCGTGGGACAGTGTGTGTGTGAGGCCTGGGACAGTGTGTGTGTGAGGCCTGGGACAGTGTGTGTGAGGCTTGGGACAGTGTGTGTGAGGCTTGGGACAGTGTGTGTGTGAGGCCTGGGACTGTGTGTGTGTGTGTGAGGCCTGGGACAGTGTGTGTGAGGCCTGGGGCAGTGTGTGTGTGTGTGTGAGGTGTGGGACAGTGTGTGTGTGTGTAAGGTCTGGGACAGTGTGTGTGTGTAAGGTCTGGGACAGTGTGTGTGTAAGGCCTGGGACAGTGTGTGTGTGAGGCCTGGGACAGTGTGTGTGTGAGGCCTGGGACAGTGTGTGTGTGAGGCCTGGGACAGTGTGTGTGTGAGGCCTGGGACAGTGTGTGTGTGAGGCCTGGGACAGTGTGTGTGTGAGGCCTGGGACAGTGTGTGTGTGAGGCCTGGGACAGTGTGTGTGTGAGGTTTGGGACAGTGTGTGTGTGTGAGGCCTGGGACAGTGTGTGTGTGAGGCCTGGGACAGTGTGTGTGAGGCCTGGGACAGTGTGTGTGTGTGAGGCCTGGGACAGTGTGTGTGTGTGAGGTGTGGGACAGTGTGTGTGTGTGTAAGGTCTGGGATAGTGTGTGTGTGTGTAAGGTCTGGGATAGTGTGTGTGGCGTGGGACAGTGTGTGTGTGTGTGGCGTGGGACAGTGTGTGTGTGTGTGGCGTGGGACAGTGTGTGTGTGTGTGGCGTGGGACAGTGTGTGTGTGGCGTGGGACAGTGTGTGTGTGTGAGGCCTGGGACAGTGTGTGTGTGAGGCGTGGGACAGTGTGTGTGTGTGTGTGGTCTGGGACAGTGTGTGTGAGGCGTGGGACAGTGTGTGTGTGAGGTGTGGGACAGTGTGTGTGTGTGAGGCGTGGGACAGTGTGTGTGTGTGAGGCGTGGGACAGTGTGTGTGTGAGGCGTGGGACAGTGTGTGTGTGAGGCGTGGGACAGTGTGTGTGTGAGGCGTGGGACAGTGTGTGTGTGTGAGGCGTGGGACAGTGTGTGTGTGAGGCGTGGGACAGTGTGTGTGTGAGGCGTGGGACAGTGTGTGTGTGAGGCGTGGGACAGTGTGTGTGTGAGGCGTGGGACAGTGTGTGTGTGAGGCGTGGGACAGTGTGTGTGTGAGGCGTGGGACAGTGTGTGTGTGAGGCGTGGGACAGTGTGTGTGTGAGGCCTGGGACAGTGTGTGTGTGAGGCCTGGGACAGTGTGTGTGTGAGGCCTGGGACAGTGTGTGTGTGAGGCCTGGGACAGTGTGTGTGTGAGGCCTGGGACAGTGTGTGTGTGAGGCCTGGGACAGTGTGTGTGTGAGGCCTGGGACAGTGTGTGTGTGAGGCCTGGGACAGTGTGTGTGTGAGGCCTGGGACAGTGTGTGTGTGTGAGGCCTGGGACAGTGTGTGTGTGTGTGTGTGTGTGTGTGTGAGGCCTGGGATTGTGTGTGTGTGTGTGAGGCGTGGGACTGTGTGTGTGTGTGTGAGGCGTGGGACTGTGTGTGTGAGGTGTGGGACAGTGTGTGTGTGAGGTCTGGGACAGTGTGTGTGTGTGTGAGGCCTGGGACAGTGTGTGAGGTGTGGGACAGTGTGTGTGTGTGTAAGGTCTGGGACAGTGTGTGTGTGTGAGGCCTGGGACAGTGTGTGTGTGAGGCCTGGGACAGTGTGTGTGTGAGGCCTGGGACAGTGTGTGAGGTCTGGGACAGTGTGTGTGTGTGAGGCCTGGGACAGTGTGTGTGTGTGAGGCCTGGGACAGTGTGTGTGTGAGGCCTGGGACAGTGTGTGTGTGAGGCCTGGGACAGTGTGTGTGTGAGGCCTGGGACAGTGTGTGTGTGAGGCCTGGGACAGTGTGTGTGTGAGGCCTGGGACAGTGTGTGTGTGAGGCCTGGGACAGTGTGTGTAAGCCCTGAGGCAGTGTGTGTAAGGTCTGAGGCAGTATGAGTGAGGTCTGGGGCAGTGTGTGTGCGTGTGTGTGTGTGAGGCCTGGGACAGTGTGTGTGAGGCCTGGGACAGTGTGAGGTGTGGGACAGTGTGTGTGAGGCCTGGGACAGTGTGTGTGTGAGGCCTGGGACAGTGTGTGTGTGAGGCCTGGGACAGTGTGTGTGTGAGGCCTGGGACAGTGTGTGTGTGAGGCCTGGGACAGTGTGTGTGAGATGCCTGGGACAGTGTGTGTGAGAGGCCTGGGACAGTGTGTGTGTGAGGCCTGGGACAGTGTGTGTGTGAGGCCTGGGACAGTGTGTGTGTGAGGCCTGGGATAGTGTGTGTGTGTGTGTGAGGCCTGGGATAGTGTGTGTGTGTGTGTGTGAGGCCTGGGATAGTGTGTGTGTGAGGCCTGGGATAGTGTGTGTGTGAGGCCTGGGATAGTGTGTGTGTGAGGCCTGGGATAGTGTGTGTGTGTGTGTGTGTGAGGCCTGGGATTGTGTGTGTGTGTGTGTGAGGTGTGGGACAGTGTGTGTGTGTGTGTGTGTGAGGTGTGGGACAGTGTGTGTGTGTGTGTGTGTGAGGTGTGGGACAGTGTGTGTGTGTGTGTGTGTGAGGTGTGGGACAGTGTGTGTGTGTGTGTGTGAGGTGTGGGACAGTGTGTGTGTGAGGTCTGGGACAGTGTGTGTGTGAGGTCTGGGACAGTGTGTGTGTGAGGCCTGGGACAGTGTGTGTGTGAGGCCTGGGACAGTGTGTGTGTGAGGCCTGGGACAGTGTGTGTGTGAGGCCTGGGACAGTGTGTGTGTAAGGCCTGGGACAGTGTGTGTGTAAGGCCTGAGGCAGTGTGTGTGTAAGGTCTGGGGCAGTGTGTGTGAGGTGCCTCAGTCAGGCCGCGGTACCTGCATGCAGCGTAACCAGTAGAGTGGGCTCTGCTCTAGTCTTGAGTGTGAGCTCTTGGACTGGAGAGAGGACCGCACTGCAGTGGAAGTGTGTGCCGAAGCCGCCATGCCTATGTGCACTAGTGTGGAAGGGGCGCTCTACATGTACTTACAGGGGCTGTTAAAGTTTCTCCTCATTTGTCACCACGTATGGTCTCCTAGTATGTTTGGATGTGAGCGCTGAATTACCGCATAAAAACACAATCTTGAAAGGTCTCTACAATTTTCAAATGGTGTAGGTGAGCAAACACGGCGGGAAGCTACATGTACGCCAGAATATCTTACTCCGATTTGGCGCTTTGAAGTATGTTTCCAAGATCTGATCATTGACTGAAGGATAATATTGCGAATTACCATTCAGCCAATGTCTGGACACTTCGAGTAGATGATGGACGTCCCAACTCCCCACAGTGCACGGAAGTCCGCTCTGGAGTGAAGTTGTGGTGTTACCAGCTCCATCTAGAGCTCAAGGACTGCGGACGGTTTCAAGGCGCTACGGTGGTTAGCCTTCGCCAAACAGCCAGGTTGCACGGTGCTCATGAAGGCCATAAGGAGGAGAAAGAAGACTCGTGGGAGACTTCCAAGAGGAAGGAGACGCCACGGAGAAGCTGAGTGCGTGAGTAAGCTTGATGAAATGTGTACACGGCGAGTGGAAGAGCCGAGGGACTACAACTGAGGCTACTCATAGTGAGGCGTAAATGTAGAGGACACCATGAACCAGAGTGAGTCTTAAACTTAAGACTTGAAATGCAGAGCAGAGCTGCAAAGAAGGGAGGGTGCTTAGCGCCTACGTACTTTTGGATCACTACAAGGCACTGGAGAAGATAAATGGGTCCAAGTAAAGGGAAGTGCGTTGTCGAAATTCTGTGTCTGAGAAAAGATGCCCTGGGATTAAATTATTGGGCGGTTTCATTGTAGCATTGGAAATTCATGCAAAAAAGCCCAAAGCTGGGTAAATTACATAGCTGAGCCCAGCATTCCTGTGTCTTATTCTGGATGTGTTGGCAGGTTGCTGCACATCCTCCAGTGGAATCTTTTCAAAAATTGTTCACAAGTTCTGGTAGTTAATAATACTTGGGAGAAAGGTGGCAAAGCTTCAGGGCGGACTCGCTCAGACTCAGTCCGTTCCTTTTCAGATGCAATGTTACCCATTCAACTCCGCTTTCACATCCATAAGAAACGCAGAGGACTTACTGGCCCACCTAGAATCCTTCCTTGCAGACGGCAGTGTAGTTGTTTCAGGAGCAGTTACACCCTTTTCATAGCCAACACTTTAGTGCCTCCTGCAGGGCGGCATGTCTTTGAGTCTCTTTAAACACCAACTGAATGGAGAAAGATGCTATCTGTTCGATTGGGGCACAGATGTGCCACTTGTCAGGCCCCAGTGGACTTCTCCTCCTTGTCCTGGGCTTTGTGTGTCCAGTCCTTTGAAGTGGCAGCTTCAGGTCTGGGTCATTGGAAGGTGCGAGATGAGTGCCATTCTGTGCAGAAATGTGTATTTCATTGGAATACCATACAGTTGTGCTCACCTAGAACATGACATATGTTCTACTTGAGCACAATGTAGGGCTCTCTAATGACATACACACTTCTGCACAGTAAGTAGAGACTCGTGAGATAGTTCATGAAGATAGGAAGCGTGTTTGCTTTTTAGGTTTTGCTGTTGTGTCCTGGCCGAGGAACTGTGTGAATTGCAGAGTTGCATTCTCCTAATATTTCATCCTGGTGTTCGTTTCTTAGTTTGGAAATGTTGTGCCTGTTCTTCCCTTTCAGTCCTTGGTAGATCCTTTTAATTCCACCCTGTATTCACCGTTTTGTTTTAGCTGGATTTACCTACACCTGAGTCTGGTTTGAGAATGGTCAGCTTGGACCCATATATTATGCATCACAACCTTCAGAACCAGTGCAGGAGGCTTCCTTGGTGGGAAATGCACCATTTGCCCCGGTCATACAGCCATTGGGTCTTAGTGAGCGAGGATACAGCCCGGCACATCCTGAGGACAGACGTCTGTGGTCCTGTTCTGCACTTGGATGCGTTTCCACTGCCTCTTACTGAAGTGTCTTTCCTGATGGTCGAGTTACTTCTCCATTGGTCTGCATGTGAGCAAGGATTGCATTATCACAAGATTTACAACAGTGGTTGCCATTTCAGAGAATACTTTGAATGTTGGTAGTAGGAACTGTTAAAGATTCATAACTGATGACTGGGAAAGAGTTGTAAAAATAAAAACCGAATACACAGTGCAACTTTCTTGATCCCTATTCTGTTATTTTCTCGAACCTGTTAAATTTCTCATTAATTGATTCTTCTGCTTGGCCTCTTTCCACAAGGTTTCTGCTTTGCTTTAAGAAGTCCACGCATGTCCAGCTGTTTTTGTGTTTTTTTCATTTCTATCCTAGAAGGGTTTCTGAAATGTTCACAGGTCTGATGCTATAGAACCTGTTTAAATATCCACTCTGGATTTTTAGGGGGAAGTTCACGCGTTCTTTGCTGTTTCCTAAAAGTCAATGTCCTGGAAAGTGCTCCATGCCATGTTTCACCTCTCGACTGGTCAGCAGATCGCCTTCGAGTATGAACTGCATGAGCCCTTGCGGCCACGTCCGGATTCTTTGGGGTCTGCATTTTCTGCTATGTCTTGTGTTTGTGTGTGTGGTGTTTCTTCATGCCGTGAAGTCCTAGTCATTTCATTTCATAAGGCTTTATTCGAACATTAAACAGGTTCATAAAAGCACACAATACAACAAAACTTGTTAAAAATACAGAGGCAGAAAATTCATCAAGATAAAACATTTAAAAAAGCATACTTTTCCTAGTCAGTTGAGCGAATATCTGCTCCACTTTACCGGATTCTTTGTAATGTCCTACAGCGCGAGTTGCTTCCGTAACAATAAAAGCAGATGAGTTGGCACCCATTTTTGGTGTCCTCGGTGGAGCAATTCATGTGCCAGCACCTCACTCTGCCACGCCTCATAGCAGTCGCCATGGAGATGTGTATTTGTAAGGCATTTACACCAACAACATTAACTGTCCAGATGAGAAGGCCTCAGGACGTGTGTGCGCTGTAAAGTCCGTCTCTGAAGGATGCCGTACCCCTGGACGGAGACCGCGGCAGCACAGTACACTGTCGTGTGGACGCCCCACTGATGGTTCCTCAGAGGATCACACGTGATGCCACCTGTGCATCAAGACATGTTCATTCCTACACTGGCGCCCTTCAGCATGATCAGCATTACTGCACTTTAGAGCCCAGGGGTAAACTTAGGTTCTAGTCCGCTGAATAGATTCAAACACGGCCTACTCCTTTTCAGATCTTCAGCCGATGTCCAATGACCCGGGCCACCCAAAACATTCCAAGTCTTTTACTGTGTTTCTGAGCAGCGCGTTGCATGGTGTAGTTTACTCACAAGTTTGAATGACTTCCCATCAGAACGGGCCGGAGGTTTAATGTCTGGGTGCCCGCGCTCCTTGAATTGCGTCCAGTGGAGGATGGATTCCCTCTTCAGTTCTATCTTTGTTGTTGTCAGATGTAGTATACTGTTTGTGTAATTCACTGTCTCTTTAAGTCGGTGCATTCTATGTTCAGAATGGTAGTATGTCATGTTAGGTTCTAGTCATTTTGCCAGTTACTATGATGTTCCTGCTATCTTGACAGCTGTGTACGTGGGCTCTTTGTTACTCCTTTTCATGCGTAAATAAAAGACCAGGAGTTCCTGTTCCCTGTCTTTCCTGCACACTACATCGGAGTGCCAGGTTTTCAGGGCAGTGTTTGTGTTGCACATTTGAGTATATTTAAAAAAAAAAAAAAAGCTTGTAGAAAGTGGCCTCTAAATTAAGTGTGCACTAGTTTTATTAAAAAGGTTACAAAAAAACCACTGACTGCAATAGACAGTGGCTGCAAAACGTCGTGGCTACGTGGCTGCTGCACGTAAGCAGTAACTACTACTAAAATGTAAATAATCCCCATAAAAGAATTAAAAACCCCAGATTGTAAAGGATCATAAAATATCCAGACCAAAGCCAAGAAGAGCCAAAGGTCGATGCCGATGTCCTAAATGCGGCCTGTTCTCATCTCTCAGAAGCATTTCGTTTTTGCCGTGACGCCATTGGCTGTTTTCCTCGAGCCAGCTGTTTTGAGCCCCTCCAATGCATAGTGTACACAAGAGGGATGAGACCTCAACTTCTGGCCGGACCCAAGAGGGGACAATATATGTCCCTATGATCATCCTCTGTTCATAGATCACCCTGCAGAGGACATTGAAAGAAAAAGAAATTACTTTGTTGGGTTCGCAGAATATACTTTACCTAACATCTTATTGTTGTTTTCTTTTGTGTAAGACCCTTCTATGCCACTCCCATGCGGCTTTTGAAACGTTTGAAGTTGGGTGAAAGTTCCAGACCAGGGGCTTCAGAGTTCATTTAAGACGGAAGAGTACACGGTAAATACACAGAATAAACGAGGTACTAGAAACGAACAAAAAATGCCGGTATTGGCAGACCACCAAAAAAAAAATCTGTTCGAGTTTGGAAGGTTTTTAGTTGTAAGCATCACGTCTTTAGATCGAAGCCCATGCAGGGAGTTGTCTGTCATTGGTATTTGTAGTCAGTAGTTCAAAGAAATCCTTTAAGTGATTCGATCGATGAGTTTACAAGCAACTCAAGTAGACACATCTACCCCTGTACAAATAAACGCTTCATTCTTGTCTGTTGTGACATTCTAGTTCTGTAGATTCTGTATTCAAGTGAGCGGCCGCCATTGCAGAGTGCACTGGAGGCGTGAAGATGGCCAAGTGCACACGGCTTGAGTGCCAGGAGCCGGGAGTCACTTGCCCCAGTGAGGCGAGCTGAGGAACCGTAAGGATGTCCCGGTGTGCAGATGATGAATCGAGGTGTTGCGACCGGTGGCAGTAATGGATGGTCGTGTCCACGCGCCATCCACGCGCCCCGGAGATTCATGGCGCGAGCAGCCGAGTGAATCAAACCCGACAGGAGGAGATGAGAGTGGTTGAAGATGGAGCCGTAGGAGGAGTGGGAGACATGACCAGCAGCCGTGGAGGAGTGGGAGACATGACCAGCAGCCGGTGGAGGAGTGGGAGACATGACCAGCAGCCGGTGGAGGAGTGGGAGACATGACCAGCAACCGGTGGAGGAGTGGGACTGTGGGAGACATGACCAGCAGTCGGTGGAGGAGTGGAAGACATGACCAGCAGTCGGTGGAGGAGTGGAAGACATGACCAGCAGTCGGTGGAGGAGTGGAAGACATGACCAGCAGTCGGTGGAGTGGTGGAAGACATGACCAGCAGTCGGTGGAGGAGTGGAAGACATGACCAGCAGTCGGTGGAGGATGGGAGACCTTACCAACAGTCGGTGGAGGAGTGGAAGACCTGACCAGCAGTCGGTGGTGGAGTGGAAGACATGACCGTGGAGGAGTGGGAGACATGACCAGCAGTCGATTGGAGGAGGGGGAGACATGACCAGCAGTCGATTGGAGGAGGGGGAGACATGACCAGCAGTCGATTGGAGGAGGGGGAGACATGACCAGCAGTCGATTGGAGGAGGGGGAGACATGACCAGCAGTCGATTGGAGGAGGGGGAGACATGACCAGCAGTCGGTGGAGGAGAGGGAGACATGACCAGCAGTCGGTGGAGGAGGGGGAGACATGACCAGCAGTCGATTGGAGGAGGGGGAGACATGACCAGCAGTCGAGTGGAGGAGGGGGAGACATGACCAGCAGTCGAGTGGAGGAGGGGGAGACATGACCAGCAGTCGGTGGAGGAGTGGGAGACATGACCAGCAGTCGGTGGAGGAGTGGGAGACATGACCAGCAGTCGATTGGAGGAGGGGGAGACATGACCAGCGCAGCAGTCGATTGGAGGAGGGGGGAGACATGACCAGCAGTCGATTGGAGGAGGGGGAGACATGACCAGCAGTCGGAGGAGGAGGGGGAGACATGACCAGCAGTCGGTGGAGGAGTGGGAGACATGACCAGCAGTCGGGGCTTCCATCGTAGTCCACGGTCTGCTGTGCTTCCTGGGCCCAGCACCCACGCGCCCGTCACTTCCATGGACTTTATGCTGCTGCGCTCCAGTCCTCACTCGTGCTAACTGTGAATGCTCCTCGTTCGTGCTCACTGTGAATGATGCTCACCATGTATGCTCCTCCCTCGTGCTCACTGTGAATGCTCCTCGTTCGTGCTCACTGTGACTGGTGCTCACCATGTATGCTCCTCACTCGTGCTCACTGTGAATGCTCCTCGCTTGTGCTCACTGTGACTGGTGCTCACCATGCACGCTCCTCACTCGTGCTCACTGTGAATGCTCCTCGCTTGTGCTCACTGTGACTGGTGACCACCATGTATGCCCCTCACCCGTGCTCAACATGTATGCTCCTCACTCGTGCTCACTGTGAATGGTGCTCACCATGCATGCTCCTCACTCGTGCTCATTGTGAATGCTCCTCGCTTGTGCTCACTGTGACTGGTGCTCACCATGCACGCTCCTCACTCGTGCTCCCTGTGAATGCTCCTCGCTTGTGCTCACTGTGACTGGTGCTCACCATGTATGCTCCTCACTCGTGCTCACTGTGAATGCTCCTCACTCGTGCTCACTGTGACTGCTCCTCGCTTGTGCTCACTGTGACTGGTGCTCACCATGTATGCTCCTCACTCGTGCTCACTGTGAATGCTCCTCACTCGTGCTCACTGTGACTGCTCCTCGCTTGTGCTCACTGTGACTGGTGCTCACCATGTATGCTCCTCACTCGTGCTCACCATGTATGCTCCTCACTCGTGCTCACTGTGAATGCACACAAAGCTGCTGACGGAAGGACGTATCTTTGCCAGATCACGCAAATCACTCGACTGGCGATAAATGGAGACTTCAACCGACTGGTGGAAGTCATTAACTGAATCATTTTGAGGCTCCAACCGGCTGTTGGAGGGGTTTGTGGTTTTACTCTTAAACCCATGTTTGTTCATTAAATATGTGTTGTATGTAAGCTGTAGCTACTTGCCCTAAACAATTAAAACCCTGACGGAACCATTTTTTAGTTTAACACTGTGAATGCTCCTCACTCGTGCTCACTGTGAATGCTCCTCACTCGTGCTCACTGTGAATGCTCCTCACTCGTGCTCACTGTGAATGCTCCTCACTCGTGCTCACTGTGAATGCTCCTTACTCGTGCTCACTGTGAGTGGTGCTCACCATGTATGCTCCTCACTCGTGCTCACCATGTATGCTCCTCACTCGTGCTCACTGTGAATGCTCCTTACTCGTGCTCACTTGTGAGTGGTGCTCACCATGTATGCTCCTCACTCGTGCTCACTGTGAGTGGTGCACACCATGTATGCTCCTCACTCGTGCTCACTGTGAGTGGTGCACACCATGTATGCTCCTCACTCGTGCTCACTGTGAGTGGTGCACACCATGTATGCTCCTCACTCGTGCTCACTGTGAATGCTCCTCACTCGTGCTCACTGTGAGTGGTGCACACCATGTATGCTCCTCTCGCGTCCCCCTCACTCGTGCTCACTGCGCATGGGTTCACCTAGGAAACCTAGTTGGCACATTCGCGTCCTCGATAACCTCGGCGTCACCAGCGTCGTGTGAAGTGTCTAAACGAGCTTTCTCGGGGCGTGAACCAAATTGACCTGCAGTATGTGATTACGGCGTCACATAAGAAGCACATTTTGAACTGCGCGTCTCTAGTGTCCAGTGTTAGAGTATTTGCCATTTTTGAACCTAGATTAAAGCTTGCTGCAATCTCATTTTTTGTAGCTGGTGCGTCGAAAGTTTAGATTGAAATTGTAGGTTTCGGTGACCCTCGTGCGTGCCTTCTTGGCGCTGTTTTGACCCTTTCACCTTTGACTGTGAAGCACAGATTCACATGCTGGTCTGGGCGCATCCTTCCGTGAGCACCCGCTGCTTATGCTGGGGCCACTCGAGAGCGTGCGGTCCCTTCACATGCAGCACCGAGGGTTCGACCCTCCCATGTTTTTGCCGTGCTGCAGGGCCCTCTGTTCAGATAGACATTGTCCGTGCTCCGTAAGCGTCCTTGCCACAATGCGTACTGACTCAATTTAGGCGTTAATTATGGATTGGTTGCAATCTGTACTTGACCACATCAGAGACATTTAATTACCCCCCCCACAGTCTGTTGACAGATGTTTCAAGTAGCCTGGTGTACATGTGCTCCATCCTTCAAAGTAGAACACTCTAGTTGAGTCCAAGCTTCGAAGAAGTGGAAAGAAAATGTATTTGAGGCAAAATTCACTCCCCTTGACCCACTGGCGAGGGTGGGCTGCAGGGACCCGAAGGACCCGCCCTTTAGGACCACCCAAAGCTGCCCGAGCAGGTTCTGTTAGCAGTAATAAGGAAAGTTAGAAGCAAGATCTGCACACGCTGTACCTTGGCATCATTAACGGAAGATTTCTGTTAACGCAGCTTACGTCTGACACCTTCGGGTAAAGTCCGCGCTATATAAAAACGCATTAAATAAATAAATAAATAAATCACTGAGAAATATGCTATTAACAAGCATTAGCAAAGCCAATAAGTCTCGGCTATGCAAGAGCGATTGGCTGTGCAAACATGCCTTAGCCATGTTGTACACCAACATGGCTGCTGTTCAGCATGGCTGAATGTTAGTGGCGTAGAGTGGAATGGTAAAGAGGGAAGTAGACTGATGGTTGTGTATTGGAGCAGCATAGAGTGGGGTCACGTAGAGTGCATTGGCGTAGAGTGTTGCAGAGTGCAGTGACGAAGATTGCAGTGGCATACAATTCAATGGTGTACAATGTGTCGCCGTAGAATGCTGTGGCATAGATTAGAGTGTTGCGTAGGAGAGTGCAGTGGTGCAGAGAAGAATGGTGTAGAGTGCAGTGGTGCAAAGTAGAGTGGCATAGTGTAGTGCAGAGTAGAGTGGCACAGAGTAGAATATAGTGGCGTAGAGTGCATTGTCATAGAATGCATTCGTGGAGTGGCGTAGAGTGCAGGGGCGTAGGGTTGAGTGTTAGAGTAGAGTGCATTGGCGTAGACTGTAGTGGCGCAGAGTGCAGTGTTGCAGGATGGCATAGAGTGGAGTTGTGCAAAGTAGACTGGAGTGGCCTAGACTGGAGCAGTGTAGAGTGCAGTGGGGAACAGTGCATTCTCATGGAGTAGAGAGGCAGCAGGGTGCAGTTGTGTGGAGTGGTGTAAAGTAGAGTGGTGCAGAGTAAAGTGCAGTGGAATGGTGTGGAGTGAAGTGGCTTACAGTGGAGTATGCATAGTGTGGTAGCACACTGCCGTTACAGAAAACACATTTTTAATTGAAATCATCATTACATTTACACAGACCTACAGTTTTGCTAATAAAACTATACAGCGCACAGTGTTTGAAAATGGCATTCCTCAATATATTGACTTGTTTCGATTATATTAAAGTATTTGTTTCCAACACACATCAGAGTTATAAAAAAATGTGCTTCATTTGTGTGTTTCTAATTCTGATCTATTGTGAAATACTTGCACAGTTCATTGAAATGTTGTGTGTGCTATGGAAAAAACCTTTCCCACCACCAGTGTCCAGCAAGATTGTTACATAAATCCTCTCACATTGAAGTCAGAGAAAGAAAAGTAAATACCAAGCTCCCTCTAAAGACATTTTACTTCTGTTTTTGAATGCACAGTTTCTCTTCCGCTGATTTTGACTATCGCTGACCTGTGGTGGGGCTTCCAGCGCCTGTGCTCCCACCTACCTTGTGTTCACTGCCCTGCTGCTGATCATCGTCCCCTGCCGCCGCCAGCTTCAACTGCGGCCACCGAGTGGGGCCGAAAACTACAACTCCCAGCAACCTGTGAGGCAGTGAGCAGCTGAGACCGTTTACCGCGTCAGGAGGCGCTCAAAAGGACGGCACCTCCTCGACAAAGTGGGTTTCCCTTCCGCTGATTTTGACTATCGCTGACCTGTGGTGGGGCTTCCAGCGCCTGTGCTCCCACCTACCTTGTGTTCACTGCCCTGCTGCTGATCATCGTCCCCCGCCGCCGCCAGCTTCAACTGCGGCCGCCGAGTGGGGCCGAAAACTACAACTCCCAGCAACCTGTGAGGCTGTGAGCAGCTGAGACCGTTTACCTCGTCAGGAGGCGCTCAAAAGGACGGCACCTCCTCCGCGACGCGGGACGCGCGCGGGCGGCGGCGGGACAAGGGCGGGACAAGGGCGGGACAAGGGCGGGACAAGGGCGGGACAAGGGCGGGACAAGGGCGGGACAAGGGCGGGACAAGGGCGGGACCGTCTGTGGCCGTCCGAGGCCGGGCTGGGCCATCCCATTTGGCTCGCGTGTCAAGCTGGTCATCTGTCCTCAGTCACAAAAAGACTTCTGAGAACGTCAAAGATAAGTCAGGGAGGGGCGTGTAGATTAAATACTGTCAGCCGTGTTAAATAGCACATTTGGGGGCACAACAATTCACCTGTTTTGATATACCCCACTTTTGCAATCTCCTGTGTGTTACCAGCGTAGGGCAATTTTTCACTGTAGTGGGCAAGTAAATATATTGTGGACTTTTCTTCCGGGTTAGTTTCAAGCGTCATTTTGAGAACAGGTAGCGCAAAGAACTATACGTACGGCAGTATACGTCCATTGCCCCAGTGGTGACATGGGGAAAACCAGAAAAACCCCAAGTAGACCGGGGACGGGAGTTAGGGGCACATTAGATGCATTCATTACACGTGCCGAATCCCTGTTGACACATGAGATACAGTTAACGGAGCGTAGGCTGTCCCTTGATTCCCTACTGGCACACAAACGCTCTTCGTTGGGGACAATAGCAGAATGTGTCACGCCTGGGGTGAGTAAACCTGCAGGTCAGGGACCTCACTCGTAGAGTAATACTCAGGGCTCTACATTAGCACAAGTTCACACAAATAGGCGAAGAGATGGGGATGATGAGCTACCGACACTGGTGGGGTCCACGGTTGATAAAGCCGGTAGCGGACCTGGGGGTGTTCAGGAGGGTGCCCAAGAACAGGATGCTATCACTCCCGGGGGTGAGAGGGATCTTAATGCTTTATTGGAGAAGGAAAGGGTAGTAGTTACTCGATCAAAAAAAGTTTAACTAGCGCCAGACCCCTCTCCAGAAAGTGTCACCACTGAGAGTTCAAAGTCCACAACTAGGCCACAAAGTAAGGGGACAAGTAAAACTAAAAATGACACAAAAGCAAAAAAAGGGGGCTCCAGAAAAGACACCATAATAGTTGAGGATGAAAGTAATAGGCCACCTTGTTTACAATGTAATTCCGGCTCCCCCGTAAACAGAACGGATTGGTCGCAGAAGCTATTGAAAACCCTCGAATCCAAATTGGAAGCCCTTCTTAAACACTTGGCCCCCTTGGTGGAAGACATAAAGAAAATTGAGGAAAAAGTCAGTAGGTTGTTTGAGATGGAAAGAGGTGATCACCCAGTCCCCCAACAAATTACGAATTCCGATGGGCTAGAGATTGTACCTTCCCCAGGACGAGCAGGGATGAAGCAGAGGGTTGACCCCAATGCGAGTAATGATAGTGATACACCCCCTATTCGGGCGTCTGTGAGTCTCCAACAAGAGGCTAGTACAAAAGGCCAGAAAGTAGCCACTGGTTCCCAGAATGCCCAGGTACAGAGTTCCCCGGGCCTGCAGACGTTAGATTTGCCCCCTGCATGTTGTCCTTATACAATAGTTTTATAGTAGGGGTCCCTGCCCAAAATGGGGAAAGAGAAGAATCTACGGGCTCCTTGATAAATAAGGTCAGTCACTGGCTGCACAACAACGCGAAGGAATCCAAGCATTGGAGAACGCACATTCTCATAGCAAGGAGGGTAGCTTGGATTGGTCCCTCAGAGAAGAAGTTTGCTGGAGACTGTGTTATTGTCAATTTTAGACACCCAGAGCTGGTAAAAGAATTGTTGGGTTACAGTTATGTGGCTTTTGACAGTGAGACGACTATAAAAATGCTCCCCCTAAACTTTTTCTATAGAGACCAGGCAAAAGCGTTGCGCCAAGGGCCATGAAATAGAGGGGAAGTTCCGTTAATAAGATCATACAGACTGGGGTCCGCCCCAAATAGGTTCATTCCATTGTCAGATGCGGCAGTGATGGATGAACTAGATTGACAGACTCCAGTCGTAAATTTGGAAAATTCATCCCCTGCAGCCAATATCATGCTTGGGGAGAATGTTGGTATCACAGGAAATATCCTTTCACCCGAAATCTCCCATAATGAGGCTGTAACTATCCACCTAGCAAATAGTCCAGTAGCAGATCAGAGCAGCTTAGCAGAACTGGGATCTCAAATCCAGTATACCGCAGTAAGGAATGTGACCACCCCGGGGGTAGGGGAACTTAGGGTGGTATCGTGGAACATTGCTGGAATCTCGTCCAAATTAAGAAACAAGGAATGGTTGGAGTACAGCAAAAAGTTTCACATTATTTGCTTACAAGAAACTTGGGAGTCGGATAGTAATGCCCCGCATCTAGATGGGTACAAAATGTTTTTTGTGCCCGCCCAAAAATCCTTGATGGGAAGAGCGAAAGGGGGACTAATAACGTATGTATCTCTGGCGCTACAAGGGACATGGGAAGGAATGGGCTGGAACTCGGAATACATTCAGGGCCTTAGTTACAGCAAAAAGGGGATAAAATTTGTATTGATAAATTTTTATAATGCGGGCCAATCAATGCAGAGGCTGGCTGATCTGAAGGACAGACTGGCTGACTTGTATTCTAGGGGAAAGCACCCCCCAAATGTGATTTTGGTGGGCGATTTTAATTGTCACCCATGCCCATATTTGAAATGGGGCGGGGGAACATGGAACTCTTGTCCATCTATTAGTGATTGGCACCTTGAACACACACAGGAAGGTAGCGAATTAAGCAAGATTCTGGGCACATATAATCTAGTCCCCACTATGGACCTGATCAAGCCCAGGATCTCGAATATCATTAATCATTCTTTTAAAGGCAGGGGAAAAGAAACTATTATTGACTTTATTTTTATTTCTTATGAGTTTAAAAGTAGGATCATAGATTTTAATATAGAAATTAGTATTTTTAGTGATCACAACCCACTGGTGTTGTCATTGCTGGACGCGGATCCCTCTGAGCAGTTAAGGCCCCGGATGACAAGGGGAAATTTGGAAGTAATTGACCAGGGTAGGCGAATACGTTGGTCTAACACTGATGGGGAAGCTTTTTATAAAAAACTTCTCGCATACCCAGAAAGCGGGATATGGTTGTGCCTAAATCAAGAAATTAGAGGCAAAGAGCTGATAAGTGTATTTGAAAGCATGGCAAGGGATATCGATAGGTTACTGAGGATTAAATCAGAAGCACTGCCCAACCCCACGCCGAAATGGTTTGATAAAGCATGCTCCAGAGCCCAAAAAGAATTAAAACGGGCACTCAAAAAGGTACCGAAGGACAGGAGCATGATAGTGGAATGTAGGGCCCATTATAAAATGGCCATAAAAAAGAGGAAAAAAACTATCCACTATGAAGCCTGGGCGAATTTAAGGGAGGCAGCCGAAATGAGAGATATGTCACGGTTTTGGAGGGTGATTAATGATCCTAGTTTCCAGCCCCCCGAATAGCGAGAAGGTCTCCTGCAATATCTTTCCAGAAGCTTGGGTCTCCCATTTCAAAAAGTTGTATAACCAGGGCAGTACCATGGCTCAATACATCCCTGATGTAGGCATGTTACCAAGTTCATGGGTCCAGTTTACAGTGGGCGAAATTAAAGAGGGAATTCAAGCCCTGACAAGGAACAAGGCCCCCGGCCCAGACGGGATTCCCCCCAATTTATTTTTATCCCAGGTTGACCTGTGGGCTCCCATACTTACTAGAGTTTTTTATACAGCAGTGGAAAGGGGAATGCCCAGGTCCTGGTCAACTGCTACCATCGTCCCCCTCTTCAAAAAGTGTAATAAAAGTGATCCTCAATGTTACTGCCCGATTTCACTAATTGATGTGTCAGCAAAAGTCTTACGGAAGGTAATCCTAAACCGTTTGATGGACTGGGCTGAGGAAAATAAGATTATTACAGATACTCAGTACGGTTTTAGAACGGGTCGCTCTACTTCAGATCACTGCCTCAATTTATATAATCTGGTGGCTAAGTATACCCTTGCCGATGATGGGACAGTTTATCTTGCTTTTATGGACCTAACTGCAGCTTTTGATCGGGTCAACCGGGAAAAATTATGGGAGATTTTAGAGCTGCTTGGGGTGGACCCCAGTTTGATTTTTTTTTCAGATACAGCAATGAGGGGAACCTAACTGATCACTTTGCTTGCACTGGGGGGGTGAGACAGGGCTGTATTCTGGCGCCCTTTTTATTCACATTATACATAAATGGTTTGGACAAGCCCTGGGAAAATTGGGGGTTGATTGCCCTAGAGTGGCCAATAGAAGTATACCTGTTCTGCTATATGCGGACGACGCAGTACTCCTCGCACGAACAGGGAGGGGTCTGCAGGCCCTCATTGACGGTTTTTGTGGGTTCATGGCACACTTAGACTTAACTCCCAACTTAACAAAATCCTATATTATGGAAGCTGAAAAAAGACCAACGAGGAACTTCAGTTTCAAAATTGGGGGACATAAGCTCGAGGGTTGAGGTTTTTAATTATTTAGGAATTATTTTTGACAAACACCTCAAATTCACGACATTAATCACAGAAAAGTGCAAACAGCACGTAAATATAATGGGTTCAATCATGTCCCGTGCCACGAGGTTAGGCCACTGGTCCCCGAACGAAGTATTGAATTTATATAATTCAATCTGTTGTTCCAAAATCATGTACGGGAGTGAGGTCTGGGGTACTAGAAACACTTCAATGATACAACTGGAGGAAAATAAGTTTCTTAGAAGGATGTTATATGGTATTTTTAATGACAAAATGTATTTATTTTTTAAACATGTGTTTTAAGCAGTCTATGATCGTATATTTTATTCCGGATGATGTTTTTTTGCACTTTACAGTTGCTTGCACCCTGCACTTTAATAAGTAACAATTGATGAACTTATAGCCTGCCAGTTGTTTTTGTGTAACCCAGTCACTGAGGCCTTGGACAGGCCTTTCAGAATTGACCTATTTTGTCTTGTTCCCTCTTTTGTTAATGAGTTTTAATATGTGAATTTGTTTGCAATATTATTTTGTAACATGTGTAATTGTTTTGTTCTTTTCTTGGATGTTTTTATATCCGAATAAAGATATTTTGATGATGATGATGAATGCACAGCAAATGTGACAAGATAAGAACAAGTTTTCCAGGCCGGTTTATAGAAAGGAGCACTTGTGGAAGAATACAAGGAGCAGTAGTGTGAAAAGGCTTTGCTCCTTGGGAGGGACAAACTCTTGCTGGGCAGCCTAAAACAAAGCCAGTGAATAGAAAGTCAGCAATTGTGAGTTACAAACCACAAAGCCAATGGTAAGCACTGACCGGAATGCATTCCTAAGGAAGCTTTCGGACTGTCCACAAGATGTCTTTAGCAAACAAGACAACTGTGCTGTCAGGGAGGCTTCGACATAAAAACCAAGGAGGAGTGTATGAGCAGCGCCGCCACACTGCAGCAGCTAACAAAACGCAGATCTCCGTCATTGAAGGCTTGAGATGAGCAACATCCGCTCCTAACACTGTGCAAAGCTATCCGACGTAGTAGCATTTTACATCACGGGATTAAAAGAAGTTAGACAACTGGTTATATATACCGAATACTAGACTGTGTGCTAACTATGTGCAACCCACTGTGCACTAACACTAACTTTATCCTGGTGCCATGCTGTATGCGGACTGTAAAATATTCACTACTACATTACATAATAACTATAGAATGCCCATGTTGTGAGAGTACTCACTTCTACCCTGTATATTTACAATAGAATACCCTCTACTACACTGCATACTAACTCCAGAAAACCCGCTACCATACTGTGGACCAACTATACTGTGCTGTATACTAACTATAGACGACCCTGTTCTTTAAAGTACACTCACTATAAATTACCCACCACAAATCTACATGTTAAATATAGACAATCTCCTGCTACATTGTATAGTCACTATGAATACCCAGTACTATCTTATGTACTAACCATTGAATACCCAGTACTGTATTATGTACTTATCATTAAATACACATTACTACATTATACACTATGTAGCTGTGGGAATACCCGCTCCACTGCTGTATACCTACCATAGAACACCCACTAATATTATCAACTACGCCACTGTTTATTCACCCCAGACTACCTACTAACAGACAGTAAATACTGTACAATGCCAGCAACTGTACTGTGTACTAAATATAGAATACGTACTAGTACTGCACTGTATAATTATAGAATACGCACTACTGCACTGTATATGAACTTTAGACTTCACACTTCTGCACTGTATATTGACTTTAGAATACACACTAGTACACTGTATAGTAAGTAAGAATGCCAACTACTGCACTGTATACGGACTATAGAATACCAACTTATGCACTGTATATTCACTATCCAGTACCCACTACTGCATATTACCTATAGAATACCAACTTATGCACTGCATATTAGCTATAGAATACTCTTCTGCACCGTATATTGACTATAGAATACCAATTTATTCCCTGTAGATTAACTATAAAATACTAATTACTGCACTGTATATTAACTATAGAATACCCACCTATGCACTGTATATTAACTATAGAATACACGCTTCTGCACTGTAATACCACCTCCTGCCCTGTATATTGACTTTAAAATTCCAAATTATGCACTGTATATTAAGTATAGAATACCAACGACTACACTGTAGATTAACTATAGAATACCCACTTCTGCTCTGTATATTGACTATAGAATATACATTTCTGCACAGTATATTGACGATAGAATACCAACTTATGCACTGTATATTAAGTAGAGCAACCCCACTTTTGCACTGTATATTCACTATAGAATACACACTTCTGCCCTGTATTTTGACTATAGAATACACACTTCTGCACTGTATATATTTACCACTGGAAACACACTTCTGCACTGTATATATTCACCACAGAATACACACTTCTGCACTGTATATATTCACCACAGAATACACACTTCTGCACTGTATATTCACTATAGAATACACACTTTTGCACTGTATATTGACTATAGAATACACACTAGTTCACTGTACATTAAATATAGAATACCCACTACTGCACTGTATATTCACTATAGAATGCACACTAGTACACTGTATAGTAAGTATGGAATACTCTTATGCTCTGTATATTAACCATACAATACCCACTACTGAACTGTATATTAACTATAGAATACACTATTCTGCACTGTATATTCACTATAGAATGCACACTAGTACACTGTATAGTAAGTATGGAATACTCTTATGCACTGTATATTAACCATACAATACTCACTACTGAACTGTATATTAACTATAGAATACACTATTCTGCACTGTATATTCACTATAGAATGCACACTAGTACACTGTATAGTAAGTATGGAATACTCTTATGCATCGTATATTACCCATAGAATACCCACTACTGAACTGTATATTAACTATAGAATACACTATTCTACACTGTATATTCACTATAGAATGCACACTAGTGCACTGTATAATAACTATAGGATACTCTTATGCACTGTATATAAACTATAGAATACACTATTCTGCACTGTATATTGACTATAGAATACCAACTTATGTACTGTGTATTGACTATAGAATACACTATTCTGCACAGTATATTCACTATAGAATGCACACTAGTACACTGCATATTAACTATAGGATACTCTTATGCACTGTATAGTAGCAGTGTAGATGAGGCTCAGACATATGTGCTGGTTTGTTGCATGTATGCTGCTTGGACGTCCATGAAACGTGCCTTGAAGTAAAGGTTCAGCTGTAAGAGAAGACACCCCAGCTCAGGTGTAGTCAGTAGGGGCACAGGTAGGAGATACCTGCCCTTGAAAGTACCGTTACAGGTAAGTAACTTTTTGAAAAATATCGTACGACTTATGTGGTCAAGCATAACCTGAAAGCCGGATCCGAAACTGTGCCTTAAAAAAAGTCCCCCTTCCCATACTTGGGACATAGCGTTTACATGTTTTTTCCCATTTCACAAGCTCAGTGCTTTAAACATGCTGATGGGTAAAACCAGGGCACAAGCCAGGGGGACACGCTGTTGAGGTCCACCCTGACAAGATATAGGGCCCCACAGAAATATGGTGAACTTGTCCCAGGGTAATTTTCAGGCACTGGGACATCTTTAGTGGCGCTTGCACATAGTCTGCTTTCCCTTCCCTGTAACAATGTGAGGGCAAGGAGAGGGCTTTTTATTTTCACCTCCAGGTTAGCCAAAGATAAGTTAAGGGGTTATCAGGCCTCCCTGTGTTCCTGTATAGTGGCTGGGCGGGGTCTGGTGCCTCACACTTGGATTCAGTTGCAATAGAGCAGAATCAATGGCCCATCGCTTCCTATAACTTCACAGGCATGCTTTTGACTTTGTTCAGTCCCTGTATAAGAGAAATGCATGCACCGTAAGAATGTCAGATGTGTTGGTCTGTCCCAGGGCAGGGATGTGGAATTCCTATAGCCCGATGCACAGGACATATTGTTTGTGGTCAAGGGCAACAAGTTTTCACGTGCATTATGTTCTTGGGACAAGTAGGCTCAACCCCCTGCAGCACAAACCCTTTGGCTGCCAGTTTGCAGTACCACATTATGGCTATGGGGAGGGCACTGTCTGCAGTTAAGGTAATATCTATGCCCATATGTTAATGTTGTTCAAACTTGTATTTATGGTTCATTCATTGAAAGCCTTAATTATTAGAGTGAGCGCTCTAAGTAAATGTTGTAAGCTCAGACTGCATTACTGACAGTGGTGCCAGTATAAAAATGTGTACACACGTTTTCAAAGTTTAGCAATATGAGGCTATGTATAATGCTTCCAGAATGCTCTGATTTCCTGCAAATATTTGCAGAAGCTTGAAAGCAAGATTGATGATTCTTTGTTTTCAAAATAAAATATTGATAAATAAAAAAGCAGGAAACTACTGTAAAATTTCAGGTAACATTTTTTGCAACATCATTTAGTAACGTGTTGATGCATGCTAGTATTTCCCAAAGATATTCATAATGGAAAATCAGTGTAACCAGTTTCAATAAGATTATGGGAAACAAAAATAAACAAACATTGGCAAAGCCAGTAGGTGTGAAATTGGTGGTCAGCTTTTTAGTTCTGTCAATGTGTTACTTGTTTTGGCATGGTTTTTGTAAATCACACTAACCCCAGGGGAGTCCTAGGGGAGTGAACTAGAGGCGCGGGGGCACTAGGAGCAAGCCAGCCTCCAACCTAATATGAGTACACAATAGAAGCTGCTCCTAAGGTCATGACCGAAAAAACTCTCTTAAGTGTTAATCGAGAATGCTGGCATCGCACAAAAAGTGAAGGACTGTCCTCACACACCACCAGGTGCCATGCTTCATCATCGGCAGTCCTCGCCCTCTAGAAACTCGTTTTGGTAGAGGGCAGACCTTCACCTGGAGACCGAGAGGCACTTCTAAATCTAAGTGAGGGCCTGGGAAAGTGAGTGAAGTTAACTACCAATACAGTTACCAAATTACATTTAATAGGGGAAGTAGCTATATGGTACTAAAAAGTTGCAAAAACGGCGCACATGGGGACATTAGTGCCCCCTCACCGTAGTGATTATTGTGGGCGACCTGTTTCTGCCTACTTGGCCCAAAGGTTCCGCGGCATTCATCAGGACTAAAAAGAAAAGGGATCCGTTCTTACCAAAGCAATAGTATGAAACTACCACTTGGTGGCATTACATTTTTCATACTCAACCTGGGGAGGACTTTCAACAAGCCTTTGAAACAGAAGTGGAAAGAGACATAGACAAGCCTTGGCATAGCCAATAGGTCTCGCCTTTGGGACCTTATAAGTGTTTAGCCATGCAACAGTTGCATAACTAGACACTTATAAGGTCCCAAAAGCAAGACCTATTGGCTATGCCAATGCTTGTTTTAACTGCTGCAATCTATTGAAGCCTCACGGAGAACATCAAAGCGGCCGCGAAAGTGATCGCGATCAAACATCAAAGCGGCCGTGTGGCCGCAAAAGTGTAAGTAATCGCGGTAAAGCGCGACGCGCGCGCCCGCGCACATGCACTGTAGGTCTAGGCTGGTCTGGTAGCACTTTTTGGAGCCCTCACAAAATGTCTCGCCAGACCAGCACATGCGCTGGGTCAGGCAAGAGCTAAAAAGTAAGCAGTGTGAGCAGCACACATCCATGTGCCTGCTGTCACTGCAGTGCTGGAAAAAACGGACCGCCTGGGCCAGGGCACAAAACTGAGCCCGATAGTGACCCGTTTCGAGGCCTCCTTTAAAAAACTGCCGGTGCTCAGCACCGCTGAGACCCGGTCCACTTAAAGCCCTGATAAAAACTATTCGAAAAAAATGAAAGGTAGATTTGCAAAATATATTGATTACATTTTAAACTCGAGTTTTAATGCGAGGCTCAACCAGTTGGTGACGTTTTCCATAGAGAATTGGTGTAGCGATTTTAACTGTTCAAGCAAATAACCGGGGATCGAGAGGAGAGATGACGTCACAGGGGCCTAGAGGGCACTGCTCATTTGTTAGACAGGAAACAAATGCGGGTTGACACTCGCCTTTCCCGTGGTATTTTGGGGGCAGGAGGAAAAGTTTATGCCTTTTTTTTTTTTTGGATCAAAAATCCTGCTGTTCCAAAGGGTTCATTTGCATCTACCTTGATACCATAATCCACCAATAAGAAGAAAGCTGAAATCGGCAAAACCTGGGTTTTCTTCCAATAATGTGATGTAGAGAGCAGTGATACACGGTTCCATGCCAAAAAATATTTCTGTTAGCCCTATTTGGCATCTGGTGTCAAAGGTATTCTTTATTTATTTTGTGTACTTGAAAAGCGAATGATTCCCAAAAGGGCATCCTGGCACCAGTAACCAACTCTATCTGAGCCCATCATGCAAAGACAGTCCAAAAATCCATATTTTAAGTAGGAGGATAAAAACTTCAAGGCCGTGCGGCCGCGTACATGCACTGTAGGTCTAGGCTGGCCTGGTAGCACTTTTTGGAACCCTCACAAAATGTCTCGCCAGAGCAGCGCATGCGCTGGGTCAGGCGAGACCTAAAAAACCATCAAGAGAATCGGTCATAAAGAGAACATTTGTAACCACATGCACAGTATTTTGGTGGCTATATTGTGTGTGACACGTGTCATTGCAACTGTGAACACACAAATGAGAATGTACAATGTGATAATCGTCTCGCATTCTTACCCTTAGGTTGTGTCCTACACGCCCCATGGGAGGAGAGTGGAGGAAAGACCCCTGTGGTCAAACTCTGGAGAAGAGATGAAAGTATAGAGCATGTTTAGAGCTCTAATTCAATTAAAAGTAAAAACAACAACATAATAGCACATTCACACACCCATACACTCTCTTACTACATCAAGGTGCGTCTCTCATAGTATGTAGATCTCCCAGTATGTAGATCTGTAGAAACGTAGCAATATAAGGGGATTGCAAATATTCAAACACTACTATGGTATGAGCCGTGGCATAATCAGAGAGGCTATATCAGAGCTCTTATATAATGAGATTGCTTCCATAATTTATCGCCGCACTACATGGCACCAAAGGGACAAGTGGATTTTGTTACAGTACAAATAGATTTATGAAGCAACCTGCCCCATGCACAAGTAGATATGTTATTGAATTCCACACCCCTGGATTCCCAGTATTTACACTTAAGAATTTAAATATCACTATTTTATTTATTTTATAGCGCTACTCATCCCAACGTTGGGTGTTTGAGCACTTTATATCACATGTAAACAATATACATTGACAATAAAACATATGTTCAATGTACAAGATGTGTTATACAAGAAAGTGATGCTTACATGGTGTAAAGTCTCATGTCCTTCATAGCTCCCTGTGGTATTTTAGAAGGATTCCAGTCTATGAACTGCAAGTAACTAAAGTCTCTGTGTTAAAAGCAGTAACTCACTTATCTACATAAAATAAAAATCTGTCATCTGCATGTTACATGATGTGCTTAGCAGGTGGCACATTAACCCTCTATGCTATTTTGATTTAAAACTAGGACTAGGCAAAACTCGTATCTCTCCAGCAAATGCATTAATCTCCAGAGTTATCCTACCAATATTATTATTCTTCCCTGAAATTTATTGGACACACAAAGATCTCTGCAGCACATGCCTTAACCCCATACGATATTTTAAAATGCAGACTTTGCAACCAATTAAGCAGAATAGATATACTGCCATGTATCTCCTTGTTGCCCATTTCTTTGTGGCGGGGTTAAAAAAAAAAAAACACCCAAAAAGCTGTGGTTGGTGCCCAGATTTTGCGTTGGGGCTGCGCCACTTTTTTGACACAAGCCCCAACACAAATCTCATGTGTTAAATCTCATAATGCGCTTAGGTGTACTCCTGATAGATCTGCTAAACATATGTGTGAGGTCCAAATATCTGATGCCACTTCTTGTGAGACCACGTGCAATGCCACATACTGTGATGTCCCTTTCATACTAGCTAACTTGGTTAGTCCCCCCCACTTCTGTTTTTAGGTCTTGCCAAGGCAGTGCTTGCGTGGTCTATTTGAGACATGCTGTATTCAGGATATGGGCATAAAGCTCCGCTTACTTTCCGCCCATCTTTTTAATTGGATCCTGTCCTTTGTAAATGGTGGCTTTTCATTGGTCATTAGGCTTAGTAGCCCCTCCTTAGTACCGCCTTTTCCTGCTATTGTAAACTCCCATGAGGACACCCCCTGTTACATGTGGTGTTACGCCTTAGGTTGAATTACAGCCTAAGGCACTTTTTTTTTTTTAACCTTGTCAGGGCGTCGTTTCTGGTTCAGATACATCAATCGTCATCTTCAACAACACCCTATTTATTCGTCAGTCGTTGGTAGCAAACTTGGCAACAAGTGCGCAAGCTATCCCATTGACCTTTAACCTGTGAAGGAAAAAGGTCACGTTAGTCAAATACATACAGTAAATTATTACATTTACTCCACCTGTCTTCATCCCCCGCCCCCTCTCCTCTCACCCGTCGCCAAACTGGTTCCTGGATTGAATGGAAGAAAGAAAAGAAACAGTTTAGTGGCCCCACCAGGGCCCCCTATCCAGTTAAGGGTTCGGGGACCCCTTCTGGGTCCGCTGTCGTTGCCGTCGTTGCCTGAGCCTTCCAGGCCCCCCACCCCGTGTAAGGGTACAAGGGGACCCATTTGGGTCCTCGGGTTTCGTCGTCTCTGACTCCATCTGATCCGTCCAGTGCTGTGTAGTCGCGCAGGAGGCTGTGGATCATCTTACGGCATACCAGGGTCGATGTCTCCTTTTTCCCTACTACCAGGCGGTTTCTGGAAAACAAAAGACTCTTTAAAGCAGCACAGGAGCCTCCAGCAACCCTGGAGGTCCCCTAGTGCATGTGTCCCTGGGAACAGTCCATACATCAGAGTCAGCAGTGCTGCAGGTTGTAGGTATCCAGGCCCTAAGCTCCGTGCCTAGGGCCTTCAGTAGGTCCTGCGCATAAGTGCACTCCCAGAAGAGATGGTATGTCGTCTCGTCCACGGTGCACCCTCTCGGGTAGGACTTGTATCGGTTGATTCCTCTTGCGTGCATGAAGGCTCTCACGGGAAGTCCTCCTTGGATGGCCATCCAGGCGATGTCCTTGTGCTGGTTCGTCAGGCGCTTGAATGCAACGTTACCCCACACGTGGTCTGCTGTGGCTGAGGGGAGGGTGCCGATCGGCTCACTGTTGTCTCTTGCCCGTATCTGGCGTTGGAGAAGTTTTGGAGTCCACATGACGTGGCTGACTGCCACCAAGCCATACTCTCTCACAAATTTCTCCACTTCCTTGTAGAACCATGGGGTCTCCCAGTTGTACGGTACGGCGCTCACCCACTCTACACATCCGAGTCGCCTCCACGTTGGCAACAGGAAGAAGCGTGCCATCAGAAAGCCGGCGTGACTCATAGTTGGTCCTCAGGGTGTTCCTCACGCAGTGGCACCCGAAGGCCCCCCTCAGGATGGTGGCGATGTCTGGCACTCCTTTGCCTCCCTTTTCGTGGGTCTTGAACATCACCGCCCTCTTCACTCTGTCCATCTTCGAGCTCCAGATGAAGTGGAAGATCATTCTCGTGATGGCCTTGGCCATTCTGGTCTGCACTGGCCATACTTGAGCGATGTACTGGAGCACTGGCAGGGTCTCGTTCTGCAGGACCAAAGACTTCCCTTCGATCGTCAGCTTCCGGAGGCTCCAGAGTCCCAGCTTCTGCCTTGTCTTTGCCAGTCTTTCCTCCCAGGTCTTCTCTGCTGCACTGTCTCCGCCGAACCAGACTCCAAGGATCTTCAGGAAGTCCCGCTTGATGGGGAATGGCAGTGGGTCTCGGGTGGGGGTCCAGTGTCCGAAGTGCAGGGTTTCTGACTTGGCGCTGTTGATCTTTGCACCAGACGCTTTCCCCAATCTCGATACAAGTCCTCTCCAGCTCTTTCACAAACAGTTCGTCTGCGCAGAATACTGAGATGTCGTCCATGTAGAGGGAGCACTTCACTTCTCCTCGTCCTCCGCTCCCTGGTGCCTTCACTCCTCTGATGTTCCTGTTCTGCCGGATGCGTTCGGCGAGGAGTTTGATCACGCAGATGAACAGAAGTGGGTAGAGCGGGCAGCCCTGCCTCACCCCTGACAGGACGGGGAACGGGTGAGTTCTCCAGCCATTTACCAATGCTGTGCTGGAGATGTCTCTATACATTGTTTTCACCACGTCACAGAAGAAGTCACCCAGTCCCAGAGCTCTGAGTGTCCGGTCCATGAACTCATGTGAAACGCGGTTGAACGCCTTTTCCTGGTCCAGGCTGACCAAGGCCGTCGGGACCTTGCGGACCTTCACGTACTCGATCGTGTCCCGGACCAGGGCCAGGCTGTCCGCGATTTGCCGACTCGTTATCCCACAGGACTGGTCAGGGTGGACTATCTTCGCTATCACTTTCTTTAGGCGGTTGGCCATGACCTTTGCGAGAATCTTGTAGTCCACATTGAGGAGAGAGATGGGCCTCCAGTTCTTGAGGTCTTCTCTTTCTCCCATCTGTTTGTACAGGAGTGTTATCATACCCTCACGCAGGGATTGCGGCATACTGCCCTTGCCCACCACTTCCTCGTAGAGGTCCAGCAAGTCCGGCCCGATCAGGTCCCACAGTTCGACATAAAGTTCCACTGGGAGACCGTCATTCCCGGGTGTCTTACCTCTCTTGGAGGTTGTGGCGGCCAAGTGCAGCTCTTCCAGGGTGAAGGGCGCGTTTCCCTCTCTCTTCTGGACCCAGTGTCTTTGAGATGCCCTCTAGGAAACTATCTGCCTGGTCTCTCTCTGACAACTTCGGTGAGTAGAGTTTGCCATAAAAGTCTGTTACGACTTTCATGACTTCCTCTTTCTCACCTTGGAGGTTGCCCTCCGAGTCCCGAAGCTCAACCAGCGGTGTGTGGGTCGAGTGAAGTTTCTTGAAGAAGAACGAGTTGCATTTCTCGTCCTTCTCTAGGTTCTCGGTTCTGGTCCGGAAGATGATTTTCTTGGATTCTTCCCTAAAGTGCTCTGTGAGCCCTTTTCGGGTTTCCTCCAAGTCGTCACCCACGTCCCATCCCCTGAGCTCGAGTTCGTACAGTTGCTGCTGTTTGCTCTGCAGTTTCCTGAACGTCCTCTTCTTTTCCCGTGTAGCAGCTCTGCTTGCATCCTGGAAGAAGCTTCGGAACCTGTCCTTCACCCATTCCCACCACTCGCTGGCAGAGTGAAAGAGGTCCTTTATGTCCCTCCACTTTATGTACGCGGTTTTGAGGTTCGCCACTAACTCCTCGTTTTCCGACAAAGAGCAGTTCAGTTTCCACGATCCTGGTCCAGCGGGGAACTACCCTGTAAGTTCCCCCTCGAAACTGACTGCTCTGTGGTCAGAGAAGTGGACGGCGACCATGGAGCTTCGCCCAGGCTTTACTGTTGGGGAGGTGAATAGGAAGTCGATCCGTGAACGCACGGATCTGTCCGGCCTACTCCAGGAAAAATTCCTGGCGTTCGGTCCCATGCTCCCGATGGCATCTTGGCGGGACGCCTCACCTACCATCTCCAACAACAGCCTGGACGTCACATCCGTCCCTGCAGAGCCAGACCCACTGCGTCCATCCAGCTCTACTATGCAGTTGAAATCACCACCCATCAGAATGGTTCTGGAGGTCACGAGTTGCATCCTGAGCACCCTGAACATTTCGAGTCGCTCATTCTTCTCTGGGGGGGGGCATAGACATTGATGAGCCTAACGGGCTCACCAGCCCACGAGCTGTCCACGACCAGCACTCTGCCGTTGACCTGCTCGGTGGCCTTGTCCACGGTGAACTGCCTCCCCTTGATTAGAATGGCCTCTCCAGATGATTTGCAATGGTTCCCTCCAGACCAGAAAGCTGGCCCGTGTGTCCACTGCCGTTCAAGCTGGCTGTACGACTGGGCGTACGGAATCCCGCATTCCTGCAGAAAGTAGATATTTAATTACAGCCTCAAGGCACTATTTTCTTAAAGGCCTTCAGACAGGACACTCACTTGGTCCTAAACTAGGTTGGCTGTGGTTACTTTACTCGCTAGCACATCTCACATTTATATCGTACCTTCTATAAATTTCCCTTCATCAGCTCCACAAAGAGTACAACCTAATCCGGAATTAATATAATATTTCTTTTGTCACATTTCAAAGCTACTAATTGTATATATGGACATAGCTATTTGAATGTACTCGTGGTACTGTCTTGCATGCAGTGAATTATGGGTGGGTGAATTTACGATCTCTTCTGCAGGGTGCAGTACCATATGGGACCAAAAGTTTATGCTGCTCACTAGGGACCTCTAGGAGCAGCGTGTGGTACTGCACCTAGACAAGCAGTGCTGGTCTCTTGCTCACTAGGGACCTCCAGGAGCAGCTTGCGGTACTGCACCTAGACATGCAGTGCTGGTGCCTTGCTTACTAGAGACCTCTAGGAGCAGCTTGCGGTACTGCACGGAGTCGTACATTGCTGGTTCCTGGCTCACTACGCAACCATTTGCAATGCACTAGGTCTCGCGTTACTGAAAGTATGAGCTATTGGCGTTGCATTATTTGCAATGCCAATACCTCAAACTATCAGTAATGCAAGACCTATTGCATTGCAAATGCTTGTTTAGGACTTGTGCCCTGGATAAAACTATCTCCCTCGTCACCGGGACATGTTTATGAAGTATGTGATGAAACCATCTCGGAGTAATCTATCCGGGTAGGGCTTTTGCGAGCACCGAAGCAGCCAGGCCAGCCTCCGCCCCCTTCTCCTCCTGGCTGTACTAGTGTCTTCGGTTTGAAATGTGGTAAAAAAAGTAAACTTGACAATTCTTAATTAATGTGCCTGTTCGCATGTTTTATCTGCAGCATGTGCATTTGTAAACAATTCTAAATGTGATGGGGAGAGGGTCGTACTCATTGCATTCTTGTGACGTGTCACACTTACTCCCTTAGTTGTAACCTTGTTGTCAGGAGCTTCAGGTATAGTATTTTAGTTTCGCCAGTAAGATTGCTAACAGACCTGCACTTTTGAAGCTGGGTGTCCAGCAGAAGTCCAGGAGGGCCGGATCTCTGCTAAATATGAATAACAGGCATAGACTATGTTAATCAATCCTATTAAGATTAATTGTATTGGAAGGTTTAATCACATGGGTGTTAGAAAACCTGCCCTGGCCTGTAGCTGGCCCTCGCGGACCTAGGTTGGACACTCCTGTTATATTGGTTAATGTTTAACAGAGGGATGTCTCGTATCGCTTTGCAGAAAACCACAGAGTCCCAGACCTTCTAAAATTCATGCGCCTTATGCTTCTTTCTTAACAGGATCTCAGCTTGGAGTTGCCTTCTGGACACGTGTGCCACGATGAACAGCGCCTAGAGGTGATCTTCGCAGACTTGGCGCGCCATAAAGATGACGCACAGCAGCGCAGCTGGGCCCTTTACGAAGACGAGAACGTCATTTCCTGCTACCTGGACGAGCTGCTTCTCATCCTGGTGGGCACGCTCTTTACTTCCGTTTTCCTGAATGTGTCTGTGTGTGTGTGTGTGTGTGTATATATATTTATCTGTTTTTAGGCGCAATCATTCTTGCTTGAGCTTCTCGCGCAGCCTTTCTTCTTGCATGAAAGGCAATCGTATTGAAAAAATAATGTGTGTTCTTTAAGGTGACACGTTTCTAATATACACTGTATTCTAGCATAGCCCGCAGGCAGCAGGCGCAGAGTATAAATTATAGATAACCTCTGAATAGTGCGCAGATAATTAGAATGGGCGCGCGGTGTTCAGGGCACGTGCGGTGCAGTGTTCAGGAGCCCACCGCCCTCAGAAGCCTTGCAATAAATCTCGGTGCCTGGCTGCCTGCCTGGCTCCTTGCCTTAGATTCAGGCCTGCAAGGCAGGCGACTAATGGCAATTAAAGCCCTAAGCTGAGAGCAAAAAGATTGCATTTTTGAATGTGTACATAATGCTAACACCAAATGATAGCCCTTTTCCCTCTCTGGACACTTAGTTGTAAGTTTTAGCTGTGGCCCTTTACTGTTAGTTACAGACTGCATTAGAAGCAATGTGATTGGCTGTCCACTCTCAGCATTTCAGTGAATGCTTAATGCTTTACCCACTGCTCAGCAAACTGTTTTACTTATTTCAACATCCCTGTCAGTTTACATGCACTTTAAACAAGCATTGGCATAGCCAATAGGTCTCGCCTTTGGGACCTTGTAAGTGTTAAGCCATGCAACAGTTGCATAACTAAATACTTATAAGGTCCCAAAAGCGAGACCTATTGGCTATGCCAAGCGGCTGCGAAAGTGAAAGTGATCGCGATCCCGATCAAACATCAAAGCGGCCGTGAAGGTAATCGCGGTAAAGCGCAGCGCGCACGCCCGCGCACATGCACTGTAGCTCTAGGCTGGCCTGGTAGCACTTTTTGGAGCCCCCTCAATAAGTCTCGCCAGACCAGCGCATGCGCTGGGTCAGGCGAGACCTAAAAATGAATCTCTTTTCAGCGCATTGAGGGGGTCTCTGAGGGCACTGGGTAAAGGTTTAACTCCTTAAGTAATTCGTTGTATCACAGACAGGGTGCAAATAAAGCGAGGTGGACACAGTCCTTTTCATAGGCAGAGTTCTCTGAACAAAAGTAAGGACCATGGTTCCTTCTCTGAATAGAAGGCCACAGATAATAGAGAGCTGAGTGAGTAATTTGTTGAGAAGCTCTACAGGTGACAAGTAAGGCATAGATGTAGAACAAGATGGGCCACAACCCCTCCGTGTCTTAAGTAAGTTCATGAGTGTCTGTGTCAACATGCTGAACTAGCTTGACACCACAACCTTGTCATTAGTTGTTTCCGAACATGTTGTTTATGGCTGAGGTCTCACACCAGAAACAAAATCTTTATTTGGAGGGGTCCCGTGTTTCAACATCACGATCATAGAACTTTATTCTCTGGTTTGTAATTATTATGCTTGCTGATGGGCGTTTGACAGATGTGGTAGATTTAGTGTCGCACTAGGACCCTTGCAGTTCTGGGTGCACTTAACAAGGAATCACGTAACTTGCTGGGAGGTGTTAGGGTGTGGTTATTAACGGTTGTGACATAATGGGAGTGCAGTGTGGGATTGTATACGGAGGAATAAAGACATACAACCCAGAGCTCCGTGTGTGGTGAATTAATTTTGCGTGCTCCAGAATTGGGAGGACGCTACAACTGATGATGAGTTGGGGGTCTGTGCCCGAAGAAACAAGACTGCTCTTCCTGAGAGTTTGCAAAGCTACAGCAAACTGCTTTTGCATGCCACGTGTGCCCAAATTGATGAGAAGTAGTTCGAAGTTGGCATGTGTGGAATAGAAGCACCGTTCCAGCTCATATACATCCCTCAAAGAAGTTGAAGGCCGTGCGTAGGAGCGCAATCGAGAAGCTCGCCAGAAACCCACTGATAAGGCCAAAAGACGAGCTATTGTGCCACATCATAACACAGATCCATCATCATTACAAAGCGAAACGCTTAAGGCCGCTTCAACCAAGTACGATGCAAAAGCTAAATGCAACCTGATGAAGGGCGAGAGACGGAACCGTCACCCACCATTAAGAAGGAAGACTACAGCAAATACAACCAAGGGCGAAAAATAGAAAACGTACTCGTAGTCAAGGAGGAAGGAAGTGCCATACGACCTCCGAACGGGCATGGCGGCCCAAGCACAAGGCCAGTGCTTACAGAAAGCTGCAGATTCAGGTGCACAGCAAAAGCTGTCTGAACAGCATATGCTCTCAAATGCAGTAGAAAAGAGTACAAAATACGATGCAGTTGTGTTTCTCAAACGACCACCCCCATTCCACACCGCCAAGAAGCAGAATATTGGCGCCAGGTGCACTGTATGGATCAAGAAGTTCGATGACTTCATAGATGCAATAGAAGTAGATAATAAGAAAATCATTAAATATTTAAAGAATCTTGCCGATGATGGAGTGAAAGAAGTGCTGAAGAAAATCTGAGTGATGCATTATCGTACCAAGGAAGCTTTAGAAGCCAAGTTCAATCCAACGGTGAATGTCAACTATGAAAGGTGCATTTTCAATCAAGCCCGACATAAGCTGGTGATACAGTGGATGAGTTTGTTGAGAGACTTGATGTGCTTATCGAATACGGCAAGTTTAGTGAATTTAATGATGAAGAAGCTATATGTCTGAGTCATTCGGCTGTCTTTCAGACTCTTTCAGAAGACCTGTTGAGAGACACTCAGCTTAGAGAACGTACTAATGGCTGCAAGGGTTGGGACAAGAGCGGATCGACAAGCGGCTTTTAAGGAAGTTGGAACAATGAAAAGTGAATCAGTGTTGGTCTTGAAAAGCGAGCACAAGGTAGATGCATTCAAGTCGACGCCGCTAAACTAGAAAAAGCTGTGTTTTTGGTGTGGGTTTTCATTACCCCATTAAGGCAAATGTCCAGCCATAGGACAGACGTGGAAAGGTTGCGGTAAAGAAAACCATTTCATAATGGCTTGCAAAGCGAAAAAGAAAGCAAATGCTTCACAGTGAGAAGAGAAAATGGACGCCAGAAAGATCCAGGATCATTCTCACTACGCCTACAAAGCCAAAAAGGGACATCAGTTATGACAGATGGAAACCAGACCATATCGATCGTCCTCAAGTTGATCTTTTAAAGGCTCGTCAGCGTCATCACCGCTTAGGCATGGCCAGTTATTGCTCAACGTACATTTGTGACTGCTGCGGTAAGTGCCCCATTGAGAGACTTGACAAAATGAGATGTTCCTTTCCACTGATCTGCTGAATGTGATCAAAGCTTCAAAAGAATCAAGCATGTGATTGAAAATATGCGAGGCTGGGGTGGAAATCCTTGCTTAATTTAATGGACATCTGAATGCTCAGAGACGCATTGGGCCCTATGCCAGTCCAAGGCTGCCTGACACAGAACATGCTTTCTCAGCTCGCAAAGGAGAGTCTGGCTGTAGTGTGAGCCTGCAAACATTTTCATGTGTTTCTATACAGAAAATGTTTCACTATCGTTACAGACCACCAAGGCTGCTCATTTTTGGAAAACCGAAAGCCGAGAGGTGGGGATTGCAAGCGCAAGAATATGACCATGCAGTTGTACACAAGCCAGGTGAAGATCCGAACCATGTTGATTACTTTACACGAGTACCGTTACAGCTGCAGAGTTCAACATCCAAAATGGCTGAGGAATACATGACATTCATTATGATGTTCAGCACGCCAGCAGCCCTATCCATTGGACAGATCATTGTTGCTACTAATGCTGATAAGAACATGCTTGTCCTCAAAGACATCATTTCAACTCAGTCGGGTTAGATTATGCTTGACCTTTTGCTGACCAAGTTGAATTTCAAAAATTCAAAAATGTACAGGATGAGCTGTCCATTACCAAGGAAGGTGTTGTATTGAGAGGCTCCCGATTTGTCATACCTGAGAGCCTAAGACAGCAAGTCATTGAACTGACCCATGAAGGACATTTTGGCATTGTAGCCACCAAAAGAGCCCTAAGAGACCGAGTGTGGTTCCCATGCCTAGATAAGCCAGTGGTGAGGGAACTAAGAGTGGCATCTTTGCAACTGCCTTTCTCCCAAAGTGACGCTGCACCCATTGACAATGTTGAACCTTCCGAATACATGCTTGGGAGCGAACTGTTGTTATTTCTTTTTAGGCCTTTAGAAGACTGACATCATCTCATGGTAGTCTTCAATAAGTATTCATGTTTTCCTTTAGTAAAGGAGTTATCATCGACTACCTATGACAAGGTCGAGTGGCTGGATGACATTCTTGCAGTGTGGGGTAGCCCTGCCATTCTCAAATCTTGCAATGGCCAGCTGTTCAGTAGCAAAGAATTCAAGGAATTTTTGGACAGACTAAATGTCAAGTATCAAAAGAGCACACCTCTGTGGCCCCCAACCTGATGGTGTTGTGGAACGATTCATCGGTACCCTCAAACGGGTACTTCAACGTGAATCGATAGAGGGAATTCATTTAACCAGGTCCTGTGTCAAGCCCTCAGTCCCACCTTGGGAGAGCTATCTGAACCAAACTGCCTCAGTGGACAGTAGGCTGATCGTTGAATGCTGATAAGGTTTGTGTCACAAACACTTCTCGGAAGTGCCATATGAAAACATATGCTGATCGCCGTCGACAAGCGCAGGAAACCGCTTTCGATTAAGGTAACTGGGCGTGGTCAAGTAGAAACGGAAGCGCAAAACAGACACTCCTTTTGCTGTCGATCCTTTAAGGGTTGTGACGTGCAAAAGACATATGGTGATGGTGCAGAGTCCCAGAAAGACCATCACACGGGACTCGTCACACTTTAAGCACCTACGTCCATGGTTGTCTGGTCATCCAATCATGAATGAGGCGAACTCTCCCGACAGTCCAGTTCAAGCATCAGAAACTGTCCTATCGGTGCAAAATCAGAGTGCATCTCAACCATCTCGTACCAATCGATCTGGCTGACTAGTGCGAGTGCCTCAACACCTTATTGAAGAAATCTGATGTTTGTACTTTTTATTTACAAAGGGGGCAGATGTAGTGTCATGAGACTGTGTGCTAGGCCCCTTGCGGTTCTGAGCAGACTGAACAAGAAGTTACGTAGTTTGCTGGGAGGTGGTAGGGTGTGGTTAACGGTTATGATGTAATGAGCGTGCAGTGGGTGTTTGTATGTGGAGGAATAAAGATATACTATCCAGAGCTCCTTGTGTGGCATGGTCATTTTGCATGCTCCCGGGCTGGGGGAGGACGCTACAGTAGAGAGCGTAAGGCCACCAGGGCATCTTTCATAGAGTTTAACTTACTGTAGTGCCCAAGAAACAACTGGGGACAAAATGATTGGAAACTGGGCTGTAAGAAAGCAGAAATAAAGGCCACTTATTAAGGTATTTGAGATAGGAAATGTGGTCAGTGAACAGTCCCTAGTTGGGTGAGACTGCGGTGCCTTGTGCAGTCCTGGATGGAAAGGGAATGGCCTAATGATTTCATTCAAAGACTGAAGAACCTTTCAGCACTCATCGCGATCTGGATGGGTAACCTTGGTGCAAGTCATCATTGCCCTCAAGTTGAAACATAACATTAGGCCAGTTCCTCAGTGAGTTTGCAATGCTTTAACCCCTTCGCTGCGGCGGGAATTCCGCCGCGGCGCTGGGGGGTGCGGGGGGGCAGCGCGGTGGCGCTGTGCTCATGACGGAGCCACTCCGTCATGAGCCACGGTTGAGCTGTGCTCATGACGGAGCGGTTCCGTCATGACTCCGCCCAGTTGCGTTGTCCCCCTGCACAGGCGGGGAAACAGCGCCGCGTAGGCGGAGCGGCCGCCAACGGCCGTGACATGACGGAACCGCTCCGTCATGAGCACATGGCAACCGTGGCTCATGACGGAGCGGCTCCGTCATGAGCGGGGAAGGGGTTAAGTAGACTTCGAGGGAAAATAGACCACCACCAACACACTTACTAACATCCAGGAAACACGCTGTTGCGCTCCGAAGGTTCCAGAGCGGGTATGAGTTGACTGGGACCGAATCTTCAAAGTACCTCGTTGTGCTGTCTGGCTGGGAGAACATGGTGGTGGGAGCTGGCCTACTGGAATTCTTAGCCATAGAAGTTAAAAAGATGGACACATAGCCAAACATGCTATCGCAATCATAAATAAAACCCTGGCCAGTGTTATACCTGAATGTCCCTGGTGTCTTGTGGGCAAAGAGGAGAAGGATACAGGCACCCTTGAAGATTAAAAAATGAGGGCAGGCCCTGATGAGGTTGAGGAAGGTGGCAATCAAGGCCAGATAACATTAAAGATACAGAAAGGGAGGAAGCCCTGATCAACCGGATGGTGGTGTCAATAAAGTCCAGATGCCCTTGAGAATGCATGGAAGATCGGATTCACCTGAGGGGAAGGAAGCAATGAAGGTGAGTTTTAGACTCTGTACTGACTTTTGTCTAGGTTCGTACTATACCAATAACACATACATACATACTTGGACCCCCAGGATATCATGGTGCAAGAATATTGAGGGCAGAATATAGGGAGAACACATTGAAATATAAGTGCATATAGGGAAGTATAGATATACTATTACTAACTCCACATCTACGCACCTTGAAGATGGATGTACAACGCGGTCACCAGTAGGTAGTTATAGTTGGGACCATGTTTCCATACGAAAAGCTTTTTTTGACTTGCGCATGGGAGGTTTTGGGGCGATCTGTCGAGCAGGGGCTGAGAAAAGGGGGGGTAAAAAAAAGTGTTTTTCCAATGTTAATTTCCATAGCTATTTTTAGACGTGACTACAGCCTGAACTGCTGAACGGAATTACACCAAATTTGGCAGAAAGGTAGATCTTGGTCCAAAGAGAATCCTCTTTGTTATTTGGTGTAAATCCATTCAGTAGTTTATGAGAAATGGAAAACAATTGTGTATATATAAGGACGCGGATCCTCCATGGATCCGACAGTCCTTGTGCTGAAATGTGATTGGCTGCTAACACTTCAACCAAGGAGTGTTGGCTGTCATCTTGGGACTCTGCCTGGGGCAAAAAAGCATTTTTGACAGGAGTCACACTGGATCTACGGCTCTCGCTTAAAAAAAAAAACGAGAAAAAAAACCCTGCGCGGTCTCCCACGCTTCTCTACTGGCTCATACAAAATTTAAAGGCGGGGTTACACAGGGCCCTCTCCTGACATTGTGCCTTGGGGACCAACACCCCCCCCCCCCCCCCCCCACCCCCTTCCGAGTCTAAATAACACCCAGAAGTTAGTCCCCCACAGCGGGATTGCTCACACCTCATTAGAGGCCCCACCCCCTTTCTCAACCACTGGCACAGTACTGGGTAGGGGATGAAGTCTAGGGGTAAACGCACCGAGAAACTCATTCCGCTGACTGAGTTTTTGCTGAACTCCATATTTCAACTGAAGTGTGGAGTGGTAAAACTCTGCCAAATGGAGCAGACACTCACACACCCACTTACAGCACCACTCATACTCTCTCAGACCCACTTACAAATCTACTTAGACACTCATACACCCACTGAGACTCTCATGCTCTCACTCACAAACTTGGTGTCGAAGGTTAGTGGTTACAGTTAGGAAATAAAATTTGAAAACAAACCCTTACAAATTCACTTAAAAAAACAAAGGTTACAGGGACATTATATAGTTAGCAAATAGATTTTTTTTTTAAATGTAAAAATTCCCTGTAAAAAATGAAGGTTACAGGGGCGCTATAGTTGGCAAATAGATTTTTTTTTAAACGTAAAAATTCACTGGAAAAAACAAAGGTTACAGGGACGTTCTAGTTGGGTTCCGATTTCACTTCTGCAAAACCAGTGAAATTCAGCAGTTCTAGTTATGAGCTAACTATAACTAACGCCCCCCCATGTATTGCTTATGACCTCCCATATTACATCACTCATATGGTCAGTGACATCACTGTAGACATCACTGATGACCTCATCCATAGAACCACTCACACACCCACCCACACCCCAATACAACCTCTCATACGCCTACGCCACACCCACACAAGCACTCGCATACCCATTCACAGACCCATACAAACACTTACACAACCACTCTCATATCCATAGATCACTCACACACCCACTCACTCACCCATACAGCCTCTCTACAGAGCCACTCACCCATACAACCACTCACGCACTCACTCACCCAACCTCTTAAATACCCATTCACACAGCCCCTCACTCACCCATACAGCCAATCTCACATACACTGCCACTCCCATACAGCCACTCACACACCAACTCACTTAACCATTCACTCAAACAGCTACTCACTCACTATACAGCCACTTACACACCCAGTCACTCACTCATACAGCCATTCTGACACCCACTCATTCACCCATACAGCCACTGACACGCCCACCCATACAGCCACTGGCATACTCACTCACCAATACAGCCATTCACACAGTCAGTAAGTTACCCACACAGCTACTCAGACACCCATACAGCCACTCACACATGGATACACACAGTGACTTTCATAAATATGTGAAAAAAGGAATCGCTCAGTAGTACACAACGTATACTAATTCAACTTTTGTGGCAATATATATATATTTATATATATTTATTTATTACATACTTTTAACACAAACATTTAGAAAACACTCAATCACTGGATGTTGTCAATGTATGTTTGTGTGTGTGTATATGTGAAGTTAGGTGAAGAAAATGTTGCTCCATCGATATTCTGTGGTCAATATGCATGGTGCACACCACACAATACAGAATTGTTCTAGGTTAGGTTAGGGTTTGTGATTAACTGGTCAGGCCGGCAAGGTTTTGCTGCCGAGAGCACCATGCATTCAGTACCCTGTGGGAATGTCCCAAGCTGCAGCTATTTTGTTAGGGTGTAAATGAGCACTTAGTTTTGGTCGTAAAATTTCAGTATTCTTGCTTCCCTCTTTTCACTTCTCGCCTTCAAATCATTCTTTCTCTCCTGTAATTCTTGGCTTGCCTTTATTTTTCCCCCCAAATCATTCCTAAGACATTTCTTTAATTGCCGGTGCCTATGATCTCCAGTTCCACACTCTTTTTCTCTTTGTTTTGTTTTAAGCATGGCCATTATCTGGCCACACTCCATCTTCACTGTTCTAGTAGGCACATTGTTTGTGTTTGTTACTCTTCAATATGTTAATTTCCTGCTCCACAGCTGCCATACTTCCCCTCCAATAGCTTTCTTTTTTAGGTTTCGCTCGCCTTGGTGAGATCTATGGTCGTTGGTTTTGTGTCCGGTTTCTTTGGAAGTGGGGTTGGTGACCGCCCTGTCTCCCTTAGGCCCCGCCCACTCGCCTAGCGTTGCAGCGCATGCTGCATCTGTTGCAGTAGCGGTCCGTGGAGGGAGTTCCGTGGGCCGGTGAGGCGGGGAGGGGAGGGGCAGGGTGGGGAAATGTAAGCACCGGAATATGGATGAACGGAGGTAAGTACACATTTAAATAAATAAAACTAATTTCGTTGCGCGCGCTGCATCACAAAATGCGATGCAGCACGCGCAACGGATTCGTTTATTTATTTAAATGTGTATTGCCTCCGTTCATCCATATTCCGGTGTTTACATTTCCCCGCCACGTCTCACCGCCCCATGGAACTCCCTCCACGGACCGCTACTGATCTGTTGTGTCCTTGCCTCACGCTCGAGCCCCCCTTCTCTGAGAGGCTTGCTGTCGCTTCCTCTTGCTCGCCCGCTTTTACTTTCACAAAGGCAGCAAGCATGTCGCACTTTAACATTAGCGGCCGCACGCCTTGTTCTGATCAGCTGAAAATGTGCCTGATAACATTGTGTTTGGGCCCAACCGATGCCTGCTTGTCCAGCTGCGGCCTTTATCGACCTGGTCATTTCTCACATATCTGTCGCACATTCTTGGCTGCAGGTCAAGAGGAAAAGGCAGTGTGAAATAAGAGGGGGTGTCTTTTTAGGGGCAATCGAGGGGGTCGTTTCTAGTGCGAGAAAAGACTGGAGGATGTAAGGAGAACGCTTACATGTAAAATGCTTATGAATGTAGTCTGCTGTGAGGTAACCAGAACACCACACCCCCTATAAATACTTTATATGTGTTCTTGTTGAGGAAATGCATTGTGTAACTCAAGAAAGTAGTCTGTCCCATAAATCGACGCGAAACTGAGTTTCCAAATTTGGAAATTCGACAATCAACTGCCGCTCTACTTTAGGAACGCACAAACTGTGTATCTAAAGGCACACACACATACCTTTTTTCTGTGTGTGTGTATATATATTATATTTTGTGGACTTATTTTGTGTCCCCTAGTTTGCCGGCATTTATTCAAAGTGAAATTTCTAAACACGAAATTAAACATTAATCCAACTTAGTCAGCTGCCGTTTGCAGCCCGTGTGCGGCGAGGCTGCTATTCGAGATGGTGCCACGAAGTAAGCTACAGTCCATGTGCCAGAGGTTTTTGTACAGCGCACGTTCTGATGTGAGGTATTTCAATGATGAAGCAAAGGGGCTCAGTGAAATAAAGGAACTGCCTAGGAGCACACATTTTGGTTGAGCAGGGACGCCGGGATTATCCCTCGTTTCCTTGTTTTTCATTGAGCAGTTCAGCTACCACATAAGCATCACTTCCATTTTAAATCCAAGATTCTTCGAAGACCTGTCCCTGTCTTAAACAAAAAGACATATTACCTGTTGAATCAAGTCGCGCAAGGAGTATGTCTAGAAAAAAACAGGTTTACCTGTCCTCAACAAAGAGTCTCCTTTCAGGAAAAGCCCAACACCCTTCGTGATATACATTAAAGAGGCCCTGGAGAGGCCACAAGTTACAGGCTTCATATGGTACAAGTGTAGTGCAGAGGTCTGCACTTGCCCACACCAACGCAGCATTGGCATTTTTCATTAGTTGTGGAGCCACGTTTCCCATGGGCTGACTATCCAGGCTCAGTCGAGTGCTTTGAAATGCTCTAGTGGGAAATATTTATGATTTTTCACATTATCTTTTCTTGGAATAAAAAGGCCCCTCTTTGGGTCTGACTGTTAAAAATATCGCCACCATAACACCCCTCTCCCACTTGCACGGTCTTAACTATCAGCTCACCTACAAAACGACCAAAGGGGCAGCTCTGAGCCGCACACGTCCAGTTGCAGTAAAAGGCAGTGGGGGAGCTTGAAGCCTCGTGAAAGCTCGGCTCGTTTTGACTCGAGGTTCCAATTAGACCTCGAGCTAAGCCAGAGCCAGACACGTGTCTGTGGTTCAGTGCCCCGCCCACATCTACATCTGAGTGAAAGTGAATCGACAAGGTTGTAGCATCTCCACTTGAAAGAGTGAAGAGTAAAGTTCTTACTATAAAGAGCTCTGACGTCTAGAGGCCTTTGGGTGCTTTAAAAATATACAAACACTACAATCTGTGTGCACAGTGCATACCACAGCTGTCCATCATGGTTCGATCACTTGAGTAGAGAGCAAGTTGTAGGAATACGAGTAACTTGCAGGTTATACAAGCTATTCACAGCAGCACAGATCAGAAGGTTAGAGCACCTGCTGCAGTTCTGCATGTAGCCTACTGGTCACTGATATGAAATCAGGTACACCACAGTAAGCCCCTCGTCCGCTTGCAGGTTTCAAAACATAAATAAAAGACATTGTCATTTACAATGCTAATAGCTCGGACTCTGGCAAATGCAAGACCTATTGCATTGCAAATGTTTGTCTGTAATTGCATTTAGACGAGAGGAGCTTCCTGTCCACACTCCTCTTTTGTCTTTTCTGATTCTCTTGAACATTGCCTAAGGCAAAACGCATCAGAATGGGCTGCCAGCCTTGATTAATTCTGTATCTGTTATGGTCTTGCACTTGTAATTCCATAAAATATTGTGTACTTATTAATTTTAGTAAAGCCCTTGGGGCAAAAAAACCCTCTAACAATTATAAATAAATGAATGCCTTCCAAACCGGTGCGGAGAGCATTTTTGAGCCGTTTGCTAATAATTCTTTTAATAAATGTTTTCCCTGCTTTTGCATTTTTAATGTTTTTAATATGTTCTTGATCAAGCTTGCACAGCGATCTCTAGGCTATTGCCTGCGCTTTATTTTTTTTAAAACCTGGAGCTGTTCAATGGCGACTAAGTCGGCCCATCGTTAGACCAGGGATGAGGTTAGTGATGTCCACAGTGCAAGAAGGCCTATGGGCACATAGAGGGTCTCTAGTTTCTAGGGTGCAGAGCACGCCACGGGCATTAGGATGTTGGCGGTGTTCCTCCTTAACCTGCAACTGGTTCCTGCCTTGTGTTGTCATAGGAGGTAGAAGAGGGGGGTGGCTCCGCATTGTGCTGGGGTTTTCCTAAGAGCCAGGTCTTGAGGTCCTTCCTGGACTGGGGCAATGAGGGGAAATGCCTGAGGTGGATGGGTAGGGTGTTCCACACTTTGACTGCGAGGTAGGCGAAGGACTTTCCTCCCGTTCACGAATTGTTGATACGAGGGACGGTGGCCAAAGAGAGCTGGGCTGATTGTAGGTGTCTTTTGGGTGCGTCGAAGGAGAGGCGACTGTTCAGGTATGCGGGTCTGGTGTTGTGAAGAGTCTTGTATGCGTGGGTGCGGAGTTTGACCAGTGGAGATCGCGCAGGTGTTGGGTGATGGATGATATGACTACGACGGGGATGTCGAGGATCAGTCTGGCTGCGGCATTCTGGACAGTCTGGAGTTTGCGAAGGAGTTTCTTATTGATTGCGGCGTAGAGAGCGTTGCCATAGTCCAGTCTGCTGTTGATGAGTGCGTGCCTGACGGTTTTTCTGGATTCAGTTGGGATCCATCTGACAGTATTTTGGAGCATGCGGAGGGCGTTGAAGCCGCTCGAGGATACAGTGTTGATCTGGTGGTTCATTGTGAGTGAGTAGTCTAGCCATTCTTACGTTTGGTACTGCTGGCAAGCATCCAAGTGTCTCCGGCATTGAGAGATGCAGGGAACCTGTTTCAGGATACTGCAGACTTTCTTGGAAGGATTCTGGGTAGTCCCTTGTAGACGGAAGTTCCCACAGTAAAGCCAGGTTTGCTCTTCTTATGTTTGCTACTGGTGCCAGGATCCCGGTAGGCCTGACTGAAGGAATTACATTCTTCCCACAGCCGGCACCGCGGGTTACATTAGATTTGCAGGCAGCACTAGTCAGGCCGACGTTGTTGAAGCAAGCGATGAAGCACGCCTTTGTGCAAAGTATTAAAACATTTCTGTATCTGTGGTGCTGCTTCCACTGTTTTTTAATCTCGCATAATTACTTCCTCCCACCTGCTCGTCTAAAGCGACTCTAAACACGCGCAGCCCACCTCCGCCGCTCACGGTGGGCACTGCTTGTAATGAAAGCTGACTGTACAGATTGCGCTGCATATTAAATATCTGAATTTATTAGCACATCCAAGGGTATTACTGTATAGCGAAGTCACCCCTTAAGGCAGACAGCAAATCAGCTGCCGAGTGTTATTAATATTGGGTAAAATATTTATATGGCACCCCATTCATATTGGAATGCCTGGGGATGCTTTATATAAGATTAATAAGCGCCTACATTCTCACTGTCCTATACTTTCTGCTTACCTTCTTCCCCCTGATGGTAGGGATTCAAGGCAGGGTTTGGTTTGCTGCGGAAGGAAAACCAAAGGTTTGTGTGGGCCAAAGTCGAGGCCTTGTGCCCTCTGGGAGGGAACAACCTGTGGCCTTGTTCGGCATTCGTGGTCCTGCCCTCCCCGCAGAGGGGAGACCATGCCCACGTGGTCCAAAAATGATCCATCTTAACTCTTGAGATCTTGACTCTGCTCCAGTTTGGGGAAACCGCTGGCTACACCCCCCCTTAAAGAACAATACATCACTAGGAAGTGAGGGTCAACCTCGAAGACCAGCCACCCCGCCAATAACTTGTTGACTCTACCCTTGCCTGTGACCCAATACAGGGCTTCCCTGTTTTTGGGCTAATCTTGCCCTATGTAAACAATTCACACACATGTGCATTCTCATTTCTGAATTTGGTCGATGAAAATGTGGGCTTTGAGTGTCGGGGTGGGCAACCGCATGATCCTTATGAGTTAAATAGATGGTAATTGCTGCATTTTCAGTTCTCAAGTTCCATGGTCTTACTCGCCACAACCTGGAGCGATGCGTGCTGCAACCCCCGGGCTACGCAGTTTGCCGGGTTTGCAGCATTTCCTTTGCGGATGCATCTGCAGTAGACCTCTCGGTCTCCTGCCTGGCGGAGAGGCACTCTGGGACATATTTGTACATTTTTGTGCCTCGGCCCATGAACTAGTGCATTCAGCAGGTGGAAAGGGATCCCATTTTGTAGGATGTCTAGTTTGTCCTGCAATGCTTGATAGATTGTACAGGCTCAAAGGAACCCTCCATTCCTGGTCCAAAAGCATGGGCAGCAGATGCCTCTTATGCCAGTGAAAGGGTCTTACTCCTGTCCGGTCACGACCATAGCATGCTTGACTTACTCGCCCAACTCTAAATAATGACAGCGTGAGGCGGCCCTCTTATACCAGTGAAAGGGGCTTACTCCTGTCCGGTCACGACCATAGCATGTTTGACTTACTCGCCCAACTCTAAATAATAACAGCGTGAGGCGGCCCTCCTATACCAGTGAAAGGGTCTTACTCCTGTCCGGTCACGACAATAGCATGCTTGACTTACTCGCCCAACTCTAAATAATGACCGCGTGAGGTGGCCCTCTTATACCAGTGAAAGGGTCTTACTCCTGACCGGTCACGACCATAGCATGCTTGACTTACTCGCCCAACTCTAACTAATGACAGCGTGAGGCGGCAACATGGGCCATCCTTCAAGCACAAATATGAACCTTGTCGGCCATTTTTTGTAAAGTTGTTTTTTGCATGTTATGCTGTCCTTTTGGTGAGTGGTTCTGTCGATCCTGACCAGTTGGAACCTCATGTGCCACAAAAAAGGGGCAATCCACATACCAAGGGGCTCATTTAGAACTGGATGGCTATGGGACATCTAACAAAAAGCGTGGGATGTCCCGTCTGCTGCATTGAGTGCTTTGCGGTCAACGGCCTTCTAAAATACGGAAATGTGGACATTCGCTGCTTTTTGGCTGCTGTCCCTTATTAGTCCCGAGGCCCTGAGAAGTGCAGGGAAGGTGAAGAATGTGTTCAGACTGAATGCTCTTAATTGGTCTCAAGTGGCCCACTATTAAACCCTGGTTTATGATGGTCTGCAGAAGTTGCTGACCGTGCTTGCAGAAGATGCTGACCGCGCTTGCAGAAGATGCTGACCGCGCCTGCCAGGAACAAGCTGTGCCATTTTGCAGGCGGGAGCAAGCAGTGTATTACTATTTATTTAGGTGTTTGGTTGGCTTTGTGTCTATGATCAGGGTGTGTCAGTGTCATCGACAGTGTAGGGGGGGGGCAGGCGGTGGGCAGGTAGTTGGTGCCTTCTGACACTAGGTTTCTAAAGCGCCCTCAGGATGGCAGCTCTGTCACCACAGCTCCTCTTAGCGTCTGAAGTTGATTGGGTCCCATTGATGAGCAAATAGGGTTAGAGTTCGGCCTTTGTCTGTGTAGGATTCCTAAAGCTACAGGAAGAACAATGCTTTACAGCTTCCATGAAGGAGGTGGTCTCCTCCTTATTGACCATGACAGACAGTCGGGAACATAAGACAGGACTTGAAATTGGCTATATTGGTTCAAACTGCTCCACCAAATGGTATCTTCATGAACTCACCCCTGGTTAATGGCATCCCTCTGCTCACATCCACTTAACCCACCAATCCTGAGCGCGGCTGGAAACTCCGGTTTGCCCTGCTAAATGTTGACCCCATTGGTGCCGGCAACTCGGAGGAGGAATCTGCAAAATTAATCTGTATATGAGATGGGAAAGAGGGCACAAGGAACTGTCGTTGGCTGATCCCTGCCATAGGGAGCACCTGGGTGAAGCTCTCCAAGGCCTTGGGAGGCAAGTGGCCAGGTGGGGAGTATGTAGTAGAAAGTATCATTGGCATAGAGAACAGATGGTCCCAGACTGATTGATCTTATAGATGAGTTATACTCTAGTCATGATTCGAAAAACACATTAGAGTTGCAGTTGCTTTGCATAATCATAAATGTATATACAGTTTATACAAAAATCTATATAAATGTATAAGAACACTTCTCAAAAAACGCAAAAGCACCCAATAGAATATCAACTGTTTTATTCCTATATTTTCAAAAATTCATGACATAAACAAATCACTAAATTCAGGTTGCAGAAATGGAATGGTTGCTCCAAAAAGGAGGAGGGGGGAAAGGGGTGTGCTCGTGTGTGGGAATAGATGAGGTCGAAGAAAAGATCCTAAAACATCCAAGGTAAAATCAATTTTCTTCATTGTACAACAAGGAAAAACTGGTTGTAGTTTACAAATGGAACCAGTTTCTCGTCTGGGCCTGCCCCTAGTTAGTTGTTACTTATTTGCAAATGTTCATATCAAGATGCACAGAGAACCATCTTCTGTGGGTCGGGCAGGGTAGGGGTGGTACAAGGTCCTGAGGAAGACCCGTAAGCGGATGACATAAATTACCCTCTATGCTCCTGGGTCTTAACAACAACAATTTCTCCCCCAGTGGGCTTCCACCCGGAACCACCCCTATCCACCATTTAAAAAAAATCGTAAGACTAGCAGGATAATCGCTAGAAGTGACCTATTGTGCCTGATTCATCTCTGAGCTCGCCATGCTGCGCGGGTGGGAAAATACAACAATCCATATACCGAAGTTCTGTCAAAATGAGTTTGCAAAACAATAAACTTTTCCTGCCCACAATACAGTTATGTTTCTGATTGTTTTTCAGACAGATGCAGATCCAGAAATATGTAAGAAAATGTGCAAGAAGAACGACTTTGAACCAGTCCAATCTTTGGTGTCTTATTATCAAATGGTAGGTGGAGGTTATTAGACTGTTTGTGGTAATCCACTCCTGTCGTGAATAGGCGTGGCTATCTGAGACATGAGCCAGCCACTGTTTATATGAGTGCAATATCCCCATGCCAAACTTGCACTTGGAGGCATCAACAAATGTAAGAAAATGTCAGGCTACCTTTGGCTTTCTTTTTCTGTCACCATTTTTCTACTTCTTGGATTGTTAATACATTATTTTCCCCAAATGGCGTTGTGCTTGTATACCAAAAGACAATCAGTCACACTTGCTCAGTGTGTGATGTTTGCTCCTTTTGGTTTTGCCAATGTTTGTAAAATTGTGCCAGCATCGGCAAAGCCAATAGCAGTGGCCAACCATTATGTGATGGCATTTTCTGTCCTTCCAAGATGGATCATGTTGCATGTAGATATACTGCGGCTGCCATCTTTGAAGTGTAAAAAGTAAGGTTCCAAGATGGCCACATTGCGTTTAGATGCTACACAGCTACTATGACGAACTATAAAGAAAAAGAAATCCTCTGGGTGTCATTTCTTTGGGGATCACCCGGGTTAAATAACCGTGACTCGGCTTGCACTGCCTTGACCTGGTCTGTAACTGGGCGATATCAAATGTATAAATGTGACTCGTCAAGAATGCAGAGGAGCCTGTTCATCAGAACTACATCAATCGAGAGGATTTGACTGTGCAAACAATCCGACTGCGGGATATGATCATTGGACATGGATATCTTGCAATCCTCCATCTGGCTTAATTACAATACTTTGAGTAGCGCAACTTAGCTGTTATATTTTTGTAGGAAATATTTCCAGTGGCTCACCCTGGCCTGGTCCTGATGTTTTGGGCAGTAAATTATGTTTACCTTTTCTTAATCAGAGGGTGGTCGTTTTGCTATCCTGCTGTTACTGCAGCAAACACCCCCCTTTTTAGCAATTGGATTCCATATGTACTTGTTGTCATTTGTGACCTTAGGAGTAGATCCCCTCAGTAAGAGGTTTATCTTCTCAGTGTGACTGTTGCAGGCTTGCAGCTCATGCAACACCTCCGCCAGTTCCATGTGAGGGTGGTCGCAGCGTTGACGCTGCTCTACATCCGGCGTGCGCTGCTCACCCAGTCCTAAGATGGAACATGCCAAGCATGACTAGGTCCGCCCTTCTTTTCCTCTTCGGTTATGGTATTTGTAGTTTTTCTTTTCTTATTATAAGTTTAAGACGAGAAGTAAGACCTGAATGAGCAGTTCACACTGGCCATGCAGCAGTTTGAGATCTCCTTCACTGAAGGAATCCGTTTGTTTAAAGTGATCTTCTGGCGGTCTCGCTGTGAATTATGTTTGGTTAAACCGGTCCTAAAAATGGCGCATGTTTACGGTCTCTATGAAGGAATGGCCACATCAGTGTCACAAGGGGCCCTCCTACTGCCCCCCGCTGTGCATGGTAGTCTCTGCCCCTTTGCCTACAGCCCCCCTCTGTGTCCGAGACCGTGCCAGCTTGTCTTTGCAGTGCTGCAGAGTGACAGCCTCTCCCCATCTATACATGTCTGTATGTCCTCCTGGCCTCCCTCTGCAGTCCTATTCTATCCCTTGTCCTCTGAAACATGTTTTTTCCGGCTGTCTCTGCTGTTATTCTCTGACACCCCCAATTCTTTCTCGGATTTAATGACATTTTGGCAGTTTTCACAGGGTGTTTGCTCCCCAACCTTCCACTTGTCGAATGTTTTGCTAAACTGTCTCTTCATTTCTGTAGTCTCTGCGTGTCTGCTCCTGGCTCTCTCACTGTGCTACGGTTTCACTGCTTCCCCTTAGCCAAGTTTTGTTTGTGTGGCCCAAAGCCTGTGTCGCTTGTGAGGTTTTAATTGCAGACTGGCGTCTCGCAGACTGCTGTTGAGCCCCTACTGCGGTCAGTGGCTGTACGACGTTCAGCTGGCCGCCTTCGTGGTCTATAGCCGTCTGGTTGCCTTTGACCGTAAGGTAGATTTGCATGTTAGAAGAATTGTTGAGGCGGTGCGTGGTTATTTTTCGTTAGAGGTGGCTATTTAACTCCATTTCTGTTGAGCTGGTTCAGTCTGATGCGGACTGCAGCTAGTCAGAAAGGACTGGTTCATGACACTGTTATCCCCGCCAATCCCCGGAGGCAATTAAGAAAAGTCATTTTTGTGCTTCCACCAGGATTGTTTGGGACGTACAACATTCAAGCCTCAATATTTCACCGGTGTACTCACAGCTGAGAATGCCTTTATAAAGGCTGAGCCCCAAACCCCTTTAAAGCTCTTCTCAAGCAATACTTTTGGTACTTCCAGGGCCCTTCTCCTTGTGAGTGTGTGGGATTGTACACCTCTGTCTGGTGTCGTTCTTGTTAGACCTGTATGTGGGGTTTTCATGAGGCACTGGGTGGAGCTCCAATCAATCGCCAGATGCCACTATGGGTAAACCCTTTTTTTACATCTGGCATTAGACAAGACTTCTTGATTTTAGTAAATACAATATATATCATACACTCCTAGGATCTTTCATCCACCCTCTCCATCCATTGGTTTGTTGTTCTGTCATTCACATTTTATTTCTGCCCCCTGCGGCATACAGCCAGGGGCAGTTGTATAGCCTGCTTCAGCCACTGGCTGGCTTTACTATGAGTGATGGCACTCTACCTTTTCAAAAGGAGCAAATCCTGTCACACAGTATCGCAAAATTAGGTTTTCGAGACTAAAAAGGATTTTTGTTTTTATCCATTTAAAAAGTATATATGAGCGAGGGCCTGGCAGGTAGACAGAGTTTTTTAAAGAAAACCTTGGCAATCCAAAACAAACGTTAACCAAGTCAAAAGGCTGGCAGTCAATTCTAGATCGGTTGGCTTTGCCAATGCTTGTTAAATGTAGTTTGCTTTATTTTCATCAGAGATTCTAATGGCACCCTTTGGTGTTTGTCGCGATAGGTCTTTTCGGGGTCTGTGATTGGCCTCAGGATGCTGTGTGGGCTTAAGAGTCGCTGAGCGAACACCGCAATGTACCGTGTGTGGAAAGAGTCGGTGCTTACTGTTTTTACAAACTAAGCACAGTCTTACTCGGGACACTACTGCAGCCCACACCACTTATTGCCCCTGTCAGTACTGCCAATGACCGTACAAACACAACTACCAATCATCACACTCCTACAAGTGTGACAATTCATACTGGCCCAGGCCACCCGAAGTTCTAATAATGCCATTAACAGCAGGTATTTTTTTTTTTTTTATCAATGTTTACTTATTAAACACTGTTGTTGTGCTCATGTCAAAAACGGACAGATGGCGCCACCATGTGGTGGACTATCACTGTTGCCGGTGCAGACCATTAAGTGTTGGTGCCGAGTACCGGAAACCACCGGCTCAAATTAAGCACTGCTGCACTTGCTGGCAGTTGCACCGTGTCTGTGTGCGCACTGAGAAATGCGTTGTGTGCATGAGCTGAGGAAGGGCGGGTGCACCTGGGATCACGTGCAGCACACGACTGCAGACAGCGAGTGCATTCTTGCGTCTCTGCATGTCCCACTGATCCCATGTGGTGGTTCCTCTCTTGTCCAGGGCTTGTGTGGATGGTTTGCCAAGGTGTCTTTGGGACGTGCAGGCGAGTCAGTACAGGAGAGATAGAGGCGGGAACAGACTTGACTTTGTGTTTTACAAACCTGTAGCACACCAACTGTGCATAATGTCCAAGAGTCGTGAAAAAGTGCACCTGCCCCAATATTGATAGACTTGGCATTACTGATCGCCCAAAGCAAGGATTGGTAGGCGTTGATGGCATGTTTTCATTTAATTTGTCTAAGTTCTTGGGTGGTATGGTTAAAGTGCTTCTTGTAAAGTTCTATCATTTAGAAAGGAAAGAACATGCATTGTAGGAACGTCTCCTCTTGACGTAAAAGCGCAGAATACTTCCTTTCGTACTCATTACCCTTATTTTTGATGGAGTATTACTTTCAGTTTTAGAATTTGAGACCTGGTGACTTGTGCTTTGTGTGTTTCTAGTGAGGCTCTTAAGCCTCATCTATCTTCTCGTTTTCAGTTACTCCTGTATCTCTCAAGATGAATCTAGACATCATATATTATTCCAACACTTTTCCTTGGCCGGAGGGCTCTCTGGCCAAGCTTCTTCTTTCTCATGAAATCGGTTAAATTGTCCCATTAATTCAGTTCCTTGCTTTATTGACGTGTTTCCTGTCTTGGTTGATATATGTGGGGCGCAGGTTTATAAAACTGTTAATCCTTTGATTAATAACCTCCCCTCAAACATTGTAATTCCGCCAGCCCTCCCTCCGTTGCAAGGGTAACGCAAGCTCCTCTTTTCTGACTTGTCCGCCTCAAGGAACTCTTCTGTCAGAAGGTTGCTTGCCGGTGACAGTGGAGAGCTGCTCTTTTTATGAGTCTCTGATACTCTGAAGAGCTTCCCTTTCTCCCAATGAGGTCTCTGTTAAATGTTCTTCATTTGTGGAAGGGAAAGGAAGGTTGAACTACTGCGCCGCGTTGTCGTATTGGTTGATTCAAAATGGAGGTACCAAAGATGGGTCTTCAGGGTCCCCTCACAAGCATCCCAATATTTGAGTCAAGTAAGACTGCTTGGAAGATACTGTGTGATGCCGTTTTTCCCCAGAGTTAGAGTCGGGGAGGATGGAATGAGGCATAACACGCAGTATCTGGTTTACGCACCCAATCACTGCATGTTTTGGTTCTTCTCGACCCGTACAAATTTCACTAGGTTTCTTTCTGGCGGCACATGTCAAGAGGGTAAAAAGTCCAAAGAGTGGTAAATTCACACTATTTGTAATGTTGACGCAGATGCATAAACCTGTTTGTGTATGGATAGGGATCACCAGGCTACTTGTAATGATGCGCAAAACGTTATGCATGTGTGATGATGTGCATAATGTTATGCATGTGTAATGATGTGCATAATTCCATGCATGTAGAAACCAACCTCTGTACTTTCCCCTCTACTAACCCCCCCCCACCCCCCCCTCCAGTTCCGCCTACATTTGCATTGGCTACATCTCTCAGGAGGCCGCAACCCAGATGTGCAGAGCTGGCTTTGTGCAAGTATTACTACAGCAATCCCACCTCCTTCCTCAGTTTTAAGATTTCATTAATTAGAGTGACAACCATTGTTTATTAATAAACATTTATTTTTACTGCTCCGTTTGATTGCCTCTGATTTAAAATAAAGCGGTCCTTAATTATCTTACTTTCATCATGAGCTATGTGCAAAGGCGGCCCTATTCCCATCAGCGAATTAGTCCATGGAGACAATTATTCAGTCTTTAAATAAAAAGTGTGAAATCCCTGCAACAAGCGAAAATCACTTCAAGATAAGTAATAATGCGATCCGCAAAAGTGAATTAACGCGAGTAATCGGATCACCATCAACATTGTGACTTCTTAATTATTCTCGCAGTCATAAAAGCCTTCATTAAAAACATTTTAGGCATCGCTGTGACATTAAGTGGGCTAAAAGGAGCAACAACTGGAAGTACCATTATTTTCAATTTATCATATAATTAAGTAATGGAAGCTAGCGTAATTCCATGCTATTAACCCCCATTTGAACACATAAGCAGAAGCGTTTTCCTATTGGGTAGAATTTGAGGTAGCGAACTCGTTATTTACACAGGGCTTGTGTTTGTTAAACACTTCATGGGTGGTATGAATAGTCTGCTTTGTAGGCAGAATTTACATATCATATTTCATATATTTCTAAGATGCCCATTAAGCCAGTGGAGCCAATAGGTGATCCATATAGGCAGGATTTCGCCGCCTTTGATAAATTAAAGGCGCCGGCTACCATACACGTATGCTGTTATTGTGTGGTTAAGCAAGATACCTGTGTAATTGTCCAAAATTTAAACCGACTCACAAAAAAATGGAAATATTTCCTAGTAAATGACAACATATGCTTGTGAGTCACTGTGTGGATATAAGAACTGCCTATCTGTATTGTTTTATATAGGGCCAAGGATCCTTCATTTATATGTTAATCATGCAAAGTAATTATCTACAGTGGAAGAAAAATCTCTATGCAGCTGTTTGAAAAACAGGAAAAGGGCATTAACAGATGTTTGAACATGAAGCTTTCACTGCTCCTGTCCTTTCTTTGCCGTATGACTTAAATCTAATCCTTCATTTTTTTAAATAATAATAAAACAAAAATAAATAAAAGGTAAAAGGGCAAACTCTTTCTTAGGAGTCTGCTGCTTAATGCTGGGGATGCTGGTTACCCAGGCTGCCCAGTTTTAATGCTACCTTGTGCCTTGTTTATCCACCACCCTAGACTTCCTGTCTTTCTCACTCTTGCATGTCCTACTTTTTCCATTTGTCATTGTTTTCTTGTTTTCTCTTCAGCTTGTTTCCTTGTTTTCCTATCTTTTGCTTTCTCTTTCTTTCTTTCTCCCATTTCTCCCTTTCTCTCCTTTGCTGTAGGTCAAAGTCTCATAATAAAAAAATAAGCCCCAAGGATGAGTGTTGGTGTCTATCGTCTGCAAGCACAAATTAAGCAAGGAAACATCCTCTTGGACCTGTTGATGGCATTGATTGATAAATATGACTTGTAAGCTGCCCCCACGAGCCCTCCCTCCCGCTTTCCCCTCTCTGCAGTCCAAAGCAAGAAGAAGGTTGCAGCATGAAAGGGTTAGAGTTTTCTTGGATTGGGAAGGTGGGCCCTAAGTTTACCTACTTGAATCTGTAGGTTTGGATTTGCTGACCCGCCCCCTCAGCAGTATCCCTTCTGCTCACCTCGCTCGCTCTTGTTCTCCCTCTCTCTCGCTCTCGCTTGCTCGCTCGCTTGCTCGCTCGCTCCCTCGCTTTCTCTCCCTCTCTCGCTCACTCGCTCTCTCTCCCTCTCTCGCTCTCACTCACTCTTTCTCTCCCTCTCTTGCTCTTTCTCTCCGTCTCTCGCTCTTTCTCTCCCTCTCTCGCTCTTTCTCTCCCTCTCTCGCTCACTCGCTCTTTCTCTCCCTCTCTCTCGCTCTCACTTGCTCTTTCTCTCCCTCTCTCGCTCTCACTCGCTTTTTCTCTCCCTCTCTCGCTCTCACTCGCTTTTTCTCTCCCTCTCTCGCTCTCACTCGCTCTTTCTCTCCCTCTCTCGCTCTCACTCGCTCTTTCTCTCCCTCTCTCGCTCGCTCTTTCTCTCCCTCTCTCGCTCTCACTTGCTCTTTCTCTCCCGCTCTCACTCGCTCTTTCTCTCCCTCACTCGCTCTTTCTCTCCCTCTCTCGCTCGCTTTCTCTCCTTCTCTCGCTCTCTTTCTCTCCCTCTCTCGCTCTCACTCGCTCCTTCTCTCCCTCTCTCGCTCTCACTCGCTCTTTCTCTCTCACTCGCTCTTTCTCTCTCACTCGCTCTCTCTCACTAGCTCTTTCTCTCCCTCTCTTGCTCTTTCTCTCCCTCTCTCGCTCACTCGCTCTTTCTCTCCCTCTCTCGCTCTCACTCGCTCTTTCTCTCTCGCTCTTTCTCTCTCCCTCGCTCTTTCTCTCCCTCTCTCGCTCTCCCTCGCTCTTTCTCTCTCCCTCTCTCGCTCTCACTCGCTCTTTCTCTCTCCCTCACTCGCTCTTTCTCTCTCCCTCGCTCTTTCTCTCCCTCTATTTCTCTCAATCTACCGGTCTGTCAAAGGTTAAAGTGATGTTATAATTAGGTGTTGAAATGAGATAAGAACAAACATTTAAAAAACTAAAAAAAATACACATGTGATCCTTCATGGCACACTCCAGGCCCAGCCATTGACATTGGCTGTGTTATATGGTCCCAACAATGACGACCTGACTTCTTTGCGCAGGTTTTTCATCACATCTCGTCCCTGGGCCCCGCTGCTCTCCTCTGGGAGGGTGACTTTAATGTAACGCTGTCCATCACGCTAGATCGCTCCGGTCAGAACCACCTCTCCTGGGGAAATCAAAGCGCAAGTCACTGCATTCTTTGCACAACTTTAAACCGCCGGGACTGTGCCCCCGCGCGAGGTTCTCGATCAAAATTTTGATACCCTTCAACTCCTCTGGCTTGGCAACCCTCACCGGGAATCCTTGATGAGCCCTTCTCCAAGGATGAAATCCTTGCTGCAATTAATGGCTTGCCCGGCGACAAGGCCCCTGACTCGGACAGCCTGCCAGTTTCCTTTTATAAGACCGTCGCGCCCCTTTTGGTACCGCACTTAGCTGCCATGTACAAAGAATCTTATGAGAGCAGTCAGTTTCTCCCCCCTCGCTCCGCGAGGCACTATTCACACTACTTCTAAAGGCGGATAAACCTCCAGAGCTACGAGACTCATATCGTCCCCTTTCACTAATTAATACGGACAACAACATTTTTGCCAAACTCCTTGCCTCCCACCTTCTTCCCCCCTCATTGCTTGCCCGGACCAGTCTGGATTTATTCCTGGCCACAGGACCTCTCATAACCTCCAGACCATATCCTCCGTCCTTCATCAAATTAACCCTGAGCTTTCGGCAGGGGCCGCCCTGCCTGACGCCACCAAAGCCTTCGATACCCTAGAGTGGCCCTTTCTCTTCTATCTCCTCCCTCGCTTGGGCTTTAGCCCGATCTTCATATGCAAAATACTACTCCTCTACACCCTTCCCACTGCCCGCCTCTGGATTAACAGTCAAATATCTGAACCTATCTCAATCGACAGAGGGACCAGGCAGGGGTGCCCGCTATCACCCATGCTCTTTGCCACCGCAATGGAACCCCTTGCTGCTCGACTTCGACAGCACCACACCCAGCGAGGTCTCTGTTTCGCAGCTTGCGCTCTTGTCGTCTCTATATATGCGGACGACGTTACTCTTTATGTCCGCAATCCTCAGGAGAACCACAGTCCCACTGGTTCGTGAGGTGGTACGGTTCGGGGGCTACTCGGGCATCCAGGTTAACTGGAATAAGTCTGTGCTTTTCCCCCTCACTGATGCCATGGTGCCCTTTACACCGGATTACCCCTTTGTGTGGGCGTTGGGCCCAACAAGATACTTTGGCATCTGGCTGAGCAGGGACGTAGACGAACTTTGGAGAGCTAACTTTGGCTGTGCTGTGGACTGGTTTGAGTCCAAGATTTCCCTCTGGCACCGGTTGCCTTTGTCTCTGGCCGGTCGCATAGCCATCGCCAAGATGGTGGTGCTCCCAAAGCTTTTGTATTTATTTGTCAACATTCCTATCCCCCTCACTGCCCACTTCTTTGGCAAAGTCCGCTCATTGCTTATCACTCTGCTCTGGGCCTGTCGACAGCCCAGAATTGCACATAATATCCTTACCCTTCCAATCTCTCGTGGCGGTCTTGGTGCCTCCGATCTTAAACTTTATGCCCTTAGCGCCTAGGCCAGCTGTCTCCATTTTTGGCTCCACCCTACTCCTTTTCAGCCGCATGTTGCGGTGGAAGCCGACCTTGCCGCCCCATGGCCGCTCACAACTGCCTTGTTTTGCCCCAGCAAAACTCCCACGTACTGAGATTGACACGGTGGAGACCCTGCGCTGGGCCTGGGATGGGCTCCGCAAACTCTCCGGCTCAGACATGCTTACCGCGAATGCCATGCCTATTGCTCATCATCCGTCTATCTGAAAGAAACAAGTTAGTTAGATTCCTCACCTTAGAATATCCCCAGGCGTCAGACTGGATCCGGAAGATTTTTCGTCAGCAATACCCCTTGCGCGTCGCTAGGCGTCGTCTGCGGCTCCGCGTCCGTCGTCGGCGTCGTGCGCCGGGATGACGTCGTCGGAGTACTTAGACGCCGCCCTCGCGCGCTGACGTCAGTTCTTCTTTTTTCCGCGCAAGTAAGCGCAGATCCGGGAGAGCTACCCCTTTTAGTCTTTTTTGACTAAATCTTTTTTGATCATTTTTGATCCTTGTCTGTCGACATCTGGTGCCGGTAGGATGCCTGGGTTCAAGGCTTGTGAGGATTGTCATCGACTGATGTCGGTGACCGATCACCACCGCCGGTGCCTCTACTGCTTAGGCCCCGACCACGACGCGGAGTCGTGCAACGACTGTCAGGCCCTGACTTCGAAGGCTAGGCGGGAGCGGTCCCGCAAGCTTCTCGAGCTTCGCCACTCGGCTCCGCGTCGTGCGCGATCCCGGTCCAGGAGGAGGTCCAAGGATCGCTCGCGGAGCCCTAGCCGACGCCATCGCTCGTCCGGCTCCAAGTCGTCGGGTAAGTCCAAACGCTCCAAGAAGTCCAAGAGGCGACATCGCTCTTCGGACTCCCCTCGCCGGTCGCGCGACTCGGCCGAGGGTCAGGGTGGTTCCACCCCCGCGGCTCCGGCGGAGCCGCAGGTGCCGCGTCCGCCCCCATACCTTCCGGTCCCTGGGGCTGACGCGGCGCCGGCGGAGATCAGTGCCTTCCTCTCGGCCATGAGGAGCCTGGCCCCGCCGTCGACGCCCGCTGGCGCGCCTTCGGGCCCCGCGGACTCGACTGGGCGACCTCGCGTGCCGGCGGCTCCGGCCCCGGCCCCGGCGCCGTCTCCGGTCTCGACGCCGCAGGTCCCCGCGGGGCCCTTGCCTGGGCCCCAGTCGACGCCGGTTGACCTAGTCACTCCTCCACCGGCGCCGACGCCTGAACCACCGACGCCGTCACCGGCGTCGCCGACGCCGACGCCTGTGACGCCGACACCCCGGTTTAGCCCTCATCCGGACCCGACGCCGGCACGGCGTCCGCCGACGCCGCATCCGACGCCGCTTGAGTCCTACCATCTCTACAGTCCGGTTCCGATCATTCCTCCTGTTTATCAGGAATCGGAAGAAGGGGGCGACTGGGAGGGGTTCGAGGACCCTCTGGCTGTTCAGTCACAGCTTTCTCAGGACTGGGCAGATGAACTGGGGGAGGCCAGTGGGCTGGACACCTCGCCAGACACTGGATTCACTTCTCCTCCGACCGTGGCTTCGGAGGAGGGTGCAGCATTTTCTGTGGTGCTGCGCAAGGCGGCCGAGGCCCTTGGGCTCGAGTTGCCTGCCGTGGCTGTGAGGACTAACATCCTCACTGAGGTGCTTCAAACCTCAGCAAGCTCCACTGAGCCTCTGCTGCCGTTCAACGAGGCCCTCACTGACGTTCTGCAGGGCACCTGGTCCAAGCCCTCCACAGTTCCTCCTGTGGATAGGAACGTTGCCAGGCGCCACCGCCCTGCTCCGGGCGACCCCAGTTTCCTGTCCCAACACCCCACCCCCGAGAGTCTGGTTATCCAGGCCTCTACTTCCCAATCCTCCTTCCCGACCGCTCCGCCGGATCGGGATTCCAAGAGACTCGAGCAGTTCGGCAAGAAACTGTTTTCGTCCCTTAGTTTGGGCCTGCGGTCCTTAAATACCGCCTGTCTCTTGGACCGTTATTCCCATTCCCTGTGGGATACGGTGGAGGACGTGCTGCCCCTGTGTCCGGAGGAGGTCCGGACGCGTCTTACCCAGGCTTTGGCCGATGGGAGGGATGCAGCACGGCACGCCATACGATGTGGGCTTGACACCACGGACTCGCTGGGTCGGGCGATTTCAACCACGGTGGCGCTCCGCCGCCACGCCTGGATGCGGTCCACGTCATTTTCCGGGGATGTCCAGACAACCCTCATGGACATGCCCTTTGATGGCACTCGCCTGTTTGGTGAGAAGGCGGACAGTGCGCTGAACCGCTTTAAGGACTCCCGGGCTACGGCCAAGTCCTTGGGCCTCGCGGCTCCGCGGGCGCACACCTCCGCTTTTCGCCCCTTTCGTGGCCAAGGAAGGGGCGCCTCCTCACGTCCGCAAAGCCACCAGCCGCAGAACCAACCTGCGCGCGGTCGCGGACGTGGCTTCCGCCGTGGCGGAAATGGAGGCCGACGTGGTCAGCCCACATCCACCCCGGCAGCATCCGCCTCAAAGCCTTCCTAGTCCGAGCTTTCAGGCCCATACCACGCCAGTGGGCGGCAGAGTTCGCCATCACCTGCTCCACTGGCGGTCCATAACATCGGACAGGTGGGTGCTGCAAATCGTCCGAAGGGGCTACTCCCTCCCCTTCGAGACGACCCCTCCAGCCATGCCACCGCAGCACCACCGTATCTCGGGGGACCATTTGGATCTTCTCCGCGAGGAAGTTTCGGCTCTCTTGGCCAAGGGGGCCGTCGAGCGCGTTCCGAGTCCAGAAGTAGGTCGTGGTTGTTATTCCCACTACTTTCTGGTTCCCAAGAAGGGCAAGGGGGGCCTACGCCCTATCTTGGACCTCCGGAACGTCAATGCCTTCCTCCGAAAGGAAAGGTTCAAGATGCTAACGTTGGCTCAGGTTTTAGCTGCCCTAGACCCTGGAGACTGGATGGTAGCGTTGGACTTGCAGGACGCTTATTTCCACATCCCCGTCCTGCCGGCCCACCGGCGTTACCTGCGGTTCACGGTGGGCCAAGAGCACTTTCAGTTTACCGTGCTCCCCTTCGGCCTCACCAGTGCCCCTCGGGTGTTCACGAAAGTGATGGCGGTGGTCGCAGCTCATCTGCGCAGATCAGGGGTTCCAGTCTTCCCCTATCTCGACGACTGGTTGTTGAAGGCGGGCTCGCCCCAGGCAGTCGTCTCCCACCTCCAGACTACGGCGGATCTCCTGCATTTGCTGGGGTTTTCCATCAACGTGCCGAAGTCACACCTGAGTCCCTCTCAGAAGCTCCTCTTCATCGGAGCGGTTCTCGATTCGGCGCGGTTCCGGGTCCATCCACCGGAACAGCGGGTCCGGGATATACGGGCCCTGATTCCCATCTTTCGGCCTCTATCCCGGGTTTCGGTCAGGCTAGTGTTGCGGCTTCTGGGGCTGATGGCCTCCTGCATCCTACTAGTGCATCACGCCAGGCGGCGCATGCGGGCTCTGCAGTGGGACCTGAAGTTTCAGTGGGCCCAGCATCACGGCAACCTGTCCGACCATGTCTTGATCTCGGAGGGCACTGCACAACAGTTGCAGTGGTGGCTCACGGACCGCGAGTGGGTCAAGGGCAAGAGCCTCTCCCTTCCCCAAGCAGAGCATGTCGTAGTGACGGATGCGTCCCTCCTGGGATTGGGTGGCCATATGGGAGAGGCGGAGATCAGAGGCCTCTGGTCTCCGGCGGAGTCTCGTCTCCACATCAACCTGTTGGAGTTGAGAGCGATCCGGCTTGCACTGAAAGCCTTCCTTCCCTCTGTCAGGGGAAGTGTCGTGCAGGTGTTCACGGACAACACCACCGCCATGTGGTATTGCAACAAACAGGGCGGGGTGGGGTCGTGGACCCTTTGTCAGGAGGCTCTGCGCCTCTGGACATGGCTGGAACACCAGGGCGTCACCCTGGTGGTTCAACATCTGGCGGGCTCTCTGAACGCCAGAGCAGACGAACTCAGCCGCCGGTGCATGATGGATCACGAATGGCGTCTGAACTCCGAAGTGGCGCAAGGCCTCTTTCAGCAGTGGGGAGAGCCTTGGTTAGATCTATTCGCCACCGAAGAGAACGCGCAATGTCAGCAGTTCTGCGCGTTGGAATTTCCAAGGCGGCACTCGCTCGGCGACGCTTTTCGTCACGAGTGGAGTTGCGGTCTGTTGTACGCCTTTCCGCCTATACCACTTCTGCCCAGAGTGCTGAAGAAGATCAGGCACGACCGGGCCCAAGTCATCTTGGTGGCTCCGGATTGGGCACGAAGATACTGGTATCCCGAGCTACTCAGTCTGTTGACCGATCCCCCGATACGTCTGCCCCTTCGGGAGGATCTTCTGTCGCAGCAGCAGGGGACGGTCCTCCACCCGAACCTGTCCAGCCTCCACCTCCATGCGTGGAGATTGAGCGGCGGCAGTTGATGCCATTTGACTTGCCTCCTGAAGTCTGTGATATCATTCTGGCAGCCAGGCGTCCCTCCACAAAGTCGGTATACGCCTGCCGGTGGAACAAATTTGTGGCATGGTGCACAGCAAAGGCTGTGGATCCCCTTTCCGCCCCTCTTTCTGAGGTTCTCCTCTTCCTTCTTTCTCTGGCCCGGCAGGGCTCTGCCCTGGGCACCCTGAAAGGTTATCTTGCTGCCATCTCCGCCTTCTTGCGGCTTCCTGATCAGCCTTCTCTTTTCAAGTCCCCTGTGGTTACACGCTTTCTCAAAGGCATTACACACACGTTCCCTCCTGTCCCTTTTGTGATGCCTCAGTGGGACTTGAATCTGGTTTTGACATTCCTGATGTGCGCTCCCTTCGAGCCTCTTCACAATTGCCCTCTTCGTCTTCTAACTCTAAAGACTGCTTTTCTGGTAGCCATCACCTCGGCTAGACGGGTGAGTGAGCTCCAGGCTTTATCTTCAAAGCCTCCTTTTCTATCTGTTCATCCGGACAAGGTTGTCCTTCGGCCTCGTCCCTCCTTTCTTCCTAAAGTGGTGACTCCATTTCACCTTGGGCAGTCTGTCACCTTGCCCACCTTCTTTCCGCCTCCGCATCCTTCCAAAGAGGAAGAGAGGCTCCACCGTCTGGACCCAAAACGTGCGCTCTCCTTTTATCTGGACCGCACAAAACAGTTCCGGGTGGACGACCAGCTTTTTGTTGGGTACGTGGGCGCTAAGAAGGGGAAAGCTGTGCACAAACGAACCATCTCTCGGTGGGTCGTTTTGTGTATAAAAATCTGCTATTCCTTGGCTAAAAAGGACCCTCCTGTTGGGCTGCGCGCCCATTCTACTCGGGCCACAGCGGCTACTACTGCTTTGGGACGAGGAGTCCCTTTGCAGGACATCTGTCAGGCGGCGACGTGGGCTTCGCTACACACGTTTGCTAGACATTATTGCCTTGACAGCCAAGTCCGGAGGGATGGCTTCTTTGGCCGTTCTGTCCTCCAGGACTTTCTGGTGTGATCTTGGTTCGCAGACCCACCACCGGGGATGGTATTGCTTGGGTATCTATTCTAAGGTGAGGAATCTAACTAACGTGTTTCTTTCAGATGAACAAGTTACTTACCTTCGGTAACGATGTATCTGTAAGAAACATTAGTTAGTTAGATTCCTCACCGACCCTCCCATCCTCCCCGTTCTGCGAACTGACATCTAGGGTTAAGGCTATCCCTTTCAGGGCCCTAGATTTTATTTTTGGCACCAGTGTCGGTCTTTGCATGGCTCTGCGTTCCTGGCGCGGAAGGCTATGTACAAGAACTGACGTCAGCGCGCGAGGGCGGCGTCTAAGTACTCCGACGACGTCATCCCGGCGCACGACGCCGACGACGGACGCGGAGCCGCAGACGACGCCTAGCGACGCGCAAGGGGTATTGCTGACGAAAAATCTTCCGGATCCAGTCTGACGCCTGGGGATATTCTAAGGTGAGGAATCTAACTAACTAATGTTTCTTACAGATACATCGTTACCGAAGGTAAGTAACTTGTTCTTTTCCACCCTTCAGCCATCCGGAATCGTTAAACATGCAACCCGCTTAGGTCTTACCACAGTGTCGGACCTCTACCCTGGGAACACATTCTTCTCACTCGCTGCCAATTCCGGCCCCATGGACATTCTGCTCTACTATCAACTCAGGGCTATCTGCAGGGAGCTTCACCCCTCGTTTCCCCAACCTCCTTCCTCGATGGGCACTCTTGACTTCATTTACACGTCTCCTTCCCCCCCGGAAACTAGTTACTAAGATTTACGCCCTTACACTGGCAGCATCTCCCATTTCCACTGACTGGGCGGTGTGGCGTGGGGTGAGGACCTGGGTGTCGATATCTCTCAAGTCGACTGGCTTTACTGTTGCAATCAGATTAAACGCCTATCCCCAAATTACCGTCTGTGCCACATTCACTTTAAGTATTTACATAGGCTTTATCAGACTCCTGCTCAGTTGCACAAGATGGGACTTCTCCCCAATGATAGATGTCTGCGATGCTCTGCTCCTGCGGTTGACTTCTCCTACCTCGCTTGGCTGTGCCCTCAGATCTCTGCATACTGGCGCGAGGTCTGTGCCGCTATTTACGAGATCACCTCATCGCTCGTCCAGCCTGACCCTCTGCTTTGCCTCTTAGGCTTCGTTAAATTTTGCCCAGATGCCACGCGCCACTTGACTGTGATGCTCCTTGTCCTTGCGTGGCGTAGTGTCTCCATGTGCTGGGGGCAGGCTTGTACCTAAGGTTTACACTTGGCTCGAGGATGCTTCGCGCTGTCAGACACTCCTGTCCGAATTCTGGGACCTAATGCCAGCCAAATCCCGCCCAATTAACATATGGGGCCCACTTGTGTCCTACCTCTGAAATCACAACTCTCAGTGCCCTGCGACCTCCCCCGTGCTTCCCGCCGGCGCTCCTCCCACGGCGGTCGCCGGTCATGGTCAATAAGTTGCTTGCTCCCCACTCAATCTCCCTTCTGCTCCACTGGCCTTTCTCCCTCACTCGATGTACCTCTTCCCATGGCTCACTCTCCTCCTCTAGTGCCACCACGACGTCTCTCCCTTGTATCGATTTCATGTTCTACGTGTATGAGGTAACCTCTGCTGCAGTATACTGTATGCTTGTGTATAATGTCTTGATACGGTGCAATCTTGTAACCGTGCTGTGCAACTTGGGTTAATAAAGGTTTTTGAAAATTACACAAAGTTGCCAGTTATAGTTGAATGAACTAACTATAACTTCCTCCCCCATCATCACTGCTTATGACCTCACATTTTACATCAAGAATGGCATGTTGAATAACATCATTGATGACATCTCTGGTACGGTTACATTACAGAAAGTTGTTAGCGAATGTCCTACAGTCATGTATAGCATAGAACACGTGTGGGTGCAAGGATATTAAATAGCGTGAAACATAAAGGTAAGTATGGGTGTTCAGGGTGAAAGTAATGTAATGCTCCGTTTAGCAATCAGTAAAGTTTTTTGCGCTGTACTCCTTAGTAGTCGATCTTAAACAAGGTAAAGTCTGAGCACACCTGGTGAGAGTTGCAGAGGCATGTTTCAAAGCGGGTGTAGCTTAAAGCACCACCCTGTTGCAAAACAATCTGAGGAAAGCAATGCTTATGTTCACAATATATTATCCACCAATGGACGTCATGGCACATGCTCACGTTAAATTGCTGTTACAGAGTGCTGCAGACAAATTTTGTGTAAAGAGAACATTTATAAAGTGTAGAGGTTTATTTGCAGAACTTTGCTGGAGACTTTGAAGCATTGCAGACTTTTGAATAATTTACGCTGGTTGTAAGCAAGGTCCTATGATTGTATGTTGTTGTGCTCATTTCAGGAATTGGAGGGCGGGTTGTAGTTCTGAAAGTGTGTCTGTGTGTGTCTCTGTGTGTGTGTGTCTCTGTGTGTGTGTGTGTGTCTCTGTGTGTGTGTCTGTGTGTGTGTGTGTGTGTGTCTGTCCCTCCCTAGACAGGATTTATTTTCCCTGTATCATTGGCAAATGGTTGATCCGAGCATTATTTGCGTTTTGTGCACCATGAGGTGTAACTAGCAACATTCAGTGGTTTTACCTGTTTGAGCTAGAACCATGAATTATTTTTTATTTGTGGTTTTTAATGGATTTCACAGTCTTTTTTTTATAACACCTTTTGTTCTTAAACCCTCCTCTTCCCCTGCCTCCCCTCTTTCAACTGGACACAATGGAGTTTGTCAAAGGACTCTGCCTGTGACCAGACCCCGCATCCAACTTGCTGCGAACAGTCAACACATGCTGCTTATAGCATTGGACTTCTTTCCACTGTCATTAGGTCTCGTCTGAGACAGATCATGAGCTATTGCTTGCTTGCTTCCCAAAAAAACAAATGGCACGGCCAGCTCTGGTTGCAACTTGTACTTATTTTTCTACTTATTTTTTTAAATTTTTAGTCATTTTACAATATGGCTAAAACACATTGATAAAGCCAATAACTCTTGCATAGGTGAGATCTATTGGATTTGCCAAGGTTTTTGTTTCTATGCCCCTTTCTTGCTGCCTCACGCCTCCATTTGTTTTTATTTTTATTTATTTTTAAATGTTTACTAGGACATCAGAACAAATAAAATGTTACACAAGTTTACATAACACAGAAAAAATACCTGATGTCCAAGTTTCTAGTTTTATACCCCCCACCCCGGTGGATCCCCACAGCAAAAGATAATACCAAAGAAGAAATAAAAATGAAAAATACAAAAGACAAAGGGGTTATTCGCATACAATGACCAATTAATCCTTATTTAACCATTTGGTTAAAGGTTCCCAGATCTTTTCCCCCTTAACCTTGCCCTAACTCCCCTTCTCCTAAACACAGATATCTCCCAGTTATAAATAGACAATAATTTACCAAACATGTATAGAAGGAGGATTCTGATCAAGCCAAACACTGGCAAGACAGAGCCGAAATACTGCCATTGCAACATAAACAAGTTTCCGATCAGATTCCTCCATTTCCTGATTGCAAATCCCTAATACTATAACCTGGGGTGTCAATGCAACAAAATATCCCAATATAGATTCAAGGCGTTGTTCAATTTTAACCAACAGTTGAGAGTGACTAGGGCAGGTGGCGAACATGTGGGTGCTGTCTGCTGCTAGCAACCCACACCGAGAACAATGTATCCCCGAGATCCCTCCCCAGCTATGGATACGAGCCAGAGTAATATAAAGATTACCCCATGTCTCCTAACTCTGTACCTGTAAACTTGCTGATATACATGCCGTTTGACTAAACAAGAGGGAGTCTTCACACTCTCCCTGCCCTGCTTGCAACATCATTTGCCATCTATCAAAATGCTTTGCCAAATCATCACCTATCCCTTCGTTTATAAGTTTGTATAAAGTGGACGTTGTGGATTGACCACCCAGGATCAGATCTAGTAAAGGGATTCTAGTCCGAGAGGTGAGTTTTTTAGTAAAAAAATCCCTTATCTGACGATATTAAAAAAAAATATTTATTCCCGATCCCAAATTTCTCTTTTATTATCTCAAAAGTAAATATTTCAGTACTGGATATCAGATCCCCTATAAACAGAACTCCTTTCTCATTCCAGTGTTTAAAATATGCATCTTGAAATATCTCCGGGAGCAATTTATTATTATCGAGAGGGGAGTATCTGTGTATCCGCCCAATCAAGAACTTTTTCCTGACGGCAGTCCAAGTCCTAAAAGCACTAAGCAGAACCTTAAATTTTACCCTCTTGAAATAGGCATAATCTATATGGCGCATGAGGAGTCCTCTAGCTTCTGCCCCATAGATTAACTGGTAAATTGATATTTCCCCACATCCCAAATTTTCCTCTTTCAACAGTTCGACCATCTGTTTCAGAGCTGATGCCCAATAATAGATTTGAAAATGAGGCACCGACCACCCTTCCCGGTCTCTAGTTAAGGTCATGTATTTAAGAGCCCTTCGTGGGCGTTGCCCTGCCCATAGGAACCACGAGACTAACTGATTCAACTTTAAAAGCCAGGTTTTATTTATCTCTAAAGGAATCGCTCTGAAGTAATATAACATTTTGGGTAAGCATATCATTTTAATGACATTACTCCTCCCAATTAATGTCAAATGTAGATTATTCATTCTTCGAGAGTCTGACTTAATTTTCTGCATCAATGGTTTCAGATTAATATCGACAATATCCTCTGGTTTAGAACTAATTTCTATACCTAGATATCTGGCGCTCTGTACTATTCGCTTGTCCACTAATGTAATTTTATCATTAATAAGGATTTGAGTTTTATGTTCGTTAAGATGATATCCAGATTCATTGCCAAATTGTATCGTTAAACTGTTCATTTCCTCAAGAGCAGAGCGGGGAGCAGATGTTATAATAGCTAAATCATCAGCATATGCTAAAATTTTGACCCCCCCCCCCCAGCATAAACAGGTTGAATTCTTTGATCTTCCAAAATGTTCCTAATTAAAGGATCAATGTAGATGGCAAATAATAACGGGGAGCACGGGCATCCTTGTCTCGTACCACGTGCTATATTAATTATCCCCGAATGAGCTCCAATCAATACCATTCTAGCAGTTGGGTCTTTATACATGCTCTGGATAGCTTTTATATATCCTTCCCCTATACCCTTTTGTTTCATGACGGCCCATAAAAAAGGCCAGGAGACCCTATCGAATGCCTTTTCTGCATCCAGCAGAATTAAGGCCATAGGGTCTCCTGTAGCCTTTGTATAGTCAGATAGGGCTATTGTCCGGTGGATATGGGCAATAGTTTCCGGACAGGGAATGAAGCCATGTTGCTGGGGAGATACCAACTTTTTAATAACTAACGCTAATCTATTTGCAAAAATCTTAGAATAAATTTTCGCATCGCTATTGATCAAGGTAATGGGTCTATATGATCCAGGATCAGTCGCCACTTTACCTTTTTTCAAAAATATACCAATCTTAGCGGTCTTCCAAGACTCTGGAAGTGCTTCCCCACTCTGCACTAAGGTGAACATCTCAAACAATATTAGCATCGATTGGGTCCGAAAAATCGTATAAAATTCGCCTGGTAAAGAATCAGTCCCGACCGCTTTACCAGGCAGAAGAGATTCTATAGCCGTTTGTATTTCCTCCAGCCTAATCGGGGCATCTAACATATTTTGATCTAGAGAAGTCAGTTGACCTAGTTTAATCTCGTTAAGATAACTCTCGATTTCAACTTGGGTCCCGCCATTATCATCTATATCTTCCGAATATAGCTTCTGGTAACATTTTTGAAATGCCGAGAGTATAGCACCAAAGTCGCTTACTAAACCAGTGTCAGGGTCCAGGATTCCCCTGATGCGTGTTTGTACCTCCTTTTCTCTAGCCCGAACAGCCAACATATGGCCCACCCTTTCATTGCTCTCATAGAGTTTAGATCGCCAGGCTAGATATCTACCAGCTGATTTGGCAAGTGAGACTTCAGTTATAGCAGATTTTGCAATTGTAATCCTTGTTTGTACAATATCGGCCTCCCCACCCTCAGATAAAACCTTTAACAAGATTGGTCTCCGCCTTTCCCAGCACATCATACAGTTCATTAATCTTATTCTTCTTTCTTTTGGATCTCCCAACCAAATGTAGTCGTCTCTCCCCTAATACCTGCTTTCAGGGTATCCCAAACATTTTGAATACTCGCACTTCCCAAATTCTCCTCTATAAACCTAGGGATCCACTTTCCCATATAGCGAATATAAGAGTTATCGTTTAACAAAGCCCTATTAAAAGTCCAGCTAGTTTTGCATTTAATATTAACTTCAAACACCAGGGGATTGTGGTCGGACATAACTCTTGGAAATTTAATAATCTTGCTACCCTGAACCATACATTGAGAGGTAAAAAAATAATCCAATCTTGCATGGGTTCTGTGTGGGGCGGAAAAATAGGTGAACCCCAAATCATTTCCCTCTAATTGTGCCCAAACATTTACTAATCCATGCAACTCCTTTAATTGGGATAGAGACTTATAAACTTTTGGTTTGCGCCCCTGATACACTATCTCTGGATGATTAGATAACGAGCAGTCCAAATTTATATTAAAATCGCCACCTAATATAATTGGAAGTGGCCAGCCCACCAATTCGAAACTCAACCAGTTAAACATTTCAGGATCATCTAATACTGGTCCGTAAACAGAACATAATGTGAACGCATTATCGATTGAGCATTGTACAATTACCCATCTACCAACTTTATCCGAAAGAGATCGTGAGAAATTAACAATACCCCGCCATGCAAATATTGCAACTCCTTCAGTTCTAACCTCTTGCGTCGTCCATGAAATTAATTGATACCCATCAAGATTCATAATTTTACTTCTTCCTGCTTCTGTATGGGTCTCTTGAAGGCAGATATCTGCCCTCAAGATCAGAACGTTCTCACTTATCCTACGCCTTTTTACAGGGTCACTCAATCCGCAAATGTTAACAGAAGCTATCCTAATTCTCCCCATCAAGAATGGAAGATCGATCTAGATACATTATTGCCGTTAAAGTCAAAACGTAACACATCTAAACACAAAAAACAACACCGTATGAGATCCCCTTATACCGTTTTTGACCCCCCCCACTAAGGCAAAAAAGGTTCCACTGTGCGACCCGGTCACTCCCCAACCTATCTAAAAAACCAAACATAAATTAGAACCCAATAAAAAGTATGCCCATGTCTTTTTGGAAGTAAAAGAAGAGATCACAGACTTATTCAGCCATCAGTTAATTCCTGCAGATAATTCTGCGCCTGGATCTTGGAGGTGAATAGCCTGACCTTTCCCTGACAGATAACTTTCAAACGTGCAGGATTCATTAGATATACTTCACAACCAAGTTTTTGGAAGGGGCTAATCATCTGCCGCCATCTTCTTTCTACTGTTGTGTGGCAGAAATCTGGCCGTACAAAGAATGTCTGCCCCTCGACCGTTTTCCTTGCATCCTTTTAGAAGGCGACCTCAGAGGAGCCCGGAGGGGGCCCTGACTATCCTGAGACCCACCCTCGAGGTATCGTAGCCGGGCACTGGCGGGAGACTCCTCAGGGGAGGAATCTCGTATCTAGGATCGTACACTCGGCACCACACGACAAAGAGACACCACACCGGGACTTCGTAAGAACAAATCTTTATCAGATCGGAGTTGAAGGATCTTTATGATCAGCAAGGCAAATATATACAAGTGGAGCGCGGGCTCACAGAGTCTTGGAGGGGGTAGGAGGTAGCGGGACAGTCTTTGGGGATATGGATCAAATGCAGGGGCGTACCCGGCGCACAGCTCACAATCCTCGAGCTGGGGGGATACGCTTGTCGTCGTCGGGGTCCGGCGGGACCAAGAGAGTCTGTGGGAGCCGCGAGTCACTCAGCAAAGCTCAAGCACCAGTCGGAGGTCTTACGATCTTTTCGGGGAGCCGCGAGTCACTCAGCAGGGCTCAAGCACAGGTTCGGAGGTCTTACGATCTTCTCGGGGAGCTGCGAGTCACTCAGCAGGGCTCAAGCACAGGTTCGGAGGTCTTACGATCTTCAGGGAGCCGTGAGTCACTCAGCAGGGCTCAGGTGGTTCCAAAGGCGAATCTGCTGGATAGTCCCAGAGCACCCCTTGTTATAGGACGACTCCTCTTTGATGTCCGGAGTCTGTGCAGGCAGGGGTCTTGTCACCTGGGGGTTGCTTGTCGGGATTTCCTGCCATTGTCTTTTGATCCTTTCAGGGCCGGGTCGGGAGGAGTCCCAGACACCCAGCAGGCGTGGAGCCAGCCCTCGGGGAGGCCGGAGGGCCGATCGAAACCCACCTTCCCAGGGGAGCTCAAAGGTGCGATGGAAACTGCCCCTCCCTCTTTCATCCCAATGGGAGCGCGATGTCCCCCAGCCGGAGTGTTGCCTCTAGGCCAGGGTCGCGCTGGGGCCGGGCGGCCATCATGGTGCATGAAGTGGGCACGCGGGCCCGGTGTGGCCGAAAGGAGGAAGGCCACGGACGGGGAAGTCCGGGTCGGGTGTGTGTGTGTGTGTGTGTGTGTGTTCTGGTGGGAAGGATCGGCTAGGCTGAGGCGGAGGAACCGGGAGAGGCCATCGGCGTTGGCGTGGTCAGTACCAGGGCGATGTTCCACGGTGAAATCCATCCCCTGGAGGGAGATTGACCCCCGCAGTAGCTTGGGGTTTTCCCCTCGCATCTGCATGAGCCATCGCAAGGGGCGATGGTCGGTTTGGACCTTGAAATGGGTGCCGAACAGATAAGGGCGTAACTTCTTGAGGGCCCAGACTACGGCTAACGCCTCGCGCTCGATGGTGCTCCATCTCTGTTCTCTGGGCAACAGCCTTCGGCTGAGGAAGGCTACGGGCTGGTCTAGGCCTTGGTCATTCACTTGGGACAGGACGGCCCCAATTCCATGCTCGGAGGCGTCTGTTTGTACCACAAATTCCTTGGAGTAGTCGGGAGCCTGAAGGACGGGGGCTGTGCACATGGCCGTTTTTAGGGCATCGAACGCCTCTTGGCAGGCAGGGGTCCACTGCACTCTCTTGGGCTGTTTCTTGGACGTGAGTCCCGTGAGGGGACCGACTAGGCTGCCGTACCCCCGGATGAATCTCCGGTAGTAGCCCGTGAGGCCCAGAAAGGCTCAGACCTCCGTTTGGGTAGTGGGGGGTTCCCAGGCTAGGATGGCGTCGATTTTGGGCTGTAGAGGGGCGACCTGGCCGCTTCCGACCTGGTGCCCCAGGTAGGTTACCGAACCTTGCCCAATCTGGCACTTGCTGGCTTTCACGGTGAGGCCTGCCTGGCGCAGGGCGGTTAGCACCCTCCGGAGGTGCTGGAGGTGCTCACTCCATTCGGAACTGAAAACTGCGACATCGTCTAGATAGGCAGCACTGAATTTTTCCAGCCCGGCCAAGACTCTCATTTACCAGTCGCTGGAAGGTGGCCGGGGCATTTTTCATCCCGAAGGGCATCATGCGAAAGCGATAGTGCCCATCCGGGGTGGAGAAGGCGGACCGCTCCTTGGCTCCTTCTGTGAGCGCAATTTGCCAGTAGCCGCAGGTGAGATCGAAGGTGCTGAGGAACCGAGCAGCCCCGAGTCGGTCAATGAGCTCGTCGGCTCGGGGAATGGGGTGGGTATCGGCTCGGGTGACTTCATTGAGTCCCCGGTAGTCCACGCAGAAGCGGAGTTCTGGGACGACACCGGGGGCAGCTGCTTTCGGGACCAGGACCACGGGGCTGGCCCAGGGACTGTCTGAGAGTTTGATCACCCCTAAGGTCAACATCTTCGAGACCTCGGCTTGAATGCAGGACCGGACCCGATCAGGGACTCGGTAGGCTCGGTGTTTCACTGGCAGGCTGTCTCCGGTATCCATGTCATGGACACACCAGTCGGTGACTTGGGGGACCAGGGAGAAGAGGTCGGAAAACTGCCCTATGAGCTGGCGGCAATCCTCACGTTGCTGGGAAGTGAGGGATGGGGAGAGGTTCACTCCCTCTACGGAGCTGTCCTTCTCTTTGGTGCACAGGAGATCAGGGAGGGGATCCGACTCCTCCTCGGCCCCGTCATCGGTGGCCAGCAGGAGGCTCAGCTCCGTCCGCACAAAGTGGGGCTTGAGGCGGTTCACGTGGAGGACCCGGAGGGGGTCCCGTGGTGACTGGATGTCCACCAAGTACGTGACCTGGCTCTTCCGCTCAATCACTTTGAAGGGCCCGGTCCATTTATCCTGGAGGGCGCAGGGTTTCACGGGGGCCATGACCCATACCTGCTGACCCGGCTGGAACTCGACCAGAGTGGCATTCTGGTCGTACCAGCGTTTCATCTCTTCCTGGCTCGCCTCTAGGTTGGCCTCGGCCATCTCTCGGAACTTCCTAGTCTGGTTTCGGAGGGTCAGGACGTATCGCAACACATCTCGGGGGTGGCCTCGGTGCGCCGCCTCCCACCCTTCCTTGACCAGGCTGAGGGGCCCCCGGACGGGGTGCCCGTAGAGTAACTCAAAGGGGTTGAACCCCAAGGATTTCTGGGGAACCTCTCGGTAGGCGAACAGGAGGCAGGGGAGCAGGACGTCCCACTTACGCCGGAGGGGCTCTTCCAGGCCCGCGATCATCCCTTTCAGAGTCCAGTTAAACAGCTCTACCAGGCCGTTTCCTTGGGGGTGGTACGGGGTGGTGAATTTATAGGACACTCCGCATTGCTGCCACAAGGACGTCATGTATCTGGAGATGAAGTTCGTACCGCGATCGCTCACGACCTCGTGGGGAAAACCCATACAGGAAAAGATTCCCATCAACGCCCGGCCCACCACGGGGGCTGTGACGGTGCGCAGCGGTATGGCTTCAGGGTATCGGGTGGCATGATCCACCAGGACGAGGATAAAGCGGTGCCGTTGGGGGGTCCAGAGGCCCCACGATGTCGATCCCGACCCGTTCAAAAGGGGTACTGACGACAGGGAAGGGTTGGAGGGGAGCCTTGCGCTTTCCTCCGCTCTTCCCACTGGCCTGGCACGTGGGACAGGACTTGCAGTGGGCTTCTACATCTGCTTTCATTCTGGGCCAGTAGAAGTGGGTCACGAGGTGACTGTAGGTTTTGTCCTGGCCCAAGTGGCCTGCGAGGGGAACGTCGTGGGCCAAGCCCAGGAGGAGGTCTCGGAAGCGTAGGGGTACCACCACCCCCCGGGCGGACCCTAGCTCCACCGACTTCTGCTCGCTGTACAAAAGGTCATTCTCCCAATACACCCGGTGCGTTCCAGTTTGGTCGCCCGCGGCCTGGGCCTCTGCCTGTTGCCGGGGCCCGACCAGGGAAGGACAGGTAGCCTGCTCTCGGCAGAACTCTTCTCGGGAGGGGCCCCCCTCGTGGCGCCACTGGGCCAATTCGGGCAGATCGCCTAACTCGGCGACCTGCGCGGAGTCGGAAGGTGGGTGTTCGTCACTGGCGACCGACCCTCCCCGTGGGGGGATGTGGGGACCCTCGGCGGGGACCATCCTGTCTTCCGTGGTCGGGGCGACGTCGACTTCCCCAAGGGGGGTCAGTCGGGCTGCCATGGATCGGGTGGTGGCGCACACCCACTCAGGGAGACCCATCATCCCTAGGTGGGTCTTGCGCTCGACTTGTTTCCAGGGGGAACTTTCCAGGTCGTTCCCCAGGAGACAGTCGACTGGCTGGGAGGTTCTCACGGCGACTTTCAGTTTACCGACCACTCCTCCCCATTCAAAAGGCACCAGGGCTACCTTACACAGACTCTCCGTATTGTCAGCGGAAATGACCGGGCAAAAGACGTTGGGGAGGACCTGGTCTTCGTTGACCAAATGACTGAGGACACCGGTGATGCTGGCCCCGGTGTCACGAAGGGCTTCTACTTGGTGGCCATTAATCGTTACGAGCTGCCCATATTTCTTCGTGTTGGAGGGCAGGAGGCTTCCAGGGACCATTTCTCTATCTCCTAAGGATACTAGGGCCATGGCTGCGGGTTCCCACTCTACGGTCTCCTCAACCTCCTCCCCCAGTGCTACATTGGCTATGTGTCTAGCGGGGGGTGCTGTCTGGGTGATGTGTGGGGCCATGGGGCATTCAGGGTCGTTGGCGTAATGCCCGGGCTTCTGACAACGGAAACAAGTGATGGTCACCTGGTGCCCTCGCCTCATGGGTGGGCCGGATACAGCTGGTGGGGGTGCCGGGAAAGGCGGAGGTTGGGTTTTCGGGGGACTGGACTGGGACTCTCTCTGCCCTCCCTGGTTCCCCCCCCCCCTCTCTGGCGGGGTGGTCCCTGACTGGCTCGGGGGTACTCTCCTACAGGGCCCCGGGAGACCCGGGTGTTGGTCCAGCGATCCGCCTCGACAGCCAGCTTTCTCGGATCCGTGAGCTTGCTGTCGAGCAGATGCTGGCGTAGTTCCACAAAGCAGTTCGCAGCCAGGTGTTCCCACAACATAAGGTCGGTTAGTTCTTCTAGAGTGGTTACCTTGCTGCCCTTGATCCACCCATCGAATGCGCGGCTGAAGAAGTTTACATACTCCACCCAGGTGGTGCCCGGGATCTTTCTGCAGTCCCGGGACCGCTGGCGGTACATCTCCGGGGTGAGGCCGTACCTTGTGAGGAGAGCCTCTTTCATGTGGTCGTAGGAGGTCTGCATGGAGGTTGGTAGGTCGAGCAGGGTGTCTCTCCCCTCGCTCAGGAATCGTCCCCACAACCCTGCCCCCCAATCCTTCTGCGGGACCCGATGGGAGGTCATAGCGACCTCGTAGGCCCTGAACCACTGTTGAATGTCATCGTTTTTGTAATATTCTTTGACCACATCCTTGGGGATGTGGACCATCTGCTCCGCCGGGGAGGCCTCCTCTCGGTTCCCCGGGGGCCACGCTTCTTCGCTTTTTGCTTTTAGCTCCATTTCCTTCAAGCTGCGTTCGTGCTCCGGTTGAAGTCTCCTTCCTTCGTGTTCCCGTTGGAGTTTCTTCTCTTCTAGTTCTCCTTGCACCCGCATCTGTTCCACTGCTAGCTTTTTCTCAGCTAATTTCAACTCGCCCTCGATTTTGAGTTTGGCTAATTCGAGTTCGTGATGGCGACTTCTTTCTCTGTCTGCGAGTTCCTCCGGGGATAGTTCCCCGTCTGGTACGAAGCTTCGCACCTGGTTGCTGCTGCGTTCCCCTTGGGATGGTCCAGCTTCGTCGTGGGGCTCCACCGCTCCTTCTGGGCGGGGGGCTCCAGAATCCACCCAAGCTTTCAGTGCCTTTTGCATATCTTCTTTGGTGTTGAGACCAGTGGTAGCGATTTTGAGTTCTTTGCAGAATTGCTTCAGTTCTCTGTGTGTGTACTCCTCCAGTTGTTCCGGCTGGAACACGGTACTGGTGTCGTTTTCTGTGAGAACCACGGCGTTTCCTTCTGCCATCTTTGTCGGTAGTGCGTCAGCCGTTCACGGTACGATCTCTAGATTATGGGCCGAATCCCGTCGCTTACCACCAATGTTAGAAGGCGACCTTAGAGGAGCCCGGAGGGGGCCCTGACTATCCTGAGACCCACCCTCGAGGTATCGTAGCCGGGCACTGGCGGGAGACTCCTCAGGGGAGGAATCTCGTATCTAGGATCGTACACTCGGCACCACACGACAAAGAGACACCACACCGGGACTTCGTAAGAACAAATCTTTATCAGATCGGAGTTGGAGGATCTTTATGATCAGCAAGGCAAATATATACAAGTGGAGCGCGGGCTCACAGAGTCTTGGAGGGGGTAGGAGGTAGCGGGACAGTCTTTGGGGATATGGATCAAATGCAGGGGCGTACCCGGCGCACAGCTCACAATCCTCGAGCTGGGGGGATACGCTTGTCGTCGTCGGGGGTCTGGCGGGACCAAGAGAGTCTGTGGGAGCCGCGAGTCACTCAGCAAGGCTCAAGCACCAGTCGGAGGTCTTGCGATCTATTCGGGGAGCCGCGAGTCACTCAGCAGGGCTCAAGCACAGGTTCGGAGCTCTTACGATCTTCTCGGGGAGCCGCGAGTCACTCAGCAGGGCTCAAGCACAGGTTCGGAGGTCTTACGATCTTCAGGGAGCCGCGAGTCACTCAGCAGGGCTCAGGTGGTTCCAAAGGCGAATCTGCCGGATAGTCCCAGAGCACCCCTTGTTATAGGACGACTCCTCTTTGATGTCCGGAGTCTGTGCAGGCAGGGGTCTTGTCACCTGGGGGTCCCTTGTCGGGATTTCCTGCCATTGTCTTTTGATCCTTTCAGGGCCGGGTCGGGAGGAGTCCCAGACACCCAGCAGGCGTGGAGCCAGCCCTCTGGGAGGCCGGAGGGCCGATCGAAAATCACCTTCCCAGGGGAGCTCAGAGGTGCGATGAAAACTGCCCCTCCCTCTCTCATCCCAATGGGAGCGCGATGTCCCCCAGCCGGAGTGGCACCTCTAGGCCAGGGTCGCGCTGGGGCCGGGCGGCCATCATGGTGCATGAAGTGGGCACGCGGGCCCGGTGTGGCCGAAAGGAGGAAGGCCACGGACGGGGAAGTCCGGGTCGGGTGTGTGTGTGTTCTGGTGGGAAGGATCGGCTAGGCCGTGGGCTCGGGGGGCTGCGTGAGGTGCCTGGGTCAGGTTATGTGGTGCGGGGACAGGGATGGCTATGCTACGAGGCCGGGTCTAACACATCCGGTCTTGCTTTTTCAAATATCACCTGGCGCAATAAAAATTTCCCCAAAAAATTAGGATTGCTCGGTGTTTGGAGTTAGGACCAGGGTTACTTTTTAACATCAAAGGAAATCTGTGTACACGCTGAAGCTCAGCCTCCCAGTTCCAGTGTGATAGTTCAGGAAAGGCGGATTTAAAACGTTTCAGCACGAATCCACGTATATCATTCCCTTTAACTTTCTCCTCTATGCCTAGCAGTCGTAGGTTGTTTCTTCGCTGCCTATTTTTCAAGTTTCCACAGTATATCCATCATTCTGGCATCATTTGCGGTAGTTTTTTGTGCTGTGCTTTCTAACCCAGCCTCAAGCCCCACCACACGCTCCTCCAAAGCAGTAGTTTGTGCTACAATTTCGGTGCAGGCTTTTGTTATCTTGCGAATTGCGCCCTGAATTTTTTTTAGTCGCAAGTTGTGCTCTTTTATGCTCCTGGCGAGCCTCTACTTGCATTGCCTTAAGTGTAGCATATATTAAGCCTATGGAACGGACAGGTTCAGATTTGCTATCAGAAGCCCTTAGATCATTGTCCTGAAAGCCATGCACTGCTCCTTCCTCCGCTCCCGTATCTAGCGGGGTGGCAGAATAGTCCCATTGGAGGTGCTCACTAATTTCCGAATGAGAGCTTCCATTCTCTAAACCATTAAAGCTTTTTCTTTTGGAGCGACTAATTACCCTCTTTAGAGTGTCTGTTGTCGTGGGGGGGCGGTCACTATCGTCCCCCGAGGCATCCAAATCTGTATTATTGGGGTCGCTAGCAGTATTGAGATCCGATTCATCGGTTAAAGAGAAAGTTTTCTCCATCTGGTGTACCCGGCCTTTAAACCCCTGTTTCAAGTTGGTCACTAGTATAATCTTTGCGCTCCGGAGGAGCTCCTTTATCTTTATCTGGAGGAGCTGCTTTATCCATTTTGCCATCCTGTTTTTTGTTTCCGAGCATCACTCCTTCCTGGCCTTTTTCAATCGACTCTGTATTGTGCATATCCCCCAATTGGGCATTGAAAACGTGGGGAGCATTAGGGGCATTAGAAGCATTGCATACCTCGAGAGCATTGAGGGGTTCAGATGTAACCGTCCCTCCTGCGGCATTTGATACACTGTTGCTAACGATGTTACTAACAATGTCTGTCTTTCTCCCCCGTTAAGGACTTACTTGGTGTTTTATCCTTTACCAGGGGTTTAGCCTGTCTTCTGCTTACCCCTTTCCCCGAGAACATCCCGGGCACCGTCTGTGTCCTCGGTTTCGTAGCTCCGTCAGCAAGACGCAGTTCACCGCCGGGAGTTCCATCTTTACTCTCCGCCCTCTCCTGGGTAGGTGTACGAGCAGCTTCAGATTCCTTAGGGGCAGCCAGCTTCTTAGGTACTGCTAGGGTCTTAGCGCCGGTCGCTCCTTCCTTCAGAGCAAGTCTCCGTGGAGCCATCCCACCTAGCCGTGGACTCCACTGCCAGCTTCCTGCAAACCGCGCCTTGTTGGGAGATCATCCAGGCTCCGGTTCAGCTTTTTCACCACCGTGACTCAAATGGGCATAAATCTCGCCAAAGTTTCATCAAACAGTGCAGCGGTCAGGGAGTGACTCTCGCACTGGTCACGCAGCCGCCATATTGCAAATGACACCTCCATTTTTTCTAGTGAAAAAATTGCTAGGAGAGCTAAAATGGAAAACATTGCTTTGTTCACCCCCCTTTAACCATTTTTTTTCCCTGCACAGTTCTACACACAAGTTGCCACGCCAGACCTTAGCTGACAACGATGTTCGATGGCTAGATTTCGTGCTGATTGTCCATACGCGAATCAAAAAATATATAGCTTTTCAATGGAAAGTCTGCACTATATGCATGCAGTGGTGTTTGCTACCGTCATATACATGTGTGTAAATATATATTATAATAGTCTATGCATAACTGGAGAAGTAACATTTCTAGCTGGCACATCTGAGCATGGGTTAGTTCATAGATACTTACATTTGCTGTGAATTGATCTGGTGTCCCACTTTCTAACCTGGTTCTCTGTCCTGGTTCTTTGCTGCAGGAGCACAGGGTGCCCCTTCGCTTGCTGTTGCTGAAGTGTTTTGGGGCCATGTGTAACTTGGACGCTTCCATCATCTCCACCCTGGTAAACTCTGTCCTGCCCATGGAGTTGGCGCGAGACATGCAGACCCACACCCAAGGTGAGTTCGCTCATTGACCAGTCTGGGAAGTTTTTTACTAAATGGTTAGGCACGAAAATGTTGTTTGTTAAAGGTTTTTTAGATTTCCTCACAAACCATTAGGAGGGACTCTCAAAAAGTGTGCACCATCGAACTATCATAAAAGAGATTTCATATGTAAGAAATCTGGAAGAAATTAGATTCCTGGTTGGCTGAGGTATGCACCCAGGCAGGAACCACCACTCTAGTCTGGGTGAGCTGGATACAGACTAAGATAACCTGTGTTCACCTTCTGGTAGCTTGGCACAGAGCAGTCGGGCTTTTCTAAAGAGGCAATGTGAAAGTATTTGTGCAAAACACACAGTAACACAATGAATAACCACAAAAAGACTCCACTCAGGTTTATAAAAATAGATTATTCTATTTTAAGCAAACAAGATCAAAATGACTAAAATCCAATGTATACAATTTGAGATAATGAATTTTAAAAGAATAAATGCAAAAAAGCTCTTCGAAGCAAGTTGCGCTAAAAAGGTTACTAGGACAAAGTAAAAGTTCCAGCCTACCTTGTGGAAGCGCAGGCTGGCTACAAGACCCACTCTGGGCCCTGTGAGTAAAGTATTTTTCCTGGTCACAAACAGTGAGATGCGTCTAGTCTCCAAGCGATATGTGGAGGGGATGCATCAATCTCACCAAGCTGCAGTGGCGGCAATATGCTGCCTGATGCGTCCATCTGGGAAAGCAAAGCGCTGGTTCTGATGCAATGTGCTGATTTTACTCCTGCAACTGGGTCGATGCACCAGTTCTGCTACACTCAGACAAGAGCTGCATCAAAATCCATGTTGCAAGTATCTGGACCACTTCCAATGAGCCGGGCACAGCGGCGGGGGTAGAGACTTTGATTTCCCTGAGTCTCAAGCCAACAAGCTCTTGGAGATCACTTGGAGGGAAGGCAGAGTCCAGCTCTCCTTCAGCAGAGTCAAGGAGCAGGACGGCAACACAAGAGAAAAGCAGGCCTTCCAAGTGTGCAGACCAAAGATGAGTCCTTTAAGCAGCACCGCAATCCTTCTGACAAAGGTTCAGATCAAGATGCAGAGGTGTCTGATTTTAGGGAATCCGAGACCAAGTACTTATACCCAAAAGTGCCTTTGACGTGGGGGAGTGACTTCAAAGCCGCTCTCTGAAGTGCACAGATTCACCTTTCAGCCCAGTCCTGTCTGCCAGGCTATCTGGGGTGGGGGGATTGGAGTAAATCACCCCTTTGTGTGGGGACAGGACACTACATATTCAATTGAAGTGTTCGTCCCTCCCTTCCATCCTGCCCAAGCAAGGTCATCAGAATGCAGATGTATGTAGTTGGGTACTCAGACACACCTATCCTTCCTGTGTAGTCGCTGTCAACAGGGAATGCACAAAGTCTAGCTGTCACCCACCCCATACATGTATTCGAGACAGGCTTTCTGGCACAAAGAGCAGTAAGTGCAGAGAAATGTCCACTTTATAAAAGTAGCATTTCTAAAAGAGTAATGCTAAATCAAACCTCACCAGTAAGTAGGATTTATCAATACCATTCCAAACATATGAAACCTGAAAAAGCTACTCCTGTCTGATCAGGGATTACAGCTTAAAAGTGTGTTAAGGAACTCCCAATACTACCCCCTGAATATAGTAGTCTTCACAGTAGTGGCAAATATGAAATAGGCTATTTGTCACTATCAGGACATGCATAACATAAAAGTACATGTTCTACCTTTTACTTACATAGCACCATGCCATTAGGGCTACCTAGGGCCTACCTTAGGGGTAACCTATGTGTAATAAATGGGGGTTTTAAGGCTTGGCAAGTAGTTTTAAATGGTAAGACAAAGTGGCAGTAAACTGCATACACAGGCACTGCAGTGACAGGCCTGAGAAACGTTTGAAAAGCTACTTCTGTGGTTGGTAGAATCAGTGCTGCAGGCCACTAGTAGTAGTTAACTTACAGGCCATGGGTATATGGTATACTACCTTACAAGGGACTTGCAAGTAAATTAAATAGGTCAATCAGGTTTAAACTAATTGCACACGTTAGCATGCTCTTTAGCACTGATTAGCAGTGGTAAAGTGCTCAGAGTCCTAAGGCCAACAAAAAGGATTCAGCAAAATGTGAAGGCAAAAATATCAGGGGAAGAAAAAGCCCTAAGGCTGACGGGTTTAACACTTTCCACTGCACGTACGATAGTTTAAGTTGATAAGTTTGTGGCATTTAGAATGCCATTTGTGCACTCATAAGTGAGGAGTGTTGGAACCCAAGGAGTGTTTCTATATTCTTATTGGAGCATGCTAACAACTAGGCATTTGAAAGTATAGAGGTGATCGGGGGCCCTGCAGTAAAGTGAGTTGACTATACCTATGAATTGTCTGGATTCTTTTGGTATTAAGTGCAGCGTTAGACTTGATCACCCACGCACCACAAATTTAAAAATAAACCTTGCACACCCACAAAACATTTGTTTTTATTATGTAGCCTAAAGTTGAAAGTGAACATTGGCTGCTGGCATGGCTCTCTTCCATATCTCTGAACCTTAAAGAACCAAGAGGTTAAAGGGCTGGGCAAAGCTTCATATCCGTTTCCTATAGGCTGAAGGTCCCCTTTAATAGTGCACCAGTATATTTATTTGCTTAGTTAGTTGAGGTTTTATATAGCACATTCCACGTCATTGGTTCCTAAGTGCTTTACACAATGCATTAAAAACAGAAGTTCATATGTACACATATAAAACGTTTGTATAGCTGCTGTTTGATTGAGATTGGAGTCATCTAAGAGTAGTGATTGATCCTATAAGCTATTCAGTAGCAATTCCTTCATGCCTTTCTTGAGCGAAGTATATGATGGTGGTGGTATGAGTGCTGGCGGGATGCGGTGGGGAGGGGGTGATGTACCAGATATGACAGAGTTTTTTTTGTTTGTTGATTTTTGGTTTTTTAGATTTAGCACCTCTTCACCCCTCGGATTCTTGGATTTTTCAGTTTCCGTTCTATAAATGCCGGTGAGATGAGATATGTAGGTTGTGTGTGTGCTGCGTACAGTTGTTAGTATGCATCATCTGTCCACCAAGAGACAGTATAGCGAAGATGTAATTGTGAGTAATATAGTAGAAGTCTACAAGACTGTTGAACACGCTGAATAGATTTCCGCGATTTCCTTTTCTCCGTATAGTGAAGTAACTGTGCTACACCTTTGGTAAGCATGTGTTCAAAACTCTATGTATATGGTACCATAGACTTTATGTATTTGTCAAGATTGGGTACTTCACAAACCAATAAAAACGAACAAAAACAAAGCGGCCTTTTGCTTGAAAAAGTAAATGGTATAAACAGATTCAGCGACCCAGAATTTGACTCGATCCATGGGGATTTCTAGCAAGTTGTTGAAATACTTATGCATCTAAAGGCTAGGCGAGCTGCTGACAACCCCTCTGAGATGACAATTCTCCAGGGAAATGTACCGCCTTTGAAGAAACTGATTACCATCCCTTTCTTTCTTGTCCCATCTTGTCGCCTAATGCTCACCTATCTTTAGATTGGGCAGTTCTCCTCTGCCAATCAAGGGAAGGCTCTGCGCCTACAGAATACAGACGCGGAGCAGATGAAGAAAAGCCGCCGTAGGGTTACAGAGTTTCCCTGGCGCTCTCCGGTCTTTGAGCCTCTAGAGCACTTCATATTCGCGGATGCACCACAGATCTTGTGCAGTCCCTTCTTCGACACGCATTGCGTAGGTGCACATGTTACAGCCACACAGTGTCTAGGTGGTTTCTACTCCGCTCCATGCAAATGAGGGAACTCCTTTGCCTTTACGCCCCAAGCTGTATTACCAATCCAGATGCAGGAGTAACTGGCTAGGCTGCAGCGCACAGTTACTGAGAGGAAGAACAAGGAGCCCCCTGTCACCCTCTCTGCAGGCGCGCGCAGTCTGGCCTCCTGCCTATGGGGGAGGAACCTGCCTGTTGTCAGAAGGCAAGCAACTCTGCTGGTAGTGAAAGGCGGACCGACCGCTTGAAACCGCCTTCCATTTTTTGATGCCGTTCTCGTCCCAGAGCAGGTGGAATGTTTGTGCCTGCACTGGTCAGAGCACTTTGTTACCCGCACCGTCTTGGTCTATGACGAGCACACCCCAAGACGTCAAGTGGTTGCATCAAGCGCAGGCCCAGACTGTGGTGTACTGTGGTCTGGTGCTAAATCACATTTTGCTAGGTCGCAGGCCACGCCCCTTTGTGTCCCTGTATGTTGCACTTGGGTGGTTTTAGAATTGATGTTTTCTTGGACCCAGGATTTCTAGTTGGCATGTGTTGGCAGACGTATGTCCCTGGGAGCGGGTAGCGCCTCATGTTCTTATGAGTTCGGAGAAATCCCACCTTGCCTTCAGCCTAAGGCGATGCGGTGTGTTCTGGTTTTAGTCCCCATGTTGTCTTGTCTGCATGTTTAAGCATGGTCTGTAGTTTTTTTTTTTTTAAATACTCCTTTAGAGGTCAGTGACTCAGATGTCTAGATGGGGTTGTACTATCTCCAGAACAAGTTTAGTGTGTGTTTTTGTTGAGAAAGAATAAACATTAGCCTTTAAAAAGCATTGAAGACAAAGCCTTTCAAAGAAACCTACGTATTTGTGACCACCCACCTTTTGTCGGGTGAGGGTCCCTCATCTTGTAGCAGCTCCTCCTATTAGATCTTCCCAGCTCCCTCCTGGTCTGCCTTGAATTATAATTCTGTTCTTAACCCTGGACAGACCATAGGTCTTGATGTATACTGCTGTCCTACCCTTTCCTTCATGTGTGTAATGCACTCACCTGATCCCAACCGTGGAGACAAAACTGGAACCGATGTAGGTCCTCCTATCCCTCCCAAGAACAGCACATGTCAAGTGACCGAACTTTAGAGCACACACTGTCCATCGGGCGGAACGGGGGGAAGGGGTGAGTTGGGATAAAATGAGAGAGGCTTGCGGTACTGGATCTGCTCGGCAGCTGGGCGATACGGCTTAACAGGATGTTTTTGCTCTAGAGACCTTCTGTGTCTGTGAAGTAGATACTCCCTAGACGAGAACCTCTGGTTTTGCGATGACTCAATATACTGGAAATAAGAGGAAGGCAATTACCATCAGTACACTAACCGGCCTCAATATATAATGACCGTGCATTGATTTCAGTTGCATACAGTTATGAGTTTTTTCTGCAGCCCGGCATGAGAGCAGATTAACCAAAATCACAGATTGGAGTGAGACACTCCTGGGAGAATAACTCCGAGCACAGGTTTAGATACAGGGTTCATACAAATATCAAATACTCAAATGCTTTCTCTTGGAAATACTGTTCTGTCGGAGAATCACAGAATTAAGTCTTTAGTATCTGAGCAATCAGTTCAAGTGCCAGGGTTGAATGGAGGGGTCCAGAGTAGGAATACATAAGACGCGCTGGAGGAAATCACATAAAGGGCGTGGAGGAAAAGTCCAAAGTCTTTAATGACGCTGGTGCTCGGTCCTGCTAACTACTAAAGGAGGGTTAGTGAGCACTAGCCTGATATGAAGTACTTAGCACAGTTCTACTTGACTGATGTTGGAAGAAGTTCTCAGAGCCTTGACCCAGCGAGTTGCAGGGGGTCCGGATTAGCTGTGCAGGAGGGAGACTTCGGTGGAGCTGGAACCACGGAACCACCAATTCACTATGGACTTGAAGGAGCCCGGAGCGCTTCTTGGTTCCAGAAGGATTCTTCAGGTGAGTGGGAAGGGTGAAGCTTGTTCTGCAGGAAATAAGGCCAAGCAAAGACTCTGGGTTGGGCGGATGTCTATATAGCCTCTCGAAGGCTCAACGTAAGCAGTTCGGGCACATGTGGCAAGTAAGGCACGTGGGGTACATGGCCTTCTGAAAGGTTCACGAACCTTGGAGAAAAGGAAGGGCAGGTGCAACCTGAACATCGGAACCAACAACAGGAAACAAATGTATCGATTTTGCTTCAACCGGCATGATGGAAAACAATACCAGGCCCTGGTAACCGCGAATGCATAGCTTTCTATTGGCTCATGGGATACTGAGGGAAGCTTGCAAAAACTCAAAGGGGAAACATACCAAGGCCCAAGTAAACAATGGGTGCAAGGAGCTCTATGGGTTCACAGGTCATTGGGTGGGGGGGGGGGATCATGTGCACGGTACTCAAAGGGTTTGAGAGAACCGATGCAGAGGTGCAAACGCGATGGAATCACAGGCGTGGCGGGACATTGGTAGGGACATCATAGCGTGTCATACAACGCCACAGGGGTAATACAACATAAGCCTTGCACGCTAGGCCCAGTACACAGGGGGGGGCGCATGTGAGGGTTGTGGCAGTGGAGGTCACGATAGAGAGGGAGCAGGTGGAGTCGTGACAATGTGCTGCAAAGTGGCTTTGGGCACGTGTTGGCATGTTGCACTAAAAGGAGATTCTACAGCCAGAGATACATTTCTCTGCCTACAAGAAGGTCAGACAATCCACAGATCAGAATGGAAATAACTCCAGATTGAGACTCTGTTATTTGGAAGGAGCGCTTCCAGATTTAATTTTAGCTTTGTGTTTTCAAAACCTTCATAGATTCCCAATTCCCGCTCAGCCAACATATCCCATCATGAATGTTTAATTTCTCTGAAAGTATCTCGGTTATCTTGTGTGCAAAGCTTTGTACTGTCTGCCTGCAGCTTGGAGCAGAAGCCTGTAATGTTTGGTTCCGCACATGAATCCCAGGCTGGTGGAGACCTGGACCATGGAGGGCTTCCTTCACCGGCCAGAGTATGTAAATCAGAGGGCGATTGGAACTTTAACAGAATAGAATAAATTAAGTAGTGGATTTTGTCAATCTAACTAATTGTTCACCCTGAGATTTCACGGAAAGTTGCACATGTAACCCAAAGCTGAATGATTTAGCACAAAAGGGAGTGATGGGAGGAATGTCAGTCAAGAGCTAACCTGTTCAGGAGTCAATCAGGGGAGGACATTGCTGTCATTGTGAATTCTATCAGTCAGTCATCGGTTTCACAGGGCGTACGGCTACTCAACGAGTGTCCCGGCGCTACAAAAGCTCACTGACCACCTGTACCAAAGGTAAATTACTCATATGCCAGTTTAAATACCCAGGTTTTAAGGTTGCATTTGAAGGAGCATTTGTCCTTCGTGGTCCAGAGATGAAAGGGGAGGGCATTCCATGCAGTGGCAGCGAAGAAGAAGAAGGAAGTACCGCCCCATTTTTGTCTCTTGATTCTCGGAGCTACCGCCAACATAGCCTCCGGTTAACGCAATGTTCTTGCTGGGGAGTAGGGTGTAATCCTTTTTGGCCAAGTAACGCGGACCAGCCAGGTGGAAGGCTCTTTGGGCCAGCATAAGCCCCTTAAACCATACTCTCTGAGGACTCTGTGGCCAGTTTAGATCTTTAAGGTGATGACCGATATGGTGGCCTCTCTGAAGTGTTAATAGAAGCCGAGCCCGCGGCATTCTCCACCATCTGAAGTCTCCTAAGTTGGTACACCCATTAAAGGGAGTGGGTGTAGTCAAGCAGGGAAGTGATAAGGGCATGTATTACCAACTTGATTTGAATGATTAAATGGGAGGGTGTAATGGGAGAGGACATCTTGCATGAACACTGCTTTGGAGAACACTTGCCCCAGGCTTGGCCGTCTGCTGCCCGATCCCTAAGGACATCAATGCACTCTCACCTTGGCAGAGGAAACACATCTGTGACTGAAGAAGATCCTGAGAAATAAAAACAAATGCTTGACACTCTTGCTACCTTTCTTGCTGGAGATTAAGTCAGCTATTCTTGGGACCTTATTACTTCTCTCCATCTTACTCCAAAGCACCTGTCCGCGCCATTCAGTCACTTCTCTACCCACCCACCCACCAGCACAGTTGCACATTCTCGTATTTTAGCCAACATCTTCACCTCATACATCCACTCCGACACCTTTAATGGCTTCCTCCTCTCTCCGTTCACCTGACAACCTGCAGTGGCGGTCTACTACACCACACCTACCACCTTACTTCCCTGGAGTAAATGTTTCCTCTACGCATCACGAGTACGCTGGCAGAGCGAAGCCTGAAAAGGGCAGGTGAGATGTTGGCTGCCGACACACAGAGGATTGTTTGTGCTTCTGTGAATGTGACCCCAATACTGATAGTTTGTGAAATAGGCATTTGCCCTTTCTGCACACGCTCTCTTTCATACCCACCAGGGGACACAAAGCGAGACGACAGTCGTTCACGAAGCGAGCGACCATTCGCTGTCTCCCAGAACCTCATGAATTGGAAATCTCCAATTACTCTCGTTGCTTCGAAAAACAAAACAAAAACAGGATTAAATGCAAGCCGCGTAGAGCTCCTCGCGATCCGCTCGAGTGCTCAGGCTTCGCCTTGAGGAACAGCGAGTCGTTATTCTGTTGCACCAGGATGGTCATTTAAAGATCCGTACAGCCAAGAGCGAGACATTAGCATAAGTAGAAATGTCATTAATGAAAAGGAACTCATTTTACATAGGTGTGAGCATCATCCGCTTTATGTGGAGTCTTGCAATCAATAGGTAATGCTTTGCAATTAGGAAGTAATGCTTTTCAATTTCAAATCCTTTCCAGAGACACATAGATGTGAATGTCCCAGTTACAAACACAATCATGAGAAATTGGTAGGGACAAGTCTTCATTAAAACAGTCCTCATCCTGGGTGACGATATGGTCTCCCTGGAATGCTTACCGAGGTGATATCTGTGAGCCCCCAATCTCCTCGCCCCTTGAAGAACGGTTGTCCCAATGAAATTATGAACATGTATCTGTTTTCTTTAACTCTTTTGTAACATATTGCATTACAGAATTGTCAAGTGATCAATGGCTGTACCACTGTAACCCAATGTGAAAGTGACCGCTTTATTCCATTTTTGTTAATAAAAAGAGTTATAAAAAATAAAAAATAAAACAGTCCTCATCCGAATGAGTCGCCTTACTACCCAGACTATGTTGACTGTGTAGTTGCTCCTACTCGCTTATTTGATATACACTCCTAGCAGTCCATATTGTTTAGATTCCCAGGTACCTCCTCATCCGGTCTGTGTCCAAGAGAGACCGCGACGTCCGCAGCGTGTTTAGAAACCATTTCCTGCAGTGTCTTTTGAGCCACCGGTGAGGTTGCTCGGAGGGTGAAAGCGCGTCCTGTCGCTATCTGCCTGACCTACCCTCACTTGGGGTTGCTGAAGTTGCTAGTGTTAACTCTTTCTTTGTGCCTGCGTTTTACAAGACACCGGTTCATTTTGCACCTGCCTGCGCTTGTAAGACTTTCTTCCCAAATATAGTCATTTTTCATAGGTTTACTTGTTTCCTTAACAAATCACGTGTCTGGGCGTTTCCTGTCCGTGTTTAAGTGGTTACTTTGTGATCTTTTTAACAGATTGGTTTACATTTGGTTAAGATCCCTGCACCCCTGGCAGAAAGACTTCAGGCGCAAGGACATGGGCGTGGCACCAGCTGGAGTCAGCTGTGTATAATCAACGGTTCAACCCACTAAACCAGCCTCGTGCTTTTTTGAGCAGCGATTTAATGTTATCGTTTCTTTGTTTCTGAGATGAGCAGCATTAGAGCTCACCTTATTAACTTTTTATTTCTAGTCAGTCTGCTATCCTAGATTGTCAGTGTTTTAAATCATAGCATTAAAAGATGCAGTGATTGCGTGGCTCTGGGGCTGGGTTGGGCATTGTGTGTGTTTTATTGGTACAGGGTAAATCATTTCACAGCCTCCATCTTGGAGCGGCGGACGGGAGTGCTACAGAGCGGGAGTGCTACATGTTGTACACAGGCTGGCGCCGCTGCGCTTCCCCCCCAGGAGTACTACTGGGGTTCTTCTTTCAGAGACAACACTGAACACGTCATCAGCGCGCGCCACTAAGTTAATTCCTCTGATGAGTGGCAGACGTTGGGTGTTGTAATATTAAAGCGTACGCTTGTGTACATGCTGCCGTTGGCATGCGGTATGTGCTCCTAGCGGGGTCTGTTTTCTGATGCACACGCGTTGCTACAGGGAAGTCTGCACTTCCGGTCTTATTTTTGGGTGGCCAGATTAATTCTACCTCTGCTTCCGGATATGCATCTCTCGAACAAATATTGGACCACTAAGACGGGGCTCTCCAACCCTTTCTGTAATAAGACCAGCTTAGGTTCAATGGACACCATCCTGAGCTGCTGATATTATGAGCGCTTTAATACTGACACATCCGCCAAGTTTACATTAGTGGCCACCACGTGCACAGTGTGCGAGTACATCAGGCCTGGTGCCCAGCAGTCATGTAAAAAGGCATCGTCCATGTGGAATGCCTCTATATGGCCCATACTTAACCGCCATTGCTGCAGTGCCCCTGGCACCCATTTAATATTAGTAACCAGTCTCCCCACATATCAATTATGAGTTCAGAAAATACACACATTTTCGTCTCAAATACTCGCCGTTCAACTTTGAAATGCAGGTATTAATTCAACCAAGCAAACGTGTCTAATTTAGGTAGTTGGGTTGCGTCCAGTAAAGCTACTTACAAGTAGCAGGAGAGCTACCAGCCCCTCCTGCGCTACTAGTTGGAGAAGCCTGGCCTAAGAGCCCAGTTACCAGCGAAGTACCTGGTTTTCTGTTAGTTAACAGCGAAGTAGGAATGTGAAAAGTAAACACTTAAATGGTAATTGCATCCTAAGGCTTTTAACTTCTTATAAACGGCTAGTCTGATTAATTTGAAGTTAACTTTTTTGTATAAAAATCGATTGAACGCTTTAGAAAGTAGCTGCTGGTGAGCAGAGCAATTCTGATTTCCTTTTACAGTTTAGACTCGAATTGGGCTGTCCGAAGACATTCGTCAAGAAAAGGGCACACATATGGTAGAACTTTTGTTAAATTATACTATTATATTTCTTTAAATTGCGTCCAGTTTACATCCCTAATTTGGAAGTCGTTGTACCCCTCAGTTTATGCTTATGCATTCTATATGCACCAACATTATCTCAACATGTAGGCTTGGTTTAGAGTTCACAAGTAGAGAGATTCGGTACAGTCCAGGGTTACTTTTATTGACTTTCGATTAGGTACTTGGCAGTCGGCTAAATGTTCAATATTCAGCTTCAACGGAATACTGTGAGGATGGATAAAGGCTGTTTGAAGCTAAAGCTGACATTTGCTGAATGCTAATCCGGGTTTATAAAAACTTCATAAAAGGGCTTTCCTTGTGTAATGGTGACTGTGGAGTGAGCGTCGACCGGCTACATGAACCTTGGCGTTTTCTGAAGATCAAATCCTGTCTGAAACACCTGAGTTAGTGGATGAAACCCAGTCCAGACTGGTGGCCCATGTAGGTTTGATGATCCTAAGTGTGTGATACATACACGCTGCACAACTCTCCGAGGGGAGAACCACGGTGTCAACATCCACTGTTCAGCCACCAAAAGCAGAGTAGAGTTTACCTCTGATGCACTGAGTAGGAAACTCTGGAACTTCACCCTGGACTCCCTTGAGGGTTCACAGGGACCATTTGTGGTGACCTGGTTCTTCTGCTGCTTTTGTTGTGTCCAAGTTTAGAGAGGAGGGGGGCCTGCGGGTCACGAAGAGCTCTACGTCATACGGCAGGTGTTGTAAATCACAAACCATAGGGTGGTGTGGTTAAGGAGATGGAGTCTGTGTGGTCAGCAGAGACGCTTGTTACGGATTGATGCCAACCGTGTACATCCGTGGGGAGTTTGGAGTCGAGTGAGAAGCAGAGGGGGTACTTTTATGGGACTGGGAGGAGTTCCTCTTAGTGTTAGAATAGGCAAATTTCAGCAATAAAAGGTTTTGTTATAAGAATGTATCAACAGATGCGAAGGTATCCTTGTGAAAAACAGTCGAATTACAAATGCCAAAAAATGTTTGAAACTGTAAAAAAAAAAAAAAAAAGTAGAACTAATGCGTATTAGCAATGCCAATAGGTCTGGCTGGCAACAAAGTGTTTGTCGAGAGACTGGTGAGGCCAGCTACTCAATAACTCATCATACAAGCCCTTTCACTCACGCTTGGACTCATGTATCCATTCAAGAAAAAATGGCAATGCCTAAACATGGAGGGATGTGCTTGCAAATGAAAAATATAAAGAAAAAATTAAATGGAGTAGGTGGCAGTCTTGAGGCGTTTTTGTGCATGGAGTAAATGTACACAGCACATAATCATCTACCTTAAAGGCCTATTGGCTTTATATGTTTTCCAAAATATATCTGTTAGCTGCCACTACCTTAGTCATAACTTTTCATGTTAAGCAGATCAGACCTAGGGCACCTGACGTAACTTTTTCCTAATTACCAGTCAGCCCAGAGCCTTTATGATTGGCTCGTCACCACAAACCACTCAGGCCTGCAATATTGAGCTTGCGTTTTCCCACAGGTTAGCCTGTGGGCACAGACATAACATTGCACATATGTACACAATTACAGTAGACAAAACAATACGCCCGCTCTCGATCGGGTTCACCACATTGCAGATCTTTTACCCCCATGGCTTGTCAGAGGGTAAACCACCTCAAACCCCGACCTTATACAGTCTCTTTGAACCCATATAGCTCAGCACCTTTCAAAGGCCTTAACGCTGCTTAATAGTACTCCACCCTGAAAAGCCTTTTGGCTGTACCATATGCTGTTCGCAATCAAGTCAGGCCTACTGTGTGCGTCGTAAGATTTCATAACATAAAAAGCTGCATGGCCATTGGCTGGTCTCCATAACAACTCGGGTCCAATGTACTGAGTATAGTATTTCCAATCAAGAAGCTGAAACACGCATTTCTCAGTGAAAATTTGCATATGTGCGTTTCCTTCTCTAGATATGAAGTCCCTCCATTCAGGACTGCCGGGGGTTTGTATGATCCATTTACTTCATAATGTAATAATAGGTCGTTCTATGTAAACCAAACTTCCTGCCTTTCACTATTGGAGGAAGGCCACAGGACTGTGGGTGTGAATATGGTTTGCTCAGCACACATCTTATCACTTCTTTATGATGGAATCAATTTAGAAATAAGCACAGAAAAATGTGGCAAGGCAACCCACACTTATTATAAATGTTGTTGTTGCTATCTGTATAGGGCACATGTGATACACGTATGGCCTCGTGATGCCGTGAGCTGTCGAAGTCTTGGATTCCTCTACGGTTCTGTTTTTTTTTCTTGCACCTCGGATTCTGGAAAGTGGACGTTTGTTCTGACTGGTGTTGATATGATAACTATATCTGCAATATAAAGTAGTTGGTTGGCTATCAAGTGTAGTGGAAGAAAATGATGAAGAAACGGGAAGTGGTCGTGATGGTGTTCTGTAGAAAAATGTCCAGATGTGTGGGATCACAGGTGGTGTAGTCAATGACTAATTACAGAGGAATAGGGGACAGAGATAGATCATAAGGCAATAAGAGAACTAGAATTGATAATTGAAGGCAAGGAAAAGAAAGAGCGCATTACGGGAGAATGTAAGCCATTTTGGGGTTATCAGGAATTAGATATCATGGGATGGTGCGTTGTTTTTCAGAGGCACGCGTCTAATTCTACCTATAAGTCTCAGAGCCTGGATTACTGACTGAGCTCACTATGGCCAGTTAGTTATTTTCTAGATAAGTGAATTTATTAGGGAGAATTTGTGGTGCCTGACGTTGACATAAAGGTCGAGAGACAAGTGAGGATTGGTTTGAGTGGAAAGATGACAAAAATACCCAAGACTATAATGCCATCCTGGTAGGAAATTGGCTGTAGGTCCCTGGGAGGAAATTGTGCTGGATATAAAAGGACTTCTTAATGAGGAGAGAAGGTAGCCGTATATTTTAGTTCCAGCGGATCTGTTTTCAAGATGGCCAGATACTGTGTGTTTTGGACACCACCACCAAAACACTAGTAACACCTTTAGAAGATGCATTTGACAGAGAAGGTTTTCCACTATCCGTTTAGACTGCTAAAAGTCTTCAGGTGGTCTTGAATGAGATGAAGAAATGATTGAAAGAAAAGTCATTGAACACAAAATATGTGCCATTTATCATCCAGAAACTGTGGCAAGATTTAATAAAATCTTTAAGGGGAACATACAAGTGGCAAGAAGCATTGGTAGGAGTTGGAAGAAGAGTTTAAGAGAAACGTTAATGTCTTTCAGGGACTCGCCTTTCGGAACAACTGGTAGGGCACAGTTTAAGTTATTGGAAGAAAACTAGGTATCCCAGCACACACCTGTGTACTAAGTGGAAGAAATGAAACCAAAGTAGCGTGAGTCTGAGGGCAGATGCAGAGTGGAGTCCGAGAAAAGAGAAAAAAAAAAGTTTTATGATGAAAGAAATTCGCCGAAACAACTTGCCGTCAAAGTGTGTGATGAGAATGTGGTATTAAGTGCCTGTTGACAGAAAACTATGACCGAAGTGCACCTGTTGTATAATTATTCAAAGATGGTTTAAGGACCCAAGAGGTGCGTTAGAGGAACTTACAGGACTGCTGTGAGTAAGTGAGAAAGCATCGGAAGCAACTCACTCTGTGGACAAGGAGGATCACAGGTCTGCAGTCATGGGCTGATGGCTGCCAGAAAAGTGTTTATTAAAAATATGATTCATGGAAAATGGGTTACGAAGAGGCCTGCTTATTACAGTAATTTTATTTTGTGATAATGTTGCACAAATCTACAACAGCAGGACAGTGTTGAGGTTTTAATATTACTATGTTGGTTTTTAATGGTCAAGTATTTTTTTGTTTAATGTATTTTTAACAGTAGAACATGTTTCACTGCAAGAAACATTGCGGCTCCCTGTCCACGATGTAGATAGTAATAAAATCAACCCACAGATTTTGATATTATCGATGTATATAGGTTAATTGGCTGTTGCGTTGAATGCACCGTGGGAAGAGAGGTGTGAAGCATCCGAGGATGTAAGTGGGTCACACAAAGTGTGAGGCAGGCGGCCTGCAGGACAGGAGGGCGGTTTGATGGTAGGAAGGCCCAGAAGGAGCTTGGTGGCGGCTGCGGCGCATTGTTAATAACATCAATTTATCTTAAAACCGCTGTGAGGAGTTGTACTTTCACAGTCCGCTAACAGTTCACCGACGTCACTAGCTCGAGTGTCTGGGAAAGGGGTGGTAGGCAAACCTCCCTGACCTGTCCAAGGCACACGGTGAGAGAGTTCCAGCATCTTTAAGTATCTTCCTGGGAGTAGCTCCTGTCATACAAGAGATGTGAGCAGGAGAACTTCCATTCAACAGCAGGACCCCATCCTCCCCCCTCCACCCCCCCACACCAGGTTCTACATGGTTGCTGGTACATTCTACACACCACTGGCTAATACCACACCCTCCCATGCATTTACATTTATAACATAAGTAAACTGTACTATAGCCAAGGCCACTGCAATTATGCAATTGTGCGGCAGCTACGATTTTCGCATTATTTTAGATTTGCCACATAATCCATTTGCCGCATAATCTGCAGATTTTTAACAAACAAAGGATTGTGTTTCTAGCTTCAACAGTTCAAAAGTTTCTAAAAAAAATATAGCAACACGTGTTGCCGCTCAGTGGAAGGCCCTTTGCAAAGCTGGCCTGATCACCTTTCTTCTGCTTATTGATATATTTGGGTGTTAAACTGGTACAAATGAGGTGCAACCAATGGCTAAACAGTGTTACCAAGTTTGAAAATGACAAAATAATGAGGTAGTACTGTTCAAAATGTGCCACATTAGGCTGCATAATTTGCCTTTTCTTGCTGCATGATTTACTCAATCCTGCCACATAATTTGACCCTCTCCTGCCGCCATTGGCCTAAAAGGGCTTCAGCTTCCCCGTCGTGTGTCTCAAATCCCGGGCTACTGCAGCTCCAGCTGCTGTGGGCATGGCTGGGCAGTGTCTGGAGTCTTATCTCCGGCACGGCCGAGTTTTCCACAGGTCTTTAAAACCATTTGCATATTTACATACCTTTGTAAACTGGTTACCAAGGCTTAGTTTATCCCTGGGCCCCTACTCTGCCTATTCCTTACATATGTAGTTTACATTTATTGCCATAGTGTGAGAATGCATTTCATGAAAAGGAATATAAAGTAGGGTTGCCAAAAGAAAAATGGCAGCCATGTGTTATTTAAAGAGCCTGCAAAGGCCTCGTCTTGACACTAAATAGGGTTATAAATAAAGTATGCATTCATTTGTAATGTGACTTTTCTGTCTTTGTTTCCTTTAATTATCAGTGATGGATCATCCAGGCAGCCCTAGAACACAATTAAAAGTGTTTTCTATCTTTATGCGGTTCAAAGCTTGCACAGATAGGTGCTGAAAATCCGGATTTAGGTGACGGCTTATTTTTGTCCCGTCTGGGACATCAAAATAATGAGCTGGCAACCCTAATCATAAGACTGGAAGTTTGTTGCAGGATCAGCACATTATTTATTTCCTTCGCCCTCCATCCCTGATTAATGCCATAATAGCAATAGTTTAACTTGTATCTGAAACCCTACGCTGCCGTCAATAACCTGCTGAGTTACTTCAAGTGTCTGGGAATGCACCCTGCATTCAGCCAACTCACTTCTCATTCTCACTCTTCACTTTCACGCTCACCCTGCACTCAAAGCGATGACCATGCACTCACACTGATCACCATGCACTCACACTGATCACCATGCACTCACACTGATCACCATGCACTCACACCATTCACCCGTTCGCCCTGCACTCACAGTGACCACACTGCACTCACAATGTACTTGTGCTGTTCACCCTGTACCTCACCCTGCGGTCACACAAGCACACTACTTACCCTGTACTCATGTGACATTTCACTCACCTGTCCCTGAAGGGAGTGTGTGTAAACTATGGCTAGCGCTATAAAAAAAAAAAGAAATGTTTGTCTGAAAGGCACTATAGAGCGATGAGGTGCATTGTTGGTGAGTGGTAGTGAGGGAATTCATGGAGGAGGAAATGGGGGGAAGGGAACTCCAAAAAAGACTGTTGCACCATCTGCCACCCTTGCTGGGCGTGTTAGCCCCCTCCCACTCTGAAGTTTGGGTCTAGTTGCGACCCTGCCTGCCGCATAATTGCAGTGGCCCTGACTATAGCTAGATGTACAAATGAATAAATGCATTGAGCATACACATGACTGAACACCTATAGGTCGCAGCGTAAACAAGTGCATTTAAAAACACAGAGAAAGATGGGTTGTCACATCTAATGTTGAAAATAAATGCACACCAGTAGTCCTAAAAAAGAAAAACAGAAGTGTGAAGCTCTCCAGATTGCATAAAGAAGGCTGTTTGGACTGAGGTTAGAGGAACACACACACTGTGAGAATCTCTCCAACACAATCACACTGGAGGTCGCTTACCCCTTGAAGTGCTACCCTACTTGCAGCATCACGTTTTACTATTGGCTTTGGAAGATGTGTTGTCCAGTTCTTACCTGGACCTATGCACTCGAGCACCACCCCTGCCTTGTCGCTATTCCACAATGCCTGTCACTCGGCCCCACTTGTCATCCCACTCTCATCTCAAGCGGGGCAGATATTATGACAATCCTTCTAGAGACACTTTCCAAACTTCATCCTGGCCAAATCCCCGACCTTGCACCTTTGATGTGAAAACCCTCCGCTTCCACCATCCCTTTGGGATTTCCACGCACTTCACCTGCATCCATGGTGCTGATTAAAAACCTCTCCTGAATCCTGCCTCTTGTCACGTGGACAATATGTCCCACTTCCCATTTTTCCAGGGAAGGGTCTGATATCCTCACAGCATCTTCTTTGTGAACACTGCCTGGCGTGATGCATCCATGCATGTCCTAATAAATGCCATTAAGACCATTTATATAGCGCACATCACAAGCTGAAACGCCTCTTGGCACTTTATTAGCAAGGGCCGCCTTGAATGGAAAGCCTAATCCGGTCCTGTTAAGATTTTAGCAACGACATGCACACTGCACACACACCACCGCTGTTGGCACCCAACCAACAGAGCTAACCTATCCGCTTCACTCATCACGTGGCCACCAGATTCCATAGCAGAAAATTGGTGATTAATTTAGACGTTTTCCTCGAGCCCTGGGATAGTTACGTCTATTTCAGGCGAGGACTTCGAAACTTAAGGTTTGCGGGCAGTCGAGAGACTTCCTCACGAGACTTCGGTTGTGTACGAATGTGAGCACAGAGAGGTATCTGTGTCATTCTCTGCTTAGCCTTTTCTCAGATCGATACGAATACCGATGTTTAGGTCGGGCCTGCCAGACAGCACAGATATCTGGTTGCAGAAGGCATATTGTGGGCTTACTGAGACCATAGAGGGGCTTGTAGCCTGCCCACTGCATATCATTGCTTGGCTTTTCTGTCACTCTCATTTGCCTGCTTCTTATTGGAGGCTTACCTTGTCCATCTTGTTTCTTCTGTGCCTCGACTGGAGCACCGCCAATGTACTTGTGTCCCGGAACTGAAGCAGGCCCAATTTACTTGTGTCATGCCGCTGCTCACTTTAAGGGAACTATTTTTTTTCTTTTGTCTGTAACACTCCATAGGAGTGCATATAGTTTGCAGCTCTCACTAGTGCGCTTCTCGCCCGTGTCATGCTCCGTATTGCCCTATTGCGAGTGTTTCTCCACCCTGTCTGCCCGATGCTCTCACCTCTGTGTTCTTCTCGCCTCTTCCCCCGCCCCCCCCCCCCCAGCTCCACAATGATCTCTCCTGTGTGCTTTTCTCCCCGCGCCCTACATGTTGCTCTCTCGCTCGCCCAATTGCTTCTCCGCTTCCCCTCCGTGCCCTCCATGGTGCGCCCCCCACCGTTCCCCATGAGTTACTTCAATCTACCTAAAACTCCATGTTGCTTTTTTGCCCCCGGCTCACCCCGTGCTGCTTCCACCCCACCCATATTGCTTCAGACCATCCCTTGTCGTTTTACTCACTCACTCTAAAAAAAAAAAAAAAAATAAGCAGTTTTGCACATTTTTATTTTCTTTTTATTTACCAATCAAACTCAGATCTGCACACAAAAAAGGGGGGAAACTGTTATTTTTTAGGCAGGTGCAAGCGTATGACAAGGGTGGCCACATCACAGGCTTACGCAATAGGTCTCAAAGGCGAGATCAATTGGCTTTACCAATGCTTCGTTTACATGTAGGAATGTTTAAACGTCTGTCTCCTTTCTGGCATTAATGCCGTGCCGTCCTACGCACAGGTATTTTGTTATAAATAGTTGGGGTGTTACGATGTTTTGTCTGTGTGCCCTTGTTAAAATATATATTGTTTCACAACTTTAATTAAAAGTCCAATAAAACGAAGAAGTCGAGGGTAGTGTACGTTCCAGCCCTTTGCATCTTTTACAATGGCAGTTCCAAAATAAACTGACACTTAGTGGATTAGTACAAGGAAGCAGCGATTACTAAACCCACAGCAGCCCCCCTAGCTGCTGCTTAAAATGGATGACATTTTAACGAGATTAAGATTTCTCTGCTGTAAAGATGGGCCGCGTGCGGGATGCAGATGGCGCGAGCCGCGCTCTCTTCCTGCTCTGGTCGCAGATACATGTGCCTGCGGCGCGCGGCTCATAACTCACAGGTGAAGGAGCCCAAAGGGCGCCCTCCTCCTCGCGCCGGTGACGCAGTGTAAGATGCTGAGCGGGACTCGCTGCGTCCTGAGCATTAATCCCAAGCGCCGGAGGATGCTGGGATCGCTTGTTACCCTGGAGGCCATCAGTCACACTGTTGGCCCACTCCAGGCGCGCGGGCGGGCTGTGGGGGCACCTGTTCATCCTGAGGCACAGTGCGCAGGTGTCCACCCAGGGCGTAGCTTTACAGGGGGTGTGACACTCCCTCAAATAAATGCACTCGTAGTTGGGTCTGGGGGCCCAGAATCGGGTCTGCTACGCGTGTTGGTTTTAGACAGGGGTCTACGCTGCGCAGGGGTCCACGCTGACTTCACTTCACAGGTGGGCATGCTGCACAGGTATCCGCGCTACACTGTAAAAGTGTCCCCTGTGCACAGGTGTCCGCACAGCACAACTGTCCACCATGCACCGGGGTCCTCCCTTCTCAGGAGGACTTGGTCGGTAGGAATGCCCACATGATGAGTTCGGTATCGCAGGCAACCGGTTCCAGGGCAGTTGAATCCCTTTAATCCGATTATTTATTTCAGTTCCTTTATCTGTATTTGCTTCTGCGTCAGTGGATCCATCAGTTGCGCTTCTTTTTGTGCGCAAATCCCCCGGAAGCCGGTCTTAAGGCAAAGGTGCACTGTACTTATTGTAAGTTTTATATAGTATTATGTGTCCTCTCTCTGTTACTTTAGAGTGCCGGAGGAACGCACAGCATAATGTAACTTTAAGATATGATGCGTGGAGAGGGGGAGCTCTTCTCGGTGGGCGTAGCGCGAATCGTATGTTATGCGATTGCGTCGCCTGAACAGCTGGGGGTTCCCTGATAAACCGGTCTGAATACTTCAGTCTTCGGGACTGTCCTGATTTCAGTGTGGTGGGTTCAGCGCTCGAGAGCGATGCAGGGCATTCGGAAATCCAGGCCCTCGCGCGCTCAGCCTCGGTCACCTTCTTTGGGTCTCTGGGAGCATCGGAGGGGTCGGCTGTGCGGGCAAAGATCTGAGGTTCAGCCAGGGACCTCATTCTGGGGGTTGGGGGGAGTCTGTTTCTGCAGATACTCTGGGCCTTTGCCCAAGTGGTCTTGTGGATGGCACCCATGACCCGAGAGCCAGCAGAGAGCCTTCAGCTCTTCCCGCTGTCCACTCTCCACTCTCCACTCTGGGCATGGCAGGTTTGTCATTCTACTGATTTTCACTCTCTACCTCTGATCACTCTTTCTCAGTGTCTCGGTGCTCCTCGCCCAAAAGGCACAGCACAAGGTCCCCAGCCTCGGCCCTCCTCTCCCTCTGTAGTTCAGCTTCGCTAAATCATTACTTCCTTCCACTTCTCCCTCCTTGTCTTTGCGAGCCTCGGTCATCTTGCTCTCTTTTCCCACATTCACTCCACACCTACAGACACAGCCCTCTAATCGCCTGAAAGACGATCAGTCACTCGGTGGCTAGTGAGCCACTCATACTGCCCCTTCGGCACTTCCTTCCTCCTCTTCTGTATCTACTTCCAGCGATGCTTCCTTGTCCCTCCGACACCTCGGCGTACACTTGAGCACTTCTCTGGCCACAGAAACCTTCATAGCCGACCTGGCTACAACAGTTGTATTTCGATCATAAGCCTTAGAAAAATCCATCCACACATTTGCGTCCTCGTGGCGAAGACATTGATGCCTTTTCTTGTGCTCTGAAGAAATTACCATTGCAGCTTCGGTTAGTTTACAATGCGTCATTTTGCTTCACTGGACGGTTTTGTACAATTTGCAACAAGGACCCTACAGCAAGCTAATGAAACGCAGTCTTTCCTCTAACTGCGGCCACCAAGTAGGCTGACTAGAAGCCTACAACAGGGGGCCTTGAAAAGTTTTGTCCCCACCGTTGGGGGAAGGAAGAGGCATGTCTACCAGGGTCCGGCACACAGTCTCGCCTAGCTGAGACTTGACACCAACAAAGGGAGTGTGCCGTCCCGCCAGAAGACCAGAAGATGTACCCTGGCTCTGGTCCAGTTGTATTTCCCAGCTCTCGGGGATCCTTATTACAAGGATGCCATAGCCCTCACCCACCTAGGAGGCATGCCTCACCGTCAGGCTACCTCCTCGCTGGTTGGGTGATGCAATGCCCATTCGGCGCCCAAAAACTGAGGCTCTGTGATGGAAGACTGTTTTCTTTACCCCGGCCCAGTGTTTGTCGGAACTCAAGTCTCTGCCCAAATAGTGGGAAAAAGGGTAAACAAGTGATTAATATTGACTACGGGCACTCTCTTCGTAATCTGTATTCCTGCCAAGGGATGGTGTCAACATTACAAACGCGACTGAACCAGAAGCAGGCTTGTAATGAGCCCTGGATGTGTTCAGTGGGTTCAACAGGTTTAATGTCCGAGAGGTCTGGACGTTTTGTCAGGACCGTGAACAGACTTTAATCTCCTCAGTCTGTAAAATTGTAGATCACTAGATTCAAAACCGATAAAAGACAAAAAACAATACACATCAAAATAACATTGGTTGTGATGCAGTCCCTTCCCTCGCAGATACTGCATGTGCCTAGAAAAACGTTCTGCACGGAGCACGTTTCGGGTCGGCATCATGGCCACAACCCATATAATGCATATAGCGTAAATGAAGCAAGGAACTTTACCAGTTTGGTCCATTAATGAGGGTCCCATAGGGAACACTGGGAGCACCGGCTCCTCCCCAACGCTGTATGGCCGAAGCGATCCGGATTAACTTCCCTGTCTAGGAGCGGGGTCGGACTTCTCTGCAACAAGGTCCAGCGGGCACTTACTTGATTCTAGAGGAGGCGCGGTGAGAATTGCACATATTTGGCCTTAGCGCAATGTCTCTTCACTGAGCTATCGCTCGTCAATGAATCCTGACCTAGACTAGACTCGGTCAACCATCCTCTCCTGGTGGCACCAGCCCTCCAAGTGTGGCCTGGAGAGGTCAGTCCTCCTTCCTAGACTCATGGATGGGAAGTCTCTTGAAATGTGCTCTGTTTCTCGGTTCCTCCTCCTTCAAGAGTGCTGTTGAGCGCCACCTAATCCTACAGGAACCCCAATCACCAACCTCAGCCTAGCCTGGTCTCTAGGCGAGGCCTAGCAGTGTAAGTATGAGCGGTCATTCAGCGCTTCTCATGTCTGGCTGGTAAATGCTTCCTCAACAGCTGGTATGGAGTGCCTTTCTTGTTGAAATGCTTTTGCTGCAACTTCAAATAAATATGAATTCAATCGGTCAAATAAATAGGAAATCGATGCAGCATTTAGACTCCTGCAGATTGCATCCCTTAGCAGGAAAGACTGTTTTTGATTGGCTCGCAACGACCTGCCTGAGCAGTCGGCACTAAAAGTTTATTTAATTGCCAGCGCGGTCCCCTTTCACTTTAGCAGCCGTGCTACGATACTTTTGTTTGTTTGTTTATTTTTTTTGGTGAAAGCGCCTCATACGGCGCTTTCACCTTAATACCGGCCGCACCTTTTCTTTAGACGCTGCTCACTGTAACCTGAATACGGCCACCAATAAAGTGCTCTCGCCTTTGTGAGAGTTTGAGCTATTGACATTATAAATAACCAGGCCTTTTATATGTGTGTTGGTTTTAAAAACACATAAATAAAAGGCATTGTCATTCACAATGCCAATAGCTTAAACTCTCGCAAATGCGACACCTATTGCATTGCAAATGCTTGTTCCTTCTTGTGTGTTGGCCAGACGGGACGCGGATAATCTTCTGATAACTTACTCCTGCATGCTGGCCTCCATACGCCACATGCTGGCCTCCATACGCCACATGCTGGCCTCCATACGCCACATGCTGGCCTCCATACGCCACATGCTGGAGCCTCGATACGCCACATGCTGGAGCCTCGATGCGCCACATGCTGGAGCCTCGATGCGCCACATGCTGGAGCCTCGATGCGCCACATGCTGGAGCCTCGATACGCCACATGCTGGGGCCTCGATGCTCCACATGCTGGGGCCTCGGTACGCCACATGCTGGGGCCTCGGTACGACACATGCTGGGGCCTCGGTACGCCACATGCTGGGGCCTCGATACGCCACATGCTGGAGCCTCGATGCGCCACATGCTGGAGCCTCGATGCGCCACATGCTGGAGCCTCGATGCGCCACATGCTGGAGCCTCGATGCGCCACATGCTGGGGCCTCGATGCGCCACATGCTGGGGCCTCGGTACGCCACATGCTGGGGCCTCGGTACGACACATGCTGGGGCCTCGGTACGACACATGCTGGGGCCTCGGTACGCCACATGCTGGGGCCTCGATACGCCACATGCTGGAGCCTCGATGCGCCACATGCTGGAGCCTCGATGCGCCACATGCTGGAGCCTCGATGCGCCACATGCTGGAGCCTCGATGCGCCACATGCTGGGGCCTCGATACGCCACATGCTGGGGCCTCGGTACGCCACATGCTGGTGCCTCGGTACGCCACATGCTGGAGCCTCGGTACGCCACATGCTGGCCTCGATACGCCACATGCTGGCCTCGATACGCCACATGCAAGGACCATCCTTGTTATGTAACATGGCTTTTAGGTCACTGTTTTGAGTAAATATTCTCCGTCTTGCCCTGTCTAACATATTAGAATTCTCTGCATGACTCCTACATTTTTTTTAAAAATGTGTTTAAATTAATGTTTTAATTCTTACCCATATTTTCCGAATCCAAGGTTGCCGAACCTATTCTTGGGTGAAATCGCAACCTGTTTTCCACTATAAAAGGGGCTCCACTTAAAAGTCCAGCTGCGCTGCTGCTGTTCCTGAATCGTTGCTCGCTCACTGGACTCTGTGGATTCTCCTCGCTCTCTCCCCAGTTATTCCTCTGCTATTAGCGCCGCTGCCTGGCCTGGTTAGCTCGAAGATTTATTCATGGCCGCCAGTTCTTTCTCTTTCTTGCTGGAATATTTTCTGGAGCATTGCTGGACTAGCTGTACAGCCTGACGTCTGGTACCGCCTCTGGAGATAAGCAGCCATTTCTGTGACCCAAGAAGACCCCCCCCCCAGCCCAGGGTTTGTAGGCCTAGTGTGACATCATTCACCGGCTGACCCCTTTACAGTCTGTCTTTCTGCAGCTTGCCTCTGTGAAGTGGGCAGTGGCGAACCCCTCTCTTTAAAAGACATGTGTTTTGCCCCCAGTAAGAAGCGGTTGAAGCTCAGATGTTTGCCCCCAATTGTTTGAAGATCGAGGTCCCACCTCGTTCGAGTGACTTTAATCTGAAAAGTAAATTTCTCTATAAGTAATTCACAAACGTGCATGCGCATAAAGGCAGGGATTGGTTGATGTGCAGGGCTCTCTGGTTTACAAGAGCCGAATGCGGCCAAAACATAAACACGGAAATTGTGTTCATATGGCATGTATTTGCATTTTTAAGAAGAACGTCTCTTTGAACGGTGGCGGGAGAGGAGTGTGTGTCTGGTCACCTCATGGCTTTGCGACAGGCAAAGCTGTGAGTTCTCAGATGTATTTTGCCTTAGCAGAATGCAGTCTAATCTAGTTTACTAACTGCAAATTGCCCTCCAGCCCTTTCCGCATAATTTAGCAAGAGGACCAGGTGCTGCCATTTAGGAAAAGTACACAATCCAGTTAATATGCATAATTAAAAAATGTAAATCACATGGGTAATTAAGTATTGGCACGCGGCAAACAAGCCTGTGAAATGTGGCGCATGCGTGCAGCCGGTCCGGGCTCAGTGTGAACAGTGCCCGTGGCTCGTTCGGGCCGCGTGCATTCACGTGTTCCTCATGGCTTGAGCATCGTGCGCAAACCGCTTCTTTTTATTAAAATCGAGCAATTTTCACAACTTTCCAGTTTTTCAAATATTTTCTGACCCACTGTTGGATCCCGTTAAGGAGCGCATAGGGCAGGCAGGGGTCGAGGACTTGTACCACTACTGTCCGAAGGCTTACCCTACGACGACTCTGCAGAGTGCGCCAAGTGCAGCTCGTTACGCGCTGGATTCTCAGGAGTAGCAAGGGCGAGTAGGCACAGGCTCCTCAGAGAGGTTAGTGTGGGATTACGCAGGCTCAACAATCCATTCCAAACCCCTCCTCCCCACGATACAATACAATCCGTGCCCATCCGTGTAAAAGATTACACGGAAAACATGGAATTCCAAAACACCTCCAATGATGCGTGAATACCCGTTTCACAGGTGCAGGTCTTTGTACTCTGTTGCCTACGTTGACTAGGCCTCCACCTGTCTCTAGTAAGTGCCCCTTTCACTGGAGTCCCTCCCCACCAGGTTCAGAGTTTGAAGTAGGTCTATGAGTGCAGCCTGCCCCCCCTCCCCTCCTAGTTTGATCCTAGCACTCAATCTCTAGCTGGGGCCCTCTCAGTCTCTCACCAACTTTGTAGGAGCAGATCTGGTCTGGATCTCACCGGTAGCCAGAATCATCCTGGTGACTCTCAGCGCTCTTCCCAGAAGCTGTGCGGCAGCCGATTGCGCAGCGTAGGTCGGACGGTGATGGCAGGATCTGGGGCTTCTGTCATTGTCCCTCTTCCGGGCAGCGGGCTGCAGGTGGCGGCTCACTCTGGCACCCCAGTGGGTACTTGACTCATGGCATAGGTCACTCCAACACTCTGGTGAGCACTTAGCGCTTCTTCTTGAGTGTGATGGGCACACGCCCGCAGATGATGATTCTTTGGGGCAGGAGAACGCCAGGTGATATCTTTGGCACATAGTGGCCCGAGGCAATAGCCTTCATTCTACATGAGGTACCCTCAGGGCACCTCTCTGATCATTGGGTCTTCCGGACTGGTTCTAACCCAGCGGCACATGTAGGCAGCTCCATAGTCACACAGTCCACTTGTGGGGCACACAGGCCACCAACAGACGCTTAACCCTGCTTCAGTCGGGCACACTACTCCAGATGCCGTGGTAGCTATGACGGGGATAAATGAGGAAGATTCCACTTGGCCCGGCCCCGCAGTACGGTCATTCCTTCGGCACGCTTGCTTAGAGCGTCTCTGTTGGACTGGCCCTGCGCCAGGGTCCATTACTGCATCTCCTTCAATGATCTGCTCCCCCTGCAGGGTTGGCGCTTCCTCCCTTTGCTCACAGGCAGGATGTCTTGGCACCCACCTCAGCCCAGTAATTCCTCCTTCAGTTTGGCCTCCAGGCGATGTTCCTTCTCCTCTGGGCAGTTAGTTGTCAGGGTGACACCAACCTCTGGCTGCATAGTAGTCCCCGAGTACTCTTCCACCCCGTTCTCAGTAGAGGAGTCATAACATCTAACAAAGATGGGACTTGAGCTCCTGTCTTTGTTCCAAATTCACATCCAGAGCTGTGTATTACAGGTCCGCTTCCTTAGAATCTGCCTCGATTCCCCTTTCGTGAGTCCTTCCCAGGCCAACTTCCAGGCCTGGCTTTTGTCTGCAAAGATGCTCTGCCCAGCGGGACAGTCTCCAGGTGGAATGCCCACCACAGAAGTACAAAGAGGGGTGAGCAGGCTGCACCCAGCTATGTATGACCCCGCACACAGAGATCAGGAATGGAGACAAGAATCTGTGCCCCTTCAAAGGACAGCAGGTACTCCAAGGCTCTCCTGTGCCCCCTACCATCTGCCGTCAGTCATTTACAGCCCAATGTATGAAGGAGGGCCTTGGCACTTCGAAGGAAAGCCGGTCTTCTCTTTCCACACTATAGCGTGTGGTGCTCTTTCTCCCATCTAGGAGATGCCAGCAATTCACATATGGTGCCCGGGGAAAGCAGCCCCCTCCAGCTTGTCTTCTGGTCGAGGCTGGGGACTTCCAAAATGGCACTCACAGGCCTGTTTCACTCGTGCAAGGCACACTATCAATTCTAACACACATGTTCATGTACAAGGGATGGGATGTTGGCGTTTTGGATTTTACAGCCAAACCTTAGATGAATGGCCTGTTATGTCTCACGTGTAAAAAGCATGTCCCTATAATTCACCATCCATGGTACACTGCCGGTCACAGCTCTCCACGCATGAAACCCACGACAGGGCTGGTAGTGTCCTGTCACCACAAAGGTGTATTTCGTGCACCCCTCCCTGTTCAAGACGCGGTCTGGAAGCCATCATTTTCAAAAGACCGGGTGTAAGTCAATGTGCACACACAGGATTAGTGTGTGGCATGACCGAAAATTAAAAAAACAGGATCAGAGGTGTGCATTTCAAGCACACAGGGCAGTGGACACCACTGTACATCATGCAGGGCCATTGCCGTCCTAACGCGCATGTACATTTATGGCACCAGTGTCCAAAGCGCTTTACTAATTTGTTGGTAAATGTGCATTAATTGCAGTGAGGGCGCTTATTACTCCAGATTAGTAAATGTGTCCGTCACGCTTCTGGTGCCCTTCTGATGCCAGTGGGCGTAAGTAGAACAACATGACCTTAAATCTGGAGAAAGCTAAGCAGCTTTGGTTTGCTAGAGTCTGGTCTCATCGGCTGGTCCATTGTTGCCTCTAATCCCTTCTGCGGATGGATGAGCAGCGTGAACTGATACTTAATAGGAGATTGTCTAAACCCCGCTGCATACGTCTCACGGACTCTCCAATGGTTCCAGCTCCTTTGATAAATTTCTTGCACCACCGAGTTTGACTTTCAGGCTTGTTGGCAAGTAGCCAGTGGGTCTTGTGTACTTCAGTGAAAAGGGAAGATGAACGAATAGAAAACAGCGCAGTCCACCTGTGCACCTCCTCTCAAAAGTTGAAGACGAGGCACTTGCCAGAAGGCATTGACTTTGACTTTCATCCTATCAGCCGTAGCCAGGTCCGTCTCCACAGTTGCAGATCAAGAACCATACGTATATTACACATAATGTAACCTAATGAACGCCCTTTTATGAAACTGTCAATCCAGTCAATCCAAAAGTGTCTAATCGCTTTCTTACCCAGCAGATCTTACAGTGCTTTGTGGAGACCCATCCCTTTCAACGTTGATGGCATTTAAACATTATTACGCGATCCGATTGGCCAGCGTATTTCCAGTGACTTAGACTCTATTTGTCAAAACTGCATTGCACCACTGGGGGAATCTTTGAAGCCGATATTTACCTTGTCCTTGCATTTTTGGGAGGTATATAGCATAGAAGCACCAAAGGTCTAGTAGAACGTTTGACACTCCCCCCCCCCCCCCCCCCTCCCACCCCCCCACCTCCAACCCCTCCGCCCATCTAGGTGATGACACCCAGATCATCCATTCTGGCGAATATCCCACCCTTGTGCTACCACCACCGAGAAGACGCAACTGGACGGGCCCGTTAGTACTGCACAAGGCCCTGGCGAGACCACATCCGCAGAATTTGTCCACTCTCTTGCTTCAGTGAAAAAAAGTGTGAAAAGTTTACTTCAAAGATGGCCACCAATTTACTTATATTATTAAACAACTGTTTAAGGAAAGGATTCATGGCGTCAACTGGTTGCAGTGAATTCCCGTTGGACACAGGTAATTGAGCGTGCATCTCCGCAGCATCCTGCGTGCATCTCCGCAGCATCCTGCGTGCATAAGTATATAACGGTCTGTTAGAAGTTAGTAGTGCACTTGTGTAACCTGTAAGTGAGTTGTGCATGCTCAGACACACCGAAGTGCTAGTACGGAGAGTTCAGTCAGTCCTTGGCTGGCTGCTTTTGTTACAGCGCAGAGTTACCGTATGAATGACAATACCTTGGTGCAGTGTAAGGCACATCCTTTACCAGTGGGCTGGCCAGAGGGATTCGCAATGTACACAGCACCGTCGTGGCAAGCAGCGACAGGTGCTGGAGCGAAGGCGAGCACACACAGACGTTCTCAGAATGGCATTGGATTAAGTGATGACCAGACTGAGCTATGGAGGGGTGGGCACTTTGAATGTGTCCTGGGCTTGCCAACATCAGCACATCTTATGCAAGAGATCACCATGCACGAGAACTTCGGTGGTGGATCCAAAGCCCTTTGCCTGTTCGTGCTTTGACTTGTGGTAATCCTTGTGTGGATGCTGGAGGTTTGCCAACAAAGATGCCTGCAGCTTCGTTCACGAAAGACTGGTTGTACCTGCTGAATAAGATAGTTATTTGCTGTTCCTGGCTTGAGTACAGCCAGGTTGCAGGCTATAAAGTAAGGCTGTGAACCTGACAGCCTGCCATATTGTATGTGGCCGGCATCGCTCGCTTGCCGTTTCTCCTCTAGCAGATTAAAGGTAGCGCTCTTGAAGGTGTTGTGCTTTTTGTTACTTTGTGGACACTTCACTTGTCTCTAAATATTATTGTCTTCTCTAATGCAATTCTAGGGTCATAAGTAATTCTAGTGGCTGCCTGTAGTGTGTCCTGTTGGCTTCTTGCCACCTCTTCGCTGCTCTCTGTGATAGACATCCTGATTTCTGTAGGTCTTTCGATGTGATTTTGAGATCGGTTAGAAGCTGTCTTTAGTCTCTTCTGTCAAAGTATCCCAGCGGATAGAGAGTGCAGCTGTGGGGGTGACCTGTCAGTTTGAGGCTCTCAACCTGTGTGTGGTGTTCTATCAACTCTTGTCTTTGTGAGCTGGCCCTTTATGGCCAAGTTAGATGAGTTTCTAGAGAGAGGCTGACATGTTTGCTACAACTCTCTTGTGGCTAATACTGTATTCGTTGGATTCCTTGAACATGGAGTGATGTTTGGCGTCTTTCACTGGGCCAAGATTGACTGTAGGTCTGTTTCTTTCCCTGGTTATGAATGACTTCAAGCGTATTGTCCACATCATGGTCGTATGAATAAAGTTACGCACCGAGCATACTATCTTCGATAAACAATTACAAGAATGTGACAAGTTATCTACCACTGTACCGAATACTCAAGATGGCTTCTCCTTCTTTAATTGTCTCCTTGTTCTTCTTCCAGACTTCATTACATGGTCTGTGCTTTTAGCTCCTCTACCTAATGACATTCCAAAGATGTGCCATTTTTCCGTTATGGAATTCTGAGTTTTCTTCTATTATACAAATGGACTTTTGAGATTAGCATCTTAAGCCTGTTCTCTTCCTTGTCCATTTTCCTTTATTGAACTGTTCCAGCTGATGACTTCTGTTTCTTGGTGATTGCTCGTGTCCTCATCTCTGGATTGAAAAGCATCTTCTCTAAAGGAACTAGTGATGTGAATGGTACAGCTGAGCCCTTGCCCGCTACATGTTTCTGAACACTATTTTTGTTCAGTGTGCAGTCACACCTTGCTGGTTCCATGCATTGTTTCTATAGTGTCCTTTATTCAGGTGAGGGACCTCTAGTTCTGATGAGATAATAAGGTGTCTAGAGGCTAGGGCATGTCAATTTGCTCAGATTCGGATCATCAACCATTCGCCCGCTCTCTGTTCTCGTTCAGTAGGTACTGTCATGCTCCAGTGAGAAGCCGCTCGGAGACATTGGTTTGTCACGGCCTGATGTCCCAGAGTCACAGGTGAAGGATCTTCCTGATATAACCGTACAAGAGAAGGTAATGAAAGTGGCTGAAGCAAGATCCTTTGACGCAGTCTGCCCTCCACGACATACCCATCGCATGGAGAGCCATAGCTTCTCATTTACAGACAAAGTTTTACAATCACTGGAAAGGGCTTAAATAGCGACAAGCTAGAAAAATAGACATAATATAACCTTAAGTGTCAGTAGAAGGGTTTATGTAAGCTTTCTGATACTGCAGCCCGTTCTTCGTTCTCTTGGCTCTTGTTACACTGATGGCGAGGCGGACAGTGCAGGTGAATTTATTCTCCTGCGTTATAGACCTGCTGAATGATGGGCAGCAGTTACGCGGAGGGCTTGCTGAACTGAAGGACGTATGCAGTGGCGGCTGGTTCATTGAGTGCGTGAGCGGGTGACTATGCTCCACCAGAGCGACATTTTTGAGCACTCGACCTCAATGCAGCATTAGCACAGTATGCCCCAGGTAGGTCCATCCACAGAGAGTGCTCCTCAGCATCATCTGCTGATGGATGGATGGATGGCTCGACTGCGAATGGGTGAGAGGTGCGCATGGGTGAAACGTGTATCACACATGGACTGCTTTTTGTGGACGCAAGGCTTAGGTCCCAGGCGGAGTATTATGCCAGGACAGCTGTGCCTGCTGTCCTGCCTTGACAGACATCTATGGTGAGGTAAGGGCTGTTACCATGGAGAAGAGGAGCCTGTGGGCCTTGCTGGGCTTGAAGAAGAAACATGGAGGGTGCCACTAAATACTTGATGAAGGGCACCTGCCGAGCCTCCTCGCTTCTTGAACTTTTTATCAAAATCACTGACCTGTTTACCAAAATCACCCAACCTCCTACGCTTTAGTGAGATGGAGCGGGTAACTAAGAGAGGGGATTCCTGGCACACTTTGGCTTAACTGGCACATAAGGATGCCTGGGGCCCATCATGCCATGCACATGGGAGCAGTGCGATGTGTGGGTCTGATTATGGCACTGATTTGGGGTGGGGGGGTACCTGGAGCACATCGTGGCAGCTGATCGGGAATTCCTGGAGCATATCATGGCATTGAGGGTGGTATGGAAAGCACACCATGATAGCTGATGGGGGGGAGGGGGGGTACCAGGAGCACAACATGGCATTGATGGGGAGGTACCTGGAGCGCATCATGGCATTGATGGGGGAGGGTACCTGGAGCGCATCATGGCATTGATGGGGGAGGGTACCTGGAGCACATCATGGCATTGATGGGGGAGGGTACCTGGAGCACATCATGGCAGTGATGATGGGGGAAGGGTACCTGGAGCACATCATGGAATTGATTTGGGGGGTGGGGGGGTGTACCTGGAGCACATCATGCTATTGATGGGGGAGGTAACTGGAGCTCATAATGGCATTGAATGCGCGGTACCTGGAGCGCATCATGGCATTGATGTGGGTGAGGGGGGCATACCTGGAGCACATCATGGCATTGATTGGGGGGGAGGGGTTACTAGAGCGCATCATGACACAGATGGGGGAGGTACCTGGAGAGCATCATGGTATTGATGGTAGAGGTACCTGGAGCGCATCTTGGCATTGATGGGGGAGGTACATGGAGCGCAACATGGCATTGATTGGGGGGGGGTACCTGGAGCACATCATGGCATTGATGGGGGAGGTACCTGGAGCGCAACATGGCATTGATGGGTGTGCGGGGGCATACCTGGAGCACATCATGTTATTGATTGGGGCGGGGTACCTGTAGCACATCATGGCATTGATGGGGGAGGTATCTGGAGCGCATCATGGCATTGATGGAGGAGGTACTTCGAGCGCATCATAGCAGCTCTATTACGAAAAGAGCGCCCGCCTGCACGGACTCTTTTCACCTGGGGGATCACTACCAGGCATTGTCCCATGGATCGAAGTGATCGTGTAGGAATGTAAGGTAAAAGAAGATCATACAGAATTTGTGGAGATGCCAGTTTAAAAAATTTAAAGGCAATACACAGTGCCTTAAACTCAATTTGCCTGGCCACAGGCAACCAGTGGAGGCGACGGGTAGCACTGGCATTGATGGGGGAGGTACCTGGAGTGCATAATGGCATTGATGGGGAGGTACCTGGGACGCATAATGGCATTGATCGGGGTGGTGGGCATTTCTAGAGCACATCATGGCTTTGATGGGGGGGGGGTACCTGGAACACATCATGGCGTTGATGGGGGGGGGGGGGGGGGTACCTGGAGCGCATCATGACTTAGATGGGGAGTGACCTGGAGCGCATCACGGCATTGATGGGGGAGGTACCTGGAGCGCATCATGGCATTGATAGGGTTGGGGGGCATTCCTGGAGCACATCATGGCATTGATTGGGGGGTACCTGGAGCGCATCATGGCATTGATGGGGTAGGTACCTGGAGCGCATCATGGCATTGATGGGGAAGGTACCTGGAGCGCATCATGGCATTGATGGGGGAGGTAACTGAAGCGCATAATGGCATTGATGGGGAGGTACCTGGAGCGCATCATGCATTGATAGGGGTAGGAGGGTACACCTGGAGCGCATCCTGGCAATGATGGGGCAGGTACCTGGAGCACATCATGGCATTGATGGGGGTTGGGGGTAATACCTGGAGCACATCATGGCATTGATTGGGGGGGTACCTGGAGCACATCATGGCATAGATGGGGAGGTACCTGGAGCACATCATGCATTGATGGGGGTAGGGGGGCATACGTGGAGCCCATCATGGCATTGATTAGGGGGGGGTACCTAGAGCACATCATGGCATTGATTGGGGGGGGGGGTACCTGGAGAGCATCCTGACATTGATGGGGGAAGTACCTGGAGCGCATCATGGCATTGAGGGGGGTGGGGGGGGGGGGTACCTGGAGCGCATCATGGCATTGATGGGGGGAGGTATCTGGAGCTCATCATGGCATTGATGGGGGGAGGTATCTGGAGCTCATCATGGCATTGATGGGGGAGGTACCTGGAGCGCATCATGGCATTGATGGGGGAGGTACCTGGAGCGCATCATGGCATGGGGATACCTAAAGCACATTGACATTGACTAGTATATTATAAATATCCAGTCCACATGATGCCATTTACTAGTACTCGGTAAGAGGTTTTGTAAAGCAAAGTACCTCTGCTTTCGGTCACTTCAGAGTGCTTGACAGAAGTGTGCAGTACACCTTTGTGGTTGGAGGTCAGATGGATTAAGTAGGATTGAAGTCCCTCGATCATGACCCCATTATGTCTTGTGTTAAATTAAAAGCGAAGTCTGAGTAGTTCAGTTTTCAGAAGTTTCCTGAACTGCATTTAGTGTGGTCGGATCACTGAGTCGGGCTGAGGGAATGCCAGAATCCAGGTCCATGCACACCCAGTGACGTTCCACCGTGTTTCATTCTCGTGTGTGATCTTTCCTTGATCCTATCAATCAATCAATCAATCAGTGACGTATAAGGCGCGCTACTCACCGCTGGGGGGGGGGGGGGGGGGTGTAAACAGCTCCGGGTCAGTCGAAGAGCCAGGTCTTGAGGTCCTTCCTGAACGTGTGGAGAGTTGGGGGGCGTCTGATGTTGACCGGGAGCTTGTTCCAGGCTTTTGCTGCGATGTATGAGAAAGCTCTCCCACCGTCTCTGCTTCTGCGGATGCGGGGGACCTCTGCCAGGGCGAGGTCAGCGGAGCAGAGGTCTCTCTTGGGTACGTGGAGGCATACTCGGTCGTTGAGGTATTTGGGTCCGATGTTGTTGAGGGATTTGTGGGTGAGGAGTTTGAAGGTGACCCTCTTCTCGACCGGGAGCCAGTGGAGGCTTCGTAGATGTTGCGTCATATGTTCGTGGCGCGGTGTCCCAAGGACGAGCCTGGCTGCGGCGTTGTGGATGGTTTGGAACTTGCATAGGAGCGTATTGTTGATTCCGGCGTAGAGGGAGTTGCCATAGTCCAGTCTGCTGGTAATGAGTGCGTGGGTGATGGTCTTTCTGCAGTCGGGGGGGATCCATTTGAAGGTCTTACGGAGGATGCGGAGGCAGTTGAAACTGAACAGACCTTGATTGGTGCCTTTAACGACTGAATTGATTTTCAAGTCTCTGCTCATTTTAAGAAAGTCGGGTGGGTTTGTCAACCACTCGGTAATCAAGCACATAAAGTTTAATGTACAGTTGCTGTCAGGGAGCATCATTTAATGTGTAATTAGGGTCCTGAAACTCCAGCCTCCCTGTTGAGACTTTAAGTTTGTGTTTTACAGTGTTGGTGGTGGTAAAATGTTTACGCAATGTATGGGAAGGTTTGTTGTCCTTGTTCATGGAGTGGAGTTGCACTTCTCTCTTATTGGCCAATGTGGTTTATGTACCCCCTGAGGGTGGACTGTGGCCATTCATGGTGGAAGTGGTTCATTTCAGTGTGGTATTGGAGTTGTCTCGTCACGTACCTCTTTAAGGTTTTACGGAGATGTTGAGGGACAGTTTTGGTGTGGAATTCCTGGCAAATGGGCATATAGTGGGGCAAACCTAGATACACGATGGTGCATAAATTGCGTGAAGGCCAGATAACATGGTAAATGATGGAAACAGCTGGCATATGATAAACTTCGCTGGCTACATCATGACAATCGCTAAATCTGACATTTACGGACACAATTAGTATATTTAGGGAACATTTCAAACCTTCTTGGGGATAACTTTTACTGTTGATAAGCAGGTCTTTTTTCAGAAATACATTATTTTCTGTAATTTAAAGTGGGAGTGTGTGTATCGGTGAATTTGTTTTCAGAACGTGACGGGCCGATGTTTAGGCAGGGAAAAAAATGAATGTATTTATTTACAGTCCCTTTAATCGACAAGAGGATTTTTAAGTGATAATGTATGCTGACACTTATTGATGTTCTTGGGTGGAGCCTGCACTTTATATCCGCTTTGGCCTCTTTTACATGGCTCTTGTGGAGTTCATTTTGTGATCTGTTTTGATAACTTATTACATTTATCTTTACGTTTGACAGCTGTCTAAGGCCTGAACTGTAACATCTGTTGAATCTGAAGGATAGCTTGTTGCCTAATGTGTGAGGTCAACATGAGTTTGTAGATCCACAATAATAATATAGCAATAGTAATATGTGGCAGAAAATGTACTTGGAAAGTGTTTGGTGGGAGGTAGAAGCGAGCAACTGTGGGACATTTCCCGGCTAGGCCACGCAGAGTACGGCAAGGGAGCTCTGCGTCTCCATCACCCGCGCCTCCTCTTCGTGCTCTCCATCCGCGGCACCAGCACTCTGTATTTGCCAGTTGCACTTACGAGTAACTTGTGCATTGTGGAACTTATGGTCTAGAATATATAATAGAATTTAGGGGGCGTAAGTACAACAAACATTGGCAAAGCCAGTTGGTGTCGCCTATGTGAGATCTATTGGCTTTGTTGGCATTGTGTGGCGTGGCATGGTGTGGTGTGGAGTGTCATTGTGTGGTATGGATAGTTGTCAGAGTTGCCACTGAATTGCCAGATAGCGCTTCAAAGCCTTTTGCTGTATACGTTCAATTATAATACAATATGTTATCAGATGTTTGCAAAGATAGCAGGTCGAGATAATTGATGTCTTGGATCCGATGGAGGAGCTTGTTACTATGTACAATGCTTCCGCTAGAACTGGTTTGTTTACCAATAAATGTGTTTTAGATCGGGAGGAGCTAGTTGCCGAAGAGCACGTATATTTTACTGGTTCTGATCTTGCATCGTTTTATTTTGTGTTTGCCGGCTCTTAGCGAGCACTGTAGGGAGGGGTGGCGCTGCGGCATGGGAGGGGGAGGAATGCTACGTGCGTTTGGCCGGGGGTCTCAGGCCGACCAAAACACACGGGCACACTTAGATTTCTTCAGCCTGGCTACATTGAGCAGACAGGCTGGAGAAGCCCCCACAGACTCCCTGGCCCGAGCAGAGCGTCTTTCTAGCCCGTTCAGGCCAATCTCCGAGCTGCCCTGCAGCACAGGGATTGGATGGGAGTCTGTCCCAGGGACTGCTGGGACAGGAAGAGGAGCTGCGGCGCGACGCTGGAGGCAGCCGGTATCTAAAGGTACGTTTTGAAAAATAATATAAAAATATATTATTTCTAACACCAGCCCCCCACCACCCCCAACCTTTGTTTGTGGCGTCTGCCACTCATCAAATATCTAACTTAATGAAAAACTAACTTTGTGGTCGGATGTAATCTGTGCACTGGGTTCATTCATTAGTCTTACTTGCATTGGAACTGTTGAATCACTGGTTACGAATCACTGCAGCCGACACTGAACCTTAAACTCTGCTCGCCACCTCAGTTCGCTTGTCACGTTTTCTGTTTGTCTGGTTAGCGACTCTGCCATCGTCAACCCTACCACCACTAACTCAGTGACTAAGATACTCAGCTGGCCAGAAGCTCATCCAGTTTGTTAGGATGTGTTTCATGCTCTTGCATCAGATGGACTAGGGACTCATACGATGCCTCATTTGCATATTGAGAGATGGCGCTTCCTCTTTCCAGATGCGTCCACCCTAGTGGCTCCATCTGTGGTGGTAGAAAGGGAGAAAGGACTGGGTGCTGAGGGACTCCATCATTTGAAGGTAGAATGGGTGACCTGGATGAAACCATTTTTCATAAATTATCTTAAAGAGATGAACGAAGCCAGCCATTACAGTACTGGCCACTTCTGACCGTACTTTTTTAGGTCTCGCCTGACCCAGCGCATGCGCTGGTCTGGCGAGACTTATTGAGAGGGCTCCAAAAAGTGCTACCAGGCCAGCCTAGAGCTACAGTGCATGTGCGCGGGCCTGACCGCAATTACTTTAACTTTCGGGGCCGCTTTGATGTTTGATCGCGATCACTTTCGCAGCCGTACGGCCGCTTGGCATAGCCAATATGTCTCGCTTTTGGGACCTTATAAGTATTTAGTTATGCAACTGTTGCATGGCTAAACACTTATAAGGTCCCAAATGCGAGACCTATTGGTTATGCCAAGGCTTGTTTTCTTTGTTGCCTTGAATATATTCTGTGGTAAATCATAGAGCCGCCGCCTGCATTCTTCTCAGTTGCAACTCATAAGCCTCCACAATTTGCCATGCGAATAGCATTTGAGGCTTGTATGACTTCTGCAATCATCAGTCATTTTTTCTGATATTTCACCTCCTTGTGTTTCCTTACTCTTTTTGTGGGTTTTGATTATGTGATTTTATAGCAGCCCTTCCGTCATTTTTCTAAAAACCATTAAGGCTGCATTTGAATTATGCAGTCTTCATACATTCCCTCTACCGTTTCGTCACTGTATTTTTTAAGCTTGCTGTGGCCTTTCGCGTTCTATAATATCAAATATTACACTTTTTTTCCACCCATTTCTGCATTAGCATGTTCTTGTGTGAGTGATGGGGATAGCTCCCATATCGCTTCAAAGTTCAGTTATTCCCTCGTCTAGAGCATCTGATGATGGTTCCCGCTTTACATAGTAGCTCGTTGGGGCTTTCTCAGGCTGTAAATAATTTAAGCAGGTAAGGAGGAAAAAGCAACAACATTTTTATCTCTTTCGGTAGACACGACTGGTTTTTCGATTCAATAAACTTTATTTCGATTCATAAATAGAATCATAAAAGTATACACAGTTTTAAAAGATTACATAAAATTATTCATCCATGTTAAATTTGCAATACATTTAGACTAAAAGGGTCACATATATAGACATATTGTAAAATGCTTGTGCGTTCCATTTAAATACAAATCCACATAAGTCTATTACAGAAGGTTTCCAATAATAACACTGTTCAATATCGATTTCTAATATTGAGTGCCGATCTAATAAAACTGGTTTGTCAAATCCTCGTATGATTAGAAAATAGCGGCACTGCTTTTAGCTTTGTCCGTGTGTCCACTCGATAGGAACCGCCCCTTTCAATCATCCTTGGTTTTATGATGTCTACATCTTGTGATATCCCATGTAGAATGTGTCATGTATGAAATGGAACCTTCCGAACTTGGCCACCATACCTGCTTGGTGTTGAAGGTTAAATTACTCCTCCATCACAATACCCAACCAACATTCAAGATTTGTTATTGAAATCAAACCTGTAACTCTGTGTCAATCTTCTAATGCGTGTCACAAGAGACATGCAAGTTAGAACAAAGGATGGTCATGTGCTTGTCAACAGAGCGAGTCACTCAAGTTTCTATTTGTTTATTTTTTGTGTGTTCTGGATGCTGCACAGCCTTGAGAAAGCTTTGTCGAGCTTCTTCTACAGGGTGAAACACGTGACCGTGGTAATAAATGAAGAAGCTGCTGCTTTTAAGCCGTGGCCAATGCCAGCGCTGAAGCCGTGTAGATCTGCTGCAGAGATGTCCTATTAAACCAGCAAGTACACTCGGGTTAGCTTTGAATTGTGTTTGTCTGAGTCTGAGAAATCCATTATTTCTCACTTTCTGATGAATTAGTGCTGCCTCATTACTATTGTATCATGGGGGTTGGTGGGAATATATATATATCTCAATCTCAACTTGCGCGCTTGTACATTAAAACAGGCTCAGGCATGCTCTGGCTCACTTCAATAAAACAACTTTGTTGTGGCGACAGGTGACTCGTTTCAACCGCCTCCGCGGAAGGGGGAGGGTGTCTCCCTCTCCCTTTCCCTCTCCTCTCTCTCCTCTCTCCTCTCTCCTTCCTCTCTTCTCTCTCCTCTCCTCTCTCCTCTCTCCTCTCCTCTCCTCTCCTCTCTCCTCTCCTCTCTCTCCTCTCCTCTCTCCCTCCTCTCTCTTCTCTCCCTCCTCTCTCTTCTCTCCCTCCTCTCTTCTCTCCCTCCTCTCTTCTCTCCCTCCTCTCCCTCTTCTCTCTCTCTCTCTCTCTCTCCTCTCTCTCTCTCTCTCTCTCTCTCCTCTCTCTCTCTCCTCTCTCTCTCTCCTCCCCCTCTCTCTTCTGTCTCTCCTCTCTCTCCTCTCTCCTCTCTCTCCCCTCTCTCTCCTCTCTCTCTCTTGCTCTCTCCTCTCTTGCTCTCTCCTCTCTTGCTCTCTCCTCTCCCTCCTCTCCCTCCTCTCTTCTCTCCCTCCTCTCTTCTCCCCCTCCTCTCTCCCTCCTCTCCCTCTCTTCTCTCTCTCCCTCTCTCTCTCTCTCCTCTCTCTCTCCTCTCTCTCCTCTCTCTCTCTCCTCTCTCTCTCTCCTCTCTCTCTCCTCTCTCTCTCCCCTCTCCCTCTCTTCTCTCTCTCTAATCTCTCTCTCCCTCTCCCCCCTCTCTCTCTCTTGCTCCTCTCCCTCTCTCCTCTCTCTCTCTTGCTCCTCTCCCTCTCTCCTCTCTCTCTCGCTCCTCTCCCTCGCTCCTCTCGCTCTCTCCTCTCGCGCTCTCCTCTCGCTCTCTCCTCTCTCTCCTCTCCTCTCTCTCTCCTCTCTCTCTCCTCTCTCTCCTCTCTCTCTCCTCTCTCTCGCCTCTCTCTCTCCTCTCTCTCTCCTCTCTCTCTCCTCTCTCTCCTCTCTCTCCTCTCCCTCTCTCCTCTCTCTCTCCTCTCCCTCTCTTCTCTCTCTCTCCTCTCCCTCTCTTCTCTCTCTCTCTCCTCTCCCTCTCTTCTCTCTCTCTCCTCTCCCTCTCTTCCTCTCCTCTCTCTCTCCTCTCCCTCTCTTCCTCTCCTCTCCCTCTCTTCCTCTCCTCTCCCTCTCTCTCTCTCTCTCTCTCCTCTCCCTCTCTTCTCTCTCTCTCCTCTCCCTCTCTTCTCTCTCTCTCTCCTCTCCCTCTCTTCTCTCTCTCTCTCCTCTCCCTCTCTTCTCTCTCTCTCCTCTCTCTCCTCTCTCTCCTCTCCCTCTCTTCTCTCTCTCTCCTCTCTCTCCTCTCTCTCCTCTCCCTCTCTTCTCTCTCTCTCCTCTCTCTCCTCTCTCTCCTCTCTCTCCTCTCCCTCTCTTCTCTCTCTCTCCTCTCCCTCTCTCCTCTCTCTCTCCTCTCCCTCTCTTCTCTCTCTCCTCTCCCTCTCGTCTTTCTCTCCCCTCTCCCTCTCTTCTCTCTCTCTAATCTCTCTCTCTCTCCCCCCTCTCTCTCTCTCTCGCTCCTCTCCCTCTCTCTCTCTCTCCTCTCCCTCGCTCTTCTCGCTCTCGCTCCTCTCGCTCTCGCTCCTCTCCCTCGCTCCTCTCGCTCTCGCTCCTCTCGCTCTCGCTCCTCTCTCCCTCTCGCTCTCTCCTCTCTCCTCTCTCTCTCTCCTCTCTCTCTCTCCTCTCTCTCCTCTCTCTCTCTCCTCTCTCTCCTCTCTCTCCTCTCTCTCTCCTCTCTCTCTCCTCCCTCTCTCCTCTCCCTCTCTTCTCTCTCTCTCTCCTCTCTCTCTCTCCTCTCCCTCTCTCCTCTCCCTCTCCTCTCTCCCTCTCCTCTCTCCCTCTCCTCTCTCTCTCTCTCTCTCTCTCTCTCTCTCTCTCTCTCTCTCTCTCTCGCTCCTCTCCTCGCTCCTCTCTCTCTCGCCTCGCTCCTCTCCCTCTCTTCTCCCCCTCTCCTCTCTCCCCCCCTCTCTCTCTTCCTCTCTCCCCCCCTCTCTTCCTGTGACAGTAGTAAGCGGCTCGTAGTTGTTGCGCCAACTGTTCCACCGTTTCCAGGTATTAGCTCGCCTGAGGACAGAAGACAGCGCCTCTAAGGTTTCTCTCTTCTAAAACGATCTGAGCCCAATATGCAATATAGATGATTCTTAGCAAGTGTTTTGAAAACGAATTGGAATTTCCCAGGGGAGCACAGATACTTCTGAGTGCTTCATCCATTTGACAGTTATTCTTTTTGAATGTGCAAGATCCCAGCCTTGTTTTAACAGCAGAAATCGTGTTCCTTCTCTGTGGAGAGTGCCCAGAATCCCTCTTCGGGGAGCTGGATGGTGCCATGTGTCATTAACAATCTCTCGGGCAGGAGAGACATACAAACGAGAGCTGGGTTCAGATGTAGAGGCCTCACCCTGAAAACTGCTACAGCGCGAGCTGTGAAAACTAACATTGTGAAGAAAAGACCTGTTCAAGAACTAGATGCAAAGCAGCGTGCAAAGAAGCACAGAACATATGGGCGGTTTAAAGAGACGGATACCCCACAAAAGATGATTTCACCCCGCCTAACTTTTGCACAGGGTATTGGGTGGACATGATGTCCAGTGTCGTCGACTCACTGGGTGGACATGAGGGCCAGTGGTCGTCACTCACTGGGTGGACATAAGGTCCAGTGGTCGTTGCTCACTGGGTGGACATAAGGGCCAGTGGCCATCGCCTCACAGGGTGGACATGAGGTCCAGTGGTCTTCGATCACTGGGTGGACATAAGGGCCAGTGACGGTCGCCTCACTGGGAGGCCATGAGGGACAGTGGTCTTCGCTCACCTGGTGGAACTAAGGTCCATTGGTCGTCGCTCATTGGGTGGACAAGAGGTCCAGTGGTCGTCGCGCACTGCGTGGACAAGAGGTCCAGTGGCAGTCACTCACTGGGTGGGCCTAAGGTCCAGTGGTCTTCGATCACTGGGTGGACATGAGGTCCAGTGGTCCTCGATCACTGGGTGGACATGAGGTCCAGTGGTCCTCGCTCACTGGGTGGACATGAGGTCCAGTGGTCCTCGCTCACTGGGTGGACATGAGGTCCAGTGGTCCTCGCTCACTGGGTGGACATGAGGTCCAGTGGTCGTGGCTCACTTTGTGGACATGAGGTGCAGTGGTCGTCGCTCACTGGGTGGACATGAGGGCCAGTGCTTGTCACTCACTGGGAGGACATGAGGGCCAGTGGCCGTCGCCTCACTGGGAGGACATGAGGGCCAGTGGTCTTCGCTCACTGGGTGGACATGAGGTCCAGTGGCCATTGCCTCACTGGGAGAACATGAGGTCCAGTGGCCTTTGCCTCGCTTGGTGGACATGAGGTCCAGTGGTCGCCGCTCACTGGGTGGACATGAGGTCCAGTGGTCGTGGCTCACTTTGTGGACAAGAGGTGCAGTGGTAGTCGCTCACTGGGTGGACATGAGGGCCAGTGCTTGTCACTCACTGGGAGGACATGAGGGCCAGTGGCCGTCGCCTCACTGGGAGGACATGAGGGCCAGTGGTCTTCGCTCACTGGGTGGACATGAGGTCCAGTGGCCATTGCCTCGCGTGGTGGACATTAGGTCCAGTGGTCTTCGCTCACTGGGTGGACATGTGGTCTAGTGGTGGTTGCATCACTGGGATCGCCACAGTAAAGACAGAAGCTTCCCCCCTTCCTTAAATCTCCTCTCATTGAGACACCTGTGTGGCGGAGCGGGTTTATCCAACACGGAAGGTTACCTTTGAGACACCCTATGAATGTCTGCGCCACCCGGCGGGTCTTTAGGGCATCTGGGGACATTCTCTGACGGTAGGTTCTGTGGCAGATGTGGTCTCTGAACACATCAAGTGATTCAGAACTCACTCATTGAAAGCATCTTGATAGGATTCTGACACTTGGATATTTTGGACTCTTCCTGGGAGCCCTGTGGTTCTAGCTACTTTACCACATGTTGTCACAACCTCTGCTTCACATACATCTGCCTTCCAAGTAGACGGAGCCCAGATGTCTATCAATGATCCAAGACCTTTTAAACAGGAAACAAGCACTGAGAGTTAACCCTGGACCTGTAGATACCAATACAACCAAAGGCTAAAACCCTAATCGATCTGATGGGAATGGGCTGATGGCAATACCAACTGTGGCCTAATGGGTGATCGATCCTTCAAGCGCAATTCCACATTTAGAAAAGTCTTGGAACTGCAGCAGAGGCGAAGCAAAAAAGTTGCTTTTGCAAGCACATGAAACCTATACACTCGAAGCATACATAGCCTCGTTCATAAGGAACCTATTTTTATAACTTTGTGAACTAAAAAGGGGTTTTATCAGGCAAACAAAGCTGGGGGATAAAATGTGTTCAGCTTGACATGTCGGTGAAGGAATACATCCTCGATCCCTTAACTGTCAGCAGTCGCAGAGTACAGGGCTGTCGTGAATCAATCAGTCAGTGCTTACAGAGCGTGGCGTATCACCTGTGAAGGTATCTGGGCCCTGGCTTGCTGGGCTTAGTCGAAAACCCAGGTCTTCAGTCTCTTCCTGAAGTCCATCGGCGAGGGCGATGTTCAGTGGGGACTTGGCAGCGAGGTGGTAGGAGATTGGACCGCTGTGGCTACGGCAGATGTGTGGTGTCTGTGTGAGCGAGGCGGAGCGAAGGTTTCTGGATGGCTGGTGGAACCATGCTTTAATACATGCAAGACTTGCAAAACATGTATACGCTGGTATGAGTTATAATAATATACCCAATCACACAAGTCGGCAACACGTAAAATCCCCAAAGTGTTAAACTATGGGCCGGGTCATGCTATATCGTTTTGTGGTATCTTGTGCGAGGTGTATAGATGATCCAATTTTCCCTCTACGAGGGATGCACATGAATCAGATGGAAGCAGAATGACCTTCTTTGCATTAGTCATGGTCTTGAATTATGAGATGAGGGAACCACAACATTTTTCTCCTTCTTATGGCCGGCCAATCGCAGGGCTTCGGACTGGTGGTCCTGTCTTTAGGTCTTCAGACTCAAAACGAATGACTGGAGGTAAAAGCAAACATGACATGATTTTTAAACACAAACTTTTTCAAACTAATGAACAGATTTCCACCCAACTGACCAAAGCCTCTTCCTTGAGTGAAGTTCTCCTTCCATGCCAGGGTTGGCCTAATTAAATTCTGCAGGTTGTTTTCTGTAGCACAGTCCAATGTTCCTATGAGGATTACAATGAGAGAGTTACTTTTTTCATGCACACTTTTTTGTGAACAATTAATCGGCCATAAAGGAATCGAACTTGTTAATTAAGAGGGCCTGTAGCAGTATATATAATGCAGTGTAGTGCAGTAAGACATGATAAAGAAATATGCAGTAACCTGGGAACATGCTATATGTAGCTTTCCTAGACGGTTCTAAAGTCTCAATTCCTCTTGTTGTTCATTGTTATTGGAAGAAAATGGTTTCTCTGTGTGTAGTTTCACTACACAAGTCCACCTCTATTGTTCAAACATGCAGATACTGTGGTGAGATGTGGTCTGGAAAAGTGCAGTATATATGCAAGTGTTACCTATATCACACAAACCTAGTCGAAAGGCAGCGAAGTACTGTACAGGGTCGAAGGCAAAGACACAGCACATGATTGGAGGGGTAGATGGTTTCGAAGACCGAACTGGACTTTTATTGCCTCATGATGTAGTAGTGCTTTTATGGTTTTTTCTATTTTGTAAAACCGAATAAAGAAATAAAATATATATATATATATATATATATATATATATATATATATATATATATATATATATATATATATATATATATATATAGTGTTCTTTAAAGAGGTGTGTCTTCAGCTCTTTCCTAGATCGGAGCAGGGTTGAGGCGGCTTTGATATGGAGGTGTCCTTCCATATTTCGGGGGCATGGATGGTGAAGGCTTTTGCCAAGTTTTGTGTTTTTCTTGCACGTCTTTGGCTCCAGTCTGATGGTGTCTTAGCTGCTGGGAGCTACCAGTGCTGATGAGCTTGTCTGCCAGGTGGGCAGGGGTGCCCGTCATGATGGGTTTGTAAATGATGCAGCTGGGTTTGCATGGGTATCCTCTGGAGGTCCATCAGGGTGGGAGGGATATGGTCTTATTTCTTCAGGCTCTTTGATGGGGTGTGCTGCTTCAAGTAGCATGCCTTTACGGTGGCCAGTTTGTTGTCTAGAAGGCCATGGAACATGTCATGGCCACCATCCTGATGCAAGCGTACAACAGCTGGAGCAGCAGTTCTTACCTAGTGTTATTGGATGAATGGTTTCACTGTCTTCGGTAGAGAGAGACAGTTCCAGCTGTTTTAGTTTTCATCGCGGTGTGGTCCTTGAGGGTCAGGGTGGTGTTCAGGGTGAATCAGAGAACCTCTGCATTGGGTGAAAGTTCAAGATTGCATCCATCCAGGGTCATATGATTGAGGCTGATTTGAATTGGCTATTGCATGCTGTTCTTGGCAAACTCCGGAATATTTCGTAAGTATTTCACTTTTTTTATGAGACTGTAGATAGACCTGGTCTGATTGCTTCGTGAGTTTATTTCTAGAATCTTTTGGCTGTTTGGGCCAGCTAAGTTAAAGCGGTATTCAGAGAGCACCAGTTTGCTGTCCTGCATGAATTTTCGTCACATTCGACCCATCCACAGTATCAGTCGATTTAGAATAAGTCTTCTGCATCAGAGTGAAACTGGGGCCACGTGACTGAACAGCATGAAGTTTCATCTCTCACTGGGTCATCTTAACTGTAGTATTCCAGAACAAGCAAATCTCTTTAAACAAAATGGCCAAGTGCACCCTCGTCTTTGAGAGCAAGGTGGTCAACCCATGGACACATCCAGTCCGACGGTCGCCTTGATTTCAGGAGACGCATTACAAATATTACAGGCATCACTCCCTAAAAGCATTACGATGTTCTCACCTATGTTCAGAGTCCATTTAGTTGAACATAGGCTAAAGGTGCTACCATTTCTGTATATAGAGGCAGATAAAATATACATTTCAAGTTGTGGGAAGTCTCCCAGTGTAAGGAAAATGGAAGTAACATATTGACAAGTACTTTGTATTACAGTGAAACATGCCAGCGAACCATAATGACTTTGTGACCATGTTTTAACACTTCTTAATCTGAATAGAACATATTGATTGATTTTAAATATTAGATGCAACAGAGGGAGAACCACAGTATTGATCATGGGATAGAGATTCAGGGCGATTAAGCATATTGCTGTCTCTATTAATATATATTGTACCTAGTCCGAGTGCTAACGCTGGTGAGTGGGATCGAGTTGGGTGCCTGCTTGTCCAGTTTCACCCTCGTCACCCAGCCGTCTCTTCCCCGTTTGTGTGTTGTTTAGCAGTGGCGGGCACCCTACATCTCGTTGACTTGCCCTCGCCACTTAGTGCTTTGGGAGGAAGGCAGTATTATCACAGTAGCCTTCCATCTTGGATTTCAGTACATTTCTTCTGAAAGTCTGGTCTGATTGGCATTAAACTGATTTACAGCCGCGTTGCCCAGGCTAATGGCGGAGATACATTTCAAGGCTGAATGGGCTGCCAGGACGAGAATCGCTTTTTACAGGACGGTAATGGAGCACTTCTCGAAATGTTCTGCAGTACCACCGCCAGCCCAGCTAATTTAATAATTGGGCCATCAAAGATGGTCTTAAAAATACGTGTAATTTGGATGTGCGGCGCAGAGCTCAGCCCGCGGGCAGAAGGCTGTTCTTCAGAGGAAGCGCTTTCAAAGCGGGTCACAAATAGTTCTTTTGAAATTATCACCTAGCGACAGACAGATGAGGAAGGAGGAACAGGGGATGGGATTTCATGATTTAACGTGCTGTCATTACCTGGGCTAGACGTTTAATGTGGTTGTCGGGAAAGGAAGCGAGGCAGCAGCATGGCCCACCTATCAAGTGAGCGGAAACTTACACCAGTGAAGAAAAAACCAGAAGCGTGTAATTAAAATGGCCACACCCTCTGTTTTTGAAACGTTGAATGGGATTGGACTGGCAAGGTTTTTTTGAGCCTCGGCAGCAAATTACTGCACCCTTATTTGCCTGTTTGCTTGTGCAAAAAAATAGTTGCGCGTTGTACCCTGTCACTTGGCTTCTTAGCCCCAGAATAAGGAAAGTAAGACTGCCTATTCCATGTCTACACAAGCAGGTCCCCTCTTCATCTGACCCTATCGTAGAACCAGGACCGCTCTTGTTCAATGGCACATGAAGTAGATTGTGAATGACCAGTGCTATCACGCGCACTCGCTACAAGAAAGGCGAGATGCCATACACACACCAAGTGTTAAAATCCACACACAAACTTACACAAAAAAACTCAGACCTAAAGCGCCATATGCACATGGACTACAACACCATAGTTAGCTACAGTCTAACCCTTTAAGCTCATCAGCAAATGCATGACTCTTGAAATCACTTGCTTAGCCAGAGCCGCACGAGGCGGTTCCGGAAACACATTGCCAGTCTCCACCTGAAAGCAAACGACAACAGTGTCATGTCGATTATTTCCACTTTTCTTGGATTATGACTGTATTAGTGAAAGCGCTCCCTCTTACGAGAAGTTTCAAACATCCTCACCCAGTGGATGAGAGACGCCTAAAACAATCTTACAACCCTTTCGCTCAGACAGCCGTTGCACTCTAACATTGAACCCGGCATCTTCAAAACATGCAGATGAAACCGAATCGGCAACCAGAATTCCAACACTGCCCATTAGTAGCTTGACTTCCAAAATTTAACTAGGTCTGCTATCTCTGACCAAGTCACTAACCTTAAAATTCAGTTCCATCACAGCTTATCTTTTAATAAAATTCTCCTTACATTTGGCCTGTTTCCATTGCCTATTTTACTTAAAAGCATCCTCTGTGAATCCCTCTAGAGTCCTTCTTATGCTAGTTTTAGGTTTTAGGCCACCAGTGACACAAGTTGTTGAAGCGAGGCTCCCACAAAGCATCTTAGATGGAGAAATCCCAGTGGTTGAATATTGTAGGACAACAACAGAGACATTCAACACCGCACCACTGTAAACCAGTACCAACAGAGCGCCTAATTATTATTAACTGTATGGTATATTGTTGTCCAGTTGTGTTCGATTCCATAACGTTCCCTATAAATATTTCACTTGACTCAACCCAGACTGTTTCCCAGTGAAAGAACCAAGATGTTCATGTAAACCATTCCTTGTAACTACATTTGCATCCTCGGGCTGCTGCAGGAATTCTAATTAACCCAGTTTGAAAAAGTAACCATTTTTATCGCTTATAAAATCCCTCCACCAGACCCTGGCTTACTTGGCAAACAAACTAGCATGTCTGGGAAACCGTGTCAGACCAGGAGTCTGGATATTACCAAACTGGAGGAAAAACATTTGCAAGATGGAAAAAGGCAAGGCAAGCCGTTCTCCGTTCATGCTTTGAGTATCTGGATCAGCATTCCTCTCAACATCAGAGCAGCATTCCTCAACATCAGAGCAGCATTCCTCAACATCAGAGCAGCATTCCTCAACACATCAGAGCAGCATTCCTCAACACATCAGAGCAGCATCCCTCTCCACATCAGAGCAGCATCCCTCTCCACATCTGAGCAGCATCCCTCTCAACATCTGAGCAGCATCCCTCTCAACATCTGAGCAGCATCCCTCTCAACACCAGAGCAGCATCCCTCTCAACAACAGAGCAGTATCCCTCTCAACAACAGAGCAGCATCCCTCTCAACATCAGAGCAGCATCCCTCTCAACATCTGAGCAGCATCCCTCTCAACATCTGAGCAGCATCCCTCTCAACATCTGAGCAGCATCCCTCTCAACATCTGAGCAGCATCCCTCTCAACATCTGAGCAGCATCCCTCTCAACATCTGAGCAGCATCCCTCTCAACATCTGAGCAGCATCCCTCTCAACATCTGAGCAGCATCCCTCTCACCATCTGAGCAGCATCCCTCTCACCATCTGAGCAGCATCCCTCTCACCATCTGAGCAGCATCCCTCTCACCATCAGAGCAGCATCCCTCTCACCATCAGAGCAGCATCCCTCTCACCATCAGAGCAGCATCCCTCTCACCATCAGAGCAGCATCCCTCTCACCATCAGAGCAGCATCCCTCTCAACATCAGAGCAGCATCCCTCTCAACATCAGAGCAGCATCCCTCTCTGCATCAGAGAAGCCCCCTATCAACACCAGTGCAGCATCTCTATTAAGCAGCACCCCTCTGAACATCAGAGCAGCAGCACCCTCTGAACATCAGAGCAGCAGCACCCTCTGAACATCAGAGCAGCAGCACCCTCTGAACATCGGAGCAGCAGCACCCTCTGAACATCAGAGCAGCAGCACCCTCTGAACATCAGAGCAGCAGCACCCTCTCAACATCAGAGCAGCAGCACCCTCTCAACATCAGAGCAGCAGCACCCTCCGAACATCAGAGCAGCAGCACCCTCCGAACATCAGAGCAGCAGCACCCTCCGAACATCAGAGCAGCAGCACCCTCCGAACATCAGAGCAGCAGCACCCTCCGAACATCAGAGCAGCAGCACCCTCCGAACATCAGAGCAGCAGCACCCTCTCAACATCAGAGCAGCAGCGTCCCTCTCAACATCAGGGCAGCAGCGTCCCTCTCAACATCAGAGCACCACCCTATCAACATCGAAGCAGCATCTGTCTCATCATCAGAGCATCATCCCTCTCAACATCAGAGCAGCAGCACCCTCTCAACATCAAGGCAGCAGCGTCCCTCTCAACATCAGAGCAGCAGCATCCCTCTCAACATCAGAGCAGCAGCATCCCTCTCAACATCAGAGCAGCAGCGTCCCTCTCAACATCAGAGCAGCAGCACCCTCAACATCAGAGCAGCAGCACCCTCTCAACATCAGAGCAGCAGCGTCCCTCTCAACATCAGAGCACCACCCTATCAACATCGAAGCAGCATCTGTCTCATCATCAGAGCATCATCCCTCTCAACATCAGAGCAGCAGCATCCCTCTCAACATCAGAGCAGCAGCGTCCCTCTCAACATCAGAGCACCACCCTATCAACATCGAAGCAGCATCTGTCTCATCATCAGAGCATCATCCCTCTCAACATCAGAGCAGCAGCACCCTCTCAACATCAGAGCAGCAGCGTCCCTCTCAACATCAGAGCAGCAGCGTCCCTCTCAACATCAGAGCAGCAGCGTCCCTCTCAACATCAGAGCAGCAGCGTCCCTCTCAACATCAGAGCAGCAGCGTCCCTCTCAACATCAGAGCAGCAGCGTCCCTCTCAACATCAGAGCAGCAGCGTCCCTCTCAACATCAGAGCAGCAGCGTCCCTCTCAACATCAGAGCAGCAGCGTCCCTCTCAACATCAGAGCAGCAGCGTCCCTCTCAACATCAGAGCAGCAGCCACCCTCTCAACATCAGAGCAGCAGCGTCCCTCTCAACATCAGAGCAGCAGCCACCCTCTCAACATCAGAGCAGCAGCCACCCTCTCAACATCAGAGCAGCAGCCACCCTCTCAACACCAGTGCAGCAGCCACCCTCTCAACATCAGAGCAGCAGCGTCCCTCTCAACATCAGAGCAGCAGCACCCTCAACATCAGAGCAGCAGCACCCTCTCAACATCAGAGCACCACCCTATCAACATCGAAGCAGCATCTGTCTCATCATCAGAGCATCATCCCTCTCAACATCAGAGCAGCAGCGTCCCTCTCAACATCAGAGCAGCAGCGTCCCTCTCAACATCAGAGCAGCAGCGTCCCTCTCAACATCAGAGCAGCAGCGTCCCTCTCAACATCAGAGCAGCAGCGTCCCTCTCAACATCAGAGCAGCAGCCACCCTCTCAACATCAGAGCAGCAGCCACCCTCTCAACACCAGTGCAGCAGCCACCCTCTCAACATCAGAGCAGCAGCGTCCCTCTCAACATCAGAGCAGCAGCCACCCTCTCAACATCAGAGCAGCAGCCACCCTCTCAACACCAGTGCAGCAGCGTCCCTCTCAACATCAGAGCAGCAGCGTCCCTGTCAACATCAGAGCAGCAGCGTCCCTGTCAACATCAGAGCACCACCCTATCAACATCAGAGCACCACCCTATCAACATCGAAGCAGCATCTGTCTCATCATCAGAGCATCATCCCTCTCACCATCAGAGCAGCAGTACCCTCTCAACATCAGTGCAGCAGCATCCCTCTCCACATCAGAGCAGCCCCCTATCAACACCAGTGCAGCATCTCTATCAACAGCAGAGCAACATCCCTATTTAACAGCACAGCAGCACCCCTCTGAACATCAGAGCAGCAGCACCCTCTCAACATCAGAGCAGCAGCGTCCCTGTCAACATCAGAGCAGCAATCAGAGCAGCAGCGTCCCTCTCAACATCAGAGCACCACCCTATCAACATCGAAGCAGCATCTGTCTCATCATCAGAGCATCGTCCCTCTCATCATCAGAGCATCATCCCTCTCATCAGAGCATCATCCCTCTCATCATCAGAGCATCATCCCTCATCATCAGAGCATCATCCCTCATCATCAGAGCATCATCCCTCATCATCAGAGCATCATCCCTCTCATCATCAGAGCATCATCCCTCTCATCATCAGAGCATCATCCCTCTCAACATCGGAGCGGCGTCCCTCCCCCTCGGCATCGGAGCGGCGTCCCTCCCCCTCGGCATCGGAGCGGCGTCCCTCCCCCTCGGCATCGGAGCGGCGTCCCTCCCCCTCGGCATCGGAGCGGCGTCCCTCCCCCTCGGCATCGGAGCGGCGTCCCTCCCCCTCGGCATCGGAGCGGCGTCCCTCCCCCTCGGCATCGGAGCGGCGTCCCTCCCCCTCGGCATCGGAGCGGCGTCCCTCCCCCTCGGCATCGGAGCGGCGTCCCTCCCCCTCCCCCTCGGCATCGGAGCGGCGTCCCTCCCCCTCCCCCTCGGCATCGGAGCGGCGTCCCTCCCCCTCCCCCTCGGCATCGGAGCGGCGTCCCTCCCCCTCGGCATCGGAGCGGCGTCCCTCCCCCTCCCCCTCGGCATCGGAGCGGCGTCCCTCCCCCTCCCCCTCCCCCTCGGAGCGGCGTCCCTCCCCCTCCCCCTCGGCATCGGAGCGGTGTCCCTCCCCCTCCCCCTCGGCATCGGAGCGGTGTCCCTCCCCCTCCCCCTCGGCATCGGAGCGGTGTCCCTCCCCCTCCCCCTCGGCATCGGAGCGGTGTCCCTCCCCCTCCCCCTCGGCATCGGAGCGGTGTCCCTCCCCCTCGGCATCGGAGCAAGATCAACTCTTCTACAGTTTATTTTAAATAAAGCTGAATATATATACCTCTTGATGGAGCACTACACCGAAAGCACTGATTATATTCATCCATACCTCCCTAACCTCCACCCCCATCCTACAAAACTAAATGGTGGCACATTTCTTGGACCTCCAACCAACACATAGTGGAAAAGCTAACTTTTTATCCTGCCTGGTGCAAACCCTTCACCTCCAGTAGTAAACAAGTAGCTGTTTCTGTGTAGGTTTGCCAGGTACAGATGGGAGCGCTGCAGCAGGAGTACATTCTGCAGGTTATCATCTTCAAACAGCTGCTGGCAGATGATTCCATGCCCCTTGGTGAGTTGACAACTGTCCGAAGAGAGACGGATCCCAGGGGAAGGTCCAGTGTGGGCCACCTCCTTCTGGGATGTCCTACTGCCCAAAGAGAGAGGGAGCCCAGAGGAAGGTCCAACGGGGGCCGCTTCCCTCTGAGATGTCCTCCTGCCCAAAGAGAGACAGATCCCAGATGAAGGTCCAGTGGGGACCTCCTCCCTCTGGGATGTCCTCCTGCCCAAAGAGAGATAGATCCCAGATGAAGGTCCAGTGGGGGCCTCCTCCCTCTGGGATGTAGTCCTGCCCAAAGAGAGAGGGAGCCCAGAGGAAGGTCCAGCGGGGTCCTCCTCCCTCTGGGATGGCCTCCTGCCTAAAGAGAGATGGATCCCAGATGAAGGATCAATGTGGGACACCTACCTCTGGGATGTCCCCCTGCCCAAAGAGAGCGGGAGCCCAGAGGAAGGTCCAGCAGGGGCCGCCTCCCTCTGGGATGTCCTCCTCATTTTAGTTCTCCTCTTCCCTTTCCATCCCACTTTCAGGGCTCGGACTGTCAGACTAACACCCATTACTGGGTGGGCCTAGGGCAGCGGTCAAAGTGGGCGTGACCTGAGGAGCATGGCGTACCCATACTCTTTTAGGAGAAACAGTTCCCCTACTTTTTGTTATGAAAGGCAGCCTTCGGGACGGGTAGCTCTGAGAGTTGAAATGCTTGAACTGAAGTGTAAGGCAGGGAGTCTCCTGTGCTGTGAAACCCAGGGAGTGGCAGACAGCTAAAAAAGCCTTCCTGCCAGGGTGCCTGCTTGCCTGAAAAAAATATTAATGTGCGCATCTCATTAATCTACAACTGTAAAGGGGGCTTGTAAGCTGGTATTTGCTTTAATTGATAGAATCACTTGAAACTTCCTCATGACAGATTTATTTTTATTGAGTGGTATTGCAAGGAAGTTACCAGCTCAGCTGTGAAGTGTGTGCTTTTAAAGAATTTACTGACATCGATATTTTGGAAGCCCTTTTTATCTTAAACCTTTTTGCACATTTTTTAGCTAGCAGCCTATCTTCTACTGTGTGTAATGCAGGTTATAATAATGAGTTGCATATTCATAGTGCTTTCTGTCACAGGCTGGGACCTCCTAGCACTAAACATACACAAATCGTGATTCGCCACTGGCCCAACCAGGGTTCAATCCTGTGGCTTTCTGGTTATAGATTCAGACCTCTGCAGTGCATTAATAGAGGTTTCATAATGTACAATAGTTAATTTCCCACTGATTAACCTAACTTGCTTTTAATTCCATCCGATTTCTCTACTACCCAGGGATTAGGGGGGGTCAATAGAGAGTCCATTCTAAAAATCATAGGGCTGCACTCCCCAAACATCGCTGGAGAGACCCTAGTTGCCTTTGGCGAACCTGTTCATAAATCCCACCCGGGACCCCAAGGCTCGGTAGGTGCTAACATAGAGGTATTAAACAATCAAGCCTCCTTTACTCCAGAACAGACAATGGTAACCCAGGATGGGAAAAGATCTTTCGCGGAAATGGGAGCATTAGACCTAGAGTCCGTGCCAAACATGACACAAACCACGATCTCCTCTGACACTAGTGAGAGCGATGCCAACTCAAACCGGGATCTCCAGTTGAGGGTGCTGTCTTGGAACACTGCTGGTATCAAAAACAAACTTCAAAACCCTGATTGGCTACAGTTTGTACAAAAATATGATATATGTATGTTCCAGGAGACCTGGCCTAGAGAAGACTCTGTCATGAAGGGCTTTGTAACTTTTAATGTGCTAGCACCCATGGGGGGGCAGAGGAAGACCATCGGGTGGGTTAGGCACATCGGTTGCCACACATCTGGATTGTTCGGTTGAACAGCTGAACACCTCTTCGGATGACATCCTGTGTACCCTCCTTACTTTTAATGCTGGGATTGCATTTTTTCAACATTTATTCCCGCCCGGTGTCCTTTACCCACGAATCCCAGGCCATAGATATGCTTACTACATTCCTTGAGCTAGTTCCTCCGAACACTAGGTTGGTGATAGGTGGTGATTTCAATTGCCACTTTGAACCCTTAGCCCTCTCCACCGATCCTTTGCTCACCGCTGAAGATTCCCTCTGGCTGATCCCTCAACCGCTGATCCCTCGGGTGAGAGCTTGGACCCCCTTGGTATTACAGATTAATGTAGTCGCATTAACCCATGCATTAAGAGCATGCAACGGTCGTACCAAGTCAGACCAACCCGGAAAATCTACCTTTAACAGACCGGGGCAAACATCTTTATTGGACTACATTTTGGTGGAAACAAGTATATGGCAATGGGTTATCGATTTCGCTGTCTGGCCAAGACACGACAGCGACCATAACGCTCTGGTACTTGTTCTCAAGCGTCCGGAACCTTATAGCCCCCAAATCACTGGCATCCTCCCTGGTACCAATCTAATCTTAGACAATAATAGGAGACACATTAGGTGGGAAACCCTGAAGCAGCCATCAGGCAAGATCGCCGCCCTATACTTAATTATTCCACCTTTACTGACAATGGAGAAGATTGCACAGACCCCCAACTCCAAGGGCACTATCGCTCAACTATCGGCTATCCATATAGATCGGACCTCCAGTTTGGCTAATATCTTTAGTCCTTTGACACACTTCAAAGCCAAGAGGGCCCCTAAAACCACCTGGTTTAATAAATCTTGCGAACGGCAAAGGGTGCCCTCATTGATGCTATAAAACTAAAAGATAGATCTCTGATAAAAATCAGGAGGGCCCTATATGGCGACACTTTAAAGTCAGCTAAAATGGATTGGGAGTCTGAAAGATGGGATGCAATAAAACAGGCACTCATCCATAGAGATATGAGGGCATTCTGGACCTTGGTATGCACAGGCAGTACTATAGAGAGATCACCTATTGAACCAAATATTGCAGCTGAAGTCTGGAAACACCATTTCCAATCGTTGTACTCCACCCAGGATACTGTAGAGCCCACAGGGGGAACCTTGCAATTCATTTTGGGGAACCCACCTGAAGACGATGGTGGATTCACCCTGACTGAAGTCCTTAGTGCAATCAGGAAGCCCCCCCCCTGGGGAAGGACCCTGGTCTAGATAAGATCCCTGGGGACTTATTTCGGGAGCAGCCCAACATCTGGGGCCCACATTTATGTGTAATATTTAATGCCATCTTAAATGGCATGGAAATTCCGGATGCCTGGTTAGGGGCAGAAATGTTTCCAGTATATAAGAAGGGACCCCCCTCCTGCCCACTAATTACAGGCCAATCTGCCGGATTGACATAACTCAGAAGCTGTTTGCCAGGATTGTTCTGGAGCGCCTCCAGTCCTGGGTGGATGAGTGTGAGATCCTGAGTCCGTACCAGGCCGGTTTCCGTAAAAATATGTCTACCATCGACCAAATCTTCAGGCTCCAATTATTATATTGGAAGACGGTGACAATAGAGGGTGGGAGCCTCTATTTGATCTTTGTTGATCTTAAATCAGCTTTTGATTTGGTGCCCAGTGATAGACTCTGGGCAGTTTTAGAGCAACTGGGCATTCCACCCTACTTGCTCTCTTTGCTTAAGAGATTGCACACTGGAAATTTTGCCCAGGTGAGATTCAGGAAACATGGAGAATTTACTTCACGTTTCCCTGTGAACAGGGGTGTAAGGCAGGGGTGTGTTTTGGCCCCCACCCTCTAAGGCTAGCACAGATGGCAGGGGGTCTGGCCAAGCTTTATAGGAACTCCCCGTCTAGGCAACCTGGTCCACTGTCCGAGATATACAAATTCCAAACCAGGAGTGCTGTAATGTATGGGGCAGAACTCTGGGGACACCTCCCTGTAGGTAGAATGGTCAAAATCAAGAACAGGTTTATGAGGCAGCTCTTGGGCCTACCGTATGGACCTTGGGATAAGACCCATAGACGAGGAGATTGGATTGCGTCCCCTGACCTTCTGGCGCAGGCTATGGTCGACCCCCGAGCTAATAGCCTACCAGTCTGAACTCAAAGTGATCATGGGGCTCCCAGGGTTGGGTAAGCTACCCTGGTTCATACAAATAAGAGATCTGTGCTGCAGACTAGGTCGTCCGAATCTATGGGCCAAACCAGAGGAGGTGTCCCCGATAACATCACGGCTCGAACTAGTTAAAACCTACAGACAGTGGAGATTGACCGAAACCCAAGGGAGTACAAATGCAGGCCATTTAACCTTAGACTTTTTTAATTTTAAAGACAAGTATTCATTTGAGCCCTTCCTTGATGATGTACAACCGTCCATGGCAAGGAAACTTTGCCCAATTTATATTGGGGTGCTTGCCGGTCCATGCATTCACAAAGAACTAGTCAAAAGCTTCCCCTGTTAGATGTCCTGCCTGCAATAGCCAAGAAGAGACTCCTATCCACGTTTTCTTCTTCTGTCCAGAATACGATATACCCAGGAGGCACTGGCTTTTACCAATTTGCAGGAACCTGGGGATCAGATAGTCATGGGTGGCCTTTAGAGTTTTGAGAACCGACACTCGCCCTCCGATAGTCTTTGCTGTGTCCCGGTTCCTTAACTCTATGTGGCACAGACGTCGCAAGCTTTTAATTCCCCCCCTGTATATGATCGTTCTCCTGCCATTTCCTATTGTCTGATCTCATTCTGAAATCCAATCAAATGTTTAATTAGTTTTTAATTTTTTTAAATATTCTGCATAACTGTTATGAATTGTGTCCAATTTATAGTTTATGGTTCTATTTTGTAATGTCCATTAATGTTTTATCGTCTAATTTTAGTATTTTATGTACTGCTTTTATGGTCTTTTTGATCGAAATAAAGCTTGGAAATGGTAAAAAAAAATGGCGTTTAGTTTTAATTTAAGCAACTGCACGTTCTTTTATTTGAAGTTACGTGAAGGTGAAAGACAGCAAAAAGCAACAGAATATTTAGGTTTTTTTTGCCACGCATTTGACCCCGCCCCATGGTCACTCACACCATGGAAATGTGCCTCAGTGAGCAAACTGGTGCAGGGTCACCCTCTCTCGTCCACGGGTCCGAAGACTAACAAAATAGAGATCGGCACTGGAGTTGGAGTGAATAAGAAGTTTATTAAACACTCATGAGTGGGACCACGTCCACACAACACTCAAGTGTTACAGGAGGAGGCACACTGGATTCACAAACCATGGCCCTTTTATACAGTCAAGTTGCAATGTAAGCATGTGGACAGAAATGGAAAGAACACGTTTAAACACAGAAATGGCTATCGGCAAACAAGGGCAGATAGATGACTACATGGTCAGCAAAGTAGGAGGGGGAGCAGGAATGCTTATGGTAGCAGTAAATGGTCGACAGTTAACATCTGAGACCAGGTGCACTGGCAGCTACGAACCCCCAGCACGTACATTGCTTAGCCATGTCAGGAGGTCAACTAAAACAGATGACACAAGCAGAGTGAAAAGGCGAGCAGCAGAGGACGAAAGAATTACGAAGGAAACGAAATGGATGCCACAGCCAAAATGGCTGTCGCTTACGCTAACGTAAAATAATACACGTTTCCACAGACGACCCTTTTAGCATAAGCTAAGACAGTTTCTTATGCTTTAAAAGGGGTACGATAAACATCATGGATGTCAATTAACATCATAACACAGATTTCTCGTTCCATTGCTGGACGTGCATTTACATTTTGAACATTAGTTTTAGATGGTAGACAAGTAGTACAAGTGGAAATACAGAGAGAACAAAGCATTGGCCTACATTGAATACATAAGCAACAAGAGAAGAGAATTGCAATAATTATGAATAAGGCCGACAATATTTTCAGACCCCATACAGAAAATATGTTCCTGAACCATCCAGTCCAAGTCCATGTTCCGGAGTCTTGATGTATCTCAGTGGCTACTTTATGCATTTTGGAAATGGCATTATAGACAGAAGGGGCATGGTCAGGGATGAACACGCAGCAGCTACTCCCGATAATGCAACATGCTCCACCACAATCAGCTAAGATAACATCTAGCACCATTCTATTTTGCAAAGTCATAATTCTCGTAATTTGGAGTTCTTCTGTAATATTTCCAAGAGCCATTGCTGTTTGATTAGTCACAGCCTCTCCTACACGGGTTACACATCTAAATTTCCTGCTATTTAAAGCTGCACTAACGAAGGAAAACAGTCCCAAATTAAAGTCAACATATTGCTGCAATGCAGTGTCAGTTTGATCCACTTGATCATTATTTATAGTTCTTTTCAATCGGTTCAAAGAAATGTCATTAAACAATTTTTGATCTTTGATAAGATGCAGGTGCTAAGAACACAGGAGGAAGCAAGGACGACACATAGCATATTCCAGACCATCCAATTGGTAGTTGATAGTAACCTTTACTTCCACAGATGAAATAAGTGTTGTGTGAGGATAGAAAACTGCTATTGTTCATTCCAGTGATATTCAATACTGTAGTACAATCACTTTTTCCCACTGGGATACTACCAAAACTGCTCACACAAAGATTTGCTCGGGCTCTAGTAACAGCGATAACAGGAGGCCCGTCACCCTTGGCCATTTGAGTGCTGGGAAAACATAGCTTGTGGAGGAACCTCCTCTGTGATACTCTTCCATTTCCCATACAGTTCCTTTGGCTTGTAGGTCCCCTTCCTCATCGGGGTAACAAGCCTTATTGAGTTTCGCATTAAGTCCTCCTACATCAGCTAGAGTAATATTACTGATTTCAGAGGCCCACAACAGTGCGAACTAGGCTCTACAAGAATGGCAAGGGAATGAAATGCGTTCCTCGCTTCCTCTGATGGGCTGCCATTATTCCACATACCCAACAGTTGGTAGTGTTCGTAGCATTATGAGTATGATGCAACATTTGTATGAAAGTGTTATTGAGATATGAAAAGAAGCACCGAACGTCATGATAGGGAAGAGTGAAATAATAATGTTCGGTGGGGACAGGAGTAGTAGCAATCAGTACGTTTCGAGCCGGAGTTACTTCCTCCACAACCCACATTATCACAGCAATGATAACGGCAGTCAAAGTTAGTCCAGTAACAAACATTGTGTATTTGCTACAGATTGAGGCTGAGTAGCTGGAAATGGCAATAGTGTAGCAGGGTTTAAGGTCAAACATCTTTTCAATGTGATATGAGGGGCCAAAAGTGTCATTCATATCCTGTCAAGCGAGCACTAGTCAAATTATGTGTTTTCATTTGATTTAGCAAAGCATCAACTGAGTGGGGTACCAACACAAGCAGTTTGTGTGACAAAACTATTCCTTCACTCTGACCTATAGATACAGCCGTTGCTGCCACTGCTTTGAAACATCCAGGCAGCGCGCGAGCGACTGGGTCAAGGACAGCTGAGAAATATGCACAAGGACGTTGTTTATCACGGTGGATCCGTGTTAAGACTGAGAGGGCACAACCTTCCCTCTCGTGTACATAGTGTGTGAAAGTCTTAGTGTAGTCTGGAGTTCCTAATACTGGGGCAGAGCAAAGAGCTTGGCGTAACTGTTGGAAGGCATTCTGACATTCAGTAGTCCATGGGAGCAGCATCGGAGTGTCTTTAGTCAAAAGGACCAACAAAGGTTTAATAATGTGCGAAAAACTGGGGATCCACTGTCTACAAAAAGAAGTAAGGCCAATCAGTGCACGGACATCCTTCTGAGTACGGGGCACAGGAGTATCTAAAATCTGAATGCAGTGTGGTGTAAGTGCACGTCCCGCCTTAGACAGGAAGTGAACTAAATATTTAACCAGCTGTCTACAATATTGCAATTTCTTTCACGAAACTTTGTGATTATGAGAGGCAAGAAATTATAACAATAACAGTGTTCCTTCTTCACACTGCTCAGGAGTATCTGCAGCTAACAAGATGTCGTCGACGTACTGGATAAGAGCCACCCCTTTTGGTACAGGAAAGGACTCAAGCTGCCTTTTTAATGGCTGACTGTAAATCTAGGACTCTCTGTATAGCCCTGTGGAGCTCTGCAGAACCGGAAGGATCTATTTTTCAGGGTGAACCCAAACAAATAACGGCTTTCAGGGTGAATGGGTATTGGGAAGAAGGCATTCTTCAAATCAATCACCGAAAATGTAGTGGCAGTGGGAGGGACCATAGTGAGAAGTCTTGTGATATCAGAAACTACCGGATATTGGGGCACTACAATTTTATTAACCTCTCGCAAATCAATAATGAACCTGTACATTTTAGTGTCTGTCTTTTTTCAAGATAGGAAGGATAGTGCTATTGCAAGTATTATAGGGGACTTCTTCCACTACCCCCACTTTAATCAAATCCTGAACAATGTGTACTAATGCTTCTTTACCTTCTAGGGATATTTTGTATTGGGGCAGTCGAGGCAATGAAACACCCTCCTTTACTTGGATATGCACAGGTGGAATAACCATTTGACCCACATCAGTATCTGATCTAGCCCACAAAGTACTAGGTAAGGACGCCAGAGCGACATCCTTATTGATAAGACAGGATCTCTCAACCATTGGATAGTTGTCATTCAAAATAACACGTACACCTTCCAGAGAATAACGTATTGTAGCACGAAAATATTTAAGCATATCGATACCCACAATGTTGTCCGGCGTGTTGGGGAAAGCAAAAATGGACTGCTGCAGTGAATTTTTCAAGTCCGAATTAAAGTGGCTGTGAAAGTGGGCTAGGTGTAGGTGTCCCATCGAATCCTATCGATGTTATTGTTGTGCTGGACATGGGAGCCCTAGGAACCAATCTTTTAGACAGAGCACTATGGGTAGCCCCTGTATCAACCAGAAACCGATCAGTAGATCCCAAGACATTTGCATCAACATAAGGACCCATTTGATCTACTGGCACCTCTACCGGTTCCTTACCCCATCCTAGGCATCCCTATGCGTAATCAGAATCTGCAAGAGCATCGGCAGAATAATCAGACATTTGATATTGATTTAGTCTATCAAAAGTATTCGAGTAATTTGGTCCTTGTTCAACTGCTTCAAATCTGGGGTGAGTTCCTTTACTTCCCCTGTTTCCTTAATCCCTGGGCGTCCTCTCATACTTCCCCTTCCCCGCTGGTACTGCTGACCTCGCAAAAGGGGGCACTCAGAACGCCAATGCCCAGTCTCTTTACAATAAGCACACTGATCGGGGACAAATTTGCTCGAGGGAGAGGGGGCACTCTAGGTGTATACATTGCACGTCTGCCTCTTCCACCCCACCTAAATGGTGGGCCATATACTTGAGCCAACATAACTTTCGTCTTTAAATCTTTACCTTCTTATCCTCCATGCCTTTTGCTTCCTGTTCCTGTTCATAATATTGGGCCATAGTCAAAAGGGAAACTGGGGAAGACGTGGTCCAAGTACTCTCACTAGCCTTTAGGCGACTGGCTATCTCTGGTAACATATTAGCGACAAATTTGTCAACAAGCAAATGCTTACCCGTATCATCGGCCAATGACTGGCCACTAAAATCACGGAATGTCTCCTTAAACCTTGAAAAGAAATCAGAAACTAACTCTGCAGGACACTAATATAGTCCAATCTATTTTCTTAGGCGGTATGAGAGTCTTTAACTTAGTCACAATAGCTTTAGGAAGATCTAATATTTCCTTCTGAGGTTTCTGCGCAGGCTCCCTTTCCGCATCTATTTCTTCTAAATGTTCCCAGGTATCACCATATGCCACATTGTCATCTATTTTACGTATTGTTCTCCACATATCAGGGGGGCAAAATAAGCCCAAAGAACATATCGATATCTGGCAAGGTCATAGTGCAGTAGCTGATGGCTCCTTCCACCTCCTCATAAAAGGGGGCGGGATTTTTCCAGGGGTCAGGCAAAGCAACCTTAAGAGCCATCACGTCTGCTCTACTCCCAGGAGTGTAAACCCGATTTTATATAAAATATCCCTTTGCATCATCCGAAGTTTTATCATCAGTTGTTCCTGCACCCTTCGGAGGAACATACAAAGATGCGGCTTCACGCATAGGTTTCATAGTAATTGTACTACTACCGGGTGCAATCTCATCCACCGGAGCATCTACTTTCTGTCCTTGGGATTGAACTGCTTCTACAACTTTGTTTACTAGCTTGCTCCTTTCGTAAACGCAATGTTTCGTCTCGTATTTCAACCACTCGTCTAATCATATCAGGTAGGGCCAAAAAAGGGAAAGTCCCATCTGTAAACCGTTTATAATCAGTACTTCTATCACCTGGCTCTAGTTCTTTAGAAGTTTGTTGCCAATCAAATATTACCCCCCCCCCAAGCGAATTTTTCTACGAAATAAAATTGCTCTATATCTTGCCACGTTTGAACCATAGCTACGATGATCGATGCAATGTGAGGCCAATGAGCCTCCTCTCTAGCAACAGTTTATAATTTATCTTTTTCTGTTTTAGTCAAAGTAGAGCGAGTCTGCCGCCCACCTTGCTTATCTTTATCTTTTTCTTCTGAAGACAAATGCTTCTCGTCAAACCTCATCCTCATGGGCACTTGGAGTAGGAAATTTATACGGGAGTGGGGGTCGTTCTAATAGGATGCAATCATTCTGAGGCGTATTAAATAGTGGATAGATAGGGCGCCTAATAGAGTACTGGCCATTTACCTCTAATCGATGTTCTCGATCTTCTTTTTCTATTTTTTCCTTCATTTCTTTATTTTTTAATTCTAATGCTTTTTGATATATCATTTTCTGTTCTTTTTCTGCTATGACTTCTGCTCTCTTCGCTCTCTCTCGACTTCTTTATCCCACATAGGCACACAATCAAACATATCCTGTCTACTTTTTCTTTTAAATAAACACTGCTCTACATATTGAACCTTTTTAGAATCGAATGACCCATCCACTGGCCGTTGCAAATCAGACTCTTTCTTTGTGTATTTGTTCCACAATGAAGTATACATTATGGGAGAAATACCATATTTAATATACATGTCTTCATTGGGCATCCCTTCTGGAGGAGCTGGCCGACTTTGCTCCAAACTAATCTTAGTACCACAAGAGCAGCAACACCACTTACGGAGTGTGCTAAGAACAGGCATGTTTTCACAAGTATATGTAAAATATTACTACCTCAAACAAATATTCCAAAAGGAGAAAAATCTCCACATTACCTGCCTTCAGTCTTTGCAAAGAATGAATACTAAAACCAAACCAAGCAAATCAAGAGTGCCGCTTCAGCGACCTTACCAAGTCTCCAACTCCCACCTGCCGATCTCTGGTCGACCTAATGGTCACTGCAGATTTCCGCCAAAGAAAGCCCCAGTCGAGACCGGCCACCACCCGGAGGGCCAAATCGGGAAAACCAGAAAAGTCACGTCTGCCTGCAAAGCCAAGGGTCTCCTCATGCAGTGCGCATCCTCAGTAATATTTCGATCCTCCATCAAGACCACTCCTTAGGACGGCCACGTCTCCGATGGGGTCCGACGTTGGGCGCCAACTGTGGAAATGTGCCTGGTGAAGGGTCACCCTCTCGCCCACGGGTCCGAAGACTAACAAAATAGAGATCGGCACTGGAGTTGGAGTAAATAGCAAGTTTATTGATCACTCATGAGTGGGACCACGTCCACACAACACTCTCGTGTTGCAGGAGGAGGCACACTGGATTCACAAACCATGGCCCTTTTATACAGTCAAGTTGCAATGTAAGCATATGGACAGAAATGGAAAGAGCAAGTTTAAACACAGAAATGGCTATCTGCAAACAAGGGCAGATAGAAGACTACATGGTCAGCAAAGTGGGAGGAGGAGCAAGAATGCTTATGTCAGCAGTAAATGGTCGACAGTTAACATCTGAGACCAGGTGCACTGGCAGCTACAAACCCCCAGCACGTACATTGCTTAGTCATGTCAGGAGGTCAACTAAAATAGATGACACAAGCAGAGTGTAAAGGCGAGCAGCAGAGGACGGAATAATTACGAAGGAAACTAAATGGATGCCACTGCCAAAATAGCTGTCGCTTATCAGTTTCTATACGTGTTTTTTAAAGCACTTTGAGCACTGGTCCTGGGTCATTCCTGTTAAACTCCACAAACTGAGTTTCTTTACCTTCATCGTCCGTTCTAATGCCTCCAACTTGCCCAATCTACTGTCTGCCGACATGCAGGCATGTGGAGGTCATTGATGAAGATGAGATCCCACACAGCCCACCCAGCAACTGCAGCGCAGGAGCAATTGTTCAAAATACTCTAGATCAACTCTCACATCCCTTTCGACCCCAGTACTGCGCAAGGTCACCTTCTGCACTAGCATACTAGCAGGTCTGCCCTCTTGTTCCTTTGCACTACTCTGCAATGACTTAACTTTGCCACTAAATCCAATACGGTATTCCAAGCCACACTCTCACATCAATATATCATCTCCAGCCTGGCTGGTTGTCTGCCCGGAAGTGTGTCAAGCAGAAGTTATGGACACTTCAGTTTAAGGCAGTAACTATCATGGCCTCGACTACCCATCCAACATCCTGCCTCACTACACACAGAGGTCAGCCAACATTTACCTATTCCCACCCAAACCATCCTGCACTGCCTCCAAGGACCAGTCCTTCTCACTTCTAGTACTTCTCCACTGGCACTTCTGGCCACCAGGTCTGTGGGCAACCCCCTCTATCCCCATCATTGAATGTTGTTATGGTAAAAGATGTGTGTACAGTGCTTACCTCCAACAGCAATGGGGCATCATGGCACTAGTCCTAAAAGTCATGTATGGCAAGTTTAAAGATGCAAGCGAGTACTGGTCCACTCCTCAGACTAATATAAATTATGAATACCTCACATGTGTAACTGAGTTATAGACAGAAATTTAGTTCAGTGTGTCTGTCTACACTTGTTCTATTCATACAACCGGCGTAATTAACTGTTTCTTCTCATTTTTATGTTTACCACGTCACCCTCCTCGCTCTACGTACTGACAGCATTGCTTTTGTAGAATTTTTCTGATCACAGTGTTATTGCTAAAGAAATAAATAGTACAGATGAATGGCACACTCCATCAGACATCACTACATAAAGGTTGTAAGTGCATGCGTAGTTTGCACGTCGCAGGTGCTGTCACAAAAGATACGACCGGTTAATTCCATGCTTGTATGACTAGTCCCCTTCACTACCAGACCCTTTAGAAAAACGTTGACTATTCTTCGTGCTACAAGGAGCACAAGACCTAGATTCTGAATCACATCACCAGTAACTCCACACACACTTATTACCAGTACTCACAAGAGGCGGGTGAAGACAGGGCTGCAAAGGTGTCCTCTGTGAGGTGGCTCTCAATAAACCACATTATGCTTGACACCAAACACAAAAAAGCGACACAGAACTTAACCGCATCCCGCCACTCTGTGTCCAAAGAGAAGGCGCAAGAGCGTCACAATGTCAGTCGGTTTACCTTGGAGTCCACAAGCTGATTGCCAAACTGATTCCGTGCGCTCCGAATTTCCTGCGCCGTTGGCAACGTCGCAGCAAATTGATGCGTGCAGGGAGGGCATGCTGCAGGTTTCGGACACACTTCCAGCTCTCTCTGGGGCTCCTTTGATCCCAGGGAACCACAGGGGCCTACAGTCAGGTTACCGCCAGCAGAACCATCCTCAGAGCCTTCTGCCCCTTGGGATCCTCTCCAGGCCCTTTACTGGCTCTGGTACAGGCATCAGCGGCGTAACGAAGCTTGAAAGGGGGCCCCCTGCAAGCTATGTGGAGGGGCCCCCCGCTGGACTCAATCAGGAGCTCTCCGGCCAGAGTACTGTGCTGAGGGGGCCCCGCTGGAGCTTGGGACCCCCGCGCCGTGGGGGCTGCAGCAGCCTGTGTTACCCCACTCACAGGCGTCCGTTCAGCTCCAAGACCTATGCCAGGCCCTTTCATGCCGACACTGATGCCATCAGATCCAGTGCTGATTCTGGTGTCTGATACCGAACCAACTTCACCCATATCCCGACCAATGTTGCGCTATGAGATTACAAAAGCGCAAACAGTCATCTTACAGCCTGACTCTGAACCAGTTCCTCTTCCAGGGCTGATGCACCCGCAGAGGTTCCATTACCTTTTTGACTGACTCTGAACAAGGAACACCACAAGAGGGAGATGATGGTGGCGGTGGTCGTGGTGGGGAGGCGGATGGCTTTCTCCCCCCTCACTCAACAGATGACAACTTCTATGTGGGCCTACAAGAGGCCAGTGGCTTTCTTACCTCCCTAGCAACAGGGTTTTACTCTCCACTTCAACCACCATCATTCGCAGAAGTGTTCTAACAGGTAGCTTAGGTCCCACATTTGCAGCTGCTGTCAGTCCCGATCAAAACAAACATCCCTATGGAACTTGTGCAGCTTGGGCCAGCCATGTCTGAGACCCTGCTCCCCTTTGGTGGGTCCTTCACTGGGACCTTGATGGGGACTTGGTCAAAGCTCTGTGCCTGCCCACTGGTGAAAGGTAGGTGGCCAGGCATCAGTGACTGTATCCTTGCCGATCCTGATTTTCTCACTAAACAACCTACATCCGAGGGCCCGGTGGTTCAGGCTTTAACCAGTAAGGTAGACCCCAATGTATTCCCCATGACTCCTCCCGATATGGGGTCCAAACAGGATTAAGGTGTTTTGAAAAAGTATGTTCTCTTAAGTTTGCCTGGCATTGAGGTCAGTGCTGTTTTTAGGTCTCGCCTGAGACAGCGCTTTAGCGCTGCTCTGGCAAGACTTATAGTAAGCGAGTTTTGGAAGTGCAAACAGTGGCTTTTCAGGCCTCCAAGTACAGTGCATGTGAGCCGTCCGGGCGCGCGCACCATTTGGAGGCCTGAAAGCACTCGTTTGCTTTCACTTTCGCCGTGATGTGATCGCGATCGCGATCACTTTCAGCGCACCATTTGGCAGCCTGGGTGCCCGCCCCCACTCACCCTCCCACTCCCTCTTCGTCAGCTTCAGTGCGCGCTTGTTTTCTAAGAAGGTTTGTCGGGGACACGATGGAATCCATGTTGGTTCCGATTCTGCACGTATTAATAACACATCAAAAGTATTAACCAACGCTGCCGGAGGTGCGTCGTTGTGTGCTGAATGTATGGGAGCCCAATGACTGCAATGCGGCTCCGGCTCGGTGGGCGGCCTTGGGGAACATGATTGCAAAGAGAGATATTGCGCAGCTTTGGGGTTCCCAGCGGCCTCCCACCGTGTCCGTCTGGAAGGAAAACATGGACTGGTGCATGTTCAGGGAGAAAACGGTGTATGTGGCCCGTGGTAAACCGGGGGCTTGGGGTAAAATTTGGGGGCAGTGGAACGCGTATCGTGGGTCTATCTGTGCTCCCCCTTTGGTAGATACGTCCGGGGTTGCCTCGTCCCCCTGATCCTTGAGGGTTCCTTGTGCATCTCGTACTTCGGAGTACAGATTTGGTTCTCTCGTTGCCCCCCCCTCCCTCTCAGGTCTTCTTTTATTGACCGCCCTCGGGTGGTTGGGTGTTGACTCCCCCGGCTGGTGTTCGCCGCCCTTCATAAGTCGTTTCGCCTTGTTTGTTGTATTTTTGTATTTTTCTTTTTTTTTTTTGTTATTTATACTAAAAGTGTGTATTCTGATTTCCTTTATGTGCAGTCTGATTTAATGTGATAGTGCGGAGCCCCTGTGGGCTAGCCATTGTTTTCTGATATGCTGGAACACTTTGACTACTAGCGGCCGGCCCTGGTGGTTGTAGGCCCGTGTTTGTAACCCTTTTATGCACAATAAAATCTTTAAAAAAAAAAAAAAAAAGTATTAACCAACAATTTCATGTCCTGCGAGACTCTGTGGCGTTTTTCTGTGTGTTCGTGTGTGGCTCCATCTTGACTGGATCAACACGGACATTGAGCCCCAGCGCTTTGGATGAAGGCACGCGGGTCCACACAGTGGAGCACGACCTGTTATCCTGGCCATAGTCCCCCCTCCACCCCGGGTCTACTTCCATCGTTGCTTCCGCGCTGTACCGTGCCTCGTGTGAGGTGTTCAGCCTGTCTCCATTGACACCAGGAACGGCAGTTTGCAAGTAGCAGATTGCAGGGTGGTGCTGCCAGAATGCCAGGCCTGCGACCTTCGGACACCTGCTAGGGGGCGCTGTTGACATGTGCCTCGACCTCGGACCTCTTTATCTTACTCACACCTACTGCTCTTCCGCAGCCGTCCCTGCATCCTAACTATGGGCAGTGTGCAGCGTTCAAACTGAACACGATAAGCCCCAAATCACACGCAGCTGCTGCATGATGTAAGCACTATTGTTTACATCTGCTGTCATTACTTCCGAGAACAGGAACACTACTGCACGGAAAGTGGCTGTTACTCCTGCACGACCCGTGCTCACAAAGGACTCACTTCACAGTTTAAAACTGGCAGTAGGGACACAGAGCCTAATGCACACTACTGACAATATTTACGCAGCCAATCTATACTTCATTAAGCGCAACACTTACTTGAGTCACAGTGGCCTGCGCCGCATCTGTACTGTCACCTATACTGGGCGCAACGCACACTGCGCCTGAGCCACTCTGAGCGCAATACAGACCCTGCACACTCTGGCCTGCGCCGCATCTGTACTGTAATGCGGCCCAGAACCTACATTAATCTGCATTTAACTGTTGCCCTACAGCAGACGTTGTTAGTCTCCAGCAGCATTTGTAGGCTCCCCGAGTCCTCTCATTTTCGCACTGATACATTTTTCATAAAGTAGGTTTTTTCCCGGTTGAGCTCATGATCCATTTTATGAGCAGAACAAACGTGCGCGTCCTCCTTCCTGTGTGCTGTGTCACATACGAAGCGCGTCCTGGGTTACGTTAATTCTGCTCTCCCTGCTTGTCTCTGTCCTGGCTTCCTGCTTCGCCTGGATCTACAGTCCGTCTCGCGCCGCCTCGATAGTCTGTCCATCCCACTGAGAGGGAGAAAACACTTTTCATTGCAGTTATTTCAAAGAAGATTTGAAACGCTGTATGTTTGAAATCTCGAGTCTCCCAAACGATTTCTAGAGCCAGTACTATTATGAAGTGGTCTTTTGATCCGACCCCATCTTAGGGTACACCAGTGTTTTGCATGTTTTCATTTCTTGACTCCAGGCTGTCAGAATGGCTTAGGGGGTGATTTACCTCCATTTTGCGCTGGGTTTGTATCATAAAAGTGAGGCAACCAGCACAGATTGTTTTTTTTTATTATTTACTTTCTGGAAAAGGGACCAAGATAGCATCAAGTGGGCATTATATGGGCGTGCCTATGCACTCACCCATCCTTTTTTAGGCAAAACACTATTTACCAAAAATGTGAGACAAAGATGTGTGTACAAATATTACTCCTTTGGAAAAACGCGTTAAACAGAAATGTTTTCATTTCTTCTTTCCATTCTCACTTTGCATGTGTGCTCCACTGTACAGCACACATGCAAAGTTGGAAAAGTTTTAGAAGTTGTCTAAGCAAAGTTTTTTGCACTGGAAGGTAACGCTGCGTGCTGGTACAGGGCAGCAAAATTCTGCAGGCGCTAGGGAGAGGGGATGGGAGAGCCATATTAGTAGCCGGGCACTTTGAGCATTCAGTGCCACTTGGGCGCCCCCGTTATAGTACGAATCTAAGCACTGGCACTGCCTCTTGGCCCGTAGATGCCTGTGTATGGTGGACTTTACAGAGAGAGCCGAAGCACCCGCTTGCAACGAATCACACTGCTGCACGCCGCACACTGCTGCACGCCGCACACTGCTGCACGCCGCACACTGCTGCACGCCTCACACTGCTGCACGCGGCACACTGCTGCACTCCACACACTGCTTTTATGCGAGTTTATGCTACTGACATTGTAAATGGCAATGCCTTTTATTTGTTTTAAAACCAAAACATAAATAAAAGGCATTGTAATTTTACAATGCCAATAGCTCAAACTCTTATAAATGCGAGACCTATTGCATTGCAAATGCTTGTTCTATTAGGTCTCTACACATGTGCCCTCTGGGACACGGGCTAAGAAATCTTGCTGATGGGTCCAGGTGAACTTAGGTTCTCTCTTGCTCAAACAATTTATGCCAGACAAGACTCAGTCGATTGGTGTGATCTTTCTAGGAGAACTTTAAAGATAGTAGAGCCATGGCGTGGTCCCTCTGTATGTTTACCTCTGGCAAGCAGTTCCTGCATCCGTTCAGAAAATATAGAGGCTACTCCAGGGGCTCCCCAACCACTGGCGCGGTCAGCCCAATCCTTTCAAGGCCATTGGATGCGTGTCTGGCAGGATCCTCTTAGTCCCCTTCCGCTGAACAATAGCCCCCAAACCACTTAAGTTTGCCCCTAGTGGCACACACTTATATTGTAGCAGCCAGAATATGTCACTATTTCCGATGGTGGCGGTCCATCTCGTTCGACTGATGGGTCTTGAAAATCACCCAGCTTGGCAATGTGCTACCCCTGTCTTTTTACCCCGCCAAATCTTTCCCCAGGTTCAGAGAGACTTTCAGAGGAGCACCGGCCCATTCTGTTGCAAGAGTTGAGTGTTACTCTTCAAACGTGCTATGGAGATTATTTCGGGCTCAGAAAGAGGATCTTTGACCTCTGAATGGCCTTCTGTGAAAAAACAAATTCAAAATGTTCGTGCTGACCCAGATCCTTTCTGCTCTGGGCCTGGTGGGGGAGGGGTCTGGATGGTGTCCTTGGACCTGCTGGATTTTCATTTTCATTTGTCTATCCTGCAGTCCACTAGTTCAAGGTAGACCAGTGGTACTTTCAATTTACCATGCTCCCCTTTGACCTCTCAAAAGCCTCTGCGGTGTCCACAAACGTGACGGTGGTGGTCCACCTTCAGAGGTCACGGATTCCAGTTTGCCCTTACCGTGCTAGCTGGCTGTTGAAGGCGGGTTGCCACACAGTTGTAGACCATCTGCAGATGACGGCAAACCTCCTGACATACTTGGGGTTCACAATCATCGAGGTGAAGTGGCACCCGACTCCTCCAGAGAGTTTTCCATTTATTGGAGCTGTCCTAGATACAGAGGTTCCAGGCCCTCTATCCAATGCAGTGAGTCCAGGACATTCGGGCTGTGATCCTAATGTTTTTTGCCGTGTTCCCGTATCTCACCGAGAGCAGCTCTGAGGCTTCCTGGCCTCTTGGCCAATTGCGTCGTCCTTGTCGATGATGCCAGGTGGCGCATGTGGGCTCCACAATAGAATCTGAAGTTCCAGTGGACCCAGCATCAAGGAAATCTATCCAATGATATCCAGATGTCAGAGGAGACGGCTCACGATCTGCTGTGGTGGTGCTCAAACCAGCAGCAGGCCGCTCTCCCTTCCTCATCTAGAAAGGGACATGTCCATGCTGGGTTGGGGAGGTTATATGAGGGAGGTGGAAATCAGAGGACCGCGTGAGTGACTGCACAAGCCTGTAGGGCGGTGTCTGACGAGTCTCTCCACCTTTCCCCTTCCAGAGGGCTGCCCTAAAGGGACACACTGACCGTGTTCCTTCTAAAGCCATGTTTGCCTCTAAGCCCCATCCACAAGACGGTGGGTGGGAACGCAGAGTCAAAGTGATTCCCTCATTTGCATGGGACCACTCCCCCATACAAATAAGGGAGCGCCCATTGAACATAGCACAGGCGCTACATGTGCGCCAGCAGTATCAGTGTTACATAAGGGGCCGCACAAGAGTCTGTGCCCACTTCAGTAATACCATAGTGCTAAAGGGGTGCAAAAAGCAGGAGCACTCCCTCACCCCCGTTGCGCCCCTAGGGATCCCCCCCCCCCCAACCCCCCTGTTGCAGCCCTGGGGCACTATCTGTAGAACCGCTCCAGAAAGCTTTACTGAAGGGTAGTAACTTGTTTGAGTAGGGGACCAGTTGTGGTGGTGTAACTACAGGTCAGAGCTCGAGGAAAAATTGACCTAGGGCTGGGGGCAATTGTAATTATGTTGGCGAAATTCACAGGGTTTTTTCCGAATTTTGCATTGACATTTTGTATAACTTTTTGTATATATTTTTTACCCAGACATTTCGACTCCTCGAACCATTTTCCTGGCCTTCTCTTTTTTACACCAGATGTGCGCCCGCACAGAAAAGATGGCACAAGACCCAGAACCCCACATCTGGCTACAGAAGCGCGCTTTTGTGAAACTGTCCTGGCGGGCTTCCGCGCATCACTAACGGGGACATAACGCTGCAGGCCAAGAACTTCAGCCTTAGCTCTTGATTAAAAAGCAGTGATGTGCCATGCTGGCACCAGGGAGCAGTGCCCAGGTGATTGTAATACAGTCAGTGACGCGCATCACTAGCAGACAGGTGTTTGCTGGGATGCAAGCGTGTAGAATCTATGCCACTTATGCCAGCATCACCTGCTGTGAGCCGCTCCGACTGAATGAATGAATGAGAAGCGGGGTTTATCTCGGTGTTAGCCGGTTCTGGGGGCCTTCCTTGGCACAGCGCCGCGGATGCCACCCCCGTCTCTGGACAGGCAGGCGCTCAGTGAAAGCGCCTTTGTCGCCCGAGTGATTTTCAGATTTTTCATAATTTCCGGCGCCTTGTCGCGTGTCGTCTCGGCGCTGTGTGATGCCGCAATCAGCGCTTTTCATCTTTTTCACCGAGACCCTCTTCCTCCTGGGTAGTAATTACTGCCTGTTCCAGAGACGCTGATTAAGATTCCGGGAGGGCCGGGATCCGTGAAGCGCCCAGAGTCGGTGGAGGCGCTAGATGAGCGCCCGTTTGATGCCATCTTTTACCTCCCCGAGCCGCCGGGTTCATGTCCTTCATACAGAGCTGCCTCGTTTCAGAGGGTGTGACGCGCCACATTTATCAAACACAACTGCTATTGTAACCCGCGCGCCCCCGCGCCGAGCCCGCTCAGGTGTGTTAAAGACTGTAATAGGTTCTGGCGCGGACTTCGCTTCTCATCGGCTTCCTTCCCTTAGAAGAGCTAATACTGCATTTGTATTACTTGGAGCAGTGTGCTTTAGCTGTGAACTTTATTTTACTTATTACAAGTGTCCGGGGGGGGGGGGGGGGGGGTCGGAGAGAGGGAGGGGGTCTCCCACTTCATATAATGAACGTTTCAGGCGTCCCTTCCTAGGTAAAGGCATGGTTTGCCTTCTCCTTCTGACGTCCAGACTATACCTGAGCGAAATTGTAATTACGCCGGCGTGATTTTGGTACACATATACCTGAAATTGTTGAGATTACGGTATTATGCCACGTTGCATAATTTCAGGGGGAAAATGTACAAGATGAACGCGGGTGGCATTTCAGATTCTTTTTTTTTTTTTTTTTACTTGTGTGAAAAGTTTGTGTAAATTGTTGAGCTTGAAACTACAAATTTGAATACAGATGACGGTGTTTTCAACACAAGGGCCAGTTCCTTTAATCTGGGCGGTCAGCAAAGATTTCAGATTTCTTACCCAAGCAGGCCACTTGGGTAATTTTTTACTGCAAAACTACAAATCCAAACACAAGCAACAATTGTTTGTGTGCATTTTGTAGGATTTTGTTTTGTCTTCTGGTAGGATATGAAGCGGTCGTATGAAAACACAAGCAACCAGAAATATTCTTGAAATTACATTTTCGAGTTGAATTTTTACCTGGATAGAGCTTTTCGGTCATTTTTTTGAGTGCTAGATTCACTTTGTGTAATTGTGCATAATTGCACATAAATTTAGCATAATTTATTCTATAGCAAACTATGCAAGTTTTCCACACCCTTAGTCTAGGCCACATTTCTGCTCTTAGGCCCAGTCTAGCGCCCTCTGATGGTGCCGGAGGTCTTTATGCAGACATGCCTTACCCTAGAAGCGGTGTTCTTACATTTACTGCCCTAGCGTGAGCTCAGTGACATATAGGGGCAACATGGATACCACGCATCCTGCCAACACTAAAATGGGAACCCCAAAACAGAATTTGTCCTAAAATAATCTATGTAAACCCCCCTTTCCTCTGATTTACCATTTAAATGGGTTGACTGCTTTTAGCTATTGAAATCTCATTATAAAAATGTTTTTGTATGCCACGCCTCCATTGATCCACCGTGCTCTGTCGCTAGCTAGCTGTTTTACACATGTACATGGCAGCGTTTTAATGCAAACATACAACGCCAGGTTCACAGTACACGCAGGAGTGGTATGCTCAAACTGTATTTTAAAGTTTTTGCTCAACACGGTCTGTACACAAAGGTACAAATTGGAACAAACCAAAGCGACGCAAACTGTCTTGTTCAAATGAGTGTACGTAAGCATCCTTTGTCCAGGGCACCAGCCTTCACTCGCTGTGTTCATCAGGGATGTCCAATCTTGGCCCACAGTAGCTGTATCCATGTCAGATTTACTTCTTACCCACTGACTGTGGATGATTCCAGTTTACATTAATTTTCTGCAAATGTATCCTATAAGAAAATCCTACAGTCTGGCGTGGATGCGACTCTCGCAGAGCAGCATTAAATGCCGTTAGTGTAGCTCGGCCTGAAAGTTAGTGGAGGGCTTATCAGGGTACTTCATTAACAAGTATTGTTTCCTTACATACATGTTTTAAGCACAGTCTTTTTACTACATGCCCCTGTTAAGTATTTTCAGATAATACCTCATTAACGCTCCTTGTCAAGTCAGTGTGTCCAACCTCGACAGGCGCCTGGCAACAGGAGCTTTTGACTGACAAGCAATCTGCATTTATTTCATATTTTTGTATATCGCCAGCACCTATCATCTGCTGCTGTGGGGAGCTTGCGCGTATTATCTTTCTGGAAATTTCCGTTGCAATCTGTGGATCCCACACACTGAGAAAGATAATCATTTTTAGACAGTAACCATCCCCTTAATGTGGGTTGAAGGCACCTTTTAGTGTTGCGTAACAGTGAGTACATCTTCCTGTTGCACATCATGGAGGGAAAGCAATAGACACACAAATGATGGACGGAATGCAGAGCAAATCATGCATTTACCCTCAGTCAGGAGATCTGGGTTAAATCCATCGTTCTTTTGCTCACCATGCCACCAGAGTTTAGACCCAGCCATATGCAAATGAGTATTGACCCTGTGCCTCATGGGAACAGTCCAGTCCGAACTGCCAAGCCAGGTCTTCCCTGGACCAGTAACCAGCGTCCTGGGACCGGTTTTTGGGCATCACCCCTCATCAGCCAGGCTAGCTTGAATCCCTTCATTGAGGGCCCTTAAACGTAGTTCAGACCTGGATTCTGTCACTGGGAGGGACGTCCCTGCCTCTCCTGCTGTTAGTAGACCAGGAATTTGGCACCCTATAGACATGGTGGGCAGAAGAGGGCACGTTGAAGGGCGAGCCTTTATTTGTAGGATTGTGAGGATGGTGGGCGCCTGAGTACTAAAACTGTGTTATTAGTAGGCTTAAGACTTGATGGCCATTCCCGCCGCCATGGTGCCCCCTTGGCACTTTGGCCACCAGCACTTAGGGTTTTGTGGCCTTCTCTGGTTTATTTGATTTGTAAAGTGTGTTATGGAGTTGGGAGCTGCCCAGATTTCTTTGAGCGGGATGAGCAAGGAGATTCCATTCCCAAAAACAGCCCTTGACAATAATAACTCGGGAGCCTGCAGTGCGTCTGCGATACTCCAAGGGGCCGCTCGTGATGAGATGGGGAAGCCTCGACCATCATTAGGTCTATGAGCTTGGCCGGCCAGGAATCTCATCCACCGACCACGACTTGGCCCCTAGTGAGTCTCGACTTGGGCAGTTGACCAGACGGGAACGAAAGATGGTCCTGAAGGGTCTGAGATAGCTGAGTGTAACATTTGGTATCATTTCGTTTGTGTACTGGCACTTCACCTGTTACGTACAGGGTTTCCCCAATAGCTCTCCTCCCATGTCATGCTGTATCTTGTGCATGCGTCATCCCATGTGTGCAGTTCTAGAATGTTAGGGAATGGCCTGGACTTGGGAAGGTGGCTAACAGTATTCTGTATCTTGCGCTGGAGGAACGAAGATTAAAAGTTTTATCTCCATGTCTTGTGTATCATCGCTGCAGTGAAGTTGGAAGTTAATGAACTCTTTTTGAGGTCTCAGATGTCAGACCAGCTGTTCTCACCGAAGATTCTTGCCCCTTGAGCAGTCTCTCTCCAAATCCTTTCTACCTGAAAGAGCAAGATATCCTGTGTGCTGAAGTGGAACACCTTGTGGTAGAGGTGTAAACTTTTCAACTCAGACCTTTGACACACAGGGCTTTTAGGGCAGGCGTGCTATGCTCAAAGTATCTCCGGTCAACCATGAGTCGAGTAGCATGAGGTCCTTCGGGATTTGGCAAGATCCAGTTTTGGTAGTTGTGGGATCGCAGAATTCCAGACAGAAGGTGAGCTGCGAACGAACCCAGGCCCTCTTGTGATCAACCATTGAAAGGGAGGATTCAGTGCTTTTGTCATCGATGGAAGGCCCCCTTCTTGGTCACAGAGGTGATTTGTGTGTGATGTGATGTGAGCTTGCGTCTTGCCAGCATCACCGTCAAGCAGCAAAATAATCTAATGTAGAACTGTTTGCCAGGGTTTAAACCTGTATATGTGATGCCAAGAAACAGCCGTGCGTGTTCTTGTTTGACGAGGTAAAGCAATGTCTCTTCCAAATAAGCACTTCTACCTAAATGCCCGCATGGCTAGGGTCCAGGCTGCATTGCATTAAATATTACTCTAATTGAAGGAAGTTCTTCAGATGTGTCTTGTTTGCTTCTCCAAGGGACCCTCTGAGAGAAGCCCCAATGACTAGAGATATTTATTCAAATTGTCTGCCCTCAGATGCGCCTCTAAGGCCTCTTAAAAAACTTGAGTTGTTGGGATTCCCTCAGTGTTGGATGTAACCTGAGTGAGGACCTGCAAAGAGGTCCGCTTTAAAACATAAGGCAATGATTAGTGATCTCGATCCCATGAGGTACGTCCTATTGTTCATCACAGGGGAGATTGGGGCTTTAGTCTCTTTGCCTATCCACCAATTACAGGAGAGGCAATGATGGCACCTGCTGTAGTAATCTGCATATTGTGTTTTTGCAATATAATCAGGGGAATACTTTATTGATGGCCAGTGGTGCAGGTGGACAAATGAGGCTGTCTCATTAATCGACCAGTTCCCGCCTTAGTTCCCAGCTGTTTCCCACCAGTTATGACCTGCCCCCTAGCGGTAAGACTTCAAACTGCTTCTGAGAGCACTTCTAGCAGAGCCACGTGGAACTGCAACACAAGTGCGAATGTGTTTAATGAGGCCACTGACAAATATTGCTCTTGCATAGAATCCTTCATCGACAAATTTGCACCTCTGAAGTGCAAATTATCTAGGCTAAAACCCTCCAATCCTTGGTTCTCAAAAGAACTTATTGAAGAAAGAAAGCTTATCAGAACATTTGAGAAAGAATGGAGATTAGCGCCCTCTCACCGGAGTATAAATGAGCTTCACATGGCGCGAAGACAATACAAAGACCGAATCCTTAGAGCCAAACCTCTCACATCAGAACACTCGTGAATTCTGCCAAGAACAGACCAAAGTGCCTGTTCGAGGTTCCCGTACAAACTCCCCGACCACTTCAGCTCTTGACCCATCAGTGGCCCGCTGAAACAACTTTGTGGATTTCTCTGATAGAGAAGTCGGACACATCCATATCTCGCTGCACACCAGTGAACCTCCAGAAACTGAGATTCTACCTTGCAAGGTGCTTAATTTGTGGTCCTCTTTCTCCCCCAAACAAGACCTACAGCGAACAATTTCCAAAGTGAAACCCTCCAACCACCTTCAGGACGCCATTCCAGGGTTTATCAGCAAATCTCTTGCCACACACCACCTCCCCCTATGGAGCAACATGGTCAATGCTTCTCTTCAACAGGGCCTTTTTCCAGAACGACTAAAAGTGGGTCAAGTCTCTCCTCTCCTGAAAAAACAATCTCTCGACCCAGAGAACATGAAGAACTACCGCCCAGTGTCTACACTTCCATTTTTAGACAAAGTCATCGAAAGTAACGTTGCTTCTCAGCTCAGTTCACACATTCAAACAGTCCACCTCCTAGACTCTCTCCAATCAGGTTTCCGCCAGAGCCACAGTTCAGAAACTGCGATCCTACAAATAATCAACGACTCCCTTAGAATCCTCGACTCTGAGAACTCCTGCCTCCTGGTCCTCCTGGACTTATCCGATGCATTAGACACTGTCAGACAACTGGCCCTCCTTCACACTCTTGAACAACGGATGGGCTGCAGAGGCACAGTCATCCATTGGTTCTCCTCTTACCTAACCAACCGCTCCCAAATTGTGAAAATGGGCTGCTCGTTCTCGAGACCAGTCAATGTACATCAAGGGTCCCTCAAGGCTCGATCCTTTCCCCAACCTTCTTTAACCTGTACCTAGAACCACTGTGTGTGATTCCCAGAAACGCTGGGCTGCTCTTCCGCCCCTACGCTGACGACAATGAAATATACATGAAAATCTCCTCCCCTAAATACCCTGCCCTCCTTTCAATCACGCTCCTGCCCTCCTTTCAATCACGCTCTTAAAGATTCAAAAAAGGATGTCTAACCATCATCTAAAACTCAATCCATCTAAAACAGAGTTTATTTTGATCTCGCGTCCAAAACACCCAGTAGAGGAATGGATGGCCAACTTTCCCGCCCTGGGTGGCTGCGCCGCCATTGTCCAGAGTGCTAGATCCTTCAGTATCACCCTTGACAATCCTCTAAACCTCCACAGCCACATCATGGCCAAAAGCACTCAACATCAACTCAGGCAGCTGTGGGGCGCCAGACAATTGACCCTGGAACAAGACCTCAAAACCCTGGTGCAGTCCCATGTCCTATCCAGACTAGGTTACGGAATTGTCCTTCTCTCAGGCATTCCCAAAGTTCATGTAGCCTACTGAGAGTAACACTACATGCAGCAGCACACTTTGTGTTAGATCTCAAGAAATGTGACCACGTTTCCCCGGCCCTTCTAACCCTCCAATGTCTCCCCATTGAAACTCGAGGTCCAATTCGAAACCGCCTGCGTTACCCAGAGGGCGCGGCACTCCTCACCCTCCTATCTAAGTGATAAACTGGAAATCTCAGGAGCTGGTTCCAGAAATGCCCAGTCCCTGCTCCTGAAACCTCCCACCTTCAGTCGAGAATGGTACATGAGCCAGTCATTCTCTGGTAATGCCACAAGAATCTGGAACTCATTACCTCCCTCCCATCGCCTAACCACCTGCCTAGTCGCCTTCAAAAAGGACCTCAAGCTCCTCCTATTTGACAGACACCTTGGCTAATCGTCCTCAACCATTCCCAGGTACTCTATGTAGGAGACAAACTACCGTCACTGTGTGCCCCCACCATCCTAATCGATGCTTGAACCGTGTACGTCCCTTGTCCAACGGCTGCATTGGTCCTGGTCGCAGCTACTGATGCAAATGTATGAACGTAATTCTTGTAACTGTAACTTGCTGTGCCCTTCTATCATGCTACTGTTGTAAAGCACTCTGATGCCTTCGGGCCATGTCCACGCTTTATAGAATTGCAAAAAATAAATAAACAATGTGGCCTGCTGGCTTCACCCGTGCGGCTGGCTTCCTTTGCGTCGGTGTGTGCTGGAACCTGCTTCTCTCAGGGCACACCTTCCTCCTATTAACACAATTATTTTAAGACTGGGTTGTGATGCCACAGTGGCTTTGTGGCAGCTGACATGCACCAATACTGTTTCCTGGATGGGACCAGCCATCCGTTGCACTGCCCACCCTTTTTGTGGCGTAACGGTCAGAGCTGCCGACTTTAGAGCTGCGGAGCCAGGTTAGAGTCTCAGCGTCTGCTCAACATCCTGTGATTCTGGGTAAATCACTTAATCTCCCCGTACCTACCAAAAATGAAAGTGTCCTTGTGTAACGTAACTGGTGCTCATGTAAAGCGCCCTAATACCTTCGGGTCGAGTTTGCGCAGTATAAAACGGAACATAAAAATGGCAACGAGGTCTTTTAGAGAACCTCTTGTGGCTTCTGCAAAAGAAGGTCGACCCCCTTTCTGCATGAGGCCTGCCATGTAATTAATACTTCTCCCTCACCTGCTTTTCTGCTTCAAACTGTCCATGGCCTTGTCACACACAACACCATATGACCCCGTCCACAGTACATGTTAGAACGCACAGCTCCACAGCTGACTTTCCACCCACCTAGAGTGTAACATGTATCACCATACCTGCCAACTTAAAGAAAATCTCACTGTGAGGAGGGGGCGGGCCTCGTGCCCAGAAGTACCTACGAGGCACTTTTGAACCCTACCCCGCCCACACCCCCCCCTTCTCCCAAAAAACTCAAAAGCTTGATGAACCTGGCGCCGATGTCCTGGGGTGTTTTCACACCCCTTCATGGACGTCGGCAGTTCAAAGCCTTGGAAAACGAGCGGGAAAACCAGTTTACAGTAGTTTTTTTGCTCGTTTTCCCTGCCACCGTGTGATATCGGCTCCTCACCCGGAGACCGTGTGACGGGAGCCGTATGTCGAACGTTGGCACCGTGTGAGTTGACGGGTATATGCCTCCCACCTCACCAAATCACAAAATACCTCAACATTCCACAACACATTGCACTACACCATGCCACATCATAACACAACTTGACACCCTTGTAATTTGTGTCTTCCAAGACTGCCCCATTTCTTACCACAAGGCACTTTTCATGCCGCCCAGCATCAACCACCATGCACCTCACATGGCAGCATATTTTACCCCACCGCACAAGAGGAAGCGCACCGCACTATTTAGTTTCACTTTTTGGCCTCCAAACACACACACCCTTCCTGCCACTTTACTCCCAGTATGACTCCCTAGAGTCTGTGTGCGTGCGCTTGTGTGCGTGCGTCTGTTGCACACGATTCCTCTGGCTGAGGGTCAGGTGGGATATACCGTAAAATAGGTGTGTGCGCCCCAATGGGTTAACCTGTTGGGCTTTTTTAAATCTTATGTTTTTTGGCGGGGGCGCCAACTGTTTGCTGCGGCCCGAGGGGCACCTGTTGGCTTCCGTGCGCCTACTCTCGCAGTCCTAGGCACGCACAGGGCCGATGCCGAGGCGGTGTTGTGCGCGGCGCTGCCCGTGACTCGCCGTGTGCTCCTCATTTGTTAAGTGTCACACGGCATGAGCCCAGGCGCCCATGACGAGGCGCTAACCTTTTAAAACCGACACAAGTTTCGCCTTTTGGCGCCGAGATTAATGTATTCGCTCGGTTCGTTAATTATACACAAACGGGCAGTCGAAGGCGGCCTTGGAGGGGACTTTATTAAAATCACCGGCGCGGGCGACGTTCTTCAAATACCATCTTCCTATATTTATCACATGAGGTGAAAGGAGGCGCCGCGCACGCCTTTCACCGAATGACTCTGTGAGGACTGAAAGGGCGAGGGACACAGACGCTTAGAAACGAGAAAGTAGCACTACTAATGATGTTCAGTGTTAGATAAAGTTGTGAACTTCCTGTTTCCGGTGTGGACTACGAAAGGAAGCTCCAGCTGTTTTAACTTTCTTTTTACACTTTTTAAGAATTAGCAATGTGTTCTCATGACTGTTACATCAACTTGTGTAACCAGGAGACTGGAGATCTCATCTCGGCTTCTCTCCTTGACCAAATTGTGTGATACTGGGCAAAACACTTAGTTGTACGTTGGATTCATTTTTGTATTCTTTTTTGTATAGGACACAATTCACCACCACTCGGATTTCACTGCTCCTTGATTATAAGGTTCGGGCTGGATTGTGAAGTGTATGTTTGTGTTGTGCGAACCCAGGGCAGTGCAGTGTTGTAGAAGATTTTTATGAATCTTAAAATGAGAGATTCAAAGTCCTGCTGGTGAAGAGCTCTGAGGGCCATGTGCATTGTTTTCAATTGTAAAGTGTGCAGACACTGGACGCCAGGGAGCTGTATGGGCTTTCTTCTGGCTCAGGGGCTTGTGTTGTGTGGTCCCACCCTTTTGAACCACAGCATTTTGTAGCCTTTGTGTTTTTTAGCCACTTATTTTGGAATGCCTCCACAGGCTCTGTTGGTGTTGTGCCGGTCAGGACAGGGTGCCACCTTGATTGCCTGCAGCCTCCAGTGACAGCCTGGCTACCTGCTCTCATATGTGGTAGAAACCAGCCCTAAAAACCCGTATCTGTATGTATGTTTCTGGTATTTGTAAAGCGCAAACTAATCACCCCTAATGGTCTCAAGGCGCTGGGGGCCGTCGGAGATTGTGAGCTAATGCCCAGAATCACATGATGCTGAGCTGGGCTACTACCGGTGCCTGAGATCGAACCGTGAGCCCCGTGCTCCGGAGTTTGCCACTCTGGCCGCTGCACCACACCTCTCCCACCTGCGACACCTGCTCTGATTTCTGCCATGACCTCTTAGAGGGATCGGAGGGACCCCCGGTTTTGGGGACATCATTCCCTAGGGCTTTGGAGTGGTGGTTTCCGGTCCACTGTTCCCTTTGTTTTGCTGTACTTCATCTTGTGGTACTAGGTTCTGGTCCATTGATCTTTGGCTAATAAGGGTGTGAAGAATTGTATTCTCAGCCACGGCTATTCCCGCAAATCAGTAGTGGGGTGGGGAAGGGGGGAGAAAATACAAATAAAACAAGCATTGGCATAGCCAATAGGTCTCGCCTTTGGGACCTTATAAGTGTTTAGTCATGCAACAGTTGCATAACTAAATACTTTTAAGGTCCCAAAAGCGAGACCTATTGGCTATGCCAAGCGGCCGTGCGGCCGCGAAAGCGATCGCGATCAAACATCAAAGCGGCCGCGAAAGTGAAAGTAATCGCAATAAAGCGCGGCGCGCACGCCCGCACATGCACTGTAGCTCCAGGCTGGCCTGGTAGCACTTTTTGGAGCCCTCTCAAAAAGTCTCGCCAGACCAGCGCATGTGCTGGGTCAGGCGAGACCTAAAAAATCACTTGCCTGCCGGCTGGCCGGCTACTACCTCTTTCGTCCTCTTCCCGGCTTCTGTTGAAACAGGAAGCAGAATAGGCTCCCCTAAGCCAATCACTTGGTAAGCACCCAGGCTCCCCATAGCCAATCACAACCCTGCAAAGCAGCGTTGTGATTGGTCTGAGCGCCGTGGTTCGATGCTCAGATGGGGAATGGAAGCCTAGACATCTTCTCCACCGAGGCTGTAATGGAGCCTGGGTGGAGAACATTCAGGCGCACTTAGGAGGGTGCTACCACTCCTCCCCCTAGCGCACCCTAGCCTGCGCAGCCTAGCGCATCCTAGCCCAGCCCCACAAAACTGCCCCAGCACAGAAAAATAAAATAACATCTCGTTATCTTTTTATTTTTCCTTTTTTGCTGTGCTGAAAGACATCCAGAGGCGCGTTCGATCCCAAAACCATCCTTATCTCGATCACTGTGATGCGTTCTCTACCAAAGTCCTCTCCAGCACGCCGATGTTCAGAAATTCCCACCACCAATTCCAAGGATCGGGAGTTAGGCTAGATAACCAGAACTGTGCCACCACAACCAAGGGAAATTGGAAAAAAGTACAGACTGGAAAGATGAGAAGGGCTATCTAGCGAGGACCGGAGAATAATCTATTTCGGCTCTGCCGCTACACAGAGGTTTAAAATACTATTAATTTTGACAGAACAAAACCCCAATACAAGCACAAAATTGGGCAAGAAGCAAAAATCTGGAGAGAGTCACCACCCTCCCGTCCACAGCGGTATCAACAGTCGTCTGCCCGAAGCTTCATAGCATAAAGACGATGTGGGGTATAGTAAAACAGGTCTAAAATGGTGCACCTTAACCCGAGAGACATTAATAACCATTTGTGCCAGCACATTGCTACATCTGAGCTCCGCCACAGTAACTTCTGTGTTGACGGCTCAGCTCCATTTAATGGCCCAGATCTGGAATGGATCCTCTGTCTGATCCTGGGCATACAGATAAATTAGTTTATAAACTAAACCAATATGTCTTTTTACTGACGCCTTCACTAATGTCTACAACAGACGATTATGCGAGCACCGTAAATCATTGTCATCGATAGGTATAGGTATAAAATGTTGGCGCTGAAGATACTTTTAAAAGCTGGTGTGGAAGAGAGTACTGATGCTGCAGATGTGGAAAAGAAGAAAGGACCCCCTTCTCAAAAGTTGAGCCAATGTGCTGAGTCTTGCCTTCCCCCAGTTTTCATGATAACAATCATGGACACAGGAGGGCCGGTTAGGGTTCTAGCCCAAATAATTTAGCTGGTTACAGGGGACAAGCTGACCAAATATTCACTTTAAAGAGCACCAAATAGAGTGAAAAACCTTCAAGGTCTTAACTAGAGTCCTTCTGAAATACATAGTGTCGATAATCCCGACACACGGAGCTCCTGAGTCCCACAAAGGCATAAAGTCGGCAAACATGACCCCTTGTTGCCACGCCCCCCATTCCAGAGCAAGGCAAAGTTGTGCAAAGAAAGAAGCAAAAAAATAAAAAAAACACTAGAAGAGAGACCCTGCCATCCTCCTTAGGCTATTGAAGAAACTGTTTCTTGCGTGCGATTTTCGGTAACTCCAGATGAACCTCTGCCGAAGAGCCTCCATCCTGCTACAGAAGATGCACGGCAGAAAGATCGGCATACAGTGAGAAAAAATAAAGATACCGCCGGAGAGTAATCATTTTTATAAGATTACAATGACCCCTCAACCCTAAAAGAAGACCATTCCATTTGTCAAAAAAAATTAGCCGAATGTTGATACAGATTCCCATAATTGTTCAACAGAATGTCCCCCATCTGAAGTGATAGGGTAACACCTAAATAAATGACCAACTGTACCCTTCTCTTGTCACAGTCGGGAGGAGTGACGATAGATGAGACTTGTTTCTTATCTGTGTTGACCTTCTAGATGGATACTAGCCCAAATACTTGGGTCTTAGCAACCACTACCTCTAACCCTTTTATCTGGGTGGGAAACATCGGCATATGCCAAAACCTTCACCTCAAGTTGAAGCACCCTTGGAGGCCGGATCTCCTCAGCCAACCTCAGATATTGAATAAAGGGCTCAATATATAAAGCAAATAGCTGAGGAGAAAGAGGGCACCCCTGCCGGGTGCCTCTGGAAGTGGTAATGGTATCGGAAAGAAAACCAGAGAAACAAGTCCTTGCTTTCAACCCGCGATAGAGATGTCGAACCCTGGCGATAAAACTGAAGCCTAGACCAGCGGTCTCCATGACCCCCCAACGAAAGGGCCAGTAGACCCGGTCAAAGTCCTTCTCAGCATCAAAAAAGAACATATCGACCCGTTCCCCCAAAATGGAGGCCGTCTCCAGAGCCATTATAGCCGTGTTAACGTGGGATGTTGTGTCGCGATCCGGAATAAATCTATGTTGTTTGAAATCCACTAAACTCCTAATGACAGCAGACAGCCGCTTAGCTAAGATGATTTGTGTATAAATATTTGACTCCGCATTTATTAAAGAAATTGGATGGTATAACCCACAGAATCTGCGATTGTTAGGGAAAATGGCTATATTGGTCTCACCCCAGGATTCCGGAACCCAACTAAAAACTTCAAACATATATAAAAGATCCCTATGGATCAGAGCTAGAATATGAATGAAGATAGCATAACATTCTACCTGAATCTGGTCAGGGCCCGAGGCCCTCCCTGTAGCCGGGGCACCGATAGCAGTTTCAACTTCCGATAGCGTTATGGGGGCCTCAAGCCGCAACTTTTCCCCAAGACCTAATTTATTTCGAAAGTCCTGCCCAATGAGTTGAAGAGAGCACATGCGACACAGTCTTCCCGATAGAGGGCTTGATAGAACTGCCAAAAGACATCCCTAATGGCGGCAGGGTCAACCACCAGCTCGCCCTTCTCGCCAATAATCTTCAGAATAAGATTAGCATTCGACCTCTCCTTTATTCTGAAGGGGAGAGGCCGCCCCATTTTCTCGCTATTTTCAAAGCTGGATAACCCGATAGTTTCAACCACCTTATCCGGAATCTGCTTCTTACGCATCGCCCGCAAAACCATAGATTGCTCCAGCAAAATCCCAAACCGCGGCCAATCCCTGGCAATCTTAGTCCCCCAGATTAGACTCTAGCACACCAAGAGTCCGACGCGCCTCGACGTCTACTGCCATAGCAGCCATTCGACGACCATTTGGGTCTTGACAAAGCTTTCCCATCCCATTCACTGTGGTCTCTTAGAATGTTTAACTCATTCTGAGGAATAGTGGCCTCCAGGTTTCTCCTCACAACTAGTCCGTCCGTAAACAGATCAGTGTACCAATGTGAGCACACGGAATCATATCCAACCTGCAAGGTTCTGTGAACACATTTGTCTTGGCGACTTCTACCTCTGTTTTTCTTCAGTTCAGTCTGGTTTCTTACTGTCTTTCACTCGCCCTCTGGTTGTTGCTGCACACACTGATTTCCACAGAGCAGTTGAAGACAAGCATTGGCAATGCAAATGGGTCTAGCTTTCAATAAATGTTGTATGTAATGTGAAGTAAATCGCATGGAAATGGATGAATGGATATGTATTTGTGTGGGAATCAAAGCACTGTAGAATAATAATTGTGTAGGTTAAAAGACCAGGTAACTCACACTGTCAAGCCAGACCTAAAAATGCACATAGGTTAATGACTGCCTCTCCCAGCTGTTCTGCTGCCAGAGAAAAACATCATGAATTATCTAGTTATCTAAGACACTTAAATAGCATTTCAATGTCGTGTGTGCCCCTGAAAGTTCAAGCTAAGGTAGCCGGATGAATAAACATAATGATCATAGCTGCATGGAGGACAAGCCCTTTTTTGTGGTAGCACGCAACTTCTGCTAAAAAAAAACATGTACTCCTGGCTCCAAACATGTGAGCAGAGCCAAAGTCCCTTTCCTGGTGATTCTCTCCTAATTGTCTGGCACTGCCCCATCAAGCCAGACCTTAAAAAGGCAATATGTTTTACATGCATTTCTGTAGGGATATATCACAAGTTACCCTGCCCCTCCTTGAAGGACTATTAAAGCATTATCACCAACACAATAAAAAATTAGAACTCTCAGGCTGCGTTTGCCAAAGTAGAAATCATGCATGTGACGTTGCCCATCAGAAAATTGTTTGCACCATAGAAAATCTGGGTACTTCACCCTGAGTGTGCCAGCTGGTGCCAGGGTAGTAGAGCTGGTCTCACCTCACTCTTTGAAACTAACATAGGCGTGTTTTACCCATTTAGATGGTGAAAAGGAAGTAGATTGTTTCAGGGTTCCGCCAGATGCTGACATCTGCGGGGGGCGGTCAGAGGTTGATGTAAGTGTGTTCAGATCCTCCTGGGGTGAGCGATGAGGAAGTGTTTGAGGGAGCGGAATCATTTGACTAGCTTTGGTTCTCGCCGATGGAACTTGAGAGGCTGTTTGAGCATGGCCTTGTGTTGGGGTGGGTGGCAGGTGAGGGATGGGGCAGCTGAGCAGATGAGGTAGTGGGTGAGGAAAGTAGGATACGCATGTTGCTGTCTGTTCTGTCCATTCTCTCTCCCTAGTTATCGGCCACGCCACCCCTCCACTCCTGTCCGGCATTGATAGTCCCTTGGGTGAGGGAGGCATTGATGACGTTCTGTGGATTGATGTCTTAACAGAATATAGCCTTATGGGGTTGACTAGGTTTGAGAGGTTAGCGATGGTGAGGGTAACACTTTGGTGCTTTGCGGAGTGGTATTGTTGCGGTTGCCTGTACTTTGGTGGTTTTTGTATGTGTTGATCGTGTCTTCTCTTTGGGATTCACTATTGACCATGTTACATTCTACGTGGGATTCTGGTGTGGGCGAGACGCAGTGCTTAGTCGTCTTGAATGAGCTCTTTTCATATCAGAAGCGTGCTTCGTTGATTTGATGATAGAGTCCTGTTAAATAAGATTACAGCGTTCATAGCATTTTCCGTAAACTAATAATGTTGAAAGCAAATATTGTGTCTACATAGTCTTCTAATATAGGCTCTGATGAAGTCCACAGGGGACTCCTTGTTTTTTTTTATTTTTATTTTTAATGATAACTGCATACAATCGCAGACATCAGTATGCAAACATTACAGCAATATAATATCTAGTGCGCGTATTGAAATAGCCATTGATTACAGTCAACTATTGCAGCCGAAAATGTGTTTTTCCTTAGACAGTTCCATTTCTACAGCTGGGGATATACATGAATCTCCACGATACGCATTCCACCCACCCCATTTCCTATCCCACTTCTTGGGGCGACCTCTAAATTTGTATACTTCTTTTTCTGCAGTCATGCATTTGTCGAGTTCAGCCACCCAGGCTCTTGTCGATGGTCTCTCCGCCACCCCCCACTTCATTGCTATAGCTCTTTTAACTAGTGTGCAGCCCAAGGTGCAGAACTGCTGCTCTACCTCAGTGAGGTCAGTTGCATCCCAGATGTTAAGGAGCCCCAATGAGGGAGTAAGATTGAACGGCTTCCCTAGGTGTTTTTGTGTTTTTACACCATGACAGAAGTACCCTTCGGGCTCCATCCCTAGCAGTGACACTCGCTTCTCTAGTGCACCTCGTCATGTCTTGGTTTTGTTTTGTGTTCCTCTTACAGAACATCAGAAGATGTGCTACTCGGCCTTGGTGCTCGCGATGACCTTCTCGATGGGCGAGCCGCTGCCCTACCACCACTACGGTAAGCACCTTCAAAACTCATATTTTCTGTTTGCATTGGAAACTTGGATTTCTTTCGTCAGAAGGTTGAGCTTTCATGATTTAACAAAGCAAGTATATCTGTGATGCAAGGGTGTCTAATGCAGTGCAGTGCGTCTACATGGATTATGAATCACTTCCATATATTTTGTTTCGATATTGTTTGGCTCTCCTCTATTCCTCTTGGTATCCGGAACATTGCCCCTTCTCTGCCTGCTCCACTCAGAGCCTCTCCTCCATCCCTCATGGTATCCAGATCATTGCCCCTTCTCTGCCTGCTCCACTCAGAGACTCTCCTCCATCCCTCATGGTATCCGGATCATTGCCCCTTCTCTGCCTGCTCCACTCAGAGCCTCTCCTCCATCCCTCGTGGTATCCGGAACATTGCCCCTTCTCTGCCTGCTCTTGTCAGAGCCTCTCCTCCATCCCTCTTGGTATCCGGAACATTGCCCCTTCTCTGCCTGCTCCACTCGGAGCCTCTCCTCCATCCCTCGTGGTATCCGGAACATTGCCCCTTCTCTGCCTAGTATTGTCAGAGCCTCTCCTCCATCCCTCGTGGTATCTGGAACATTGCGCCTTCTCTGCCTGCTCCACTCAGAGCCTCTCCTCCATCCCTCATGGTATCCGGATCATTGCGCCTTCTCTGCCTGCTCCACTCAGAGCCTCTCCTCCATCCCTCGTGGTATCCGGATCATTGCCCATTCTCTGCCTGCTCCACTCAGAGCCTCTCCTCCATCCCTCGTGGTATCCGGATCATTGCGCCTTCTCTGCCTGCTCCACTCAGAGCCTCTCCTCCATCCCTCATGGTATCCGGATCATTGCGCCTTCTCTGCCTGCTCCACTCAGAGCCTCTCCTCCATCCCTCGTGGTATCCAGAACATTGCCCCTTCTCTGCCTGCTCCACTCAGAGCCTGTCCTCTGTCCCTCTTGGTATCCGGAACATTGCCCCTTCTCTGCCTGCTCCACTCAGAGCCTCTCCTTCATTCCTCGTGGTATCCGGATCATTGCCCATTCTCTGCCTGCTCCACTCAGAGCCTCTCCTCCATCCCTCGTGGTATCCGGAACATTGCGCCTTCTCTGCCTGCTCCACTCAGAGCCTCTCCTCCATCCCTCGTGGTATCTGGAACATTGCCCCTTCTCTGCCTGCTCCACTCAGAGCCTCTCCTCCTCCCCTCATGGTATCCAGAACTTTTCCCCTTCTCTGCCTGCTCCACTCGGAGCCTCTCCTCTGTCCCTCTTGGTATCTGGAACATTGGCCCTTCTCTGCCTACGCTTGTCTGAGGCTCTCCTGCTGGTACCCCATAACATTGCCCCTTCTCTGCCTAGTTTTGTCAGAGCCTCTCCTTGTGCAGAAGTGTGGCTCAATGGTTAGAGCGGCAGACCCTGATGCAGAGGTCTGGCCCGGGACCAGGGTTCAATTACCGCCTCGGCGGGTCTTGGGCTCAATTTCCTCGGACCTGTTAATTTTCGCCTCGGTGCCTATTGTAATCATGGGTCCCACTCTGCAACTCTGGGCAATAGCTTGCTTAATCTCCACAACGGCCCCATCAGCGCTGGGATGCCTGGCTTCCCCTTGGGGGTGCCCAGGAGTGGACATTTCACAGGGAAAAGCCAGGAAGGGTTCCACAGCGGTATGAGTACAGCGCCAGGACACCCTAGGGTAACAGTGCGCTATACAAGTACAACACATTTACATTTACATCCCTCATGGTATCTGGAACATTGCCCCTTCTCTGCCTGCTCTTGTCAAAGGCTCTCCTCCTTGGCCACCTGGTACCCCAGAACATTGCCTCTTCTCTGCCTACTTTTGTCGGAGGCTCTCCTCTATTTACTTTTTCCAGACACATTGCCTTGTTTCCACCTGCCACTCGTTGCAGCCTCTTTATTCCTTCCCACCTGTTGCCAGGCATATTGCCCCTCCACCCTCTCCTTCTTGTTGGAGTCTTTCTTCCTTGTCTCCTGATCCTTGGCTAGTGCTCCTGCATCCCCTCCCCGCGTTTTTGCCCCTGCATCCCCTCCCCGCGTTGGTGCTTTTCTTCCTTGTCTCCTGGTCCTTGCCTATTGCCCCTGCATCCCCTCCCCGCGTTGGTGCCCCTGCATCCCCTCCCGCGTTTGTGCTTTTCTTCCTTGTCTCCTGGTCCTTGCCTATTGCCCCTGCATCCCCTCCCCGCGTTGGTGCCCCTGCATCCCCTCCCCGCGTTGGTGCCCCTGCATCCCCTCCCGCGTTTGTGCTTTTCTTCCTTGTCTCCTGGTCCTTGCCTATTGCCCCTGCATCCCCTCCCCGCGTTGGTGCCCCTGCATCCCCTCCCCGCGTTGGTGCCCCTGCATCCCCTCCCCGCGTTGGTGCCCCTGCATCCCCTCCCGCGTTGGTGCTTTTCTTCCTTGTCTCCGTGCTCTGGCTGGTTGCCCCTTAACCCTCTTCTCCCGCATCTCCTGTTCCTTCCATAATGCCCCTGCACTCCCTTCTCCTTGGTGGGGTCTTTCTTCCTTGCTCTGGCACATTGACCCTTCTCCACCTCCCTATAAATGAAGCTCCTCTTCCCTCGCCCACCCACCCCTCGGACCCAGGCACATTGGCCCTTCATTTGTTTACGTGCTCCAGATTATGGATAACTGTATAAATAACTCCATGTTTTTGTTACTCCTTGTTTGTAACTACAGTGCACCCAGAAATGAATGCCTGTCACTGGTGATAACCGCCGGTAATGATTGTAGACCAGAGGTGGTATGTTGAGTGCTCTCGTGTGACCTTGTGCACTTGTTGGACGGACCGAGTAACCTTTGCTTTCTTCCTCTGCGGGGACAGAGCACCTGAACTCCCACTTCATCCAGTTCCTGCTGGATGTGGTTGAGGACGGCTTACCTTCGGACACCACAGACCAGCTCCCAGACCTCTTCGTCAACGTGCTGCTGGCCTTCAATCTGCACATGCCAGGTAGGTGTCGCCGCCTCTGTCCTCGCGTACCCCCTTACCCTCTCCGTCCTCCTCCCATACCCCTTACCCTCCCCGTCCTCTCGTACCCCCTTACCCTCCCCTTCCCTGTCCTACGTACCCCCTTACCCTCCCCGTCCTTGCATACCGCCTTACCAGAGGCGCAACTAGAGCCAAATTTCGGGGGGGGGGGCTGAGCAAAAATTTGGGGGGGGGTTGAACTTTAAGCAATCGGCAGAGTGGAGCTGCAGGGGCTCTTAGAGGGGGTGAAACAACAGCAAGGCCTCATTAACATACAAATGGTCTTTTAAAGACCTGTGAAGTGCTCGGGTGCGGCTGCTTTTTTGCCCGGGAAGGTGTCTCATCCCGTGCTGCCGCACACGACGGGGGGGGCTGAAGCCCTCTGAGTCCAATGGGTGTTGCGCGCCTACCCCTTACCCTCCCTGTCCTCGCATACCACCTTACCCTCCCTGTCCTCTCGTACCCCCTTACCTTCCTCGTCCTCATGTACCACCTTACACTCCATGTTCTCGAATATCCCAATTTCCCTCTCCATCTTCACGGGCCCCATTACTCTCGCCATCCTCATTTACCTCTTACCCTCCCAATTTTCACATACCCCCTCACACTCCCAGTCCTCACATACCTGCTTTCCCTGCCTGTCCTCACGTATCCCTTTACCTTCCTTGTCCTTGCGTACCCCCATACCCTCCCCATCTGTGCGTACCCCATACCCTCCCCAACTATGCATACCCCTTACCGTCCTTGTGTACCCCCTTACCCTCTGTCCTCGTGTACCCCCTACCCTCTCTGTCCTCGTGTACCCCTTACCCTCCCTGTCCTCACAAACACCCTTACCTTCCCTGTCCTTGCGTACCCCCTTACCTTCCTCGTCCTCACGTACCATATTACCCTCCATGTCCTCGCATTTCACCTTTCCCTCTCCATCTTCACAGGCCCCTTACTCTCTCCTTCCTCACTTACCCCCTTACTCTCTCCGTCCTCATTTACCCCCTCCGTCCTCACTATCCCCTTACCCTGCCCATCCTCACATACCCCCTTTCCCTCCCTGTCCTCACGTATCCACTTACCGTCCTGTCCTTGCATACCCCATACCCTCCCCTTCCATGCATACCCCATACCCTCCCTGTCCTCATGTACCCATTTACCCTCCCCATCCTCCCATACCCCTTACCTTCTGTCCCTACCTACCCCCTTACTCTCTCCATCCTCACTTACCACTTTACCCTCCCCGTCCACGTGTACCCCCTTACCCTGTCTCCATTTACCCCCTTGCCCTCTGTCCCCACTTACCCCCTCTGTCCCCATCTTCCCCATACCCTCTGTCCCTACCTACCCCTTTACCCTCTCTGTCCTCACGTACACCCTTACCCTCTCTGCCCTCATGTACACCTTTACCCTCTGTCCTCACGTACACCTTTACCCTCTCTGTCCTCACGTACACCTTTACCCTCTCCGTCCTCACGTACATCCTTACCCTCTCTGTCCTCACGTACACCCTTACCCTCTCTGTCCTCACGTACACCCTTACACTGCCTGTCCTCATGTACCTCCTTACCCTAACAAAGGAAAAAGCAGGTTCGAGGCATGTGGGCTGCTGAATTCATATCTGTGCATAGATCGCCGCCTAGTGTTGGGTCCGGATGTTTGCACGTTGTTGTCCTGGAAGAGTCTTCGAAGTATCCTTGGATAGGTGACTCCTCCCCTGGACTACAGTGCGCATGGGCATCCTCTCCATCCTCAGATTGTTTTTTTCCGCCATTGGGTTCGGATGTGCTATCTTAATTCCAGTTAGGAAAAAGTTAGTCGAGGCCAAAAGGCCTTTAGTTCGCGTCGGTACTGTTCACTCGATCGGTTTCGACCCTACCTGTTAGCTTACTAACTTCGGAAACAACTTTTCGCTTTTTACCTGACCATCGACGACACAGACGATGGAGTCGAGGACACCATTCAAGAGGTGCCCGGTATGCAATGCGAAATATCCCCATATCGACGTCCACCCGGTGTGCAACAAATGCTTGTCGCCGGACCACGACGAATCGACATGCATGGCCTGTGCCCGGTTCCGTTCCAAGAAGACTCTACGGAATCGTCGAGCGGCGAGACTCGAAGCGCAGCACGCGGCACCGGCCCCGGCAGACATCTTCAACGCCGAAGATGTCGAGGAGTTGGAAGTCCTACCCTCCAATCCTGGTTCCGAACATGACTCCGGTTCGGACGACGTCGACGAATCACTCTTTCGCAGAGATGAAGACAACGCCGAGGTAGGAGACGACGATGAGGCCTTAGGGGCCGAAGAGAGTAGCTCCAATGACGAGCAAGGCCTACCCGTTCAGACTGACGAGGGCCCAGTGCCACAGTCTATGGCTCCGGTCGAGGGATCGCCTTCGGGCCTTACCCGAGACCTATCCCGCGGTTCTTCGGGCCCGGCCTCGGACGTTCAGCGGCAGTCATTATTACCTACACCGGCTGGTTTCCCTTCTACCAAACCGAAACCGAAAGCTGCACCGGTACAAATGAAACCGAAACCGAAAGTGGCGCTAGTCTGATCGAGGCCTTCCACACCTTCGACGCCAGCGACACGCATCGGCACCGAGCGCACCAAGCGAGACTTCGGTGCCGAACTTGAAGCGGCCGACGCCGGAGTCGGCATTCGGAAAAAGGCCCTCGGTGCCATCAAACCTGCTCGGCTCTCGGCGCCGACGCCATCGACTCCTAAACCAAAGGTCATACCACCTGCTGCGTCTCACGTCGCTTCCACGGCAACACCGAAGCCTCCTGCATCGAAGACGTCGACGGCCATTTCCGCCCCTCGACCCGATGACCCACCGGCGCCGAAAAAGTCCACGGCCGCCTCTACAAACCTGGTCGGCGCTAAGGCCTCGAAAGCGCTTCAAGTGCGAACCGTTGCGGCACAAAGCAGCAAAACCCAAGCGGTCCTCCAGGACACATCGGGCTCCGGCCCACTAAAAGCTCAAACAGCCTCTTCGGCGCCAGCCAACATAACTTTTGGCCTGCCGCCATCCACGATCCCGAAAATGTTCCAACTCAGGACACGGGTCACCCACACCACGGTTACACCTGCTGAGACGTCTCCGTCACGTTACATCGACGCCAGCACCGGCAGGATGGTTATCCATGACCGGAGGATAACTTCAGAGCCACCCTTGGACCCTTTCAGGATCCCACTAAAGAGAAAGCTGCCTGTGGACTCAGAACCTGTGCTTTGCGAATCTTTCGACTCGCCCTACCAAGACCCACTATCATTCTCTCCCACACACTCCGACACGGATGCGTTGGCAGACTATATGGATGACCAAGTCCCTTACCACGGAGACATGGACCCTGATGACCAACAGGACCCTGATCAAACTTGGGGCGACCCTGCAGACCCCAGTGCACCTCTAGATGCACAGGACCCTCAACTCTATGGAGCGAAAACATCTCCGACAGAGGACACTGCAGCGTTCAACGCTCTTATTGAACGGGCTGCAAATAATCATGACGTGCAGCTTCACTCTGACACCGTGGAAGACGACTTCCTTATGGACACTTTCGCTTCCTCGGAAAGGCATGTAAAGACTCTGCCCATGCTGAAAGGAGTCCTCAAACCAGCCAAGGACATCTTCAAGGAACCCACCAGGGCACGGGTGATAAACCCCAGGATCGACAAAAAGTACAGATCAGCACCTGGGGACCCTACTTACATCAGAGGCCAATTACCTCTCGACTCCATTGTCGTTGCGAATGCTCGCAAGAGGGCACACTCGCAATCAACAGGTGACGCTCCTCCCCCGGACAAAGAGTCCAAGGTTTTAGAGACCTCTGGCAAGCGAGTTGCCGCACAGGCTGCCAACATATGGCGCATAGCCAACACTCAAGCGCTCCTCGCTCGCTACGATAGAGCGCACTATGATACAATGGAGCAACTACTCCAACATCTCCCTGACCAGTTCAAAGAAGGTGCAGAAATTCTTATCAGAGAGGGACAGCTACTCACAAATGCTTCCATCAAGTGTGCACTAGATGCCGCAGACACGGCGTCCAGGGCCATAAACACAAGCGTCATGCTGCGACGACATGCCTGGTTGCGAATCTCCGGGTTCAAACCTGAGGTGCAAAATTATATACTGAACCAACCTGTCAACCCCGACTATTTATTCGGGCCGGAGGTTGACACGGCCTTTGAGAAAATAAAGAAGGACACAGACACTGCGAAGTCCATGGGGGCTCTCCAGACTCAGTCCTTTCGGAGCAGCTCCTTTCGTCGCCACGGAAATAGGGGAGCAGGTAGAGGGCAGGGGTCACAGCAGACATACAGCAAAGGCAATACCCAAACCACCTACGATAAAAACACCCGGGGTGGATATCGTGGCTCCAGTACAAAGGGCAGAGGACGCGGCTACGGCAACACCAGGTCCTCCCCCCAAGAACAAGCAGTGACGCCCTCTCCCTTCCTCCCGACCACATAACACCTGTCGGGGGAAGGCTACAAAGGCTCCTGTCCACGTGGAACTCCATCACCACGGACAGGTGGGTCAAAGATATTGTCAAATACGGTTACTGTCTAGAACTAACCTCAACTCCACCCACAATACCTCCAAAAAACCGTCCTATGTCCTCAGAGCACTTAACGCTCTTACAGCAGGAGGTGCACAGTATGCTTCTAAAAGGCGCAATAGAGGTCGTACCCGTCCAAGAGCAAGGTACGGGGGTGTACTCCCTGTACTTTTTAATACCGAAAAAGGACGGGTCACTCAGACCTATATTAGACCTGAGATCCCTAAACAGATACATTCTTTCCGAGCATTTTCACATGCTCGCTCTACAGCAAGTCCTCCCGCTGCTCAAGCAGGGAGACTTTCTGGCCACACTGGACCTCAAGGATGCGTATTTCCACATACCCATTCACCCATCACATAAAAAATACCTCAGGTTCACTGTTCAAGGGCAGCACTACCAGTTCACAGTCCTTCCCTTCGGCGTGACAACGGCACCGAGGGTGTTTACAAAGTGCCTAGCTACTGTGGCGGCACATCTACGGAGGCAGCACATACACGTCTACCCTTACCTGGACGACTGGCTCGTTCAAGCAAAGTCAGCCCAGCAATGTGCCAGCCACATGTCCCGCACCATTCACCTCCTTCACAGTCTGGGGTTCTCACTAAATTACCCAAAATCCCATCTACAGCCCGCACACGTACAACAGTACCTAGGTGCGACTATAGACACTCTGGCGGCCACAGCTCAGCCAAATTTGGTGAGAATCAACAGCATGCAAATGCTGATTTCAAAGTTCAAACCTCAACACTCCCTTCCGGCGCTAGTGTTCATGCAGTTGATAGGCATGATGGCCTCCTGCATCTTCATAGTCCCACACGCGAGACTACATATGCGCCCGCTTCAGGAGTGCTTGGCACGTCAGTGGAATCAGGCTCAAGGACAATTGAAAGACCTAGTGTTGGTGAGCGGTCGGGCATACAACTCTCTGCATTGGTGGAATCCACAAAACCTTTGCAAGGGTCGACCGTTCCAGGAGCCTGTTCCACAAATAGTACTGACAGCAGACGCGTCTCTCCAGGGATGGGGAGCTCGTGTACTCCACTACACAGTGCAGGGACTATGGACGACACAGCAGAAGAAAATGCACATCAACCTTCTGGAACTGATGGCAATCTTCCTAGCCATGAAGGCATTCAAAGTACATCTGTGCAACAAGTTCGTGTTGATCCGGACGGACAACATGACCGCAATGTACTACATACAGAAGCAGGGAGGGACGCACTCTCCACAGTTGTCTCATCTGGCTCAGAGCATGTGGAAGTGGGCCATTCAGAGGAACATGTTCCTCATGGCGGAACACCTCCCCGGCAAGGACAACCAAATGGCGGATCTGCTCAGCAGACACAGCCACCAGATGCACGAGTGGGAGTTACACCCATCAGTACTCCAGCCGTACTTCCAGCAGTGGGGTCATCCAGAGATAGACCTGTTCGCCACAAGCGAAAACGCAAAATGCCAAAGCTTTGCCGCCAGGTTCCCACATCCGCAGTCGCAGGGCAATGCGATATGGATGAACTGGTCCGGCAGATTTGCGTACGCTTTTCCCCCAGCACCGTTGATACCGCTGGTGGCTCGCAAACTCAGACAACACTCCCTGACACTCGTCCTAGTTGCTCCTACGTGGGCACGCCAGCCATGGTACACCACCTTCCTCGAACTTTCCGTGGTGCCGCATCAAAGGCTGCGGATCAAACCCGCGCATTTGACGCAGAACCATGGAGAGATTCAGCACCCAGATCCGCAACAGCTGAACCTGGCGATCTGGCTCCTGAAGTCCTAGAGTTTGGCTACCTCAACCTGCCACCTGACTGTATGGACATCATCAAGGAGGCCAGAAGACCCACTACAAGAGCTTGCTATGCAGCCAAATGGAAAAGGTTTGTTATTTACTGCGGTAATAATGACATTAACCCGCTGGACGCATCCATCCAAAACATCATTTGTTACCTCCTACACCTATACCGATGCAATCTAGCGTACACCTCTATACGTGTCCATTTGACCGCAATATCAGCCTATCTACAAACCAGGCAGCACCTATCTCTATTCAGAGTGCCTGCCATCAAAGCATTCTTGGAAGGACTCAAACGAGTTATTCCACCAAGCCACCCACCAGCTCCAATGTGGAACCTCAACCTGGTCCTCACACGCCTGATGGGTCCACCCTTTGAACCTCTCCACTCATGCGAGATTCAATTCCTCACCTGGAAAGTAGCCTTCCTGGTAGCGATCACTTCTTTAAGAAGAGTTAGTGAACTCCAGGCACTAACAGTTCAAGAGCCATTTATACAGGTTCATGCCAACAGGGTCGTACTACGTACCAACCCCAAATTCATGCCAAAGGTGGTATCGCAGTTCCACATGAATCAAACCATTGAACTGCCCGTTTTCTTCCAAAACCCACAAACTGTTGCGGAAAGGGCACTTCACACACTAGATGTAAAAAGGGCCCTCATGTATTACATCGACAGGACCAAACCCTTTAGGAAGACAAAACAACTGTTCGTTGCCTTTGCCCCACACCACAAAGGTAACGCCATCTCCAAAGCAGGGATAGCCAGATGGATAGTTAAGTGTATCCAAATTTGTTATCAAAAGGCAAAACGCACATTAACTATTCCCCCACGAGCCCACTCAACACGTAAGTTAGGGGCCTCCATGGCTTTTCTAGGAAATATTCCCCTGCATGATATATGTAGAGCAGCCACCTGGTCCACTACACACACGTTTACCAAACACTATTGTGTAGATGTGCAATCAAAACAGCAGGCAGCTGTAGGACAGGCTGTTCTCAAAACCCTTTTTCAGACCGCTGCAGCTGGCACTGGTAGCCGCCGCTAATAGAGGGCACTGCTATACATTCTATGCACAGATATGAATTCAGCAGCCCACATGCCTCGAACTGAATATGCTACTTACCAGTATGCATCTGTTCTTGGCATGTAGGGCTGCTGACATTCATATCGCCCTCCCTCCTCCCCGGCGCCTGTAGCAGCTGCAGCTCTCAGAATTACTGTAAGCATGGTCATCACTTTCTGTATCTACTCCATCACTGCCACAATGGCGAAAAACAATCTGAGGATGGAGAGGATGCCCATGCGCACTGTAGTCCAGGGGAGGAGTCACCTATCCAAGGATACTTCGAAGACTCTTCCAGGACAACAACGTGCAAACATCCGGACCCAACACTAGGCGGCGATCTATGCACAGATATGAATGTCAGCAGCCCTACATGCCAAGAACAGATGCATACTGGTAAGTAGCATATTCATTACAGCACACCCTATATCAGGTACAGTAATCCAAATACAGTACTGGATCAGTGTTGGATAGAGTCTGAGATCCAATTAAATTCTTAATACAAGTTCATGTGGACAAGCAAATGAGACATCAGATATACAGAAAAATTCAAATAGTCCAATGAGGTCATCTGTGGCTTTTCATTCTCTTTTTATTAGTACTTTTCAAAAATTCCCAGCGCACGATCTTGTTGACACGCGTTTCGTCTAATCCTAGACTTTTTCAAGGCGATTTGACGAATGTGGTCGGATGAGTACATTTCATAAGCCAACATCCGTTATACGAGCACGAAGGCCAAAATTTGTACAGTAACTCGACAGTCTAGCCTTCACCACCACCACCTTCCTATCAGGCAAATGGAGACCTGAGTTCAGTGGCCTGGAGAGCTGAGGGTGACCGCTCGGGGGGGGGAGGGGCTGATCGATGGGTCAGGAGGGTAGGAGGGACCTCTCCCCAGGAGCTGAGCTGCAACAGGCTGCACGCTTCACTGGGCTCTGTTTGTACCAACCAAGAGCAGATTTACAGACAGTGTACCTCCTTATCATACCTGTCCTCATGTACACCCTTACCCTCTCCCTCCTCACGTACACCCTTACCCTCTCTGTCCTCACGTACACCCTTACCCTGCCTGTCCTCATGTACCTCCTTACCCTCCCCATCCTCGCGTACCTCCTTACCTTCCTCGTCCTCGCGTACCACCTTACCCTCCATGTCCTCGCATATCCCCTTTCCATCTTCACGGGCCCTGGTACTCGCTCCATCCCCACTTACCCCTTGCCCTCCCAATTTTCACATACCCCCTTACCCTCCCCGTCCTCACATACCCCCTTTCCCTCCCCGTCCTCACATACCCCCTTTCCCTCCCTGTCCTCGTGTATCCCTTTACCCTCACTGTTCTTGCATACCCCCATACCCTCCCCATCTGTGTGTACCCCTTACCCTCCCTGTCCTTGTGTACCCCCTTACCCTCCCCATCCTTGTTTACCCCCTATCCTCTCTGTCCTCGTGTACCCTTTACCCTCCACGTCCTCATAAACCCCCTTACCTTCTCCGTCCTTGTGTACCCCCTTACCTTCCTCATGCTCACATACCATATTACCCTCCATGTCCTCATACACCCTTTCCATCTTCACAGCCCCTTACTCTCTCCGTCCTCACTGAACCCCTTACCCTCGCCCGTCCTCACATACCCCCTTTCCCTCCCCGTCCTCACGTATCCACTTTCTGTCCTGTCCTTGTATACCCCATACCCTCCCCATTCATGCGTACCTCATACCCTCCCTGTCCTCGTGTACCCTCTTACCCTCCCCGTCCTCCCATACCCCTTACCCTCTGTCCCTACCCACCCCCTTACTCTCTCCATCCTCACTTACCTCTTTACCCTCCTTTTCCACGTGTACCCCCTTATCCCCTGTCTCCAATTACCCCCTTGCCCTCTGTCCCCACCTACCCCCTTACCCTCTCTGTCCCCACCTACCCCCTTACCCTCTCTGTCCCCACCTACCCCTTTTCTCTGTCGTCACGTACACCCTTACCCTGCCCGTCCTCACGTACACCCTTACCCTGCCCGTCCTTACGTACCCCCTTACTCTCTCTGTCCTCATGTACCTCCTTACCCTTCCTGTCCTCCTGTACCTCCATACCCTGCCTGTCCGAGTACCTACTTACCCTCTCCGTCCCCACATACCTCTTACCCTCTCCGTCCCCACATACTCCTTTACCCTCTCCATCCTTACCCCCTGTCCTCACGTACACCTATGCCCTCTCCGTCCGCACCTACCCTCTCCATCCGCACCTACCCTCTCCACTCTGTCCTCACGTACACCCTTGCCCTCCCACCCTTACCTTCATCGTCCTCACGTACATCCGTACCCTCTCCGTACTCGAGTACACCCTTACCGTCCTCACGTACCCCCTTACCCTCTCCGTCCTCACGTACCTCCTTATCCTCCATCATACAGGGAGGCCCACGGGGTCGGGGCTTTGACTTTTAAAAGGCAGGGACTCTGGTGATTGGCTGGCGTTGTGCCTCCCTTCAGAGTGACCCTCGAGGGGGTGGCGTGGGCAGACTGCAGAGGAGGGGGGGGGGGCTCTGGGAGCCCTGCTTAGAACGGGAGCCTCAAATAAGCAAATACTGTATCCTTTGGGGAGCCGGGGTTTATCTAAGCACGCAGCGCGAGCGGAAATCAAGGCCTCGAGCCTGGTTTGTGCTGCCGTCTAATTCTACACAAAAAACAAGGGTTCGTGAACTGCAGCTCATCAAAGGATGCGCCTCGAGGGCCGCAGCGCCGCCGTTTTAAGTGCAGAATTTACCTGCTCCCTCCAGCGCCCTATTAATTCAGTAGCCTGGCGTAGAGGCCAGTGCGCGTGTATGTTCTTTTCAACTGTTTTTCTTTATTTACAGTCACTTAATTATGCAACTGTATGAACATTAGGGCGCACATATTGGGGGGGGGGGGGGGGGGAGAGAATTGTGTACCTTGTTTTTGAGAGATTAAATGGAAACGTTGGGAAATCTAACCAATTGTTGTTTTTTGTGTGTAAAACGAATCTCGAATGAGGTACAAACAAGAGGCTAGTTTGGGCATAAAATGTGTTGCCAAGATATTTCCTGCATATAACACCTGTCCCCAACGGGGAAAAAATTACACGTGGTATAATTTCATGTAATGCAAGATTTGCGAATTTCGTCAGCATAATTTAAATTTGCCAAGGTCCTGTTTTCCCATTTCCAGCCACAGAAGGGGGCCCATTCCCACTCCTGTCCAGGGGCGGAGGTGTAAATTGAAAAATGCGCACTGCAAACAGCCCGATTAAAACAAGTCGCCCAGTTGAAAGCCCCCCCTTCTCCCCCCGTACCAAAAAAAAGATGGCTTAGGGAAGACCCCTAATTCCATCAGAAACAAATTAAAAGTTGCAGTGTACAGCACAGGAATGAGTAAAAGGCTATTTTAGGAATCTTGGGTATAAAATTCGAGTTTCTACCTTGTTAATGTGTTTTTTTTTTTTGTTATTTTAACTGAGAAGCAACACCAATTTTAAAAGTTTGATCGGCTGCCCGTTCATTCTAGGGGACCCTTTAAAGCCCTCTCAAGTCCTTGTACCCATGCAGCCCCGCCTTTCTAACCTCGGAGTTCAGTCCATCTACCCAACAGGAGTCTTGGTTCTTGAAACCAGTTCCTACTGATAGCGCCTCGCAGCAGGACAGACAGCGCTTCCTCGGTTGCATCACACCAACAGTCAAACTCCCTTACTGCCACCAAACACCAGAATCCGTGCTGGTCCAGTTCAGGAGACCCATCAAAACTTGGCTTTCCAGCCTGCAATCTTTTTTTAATCTTTATCTTTTTATAAACCTTCTGTGTTAGTTCTTCAGCTCCCAGAAGCCTAGCGTCCGTGTGCTCCACAAATACATTTAACATAACGTGGTCAGTACAGCGATTACAGGTGCCGCCGCCTGGTACTTTCAGCAGCGGGATGGCTCGTTTATCGAGTGTAAGCCTGCCACCTGCCTACCCGCAGCTCGCACTGAATACACAGGTACCCAGGGGGTCTTTCCCATGCGTCATTATCTCTATGACGCAGGCACAGAGGACACGTCCCTCAGCATCCACGAAGCACCCCACTTCTCAAGCAACACCTCAAACTGCACATGGCGGTGCGCCAAACTGAAGTTACACCCATTATGATAGGACGAGCCCACTCACCAGACCCGCTGGGGACACGCAAGCATGCCCACAAACCGCACATATGGTATGTGGCGTCATCAGCATAATATACATGGTCCATCCCCTCCCCAGAAATAGAATGTTCGGTGGCGTGTGTGGGTGGGTGTGTGTGTGTGTGTGTGTATGCGCGTGTGACACGCGGCGTGTCTATATCTATGGGTGTGTGTGTGTCTGTGTGTCTATATATAAATAAATGTCCTTTTTCCTTTCCTGCAAGTTATTGGAAGCAGTTTTGCTGTGTAAACCCAGTACAGATGTATCTGTTTCACACATAGTTTTGGTATCGCCGTCGGTGCTAAGTTACTTTATACGTTTGTTGCTACTAACTATGTAGAGATAAATGCTTGTTTGGACTTCTCTCACTCACATTGAAGTGTTTTAGTGAGCGCCGGTCACTCAGGCAGCGCACGCCCAGGGTGGGGTCACACTGCGGGGCGCCAGGAATCAATGCCGACATTAGTATGCAGCAGGCAGGCCCTGGCAGGTTCATGGGGTTCGTTCAAGGGATGAGAAGGCCCCGCCCCCACCCAGTCAAAGGCTTGCAAAGAGGGGCGGGGCTACAGTGCACGATCAGAAAGGTGACGTTTGTTCAACATGTATTATTCATTTTTAAAGCTCGTGTACAGTGATCTGAGCGGTTCAAAGGATGGACGTGCATGTCATGCAAAGCATTTAAAAAGGCTCCTCTACCAAAAATAGTATCATTTTAAGGATATGTACAACCGTGTGTTTTTATTTAAAGGTTTTTAGGAGCAGTCAGAATTTGGGATATGACTGCTGATGCATCACAAACAGTTTACACCCGGGAGACCTGTCAGCAGCTGGTTTTCGATGGCGCCCTCTGGCCACGGGTGGCGGTAGAATGTTGCTGGATGTCTATGAGGGGGTGGGGACCTCCTGACCCCAGGCCCATGGGTTCTACTGCTGGACCACGCAACCTCAGCAAATGCAAAATCAGTGTGCTGCAACCTTGAGTTGATAACCTAATAATGTCACATCACTGTGTGTTCAGAGCGGCGCTTCTGGATTGGTGGGAAGGAGCGAGAGAGCTTTGCACCCAAACTGCTCTCCTGGGGGCACCAGACAAGGAGATGTAGTTGCAGTTAAGAGAAACTTCCCCTTTCAGGTGATGCCATGTCCCGTCTAATTCCCACTAGCGTCTTATTTCGCTATCCAAGCCCTCACACCTCTGATACCACTCACCACCTCTTTCCCATGATCATATCCTGGGTTCACTGGTGCCACTCCCCCCCCCTCCCTCATTCCTGTCTTAAGGTTTCGGATCTCTGATACAGCGCCCACCTGCTTTCCCCCGTTGCACCCTCGCTTCTATGCTACCTACTCACACCTGATTTCACCCCAGGTCCCCAGATCTCGGATACCACTCCCCACCTGACCCCCCCTTCAAGTTCTGTGATTTCTAGCACCAACTCCCACCTGATTCCCTCTGTCCCCCCTCAATCCCTTGGTCTCAGATCCCACCTGCCACTGGGCCCACCCTTTTCCCCAAAATCCCTTTGATGTGTGATGTTCCTTCCCACCTGGTTCTGCCTTCTTGCGTCTGGTTGTCGGACACCGGATGTCCCCCTTCACACCCTCAGTTCTGTGGTACTACTTCCCACATCACTTCCCTGTCAAGCGCTTGGTTCTTGCATGTTTCACCATACAGCGCTGTTCCTATATTAGGTAAAACCGAGGAAACCTGGTGCCTGCGTATTCTGGAGCTGTGCCCCTTCTGTGCACTGTGGAGAGAGGACCAGTGGTGATTCTCACTACTATAGTGCCACTGGAGACTCAACTGCTGCACGGATAAAGTCTTGCTCTTACCATATTGAGTGTGGCCGTGCCCTACGTAATCACTTGGTGTTCAGTTTGGGGAAAGCTGCGAGTGCTTGGATGCCATCTTTGTTGCTGTAATCTCTCACGCCTTCGTGGTGATGGTGCTGAGGACGGCTAACTTCCCAGGTTTCTCTGCACTGGTCTGGTGCAGTCATCTCTCACCCATCTCTGCGGCTGATCTCCAGGGTCTAGAGAACCCAAAAGGCTTCACCCAGCTCCTTAGTAGCTGAGGCCAGGTTACACCGTCTGTGTTCTCAAGGGTTTTCGGTGGCTGCCCACACGTCATAGGCTTGTAATGCCCCGCCTTATCCTCCAAGCTGTTCAGAAGCCCAGACTGAGTCGCCTGAAGGCTGCACAGATACTCTGTCCCAGCCAGGTTATTGCTTTCTGAATCTGGTCTCCTTTGCAAATCAATTTCCAAGATCACTCGAATGAGCAGAACCTTGTATCATGGGTGACTTTTTCAGCTCTGTACTGTGACACACTCCTGTCACGCAGTCGTGCGGGGATTTCTTATGCATTAGAGTGGTGAGCGTGGCGGTTGCCTGCTGGACCGGATGCTGGTGGTGTTGTGTTCTGGCCCATGTGCCAGTAGACAGTCTGGAGGATCAGATCAGAGCCTGGGTTTTGCGTCTGGCAACTGGAAGTAGACCCCCTAACACCGTCCCTAGCTCATGGTTAGGACATAGAACAGTATGCCTCGTGGTTTGAGGTCAGGAGAGGATTACAGAGGGTTTAGTAAAGCACCCCTACCCTGAGCCTTTCATTCCCTTAGATCCTGTTGTGAAATGAGTTCCTGTGTTTAGTTTTGTCCAAGGTTTTGTCACAAATGCACAACTGCTCATTTTATTTGCTGTCACAATGCCAATGGCCTCAAAACTACACTTGCGCCTTGCTTCAGTAGTGATGGGTACTAACATTGTTTGTACGCTTCTTGCTCCTTTCTTCTAGTTCCCGAAAACAATGTGATCATGACAACGTTAAGCAAGCGGTCCAACGTGAAGGTCTTTACGGAGAAGGTGCTACTGCTTCTGAACCGGGCAGGTGGGTCGCTGCTCTGTGGGCTCGTGTCTGCAGCTTGGTGCCAAGGGTGGAACCAAGTCCTAGCAAACCTCTGAAATTCTAAGAAGACCATAAAGCCATTGATGCTCTTAGCAAAAAATCTGACCACTTATTGATGGATCTGGCCACCGCCGTCAAATGCTCAAAAGAAGAGTGAAAGGGAGCGTAGTCATCCTGGTGGATCCAGGACACAGGAAAGGGGGAGAGGGGGAGCAGGTAGATGTTGCATTAAATGAGTGTGTGTAAGAGGGACACTGAATCATCCAGTTGTTTTGGTGATGTGCAGAAGAACATGTGGCATCAGCAGGGTCTCATCCAGGTAGTCCAGAGAAGTTGGATGTTTTATCCTCTATAAACGTAAATAGTCACAGCATTGCGCATATATGGTTCGGAGTAGAGGTCGAAGGTCAAGAGTGAGGTACTTTTCTGCAACACATGGCCAGTTTGATTTTGAGGGCAATGTTTGGGACCGTTTGGAGGTGCGATGACAGAGGAAGGTGGCATTGCGGCTGTGGGTGGCAGGACCTACGCACCCTTATCACACATTCTCCCAAAAAATACCGCACTCTGTAAGTGTGGTTACTGCGGAGTTCAAGATGTGCCAGTGTTTGTTTTTAGGCCCGGTGAATTGAATCTCACTGAACTGTGGCATGTACTTGGTACCGTAGCCAAATGCTTTTTACCCCCTCTGCCACCTGCACACTCATTTATACAACAGTTTATTAATGCTGCCTCCCTGGTACCTATTGCAGAAGGGCTTCATTTATGTTACTCATTGACATACGTAGATTTGAATATTTTGCATGCACATTAATTCTCTTGCCTCCTTCAAGCAACCTGAGAATCATCATTGTTAAGGGTTTGGTTCTTAGGAAACACCACATCGTCCTTTGGCATCTCGTATATAACACGTAACCACATATAACGCGGTAAGCCTCCTACTCAAACTTGAGGTAGACCACTGAGAGGAGATGCTGTAGGAGCTGAGCAAGAGGGTGAGAAGGAAGAGTAGAGCTGGCGAGGGACATACAGAACAATTCTATAATCTTTATATTTCGCCGCAATCATTTTGACTTCATAGGCCTGTTCAAGCGCACTTGGGAGCTGTATCCCCCCCCCCCCCCCGGGGTCTTGAGATTACACCTGAATCCAAGCCCCCTGTACTAGCTGCAACAGCTGGATTGCAGGTTCTTGGACCGTATGGCTCCATTATGGGTTTACACCTGGAACTAAGCCCCCTGGACTAGCTGCAACAGCTGTATTCCAGGTTCTTGCACCTTAGGGCTCCATTATGGGTTTACACTTGGATCCAAGCCTCCTGGACTAGCTACAACAGCTGGATTCCAGGTTCTTGCACCTTAGGGCTCCATTATGGGTTTACACCTGGATCCAAGCCTCCTGGACTAGCTACAACAGCTGGATTCCAGGTTCTTGCACCTTAGGGCTCCATTATGTGTCTACACCTGGATCCAAGCCCCCCTGGACTAGCTGCAACAGCTGGATTGCAGGTTCTTGGACCGTATGGCTCCATTATGGGTTTACACCTGGATCTAAGCTCCCTGGACTAGCTGCAACGGCTGGATTCCAGGTTCTTGCACCTTAGGGCTCCATTATGGGTTTACACCTCGATCCAAGCCTCCTGGACTAGCTACAACAGCTGGATTCCAGGTTCTTGGACCCTAGGGCTCCATTGTAGTTCAAAACCCTGATGACGTAGCCTTGAAAAGCGTTACAACAAACAAATGATGGACGGAATGCTGACAATGCATACATTCTCCCCCAGTCAAGAGATCTGGGTTAAATCCATCGTTCTTTTGCCCACGACAACACCCCAGTTTAGACATGGCCATATGCAAATCAGTCTTGACCCTGTGCCTCATGGGAACAGTCCAGCCCGAACTGCCAAGCCATGTCTTCCCTGGACCGGAATCAAGCATCCTAGGACCGGTTTCTGGCTATCAGCCGTCATCAAAGTAGCCTTGAAAGGCACATACAACCTCCAAGACAGGCCACGGCAGGGCGTTTTGCCTCTGGGCTGGTTAGTTCTATGTTTTTCTCTCTTGATGGCATTATTCAAACTCGGATCTCATAAAACAGATGGTGTTTCTATAGTTAATTTGTTTTTATGAGGCCTTTAAGCTGGGTTCACTTTCTGATAACTGCAGGCTCGGTTACTGCTGCACTTCCGAGATTGATTTTCCAATTAGGCTTCATCCCATTGTGTGGATTTATATTGCACCTTAATCAATATTCTTTCTGTTCGAATGCAGTATGTTTAATGCAGCCTAAAATAGGCTAATAAACCGCTGCACGATGCATCAGGCGATAACCTATTTATTGACTGTAGATGGTTCTTGCTTCAGGGCGCTGTGTAGCTTTTGAGATCCACAATATTTAAAAAAAGTTATGAACGATGACAACATCAGAACATCGAAGGAGAGCTGGACCGCCGAGCTAGAGATAAATGAGGAGAATGCGGAGCGCATCTTCCAACAGAGAAAAGTACAGCTCCAAAGTTGAGGATATTAAGACGCCAGAAGCGAAAGCAAGAACGTAATCCAGGAGACAAGTCAACCTTACGATTGAAGTGGGACAAGAGGCCAGGGTAGGCATTTGGCAGAATGGGACTAGATCTCAGGATGATTTATTTAAATTGGAAATTCAAAGGTAAGAGATGGGCTATGGCAGAAGAGGTGCGTAGGGCACAGCGTCACCAAGCGACAAGCAGCACAGTAGCGATTTTTCATCTCTGGAGCGCGAGAGCGCTTAGTGATGCCGAGCGGTGAAGAGGGACGATCTGGAGTCTAGACTGGTGGAAAGAGTAAAAATAAGGAGCAACAGGTCTTCCAAAGTTGAACCAGTTAAAAATTACAGATTGAGGGGACTAAGAAAGGTGTGTAGCAAGAAGAAAGAAAGGTGAGTTCAGGATGATGGACAGAAGAGAAAGGGGTGAAACGATGGAGCGTGGAAAGAAACTGATTTCAGTGTGGAGGAGGGTTCAGAGAAGGGTGAGGTAAGGACTTTGCAGAGCTTCATAGAAGATCTGGCCAGATAGAGCGTTGCGTAAGCATCAAGAGCATAAGAAAAAGATAACCAACCAATGCAAACTAAAAGTGAGCGTTCAACACCTCGCGTGAGCGGAGGTCGCAAACTACACGGGATCTGAAAAGTACTGTACTAAGTCCCGAGACTGACTAACCTGTACCCATAGATTAGAGATACCTCGTTGGTTGAGATGGACAGTTCTTGAGCAGCGTCCCATGAGTACTAGGGTGCTTATAACATTGTCACATTCAGAAGTATAACTGGTACACCTTCCTGAGTGGAGAAAACTTCATGCAAGGGTGCATTTGCGCTTGCTAAGTTTTTGAATCCTTTCCTTGTATACCCTCCCACCTGTTTTGGGTGTGTTCCATCCCTCCTTACCACCCAGACATCAAATGCACTCCTGCCTGTAGCAGAAGGAACTCTCCAGCTTTGCCCAGATTGTAAACTGCTTGCAGGGACACTCCCTGACTTGGGAGCTTGTAAGTGGTCATCGGCTTCTGCAAGTCATCATCATCAGTCTTTATTCGATTTAAAACAATCATAAAAGACACAAACATAGTACATAAAACATGGATTTCAATAAATACTTTAAAATACATTTAAAAACACATTAAACACATCAATAGACTGACATATAATAGTTAAGAACACTTTTAAATAATCCCCAGTTCAATAGTTAAAAGGAAAACCCAGACGCTAAATTCATTGAAGACCATCAAGGGTACGCTTAATTGCTTTTCTTCGCAATGCCCATCCCAGATATTTTGCCAGTGCGACAGAAACTATTGTCAAGGAGCTAGTGCGCAGAATGCGTAATGCCACTGCGCTGCTCCTTGTGCCAAGAGTCTTGCACATAGGGGAGAGCCATACACGCCTTGGGATAATAAATGCCGGACAGGCAAACAGGAAGTGGGGAATTGATTCTATTACAGCCCCGCATGCAGGGCACTGCAATTCCGATTTCCTAGCCCACCTTCCAGTCAGAAATCTAAGAGGCAAAGAGCCAGCTCTAAACTGGAAGTAAAGCTTCCTATCACCCACATTAGTGACCAGATCCCAGTATAGTTCAAGGCTAGGGGAGTCTTTAAACTCTAGAAAATTACTGGACATCAGCTTTACTCAGTACCTGGGAATCTATTCTTTCCCAGTATGCGATTTTAAGAGAACTTTTTGATGGAAACTGGGCAGTCGTTGGATCATTCCATATCCCTTCCATACCCATGTCTCTTTTAGAGACGCATGTAAGTTCTTCAGCCACTCAATTTTATGAAAGACATCAGTTTTTATAATGTCCATAAGGCCATTAGCATAGTGGGAAAGTTCAGGAGTAGTCCAAAGCCTCCGCCAGTATAAGACCGGACGGAGCCTTGCGATATTCTTTTTTTTTTTTTTTTTTTTTTTGTAAACCTTTATTGACAGTTCAATCACGAACAGGTATGGGCCTACAACCCCCCGGGGCCGGCCGCTAAGCAATTAGAGCAAAAACAGGCAAATGTAAACACAGGCAGCACTTCGGGGAGGAGAATCGTAATGCTAATATTGTGAACAGCGTAGGTAGGGCACCAGGAGAAAAAGGTTTTCATTTTATGATAAAACAAGGCAGAAGGATCAGGTGCCAGACAATTTTCAAACAACAATTACAGTTATGCAGAGTAATAGACAGAAACGATTTACAGCAATCTGTTAGGTCAATGGCGCAAACACAAGAACATCAGGATGGGGAAGAATATCGTAAGCAGTGGCGCCTGCAGTCACCGGCCAGAACTCCCGGAAAGCACCCCGGAAATTGTGGTACACATGGAGCGGCAGCGAGTCATAGCAAAGGAAGTGTATCACGCTGATCCCAGAAAAGGAAAAACAAAAAGAAACAGAGAAGAAAAAGGAGGCCATGGAAAAAGAGAGAAAAGACTAAAGAATCCCCTCCCCCAACCCCCCACCCTGCACCTCTGCAGATGAGTACGGCCCCCCCCCAGCAGTGTGCCTATCGCCCTGGAACCAGACCCGAAATATAGAAGAATAGGGAAAAAGAAGTAGGAAAAGAACCCCACCAGACGGGGGGGTAGAGAGGGTATTAATAAACTGGAGGAGGGCCTTCAAAACATACCCCCGGCTTCTCCCTCCCGCACGGTAAGTTTCCCCCAAGGTGAACAATAAACAGCACAAAATCGATCTGCTCAAAGAAAGATGGGGAGCATTATGCACCTATTATGCTGTTAGCTATGCCAGGAGAGCACGCGACCCCTAAGCCCGCCCGTCCACTAGATGACCACCCCTGAAGGATCAGCCTTATCCCTGACCACTCTTTGGAATTCTGCCCATGCCTACCCCTCGACCCAGCACCATATCCGATGTTCCAAGGTGGAGGATTGTCCAAAAACGTCCGAGAAGCGACGCATACAGGTGGGATGGAAGTCTCTGAGCATCAACACAGTCCGCAGCGTGGAGAAACAGGCTTCCCAGTGCTGCCCCAGGATATGCACTGCACTCAAGGTCCAGGAAGGCAGAAGCAGCCAAAGCAGACAATAGTTGCTGGAGTTGTCCTTGGGTCGCAGGAGGGCACGTACGGGGCGAGGCTACCACATCCCACTCAGGGCCAGCGCCTCCGGGACAGATCAGGCCCTCAACTGGACGAACACACTGTAGCATACTGGCCGGAGCGTCCAGCTGTGCACTAACCTCAGGGGTGGCCGCCAAAGTTTCCTCCTGTGCGCAGTGTGAGTAGTCCCTGTGGACGTGCGGACAGGCGGGTCGCCATTGCTCCAACGCCGACGCCACACCGTTGAGCTTACTCCCCAAGACCCCAACACCATGGATCAAGGAGGAGTGAAGAGCACCAAGGGCCTCGAGGAGGTCGCCGTACCCCAGCACAGCTCTCTGGGATCGCGCCGCCGCACTCCCAAAAGTCGCACTTCCACAAGCCCGCTGCGACCCAGCGGACAGGATGGTAGGCTTCATCGCAACAAGATGGCCGCCAAGTATGCCCGACCCTCACCGGGGCCGGGACCCCGGGACAAGCGTCTCGATGTCCACGTCGCCGGTGACCTGGTTCCGGGGGCAGGCAAAAAGTTATCCGTTGCGTGGTCACGGGCAACAGTCGTCCCCACCACGGACCCGCTCCCGTAGAAATCCGGGGGCGGCCCACAATGATCCGGGCAGGATACGGGCGGCGGCCGGGCAGCTCACTATCAAAGGCAGGGTCAGCCACCGGAGGATCTGAGAGCTGCACCCCCGGGCATGCACCCGGTCCGCTACGCTTGACAATAGAAACGACCACGACGAAATGTAGGCCGAGTTTGGCACCGCTTCGGTGGACCGACTCCACCCAGTCACAACAGACCGCTGTTGTTGACCTGCCACCCGGCCACGGCGTCCACTCGAGGTCCCGGCCCCGGGGCCGCACAGGCCGCAAAGTTCAGATGCTCATTTCTCCGGCGGTACCGCAGCCAGAAACCTCGGAGTCACTCAGTCTGGGGCCACTCTCCTTCAGAAACACGACCGCGTAGCACAGGTTGAGGATCTCGTGCAGGATATCCGTGCGGGATGCGGAGGTTCACGGAGCCGGGAGTCTACGCTGCCGTCCCGGTCGCCATCTTGGCTCCTCCCCTTGCGATATTCTTGATGGACCTCCTGCCCAGTTCATACCTAAGTGGTATCAGAGGGGTGCTCTGGGGAAGACCAGCTATACTTCGAAAGAATTTATGCTCCACACTAGTCAGTCGCCAACTGATCAAAGCCCCAGAGCTCCGCCCCATAAAGCACAGAGTTTAGGGCCTTCGCTTCATAAACTTGCAATACCGGGCTTATTGGTTTCGTGAATGACCTATTAAATTCCCTACTCAGGGCACCAGTTAGCTGTTTAAATCGCAGGGAAGCCATTTCAAGATGTTTACGCCAGTTATTGCTACTTGAAATTTGCATACCAAGATACGTAAAATTGGTTACCATTTCGGATTGCCCATTCATGGACACACTTTTCCCTCGGAAACTACTATGAGGGTTGAAGGCCATAAATTTTGTTTTTGCCACATTGACCTCCAGACCATAATCAAGGCAGAAATCTTCAAACAGGCGGAGGGCTTTTTGCAGGCCATTAGATGTTCTAGATACAATAAGCGTATCATCTGCAAACATTAGTATGGGGATGGAGACACCAGCCAACCTTGGAGCATCAGTATTGACGGAGAGCATGAGATCAACAATCCCATTTATATAAAGGGAAAAGAGCGTGGGTGCCATAGTACAGCCTTGTCGCACACCACGCTCAACCGGGAACTCAGGGGTGTCCTCACCGGCCCCTCCCCACTGAATCCTAGCATAGTTGGACTCATGCAATCGCATAACCATTGTCAAAATTTCTTTGGGAAGACCTAGCCTCTCAAGAACTGCCCACAACCGGTGACGGGGAACGAGGTCGAAGGCAGCTCTTAGATCAACAAAAGCTGCGTAGAGACTGCCCTTTCCCAATGTCACCACCCTCCAATGGAGCTGGACAAAGCAAAAGACTTGGTCCACCGTGCTGGTTAATTTTCGAAAACCTGCTTGGAAGGGTGACAGGATATTATTATCATCAATCCACTCTTGAATTTGGTTCAGGACCATCCTCCCTACCGCCTTCTGGATAGAATCAATAAGGCTAATTGGCCTGTAGTTTCCTGGGAGCGTCCTATCACCCTTCTTAAATACAGGGATGATAACAGCCCCCCTCCATGATTTTGGAACTGGAGCGCCTTCGGCCACAGCATTAGCCAGTAGGGTTATGTACTTGCTCCACTTATCTTTGTCATGGAGAAAAACATCCGAAGGAACCCTATCCTGGCCAGGGGCACGTCCACTGGTGACTGAACCCAAGGCCCTTTTAGCGTCTTGGATGCAAAAGGGACCCTGGGAGAAAAAAGCATAATTTGGTACCCATGCAAAATTAAACGAGGGATTGCAAGCATATTGGGGTTTGAAATAATGGACCCACTCCACCTGTGAGACATAATTGGAAGGACTGTCAGGCCGCCCACCTCTGTCCCACTTGAGAATGTTCCAAAATAACCGGGAATCTCTGGTACGACAAGCACTTTTTAGATCAAGCCATCGTTGTTCATCCCAGTTTTTTTTTTGGCCATTCTTACAGCTTTTTTGTATGTTAGTCTGGCGGAGCGGACACAATCCTTTCCTCCATTAGACAAAGCTACCACCAGGTTAGCCCTAGATTCTCTGCAAGCGCAGTCATACCATCTATTTCTCTTAGTTGGAGCCTTATTCTTGTTCCTCATAGGCTTCATAAAATACGAGCTTATTTCAGCAAACAATTTGTCATGGGATACAGTGGCTACAGCACTACTTGGCACATGATTTGACGTATCCTCAAGCTCGACAATGGAATCAGTTAGTTTCTTATCTATGTCGGCGATAGCCAGGATGTTATGCTCGAGTTCACCCCACCAAAGTCTACGCATATCATTTGTTGAAAATACCTCAGGCAGGCTCGAAACCGGCTCCCCGGCTGATAGGTGATTACTAGACCACCATCGGTGAGTTACACAGATGGGGTTATGGTCACTCTCAGCTCTAGCCTCAACAACCATATCTAGAACAGATTGCCATAATTTCAAGCTACATAAAACATAATCAATCCTACTGGAGTGGCGACCGTTATCAAATGTCTTCGCCCCTTGCTTATCACCTGGCGTCCTCCCATTCAAGGCCCTCAAACCATACTCCTAGCAGAGAGCGTTAACCTGGACAATAACCGCAGTCCACCTTCTTATTGGACTGAGATCAAGCACAGGTACCCCCCACAGTTGATCTTCCACAGGGTCAACACCCCACCCAGAGTCAAGGTCTAGAAGTGGTTCAAAGGTGATGTTTAAATCCCCAGCGACGAGCACTCGCCTCTCACCCGAGTACTGATCTATAAGGAAGACTAGATGAGCCAAAACCTGGGAGCCCGTCCCATTGGGGTCTCTCAAATACAAGTTGTAAATATCCAAGTCACCCAGGATCCCTAGTGATACCCTGACTAACTGGATATCCTCAACCCCAGTTAATATTGCACATGCCTTTGGAAATACATTCTGGCGAACCCAAGTTACCATTTTTGACTTTAAGCCTGCAATGTTCCAAGAAACCATTGATCCCCCCTCCCTTCTTTGACCATGAACATATGCGGGATCAGCACAAAGCTGCTCGCATACACATTGCTTTTCCCCAGACAACTCAGGGGTTAATACATTCACTATCTCAGCCGTCTCTTTGACAGGGGAATAGTATGCATTTACATTAGACTTAAAATCTCCGACTGAAATGCTTAGATTGGGGGATGTAATAGGGAACTGCGTCCCAGATACCGGTCAGGCAAGAGCAACTGGGTCGCACAAGTCGTTTGCTTCCCAATTATTCCGAGCTGAACTAAATCCTACAGGAACGTTGGGATTAGAATTGTAGAAATACCCTAAGTCATGCACCCCAATTTTTAACTGATCTCAAGCCAGTCGAGAGTCGCATATATAATGCACTATTCGACTATCACCAAAGTTAACAATAATGGAGTCCCCAGGAACATCTTTGGGTCTTGTGCCTACCCAGCTAACCCTTCTAACAAAGAGGATCTTTCCGTCCAAATAGTTCGGAAGCGGTCTGTTCCTATTTAGCCAGAAGGTGGCTTTGTTTTTCAATTGCTGATATGATTCTAATACACCTTCTTTTAATTCCGGGACTCCTGTCAGTACGGCTACATAGGGAGTAGAAGCAGGGGGCAAATGTATATGAGCCCTAGTCAGTGTACTATTTCTGACCCCAGGTTCCAGAATCCTTCCCTTGTTCTCGCGCTTTTTTTCTGGTATTGGTACTACATACACTCGTAGGATTATCCCTCTCATTGTCAACACATTGTCTAATAGAATTGTCAATAACCTGTGCCTTGGGAAGAGCAGCCTCAGGAGGAACCCCAGGCATTACTTCGTAGTCAGAGGATACCAGCGGGAGAGTGGGGAGACTGGCGGGCACCCCTAAAAGATTATCCCTTTCCTTGGTAGCTAGCTTGATGACATTTTTGAGAGAACAAAAATTGTCTAAGACAGTTTGTTCTAGTCTATCAACCTTTTCACTAACCAGCTTAACCCTTTCCAGCAGTGGGAATATCAGAGAACAAACCATTTTCTCTATCTGGGGAATCATATTGCTTGATTGGAGCTGCTCTATATGCCTAGTGGCATTATCACCTGGAGATGAATGATCATTGATCTGAATCACCCCCGTTGGAGGATTTTCCGTAACATTAGGGTGTTTGGCCTTTCTCCCTCCCTGGGACATCCCTACTCTTTTCCTCTTAGGGTTGGGAGGAATTGCAGTTTTCCCGCCAGCCCTTGTCTGCGGGTAAGCTAAAGCAGATTTAGTAGTAACGGGGGGGCTGCTTGTTGTTATGGCAATATCACCTGAATCACCAGGAATATCACACACTTCTCTACAGATCTGTGATATAGAAGTACTAGCCCCAGGGTTCTCCCGTGGTGCTAAATCACCCCTATCTTGACCCTTATCTTGACCTGCTAAATTCAAAGGAGATTTTGCCAGTGCCAGAATTCCCAGAGATGAACGTCTGGCTTGCGCTAGCTCCGTGGACAGGCGTCGCTCAGTTATAGCAAGTTCATGCTCCAGAACTGATACAGCTCGAGTAATAAAATGGTCGAGAGTACCGGTGACAGACCCACACTCCCCCGGTACGTTTCCCTTTAGCTGCCATCATTTATATACACAGCACTAGGCGAATATAAATCGTAGCCTTGGTGGAGTCAGTTGGAAGATAATATTTTATACCACCAAACCCCGATATTAATCAAAGGCCTAAAAAGCAAAACGAAGAGATACTATAAACACTTGCAATTCCAATCAGAGTGAGTCCGCCCTTCTACCTTGAGTATGCTGCCTCAGCAATAACGTTAGAGATATGGCCCAGTCCAGTCAGAACCGGTCAGGGGCTTCGCCCGGGCGCCGCCCGCGCGCGTCCCGCGCTGCGGTGACACCTGGCGGTCTTTGTAGTACTCCGGCGCTGCCAGGTGTCGTCACCGCAGCGCCGCTCTCCAGGAATGGCGGGAGATTGAGTTCCGGTAGACCGTTCCCCTCACGGCGGTGGCGGTGGCGGAAGCGTCCGCAAGCAGAGCGAGGGAAGAACCAAATGACCCCACTGGAATCGCTAGAATAGCCGTTCCCCTCACGGCAGGTAAGTAGTCAGGGCAGCAAGCAAATCACAAACAAACGGAGCGTCCCGCGCTGCGGTGACACCTGGCGGTCTGTGTAGTACTCCGGCACTGCCAGGTGTCGTCACCGCAGCTCCGCTCTCCAGGAATGCCGGGAGATTGAGTTCCGGTAGGCCGTTCCCCTCACGGCGGTGGCGGAAGCGTCCGCAAGCAGAGCGAGGGAAGAACCAAATGACCCCACTGGAATCGCTAGAATAGCCGTTCCCCTCACGGCAGGTAAGTAGTCAGGGCAGCAAGCAAATCACAAACAAACGGAGCTTCTGCAAGTGTCGCTACGCTGAAGCACTCGCAGACCGCGCGCAAAATTACACAACAGTTGTCATTTTACGGATGAGAATCACCGCTGCAGATTCACGTTCATAACCAACAAAGTTGACTTTGCACTCGTAATTGCTGTCACTTAGTTGTAATTAAAATTAGAAATACCTACATTTTTCTCATTGGGATTCCTGTCTTTGGTATGGTGCATTATTATTTGTGTGGTACTCGTGCTCTAAAGCTATAAGATGTACGCTTTCCATTCGATCTTGTTGCCGTCTCTTCTGACCATGCCTTGTGTTTGGTACCCAGATGACCCCGTCTGCATCTTCAAACACCAGCCTCAGCCGCCACACTCGGTGCTGAAGTTCTTGCAAGACCTCTTCTCCAGCAAAGACACGTCCAGCCTGTTCTACCACACCGACATGATGGTGATGATCGACATCATCGTCCGGCAGATCTCCGACCTCTCGCCCGGAGACAAGGTGGGCCATAGGATCCCGGGTGGGAGAGGGACGGCGTTGGGCTTGGATCTTTAACTAAAGGGAAAGATATTGGAAGGTTTTATTGTAAGAAAAGTGGGTTAAGATTTTGCTGTCATTTATTTTTTTATTTGCCAGTTGTTTTATGTACCACAGACTCCACCCAGCCAGGTTTCTTAGAGCTCTACAATCCACCCAAAGACAAACATAAACAGGTTGACTTGGCCCACTTTGGTCAATTTCTTGTCTTCTGAGTGTTAGTAACCATAATTATCATGGTAAACCTCAGCAACTGGTGTGTGTCCGGCACATCGGAGACTGTAGGAGCAGCACTCAGTGTCCCACGTGTTGCCTCATGTGCACCTATTTTTTATTAATCGCTAACATACCTGTTGCCTGAGTGCTGTAAATAGAGTGCAGGTCAGATTTCAGCAGTAGGATTAAGAAAGTTCACTTCCGCTGCCGAAAAGATCCCGGTGAGCTGGCAAAGACCTCAGAAGCGATATCCTCTTGGAAAGGTGGGTCCAGGTGTGGAGCTGGGTGGGAGGCAGGAATGGGGACACTGAGACTATGATGAACAGTGAAAGTTTGAGGGGGGGGGGGGTCAGGAGCAGAAAGTAGCGCAGTGGGGCGCCTACGGGAGGCAGGACGAAATGAGGCGGCTGTTGGAATGATGAATAGCAACAGCTAGTGAAACATGGGGCCATAAAGACCAGGAGCTAACGGGGAGGGTTGGAGGGCAGAGCTGGTCAGGACATAGGAAGGTAACAAGTGCTCGGCGGGTGGGGGGGGGGGGGCTCATCTGAAAGGATGGGAGCTGTCAACAGTGAACACAATTCGTGTTCGGTTATTTCACGCATCGCAGTTCGTGTTAGGTTATTTCACATATCGCAGTTCATGTTACGTGAATTTGTGGTTTTCGTGTTAGGGTGTTTCAGCATTTATATAGTTCTTACTAACCCTACATGGGGCACTGAAGTGCTTACCTACATAGTAAGCTACGCCGTTTATGGTGTGTGGTTGAAGAGGTGTTAAATTGTTTTTTTGACGCTGTGTGGGAAGTGTTTCCATGTCATGCGTGATCACCACTGAGGTGCTGTTGTCATATCAAGGGACACAGCGCTTAGCTTTGTGGTGGATGAAGAGGTATGAGACATAGACTCACAGTTTTTGGTTTTCAGCAAGCTGGCAGGTTTGAGCAGCTCCGATGGTTCCTTTACGGTATTTATTATGTTCATAAACCACTTACCTTGCTACTGCCTTGGGTTGTCCAGGCTGATAATTTGTTTAAAGATTTGGTCCTGAGGAGGCATGGCTAGAGAGACAAAAGGTTGGGAGATCTGCTGTGATGAGCGCTAAACTGGAGCTCTCCGATTGGCCAGCAGTATGTGGCATATGTCTTTAGTTATTCCGAACGGTCCAGTTGGCGATGGCTGGATTATGGGCTCGTACAGAACTGGGTGATGGGCAAGACCCGTAGGTCCTACGTGAGTGTAAGAGAGTTAAGTTAAGGTTGGCAGCTGACTGCTGAGGTTTATAGTATTAGTGTGGGCCAAAAGGGTTATATATGAATTGACAATACTTTATAATACCCAGGCTAACCATATTTTAGTCCTTTTTATCTTACCTAGATATAGAATGTAGTAGATTGTTTCGGATCTGTAGGCTGTAAACCATAGATAGTCCTTGAATGTGCGATTATCTTTCTGGGTTTTATCCCGTTGTGGGATGATGTCGTTCTCTTGGAAGCCGCCATGTTTTCAGCTGTCTGCTGAAGTGTAGATGCTCCTGAGCCTTCGAATCTTGGCGCTAGCGAGCTCCAGAGCTTGGTGGCTTTTACTGGGAAAGAAGTACCTCCTGTTGATTTCTTGTGTTACTGTGGTACGATCATCAGTGGTGCCAGCCCTAGAGCGCAGTGTTCTCTTTTGTTTGTATTGCTTGAATTTAACATGTAGGTATAGCGGTCCTCCTCCTTGGACAATGCACGGTGCCTTGGACATTGCCTTCTAGCTGCGAGTACCCAGTGTGGTGATCATATGACTGGAGTCCTAAGTTCGCTTGGGTGAAGTTGAAACAGTCTTGCAGCAGCATTTTGGATTCAATGTATTTTGCATACGCTGAATCTGGGTGTGCCGAAGTGTAGGTTGTTGGTATATTCAAGCTTGGAGATTACGAGTGTGAGGAATGATTGTAGTTTTTGCTGGTATCCAAGGCATGGGAAGATGCAATGAGGTCTTAGCCTTGTGTAGAAGGCACTCTCCAGCCAGACCAGGTCAGGTGGAAGGTAGAGAAGAGAGGAGGGCCATTGGATCTCCTCTGTAATAAGTGACAAGACAGCTAGGAGTGACCTGTTAGGACAGAGGAGGGTGATGGTGAATGTGCACTGACGACGCACGATGCCAGAAAGGCATGTGTACTTGAGACAAGCCTTCAGTGGATCTGAGCCACTTTACTCTTGAAGCAATAGTTACACAATCCAACGTGAGTTAATATCAGACCCTTCCTTTGGAGGAGGCCATCATGAGAGGTACTTGAAGGTGATGTAAAGGAACACTTTTTATCTTCCACCATCTGCTGCAGGCCCGCAGGAATTTTCTTACATTGATAAGTTTGTGAAACTGATCAAGAAGAAATAGCGAGAAAAACAAAGTCCGGTGGGGGCAAAATAGGAAATAGAAAAGCTTTTGTACGCTGAAGTATATCTAAAGGATTGAGAACATGAGATATTACTGAGAAGCTGGGGCCTGATTTAGAGTTTGGTGGACAGGTTACTCCCTCACGAACGTGACGGATATCATGTCTGCTGTATTACATGTGCCGTACTATGTAATGCAGTCGTAATCATGCGGATGGGATAGCCGTCGTGTTTGTGACTGGGTAATCTGTCCGCCAAATTCTACATCAGGTCCTCAGTGTTGACCGTGACTGCATACAGAAATCGGTGAATTTAACAACCAGCTAGGGGGGTGGTATGTTTCTCATTTTGTTTATCTGCTGTCTCACAAGATGATATTAATAAATGTTTTTCTTCTACGTAGCTGCGGATGGAGTACTTGTCACTGATGCACGCAATCATCCGCTCGACGGACTACCTCCAGCACCGGCACCGTTACAACGACCTGCAGAGGACCCTGCAGCGTATCCTGTCAGAGGAAGAAGAGGGACCTCACTGCCAAATGGACAAAATGATAGTCCAAGAAATCCACAAAGAGTTCCCGGATATATCTGCCGGGACGGGCTAAGGGTCAGAGCTGAAGCGACTGAACTGAATAGCTTACAACTCGGAGAAGTGGCTGCTGCATCGGATGACTTCATTTTGCCCGGTTTATCAGTTCTCGATGACATTTACCAACATATCTTTTGCAACGAGGCACGGTTGAACCACTCTTTCGAACCCTTTGCCGTTGGATGTAGTCAGCAGCCAAAGACTTGTGATCAATTTATGAGCAGGTCGGTGCTTGTTGCCAGCAGTTCAGGTGACAAAGGATTGACGAGTTTGAGCCAAATGGGCTGGGGCAGAGTTTTATAGATCATATTGAAGACATTGGACAGGCTTACACGTAGGTTGCAAATACTCAAATAACTTTCATTTTGTTTACTAACTATTTAGTAGTGTTTTAGGCATTATAAAGTCAATTCTGCGTTGCTGCCTGCAGTCGGTCACCCATCAGCGTCTATTTAGGAGGATTCTGAATTGTGTGGCCATCTTCGCTTTTGAGCAGATATACTAAGAAAAGAGCAGGAGATCATCTCAAATCGCCCGGCATCAGACGCGTGGTCCTTTAGTTTGTTTTGTTCCCGATAACCTGCGGGATTACTTCTTTGCAGATTTTTGTATCTGCCTTCCTGGATTGTGCTAAGTAACTTCGCATAGCTGCCCAAAGAGCTCTCTTAAATATCTTGTTTCACATTTTTCCCAGAAGCAGGCACTGGCTGCAAGTCCAGGCACTGAGTTGCACTCATAAAGGCCAAAAACCTGAGGTTTGAGATTTGCGGGAGGGCACAGAAGCCCTGGGTTAGGGTGAAATGGGAAATAGCAATGTTTCATATTAATGAATGTTTAAAAACTAATTAAGCACAGTATCTGAAACCTTCCTATGATGGTAATAATGTTTAATATAGAAGGCATCTATGGATGTAAACACGTGTGAATATCCACCGTGTCCTTGGTAGCACGTGGATCTCAGCTAGTGCTGTTATTTACTGCGTGACTTAGTTCAGCGACAATACAATTTTATTTTGCACAATCAATATAAAAATTACGTTTTTTTCTTTCTTGTGTTAACGCCTCCCAAATATACCTCTCTGGAGAAAACTGAAAAAAGGCAGTGCTGTGTAATCCTGTATCCTCTTAATGAGCATAGTGTCTCCTGCTTCTGATGTCAGGCGCGTGGGTTTCTGTTGTCGGCTGTCAAACGAGGACTTGCTAACACCGTCTACTTAGGATTTACAAGTCATTGTTCGGTCACATCTCCAGGGAAGGAGAATAGCTGGCCCTACAGGGGCTTCATCGCTGGTAGGGAGAGGTTGTGTCAAGGTGTCCTTTCTTAGATCTCCCTTGTCTTGTACTTGACATTTGTGTATTGAGGGAATGACCACTTGTGTGATATACTCGGTTAACCCTGATTTCAGATTATATTCCTCCAGTGTATTCTCTTGGCTGTCTGCAATGTTGAACACGAGACAAGTCTCTGTCTGCACATTTGGAAAAGACATTCCGATGTATCCCGGCCATCCTGCAGCTTTTTCTTAAACTTTCCTTTTCTTTGGTTCCTTTGCATCCATCGACCACATTTACATAATACCTTAACAATGGGTTCTTCCGTACCTATCAACTTTCTCATTATGTTAAGAGTTGAGTGCAGTGTGCATGCTGATACGCTGGGAAAGGATTTTTGCCAGCCCTTTTCCTGTCCCCAAATCTGCAATTTCTGCCTAAATTGATAATCTTATTTTCCTTAAACCATGGTATTGTACCAGATTTTACATTTTATCCTAGACCACCTGATACCGAGCCTAATAGACTACAATATCAGAACATTGGGAACACTTTTTCTCCTCCTAAAATATTCAGCTTTCAGCAGCGCTCTCTTCTTGTTGGCCGCCTCCCAAGGACACAATCCTACCTCTGAAGCTTTTATTTATTGCTGCTTTTAAATCAATTACTGGACTCCTCTATTGATTGGTGTTACGTTAGCAGAGAGTCCGGTTATTGGAAATTGTGATTGCACGTTCTGCCCAAGGAACGCCCCCACCGTAAGATCCTGGAGAGAGTCTCTGGCGGGGACATCTGCAGAGCGTTGCCTTTGTTCTGTGAACCTTCCTGTCCTACCAGCTCCATCTTTAAAGCAACAGAGATCCAGCCCCTTTTAAGGTGGTGCATTTATATTTAACCAGTAAATGTTTGAAGTTGTTCTGCTGGTCCAAGATAGCCCAATGTCTGGAAATCCATCTGTAGCAACTAGTTCCTGTGGCAACTAACGGATAACTGGTCATCTAGGATTACCTGCTCGGATACTGGTAGGGATGTAAAGGACCATATATTCCAGTATTGCAGCCCCTCTTGCTGCCCTCCATTCCAGTCGGAATGTTTGAACTGACGGAGAAGCCCATTCGAAGCAACTTTTCGATAGTAATAGTGTGTGCCGCTGGAGTTTATAGACAGTTTCTTTAACCATACGGCTTGGACTCACGTTTCCAGCTTTTCACAGCAGCGAAGACTAATTCTGAAATTCTATTGGTAGTTTCTTGCGCCTCTTAACAAGTTAGTTTAAAGAACCCAAATTGGGCGGTCGGGTGATTACTAAAACGAATGAGATCCGTTGCAGGAAGCTGGGTTGATCCAAAATTTTGCAAACAAGATAACATCAGCTACCAATATTTCAGGGGCATGTGGGGCGCCATTTTTGAATTTTTACTCTATATATCGAGGGTTCTGAGATTAGGGCCAGGCTTCGTCGCATAGAGAGACTGCTTCATGCATAGAAATGAAATGAAATGAAAAATTATATTTATATAGCGCATAGACTACCCGGAGGCCTCGCAGCGCTTTAATTGATCACTGGGGCGGGCCCAAGGTGAAAGTTATTGGTAGATTACGATATGAGTCTAAGTAAATTAGAGAAATTTCATGGTGAAAAGTTACAATTTTCTTTTAAGGCTTTTCTCTTCATTTCGACTGGTACCCTTATTGTAACATCTGGGGCTAAATCTAATCTAGAAAGCCCACCTACTGGGAATACTGTGTCTGGGTTAGGCCCATCCAGAGAGTACCTTGGAGGAAAGGGTGAAACACTGGTCATTTCGATTTTGAGATAGTCTAAACTGGGCAGTTGGAGCACTGGACATTTTCACTCCTAGGTTGGCTGGTTTGGGAAGATAAAACATTAAACTGCTTTCTGTGGGATCTTTGAAATCTGTTTTTCCCAAAATCATCGACTTTGGATTTGTATAACAACTCCGGTTTATGGTATATTTAATTATACACTGAACGATTAAGGACAAATTGCCAATTATGGAACCTTTTGGAGTGTTGTTAAAATTCCATGTACTGGCTTCACAAAGTACTGTTAATGTTGAAAATGAACATAAACTAGGTACTTCCAAGTCTTTGAGCCACTAGTGTTTTGAGCTCGCACTTTATCCACGGAAGAGGCAACGTTTCCCCAGCATCGTTTATGCGTGACCCCAACTCCTACAGTGTCCAGAACTCTGTGAGGTGATTGTGGCTGTCGTACCCAACAACCTGGTGGAATCCACTGGATCCGTTCCCAGCCTTGTGATTGACATGGAGCGGAAACAGGTGCACTTGTGTTTCAGACTCCCTATCACTAGTAGCTTCTGGGTAATTTGGCATGGCTAAATGTTCTCTTCTCGCTGAGAGCTGGGATTGAGAGAACTTTCTTTACGAGAATTGCTCAGATTTTCTGTTGCAGAATATCTCATTTGTGTCTGTACTATTTTCTCTTCTGAATGAGCAACTCTTGGCTGCCTATGCATCTGTACTGTGTCTCTCTGACCACGGCCCCTTACCCTCTTTCTGAATTCCTGGCACTACTCAAAGGCCATATGTGATTTACAGAACTAGGTTCCCTGATCAGTCTTCCTGGGACAGGTGGACGGCGGTCAGATAACCATGAATGGAAATGTGCAGAGTGGAGGACCAGCGACCCTCACCCTACTCATGACAAACTATTCTCACCAGGGATAGTAAATTGTGTAGATCCCATTTTTACTGGTTAATATCTTTATGGTCGCGTGGACTTCAACCTTGGCACGGTGAGGAATGATTGGCACTGGCTTCTGTTTGATACGTACTTTTCTCTCAAAGTTACTTTGTGTAGAGTAACCTCAAAGGTTAGAACTTTGCATCTCTTGACGCGGGTACCAGGATGGAGCGATGAAGATGCTTTCACCCATCACACGCGGCTCGTTTGGCTCGTATTAGAGCGCATCCAGGCATGGATGGATTCGCACTGATAATGTTTCGTTTTGTCATGGGCAGAGAACTGCACTGAATAATCGCTTTTATGCATCGAATAAACCATGACCAGTTTGCATTTATGTCTTTGTGCCTGAAAGTCATGATAGAATCGTTGATAGACTTATTGAGATGGCTGCTTGGACATCCATGCTTTAACCGAACATTAATTACTGCCCCTTGTTTGAAACACTGTGCCATATGACAACAAGCCGCAGTAGAGCTGCCATTGCTCGTGGTCATGTGTTTAGCAACTTTTGCCACTTCTTGTCGGCTTACATGCATTTTTTAAGGCATTCTGTTTACGCTGAGATTCCACAGCACTCAAAGGGAATGCTGTTCATGGGGTTAGCATTGGTAATGCAGAGGCCAGATGGGGACTGGATGGAATGTCTCAACAGCACTCACATGAACAGTCTTATTTGAGCAGCCAGGGTTATTTATTGAATGACATTTTGTTTGCTCCATCTCACTTATAAATCATGCCATTTCAGACCAGCTTTAGGTAACAATTATATGTACCGGATGTAAATGTAATGCCTCTTGTATCTTTCACTAACATTACAAGTGACTTATCTGCACATATGTTACTCCGCTGCAATGCACTGAAATCGAACCCTGAACACTAGCCTGAAATAAAACTGAATTTAATCCTGAAACTGGTTATGAATGCGACAGTCTTCTTGTTTCCGAGCAATCGTCATCTTTTACCTTCCGCTGCTTGGGCGAAATATGTAAATATCTATATAACTTGTCTGCATTAATTGGGAAAGAGCCTCTAATTAAGTCATAAGCGCTGGATGTTTTCAGCTGAGCCATTTGCATAATAAATAAAGCATTTATTCATTCATGTGTCCGTCCCTCCTGCGGAAGGGTGTGGCATGTGGTGGAAAGGGGTATTCGGGAGGTAGTGGGTGTAAATGAAATGGCAATAGAGAAACTCTTATTGTTTTCGTCTTATTTTATTCACACTGTTCTCAGCATCGTTGACACCATTGGCGAAGCTTGGACACATGGCGGCCACCTTGCTCCCTTATGGTCGTAAACGTGTCCATCCTGTGTTTTTCAGTCATCTGCATCGTCTTGCAGTGTGTTAGGCCAGTTGGTTCACTGAATGTGGACCACAACTCTCAATGTATAAAGTTGTCCAATGAAAGCCATGGACAGGGGAAATGGTGTACAGCTCACATGGATGGAGGTGACGAGGAGAGATTTACTTGGGCGAAGCCGTAGGATCTGCGGTGAAACCAGCTGCCCCTGGATCCAGTGGGAAGCACCTTCATTGCAGCATTATTTTCATTTCCTTGTTTTATTTGTGTTTTTAAGCGCTGTGCTGCAGTCGCTTGAATCGCCCTCCTGTGACCTAATCAGCAGAACATGGTGTTGAGATGTCACCGCAGAGGTGTCAAATATGAACCGCATGTATGTATCCGCTACAAGGCTTCCCACATTTCCTGTATGTCTTTACTATGTATAATGTTTAAAATTACAAAACATTTTGTTACATACATGTTTAACATGTTGCATTGTCTTCTAATGCGATGGGGGCACTTTAGTGGCCTGCACTGATACCCCTCGTCCGCCCGCACTTTCCTGTTTTCTTCTCAGCTTTCCTTTCCCGCTTCCACCGCTGAGCCTCTTCCGACACAACATAACCTTTGTGGAGTACCCTGGGTGCCATAGACTCCTACTCGCCTTTCTAATTCCAGCCCGGGTGCATTCTGTTTTCCATCTCGTCACATACATTCCTGCATCATAGTATTTCTTGTATTTAGTCTGCTTCTACTCCTCATCACTGCTTCGGTACGCGCCACCAAGCCAACATCACCGGATATAATCTTGGCCTTGCCTCTCTTCCCCTTATTATGCTGAGTGAGTGGTTGTTGGAGGCGGGCCGAGGCGTACCCGAAGCCTGTTCTCATCCACCATTGTACGAGCCAGCTCTCTTGCCTGTGCCAGTGTAGAGCACAATCATCCCGGTTGGCATCTGCCAATCTGTTGGCCCCAAGTCTATTCGGAGCCATGTATCTATCAATTACTGTACCCTTCTTTGAAGAGAATTAGACCCCATTGTCCGTGATGCTCTCCATTAGGTCTAAAAGCGGTTTCCCAAAACTCATTAAGTCTATTTGTTGTGCGCTGTTTCGCAGAAACGTGCACCAACCAGTGAGAGAGCGATGATTGATTGGAATTAAAACATAACGCAACCCTTCACTCGACGCATACCACCGAGCTGACATATCAGGACAAATTAGAACCACGGGTTAGCAAGTAACATTGTCAGTTTTTGCCTTACCCCACCCTTGGTACCAACCACTCATCCCCTCTGGTACTTTATTAAAGTTCTTGCTCCATTCATGACCAACCCAACCATTACCACTTGCGCAGTTCATCTCTAGCTCCAGCATCTTCCAACCACTTCTCCTCACTGAATCCTCTCCCCTCTCTTGCGTGCGCTGCTGCTGTCTGCTTTTATCCTCATTTTCACCCATCTTCACTATCAGCCAGCCAGTCCGCCCAATAAGTCCCCATTTGTGCTACAAATTTCCCAGAAATATTGAGATCCTGCAAGTGTGAGATCCAACAGGTGATCCTCAGAGAAGACCGTCCGATCCCCTGTGATCAATAAATGCACAAAAGACCTGTGATCGGCTCAGGTTTACGGTCACACATTTCAGCAATGCCTCCAGCCAGTTCCAGAATTCCCTCTTCCCTTCTCTCAACTTCATTGAGACAATCACTCAACCACTTCACCCCATTTTCACTCTCTTATTGCCTCCAAGATCTTCCATTTAGTCCTTCTTAGGCATCCGCTTCCTCGAATTCTGGAAGATTCTGACAAGTATGTTAACATTCTGTACCACACAGTGCAACAGAGGGGCCTGATTTCTGTTGTCTTCATTATAAACTCCATCTGGTCGCTTCTGCTCCCAGATGGAGTTTATAATGGAGAGGGGGCAACATGAATTGATTAAACAGACACCCACAGTCCTGATATGTAATCCTGGGGCTAGAAGGGAAACTCATTTGAAACAAGCATTGGCATAGCCAATAGGTCTCGCCTTTGGGACGTGCTTGTTTTGCCAGTGCCTCTGGCGATGCTCTTCAGCATTAGCAAGATTCTGTATAGCATGGGGAAAGGAAAAAAACATTAAGTGTATGTGTGCTAAGCGTATATCTCATAACATAAAGCCCACTCTGCTTCCACTGAAAAGAACAAGATAGGGTGACACGGGCTTTTGAGCAATGGAACATGATGACGCCAACACTGAGAATGATTCACAGTAGAAATACAAGCTTCATGTACATCCCTAGAAACAAACGTTTCAAGCTGGAGCTCTGAAAATAATATGCTAAGCTTAATGTGATGAGTGAAACATTTCCTCTCAAATGGAAAGGGTAGCGAACGAAAACAATGTGGTTGAAGGCACGTATGTTTAATACAAAAAAAATCAGATCTGACGACATCTGCTGTCTTGGAACGCAAATCACGAACGCATGCGTTTTACCTCCACCTGAGTTCCACGTGACCGCTTTCGGAGAGTGATATGTCACTGTTTCTAAGTCCGAGGCAAAGGTTAATTTACTGCAATGTGTCCTAGGAAACAGAATCTCCACAAAGCAAGTGGCTGCAGCACCATGTTACAACCCATACAGAACCTTAGCATCACTTTGCAGCAGCCATCCAATGACCCTATGACCACATCACAAACCACCATCTGCTCTCAGGTTGATCCCAGCAACCCTGTTGCTCCATACCGTAACTGTGTTATCTTGCAGGCCGTGCAACTCCATCCCATGGGCCAGCAGCTGAGTCTCTATAACACTGATCCTGCAGGTGTATCAGCATCTCTGCCCCTTGAGGCATGCAGCACAGTGTCACGGGACTTGCAGCCACATCCTAGGAGCCCTATAGCCTCATCACATAGCCTCTGATGTCTATTAGAGCATGCTCCACTCCCTCCAACAGGCTTGGTTAAGTCTGTAATGTAAACCTACCCATCTTGTTACTCTGGCACCTGTCAAAGCTGGGGTTTTGGCAGCCAATAAGTCTGGATTGTGGCAGAGCATCCCAGCCGAGGCTAACTGTCTCCATAGAGAGGCAAAATGTGTGCCAGTGAATGAACTCTCACTGCATAGGAGTGGGCATGTGTGCATATTTACTCTGCCCACGCCCTGAATGTAATCCACTGTGTAAGAGCAAAAGGCACCCTGTAATCCTACGGACATGGTCCAGGAGATTGGCAACACGGGATTGAACTGTGATATGTTATGATTCACCAGGTAATGAATGACAAAATAACAACAGTGTTGATAATCTCCTCGCCTGTTTGCCTTAAAGTGAAGGCTCTGTATAGAAACTGGTACTGAACAGTAATTAGTATTACCTCGAACAACACTTAATTATGCTATGAGGTGTAATGCCATAATATCGCAAATTTAAATAAGCACTATGAAAAATCGCATAATTTACATCGCGTCTGGGCCTTGTAAAAATCTCCCGTGTCATGAGGGTGAATACGCCGAATTATATTCCCTGCTTTCTCTACTAAAGTTAAGACTGATGGTATTTTATGTGCTTGCTGTAAGTGGTGGAGGGGAGTAAAACAATTCAATGTTATACTGTCAATGTAGTTATACTCTAAAGGACCACAGACTCCAAATTTCAATTTTGTGGATTTATTATAAGGCCAAAAATAATCGAATATAAACACACCTCAGTATCAGAGTATATAGATACATGAAAATCAATACAGAGCCGAGTCTACGAATATAACTCATTCGGCATAAAAGGCATAAAGTGATGAACTTCAAAGTCAGAATACAGCATAGAATAGAAGCTGAGTCCAATTCTCTTTTCATCTGGAAGGAAAACGAAACAAAATATTTCCCTACACTGCTCTGAGGGTCCTACCAATCTCTCTTGTCATATCCCAAAGGTGTCCGCACGTGTCGACTTCCTAAGAAGTACTCACGCCAAATGGGTCTGATAGCTTAAAGCTATGGAGTTTGCTCTAAGATGCTCCTTCTCCTCCGAAAACAAGCAGAAGACTCCAGAATCTGTCCCTGCGCATCATACAAAAAGACAATGTTCAACCCACAATATGTCACATGATGAACTTTTTTTCCTCATTACAGTGTTTCAGTAGCTTTTCACAGGAGCTTTAATTAACTTTTCTTCGTCTTCCAGTGGTCATGAGTTTCAGATAGGCCAGGCACGAAAGCAGTCCTCCCTTCTCGCCTTCCAGACTTCTTCAAAGACATTCCGGGTATCTCCTTAATCTAAGAATAATGAGGCCGAATTCCTGCACCTGCAGTAGGATAAAATCACACGGTCTTCGAGCACAAAAGTATTAATTTAATTATTTCTTCAGCAACCAAGGAGAAAACGAAACTCAAAACAACTTACAATCTGGGCCTACAATTCAGGCAACTTTAACTAAACACAATATACTCTGCACAGATATAATTTTGTCCTGCACATTACACATACAGGAATTATAAGTGTCTCTAATACATGTACAATCCTACTTGACTGTGCACATTACAATTTAGTGCTACTAGAACGTGAATAAATGCATCTTAATAATTATAAAGCACTGCAAACGACAAAATACATGTGAGTTCCGTGCTCTCCATGCCACTGGAATCAAGATATCCTGGCTGAAGATGGGTGAAACCCCGAAACCGGTCCTAGGATGCTTGGTTCCAGTCCAGGGAGGACCTGGCTTGGTAGTTCGGGCTGGACTGTTCCCATGAGGCACAGGGTCAAGACTGATTTTCATATGGCTGGGTTCAAACAGGAATGGCATGGGGAGCAAAAAAACGATGGATTTAGGCCCAGATCTCTGTACTGGGTGAATGTATGACATTGTTCTGCATTCTGTCCATCAACTGTTGTTTTTGCTAGTGTCCTAACACCAGCATTCTATCCTCTCACAGTTTTCTCCTTGTAGAAAAGACCGACCTAAACAGAAGTTGTAGCTTGCCATCCCTGTCTAAATCTTTCTAACCCCTTAAGGTGCAGATAATGACTGTCCTGCAGTGGTTCTAACTGCTGCTCACGCTTTTTCAGGGAAGTTTCATTCTGTCGGGCCCTTTGCCATTTGTAAGCCTTGATGGCTCCTAATAGTACGATTATAAAAATGACAGCTATTATGATAGGTTTCAAGATGTATCCCAGTATTCCTTGTCCCAGACTTCCAAACCAGCTTCCAACCTTTCCAAATCCCTTACCAATTTGTTCCCAGAGTCCCTCAGCAGCCAAATCACGTAAATCTTGATGTTTCTCTGAAATGTTACTAATGTACTTCCTTATATCCCGACTATCGTCGGGAATATAAGTACAGCACTGTTGAACTTTCAATAATTTACAGACTCCTCCGGCTTTTGCTAATAACACATCTAAAGCAAGACGATTTTGAAGAACCATAGCCCTTATCGAAACCATCTCCCCATCAACAAGTAATAGAATTTGGGCCGTATTTATAGAGAGCTTATCCACCAACGTTGCCAACTTTCTAATTTTCACATCATTCAATATCACACCCACACTAGGTATCATGACTCCAAATACATCCCCAACAATTTCTCCCACACTTACACAACGTTTACCTCTGTGAGATCTTTTCCCTTCCAAAGACCATACATCATCTACATGGAAGATTTTGGGAATATACCACAGCCAAATAACATGTACCCTACCAATTCTTAGGCAGTTTCACACAAACATTTTTTCCACACGCAAAATACACAATTGGCACTATTGATAATTTATCCAATAGCGCCTTTCTAATTAACTCCTCAATCAGGAAAATGTGTTCACAATCACTCACCCACTCTCACAGGTTTGCAACTCCGCACCCCTCGGAGTGCAAGAGATGGTACAATTAAGCTTACACAAGAGGTCTCATCCCAATAGACAGACTGGGCTTGAATTGCACACTACTAATTGGTGTCTGTCGTGGAATGGTCCTATTCTCACAGGTAACTCGTTTGTCACTGGGTTAGTCATTCTCTGATTGGTAACTCCCACTACTTGGATCGATTCTCCTGAAAGAGATACATTTGGAACCACTTCCGTTCTTACTGTGGAGCTCGCAGCTCCAGTGTCTAATAAAAAGGTAACAGGATATCCATTCACCTCTGCATCTACAAACGGTCCACTCTGATCTACTTCTAAGGTCGCACCCAAAGTGCATACTTCCTGCACCACCTTCTGACACTCATTAGGATCTTGAGTTCGGTCAAATCTGTCTTGGATTTCAAAATATGGCATTTGATGATACACCTGATTATTTGTAGGTATTCTTGGAGGCTGAGGTATCTGCATTTGCGGCTCATATCCTCCCCCATACATGGACCTAGGTCTAGTCACGGGCATCTGTCCCTCTCCCTCATGCTGTATTTGATTTGCTGGATTCAATCGACACTCGTGCTTCCAATGCCCGATTTTGTGACAAAACTGACAAGCGGTGACCTTCTTTTGATTCGCTACCCAATCACCTCCTTTACCTGCATCCATTCCCCTTCCGTGTCCAGGTTGGGTTATCATTTGTTGGCCCATTCCTCTGCCGCTTCCTCTACCTCGACCCATCACTCCTCGAGCCCCTTGCATCAGATCGGGTCTTTCGACATTCCTCAACTGCACCAACATCAGCTTATCTTTCACTTTCTTTTGTGCCAATTCCACCTGATCACTACAGTATTTTGCATAACGCAGAATTTCGTCAATTGACTTACTCTGCCAACATATGAAGTGTGTCTGTATCATTAAGCTAAAATGAGATTTTAGTCTCAGCACAAACTTTGAGACAAACTGTCCCATATCTTTCTGCTCAATTGTGTCCAATCCACTATGCCGTTTAAAAGCCACTAACAGTCGCTAATAATAGTATAATAGTCATGTACCGACTCTTTAGGATCTTGAGTAGTACGATCGATTTTAAGCCAATAAACAGTTTGAGGAGCTTCCTTGGATTGTAACCAGGTAATCACTTGCTCGTATTTCTTCATTACCTCGGGTGAAGGACCATGATTCACCGGATCTCTAGTTGGTTCTGCAGCGGGCCAATCAATGGCGACTTTACATGCAGTCCACAAATCACCTGGAACCACTATAGCAAACAAGGTATTCAAATCAATCCATGACACCTTAGAAATCTTGACAAATCGGTCTAATTGTTTATACCAGTCGGCAGGTTTTTCCCTCAGCCGGGGAAAATCCTTAGTGAATGCTACCAAATCACCCCTGCTCCATGGCACATGTACATACCCAACCAAGTTGTATCACCTGATTAGGAGATGTCCCCCCTGTGCACAACTATGGGTCCCAACAACGGGTAAGCATTTGAACAAAAATAGGATGATCCTCCAATTGAACAATTTATGCTTGAATGATGATATTTAGTCACATCAGTAAGTGAAATTTCTTCATTTCAAATGACAAGCTCTATGTGAAAGCGAAACACCATACATTTCCTTTACTGCATCAATCCCAATGCATTTCGGGCAGCGCAGTGCCCTTCATCAGGGGAAAACATCTGTAAATGAAACCAATAAGACAGCGCTTACATGAAGAAAACACCCTAAAGGTGTATCTAATTGTATCATAAGAATATCATAGAACCTTGCCTCCCCTATGCGTGAAAGGTGAAACTAAAAGAAACCGCAACGTTAAAACACGTGTTCAAGATTGTGACTGTGTACGTGCCACGGTAAGAAAGGGCGAGTGGTGGACGGTACTGATGGCATCAAGAATGGCCCATTAACTAAGAAAAAAGTGAAGTAATTGACTAATTGTATGAAGAATCATACGTGAATTAGCTAAAATAACAGCGTGTATCACAAAAGTTCATGCTGGATAATAGAGGAAACGTGCTCCAACACAAAAATACGTGCACAATGTAAAACTCACTGTGTCGTAGCTCGCAACAATACGTGGCCACCTAAACAGACAGCGAATGAAGATTACTAAATGTGACTGCCGCATGAATAAATATCCCGCGATAAAGACCAATGCTGTACTTACAAGTTTCAAAATATCCCGTGGACGTTCGCTAAAAGCGTGGATGATATGAAACAGACGGAGCCAGTCCTCCAAATCTTAAAAATTATTGGATGGTACAATTGGTTACGTGCAGCCTCGGCGGTCATGTGACCCGGGAGTGGCCATGCAAAAGGTGAATGTTATACGTACTAGTGAACGAGCGCCATCTTGGATTGGAGCTCGGATCATAGTTAAAAGTTGAATAAAACTGAGCAAACACGTGAGTGAATAGGTAGCAAAGCAAAGTGACAAATATGTATAGTAGGATAAAAGTGAGCATGCAACAGCTAATGTATGTGAACACGGCAGATAAAAAATCACTGAAGAATGAAGGATCATACGTGCTTATAAGCGCGAGAAGGTGGAATAAGACAAAGAAGTGATAGGGGTATATAAGGAACTATAGTGCGGAGAACAAGGTTATAAAACAGCGTCCAAGTAAACAAATCAAATTTACAAATAACACAAGAATTCCATATGGTCATTCAATCCTTTAGGCTTCATCGTGTTCAGAAAGCGGATCCAATGGTTCTCTCTTTGGAGTAACCTGTTATTTTTGTCAATACCTTCACTTTAATCCACAACTTCAAGAACCAAAAATTTCAATTGACAGATGTTGTGTTTGTCTAAAAAATGGGCGGCCACCACTGATCTGAAATTCTTAGTACGTATACTACTCTTATGTTCCAAGATGCGAGGAGTTCTGATTTTTGTCTGTTTTTCCAACGTAGCTCAGGCCACACGGACATTTTAACATGTAAATTACGTTAGACGTGTTGCACGTGGTGGTTACTCTCAACTTGATTTTGGTGCCTTTCATAGGGTGAGTTATAGTAGAGCCCTGAATAGTATTGTGACAATTACTACAGTTGTGACAAGGTTGCAAACCCTTGTATATCGTAAATGGTGTGCTTTCAGATGGTTTGGTAAATAGTTCCTTCAAATTGCACCCTCTTGTGTAGGCAAAAATGGGTTTATTCACAAATAGTCCCTTAAAGTCTGGTTCAAGAGTTATGATTGGCCAATGTTTAGTGATGATGTTTTTAAATCGATGACTCCTCGTGGAGTATTTTGACACAACCATCCGGTCCTGAGGTTGTTTGTCTGTTGCTTTAACCCCTTCAGTGCCCCGCCCTTTCCCCGCCCTGTGCCGGGCGTTGCATTAGCGGGCGGGGTTCATGACGAGATAGTCTCATCATGGGCACAACGCAACCGTGCTCCATGACGAGACTATCTCGTCATGGGCATAGAAGGGGTTAAGGAGGTCTGTTCTATTTCTATTGGCACACCTCAGTCTTGCTTGTTCAAGGATTTGAACGGGATAGCCCCGTTCCTTAAATCTGTTGACCATAGCTTCCTTTTGCAGGGTGCATTGATCAGGGTAAGGTACTGTGCGTTTGACTCGCAATAATTGTGAATAAGGTTAATTATTTTTCAAGTTGGATCAGTGGAAACTGTTAAAATGTAGAATGCTGTTTCTATCCGTGTCTTTCCGAAAAAGGTTGGTCACCAATTTGTCCTGTACTTTTTGTATTTGCACATCCAAAAATGTGTCTTGTTGAACATCAAAGGTAAACTGGATGCGTTCATGAATGTGATGGAGTTCATCGAGGGCAATTTTCAATTCAGTGAACGGACCCGTCCAAATAATAAAAATGTCGTCGATGAATTGTACGATTATTTTTGCGTGTTCTTGGCACGCACAGGTGTTCAGGATGTGTTGTTCCTCAAAATGGTGCATGAAGATGTTCGCATACGCTGGGGCAGCACAATTGCCCATTGTAGTTCCGGACAGTTGTAAGAACCATTTGTCAAACCATTTGAAGTAGCTTTGGTATAAGGTAAACTGCAGTAACTCCATTAAGAACACTTGAAGGTCTGTAAACAGTGTAGAATGTAACAGGACATGTGCAATGGCTTCTGTGCCGAGGTCATGTAGAATCAATGTATATAGTGATTTTACATCCACAGTACAGAGCCAGAGTTGTTCATTGGGTGTAATGGTGATTTGATTGATTATCGAAAAAAAAGTCTGTGGTGTCTCTGATGTATGTGTTAGTGTTGATCACAAATGGTTGTAGGTGCTTGTCAATGAACTTGCCAACCGGTTCATGGATGCTCCCCTTGGTGGAAACTATGGGTCGGAAGGGTGGTCGATGCACCTTTGGCAACATATACAGGGATGGTGATTTGGGATTCTTTTGTATTAAAAACCTTTTAACCTTCTCTGTGATTACTCCATTGTCAACAGCTCTCTGGACGATGTTCTTCAGGATTTCCAAGAACTGGTTTGTAGGATTGTAGTCTAGTGGAGAGTAAGTATTGGTGTCCATTACATGGGCTGTGACTTGTTCATTGTAGAAGCTACTGTCCATTATGACAAGGGCGCCACCCTTATCTGCATTTTGGCAGGTGATAGACTTGTTGTTTGCCAATTTTTTTAAAATGCTCATTTCCTTGACGGTGAGGTTGGTGTGTTTAGATTATGTTGAAATTTGAGTGATAGTAATTCGTGTTTCACCAAATTTTCGAAGGTGTCGAGGCTTTTGTGACTCACAGGGGCTAGAAATGTACAGCTGGGTCCTTTTATTTTTTTTATTTTTGTTCAAACGCTTACCCGTTGTTGGGACCCATTGTTGTGCACAGAGGGACATTCCTAATCAGGGGATGCAACTTGGTTGAGTCATACGTTTCACACTTTGAGGGTTAGAAAGTGAATCCCCTGTGGCATACTACACTTGTGCAAAATTTAACCATCTTTGGTAGTGCGTGTCTTAATCTTTTTGTTGTTTTCAACATGTACATACCCCCCATTTTGTACTTCTCTTAGAGTGAAATTTCCAGTTATTCCCATCCCTCCACCCGAATGCGGAGTATCTCCTATCCCTTTCTTGGCGCTTTTCTTTTTGGCCCACCTTTCTTCCCATCCGTCTAATTCTTTCCACACTCGCGTCCCTACCACCAGTTTTCTAATTTGTGCTTTTAATCCTGTTGTTCGCTTCACTTCGAATTCCTCATCTGTATAATTCAATCTGCAAAGTCCCTGCATCATTTTGGTTTTCGTCAGGTCCACCTCATACCTTCGTGCCAACTGTGACAAGGCTCACAAGGAACTCATTTCAACTAAACGATGTACAGTCTGCAACTCAAGTTGTCGCTCTGAATTAATCACATTCATATATTTCAAATATGACCTTATAATGAATCGCAGTATCAATCATATACATTTATCATTCATAATAAGCCCACATAAAACCATTTCCTTTAGGAATATACCTAACTTCAGCCGAAGTAGGTATTTTTATTCTGCAATTATCGTCTGTATCACAGACATGATATCAAAAATCTATATACAAAAAGGATTCATATATTCTTTACAGTTGTAGTGATATTGTGACCCCAAGTGAAGTGACCATAACCTATTTTAGTGAAATTATGTAACAAGGTGAAAAGAAACTAAGACGGTTATTGGAAAGTTATACAAGGACAGACTTTCTACAATAATTCAATCAAAGCTGTCTCTTATATGTTATCGACGGCGTTTCGACCCTCTCTAGATACAGGGTCTCTTCAGGACTGTATTTCTGGGGACAGTATAATGCATACATGTGTCCATGTAGGATCCAGTATGTTAGTAGATAGGCAGAGTGGGAAAAATGTCCGGACTGTAATCTTTATTGCCAGGGTATATCTGATAGTTAATTGTGTTTCCTTGTTACAATAGGAATCTTACAAGGTATAGGTTCCTTAGGTGAATAATCACTCAAAGGGCTGACCCATAGATCTCAGTCGCCTGTCTCACAATCAAGCTGCTTCCGTATTGAATCCGGCTGGCAAATTATCGCTAGCGACAATTAACTATCAGATGCACCCTGGAAATAAAGATTACAGTCTGGATATTTTTCCAACTCTGCCTATCTACTAACATACTGGATCCTACATCCTACATAAACACTCTTACGAGAACATTCGTCCACTGTGACCCCCGACCTGCGTTGATCACTCAGTCGCCGTAGTCCATCTGAGGCTTTCTACCACGATGTACTCCTGAATTCACACAAAGTTCCCTATCACAAGTGAATTGTCGATAGCGCTGCAGCACACCCACAATATTGATCAGACAATTAGGAATACAAAACTATCTTGGGATCTTGGACTTCTCTTGAGTCTGCTAACCAAATGTCCTTATCCGCACGTGTCCGGACCAGTAAACCAATAAACCCACAATCACTGAACATGCATCCCAACTTTGCAAGACATCACACAATTAATTCATCACCGCAATCTAACACAGCACACAGATTCATACTCGTGCTACCACTGTTTCTGCCGCACAGTCAACATCCGCCGACCTCCATCAACTGCGCCGAATTCTACTCCGTCCAAAGCTCTATTATTCTTCCGATCCTACTCTAATTTCTCTTTTCTCGCCTCACTTTTAGAAGCAAACCATCCTCCGCTACCATTTGATTACGCCAAATTATATTCCCTGCTTTCTCTACTAAAGTTAAAACTGATGTTCTTTTATTTGCTTATTTGAAAATCAATACAGAGCTGAGTCTACGAATATAATTCATTCTGTATAAAAGGCATAAAGTGATGAAATCCAAAATCAGAATACAGCATAGAATAGAAGCGGAGTCCAATTCTCTTTTTGTCTGGAAGGAAAACAAAACAAAATCTTTCTCTACACTGCTCTAACTGAGGGTCCTACCAATCTCTCTTGTCATATCCCAAAGGTGTCAGCACGTGTCGACTTCCTAAGAAGTACTCGCGTCTAATGGATCTGATAGCTTAAAGCTATGGAGCTCGCTCTTAGATGCTCCTTCTCCTCCGAAAACAAGCAGAAAACTCTCAAATCTGTCTCTGCGCATCATACAAAAAGAAATTGTTCAACCCACAATATGTCACATGATGAACTTTTTTTTTTTTCCTCATTACAGTGTTTCAGTAGCTTTCCACGGGAGCTTTAATTAATTTTTCTTTGTGTTCCAGTGGCCTTGAGTTTCAGATAGGTAAGGCATGAAAGGAGTCCTCCCTTCTCGCCTTCCAGACTTCTTCAAAGACATTCCGGGTATCTCCTTAATGTAAGAATAACGAGGCTGAATTCCTGCACCTGCAGTAGGATGAGAACACACTGTCTTCGAGCACAAAAGGATTCATTTAATTATTTATTGAGCAACCAAGGAGAAAACGAAACTCAAAACAACTTACAATCTGGGACTACAATTCAGGCAACTTTAACTAAACACAATATACTCTGCACAAATATAATTTCGTCCTGCTCATTACACATACAGGAATTATAAGTGTCTCTAATACATGTAAAATCCTACTTGAATGTGCACATTACAATTTAGTGCTACTAGAACGTGAATAAATGCATCTTAATAATTATAAAGAACTGCAAATGACAAAATGAATGTGAGTGCGTTTCACCCATGAGTATAGTGCACCCATACAATTTAGAGAGCTGTAAGCGCTCTATCAAGGGAACTGATTACCCCCAGGTCCCTCCTGTCCTTGTCCCATTCCTTACATAGTGGAGATCACTATCTCCGCGACCGAAAAAAAGAACAGGAGCATGCTGGGAAACCTAACCCACTCCCTCCAGCTGGGAGTACATAAGCGGTACCAACCCAGCATGTAGCCTGTTCTTTTTTTTCTGTCTTCCGACAGAATGGGACGTGTTTGCTGACTTCCCTGTGAAATTTCTTCCATGGATGTCTCGTCAGGCTGCTGGGCTGTCCTCAACGTCCTGTTCTGCGTCTCCTGGCGTGCCGGGCTTGCTGGGAGTCGCCTTGATGGGCGCCCGGCCCTTTGCGGCTGGAGCGCCGTTCCTCAGGGTTTCTTTCGGGTTACAACGCGCATCTTCCTAAGGCTTGGCCGGACTGGAAGACGCGCTGATATGGCTGTTTTAGGGGTCCAGGGGCTGCACTGGGCGGTGCTCCTGGTCTCCCTGTCTGGCTTTTTGGAGTGCTGCTGGCCTTCTTTCCTCCCTGGCGCCCCTGCTGTTCGTGGTGTCACTGCAGGGGCGGGCCTTGATGGGGGTCGGTGTCAGGCCGGTTGCTGCAGTCCTCTTCCCCGTCCGGCGCTGGTGTCCTGGAGGGCGCCTGGGCTGGCTATTGTGGGCAGGGCGCTTGTGGTGTGCTCTTCCTGCCCCTGTGGTGAATACCGCATAGCAGTTCTGCTTTTCTTCAGTTGCCTCGCAGTTACTGGTTCCTTTGGCAATGTGGTTTGTGCTTTGCCTGGCTAGGTCTGGATGTGCGTGGTCAGCCTGCTTTGGCGGTCATGGCTCGGGGGGCCTACTCGGCCGCTTTGGTGGTATTCTCACCTTGTTTGCTGCTGGTGCTCTCGTTTTTTCCTCCTGGGTTCTTTGGGTTGTTGCTGGTGCTCTGGGACCCGGCGTCCTCTGGTCTCTCCATCTGCTGGTTGATTCCTGTTGGGGCCTTTCTGTGCTGGCTTGTGGCACTCCCTGTCCCTGCGTGCAGGGTTGGGGCTTTGCGTGGCTTTCTGCGCTGTGTCTCTGCCTTGTTTCCCGGTGCTGCGGGGTGGGGGGGGGCTTCCTCCACAGGTTGTGGGTTACCGGGCCTCCTGGCTTTCCACTTGCTCGGTGCTTGTTGCTGATTGGTGTCTGAGCGGGGGGGTTGGGGACGGTCTCTGTGTGGTGGTGTTGGCCTGTCCCTCTAGTGAGTACCGCATAGCGGGTTTCTTTCTTCCCTGTGCTGTGCTCTACTGCTGTGCTGGCATGCGGCGTGGTTCGGCCTGGTTCGTTCCTCTGGCCATCCAGCCTTCCTGCCCTGCATGCTTTTTTTCTTCCTGGTCGGGCATGGTTGATGCCTGGTTGGGTGTCCGCCTTGGTTTGCCTGTTGCCCGGCTTCTTCCGCCTACTGCCTGTCCGGCTTGTTGGTTCCTGCCTGTTCTTATGGGTTCGGGCCTGGTGCGTGCCTGCCTGTGGCTCCTGGTGCTGGGCGCTCCTGGCGTGCTTCTGGGGGTGTTTGCTTGGCCACGTGCTCTGGGTACCTTGTTTCTTCCTGCCCCCCTGTGCCTGGCCGGTGCTCTGTGTTGGCTGTGTGGGTTTTCCTGGCCTGTGGCCTTTCCTCCCTGCTGGCGCCTGGTTGTGCCCGGGGGTGACGGCTGGTCCCGACGGTGCCCGTGCGACCACACCTCTCCTCTAATCCGGCGGGCCCTCCTGCCCTGGCTGGTGGGCTCCTTCCCCCAGCCGGCTCCCTGAGGGTAGGGTACATGATGGTTGCAGGTCAGGGAGATGGGTGTGCAGCCCCCCGAACCCTCCCATCTGCAGTTGCGGCAACACTGCTCTCGCGCTTGGCCCCTGCTTGGGTTTGGCTGGGTCGCTTCTTGCGTCTGGGTCATTGGGGCTTCCGGCCTCCCTGATTCTTGGGTTCTGTTGTTTTTCCCGGGGAGGAGGGGGGGGCTGTTCTGCCCTCCCTCTGTGCTGGCAGGCCTTGGCTGGCTGTTGGCTCCGGGGCTGTGCTGGGCCCCTGGTAGGCCTGCTGGCTGGGGTTGCTGCTTGCCTCAGGTTGCTGCTTGCCTCTTGCCTGGTTCTATGTTGTGTTGCACTTGGTTGGCTGGTGGAGTTTGGTTTCCTGTTGTGGTTTCCTTCTCCCCTCTGGTTTTTCTTTTTGTGGCTTGGTGCGCTTTGGGGTCCTTTGCCTCTCGCTGCCGCTCCCTTTGCCGCCTGTGGTGGCTGGGTGTTCTGGGTCTTCCTTGGCTTCTGTCTGGGTGGCTCCTTGGTTTCTTGGGTGCGCTGCTTCTATGCCCCTCCCTGTCTGTGGGTTCGGGCTATCCTGTGCCCCTTTTCCTGCTTTGTGGGTGCTGTTCCCGGTGTCCTCCTCGCCATGCCTTCTTTTGGTCTTGGCCGGTGGGTTTGTTGGTGGGGCTGCCGGTTGTGGTCTGGTGTCGGCCTCCCCTGATGTGTGGGCCGCGTTGATGCTTCCCCGCTCCCCTTTTGTCAGCCTTGTGCTGGTGGTTGTCTGCCTGGGTCCTGGTGTTGTGGCATTCCCCTTGTGTGCCTGTCCTTGGGCTTGTGCGTTTCCCGCTCCTGTGTGGATTGCTTTCGGCCTGTGGTGTCTCTGGCCGTTGCTCTCGCTGGCTCTACGGGGTTCGTTCTTCCCTTTTTGGGCCTGTTCCCGCGCCACTGGTGGGTTGTGTGCCTTTGGTTTCTCCAGGCTCCTCTCCTTTGGTTTAGTGGTGCCTGGGGCGTTCCAAGGTGCTGTTGGGGCCTCGGCTCTGCCTCTGTTGGGTTGGGCCCTTGCGGTCCCTGTTTTTGGCCTCCCTTTGTGGGGTCCCTGCCTGGGTCCTTCCCTGGCCGCTCGTTCTCTGGTGCTTTTGGGCCTCTTTTTGGGCCTCTTTTTGAGCCTCTTAATGGCCGGTGCTTCTGGCCCTGGTGGTCTGGGTACTGGGTTGGTCCTGTGCCGCTCCTTTGCGACTGACTGGTGCGCTGGGGTCTTTGTCTTGGTTGCCAGTTGAGGCTTGCCGGTCTCCCTTTCTGTCTTCCTGCTGCTTCTCCTCTCTTGATGGCGTGGCGGTGGCTGGCTTTGGTGCCGTTCCCTGGGCCCCTTCTTGGTTGGGGTTTTTTGGGGTTGGGTCGGTTGGCCCTTTGCCTCTCATTCCAGGAAATGCTGTTGCCGGGTTGGGGGCCTCCTGGCTGGCTAGCCAGTCTGTTGTCCGGATGGCTTCTTGGGTCTTTCTGGGCAGCCTGCGTTGTTGGGCTGTTGGCCTCCTTGTTGGCCCTTCCTGGGGTTTGCCTTGGGTGGTTCCTTGGTTTCCTCCTGGCCTGTGGGTCTGCTCTTGGTTGGTGGCGGTTCCTCCTTCTGGGGTTTGTTTCCCAGGTTCTATGTTCAGCCCTTGGTTGTTCTCTCTTGGCTGTGCCCTGGTCGTGTGTGGAGTCTGCTTCGGGTGGCGCTTGTTGCTCTCCCTGGCCTTGTTTGGGCGGGTTCCTGGGTTTGTGTCCTGTTGTCTCCTCCTTTTGGGGGTTTGCCTCGGGCCTGGCCGCTGGCGGGTTCCTGTGCCCCGGGTTTCTTCTCCCACTGTGGCAGCCTTGGCTGCGGCCGTCCGGTGTCTCTGCTGGGGTTGGCGGCTTGCCTTTCTGTGCTTTCGGTCCCTTGTTGCCACTGTTGCCACTGTTGTCTGCTGTGGGTCGGGGGGGGGGGCCTTGCTAGAGTTCCTTGGCCCCATTCTTCCTGGTTGTTGCTCTGGGTCGGTGCCTGTTTTCTTGACACGTTCCTCCCTCTTCAGTCTTTGCAGCTCTGCTGGTGGCTACCCCTGGTGTGTTGGGGTTGGTCCTGTGGTTGGTCGTGTTGTTCATTGTTCTCTTGCTTTGGCGTGCCTCTCCGGTCTCGTCTTCCTTCCCCTCTCCTTTTGGTGTGGTCGTTTGTGGGTTGGTCCGGCTGTGGGTCTCCTTCCCTGCTCTAGGGGGTTCGCTCTTTGTCTTGCCCCACCTGTGTTCCTTCCTGGGCTTTCAGCCGTGTCACCCTGTGCGGACTGCTCTTGTGCACTCTCGGGCGTTGGGCCGGGTTTGCCTGTTTTGTCCCAGTGGGGCGGCTGCTTGGTGGTGCCTGGGGCTGTTTGGCTTCTCCCTTGGTGGTTTTTCTCCCTGGTAGTTTGCCCTTCCTGGCTGGGTTGCTCCGTTGGGGCGCTTCCTCTTCTCCGGGGCTCCCTTTCCCTGGTGGTTTAGGGGGTCTTTCTTTCTTTCTGCCCCTCTGGGTGTTCCCTTGGGGCTTCTGGGTGCAGGGCCTCCTTCGGGCTTTCCTGGGGGGTCTTGTGCTCGTTTGCATTCTTTTCTTGGTCGTCCCCCGCTCTTTTTGGGGTCTCTGCCCTGTCGGCTTGGTTGGGGGGTGTGGCTGGTTGTGTGCTCCTGCCTGCGTTTTCTTGTGGGCTCCCTTCTGCTTCGGTTGGGTGCCGTTTTGTTTCTTGGTCTGGTGCCCCTGGCGTTGGTAGGTGTCCGGAAGGCCGGGTTATTTGCTTTGGTGTTCTCCACTATGTTAGGAATGGGACGAGGACAGGAGGGACCTGGGGGGAAATTTCCTATTACTTACCGGTAATCTTCATTACTCCTGATCCCATTGTCCACGTCCCATTCCTTACGCCCCTCCCTCCCGGGCGTCCGGCCTTCCGGTTGTTGGCTTGGTATTTTAAGGCTGCATGCTGGGCTGGTACCGCTTATGTACTCCCAGCGGGAGGGAGTGGGTTAGGTATCCCAACATGCTCCTCTTCTTTATTTCTGTCGCGGAGATAGTGATCTCCACTATGTAAGGAATGGGACCAGGACAACGGGACCAGGAGTGATGAAGATTACCGGTAAGTAATAGGACATTTGTATGTTCCCTTTTCATATCAAACCCCCCAATTTCAGAAACAAAATCACCATCAGGCACTCATTTGCTCGCAAATATCTGGAAGTGAAAGCTCTCCATCCTCCCTTGCAATAAGAAATTCCATCCACGTTTTCAGAAAATGCTATCTTTTTTGCTGCCAAATGTGTGATTTGAAATATACATATTTCCCTAATATAAATGTATTTGTTATTAGCTCACACTTCTGGACTTCGTTCATTCTTGTTCCATCTATGTAATTTAGCCTTCCTTGATGGCATTTTGCATCACGCTAGACATTGACTATTATTTTAACAATGTTTTGGCATCCTGCAGGGTAAGGATTCTGATATATGAATAACTACTGCACTAATTCCATCAGAGATTATCTTTGGAATGGAATGCCCTGAAAGCACACTTGCTTAGACGGCTACCACACAACTGGGTGGCATCAAGTATCGCGTCATGTTAGCTTAAAGCAAAAGCAATCAAGGCGTGTGTGTGGAGAGGAAATGGGGAGCTTCACCCCCCTGCCTGAGCGATGGGTTCAGAGCAGGGTTAGGAAGGGAGAATGAAGGGTGGATGGAGGAGGTGCATCAGCATGGTCCCGAAGAGGGAGGGGTAATAGGAGGCAAGTAAGCGGAGGCATGCAGTGGTGAGGGAGTGAGTGCCCAGAATACCTCTGGTTTGAAAGCAGTGACTAGGGAAAACCAGCAGGTGACACGTTCATGACCCCTTTGCAGACCGGTGTCTCTTGCCACTGAAGCTGCTGCCTCTGAGGGTCAAAGCTGCTCTGACAGACTCTACTCAATAGCTCTGGTCTGGTTCATAGGCTCGCTGAGGTCCTAGAGCCGCCTCACTTCCGCATCCTGTTGACTTTCCCAGGATCTGAAATCCAAAGATAAGGACCAACCTCTCTGAAAGAAGCAGAAAACAAGCACACGTGCTATAGAAAAAACCCAAAGCAAACCCAGCCTCCCAAGCCCACGTAGAATGCTTAAAAAGTTATGAACTTTAAAGATGTGTGTGTGCGCCTTTAAAAAATTAAGTCATGCACGCACTTCAAACATGACCAGAAAAGAAAACAAGAATAATATAGGCGAAAGAAGCTGGATTTTCACACGAAATAAGGAGCTGCAAACAAGTTGTGCGCACACATTAAACATGCAGTAAGGGGGAAGGAATGGCTCCCGAAAGAAGCTGCAGAGTCCTAGGAGTTTTGAAGGCTTTAGAACAGTGTCCCTGAGCTCAGAATTGACGGGCGGGTGGTGGTGGTGGTTGGGGGTTGTAAAGATGAGCAGTAAACAAATCAAGATAACGTCACGCATGTAGCTACTTAAAACACATTTGCATGTGTTAAGAGCTGTTCAGAATTTTAAAAAAGGTTTCTAAGCAGAATGTAAAATAGAAAAAAGCGGAAACCGAAGAGTCATGTGGTGATGCTCCAGGGGCATCACCACGGTTACAAAAAGGAGGGTTGAGGAAGAAAAATAACCCACTGGCAAGCAAAGAATGTTAAGAGACAAGCAGTTAGACAAATGAAAAGTGATGGGCGGAGTTCAAGCCCGCAAAGTACATACAACAGATCATCCTGACAGCAGAATCGCTGTGTAGGCTCAACCTAAAAATGGAAGCCTCTGCACAGCTGCGAAATTAAATAGAATTGAAAGATGAAATGATGAACAAAAAAGCTGCAAAACAGAAAAGAAAACTGGCTCATACTAGTTTTATTTTTTCTATTTATACCGTAACCCATATTATGCCAATGCAAACGTGAACATACAACACTGATTTCGAAGTTTTGCAGTAAATCTGAACATGTATAATGGTGGTAGTTCTTAAAATATTGTTGCCATTCTTTTCTTGGCATGATGGGGCCAGCACTTGTGTAATTCTTGCAGTGACATAATGGTGGTTAGGTTTAACATATTGTAAGCACTGTTTGCTCAGTGGTGCCCCCTCTGGTTTAACACGTGCACTACAATAATGATTGTAATTCTTTAAATAGTTTCGGGGTTCTTGGCACATTGCCTCCATCCCTAGGGGCCGAGTTGGCGCACGGATGTTTGCTTCCAAATATTGGAAACGGAGACCAAACGATTATCTTATTTCTTTAGAGATGGGCCAAGGTGCCTTCATATAAAGAATGTGAAGATGCCGTCCGCATCTGACAGTCTGCTCACTGCCTCTTTTTGGGAGCCTCAAATGGGCCCATTTCCAGGAAGGTATAATCTGTAATGTATTTCTGTTATATGCTATACGTTAAGTAACAAATGGTGTGTGTGTGTGTATATATATATATATATATATATATTGAGTTTCACAAGTGCCCTAGGCTTTTAGGATGCACTCTCCAACAGCATACTTTCTCCAAAGGCAGCAGCGCAGACAGCGATACAGTGGCATCAATCAATTCGCCTTACGCGTTTCAGACAAGCAACTGTCCTTGGTCACAGGCACAAGTGGCAGTAAAATCAAAGGCAAGAAGCTACTGATAACATCACAAGTACCTTTATTGGCCACAGGTGAAGCCTAGCGTAGTGCAAAGTATCATGGGATCAGTAGTTTTCAGTTTAAAGCCACAGCTTCGCGCACCTAGCGCCCACGGTTCACAGTGCGCGCAGGGTGCGCGCACCTCGTGATTTTCAAAAAAAATAAAAATTTGTTTTTTTCTCCCTTGGGGGTCCTTCTGTGACCCCCTGACCAAGGCTAGGGGGTCAGGAACTGTCCACTCTGCCCCCTTTTCCCGTTCTCCACCTTTCTTTTTCACCCCCTCAGACTGCGAGAGACAAAATGGCGGCCGACACTTCCTGGTTTCGACCGATTCGAATGTTTACCGACATCTAACAACCAATCAGAATTGCGCTCGCGCACGGCAGGGTGCACGCACAGTGCGCGCACGGTGCGCGCGTATAAATATTGATATGCTTTTAAATGCTATTTTCTCAGGAAATACTGAACAGATTTACACCAGACCTGCAAAAGGCACTTCCTTGACCTTATGGCTACCTCTCTGCCAAATTCCACGTAATTCTGTTCAGCCGTTCGGGCTGTAGCTGCGACTAAAGGTCCTATGGAAAAATGCATGGGGAAAACGCGTTTTGGGACCCCCCCTTTTTCTCGGCGCCTGCTTGACGAATCACCCCGAGAATTTCAGGGTAGGAGCTGAACGGAGCGCCCCATTAGTTTTGAAAATTTCGCGAGGATTCGTCAACCGGCGCCAAAGTTATTCAAAATAGAATTTTTAGATTTCCTATGGAAACTAGGTTGTAACTATAACTATCTACTGGCGACCGCCAGTAGATTATATTATGTCACACTGTCGTATAGTGTGATGTGGCATACTGTGGTAGGCAAGGTTGTAGCCAGAAAATGAAAATACCCCCCACTTGAACCTAACCTCTTCTCAGAACCGAGAACATGAGCTAAGCAACTCTACCCTCCTTCGGAGAGTTACCCTAACCCTTTAATCATCTATCCACAGATAACCATCTTCTCACACATCCGCCCATAAATATGCCCACATATCCATCTGTCCATCCTTTCACTCATCTATCCGTTCACGCTTCCCCATCTTTCTATTCCTCATCTTTTACCCTTCCAGAATACCCTTCATTTTATTTCCTTATTTACTTTTACATTTCCTTCTTTTTCCCTCAAATTCTCTTTCCAACTTATGTTTAACCATCTTTTTCTTTCATCGTTACTTTTTCTCACACTTATTTTTTGTATTTGTCCCTGTGCTTTCCCCTATTTTCATGAAGTTATCTTTTTTTCTTTCTCTTCCCTTTGCTCTGCATGTCTGCCCACCTCCCACAACCTTCTGTCATTTGTCTATAGTATTATTCATGAGCACTTTGTCGCCAGATCTGCAGAAAGCAAAGGTCCATAAACAACTAATTAATGTTTACTATGAACCATTTCACCAACTCATGGCACCCAGTGATAGACCCTCTAAGTGGGGCGTTCCCTACGCCCTTGGTGATACCATAGCCATATGCTATGGTACGCTGGGTTAGTTATAGCATGATTCACACTACTGTGGTTCTATGGCTATGTTATGATAAGTACGGGCAATAGTTGTCTGTAGGACCACGGCATAGCACAGGCCAAGAGATTCACTATGGACCCTGCTGATGCTGCGGAGACCTCTTGGTCCCACTGCACAGGCTTTGCCGCAATGAAGATGCAGGGGGAGCAGCGGCTCCGTACTATGCAGAGTCAGTCACAGCCCTCCCTATGCAGGTGATGGAGCCAGAAGGCAGGGGCTATACTTTCATCCCCAGTGACCTTGAATCTCCCACATGCTGCAGCCAGTTTGAAGAGTACCGAAGGAACTCCAACATGCAGGGAGGGGAAGTGCGGGCAAGTTATGACCATGCAAGATTCTCCATGCGGCTGCCTGAAGGTTTTATTCTGTTCCTACAGCTCCTCACAAGGAGATTATGTGATTTGCTCTCATCAGCCGGGTCCTTACTCCACTCTGGGGCCCTGATGGCCACTGTTTGAGGGATGGTCACTCAGCACCCTCAGAGCACCTCACGCTGCTCTGGGTGCGCACCAGCCCGTGCAGCGGACCCCATTCATGGAAGCAGCATCACACCCCACATAGCCGCCATATTGGGAGGGATGCCGAATCACACTCGATTGCACCATTCTCGTGAACCTCCATTTGGAGAAGAAACATCACGAGATGTCCATCCGTCATCTTAGGAGAGATGTTGAGTCTCGTCTGGTGGTCCTGTTCTGTTTACGGGAGCTGCTTTATGGACCATGAAAAACCACACACTTGACGTGGCGTGAAATGGAGCAATGGTGACCGCGACCAGTGAATATTTTTGTAATAATATGATACCTAAAAAAGTAACTCTTGGAGATGCCTATTTTGGAAACCTAACGAGAAGGAAAGAGTTTTACAGCAGTGCATTTATGAAGTACATAAAGCATTGTTCCGGCCTCTGCAAGCGGCCTCGAATATTGCAACATATGAGAATATCCCAACATGGCTTTCTCCTAAAGCACACAAGTAAATTAATTTGATTGGATTCACATCCTCAGTAGCCAATTAAAGGACTAAGAACAAGATATGCTCCTCTGGGCAGATCCCAAATGGGAATGACCCCATCTTTAAGGATTGGCTGAAAGCTGACCAAACCAACCAATGGGGGAAGGACACTGACCCAAAGGCTCTTTTTGTTGTTTTTGATAAATGACCAAAGCCCTGTCTGTTTTAGACCTAAAAACTGGGGCAGAGGAAGCATCAGGCAGGAGGCGGGAGTCATGGGAAGTGTGGTCTTTGAGTGAGGCAGGTGGGGGGGAGGGGAAGGGTACAGAAGAGAAGGGGGTGAGGGAGAAGTAAATAGAACTGACCCCTACTCCAAGGGTGGGGAGGCTATCATTGAGGAGGACAATGGGGTGACAGGTAATTTGAGATATGTTTTTGGGGGAAAGCATAGTATACATCAAAAGATTGACATCAGTCTAGTAAGGCCAGAAGCTGGAACAAGATCACAGCCGACCAGCTCGCGACTTCCCTGAGCAAGAACCCACCCACCAGCGCAACGAACCCGAGCCAAGCGGCCACCAACCTCACGAAGTGGATCAGCGACTGCGCAGACGACCTCGCCCCCCTGAGGACCCCGCCTAGCAGACCCGGCAGCAAGAAAGCCCCATGGTTCACCGACTAACTCAAGAGCTCCAAGAAGAACTGCCGAGCCCTCGAGAGAACCTGGCGCAGAGACCCTACACCGGACAACATGACTGCCCTCAAGCTCGCCACCCGAAAACACCACCAACTTATCCACGCCACCAAGAAAACTGCATTCAAGGAACGACTGGACAACAACGCACACAACAGCAAGGAACTCTTCAACATCGTTAAAGAGCTCTCCAACCCCAACGCCGGAAACAACGACATCACCCCTTCGCAAGACCTCTGCAACTCCCTTGCCTCCTACTTCCACAACAAGATCGCGGACATACACAACAGCTTCAGCACTCAACCGACGCACGCCACGACCGAACCACCGCCCCCCACCACCACCCTCCGCGCCTGGACCCCGATCAGCACCGAAGACACCGTCCGCACGATGAACTCCATCCACTCCGGATCTCCGACCGACCCCTGCCCTCACCACGTCTTCAACAAGGCCGACGCTGTCATCGCACCCCACCTGCGGGACATCATCAACACCTCCTTCGACACCGCTACCTTCCCGGAGAGCTGGAAGCACGCCGAACTCAGCGCTCTACTAAAGAAGCCATCAGCCGACCCCACCGACCTCAAGAACTACCGCCCCATCTCGCTGCTCCCGTTCCCTGCAAAAGTCATCGAGAAGACCGTCAACAAGCAGCTGGCCGCCTTCCTCGAGACAAACAGATCCCTCGACCTCTCGCAGTCTGGGTTCCGGGCCAACCACAGCACCGAGACCGCCCTGATCGCAGCCACCGATGACATCCGAGCCCTGCTTGACAACAAAGAAACAGTAGCCCTCATCCTCCTAGACCTCTCCGCGGCCTTCGACACTGTCTGCCACCGTACACTAGTGCAGCGACTCAGCAACGTCGGAATCCAGGAGAAGGCACTGGTGTGGATCATCTCCTTCCTCGCCGGAAGGACACAGAGAGTCCGCCTCCCCCCGTTCAGATCTGAAGCCACCGAAGTCATCTGCGGCGTTCCTCAAGGCTCCTCGCTCAGTCCAACCCTCTTCAACGTCTACATGAGCCCCCTCGCAGACATTGCACGCCAGCACAACCTCAACATCATCTCCTACGCCGACGACACCCAGCTGATCCTCTCCCTCACCAACGACCCCGGCACCGCCAGAGCCAACCTTCACGAAGGGATGAAAGAGGTAGCCGAATGGATGAAGAACAGCCGCCTGAAACTGAACTCTGACAAGATGGAAGTCCTCATCCTGGGATCCTCACCCTCCGCCTGGGACGACTCCTGGTGGCCCCCCGCCCTAGGCAGCGCACCCAAACCAACAGACCACGCACGCAACCTGGGCTTCATCCTGGACTCCTCCCTCTCCATGACCAGACAAGTCAACGCCGTCTCCTCGTCGTGCTTCAACATCCTGCGCATGCTACGTAAGATCTTCCGGTGGATCCCCACCGAGACCAGGAAGACGGTCACCCAGGCCCTCGTCACCAGCCGTCTGGACTACGGCAACTCCCTCTACGCCGGAACCACCGCCAAACTCCAGAAGAGACTCCAGCGGATCCAGAACGCCTCAGCACGACTCATCCTGGACATCCCCCATCGCAGCCACATCTCCGGTCACCTGAGAGACCTGCACTGGCTCCCGGTCAACAAGAGAATCACCTTCCGTCTCCTCACCCACGCACACAAAGCCCTACACAACCAAGGCCCAGGATACCTCAACAGCCGCCTCAACTTCTACGCCCCCAAACGCCAGCTTCGATCGACCGGCCACGCCCTCGCCGCCGTCCCCCGCATCCGAAGAGCCACCACAGGGGGACGGTCCTTCTCCTACCTCGCCGCCAAGACATGGAACTCCCTCCCGACCCACCTCCGCCTGACCCAGGACCACCTCGCCTTCAGGAAGCAACTCAAGACCTGGCTGTTCGAGCAGTAGCGGACCCCCCTCCCCTAGCGCCTTGAGACCCTCTGGGTGAGTAGTGCGCTATATAAATGCTTTGATTGATTGATTGATTGTCAGTTTGTCTGGATCCCAAGGATGTTTCTGGCAGCACATGTGAAGGTGGTTTGAATCCATCGGTCCCAGGCCTTAGCAGTGGTACCCAACTCTTGTCTACCCACAGCCTGCCACCCACTTCATTGCTCATCCTCTGATAGGTTAAACAATGTCAAAGGAGTGGGCACTTTAAACTCTTGGTGCCCAGGAGATCTGGACATGGGCGAGCTGTAGAGGAGGGGTCCTTGGGCGTGGGCATCTACTACAAATCTCGAACAGTGGCCCTACGGCTCGTACTGAAGAAATAGCATTTGTCATTGCTTCCTGAGAGCTCAGCAGGTCGGACTGGGAAAGGGAGGTGGGCAATCGGAGAAACTTCCAGCAGCCATAAAAAATAAAAAAATGTTCTCGAAGGAGCAGATGTCGCATCTAAAATAAAGGGGCCAGGCAGAAGTTGTTCTGTCCCTCTCGCCAGTAACCGATTCCAGCTGTTTCCTGATGTTTCACCAAAACAGCTACACGTCAGTGAGCAGAAAGATTCCAAAAGGGAATATATATGTGCAGGCGAGAGCGAGGACATAGCAACAGCAGTCTGTGAAAAGGATGGCTTCTATATATGTGTTTAAACGGTTTCATTTCCTGGCACCGCGGGAAGAGCGAGCCGTAAGATGGACGAGCTGTCTCGAGCCTTTAGGGACAGACAGGAAGATTGATGGACACCGCGCAGGTACAGCCGGGAAGGAAAGGGACGTAGGAGCAGCCGTCCTTGTATGGAAGCGAATCTAGTCACACGTTCTGCATGTGGAGACTGCCCCTTACTATTGGGAGGCACTGCACCTGAGCTCCTGCAGGAAATCAGGTACCGCATTCCTTGTATAGAATGGGACACTGATTCTTTCTGAATGCAGACTCCGCCCCTTGCTATTAGGAGGCACTGCACCTGAGCTCCTGCAGGAAATCAGGTACCGCCATCCTTGTACAGAACGGGCACGCTGATGCTGCCTGAATGCAGACTCCGCCCCTTACTATTAGGAGGCACTGCACCTGAGCTCCTGGAGGAAATCAGGTACCGCCATCCTTGCACAGAACGGGCACGCTGATATTTTCTGAATGCAAACTCCACCCCTTACTATTAGGAGGCACTGCACCTGAGCTCCTGAAGGAAATCAGGTACCGCCTTCCTTGTATAGAATGGCAGTCACTGACTTTCTGAATGCAGACTCCGCCCCTTGCTATTAGGAGACACTGCACCTGAGCTCCTGGAGGAAATCAGGTACCTCATTCCTTGTACAGAACGGACACGGATACTTTCTAAATGCAGACTCTGCCCCTTACTATTAGGACACCCTACACCTGAGCTCCTGGAGGAAATCGGGTACCGCATTCCTTGTATAGACGTGGCATGCATATGCAGACTCCGCCCGTTACTATTAGGAGGCACTGCACCTGAGCTCCTACAGGAAATCAGGTACCGCCATCCTTGTACAGAACGGGCACACTGATACTTTCTGAATGCAGGCGCCGCCCCTTACTATTGGGAGGCACTGCACCTGAGCTCCTGCAGGAAATCAGGTACCACCTTCCTTGTATAGACCGGGCATGCTGACACTTTCTGATTGCAGACTCCGCCCCTTAGTGTGAGAAGACAATGCACCTGAGCTCATGAAGGAAATCAGGTACCGCCTTCCTTATACAGAACGGCCACAAGGATACTTTTTGAATGCAGACTTCGCCCCTTACTATTAGGAGGCACTGCACCTGAGCGCCTGCAGGAAATCGGGTACCGCCATCCTTCTAAAGAACGGGCACGCTGATACTTTCTGAATGCAGACTCCGCTCTTTACCGTTAGGAGACACTACACCTGAGCTCCTGCAGGAAAGCAAGTACCGCATTTCTTATATAGACGTGGCATGCATATACTGTCTGAATGCAGACGCCGCCCCTTACTATTAAGAGGCACTGCACCTGAGCTCATGAAGGAAATCAGGTACCGCCTTCCTTGTACAGAATGGGCACGCTGATACTTTCTGAGTGCAGACTCCACCCCTTACTGTTAGAAGGCACTGCACCTGAGCTCATGAAGGAAATCAGGTACCGCCTTCCTTGTACAGAATGGGCATGCTGATACTTTCTGAATGCAGACTCCGCCCCTGACTGTTAGAAGTTCTGTCGGGTGATGCAATTATTCTTCATCAAGAATTGCGAACGATGCTGTTCGTTAGGCATTGAAGTTAAAGGCCAAAAATTATCCCTTTCAAACAGAATACGAGAACTCCCTTGAGAGATAAATCAACCCAACCTTCAGGAAAAGGAAGAAATATACAAACCACAAAACTCGACACAGACGGCGATTTCTTAATTCATAATGTTTGTCATATATCTAAACACATTTAGCACTTTTTTGCTTTTCATCAGTGATCAGCTGCCCATAACACACAGAATACATACATTAAATTACACTAACATGTGCCACCTGAAAATCAAATTGTCCCATTGTTCACACATACAAACATGAAACCATGTCAAATGTCCAAAGATTCAAGTTCAGGAGATCATTATATCTTCCTTTTGTATCATAGGATAGCTGGCATTGAGCATATAATAATCTTGTTGACGTTTCGACCTTATGCTCACGTGTTACTGACTATGCATTATGCCGGGTCTTCCTCAGGACTAAAAAGACCAAAGGACACCCTTCAATGGTTTTCACCTGGATCACACAGCTTGTGTCCTGTTGGATATCAGCAAAGTATATTCCATGCCACCATGGACCCCAGCAGGGGTTCACTTGGTGCAGATGCGGTATGCATCACCCCATCACTTTCTTAATTATGTTCACAAAACCCTTCAATTGGATTCGTGGTGTTTGTTTCAAAGCGTTTCTTCATAAAAGAAGGCAATTGCTGGCTTGCTCGTGACCACCTCGTGCGTGACACACAGCCGGCAGCGGCCGGGGATCTATGCACACTTTGGGTCTGACTCTGACCCGGTCTATGCGGCGCTCTTTGGTCTTCAAGACACTGATGGTGATGATCGGGAACGGGGTGGTTTGCTTTTCTGTCACTATACTAATGGTGCACTATATCTTATCTGACTATATCTGGACTTATAAAATGCCAGTGGGTCAGATACACCCCAGCTGGATTCGCCACGCAGGCCACCTACTAAGGAACGCGCCTCCTTTGCAGTGGTGGTTTGAAGGGCAGTTGCGGCACTAGAACTGCAGTTGCCATGCATAGAGACTAGGTCATTTTTTTTAATGTATATCCGTGCTGGTATTTTATTTTGCACTTTTATGGATATCTTTTTATCCGAATAAAGATTGAATTGAATTGTCTAGGTCAAATGTGGTGACAGAAATCTTCCAACCAGGGCCTTCTTCATCTGAGCTACTGCTTCTATTTAATGAAACCCTTACTGATGACACCCAAATAACACTGTGTGGGCAAAAGCTATGAAACCCACCCTCACACAAAACAAGACCAGACCAGCAACTAGCTGTGCAACACCCACTCACACAAAACAAGTACAGAAGATTAAATGAGCAGTACTGCTAGACTCTGGCACAGAACTGACTCAGTACTGTGAGCTTCTGGAAGAGAACTGATACAGCACTGCCAGCCTCTGGCAGAGGAGTGATACAGCACTGCAAGCCTCTGGCAGAGACCTGATACAGCACTGAAAGCCTCTGGCAGAAGCCTGATACAGCACTGCATGCCTCTGGCACAGGAGTGATACAGCACTGGAAGCCTCTGGCACAGAACCGATACAGCACTGCAAGCCTCCGGCAGAGACCTGATACAGCACTGCAAGCCTCTGGCACAGAACCTCTAGCGCAAAAGTTATGCAGCACTGCAAGCCTCTGGCACACAACCAATACAGCACTGGAAGCCTCTATCACAAAAAGGTACATCATTGGAAGGCTCTGGCACAGAACCGATACAGCACTGGAAGCCTCTATCACAAAAAGGTACATCATTGGAAGGCTCTGGCACAGAACCGATACAGCACTGCAAGCCTCTGGCACAAAAATGATACAGCACTGCAAGCCTCTGGCACAGAACCGATAGAGCACTGCAAGCCTCTGGCACAGAACCGATAGAGCATTGCAAGCCTCTGGCACAGAACCGATAGAGCACTGCACGCCTCTTGCACAGAACTGGTACAGTACTGCAAGCCTCTGGCAGAGACCTGATACAGCACTGCAAGCTTCTGGCAGAGACCTGATAAAGCGCTGCAAGCCTCTAGCACAGAACCGATACTGCACTGCAAGTTTCTAGCACAGAACCAATACAGCACTTCATGCGTCTAGCACAGAACCGATACAGCACTGCAAGCCTCTAGCACAAAAAAGGTACAGCACTGCAAGCCTCTAGCACAGACCCAATACAGCATTGCAAGCCTCTGGCACAGGAGTGATACAGCATTGGAAGCCTCTGGCACATAAGCGATACAGCACTGCAAGCCTCTGGCAGAGACCTGATACAACACTGCAAGCTTCTGTCAGAGATCTGATACAGCACTGTAAGCCTCTGGCACAAAACAAAACTGATACAGCACTGCAAGCCTCTGGCACAAAACTGATACAGCACTGGAAGCCTCTGGCACAGCACTGATACAGCACTGCAAGCCTCTGGCACAGAACTGATCCAGCACTGGAAGCCTCTGGCACAGAACCGATACAGCACTGCAAGCCTCTGGCACAGAACCGATACAGCACTGCATGCCTCTGGCACAAAATATATACAGCACTGCAAGCCTCTGGCACAAAACTGATACAGCACTGCAAGCCTCTGGCACAAAACTGATCCAGCATTGGAAGCCTCTGGCACAGAACCGATTCAGCACTGAAAGCCTCTGGCACAAATCTGATACAGCACTGGAAGTATCTGGCACAAAACGGATATAGCACTGCAAGCCTGCAAGCCTCTGGCACAAAACTGATACAGCACTGCAAGCCTCTGGCACAAATCTGATCCAGCACTGGAAGCCTCTGGCACAGAACCGATACAGCACTGGAAGCCTCTGGCACAAAACTGATCCAGCACTGGAAGCCTCTGGCACAAAACTGATCCAGCACTGGAAGCCTCTGGCACAAAATATGTACAGCACTGCAAGCATCTGGCACAAAACTGATACAGCACTGCAAGCCTCTGGCACAAAACTTATACAGCACTGGAAGCCTCTGGCACAGAACCGATACAGCACTGCAAGCATCTGGCACAAAACTGATACAGCACTGCAAGCCTCTGCCACAGAACTGATCCAGCACTGCAAGCATCTGGCACGGAATCAATACAGCAATGGAAGCCTCTGGCACAAAATATATACATCACTGCAAGCATCTGGTACAAAACTAAAATAGCACTGCAAGCTTCTGGCACAAAACTGATACAGCAGTGCAGGCCTCTGGCACAGAAATGATACAGCACTGCAAGCCTCTGGCACAAAACTGATACAGCACTGCAAGCCTCTGGCACAGAACCGATACAGCACTGGAAGCCTCTGGCACAGAACTGATACAGCACTGCAAGCCTCTGGCACAGAACCAATACAGCACTGGAAGCCTCTTCCCCAAATATATACAGCACTGCAACCATCTGGCACAAAACTGATACAGCACTGCATGCCTCTGACACAGAACCGATACAGCACTGGAAGCCTCTGGCACAAAATATATACAGCACTGCAAGCATCTGGCACAGAACCGATACAGCACTGCAAGCATCTGGCACAAAGCTGATACAGCACTGGCACAGAACGTCTAGCACAAAACTTATGTAGCACTGGAAGCCTCTGGCACAAAACCGTTACAGCACTGCAAGCCTCTGGCACAGAACTGATACAGCACTGCAAGTCTCTGGCACAGAACCGATACAGCACTGGAAGCCTCTTCCCCAAATATATACAGCACTGCAACCATCTGGCACAAATCTGATACAGCACTGCATGCCTCTGACACAGAACCGATACAGCACTGGAAGCCTCTGGCACAAAATATATACAGCACTGCAAGCATCTGGCACAGAACCGATACAGCACTGCAAGCATCTGGCACAAAGCTGATACAGCACTGCAAGCTTCTGGCACAAAACTGACACAGCCTCTGGCACAGAACCTCTAGCACAAAACGTATGCAGCACTGCAAGCCTCTGGCACACAACCAATACAGCACTGCAAGCCACTAGCACATAAAAGGTACAGCATTGGAAGTCTCTGGCACAGAATCGATACAGCACTGCAAGCCTCTGGCACAAAATATATACAGCACTGCAAGCATCTGGCACAAAACTGATACAGCACTGCAAGCCTCTGGCACAGAACCAATACAGCACTGAAAGCCTTTGGCACAGAATAGATACAGCACTGCAAGCCTTTGGCACAGAACCGATACAGCACTGGAAGCCTCTGGCACAAAACCGATACAGCACTGCAAGCCTCTGGCACAAAGCTGATACAGCACTGCAAGCTTCTGGCACAGAACCCATACAGCACTAGAAGCCTCTGGCCCAAAAAATGATACAGCACTGCAAGCCTCTGGCACACAACACAGCACAGTAAGCAAGCGGCACTTCAAGCCCCTGGCACTAAAATGTACAATACCGACAGCATCAAAGTAATTCTCCCTCAGAAATTAGGTACACCATGGACCACAGTGATGGGGCAGGTGAGGTCAGGTGACCAGTGGCAGCAGATGATCAGGGACCAATCACAGCTTTATATTTTCCTGTCATTTGAGGTGGTGTTAATCATAATAAAATCAAAACTGAGAGTCCTAGAATACAAAGTGTTCTTTAAAAAACTGGATGGATGAAGTGTGTGTGTATGTGAACGAGAGAGTGAGAGAGTAAAGTAAGCCGTTTGTGAAAGTTTCTGGCATCCACCCTGAAATGAGACATCTGCAGGACTGGGCACAGTTACCGTCAGACTGGCATGACGTGCAGCTCTATTATTACATTAACTTTAAGGTGCATGTTCTGGAGTTCTCTGTAATCTCAGATTGAAATATGTGAATTAAAACTAGCATAACCCCACAGTTACTATAGGGGACCACGGCCTATTGTAGGCAGCGGGGGAAGGTTAGCCAGGGGTGGCTCAGAGGGACACTATGGGGAAGACGGGGGTCCCACTACCGAGGTCCAGGACACACCACAGACCCCGAAACCTCTTGTTGCCCCCTGGGTTTCCTGCTCTCCCGGCACTAGCGCACAGCCCTGAATGCACTCTCGGGGCTCGTGGGCTGCGAGTGGACTCGGCTCCACCCTCAAAGGGACCCTCTAGTCTCCGGACAACGATAGCGAACAATGGATGCAGCCCATGCCGCCCTGCCCACCGGGGAGTGGAAGCAAATTCAGGTCATTCTCAAAACCTTGGAAGTTCAGCGACCGAAGAGGGGGGGGGGGGGGGGGTGGCACAGGGGCATAGAACATGCCCCCTTCTCTCTAGTCAGGGGCAGAGATCTTGGCACTGGATGTCTGCCTGGGTGTTGGGGGACTTCAACATAATTCACCCTCCGGTTATGTACAAATACGTTGTTAGTGTTTTTTTTTAGGTCTGGCTTGACAGCCCTATCGGCACTGCACTTGATCTTGTGACGAAAAAAAGCGCATTCAGGAGTACTACAGAGAGGGACAGTGGCTCTGTCCAGATTGGTTCATCTGAGTACATCTTTTGGTTTTTGAAGAGCTGTATGCTTCCGCAGAAAGAGTGCCTGTCCCTCCAATGAGCTGCGATCATTTGCTCACACCGCTGCTTGAGCCAGGTCCTTTCTCAAGCAAAGCTACTGTTTGACCTTTGGTCACACACATGCCTCTGTGATCCATGGAGCTTGTCCTTTAAGGTCACACAAATGCCCCTGTGATGCTAATAAACTATTTCTTCTGGACAATTATGTAATTACGGCGTTTGCGTGCATATGTGAAGGCGTATGCTCAATACAACCCGGCTTGGTTGGTTACGATTGCAAGCCAGTGGCCGAGGCTACCAGCCATATCTGTCTGTTATGGAAAGCTAGTATGCAGTCAGTGGATCTGACCTGCCTATTGCACAAAATAATATGTTATACTCAGTTGGCACTTAAGAGTGGATTGTTACTACCCTATTAAAATCTGCAGAGATGTCTAAGATTACATTGCATTTCACAGTTTGGTGTTGTGTGTGAGAGATTGGCACTGTGACAGTCCTGTAAGGCCATCTTGGGAGATCTGGCATTTTGCATTTCCAGCTGTAATGTTGTTTACATTTCTAACATTGTGATTGTACCTCTGATGGTTGCCTTGTTGGAAAGCAAGCTCAGTACAGTACACCTGGGCTGGTTATGGTGATAAACCAATGATAGAGGGTACAGACCTGAGTGGTTCACTGGTAAAAGTTAAGTCTGAAGCCAAAGGTCTGATCTCTTTATTATGAAACGTTATGAGGAAGGCAGCGGCTTAGCTTGTTTACTTCGAAAAGCGTTTGTTAAAGCGTACATGTCTTTAATGGTGGACTGCTATCACTCTGTGTTACAGGCTGCAGGCAGGTATTTTGTTACATGATGTCTTACAGATTGCACAACACAAAAAATGGAAAGTAATATAATTAACTACAGAATAACAGGGGAAAATCCCCTACCTGGAAAACCATGTACGTTGTTAAAATTGCCCTCACTCATTAAATGGTGGAAAGCCTCATCAAAGTGCCGTTGACACACCGTGGCGCAGACCAACGCTCAGCATGAAGTGCTGTTTTTTTTTTTTTAGTTTAAGAGGGATCCTATATGCAGAAGAAAAAAAACTATCTAAGAGGGTACCTCTCAAATGTATTATGGGCCTCTCCCTGGCAAGATTAAAATAATGGAAACAGGATGTACTAGTGAAACTAGATCCCTGCCACCCTCTCTGCTGTTATTGACATGTTTCAGTCGTCAATTTGCCACTAATGGGACATTGGGCTTCCTCTGGATAAAGATCCCTTTGTAAAGTGCCTCCATGTCAATGACTGTATGGAGGTGATGCACTAGTTTAAGGCCATACTTGCCAATTGAAGAAACACGCCCGCAGTGGCCTGCAGGAATAAATGTAATACCAATATTCCAACACATTTATGAGGCAGGAGGTTTCGCTCTGTCTGTAATTCCATTCACCATGTGCATGATTTTGGATTTTTAAAAAGAGAAATTCAAAACACCCAGTGGTGTTCTGGTGGCGATAATCCCTTCGCCTTATTTACAAGGTGGCGTTCAGCCACTTAACGTGGCTTAGCACCGCCTTGAAACTAATGCCCCTTTCACGCAGCACTTAGCATGAAAGGGGCGGGCAATGGTGTGTTGCAATGGGCGTTCCGCCGCCACACCCATTGCTTTTTGATGGTTCCCCCTTATTTACAAGAGTGGCGTAAATATGGGACAGCACAAGGAAGGTGTCCATTCCTGCACATAAACAATCATTGGAAAATGACGAGTTGCAAATCAATATGTGCTGCATTTTGCAGCACACACAGAAGTAACAAATCACCATTATTGATTGTTTATGTGCAGGAATGAACACCTTCCTGCACAAGAACAAACATTCACTGCAATGCAGGCACCCTTGGACTATGGTGCAAGGGTGCCTGCGTTGGCGATAGGCAGTTAAATTTAGTACCATCGCTAGGGGAAACGTAGGGGTGCACCATATTATTGTAAATACAGCACATCCTTGCATTTCCATAATGTCGGAGTGCAGCGTCACCAATTGTGGCGTAACACTGCACGCCAACGTTTTTTAGTAAATATACCCCACAGACTATTATCACCCTATTGAAAGAGATCTGTTACCCGAGTTTCATTGCTTGTATTCCAAACCTAGGGAATGAGTGGGAACGCTGCCCTATAGTGACAATGTGTAAGGTTAGGGGATATGAATGCATCTTTTTTAAAATAACCCCACATTCATTTCATCCAGTGTTACCCTGCTTAAAGGCCACTACTATTACACGGATGGCTAGCTTCTCCTCCTTGTGTCTCTGATGGTTGCCTTGTGGGAAAGCTAATGCTCAATACAGTTGCGTATGATGACAAACCAATGGTAAAGGCTATGGGGCTGATTTGTTCTTTGGTGAAACTTATGCCCTATGCCTCCTTTTTGATCTGCTTTTATAAAATAACAAAGGCAATAGGCCTCATTTATTTATAATGAAACGCATATGTTCAAGCCAATAAGCCTGTAAGGACGGGTTGTTATTGTACTGGGTTCAGCCTGCACACATGCAGACATGCAGTTTGGCACTTGAAATCTCACAGATTACCTTTGTAGACAAGGATGTTGGTGTTGATTACCCCTCCTAACCTTATATTTCTAAGATTTAAAAAAGTATAACATTTTCAGACATAAAAAAGGAGTAGTAATCAATCAGGTCAGAAGCTGAAGCCCCCCAGTTGCATCCGTGGAAACATGCATCACTGGGCAATGGTTCGGCCACTTCAGACATTGGCTCTTTTGCCCCATGAGTGACAGCAGTTTTCTGTTCTTTTGAACATGCACCTGAACATGTGTGCTACAGGGGCAGAGGTGGTGGTCCAGTCCTTCTGTTTTCCATTTATTCTTCTCATTTCCTTTCTTATGTTTTTATTTTAGAACATACTGCAGCTCCCCAGAACGTGCTAACAGTTTGCTTGCCGTTCATTTAATCTGCAGTGTTCTGCGAGCTACAGGCTTCACACCAGTCCGCCATCATAGAATGGTATAGAGCGGAGTTTCACTGTTTTACCATTCCAAGATGGCCAACACATTGGTTCTAAATGCTGTGGCCATGCTGAAACTTCAAAACAATACAACACCATGTTCAATACAATTGCAAGACATTCACCTGCTTATGCCAGACATGTTTTGGCACTGCAGTTTGTTTTCTTTTCCTCCCTTTGTCCTTTTCATGTATCTTCCATGAGTTGTTGAGTTTGTTTGAGTTTATTGCGGTTGTGTTAGTGGATGAATGCAAGAATGAGTCAGTGTGGTGGTGAACGGATGCACAAGCGCTAAAGTGAGTGACATAATACATGTATAACTTATTGAATGCCTAAACCCATCTTTCAGTGAGGAGGTACTTTCTCTTAAATGACCATCCTATTGGCTTTGCCAGTGCTTGTTTTTCCCATTAAGGCCAGGGGATCTTGTCTCAAAGTGCCTGTGAACGCATACCTGTTGGCAACATTTATGATTGAGAAATAGTTGGTAACTTCTGAGAGTTCCCTGGCAGAATTAGCAGCTAATTAATTTTCTCATGCATATGGCCTTACTAACGAGTCACAGCTGATGGCCGGGGCCAGGTTCGCGGCACTGGAATATCTACGTCGCCAGATGCGCTGAGCCTAGCTTGGGCGACACTGCTCTCGACTGAAGGACTGTCGCAGTTCCTTATTATATTAACACACCATAAAAGGCGTGGAATCTGCTTAGTCCATTCTTCTGCCCTACAGCAAATACTGCTTATCACATTCCCTCTTAAACATGCATTAAAAACGGCGTCTATAAATTGGTCTCGGGGCATCCTGTTAGGGACTTAATTAAAACAATTTAATGGTGCAATTGCTAAAGTAATCCAAGCTTACCTTCCTTGGCTGCACAGTATGTTGTGTTTTAGTTGAGAATGCCCACCCTATGACAGTAGGCATTTCAATTTACATTCAACTTACAGGCCCTGGGTACCTTATGTACCATATACTAGGGGCTTATCAGTAAGTTAAATATGCATTCAGGGGTATGCCAATTTCACCATGTTGAAAGGATGAGCACAGGCACTTTATCACTGGTTAGCAGGGCTAAAGTTCACCGACTTCTACAGCCAACAAAAATATACGTTACAGTAAAAGCAGAAACACCCAGGGTGACCCTGCAGAAAAAGGCACATTTTCTATAGTATCCGTCAATGGTTGCTCTAGGTTTGCACAAGAGCATGCCCATATCATGATTTGTTGCTGTGCCACAACCATGACAGAAGGCGCTATACAGATGCCACACAAGTATCATGGCCTTTTTCCCACCCTTTGCATTTCACTTACAGGACCTCATTTTCTTAAAGAAGACATCAGCTGGTTACACCAAATGCCATATACTCATAATCTGGTGTAAAAGGGCTAAGAGCGCAAAGCAGGCGTAGGTATTCCAGCACAAGTTTAAGTTACGACACAACTTAAGGGCACCATCTGTCATGCAGCAGGCAACGCGTACGTTTCTGTCTCGCATGTCCACTGCCATTGGGGTCCAGCCCTGGTCTACAAGGCTTTCTGGTTGCAGCGGGCCTTTAGCTGTTGGCGCTGGTTCCACTGACCCAGGGGTACAATGAGGTGCTTAGTAGCCAGTGTGAGTCTGTGTGTGTGTGTTCACCCCTTGACTGCTTGCACCTAAATGGAGACAGAAAGCACCTCGGTGGATTTGGGGAGAAATCAGATTTTCTCCAGGTAAGCCCCAAAGACACACCTGTGTTCAAGCTCAGTCCCCGAGACGATGTTTTGGAATACTGTAGTTGGTAGGGCTACGCCAACACATATGATGGTGATGTTTGTACTCTCATCCTACGCTCTGTAGACTCTGGCACCCTCTTGTGGCTGATTGTAGCGGTTCCGTAAGGCACCTGCCTACGGTGGCCTTTATGTAGCAGTAAATTTGGTTCAGGGCCCTTAACAACCGGTATAGCCCTTGGCAGTGTGATATAAGGCTATATTAAATTATGCAGCTCTGTATATTATTTATATAAATGTATACAGAGCGAGCGAGTTAATGTTATGCAACTCAAATAAAAAAAGCAAAAAATGCAGTAAATAATTAAGGTCCATGGCTTTAATCAGAAATGCATTTCTTATATTTAGAGCATGAGATATGTTATAAAAAGAATTTAAAGGGGAAGTGACGACGTAGAGGTATATCATGCACACAGTTCTACCTTTGCGGCCTTCCTCCCAGGAACGTGACTGAAGCCTTTTGAGCAGCCTTGAGCATCCAAGGCTTGTGAATGTGAGCATGACTCTGTCAGACAGTATGTCTCTAGGACTCCACTACCCTCAAGCACACAAGATGATAGACCTCACAGAACAGCAACTCTTTCCTCATCAACTTGAGCATGCTGTGATCACAAATCCTGAACAGCTGACCTCAAGGACCCTTCCAGACCTATACATCGATAGCAAGATCATGCAAAAGCAAGCCATATCACAAATCTATCAATGCATAGAATCCCACAAGGTCTGTAGTGACAACCATTGAGCTTCGGATCATGAAGACGCATGGAACCCTTGCTGGCAGCCAATCAACCATGGGCCATTATCTGTCTGTCTGTCTGCGTATGACAAGGTGGGCCATCGGATCCTGCCAAACCCGCTACAAAAACAGGGAAGATGACAGGTGAGCTAGAAGCAGGGAACCCATGCTGCCGCCAATCAACCATGGGCCATTATCTATCTATCTGTCTGTCTGTCTGTCTGCGTATGACAAGGTGGACCATCGGATCCTGCCAAACCCACTACAAAAACAGGGAAGATGACAGATGAGCTAGAAGCAGGGAACCCTTGCTGCTGCCAATCAACCATGGGCCATTATCTGTCTGTCTGTCTGCGTATGACAAGGTGGGCCATCGGATCCTGCCAAACCCGCTACAAAAACAGGGAAGATAACAGATGAGCTAGAAGCAGGGAAGCCTTGCTGGCTGCCAATCAACCATGGGCCATTATCTGTCTGTCTGTCTGTCTGCGTATGACAAGGTGGGCCATCGGATCCTGCCAAACCCGCTACAAAAACAGGGAAGATGGTATTGGTGGAGCTCTAAATGGCATTCATCTTTGTAGAATCTGTCAACACACTGTGTAACCCATTGGTGGGCCACATCTGGAGTGTTGCATACAGTTTATGAGGAGACATCTGCATAAGAACAGGGAAATCTTACGACGAGCTTCAGGAGAGCTACCATGTTTTCAGAAGTTGTTCCTCTGTTGTGGAGCTCACTATCTGTGTAATGGTTGCTTAGATGCTACTTTATCCTGTTTCAGTGTAATGCTCCCCTTTATTATATACCTCTATTTGCTTCCTAGTGACCAGGGAAAGCTGGTAACGCAAGGAAGTGGAGGCAGCCAGAAGGGACACAATTCCCATATCATGGGGCACCTATGAAATTCGAGGAAGCAACCTAACCTTAGAGGAAAATACATACATTTTGCAAAATAAGGGAGCATTTATGAAAGAACCACAGTCGCTAAGAAGCAAATAGCGAGAGAATATGTGCACATAAGCCCTGAAGAAGCACAGAGTTCACAAAACTCGTGTTGGCTGTTTGATCATTAATTCCATGTGTGAATAAAAGAAGCCATCATACGAGAATGGAAATAGTTTACCGTATGTCAGAGAACTAATGTGTTGAAAATGTAATATGAAATTATGACAACAAGGTTGGTAGATGTGTTGAATGTCTGTGATTTAATCAATTAAACAGTTTTGTCAAAGGATCAACAGTTCAACAGACATAACAAATGTCAGTATCAGCATTCTATTCACAAATGATGCAAATGAGGTGACAAGTGCAAAAAAGTTGGGATCAGTGCAAGTGATGTGCAAGGGTAAGGTAGTGCCGCTAGATACACCCACAGTACATTTTCGGGACCTATCCAGCCAGTTTACTGGCAAATCCAATAAATATAACAACATAAACAAAGGAAGCAGTTACAAAATCACTCTCTTGTTTCCTCCATTAACAAACTGGATTGACAAAGTCGACGTTTCGACCCCTATGTGAGCCAGCCTAGTGAAAGTCTTGGAAGCGGGGTCTTCTTCAGGACCAAGGGATAGACGGGGGTGAAGAGTAGTGCACCTATGGACAACAATGAGGATTAGTGAGGTGTGTCTTATCATAGAACAAATCTAAATCGGCAAAAAATCTAATAATGAAATACCAGCATCAGCAGACGAGTTAAGAGCTGGAGGATGAGATGTGTGGGCCAGTAAGGCTTCTGGGGAAGGAAAAAAGGGGAAAACGGAGAACCCAGCGTCAGTAATTCACACTGGAAACTGAGGAGGACAAAAGTGACAGAGCCCAAGGTGAAAAGTTACTCACCAATGGGAGTTGAGTCGTGTACCATAGGCGGTAAGTAGCTATGGGCGTCTGATCAATCAATATGGAAGGCAAAGGTTAAACCGTAAACTATGTAAAAAGGTGGAAGAAAGGGCAGAGCGAATGAATTCATGTAGTTAAAAGTGCACGTTTATAAAATAGATGCACGATGTATTTACAAGGTAAAAATGGAATCAGAGAGCGGCCATGAGCGAAAACTGCCGTTCACTGCGTGGTAATGGCTTGAATACAATACATGGGGATAGGGAAACGCGCACGTTGGGTAATAAACCACATTACTAATAAACCCACTGGGAAGAGGCGGGATAGAAAGGCTCTTATTCGCCGATCTGTGTTACAATGGATTACCCGTGGTTTAACAAAGCCAGACTAAAAATGTGATGTTGGTGGTATGCCTGGAATGGCAGGGTGCCGTGAAAGGAAAATCAAGGCGCGATTATAACGCGGAGGCGTGGGCGGTGTTTGGTTGAGTTCACACGGCATGGGATACTAAAGCAAATTTCAAAACCCTTGGTTGCGTTCGGAAAACACACCCGTGAATGGCATATGGCCATGTGATGGAGGTCAACTCATACACCGAATTATGTTCTAGATATAACGCCTGGCCGGGCAAGATGCCAATGATCGGAAATCCGGGCGTGTTAACAAAAGATTAGCTTACAAACTGAAAGAAGGGGGTGGGGGGGGGGGCGGTTGAGTAATAACAGTTCAGAAACGTTTGCATGACCGAGGCTAACATGAGTTAACAAAATGAAACAAGGCAGAACGAGAGCGCGCAGGTAACGTGACATACCTCTGGGGAAGCGTCGATTCATCTGACAGCTAACCCTGGGGGGTGTCACGTGACCTGGTTAAATAGCTTGTGCAAGTCATGTACGCTTGAATATAATCAAGCGTGACTCACCGATGTAAGGTGAGGGCTGGTCTATCGATCCCCGAGTCGGGGCGGAGCCGTCGAACAGTGAATTACAGTGGTTGTTCGATCTATCGTCATTAAACCTGCGGACAAGGGCGGAGCCATCGTGGTGCAGAATATTGAGGACTACAAGAGGGAACTCTACTCCCAACTGAATGATGGGGTGAGCTATACAAGACTGAATCAAAACCCTACCAAAAAGATCAGTACCATGATCTCACGGATAACGGAAAATGGGGTCGAACAGGGTTTCCTATCGGATTTGGAATTTCGCTATTTGAATCAGAAGCAGCCCCGCCTTCCTACCATCTATACTTTACCCAAAGTACATAAAAACATGGAACGGCCACCTGGCCACCCAATCGTCTCGGGCTGTGAGTCGATCCTAGAAACTCTGTGCAAATACGTTGATTTCTTTCTTGAGCCGCTGGCTGAAAAAACGGGGTCTTACCTACGTGACACTATGCAAGTTATCAACCTGGTCGATGGTATGCCCTTTGATCCAGCCACCCAAATCCTCGTCACAATGGACATCGTCTCGCTCTATACCAGCATCCCACAACAACATGCACTACAGGTGATGCTGAAACATCTGAATACAAGGATACAACCTGTACATGTTCCAACCGAATTTATCATCCAATTACTTGAAATAGCAATGACTCAAAACTTTTTCTATTTCCAGAGTGACTACTTCATGCAGACCAAGGGCGTTGCTATGGGGGCCAGCTTCGCGCCAGATCTGGCTATTCTGTATATGGATGACTTTGAGCAGACCTACGTCAATAACACCTTGAACCCTTTCAGAGAGCAGGTCACCTATTGGAAACGCTACATTGATGACGTCCTTATGATTTGGACAGGTAGTGACTTTGAACTCAATAATTTCTTTAAGTGGCTCAATGAGAGATCTATGGATATTCCATTCACTATCCAACATGATAAATCCACCTTTGACTTTCTGGATATATCCATCAAGGCAGGGGGTGATCGCCTGTACACCACACTATACCGTAAACCCACGGAAAGGAACACCTTGCTCAGGTATGGAAGCCATCATCCCCGGGGCCTGCGGGACAATCTCCCTTTCAGGCCGTTCCTCAGGATCAGGAGGAACTGTACCCAGAAAGAGGACTTTTTCAATGAATCAGATGACCTCATGTGCAGATTGATTGAACGTGGTTACCCCAAACGGCTGGTTAAGCGGGCCAGAAAGAGAGCATGGCATAACCGTAGAGAGACTCTTCTCACCCCCAAAGACCGTCCTGAACATTTGGACAGACTGATCTGTGTCACCACATTCAACACGCGCAGCAATGAAGTTCGACATATTGTCAATAAACATTGGCATCTGGTGGCGGGAGAATTGCAGCTTCCAGAACCGCCCATGCACTCGTTCAAAAAAGGCAAAAATGTGCGTGACCATGTGGTCAAATCCTTCCTGGAGATACCTCCCAAACCCACTATTGAATCAATGTGGCAACTCCCAGCCCCAAGGGACCATGTCAAATGTGGCAATTGTAAAGCCTGCAGCCTCACCATCGAAACTAAAATATTCCAACACAGTAATTGCACAGCGGACCTTAAAACACTTACCAACTGCAATACCAAGAATGTCATTTACGCCATTGTCTGCCCATGTAACAAAATCTATATAGGTCAGACTACACAGAAGGTTAAATGCCGGATACTACAACATTGCAGCAGGATAAGATGTGGCACCATGGGGACTCCCATGGTTGATCACTTTCAATCAATGAACCATTGCTCTGAATCTATCAAGTGGCTGGTCATTGAAGCCATCACACTGGGTATCAGGGGTGGCGACCTGTGTTCTATTCTCAATACCAGAGAATGCAAATGGATGGACCATTTCAAGTCGGTCCAAAATGGCCTCAACGAACTTGATGTAACATATGCCCAACTATCTTTATTGAACAACACCTAGGACCTACGCTATGACACACATACACTCATCCAGGCTGCTACCATACATTGACCAAATGACCCATTTGCTCATTGCTAATCTGAACTCTGCTTCACAGTTAGGCACACTATTGTTGCCTTACCTTTGGTGAATTTAATTATCGACTTTCCCTCCACCGATGCACGTATAACCCACATGACACACTACTATACATTGACAATATGCCACACTGCCTACGACTAGAATGTAAGCTGCTGTGCAGTCAGAAACTTCCCAATACACAGCTACATGCCCATACACTCAGCCCATGCAACTGTGTTAACCAAATAACAATTGTTTTGAATATACTTATGTTGTTCTGTGATACACGTAAATATCCATGCGATGTCCATTGTATATTTATTTCAATGTATTATCCAGGATTTCACCGTCAACAACTATGTGCATAATTAATATTTATAGATTGGTTCTGAGTTGGTCTATCCGATACTCGTGAACAAGAACAACCACTGTAATTCACTGTTCGACGGCTCCGCCCGACTCGGGGATCGATAGACCAGCCCTCACCTTACATCGGTGAGTCACGCTCGATTATATTCAAGCGTACATGACTTGCACAAGCTATTTAACCAGGTCACGTGACACCCCCCAGGGTTAGCTGTCAGATGGATCGACGCTTCCCCAGAGGTATGTCACGTTACCTGCGCGCTCTCGTTTTGCCTTGTTTCATTTTGTTAACCATGTTAGCCTCGGTCATGCAAGCGTTTCTGAACTGTTATTACTCAACCGCCCCCCCACCCCTTCTTTCAGTTTGTAAGGTAATCTTTTGTTAACACGCCATGCGTTATATCTAGAACATAATTCGGTGTATGAGTTGACCTCCATCACATGGCCATATGCCATTCACAGGTATGTTTTCCGAACGCAACCAAGGGTTTTGATATTTGCTTTAGTATCCCATGCCGTGTGAACTCAACCAACCCCCGCCCACGCCTCCGCGTTATAATCACGCCTTGATTTTCCTTTCACTGCACCCTGCCATTCCAGGCATACCACCAATATCACATTTTTAGTCTGGCTTTCTTAAACCACGGGTAATCCATTGTAGCACAGATCGGCGAATAAGAGCCTTTCTATCCCGCCTCTTCCCAGTGGGTTTATTAGTAATGTGGTTTATTACCCAACGTGCGCGTTTCCCTATCCCCATGTATTGTATTCAAGCCATTACCACGCAGTGAACGGCAGTTATCGCTCATGGCCGCTCTCTGATTCCATTTTTACCTTGTAAATACATCGTGCATCTATTTTATAAACGTGCACTTTTAACTACATGAATTCATTCGCTCTGCCCTTTCTTCCACCTTTTTACATAGTTTACGGTTTAACCTTTGCCTTCCATATTGATTGATCAGACGCCCATAGCTACTTACCGCCTATGGTACACGACTCAACTCCCATTGGTGAGTAACTTTTCACCTTGGGCTCTGTCACTTTTGTCCTCCTCAGTTTCCAGTGTGAATTACTGACGCTGGGTTCTCCGTTTTCCCCTTTTTTCCTTCCCCAGAAGCCTTACTGGCCCACACATCTCATCCTCCAGCTCTTAACTCGTCTGCTGATGCTGGTATTTCATTATTTGATTTTTTGCCGATTTAGATTTGTTCTATGATAAGACACACCTCACTAATCCTCATTGTTGTCCATAGCTGCACTACTCTTCACCCCCGTCTATCCCTTGGTCCTGAAGAAGACCCCGCTTCCAAGACTTTCACATAGGGGTCGAAACGTCGACTTTCTCTTGTTTCCTCCATTAACAAACTGGATTGACAGGGATTTTGTAACTGCTTCCTTTGTTTATGTTGTTATATTTATTAGATTTGCCAGTAAACTGGCTGGATAGGTCCTGAAAATGTACTGTGGATGTATCTAGCGGCACTATCTTACCCTTGCACATCACTTGCACTGATCCCAACTTATTTGCACTTGTCACCTCATTTGCATCATTTGTGACTAGAATGCTGATGCTGACATTTGTTATGTCTGTTGAACTGTTGATCCTTTGACAAAACTGTTTAATTGATTAAATCACAGTCATTCAACGCATCTACCAATAGGTGTTGTCATAATTTCATATTACATTTTCAACACATGTGTTCTCTGACATACATTAAACTATTTCCACTGTGACTTTCTTTTTATGTACTACTATATACCCGAGTCCAGTGGTCTACCGGGTTACCCCATTGATACATGACCCTTTTTATCATACGAGAATGGGCTGTCAGGCACTGTTATTTCTTCTCAGTAATAATTTTTTCAGCATTGTACTTACCGACACTTGTGGGGTACCAGTGTACTGACACTAAATAGCCGGGTATTATTCCTGACCCACCCTTTCTATTTTATATAGTGTGTGTATGTATATATAATATATATATATTATTGCTCCACTGCACTTTATCGGGAAGTACTCACAAACGGGTGCCGGCACCAGTTTGTGAGTGCTTCCCGATAAAGTGCAGTGGAGCAATAATATTTTAAAGGAGGCACCGCCGCAGCACGTAAAGACTTAAGGTTATCTGGAATGGATACCCTGCAACTTTGACGAGGAACAGGGAGTCATCGTCCGTATGCCAGCAAGCAGTTTTTCATCTTGCTAACTGCTTGATCTGTGCGGAGGCGGCAAAACGAGGGGGAAATTGCAGCAAACATACAGCTTTAATTTTGATTACACAGAAACATACCAAAATGTTCTGTGAATGGGCACGTCGCGAAGCAGTCAAGGACATCTTTAAAAAACACTCAGGAGCTGCACAATTGAGTCCAGCTAGCTCAATTTAAGTGACCAACAATTTAAATATGAAATTCATTAAACTGGAAAGGATATATGAAAGGGAGATGCGTAAATGGTGGGAGGCTACCTCCCTCCAGAACTACATCGACGTGGACAGAGTACCACGAGGTTTACGCATCTACACGGTGCCTGCTTATGAAAATCCTGACCCTCTCCTCTTGGAGGAGTGGGCAGAGTGCACGGCTCAGTTAAGCAAGGGAATGTTGGCCATTTTGGTCAAATTCGCATGGAGTGATCGAGACAAGGCACTCAAAGAAATTCAAGAACTTGAGGAAGAATTGGAAAAAGAGGAAGATAAGTCTAAACTGGAAGAATTGCAAGAACAAATGAAAAAACGACTGATGTAGTATGAAATAAAAATCAAACAACACAAACACGAAAAATGTTAAAGGGATGAGAGGGACTACCTACAAGGCAGGGCATTACCCTTTGCAAAGAAATTTGACGGCCCTAGGAAAGAACTATCCTTGAAATCAAACAAAAGTGATAATAGAAAGGGTAGAGACATCTGAATCAGAAGCGACAGAAGGGGAACAATCCAGTGACAAGAACATGAGTTCATCAGCCAACAAACGAAGAAAGACACCTTTTCACGAGGAGTTCCAACTCATACGCCACACATGGCTGAGAGGTGGAAAGAGCAAACCACCGGAAAACACTGCAGAAAAACGCGAAGGGGTGGCAGGCACCGGAAAAGGAACAACTTCCCCACGAACAACACGCAGCAGACGAAGCAAGAGATGGTAATGGAAACGGGAAACTTGACTGTGGTTAATCTGACACCGAGGGTCCTTACAACCACAGAAGAAGACGTTCTGAAACTTGGACTCACTTTTTGCCCAAATAATTCTATGGAATATACCCAAACAAAAATCGACCTTTTAAAATTCACTCGAAAACTTAAACTACATACGTTTTTCAAAACGAAACCAACGTGCAAAATAAAAAATGTTAAACAACTGCCGGAAGATAGTGACGCTTTACAGGTCAAAGACCTAGAGGCACTAGAAGTGCTGGAGAGCCTACGCATGGAAAGTAACAATCAAATAAATGTGGTAGATGTCGCTACAGGATCTAAACAACTGGGCATTGACCAGCAAATGATCGAAAGCCGTTTTAAACCTGCATCCCAATTTGTCCCTCAACTGCCCCTGGATGCCATTGACATTTTCTCAGAGGCAGTAAACAATGATCTATTACAACTCAAAAAAAAAGGATTTCCCATGGCAAAGAATAACAATATAACAAAAGATCAACGAGAAGCTTTGAAATCCTTACAAATGGATACTACATTGGTTTGCAAGCCATCCGACAAAGGGGGCAATGTCGTGCTTCTCACAAAAGAACAGTATTGCAATGAAGCACTAAAACACTTTCGGACCAAAGCAATTATAAAAGATCATCTAAAGAGAAATATAATCAAACAATTATGGAATATCACTCTCTTATTAAAAAATGGTATGACAAGGCAAAGCTGGGGACAGAAGAATATTTGTTGCTCCGGAATTTAAATCCCATTGCCCCAACTTTCTACCATATTCTGAAATTGCATAAAGACAGCCAGTGTCCTCCAGGAAGACCTATCATTTCTTCAAAAGGAAGTTTGACTGAACATTTGTCAATGTGCATAGACTATTTTCTATTTACATGGGTATCGCAATTGACTTCATATGTAAAAGATACTAATGACTTCCTTAAACAGATGACCAAAATAAGATGGGATCCATCGTATCATCTTATGGTCTATACACCTGTATAGAACATTCTAATGGACTTAAAGCTGTACAGTTTTATTTAAATCAACGTCTATTAAAATTTGCCGAGCATAATCTTATGTTGTTAGAATTTACGGAATTCTGTTTAACAAACAACATTTTTCTTTTCAAAGATGACTACGATAGACAGATCTACGGTACTGCGATGGGCACTTGCTTCGCCTCCAGCTACGCAAATTTATTCGTGGGCTGGTGGGAGGAGCGGGTGCCCAGGGCATACCAAGGAGTGAAAGGTCAAGGAGAGGTCATAGCTTGGCACAGATACATAGACGATCTGTTTTTAATTTGGAATGGCGACGCAACATCTGCTAAAGAATATATTAAAATCCTTAATGACAACACTTTGAATTTAAGGTTCTCTGGGTAGGTAAGCTCAGTGGCAGTGAGCTACCTCGATCTGAAGGTATTTGTAGCAGATGATAGAATACATACAGCATTGTATAGAAAGCCTACTGCGGGTAATTCTACCCTACATGCTCGAAGCAGTCATCCACCTAAGCTAATACAAAGCATTCCATATGGTGAGTTATTAAGACTCAAGAGAAATAGCTCAAGAAACAGTGACTTTGAGATAGCAGCCAATGAATGCATTATGAGGTTTAGCAAAAGAGGGTATGACTCTCAGCTTCTAGAAGGCACTCTAAATAGAGTCAGGGCCATTCCCAAACAGCAAATTATGAAAGAACAGAAGTTAATAAACCCTAAGAAAGACAACCATGATGGAAAATTTAGGATGATAACCACGTTCTCAGATGGGGCAAGTGCATTAAGAAGAATTCTAAGAAAGAACTGGCATATCCTTAAAACGGATGCAGTGATCAGCCAGGATATACCTAGGTTTCCGAGGGTAACTTTTAGAAAGGCAAGCTCTATAAGAGATACATTAGTGCGCAGCCACATGGGTAAAGAAGTACAGAAAATAGGTACCATCAAAGACATGAGAGGATTTTTTCCATGCGTAAAATGCAAGGCTTGCAGTAAAAGCAATCAAGTTCTGGGATATGAGATTCCAGACGTTAAAAAACAGAAAAAAATATCTACGTTTATTACTTGCAACACCTCACATGCGAATCTTGGAGCATATGCAGGCCATTGTGAAAAAAGATTAATCCTATCCAGTAGCCAGACACTTCGCAGCCATGCATAACAGCGATAGGAATTTAGTGGAGTACTTTGGTTTGGACTCTGTGGCCATCAACTCACGAGGTGGGGACAGAATCCAGAAACTACGGAGATTAGAGTCCCGATATATAATCGATCTCCAAACAAAATTTCCAAAAGGCATGAACAGCGGGAAGAATTGGCAGTACATCTGTGATTGTTGGTCGAAATAAAAAAGCCGATACACGGCTTAAAAGGTTACAAAATGCTAAAATGTATAAAGTGTTTGATCGAAATGATGTAATTGAAAGCAATATGTCTTAGTATCATGACTCGCTTTAATATTGAAAATAACACCTAATGGCTTAGGAAGACCAGACACGCGAGTGTATAAATCGAGCTGTCAAAGCCGATATACGGCGGAATTTTCATAAATCTTTATTCAAATGGTATAAAGAATATCGATATACGGTAATATGAAATGTATAATGTTGGTAACATAAGGTCTAATATTGTATGGCAGATAAACTGTGGATCAAGTAATGCAATATTGACTAAGCTATGATGGCGCCCTATGAAAAGGGCTACACTACTGCAGGAGTCCGTTTTCCATGACTATGCTAATGTCTTTTTTAAAATCGGATGCGGCGCGAACGTCAGAAACACCGACGAAGGCGCTACGTCGAAACACGTTTGTTTTGTTGCTTGTAGCAATGAAGGTTTCTGCAACGATTCCCCGGGAGTGCTGGATTCTGTTTAACTAATGGGTGACAGAGGAGCTTTGATATAAATATATATATATATATATATTACTCTCCAAAGCGTCCAGATCTTAGGGAGGCACACGACAGCTTGCATCTCTTCAACCCTCCTCCAGCACTCCCGGATTCTCTCTCTCATGCCGACGCGTTTCAAGGTAAAGACCTCTTCTTCCAGGGCAATATGTACAACTGGAGCGCAGTGAGTACTTTCCTATTGGCTCAGTGCTTTTAAATTGATTGGCTTAGTGCAACTTCCTGTAGGGGTGCATGCTAGTCAAGTACAACTTCCTGTTGGAATGCATGCTGGGATATTGAGTCCCAAGGTAAAGTACAATTATTTTCCCTCAGTGGGCCACTCGCGCTCCTGTATTTTAAAACAAATCAATCCCCTATAGTAGGGTCTGGAGCTGCCTGGGAGGAATCCTCTTCCTTTCTGGCTCGCTGTGCTTCTTTGCCTGGATGTAGTTCCTGGCTCCGCCTCACTTCAAATTAGTGATGGTGCTCTCCCCCACGGCAGGACAGCCGCGTTAACATTACTCTCCAAAGCGTCCAGATCTTAGGGAGGCACACGACAGCTTGCATCTCTTCAACCCTCCTCCAGCACTCCCGGATTCTCTCTCTCATGCAGGAAGTTGTACTTAACTAGCATGCACCCCTACAGGAAGTTGCACTAAGCCAATCAATTTAAAAGCACTGAGCCAATAGGAAAGTACTCACTGCGCTCCAGTTGTACATATTGCCCTGGAAGAAGAGGTCTTTACCTTGAAACGAGTCGGCATGAGAGAGAGAATCCGGGAGTGCTGGAGGAGGGTTGAAGAGATGCAAGCTGTCGTGTGCCTCCCTAAGATCTGGATGCTTTGGAGAGTAATGTTAACGCGGCTGTCCTGCCGTGGGGGAGAGCACCATCACTAATTTGAAGTGAGGCGGAGCCAGGAACTACATCCAGGCAGAGAAGCACAGCGAGCCAGAAAGGAAGAGGATTCCTCCCAGGCAGCTCCAGACCCTACTATAGGGGATTGATTTGTTTTAAAATACAGGAGCGCGAGTGGCCCACTGAGGGAAAAAAATTGTACTTTACCTTGGGACTCAATATCCCAGCATGCATTCCAACAGGAAGTTGTACTTAACTAGCATGCACCCCTACAGGAAGTTGCACTAAGCCAATCAATTTAAAAGCACTGAGCCAATAGGAAAGTACTCACTGCACTCCAGTTGTACATATTGCCCTGGAAGAAGAGGTCTTTACCTTGAAACGCGTCGGCATGAGAGAGAGAATCCGGGAGTGCTGGAGGAGGGTTGAAGAGATGCAAGCTGTCGTGTGCCTCCCTAAGATCTGGACGCTTTGGAGAGTAATGTTAACGCGGCTGTCCTGCCGTGGGGGAGAGCACCATCACTAATTTGAAGTGAGGCGGAGCCAGGAACTACATCCAGGCAGAGAAGCACAGCGAGCCATAAAAGAAGAGGATTCCTCCCAGGCAGCTCCAGACCCTACTATAGGGGATTGATTTGTTTTAAAATACAGGAGCGCGAGTGGCCCACTGAGGGAAAATAATTGTACTTTACCTTGGGACTCAATATCCCAGCATGCATTCCAACAGGAAGTTGTACTTAACTAGCATGCACCCCTACAGGAAGTTGCACTAAGCCAATCAATTTAAAAGCACTGAGCCAATAGGAAAGTACTCACTGCGCTCCAGTTGTACATATTGCCCTGGAAGAAGAGGTCTTTACCTTGAAACGCGTCGGCATGAGAGAGAGAATCCGGGAGTGCTGGAGGAGGGTTGAAGAGATGCAAGCTGTCGTGTGCCTCCCTAAGATCTGGACGCTTTGGAGAGTAATATATATATATATATATGTATATATATATATATATGTATAATGTATATTGTATAAGATAGTTTCAGTTTTTTGCTATTTAAAACAAATCCTCCTTTCAACCTTTGTCTCATCCCCCCTCTCGCTGACTCATCCCAAACCTTTCTCAATACTTTGAACCCCCAATATCCTTTGCAATCTTTCATCTTCTGACTTCTTCCCCTTCTAAATCCGTTTCCCATCATCCTGCCCCTACTCTAAACTCTAGTAAACACACAAGAATGGCACAAACCTAACACAACTAGTATAAAAAAACACATCAACAAACTTTTACTAATCTACTGCATTCAGGAGTAGCACGCTACTCACCGCAAAGCGCTTCAAAGCCTCTTCAGGAGTAGTAAGCAATATATAAGTCCCATTGACAATTACATAGGTTTTGCTAAATTTATAGTTACGTCCACCTAATAAGCTCATTTATTAACAAGTATTTGAAACTCCCTTGGGACACATTTATGACAACAATGTATTGTCATGAGGATAGAATGATGCTGTAAGCCCTTCTTTTCAATACAGGTGGATTTGTAAAGAGGGACATCAGATGCTGCTGTACACATTAAAGCCCATATTTATCATAGTGTTGCGTCACCCTTGCGTCATACAATGGGGCTCAAGGGTGACGAAACACTAAAGTCAGATTTATCAAGCCACGCAAGGCCACCTTGCACGGCCCTGCATGGCTTGATAAATCTAGAGTAACGCAACGCAGTGCAAATCGCTGCCTTGCGTTCCTTTGCCCTACTTGTACTCTGCAGTTTCCAACAAGAACTATTCATGGAAACCACGTGATCCCTCTACATATGGGCCGCAACTGGCTTTATTCCGTCATGGTCACTTGTTTCCTGGTTTGTACTCCACACCGAGAACATGGTAGGCTTTTTTTCCTGGACAGTCTCATCTCCTACAGGGCCAGGCAGACTCCTTCCGTCTTCCAATCAATCAATCAATCAATCAATGTAGAGTGCTACTTGTCACCTGTGAGGGTATCCAGGCGCTGAACAGCAGCCAGACAGGCATCAAGGCTCTAAGCAAAGCCTCAGCTTCTCCAGGAGAAAGTGGAGACTTTGGGTGATGTTTCTTCACATCTGGGAAACTGGCTGTAATGCGGAAACAATTCTGGTAACGCAGCAGTCATTCGACTACTCTGTGAAGCATCTCTTTCTTGCTCATGAAGAACGTGGAACTGGTACAAAGTGGGGTGTTTTGTATCCCACTTTTTTGCACATTTCTAGAGAAGGGACGCTGATCCACGGTCTAAGGTTTCAGAAGTGGTTCAGGTTGGTTCTCTTTTAAATGGCACTCTAAGGCTGCTCCCCAGACAAAACTTTTGTGCAAAGTGATGTTTTCACAGCAGATGGCAATGGGGATTGCTCCAGGCGAGAGTATCCTAAAGATGGGCACAAAGAAGTGCGAGAAGACTCCACACTGCTGTCACCAGCGTTCAGAAGCAACAATGAGGGGCAGGCAGAAGGACAGGCCCTGCCTAAAGGTTCCTCATCTTGAACGGCCAAAGTGAACTCCTACCTCTCACTCCTACCATCTACCAGACTGGGGGCATGTCTCCTTACAATGCAATGGAATAGCCTGCTATTGGGATAGATGTGAGTTCAGTGAGGAGGAAAGCTGGTGTTATTAAACCATCAATCAACAAATGAACAGCTCGGTCTGCCATGACACTCCGATACAATTATTATTATTTTTTTTAATATGTTTATTGAGCAGCTTGTAAGAGCAGTAAACAAACATAGTCCCCCAACAAGGTGGACAGAACAATTCTTCTGAGCCAATATATCGTATACAAGCCACCCTTAGTAGACAACCCCTCATCCCCCAGCCTCCCTCTCACACCGGCACTAGTATATACAGTTGTGGCTTCTGGCATTAGTACAGTGTGGCGCCTTATAGCCCTATAGAGCAGTCCCACTCCTCCCGGCCCTTATACAGCGTTCACCCCTACAGGAGACTATGTCAAATCTGGATTTGCAAGCAGATACCCAGAGAGGGGAGCCCAAAAGTCCTTCGGTCGGGATGCTTCAGGCAACTCTTCCGCATATTTTTCCCTTCGGTCCCTACAATAAACTAAATCATGGATCCACCTCTTGACCGTTGGTACAGCCTTTGCCCCCTAGCATTGTGCCACAGCTCTCTTAGCAACCAGGGTAGACATTGCTACTAGGCGCCTATTACAGGGTTTAAGCTTCTGCACCCGGCCCAACCGACATACTTCAGGCACACATCCAACGGATTCCGCAGTGATCTCAGTTAATACTTGCGTGACACGTACCCAAAATTTAGAGATGCCAGCTCAAGACCAAGCTAAATGCATAAAATCCGCAGCAGCCTGGCCGCAACGCACACAGCACGCACTGTCACGCAAACCAAACCTATATAGTTGTGTCGGTGTGTAGTAAAGCTGGTGTAAATATTTGAAATGAATGATGCGGAGGATGCAGTTTTCTGTCAGGCGCCCCGTTAATGCACAGCAAAGCCTCCAGCCTTCCAATGTTAGCTCAGAGGGCAGGAGGTCATTCCATTTATGATAAGAGGGGGATGCAGTTATTTCTTGTTCCCGAAGAGATGCATTATATAGTTTGGTAATCAGACCGCTTTGGTTCCCCCCCCCTAGCACCGCCCGTAAGGCTAGTAGTGGTCGCGGTTCATTAGGAACTCAGGGTAAATATCCCGAATCGCCTGCCGCACACGCACATAGGTAAACCCCAACATGAATCCAGTGACGTGACCTGCCTGCAGGTCAGACAAAGTCCGGAATCGACCCTGTTTATATAAGTCGCCGATATGAGTAATTCCCACCGCACTCGGTGTCTGCAGGGCTGTCGGTTCCCTAGCGGCCGAAATACTAGGGTATGCAGCAATCAGTAATTTTGGGGCATACAAATAATCCAACTGTGCTCTACTCGCAAGAGTTTTCCACGCCCAGGCCGTACAGTTAAACGGGCTAATTTCAGAGCGCGGGCCTCCTCCTCCGCCCATCAACGCAGCCGCTTTCAAGGGCATCGGCAGTACGGAGTCCGATTCAATCGCAGTATGAGGTTGAAACTTCTGTGGGAAATACCAAAAATGCGCAAACGGCGCATGTGCGCATAGGTAATATAAGCGCATATCGGGAGCCTCAGTACATTCCAACTACATCGGCGCTTTCTACCCCCCCAGACAAATGTTAGAAGGGTCGACTGCAATGCAGTAAACAGCGCTATGTTCAGACGGATAGGAATCTTAACAAATAAATAAAGGAGTTTAGGCAAAAAAGACATTTTAATGACCGCAATGCGGTCCGCAAGTGAAAGAGGAAGTTTAGCCAACGTGTAGCTTGATCTGTAATCTTATCAACGACCCGACCATAATTAGCCGTGATCACAACCTCAGGGTCCCTGTGCAACCAAATACCAAGATATTTCACTGGGTCAACCGACCACTTCAAAGGATATTCTAAATCAATCTCCGTGGTTCCTGCCATTAACTGAAACACGGTGGACTTAGTCCAGTTAATGCCCAATCCCGATAAGTATGTGGCGGGTTCTCGGACATATAGCAGCATGTCGTCTGCATATAGCGACATCACCAAGGGCACTCCAATACAAATAAAGACAGGAAATGCATGCTCCTGTCAGAAGGAAGTTTAAAGTCAGAGACAGCAAAATGGGTGCTGGGCCTGGCAATAGATCATATCCACTTGATCCAACAATATTAAAGATATGTTACTTTCACTTCTTAGACATGTTCATTTTGGTCAGCTGTTGTCAGAGTCTAAACAGCAGATGCCCAGAACATGTTTGTTGGTTTTTGCTTGCTTCCTGTGTCTATCTTCATGGCCCACCCAGTCCAGACTCCTAGAGCCGGGCCTGTTCGCGACTTCCATATTCAGAGCCATTGAAGTAAATGTTTACATTTACAGATGATCATTTTGTTTTTCTTTCTCACTGTTTCCTTGAGTCCCTGTCCCCCGGGGGGGGGGGGGGGGGGGGGGGGCTGGGTCTATAACAAATCCCATTGGCTGCTCTTCTTTCAGCTGTGCTCCAAGAACTGAAACAGTAAACCTGGACATTTCCACCACAAATTTTGAATATTTGTTGCCTTGAAAGTGATTGGCTGCCTAACTCTATATATTGAAGTACTTTGAATTCCAAATAAAACTGCACTGACCCCCAACGTTCTACCATTAGACTTTTTGATCTTCTCGATCTGCTTTGGAGAGCATGATACCCTTGCAACCGGCAAGAATTCAACAGATAATTAGGGTTTTAACTTTTGCAACAATCTTTCCGGTTCCACAAACATTGTTATGAACTTATGGTTTCAAGAGTTAGTAACTGCTTTGGTATAATCTAAGCAAAATAAGATGTTGAGGTGTATCGAAAAGGTAATTCGTCAAATCTGTTTTCACTGAGCGACCACAGACTGCAGCCTTTCTTAGCAGAGGGCATCACTTCATGAAAAAATGCATGGATTTTAAGGAAGTGAACCCCTTTATCCAAGGTCACCTTTTATGCCCCTGCGTCTAAGGGGATGGGTATTTTTTCAGAATGTTCGGAATTGCACGATTTTGGACCTGCACATTTTGGAAAAATATGGGAACAAAGGGGCATATGTATCATCATCTCCATTTGCGATTCTCAAATAGCGATTTTTTGAGAATTGCTATTTGAGAATTGCAAAACGGGATGTATTTAAAAAATCGCACAAATTTTGCGATTTCTTAAAATTCCTTAATTGCGATTAGCAAATTGCGAAATCGCAATTAAGGAATACCTTCCCATTCATTCCTATGGGCCAGGAGGCCCATAGCAATGAATGGGAAGTCCTTTTCAATTTGCAAATCGTTATTTGCTAATCGCAAATTGAGAATATTTTCAAAGGTGCAAGGGTGTCATGATGACACCCTGATGCACCCCTGAAATCAGCATGTGTGCACATATGGCGCACATACATGCCCTAAGGGCATGTATGTGCACCACATGGCACTTTGAAATATGCAAAAAAGTGCATATTTCAAAGAAATCGCAACTTACCACCAACTTGAAGTTAGTGGTAATTTGCGATTTCTTAAGGAGAAATCGCACAACTTGTGTGCGTGTTACATTGCATTTAAGAAATCGCAATTTGTGATTTCTTAAATGCTTACGCAAACTTAAGAAATCGCAAATTTAGCGATTCCTTAAGATTGCGAGGCTGAAATGCCTCATACATCTCCTTTTGCGATTTTGTATTTGCAAACGCTGTTTTTTTGCAATTCGCAGCGTTTGCCAATACAAAATCCTTTGATACATATGCCCCACAGTCTTCAGAAACTGGTTTTGTAAAGTAGCCTTTTGGTTGATTTCCTTCTTTATAAAAAATACATGACTTTTTCAGCATATTTTGTTGGGGGATAATGCGACAAAGTAAACGTTGGTATGAGAATTTTCCAAGAAAGAAAATGGGAGAATTTCTTATTTTTATAGTGATCAGTGCTCTAGTAAACTCTGGTGTCCTCAGGATTGGTGTGAGTAGATAAACCCTTCTGAAAAGGATTCTCTGGATCTCCTAAAATTCCTGTTGGCTTGTGTTTGATGTAAACATTGGGGCAAGCTGTTCCAGAGTTGAGGTCCTTCTTCTGAACTTTCATGGTCCACCAATAGTTGTGTCATAAAGTAACTTTTAGAGCAGCTTGTAAAGGATGCATCTACTACTTGGTGTTTGGGACCTCCCACCACCAACCTCTCTGGGACATGTGATAGGAGCTTGAGTGATGGACAACCAATGCAGGGCCGTAGACAACGGCTCTATGTAGTCCATGGTTTTGTGGACTTGTGTACTATCCTCGTCGATTCCAACTGAGACATCCAGATGTCTCTTTCTGGAGGCCTGAGTGGACTCCTCTCCGCTAATCTCTCCTGACTCCCCCCTTCTATCCTCCTGGATCCTGCTCCTTGATTATGTACCAACCATCTGTCCACACTCCTGTGTACTCTCTTCTGATACAAGTGTACATTTCTAGGGGAAATATCCGCAAACACAACCAATGAAAGTACTTTTTTCCCCCTGGACTGGCTAATCCAATTGGAATATATTCCTCACTCTAGCAATTTTTGCCACTACTTTTAAGGTTTCAGGCTTTTCCGAACACAGCAAACTGCCACAATAACCAGATCAATCCCAAAGTCTGCGAAGGATATTGAGTTTTCCTCACGGATGCAGGTTGCAAAAAAAAATGAATCAGTGTTGCTATGGAAAGATAGAAATTTATAAACAAACCCCAGACGACTGAGTCGATTGACAAGACTGTAAGCAAGTCCTCTGGGTGCGTCCGTGTCATTATCGTGCTTCAGATTCTGGGCATGGGTCAACTTAGGTTGGCCGCTCATACTTGTCCTTAGATGTCAAGCTTACATTACTTACTGGTAATTCCATTACTCCGAGACTTTACGTCTTCATTCCATTCATTACATAATGACTGGAACAAAGACCTAGATAAGGACACCTCCTTGTGTGAGCGTCATTCTCCATCAGTATGGTTTGCATTAATCTGAGGCGGTTGTCTACCAGTAGCTGATGATGCAAGTCAGCAGCGAGCGCAAGCGCTCGCGCGGTGGTAACTTATGCTTGCCTGATTGCGCGGAATGATTGAATCATAACAGACACTAATGCGTAAAGGCCATCAAGTCGCCCTTGGGGCAGCACCGCCAGCGACCTAATTGCGACAAATGTACTTACTTATCGGTGTACGCGCCGCATTATCCACTCTGGCAGGTCCAAGTTTGAGTTTACATCATGATCTGTGTCTTTTGAAAAGATCATTGTTTAAATATTTCCCGATTCGAGTTTTCTTCTCAGTTCCACTTTAAGGATACCCGAAGGCCACGCAACTGCACAGGGGCTTAGGTCGGTGAATGACTTTTTTTGCAACAAGTGCAACAGTGATGAGTTGTTCCTTTAAGTGGTACTATGTTATCACAGTTTCCTTCAGCAAGTCCTATTTTTGGGGGTTTTTTCAGTCAACTTCATTGTGGATTATTGTTTTTACAGTCCACAATAGGAAATTTGGAACTGCAAGTCCCAGGATCCAAAGTCTTTTTGGCTAAAAAATGATGCACTGTCCTAAAAACAAAATAGAAGTCAATAAGTATTCGACAAAAAACATAAGAGAAAAATCAAAACAAAAAAGATCAAACAAGTATTTCAAAGATGGAAACTAGATGGAATTCCGGGAGGGCATTTAAAGGATTGGAAAATTACCAAATAGGCAACAGCCCCCAACAAGCACTGCCAAAGCCAGTGGGTTTTAGATGTGCACTCAAAGGACGACAAAAGCGATAAAAATGCCTGCCACCGTGCAAAACAATAAAAAGGTTAATTTGTTTATACAATGTATGGAAAATATAAAGAATTGAATGTGTGCAGACAGACTATACCTTTCAGTTGTGAAACAGTCCTTTAGGCATTTCATTAGAGTTGGAAGGATACATTCAAACAGCCAATAGAAAGAAGGAGAGACTAAAATACTCCCATGGCTGAGATAAGATGTGATTGATAATATTTCAAGCTAAGGACTGAAGTTTCCTGTGCCAAAGAAGCCAATGGCTAAAAGAGGCTGGAGCGAAACCTCTTAGAGTATTTTTTTTTAACTTCTTAGAACACAGTTTATTTGATAATTAATGGTCACTGTTGCATGCATTGCTTAATTTCCACCTTTAGGATATTTTTTTTGAAATTTTTTATTGATGAACAAAACAGATTTGCTGACATCAGATATTAGTAATAATCTCACATTGTACCATTGACAAGGCAATATTACACTGGATATGGAAAACAAGGTTGCAATGCCCACCCATCTTTGCGGCATCCAAGTAACACATATCAAGTCCATGCCTCCATGTGTACCCATAACATGTCGGAGAGGTTAGTCACTTAGTTCAGGGTCAGAGGCTTCCGCTGGAGGGGAGCATATGTTGCCTCGGAATGCGTTCCATCTGCCCCTCTTAGAGTATTTATGTAAGGCAATATGTTGGCCATGAATGGTGGAACCCACATTTCATGTCAAGCCCAAAAACTGTCTGATGCCGCTGTTTAGTTTAAAAGGGCTCTTAAAAAAAAAGACAGATGGTCGCCATCAGACCTAGGACCCGCACCCACTCCCTCCAACCATTCCAGAAACTTCGAAATCATCGACAACAAGCTCACCATGAAGTCACAGATTAACACTATCTCCTCTGTCTGCTTCCTTACTCTGCGCATGCTACGTAAGATCTTCAAGTGGCTTCCCCTGCACACAAGATGCACCATGACATTGGCCTTCATCACCAGCAAACTGGACTATGGCAACGCCCTCTACGTAGGAATCACTGCACACCTTCTACAGAGACTTCATAACATACAGAACACTGCAGCCTGACTCCACCATGGCCTTCCCAGAAGAACCCTCATCACACCCGTCCTCCCCGTACAGAAGAGATGCCAATTCAAGCTGCTGACCCACGCACACAAGGCTCTACACAACCAAGGACCCATCTACATTAACCACCTCCTGAACTTCCACCAACCATCGAGAAGACTTCCCACATCACAGCAAAGACCTGGAACAGCCTCACCACGTACTTCTGGACCATCACCTCACTTCCGGAATTCTGAATAGTACTCAAGACCAGGCTGTTCGGATAAGCCTCCGGGGCCTGCAAACGCCTGGATACCTTATCAGGTGATTGGCCGTTCTTTATAAATCTGGTTGATTGATGTCTTTATTTAATGTTTTGTTATAAGGTATTGAGGTGTGGTACTGTGCTGTGGGCATGTTTGCAGCACCAATATTTTATAGTGGAGTGCATATGAGATTTCTTTAGGGTCAGGACGGGGTTAACAGAAGTTACCAGATACCAGATGAGGTGGAGTAACAAGTCAATTTCAGAAGCGTGAAGGGCAGAGGAGGAGTTGGACTAGTTTTCAAACCTCTGTGAGAGCGGGTATAGCCAATGGGTGTAAAGGTAAGCTTGGAGAGGTGAAAGCGAGTAGACATGGTGGTGCAAGAAGCTTGGGCGAGGCCTTGCGAGAGCGCTGTAGACAATGGGTGTGAAGGTAACCTTAGACAGCAGAAAGCAAGCAGACATGGTGGTGCAGGAAGCTTGGGCGATGCCTTGTGAGGATGGGTATAGCCAATGGGTGTTAAGGTAAGCTTCGAGAGAAGAAAGCAAGCAGACATGGTGGTGCAGGAAGCTTGGGCGAGGCGTTGCGAGAGCGGGTATAGCCACTGGGTGTAAAGGTAACCTTAGAGAGCAGAAAGCAAGCAGACATGGTGGTGCAGGAAGCTTGGGTGATGCCTTGTGAGAGTGGGTATAGCCACTGGGTGTAAAGGTAAGCTTGGAGAGGTGAAAGCAAGCAGACATGGGGGTGCAGGAAGCTTGAGCGAGGCGTTGCGAGAGAAGGTATAGCCACTGGGTGTAAAGGTAAGCTTGGAGAGGTGAAAGCAAGCAGACATGGTGGTGCAGGAAGCTTGGGAGAGGCGTTGCGAGAGCGGGTATAGCCACTGGGTGTAAAGGAAAGCTTGCAGAGGAGAAAGCAAGCAGACATGGTGGTGCACGCAGCTTGGGCGAGGCCTTGCAAGAGCGGATATAACCAATGGGTGTAACGATAAGCTTGGAGAGGAAAAAGCAAGCAGACATGGTGGTGAAGGAAGCTTGGGCGAGGCCTTGCGAGAGAGGGTATTAGCCAATAGGTGTAAAGGTAAGCTTAGAGAGGTGAAAGCAAGCAGACATGGTGGTGAAGGAAACTTGGGCGAGGCCTTCCGAGAGCACTATAGGCAATGGATGTAAAGGTAAGGTTGGAGAGGTGAAAGCAAGCAGACATGGTGGTGAAGGAAGCTTGGGCGAGGCCTTGCAAGAGCAATTTTAGCCAATGGGTGTAAAGATAAGCTTGGAGAGGTGAAAGCAAGTAGACATGGTGGTGCAGGCAGCTTGGGTAAGGCCTTGCAAGAGCGGGCATAACCAATGGGTGTAAAGATAAGCTTGGAGAGGTGGAAGCAAGTAGACATGGTGGTGCAGGAAGCTTGCGTGAGGCCTTGGGAGAGCAGGTATAGCCAATGAGAATAAAGGTATGCTTGGAGCAAGTAGACACAGTGCCACAGGATTCTTAGGAGAAAGTGATTCCAGCACCAATTATTATGAGTTCCAAATTATTTTTGCTCAAAGTTTCACTCAGGCAGTTTTGTTCTCATTACATCTTTAAATGTAATTTGGGGTTGTTTACTTTTGGGAATTTTATTTTTAGACGAAGCTCAACATGTTGAGGAAATTCCATAGAGGGTTACAATCCAAAACTTACAACCTTCATACCACCTTGAACAAGATAATGAACTGATTTGTGAATCGTGCTTAGGGTTTGAAACTCCTCCCCAGTTGTCGGAGTCATAAGGTATCAATATCTTCATTCATCTTTCTAGAGAAATGTCATCCTCAAGGGCTTAATTAGGACTGCTCCATTGTGCCACCTGGACTATTAATGAACTGAGGATGTGGGATCAGTAAATTCTGGAGGCCTTGTAAATTGACGAGACTGACACTTTATGTTCTAGGGAACTGGGACAAGATCCTAGCCTCTGGGAGAAGTTACGGGATGAGAATCATACATGTTCTACCAATACCACCCAGCACCTTATGCTAGTGACCATTTCCTCGCATTAAATGAAGGGTTCTGTCTTGACCGGCTAATGGTTGCTGTTAGGGAAACAATACTATACGGATGGTAGATGGTCGACAAGGAGTCAGTCCACGCATGGTGGACCCCTGCTTGTTAATTGCATACATTGGAGAAGTGGGGGCATTCTTTGGAATAACAGTCAATCGCTCTGGAACGAGTTGGGCTACCACTCGCAAGAGCCAAAGCCTCGCTGCCTTGCATCAGTCGGTGAAACCAAGAGTCTTATCTTGTTGTGTTACCAAGTATCATCATACCTGGCAACCTACCCTGACCATCTATTCCCAGTGCCGAAATCAATCGATGCAGGGACATTATCGGTTCCTTCCAATGATATCAATATTGTGGTCCCTTCTGAGTTCAATCTTCTCTGCATCTTTTCATCTGTCCTCTTCCCGCTCTCGGACTAGTGAGTCAACGCTACAACTGGACCCTCAATCCTCTACTGCGATGCATGTCTCTAGGTCTAATGACCCCTTTGAAACAAACCCGTCCTGTTAATACTTCAGTGTCTCTTCCTACTGCGCCTCTGCTTCCTGTACCTACCCCCGGCTTTCTCCCCTTCTTGATGCCGCTTTGTGTCCTTTGATGGAGGCTTTTCTCTCGGTTTTTTTCATTACTCTTTCTCCTTCTTGGTATCTTTTTGTGTCCTTTTCTGTGTCTGCTCGTTCTCATTTTCCATTATTTGCAGTGATCTCTATGAATGCTTCTTTTTGCTAGGCTCTGCTACCTTTGTTTTATTTTTGTTCTTGCTCCTTCTTGTGATCTCTGTATTTTGTTTTGCTGGGGCTCTGCTACCTTTGTTTTATCTTTGTTCTCCCTCCTTCTTGCTATTTCGTAGTTTTGCTGGCTCTGGGGCCGCTACTTTTTTTCTTGGTTTCTCTCCTTACGATCTGTAAGCTTTAACTTACAAATGCTTAACAATTACCCTAATATAATCTGCTCCCAATATTTTTCCAAAGCTCCCCACGTCCTTTGGAGGCCCACCCGAGTAGTGTCCATTAGAACAGTAACATTAGCGTAAAGTAAGGTAGCAATATCTTCTCGCTCCAGCCGCAAAGGTTATACATGAACTGCCATCAATGCCCTGAGCAGGTCATCAATGCCAACAGTAAGATCCAGTGGCTGAGGATACACCCCCGCTTTACCCCCATGGTGGTACATCCTGACAATGCCCCTGTGCCTCTAAACCAGGTCCTATGCCAGGTTCATCATGTGGTGCTCTGTTTGCAGCTGAACTTGTGGGCTGGGGCACCCCAAGCTTGACAGAATCCTAGAAGTACATCAAGTGTGGTTGTGAAATCAATGAGGGCATAATTGAACGGTCTAGTAAACTTTCCACTAGCTCTTAAACAAGCATTGGCAAAGTAAATTAGTCTGGCTCTAATGTACCAACACACGTAAACACCGGTGTTCACACATGCTGTTAGCATGTATTGCAAGCAGAGATGCTCTCAATCACCTTGAGCCCTGTTCCAATGGTCTTGCGAATGAAAAAAGAGTAGCAGAAAGGAACAACGGTTTTATTGTGTGTAGGAGGCACTCGGGCAAATAGAACTGATTGGGACAAACAGGGCGATAATTTGGTGCACTTTTCAGATGTAAAATATTCTTGCATGCTCTCCAACTGAAGCGCATCCTAGACGGAGGAATGATACATCACATGCCCAATAGCACGAGGATAGAGAGAAATACTCCTGAGAAATACTCCTGTGAGCGAAGCCACAACCCACTGTATAAATATTTGAAATAATTGTTAACATTACGTTCGATCAAGTCAAACCTTAAAAGAGAAAACCAATGCATGTGCGCGGTGGAGGCCACTCCAGTTATTCTGAAAGTCCTTTGCTAGCACACGAGCATTACAACGTTTGGCAAAGCCAATAGGCCTCCTCTATGTCTGTCCCGTGTCGTAAAGCATCACAGCTGCTGTGCAGCATACCCTAAAACAATAAAAAAAAAAAGGTGCAATGATGCAGCTGTCATGTCATTCTATGAGCATGCATGCTCACACATTCAGCGCGCATGCTCGTGCCAACAAAAGTACAAGGAAGGGTTTATTTCTTTTTCTTTGATGATTTGAGATGAATCTGTAAATTGTTGTAAAAAGTAGCGTATCACAAAAGCACTTCTTTAAAACTTTGCGCTTTAAAAAACATTTTAAACAGATGATGGGAATGTATGGAGTGGGGAGGTGTAGTAACACGGCGGGCTGGGGAGAATCAACTCGTCGGGCGGGGGAAGCAACACGAGGGAGAGAACATGGGGCAAAGGGAGAAATACACATGTAAAAGAGAACAACATGGAGCGTGGATGCGGGAAGCACGCGAGAAAGAGAGCAACACAAAAGCAAGTGTGGGCTGAGAAGCACATGAGCAAGAGAGCAACACGCAAGCAAGTGTGGGCTGAGCAGCACATGGGCAAGAGAGCAACAGGCATGCAAGTGTGGGCTGAGAAGCACATGAGCAAGAGAGCAACACGCAAGCAAGTGTGGGCTGAGAAGCACATGAGCAAGAGAGCAACACGCATGCAAGCGTGGGCTGAGAAGCACATGGGCAAGAGAGCAACACGCAAGCAAGTGTGGGCTGAGAAGCACATGGGCAAGAGAGCAACAGGCATGCAAGTGTGGGCTGAGAAGCACATGAGCAAGAGAGCAACACGCATGCAAGCGTGGGTTGAGAAGCACATGAGCAAGACAGCAACACGCATGCAACTGTGGTCTGAGAAGCACATGGGCAAGAGAGAAGCACAAATGCAAGCGTCGGCTGAGAAGCACCTGGGCAAGAGAGCAGCACAAAGGCAAGCGTGGGCTGAGAAGCACCTAAACAAGAGAGCAACATGCATTCAAGCGTGGACTGAGAAGCACCTGGGCAAGAGAGAAGCACAAATGCAAGCATGGGCAGAGAACCACATGGGCAAAAGAGAGCAACACGCATGCAACTGTGGGCTGAGAAGCACCTGGGCAAGAGAGAAGTACGAATGCAAGCATGGGCTGAGAAGCACCTGGGCAAGAGAGCAACATGCATTCAAGCGTGGGCTGAGAAGCACCTGGGCAAGAGAGCAACATGCATTCAAGCGTGGGCTGAGAAGCACCTGGGCAAGAGAGCAACATGCATTCAAGCATGGGCTGAGAACCACATGGGCAAAAGAGAGCAACTTGGAGGGAGAGAGAAAAGCACGTGAGGGAGACTGCTGTAAAACACATACACTCCCATGGAGTCCTTAAATAAAAAGACATAAGCATTAGCAAGGCCAACAGGCCTCACCTTAGCGACTGTCTGGTTTGCCAATGCTTTTTGGTGGTCCTGAACAGGATTGATCAAAAGCACAATGCTTTGCTGATGCTGTTCAGGATCTTCACAAAAAACAAAACCAGGAGGAATTTTGGGGAAGGAAATGTTTGGAGCACAAGTCTATTGCAGCTCTACTTTGTAGAAACATGCTGAATTTTAACGTCTGTTTTTGCAAGCGTCTTAGAGCTTGCGCTGGCCCTGGTAGGTCTGTCACAAGTTGTGTGCTGTGATCTCTTGATGCTGGAAACATTTATGGATGTAAGATTTGGTGCAAGATGTAAATGATACATTCGCACTAGGGGCCTCATTGATGGCAGTTTGGAGTAGGGCAGCTACCCTACGCTACCCTACCCTACGCTACCCTACGCTACCCTGCACTACCCTACGCCACAGTGAAAGGGAAGGAATGCACTGTATTTAAGCAATACGGTGCAGTCCTGTCCTCTCTGCCTGTGCTGGTGCCGTTTTGGCACCCTATTGCCAATGTAGGCATTGCACCATGGTGCAAGGGTACCTTTGTTGCAGGCAGGATATTTTTCTGCAGGAAATTGCACCTTCCTGCACAAAAACAATCCTATGAGGCGTTTTCCTCTTTCTATGTGTGCTTCAGAATGCAGCACACTTGGAAAGTGGAAACATGAGCAGGAATTTACATATTTCTCCTTGTTACGCCTCACCTCGGGAGGCGTACAGATTTGGCACTTCCCCAGGTTTATATTAGTTTGTAAATCTGGGGCAGCGTTAAATGCCATGGATGTTGCCTGAGAAAACCCACCACAATGCCCATGGAACGCCTCCTCGGTGCAGAGTAAAGCAACGCAGTGATTCGCATGGCTTCATAAATCTTTATGAGAGCCCTGCGTCACGCATGTACCACGCAAAAGTGATGCAGGGTTCTCATACATAAGCCCCCAGGAGGGGGCGGACCGCACCCCTGCATCTTCCCACCGGCACTGCTGATTAATATTCATTTCAGGAGGCAGTGAGGCCTGGAGTGGGCTTCATAAGAGCTGACGCTCTTTTCACTCTGTCGGTGTTCGTGAAGAGCTTGGCTGCACTGTGCATTATATATGTTTGAGAAGAGGAGGAAACGCTGGTTAATGAATACAGAACTGGTTAAAATGTCAGTTTTAGATGAGAGTAATTAAAAGTAGTCTTTTAATTGGCATGGAGTAAGTAGGCAATACCGCAGACCTCAGCACTTTACGCGCAGCTGGCTTTCCTATGCATTCCTAGAGATTATGGGGCATATCAGCAACGAGGCGATATAAAATTATCGCCTCTTTTGCGTCTGTTTTCGGGTGAAAAGCGGCGATAATTTTATCGCCTAATTAGCAAGGTCACGCTGTTGCGTGAAACCTTGCATTAGCACCCATATTCTTAATGCCCAGCTTTGCATCTCTAATGAGATGCAAAGTGGGCGTTCCTGACCTGACATGACTGGAGAAATGTCGCTAAGCGACATTTCTCCTATCATCAAGCCCCACGCTATGAAGCATAGCGGCAAGAAAAGTAGCGATAGCCCCTGTTATCGCTACTTTCCTTACGCCTGCTTCAGGACTGACTTAGCCATGATATCCTATGGAGGGTGGATATCATGGCTAAGTATGTGAGGCCCTATCATCAAGCTAACGCCAAACTTCGTGAGATTATCGCTGGGTTTCCAGCGATAATTTCACGTTTGGCAGTTAGCGCTAGGATTTTTATCGCTTTTGAGATAAGCGTTGCTAATAGCACGCTATATCAGCGATAAAAATCCACGTTAGCCGGCGATAATTATCCTAGCGCTAAGTGCGCTTAGCGATAATTATCGCCGGTTGTTTCTGATATGCCCCTAAGTGCTGGATACACTAACCTGCCATGCATAATATCTAGAGGTGTTTTGAGCCACTGAAGGATGCACAGCTAGTGGCTAAACTGGGAAAACTGGGATCAAGCCCAACTTCCCTGCTTGACTAAGCTGTGTGATCCTAGACAAGTACTTAGTGGCATATCAGCAACGAGGCGATATAAAATTATCGCCGCATTTGCGTCCGTTTTCGGGCGAAAAGCGGCAACAATTTTATCGCCTAAATAGCAAGGTTACGCTATCGCGTGAAACGTTGCATTAGCGCCCATATTCTTAACGCCCAGCTTTGCATCTCTAATGAGATGCAAAGTGGGGGTTCCTGACCTGACATGACTGGAGAAATGTCGCTAAGCGACATTTCTCCTATCATCAAGCCCCACGCTATGAAGCATAGCGGCAAGAAAAATAGCGATAACCCCTGTTATCGCTACTTTCCTTACGCCTGCTTCAGGACTGACTTAGCCATGATATCCTATGGAGGGTGGATATCATGGCTAAGTTTGTGGGGCCCTCTCATCAAGCTAATGCCAAACTTCGTGAGATTATCGCTGGGTTTCCAGCGATAATCTCACGTTTGGCAGTTAGCGCTAGGATTTTCATCGCTTTTGAGATAAGCGTTGCTAATATCTCAGCGATAAAAATCCACATTAGCTGGCGATAATTATCCTAGCGCTAAGTGCGCTTAGCGATAATTATCGCTGGTTGTTGCTGATATGTCCCCAAGTAACCAAGCCTCCTTTTTGCTCATTATCACATATAAGAGCACCTTCAAATGTGTGAGTTCAGAATGTGCAATGTACGAAAATGTCTTCTGCTTGATTTAATAAACGTTAATGTGTCTGTGTATATAATAAGAATCTAGGCCACGTATAGGGTACATATGACTAATGACTTGCCTCTCAGTTCACTAATAGCTTTTTCATAATGACAGGAACATTTAGCAGTTTCTGTTTAAAAGCTCACACTCTTAATAAATACTTCTAAATGCAGAGATATGATCTGATGTACGAAGGTTATCTTTTGCATGTTAATGAATTGTGGGGCTGATTTACCAGCCCATTGCACCAGTGGTGCGTAATTTTTGTTCGACACACTGGCGGCACAGTGTGCCTGCCCATATTTACAAGGCCACGTAAAGCCACCCTGCATGGCTTTTCATGGCCTTGTTAATATGGCCCCCTTTCACACAGAGTAATGCTTCCACGCAACAACCATGGAATCTGACGCATTCCCAGATTTTTCCACCACAAAAGAAGGGGCGAGAGGATCATCTCCTCTTCCATCCTCCTCCCTATAATTAAACACATATCACAAATAGAGGAAAAGGAGGGAGTTAAAGTGTTCTCTTAAGAACAGAAACAATATTTAAGGAAAAACGCAGGTTTTTTAAAATGCCCTTACCCGCCAATAGTGTCATGCTTAATCATAGGGCTGCCACAACATCCCAGCGTAGACCAACACCTAGGATGGAGCAAAAGGAGTGGGAAGATGATGCAAACAAAAATCATGGGATCCATGCAGCAGAACAACAAAAATAGAATGTTAAAACTATCTCAGGGATGCCCTCAATTAGTCTTTATTCTTCGACTCCCCGGATAGGATCAAAATAGACAAATGGGGATGATCCAGAGGGTAATTGGTGCCCCTACATCCCTCTTTCTAATGAGCAGTAAAGAGGGATGAAGGGGCACTCATTACCCTCTGATTTTTATTTGCATCGTCATCCCCCTCCCTTAGCTCCATCCTAGGCATTGGTCTACACAGGAATGTTGGAGCAGCCCTATGACAAAGCATTCCACTATTAGTGGGTGAGGGCATTTTTAAAAACCTTGCGTTTTTCATTTAATATTGTTTCTGTTCTCAAGAGAACACTTTAACTCCTTCCTCTGTTTGTGGATATAAGTATTCCCAGATTCACAAGGTTTTGTAAACCTATGAATGTGTCAGAGTCCTGCACAGGGGCGACATAAGGGAGGAGCAGAAGGAGAAAAACCTTTATTTCTCCTTGTTATTAGCACAAACAGAAAGAGAGAAACACCTCTTGTAATTGTTTTTGTGCTGGAAAGTGTGCCTTCCTGCACAAAACCAATCACTCTTACAATGCAGACACTCTTGCACCATGGCGCAAGGGTTCCTGCGTTGGCGCATGGCAGCCCAGTTTCCACCAGTGACGGGGGAAAAGGGCAGGAATGTGCTGTATCTTCTGCACACTGCGCATTCCTGCCCTTTTCTTTTGTTGCGCGGCAGCGCAGCAGGAAGGCTTGCTGCGCGGCCTTGCATCAGAATATTGTAAAGGAGGCCCAATGTTTTTAAATTTTGAATACACCTTGCCATATTTTAACAAGATGTTTGTTTTGTGATTTTTCATGCCACATCTTTTCAAGTCTGGTCTTGGGCACGGCCTCTTAGAAACAAAGTTGCTCCTTGCCTCGGTTCTGCCTCCTAATTTGTTGGCTCGGCCACCTCATATGAATCACGGGCAGGCCTGACTGAGCAGGTGAGACTGTGGTGGTAAGCACTGCTATCAATGGGGATTGGTGAGCGCTGTTATTGAAGAAATTTGGTGGGCGCTATTATCGAAGGAGTTTGGTGGGCGCTGTTATCGAAGGGGTTTGGTGAGCGCTGTAATTGAAGGGGTTTGGTGGGTGCTGTTATCAAAGGGGCTAGGTTTGGTGAGCGCTGTTATCGAAGGGGTTTGGGGAGCGCTGTTATCGAAGGGGTTTGGTGATCGCTGTTGCCGAAAGGGTTTGGTGAGCGCTGTTACCAAAGGGGTGTGGTGAGCGCTGCTATCGAAGGAGTTTGGTGAGCGCTGTTACAGAAGGGATTTGGTGAGCGCTGTTATCAAAGGGGTTTGGCGAGCGCAGTTATTGAAGGGGTTTGGCGAGCACTGTTATCGAAGGGGTTTGGCGAGTGCTGTTACTGAACGGGCTTGGCGAGTTTTGTTATCGAAGGGGTTTGGTGAGCGCTGTTATCCAAGGGGTTTGGCAAGTGCTGTTATCGAAGGGGTTTGGCGAGTGCTGTTACTGAACGGGCTTGACCGAAGGGATTTGGTGAGCGCTGTTATCGAAGGGGTTTGGCGAGTTTTGTTATCGAAGGGGTTTGGTGAGCGCTGTTATCCAAGGGGTTTGGCAAGTGCTGTTATCGAAGGGGTTTGGCGAGTGCTGTTACTGAACGGGCTTGACCGAAGGGATTTGGTGAGTGCTGTTATCGAAGGGGTTTGGCAAGTGCTGTTATCGAAGGGATTTGGTGAGCGCTGTTATCGAAGGGGTTTGGCAAGTGCTGTTATCGAAGGGGTTTGGCGAGTGCTGTTATCGAAGGGATTTAGTGAGCGCTGTTATCGAAGGGGTTTGGCGAGTGCTTTTATCGAAGGGATTTGGTGAGCGCTGTTATTGAAGGGGTTTGGCGAGCGCTTTTATCGAAGGGGTTTGGTGAGCGCTTTTATCGAAGGGGTTTGGTGAGCGCTGTTATCGAAGAGGTTTGGCAAGTGCTGTTACTGAACGGGCTTGGTGAGTGTTTTTATCAAAGGGGTTTGGTGAGCGCTGATACTGAAGGGGTTTGGTGAGCGTTGTTACCTAAGGAGTTTGGGGAACACTGTTATCAAAGGAGTTTGGTAAGCGCTGTATTGAAACTGTTTTTCTCCCAGTGGTGTAACGCAAAATGATGCCCAGGGCCGAACTGGACCTAGTGGGCACCGGGCGTTTCCCTGGTGGGCCGGAAGGGTGGGGGCTGGCCCGAGGGGGCTGTTTTTAGGTCTCGCCTGATCCAGCGCTTGCACTGGCCTGGCCGGGACATTTTGTATGCGGGTTTTCCATGTGCTGCCTGTGGCCTAAAGCCTGCGTGTACGTGAGCATGCACGCGCGCAGCCGCCATGTGTACCTCTGCCATGCTTGATCGCGTCCGCAATCACTTTCACTTTCGCGGGCCGCGAAGCTGTGTCATTTTCACGGCCGCGCGGCCAATGCTTGTTTTAAGTGTGTTCTTTAACAATCACTCTTACCTTACCTGTCTCTTGGACTGCATCCCCGGAATGTCTCTTTCTGACTCTTAGCGCATATCTTCACTCTGTCTCTTTAGCGTGTTCTTTCCAATCACTCTCCTCTTCCTGCACAACTTCGCCCATTGTCTTCCCATATCTTTCTTCCTATTGCATGCAAAGTCTGTCTCTTCCCGTCTCTTGCTTTAGTACTAGTATCTCTCTTCCCAACCCTGCCCCCCTCTACTGCTCTCTTTGTAGCCTTATTCCTCCTCAAACTGCCTCTTTCTGCGACCCTTTCCCACCCCCTCGGTTTCTAGGTTGCCTTTTACAATCTTGACTTTTCCCTTACGGTTCCGTCTCTTGCTGCAGCACCTTTCCTCCCTAGTGTGTTTTCCGATTTCTTTTGCCATTTCCGGAAGCTTCCCTCTTTAACTCTCAGCGTGTTCCATCCTCTCTCCCTCTCGCTTCTCTTCCTCCTAAGTCTGCCTCTTTACTCTCCCCTTCGGGATGTCCTGCCTTCTTCCCTGCGTCTCACCTGTGCACGCCGGGGTGGCCGTCTCTCTGGTTTGCACTCTCTGAAGGGATGTCTGGTCTCGCCCTCATGGAGGGTCCGCGGGCGGGTTTAGGTGGTCCTGGAGCTGTGATTGGCTGGCGTTGCTGATTCAGTGTTTCTAGGATACTGGCGTAAGGGCAAGGACGTCAGCAGGTGGGCACTCTGCAAGCAGGAGACATCCTGGGAACACCTGGCACTGTCGCACCGAGAGACACACCCACCGCTCTGCGGATGCACTTCATCCCTCACCTGTTATAGCCCTGCTCTCCCAGGACTGACCCCGTTACCCGAGAATTGGGAGAGGATGTGGCCACACGGCCAGAGCTGCCGATTTTGGAGCTGGGGGACCAGGTTCGAGCCTCGGTGTCAGCTCATCATTCTGTGATTCACTTAATCTCCCCATGCCTCCCAAAAAAACGGACGTGTCCTTGTGTAACGTATCTGGTGCTCATTTAAAGCACTCCAATACCTTCGGGTCGAGTTCGCGCTATATAAATCTGAAAAAAATAAATAAACAAACGAAAAGCACCGCCTTAGCACCCCGATCACTCGGGATCCCTGCAATACCAGACCGGTCGACCTCTCACTCTCCTGTCCTCAAGCAGGGCAGAACCTTCCCGTTCTTTGTGCTCCCTGTATTAGGCTTATGCTTCAGCACTCGCTCTGTCCCGGTGCAGCCCTCAATGTGTCGAGTCAGAAGTGACTGTTTAGTCAGGTCTGTGGCGCAACAGTCTGTTTAATCACCTAGCTGGTGTGAAATCAAATTGGTAAAGGATCGAGCAAATTACATGTGCATGGCCAGTCCATTACCTGCTTGTCATCCCAAAAGGGATGAGGGATTAGTTCTAATTTTTACCATTAGCTCTTGCAATCTACTTTTTTTTTTAAAAGCTCAGTCATTGCAAACTCATTTTACCTTGTTTCTCTGAGCCATGCAGAATCTTACCATTCTCTCCCACCCACCAACCGACCAACTTTTAGCAGGGATCAGGAATCCTGATGATGATGTACCTCACCCTCTTATCCCTCGCGTCACTGAATTACATATGTTGTTTCCCCCATCTCATATGCTTTCTTATACTAGCAAAAGGTGTCACAATTCTGATAATTCATACCTCACTGTTCCTTTGTAGAAATAAAATGTCATTCTATTCGCCTCCTAATTCTACAACATCATCTTCTTTGCCCTTCTTCACATACAATCTGAAGGTTATGTTGAGCAATGTGAGATCAGTGGCAAAACATATCCTTCAAATTGCTTATCTCTGTGAATCTCCAAGTCTTGATCTCTGTTGCTTAGCTGATACTTGGGTACAGGGATGTTCAGATAACATATTGCATGAACTATTGCCAGCTTAGCTACCTATTAGATCTTGAGAGGTGCTTAAGCTAATAAACCCAGAAACCCAAAGGCAGGGTATCCGTTCTTTGTAAGAAGAACACAGATATTGACTCAAAACGTTTTCAAAGAAGATTTGAAGGAGAGGTTTGTGCACGCAAATGCAAAACTGGGTGCATAACAATAAATAGGCTTTGATTTTATCGCCTCTCCCCCGCACCACACAGAATTTTCTGCCTTAGTCTCCACTTCCAATAAAGAAGGTATAGCATGTACCACCCTTGATAATGATCATTCCATTGTTCTGGGCAACTTCAACTATCATTTAGAAAGCCCAGTTGAAATAGAAAATTGTATTTAAAAAAGCTCAAGATTTGCAATCTTACACTTATGAACAAAGAACCACTTATCTTCCAGTACATTTATATGCACTTTTTGCCTCTTCTGACATAGGGTGCACCATGAACCTTTGTATATTGTTACCAAGCTAGACCATCACAAAGTCTTTTTCACTCTCAAAACATATAAACCAATGAAAGCCAAAGGAAGGAAGGTCCTAACAACAGATGCTTCCCTAACCATGGAGCAAGTGATTTAATTACATATATCCTTACCACCAACTCCACTGCAGTCAATCCAAGTGACCTACATTGTGCTTTAACTGCTTTTAATACAAATCTAACAAATTACTTTGACGAGACATTACCCATTAAGTCCCGTGGATACATCAGAAATCTTTCTTACACGAACACCCCTTGGTTTACACTTGAACTAAACACCTGTTAACTCAAAGCCAGGACAGCAGAAAGGAAATAATGCCCAAATTACACCAATGAGGCAAAACAACTTTATATCATGGCAATAGCCTCATACAAACAACACATTTATTTGGCCAGATAAATCTACTATTTCTACCACCTTGTGCAAGCATCCAACACATGGAAAGAGAGCTTCAGTATGATTGTAAACTTGGTGTCCTCTCTAAAACATGATAATGGATTAGTGCCATGGCAAGCTCTGTGTGGTAAGCTGCCACAGTTTCTTGCCACCAAGACAGAGACCAATAATAGTTTGAAACACCTTCAAGCATGCTTCAGAATGATCTGGTCATGGCACATACCTGGCACTTACTTTGGCCCTGGATGATCTCTGGAGGCTTGTGGACCATAGTTTGCAAGGCACTGTGGTCCTTTTGAACATTTCTATAGCCTTAGATACCATTGACCAATCGCTGTTGCATTCTAGATTGGAAGAGATTAGCCTCAATAAGATGACCCAAAAATAGCCCACTCATTTTTGACAGATTATGCCCAGACAATTTTCTGCTTTCAAGCCAGCTTCAAGTTGGGTTAAATATGGAGTTCCCTAGGATCTGTACTTTCCCCTCTATTTTTTATATTTATATGTTACTGTTAGCCGTTTGCTATATACTAAGGGAGTACATTTTTCATCTAAGCAACCCTTTTTAGGTCTCGCCTGACCCAGCGCATTCGCTGGTCTGGCGAGACTTTTTGTGAGGGTTCCAAAAAATGCTACCATGGCCAGCCTAGAGCTACAGTGCATGTGCGCGAGCGCGCGCTTAGGAGCAGAGGCTGGCAAATCTCGTCATGCTCATTAAGCGCCCGCGATCACTTTCACTTTTGCCCGCCATCACTTTCGCGGCGCCCCTTTAATGTTCTCGTTCAAAGAACATCAAACATCAAAGAACATGTTGTGTTAATGCTTTGCTGCGCCCGTTTGACTTAAAATGTGCTTTCTCTTTCCACAAACTCGATGTTTGTGTTCCTTTATTTTGAGATGCTTTTAGTATTACTGTTTTGTGACTTAAAGAACATTAAGGAAATGTTACTGTGAAACTGGACAACGTTCACAGTGTTTATTTCTGATCGCAGCGACTGCTTCATGTCCGTTGCACCATTCAGGGAGTCCTTTCGTTGGCGCTTTCATGAGGACATGATGAGGAAGCTGGAAACTTTTGGCACATTCTCTTTAAAAGCACAGCATGTTGGCGACTGGTTAATCGATTAGACCTATGTAGCGCTTTAGATCTCAAAGCGCTATGGTGGGTGCAGCAGTTACAACTCATGAAATATGGGGTGCAACTCACAAGGAGGGGGCAAGTTTGAGTGCACATTGGCTGCAATCGAACTCTTAAGATGATGGGCTGTGTGTATCCATTATCAGCACTTAGTCTTCGCTAAGCGATCTTGTTTGTTTTGTTGTTGTGTTAATGCTTTGCTGCGCCCGTTTGACTTAAAACGTGCTTTCTCTTTCCACAAACTCGATGTTTGTGTTCCTTTATTTTGAGATGCTTTTAGTATTACTGTCACACACACAACCACAACCACACACACAACCACACACACAACCACACAAACAACCACAACCACATGCACAACCACACACACAACCACAACCACACACACAACCACAAACACAGACACAACCACACATACAACCACACACACACACACATACACACAACCACACACATACAGCCACACCCACAAGCACACAAACACACACACAACCACACCCACAACCACACACAACAACCACACAACCACACACACAACCACACACACAACCTCACACAACCACACACACAACCACACACACACAACCACACACACACGTACAACCACACAACCACACCCACAACCACACACACACAACCACACACACACACACAACCACACCCAATGACACAAACACACACACAACCACAACCACAACCACACACACAACCACACACAACCAACACAACCACACAAACACCCACACACAACCACACACACAACCACACAACCACACACACAACCACACACACACAACCAACCACATACAACCAACCACATACACACACACAACCACACACACAACCACACTCACAACCACACATACAACCACACACATACAACCACACACACACACAACCACACACACAACCACACACGCACAACCACACACACACAACCACACACACAACCAACCACACACACACATAACCACACACACACATAACCACACACACACACACACACACAACCACACACAACCACAACCACACACACAACCACACACACACACACAACCACACACACACACAGCCACACACACAACCACATAACCACACACACAATCACACACACACAACCACACACACAACCAACCACACACACACAACCACATATACAACCACACACATACAACCACACACACACACACAATCACACACACACAACCACACATACAACCACACACACACAACCACACACACAACCACACACACAACCACACACACACAACCACACACACAACCACACACACACATAACCACGCACACACATAACCACACACACAACCACACACACACACAACCACACCCACAACCACACACACACACAACCACACACACAACCACACAACCACACACACACAACCACACACACACACACACACAACCACACACACACACAACCACACACACACAACCACAACCACACACAACCACAACCACACACACAACCACACACACAACACACACAACCACACACACAACCACACACACACACACACACAACCAACCACACACACACAACCAACCACACATACATGAACACACACAACCACACACCCACACACACAAACACACACACACACAACCACACACACAACCACAACCACACACACAACCACACACACACAACCACACACACAACCACACACACAACCATACACACAACCACACACAACCACACACACACAACCACACACACACAACCACACACAAAACCACACACAACCACACACAACCACACCCACAACCGCACCCACACTCACAACCACACACACAACCACACACACACAACTACACACACAAACACACACACAACCACACACAACCACACACACACACAACCACACACACAACCACACACACACACAACCACACACACACAACCACACACACACAACCACACACACACACAACCACACACACAACCACACACACAACCACACACAAACACACACAACCACACAAACACAACCACCCACTCACACACAACCACACACACACACACACACAACCACACACACACACACAACCACACACACAACCACACACACACACACACAACCACACAAACACAACCACCCACTCACACACAAACACACACACACAACCACACACACGCACACAACCACACACACAACCACACACACAACCACACACACACACACACAACCACACAAACACAACCACCCACTCACACACAACCACACACACACAACCACACACACGCACACAACCACACACACAACCACACACACAACCACACCAAGCATTGGCATAGCCAATAGTTCTCGCCTTTGGGACCCTATAAGTGTTTAGCCACACAACAGTTGATGTGGTTGCACCAAGGATATTGTGCTGCATAACTAAATACTTAGAAGGTCCCAAAAGCGAGACCTATTGGCTATGCCAATGCTTGTTGTTACTGAGGGCCGGTTTTGTGCTGTGGGCCAGTGAAGCGGAGTTGCCAGGGCTGTTTTTCGTTCCCAGTCCAGCCGTAATGATGCCCCCTTTCAACCGTAAAATGTGATGAAGGGTCCCGGAGTCTCACATTTCTCCCAGATATTCACTGGCCTTGTGCCTGAATGGGGGGCCCATGAAGGTTGGGCCCCCCCTATGCACAGGGGCTGCAGTAGCCTTTGTTACCCCTCTGCTTCCTCCCCCTTGTTTGTCAGAAATTGAAAATGTGACTTTAGAACTTGAATGCACGTGCCAGAATCCCTGCGAAATAAAGCAACGGTAATGTGACGCACTGTGGAAAACGACAAGGCGCGGCTGCTCGCGTGCTCTTCCAGGTGGGGCCAAGGTCACTGAGGTTCAAACGCAAGAAAGAACGATAGCTCTGTGGGTGAAGGCACCTGCAACCCAAACCTGCACACGTTTTCCAGTGAGCAGGATTACATTTCGACCCATTGAACGTAGCCTTACTGCCTTCCAAAATTCATTGATGACACCTGTTATAAATGTATAATGATTGTCACTAATATTTCTAATTCTAAACTTCGACAGGGCAGTCACCACAAATTGAATTTACTCGTGTTGCATCAATGATTCATCAGTCTTTATTACTCAATGCGATGTTATCGTCTTCGGAAAGATGTCTGGCTGTGTCGACCTCTGTCAAATTGGAAACCTATCAGTTATCCAGCTGTGATTGTGATATATTATTGATCTTAACAACAACCGTATCATAGCGGCCGTTAATTAAGTCAAAAACAGAAAGAAACCTTAATTTATTTTATGAAACACTTATTTTGTCCCGACTAAAACAGCCCCTCCGCTGCCTCCACCTTTTCACAAATGGATCGTGCACACATCTGGGGCCAGATGTACGACCTTTTTTTGAGGTCGCAAATGGGTAATCGGACCATTTGCGACCGCAAATTGGTCTGCCCCATGTACAATGCCTATTTTGCGAGTCTGTAACCTATTACCGACTTGCAAAAAAGGGTTTGCGACTCTATAGGAGGGGGCGTGCCAAAAGTGTCCCTTCCTAATAGTGTGTGGTGTGAAGTATGGGTAATCCACAGTGTAGGCTTTTGAATAAAGTTTTATTGAAGATATTTCACGTTGATATGCTGCCAGTGATTCGCACTTCAATGCAAGATTGTTTTGCAATTGCTGTCGCAAAATACTCTCAATTTACCACCTACTTAAAGTAGGTGGTAAGCCACTCACAAACCGTAAGGGGTCCCCTTCCCCTTTGGGAATGGATGCGTAAATATTGTTCAAGAGCAGGCAGTGGTCCCAAGGACCACACCTACTCTTAAATGAAATGCATCCCGTTTTCCTTTAAGGAAAATGGACTGACTTTAAAAAACAAAACTGATTTATTTAAAAAGCAGTCACAGACATGGTGGTCTGTTGACCCCAGAAGGCCACCATCCCTGGGAGTGCTAGCCATTCCCCATTGGGTCGCAAATTGCACCTGCCTCATGAATTTTAATGAGGCATGTAATGTGCGACCCCATTAGGAATCGCAAACAGTGTCTGAGACACTGTTGTACATTACATCTTGTGTCGTAAATTGTTAGGGTCGTACATCTGGCCCCTGGTGTGTGGATACTGGCAACTCACACTACTCTAGCGTGTCTTTTTATTTGGAGACTAGGGTCTCAATGTCTGTCATTATGTGGCACCATGGCGGCAGTAGTCAAAGCATTGGCAAAGTCAATAGTGCGAATGTGCTTAAAAACAACAATAAGGGAGTGGGTTGTGGGTAGTAGGGGGGCAACGGTAAGTGAGGGCGGCCATGGAGAAGCTGGACAGAGGGAGGGGGAGCAGCACAAGGGGGAGAGCAATGAAGGTGGAGCCCAGACTGGGGGATAGATACACACAACGGTGAATGTGGATGGCAGAAGTAGATGGGTCAGAACGCCACGGCAGGTTGGGGGGGGTGAGAAACAAATGTTGTACATCACCAAGGTGGGGTGGGAGAGGTACATGAGGGAGAGGGCTGTAAAACAATCACACTCTTGTAGAAAGCTTAAATAACAAGAAAAAAGTACCACCTGAAAACAGAGCAATGGAAGGACCACAGCAAAGGGACCATGCCAGTGCTTAATTTGTATGTATGTATATATAAAAATACAAATAAAAGAACCAGGGCCTCCTCAAGAGGCCAATGCAGCTTGCACCACCCATTGCCCTTGCCAGTGCTGCCATTGACAATACCAACACAACTGCTAACCATCACACTTCTACAAGTAAGACAATTCAGATCATTCTTCATCTCTCAATGGCAGGCATTACTCATTTCAAATATATATTAAATTATTAAACCATTGTTGTGCTCATTTTGAAATTAGAAAAACAGCGCCACCATGTGGTGGACTGTAAGAAGTGCTGGTGTTGAAAATAAAGTGCCAGTGCCAGCACCGGAAAACACCAGCTCAAATTAAGCACTCGTCCATGCTCCAGGGGAGGGACAACCCCAAGAATAGGAAGTGAGGTCCACACACATTGACAAATTAGAAGCAAGTAAATGAGAAGGACAAATAAGAGTGACAATATAGCAAGGCAATAGTTAGCAATGGGTGGCAATAGTTAGCAATGGGTGGGCAATCAGCCCAGATAAGCTCTTGGTAGGCTCCGCCATATAAAGAGGTTTGCTAATAGCATTGTAAGATTGTCGCACGTTGGGATGACACTACGGTTTCAGACCTGTTCTTTCCTTTTAAAATACATTTTTTACCAGGCTTTTTAGGCATGCTGGCTCAACAGAAGCAAAAAAGAACTACAACTCCCAGAAAACACTTCAATAATAAATACAACCCAGATCTGATAACTTAATGTCCTGCCAAAAGGAGGGATCTGGCTTCCTGGGTGTTAAGCCAGAGCAGGCTTGTTTTATACTGAATGCAAAGGAGGCTCTTACTTTAGTGGAAATTCACGTTCTTAACTCATAAAAAGTTAATTTGACATAAGTGTAATACACACTTTTATATAACAAAAAGTTAGTTTAACATCATAGGTGAACTGAGTTAGTTTGAGTAAAGTCCTAGATATGGGTGGAAGAAATGAAAGAAGCAGATAAGAGATCGACTTTGGGAATCCAGTAATTTGTTAGATATGAGAAACAATTTTGTTAGTCGGTTTATTTGTCTTATCCATGGTCTTGTGCGTTGTGTAGTTGTGAGTAGATAATTTTGAAGAACCTGTGTCTGCTGCCTTGCCACAAAGCTGTGCCTCGCCCTGAATAGACCGCGGACCCATCTTCTGCTGGCCTTTGTCCCTTTGGTCTTACACTTCTTGCAGGATTAACTTGGATGCTAAGATCACATTTCTACAAAACAAAGGGGCATATGTACAAACCCCTATCGCCGCAGGAACGCCACTTTTTCTGACGTTCCTGTGGCGATAGGGGCTTTGCTTTATTTACAAGGCAGCGTTAAGCCACTTAACATGGCTTAATGCTGCCTTGTAAATAAGCACCCTTTCACGCTATGCTTAGCGTGAATGAGATGGGCAGTGAGTTTTGTGGTGGGCGTTCCACCACAACACCCATTACAAGGGTGGCGTAAATAGGAGGCAGCGCGAAAATTAAGACCAGGGAAAACCTGGTCCTAGCTTTGCAAAACGTGGAGAAATGCTTTATTTCTCCTCGTTTTTGCTTTTTCCATGTGTGCTGCCTTGTGCAGCACACATGAAAAAAGCAAAAGGCCTTGGATTGTTTATGTTCAGGAAGGAGACCCTTCCTGTACATAAACAATCTTTATAAAAAATGACATTTTGTTACTTCCATGTGTGCTGCATTCAGCAGCATACATAGAAGTGACAAAGCGGCACTCAAACATTGTTTATGTGCAGGAAGGGACACCTTACTGCACATAAACAATCTTCCCCTGCAGGCAGACAACCTTGTACTATGGTGCAAGGGTGCCTGCGTTGACGCTAGGCTGCTAAGTGTAGCACCAGCGCAGAGGGAAATGCAGGGCTGCACCATATTCATGTAAATATGGTGCAGCCTTCAATCAATCAATCACAAAACTATTACGTGCGCTACTCACCCGTGAGGGTCTCAAGGCGCTGGGGGATGGGGGGAGCAGCTCCGATCAGTTGAAGAGCCAGGTCTTGAGGGTCTTTCTGAAGATGTACAGGGTGGGGGCGCGTCTGATGTTGATCGGCAGCTCATTCCAGGTCTTTGCTGCGATGTAGGAGAAGGTTCTTCCACCTGTTCTAGCTCTGCGGATGTGCGGGGGTTTGGCGAGGGCGAGGTTCTTTAGTTTCTGTGGCTTACAAAGAAAGGAGTATAATGGAGGCTGCCTTGCAACCCTCCTTCATTTGATATAGAATGAAAAATAGTACCATATTGACACAAGAGCCTTCGATATAAACAAACCTGGTTCCAGCAGCACTAATGATAAGTCGCCTGGAGGGAAGGGCACCAGTTCAGATAGAATGAGGGTGGTAAGGCAGGGTTTGAGAAGGAGATTGGAAAGAGGAAGAGGCAAAAGTGAGAAATAAGAGGGTGTTATGGTCAGGTGGGAACGAGAAGCAAACAGAGGAAAGAGGTAGAGACAGGCAAGAGAGAGGGGAACAAAACGGTTAGCGTATAGAAGACACAAAAAGTGAGACTCACGGGAGAAGCCTGCAGAAGCGGACAGAGTGTCCTGTAGTTGTAAAGCATTCCTTCATGCAGTTCAATGCAAGCACTGTCCTGGAGTTGGAATGATACACCCTAGCAATCAATTGCATTGAAAGAACCACTCCTCTGGACAGGCCATGATGTGACTGAAAAAGACTCGAGCCAACTCTTGAAGAGGACTTGTCAAACAAGCCAAATAGTTGAAGTGGGTTAAAGTCAAGTGGTTAATTTGTGCCAGTGACTCCTGTTGCTCGGCACTGGCACTTATTTCTTGACACTGGCACATATTTATGGCAGCCCACCACATAGTGGCGCTGTCTGTCTATTTTTACACATCATTAGACAATTTAACAAAACAAAATACATTAAAAAAATAATGCCAGCATCCCTAGGCCATTCTTACAGCTGTGGATGGCCAGGAAAAGTTCATATTGCCAGTAAGTAGAATGGGTGCTGCAGTTTGCTGCTCTGGCAGGGAGACTGGGTGGTGAAATATCTTGGGCCCTGCACTTATCTTTCCATAAACTAATCACCAGGAGGAACCGAAGGCCACTCTGTATATTTTCAGCAAAAGATCAGGGTTAACAGTTGAGCTCTAAACCTGAAAATCTGGTCTTGGTGAGCTTCTAAGGAGAGGTATTGGGAAACTTGTGAGCTCTGCTTTTTATGGAGGCACTTGTAGCAGCTGCTGTGCAGTTAGTTCTCATCACACATGCTTGTTGAGGTGTTTCCTGTAGTTCTACAGAACGTGTTCCAACACCCTGGGCATGCACGCCCCTTCGGCATGAATATGGCATGTGTTCGACAGCAGCATTGCTCCTGGAATCACTGCAGTGGGGAAACCTTCCAATTAGAGAGACGTCACCGGCTGGGACAGGCCGCCCACTGGCACTAATCGGGTGGGCGATCATTGACCAGTGCCATGAGGTGGGGAGGGCGAAGGATTTGAATTGCATGTATAGCTGCCACATCCAATCAAGAGGTCTTCATACAAGTGAAGTTTTTGTGTTTTGAAGTTCTGAGACGCAATAGTACATATTCTGACAATGCTTGTATTGCTGCAAATTAGCATAACATAAAGTCCTCACTCTTAGGTCTGGTCTACCGGTGGAGGCCTGCAACATCTGAAAGAGGTGCAGCACCAAGGCTGGCATTGCCCTGTGCCTGGTGCGTGGGCATTCAAAACCTTTTCAAATAGGTTGGCACCTATGTGCCTGTCTAGGGCATAGCTACTTAGGCTGTGGCTGGGCTGCTCCAAATAACAATGAACCACTAAGTTACAGCTACTTCTCAATATGGGGCAAAGCAAAGAATCAACACAAACAGCAGGTCTCCTACTGACAGCAGGACTTTCAGGATACTGACGTGGAATATCACATAAGTGAGAATGGTGTCAGAACTTGCGTATTCATTCACTCATCCACCTACACATTCCCCTCAGTGAGTTAGGCACCCTCTCTAGAAGTCTGTCTGTAGCCTACATGCCACTCATACATGATGCGTGATAGATGAAAGCTTGTAATAGTCTGCCTTGCTGGATCTATTCTGCAGTGGACGGACAATTGCACTTGCTGGCTTCTATGAGAGAGGGAATCGTGCTTTGCTGCGGCATGTGGTCTCTGTTCAGTGAGGAAGCAAAGCTTGCGCTGTTACTGCCCCTATTGCACCAATCCTGTGATAGGGAAAGGTTGTGATGCTGCTGCCCCAGCTGTACCTGTCCTCTGAAGGAGGGTCTCTTACTCTGTTTCTGCACAGGATGTACCTGTTCTATGATGGGGGGGATCTTTCCACTGGGGTCACCCGTCCCATATTAAGAAAACAACAAATTATATATTGAATGCACTTGTAAAATATACCTTATAAATCAAGTAATGTTTTGCTATATTTAATGTCAGATACCGAAACCTCTAGCCCTGAGGAAGGGCCTGACCCAAACAGAACCATATTTGAGCACCGAAACATGTTAATGGAAAAGAGAAGCAGGGTCCTTCACTTGACCCTCCTGCTTCTAATCTAGTGATAAGAAGACACCAGTAGAAACATTTTAGCTAGCCCACACATTTATTATAGGTCGAACAGTTTTACAGCAATTTAAATGTCAAAATAAGGGACATAACCTCACCCAAACTAAGGACCCCATGAATAGGAGACTGTACAACCAGTGTACAGTAGTGTACTCGGATGCTTCCCAGTGCTAGAGGTAGAACCAGCTGTTGAAGCATACCACACTAGATAGCCAATAGTTCATCATCCTTTGCAAGTACTTCAATGTATGGCAATTCTATGACCTGATCTCGGAGGAGAGATCCTCGCTCCACCTCAAGTTAAAGCCTCACTCCTGTCCGAGTGAATTCCCACTCGTTCTGGATGGTATTGCACTTAACCGCATTGTGTGTGTGTTTCAACTACTTTGTTTTCCTTGTAGCACTCTCTATGTGGGAGGTGCCTGGCTCACGTGTTTTATACTGTTTTGGCATTCTGTACCCTGATTTTATTTCCTTGTAACGCCTACTGTGCTGGGAGGTGCCTGGCTCCCCTCCTTTTAACCCCCTTTTTAGGTCTCACCTAGCGTTGCAGCGCATGCGCTGCTCGCTGGCGAGATCTATTGTCGTTGGTTTTCTGTCGGGCTTCTTTGGAAATGGGGTTGGTGCATGCCCTGTCTCCCTTAGGCCCGCCCACCCATCGTCTGTTGCTCGTCATGCCTGTGTTGTGTCCTTGCCTCACGCTCGAGCCTCCCTTCTCTGAGAGGCTTTCTTCCTTAGGTCCCGCCCACCCGTCATCTGTTAGTCGTCATGCGTGCGTTGTGTCCTTGCCTCACCCTTGAGCCCCCCTTCTCTGAGAGGCTCCCGTCGTGTCCCACCACCGCAAACCGGTGCTTGTTTATCTGGGAAGAGTTTTCTGCTAAGGTCACTTTTCCAGACCGGTAGGGATCGCACAAGGCTTTTGCAATCCTTTTGAGACTCCTTCGTTTTAATGAGTCTGAAAGTCCTTCGTTTTAATCTGGTTGAAATATGAGGGTTTTCATCCAAGCGGAATCCCCAAAGATGTGCTGGTATACCTGTGGAGTTCTGAAGGCTTTTCCTGCCATGGCTCTTCAAGGGTTACTTCTTTAATATCCGAGGCCCGTAGATGCATTTTTTCCCCATTTTTTGGGAGGAAAAAAGAAGTGGCAGTTCTCGGCCCGCGATCTGCATCAAGACTCGGAGACCCCAGCCCGAGCGCCTCGAGTGGCCACCGGAGAGGTACGAGCTCGCGAGGTCCGGGAGTTCCAAAATTGAGGCCCCCGTGACGTTGTTCGACCTGAGCCCCTCGTATTCTTTTGTCGCCCCCATAAATAGTTCACTCTGGGGGTCCCGGGTTTTTATATCTCCTACCTTTATTTATTTCTTCTACTCTCTATGGAGCTCTCGGGGTGAATGCTCCTGCGCGAGGTTCCGTCTCATTAAATTACGTTGCGGGTTAATGTGCCTACTACAAATATCTGTGTAGCCCGCGCCTCGTATTCCGTTGCAAACGGATTGGCTCAGAGGAGTTGTGCCTTTGTTGCCGCTAACACTATTTTACCAGGAGGCTACAATTTCCAGTCGTCGTGAGGTAGCTCAGGTGGTTAACATGCTTTACGCTCTGATCTGTGGAAGTGGGAGGGAGGTAGGTTATAGTTCAGTTTAAATAGATATCTCAGATGATAATCAGTTTGTCCTCTGTCGATATTTGGATTACTTTCACAGGTCTGTCGATTTTGTAGCTGGGGTTGCCGGTTCGAGTCTCGATGCCGGCTAAAACCTCCTGTGAATTTGGGCAAATCACTTAATCTCCCGGTGCCTACACCCAGCCCCCTCACCTGTAACATAACGGTGCTTATGTAAAGCGCGCCAATACCTTCGGGTCAAGTTCGCACCACATAAAACTCCCCACAAAAAGAAATAGCTTTGGAGGGTTAGCTGGTCCGTAGCAACTAATTGTGGGTGACCCGCCTGGCGCTGTTTGCAGTCTTGGTACGGAAGCACAAAGGAACGTGGTTCCACCTTTAAATTGTGTGTGACCCACAGGTAAGTGCCCCCCCCCCCCCGGTAAAATAGCCCACGACACAAATTAATGTTCTATTCCCACCATCAAAATTCAAGGGGTTTCTGCCCCTACTACATAATTTTTGGGGTACGGTTGTTGCGATAAAAGGAGCACTTATTTTCATCTAAGGACTCGCGAAATGTTGATGAAATAGGTGCACGGCTTTAAAAGTCAAACAAGAAAGAGGTGGCAGACTAGTGTTTCTTTGTCTGCCTTTAACTTTCTGGTCCCCTCCCCCAGTCTCCCTTGCACCCCGCCTTCCTTGCTATCCGGCACCTGGTTGGAATTATAGGGTGGTGTGATAGCTGAACCAGCCAGAAGCCCAACGTTGGGGAATTGACTCACCTTTCTTATTTCCACGTGGCTTTCTTATTTCCACGTTTTTCTTTTTCATAAAGAGTCACTAAAGTCGGCAACGTTCGATTATTAATATTATTTGAAGATCACAAATTATTTTTATAAATATTAGACGCGAGGTTGTGTCGAGAAAAGGAGCCCAGCGCATTTGGTGGCTTTGTACAACGTAAATTCGGCAAGCTGGGCTAGTTGGCTAAAGAAATAGGTCTCGTACTTGTTAAAGTTTTTGAGGGGTGAAGTTATAAACATGGAGCGGTCTAACAGCGTGCGTCACTAAGATAATAACATTTTCCGTAATAGACCGAGCAGCCCGAGCAGCAGAAAAAGAACAGAGGGTGAGGGAGGGCAGTGCCAGTATTGGAATAATCTCCACTTGGCACCCCCGGGATGTGATTTAAAAAAAATCACTTCGTGTAATGCTTCTGTAAAAAAATGAATCCACTTGTCCCAATTGGTGACATGCAGTGATGTGACAAATTATGAGAGCCTCTCTGATTATGACGATATTATACAAACGTTTGGATTGTCGCAGGTCTCAGATTTTCACACATTATTGCAACTCTACATACTGTAGCTAAAAGAAGGTGTGAAAGCGTAGTTGTAGGGTTCGAATGACCTTTACATTTGTGCACACCCACTAACTTATATGGTGAACAGTATTCACCGTGTCCTCTCCACTCTCTTCACACACTAAACAAGCATTTGCAATGCAATAGGTCTCCCATTTTAGAAACTCTGACCTATTGGTATTGTAAATGACAATGCCTTTTATTGTTGCTGTTTTTTAAACACATAAATAAAAGGTATTGTCATTTGCAATGCCAATAGCTCAATCTCGCAGTTGCGAGACCTACTGCGTTACAAATGCTTGTTTCTCTGCCTTACCGCTCTTGACGAGCTTTGTTTTCAAGAGACTTGCTCTGTGACGTCCAGGTGGCACCCGCCCTCTGTGGTCGGTCCCTCCCCTCCTCCTCCTGATTGGCCGGATTCCCTTTGCCTCCTCTGATGAGGCTATTTGAATATGTCCGATGTGTGGACGCATCAGACCTGAACTCGGGGGAAGAGATCCTCGCTCCACCTCAAGTTAAAACTCCACTCCTGTCTGAGTGAATTCACACTCGTTCTGGAGTGTATTGCACTTACCCGCATTGTGTGTTTGTATTAACTCTACTTTGTTTTCCTTGTAACACTCTCTGCTTGGGAGGTGCCTGGCTCCCGTGTTTTATACTGTTTTGGAATTCTGTACCCTAATTTTGTTTACTTGTAGCACCTACGGTGCTGGGAGGTGCCCGACTTCCCTCCTTTTAACCCCCTTGTTTCTCTGCCTTACCGCTCTTGATGAGCTTCATTTTTGAGAGACTTGCTCTCCTGACCAGTGTTGTCAGAATTTTTAAGCTGTCTAGAGCCCAAAGCCAACCAAAAAGTAGCCCAAAGTAGCCCAATATTGCTACTTTAGAGAAGGAGGGGCAGGGACAACATCAAGCAGCTGGTTAATGCATTGGAATTGATGTTGCAGCAGGATGCCAAGTAAATATTTGTCTAATAAAGAGCTTTAACATACTACTTTACTGGAGCGCTGTATATATATTTATAATCTGGAAACTAGCACAAACCAACATTTTTCCACACAACTGGCAATATATATATATAAATATGTGTGTTATCTAGCCCAATCTGGCAACACTGCTCCTGACGTTCGGGTGGCGCCCACCCTCAGTGGTTGGCCCCGCCGATCCTCTTCTTGATTGGCTGGATTCCCTTTGCCTTCTGTGATGAGGCTATTTGAATATTTCCGATGCACGATTATTATTATTATTTTTATTATAAAAGGTCTCATTGTTGTCTTGTTGTTTCTGTATTTTTATACAAAAGCAACCAGACCTCTTATAGAAATTGTTTCTCTGTGTATACCTACAGAGGGCTTACAAAAGCTATTTAAAACATAGCTGATAAGTGGCCCTATGTCAAGTATAACACCTTCAGCCAATTCTGGCATTTTAGCCATCAACATTTTCCATTTTGGGCGTTTTTGAACTGATACTGACAGTGTTGAAACCAAAACTACATGCCCCACAATGCAACATGTCAATTGCTAACGAGCCAGGAATGGTGGATGGTATCATGTAGTAGTGCCACTTGGCAGACTTGTGAAATGTAAAATAAAATGTAGTACCTGATCTTCAGCCTTTTTTTCTTGTTGGCAATCAAGGGCACACAGCCCAGTGGGTGAGAGGGCAGAGATAGTCTTTCAAACGCAAGAGCATCTCACTGCTAATGGGCTAACATTAACACTCGGAAGAACAAGCAGCATGCTAAAAGCTGCGAGCTTCACAACAATGCAAACAGCAACTAAATGTGGCAAAGAGACACTGAAAAAGGGAAAGCAATCTGAGGAAGTCATTTGCCTAGAGGTTCGTGCAATTTCGATGAAGTGCCAGCAACACCACTATGATGTGCCCCGCCTTGAAAAGGTGCAACACACGCTGCAGGTGCTGCCCCGCGAAGGGTCGCCAGTGCTGCCTACAGCCTGCGTCAGCTGTAGGGCAACCTTCATGCAACAAAAAGAAATTGTGAATATAAATACCTGCGTGTACATAGAGGATGTTTGGACTGCCCTCTTCATCCATTGGTCTGTTCACTGTCCTTGACATTTTGCTTCCGTCACGCATTACGCACGGGACAATGAGTCCTCCTACTTTACCCTTTCTTTGCACCAACAAGAATCATATTTTACTGCTATGACAGTAAAATTAAAAAGAGTGTATACCGAAGTGCACAAGCTAGTTGGGCGTGACCTTGCTTTTCTATTAAAGTGATATTGTATGGTTATTTTGTATAATTGAGTGTTTTATTGTAAGCCTGTGGCTGCCATTTCTAGGCAGCGGCATTTTTCTTCTTCATATTTTTTCTTTCACATGCTTGTACGAAAAAAAGTAAGGATCACACAAACTTTCCAATAACAGACCTACTGGCTTTGCCAGTGCTTGTTCAGTTGGGTAGTAATGCTGGACGACATGCTAAACTTGGAGGTGAAACCACAGGTGGAATTTCCTCCAATGCTGGAGGAAATGTCACTGGTGGATTTCTCTCCAGATTTACCACACCCTCCAGAAATGAGAGGATTTTCTTTGCCATCCAGCTCTCTGTCAGCCTGCCCCTTCTTGGCTAACCACTGTATAGGCATCATCTTACTCTGGTTTGACCCTTGCCCCCCCTGCTCTCTCAGCACTTTCAAGTAGCTTAAGAGCAAGCAATCAGCAAGGCTTGTTCCTCTCATCTCTTGTCCCTGCCTTCCTGTTCCATTTGCCCTTCTCATGCCTCCTTTTGCTCTTATATATATATATATATTCACTGAAAAAACCATAGGTTTCACACACGTTATAGTTAGGAATTAGCATTTAAAAAACCTTGCAAATTCAGTGAAAAAACCATAGGTTTCACACATGTTATAGTTAGCTGGACATTTTACTGATAAAAAACCAATGAAATTCCCCCGTTATAGTTAGTGCAGGCAACTATAACTCACGCGACCGCAATCCTCTGCAGATGCTAATACTGTATTTAGGCACTTATTTGCCCATGTCTTCTTCCATTAAATTTTAGCTATACATATATTACAAATATTTTTTTTTCATAAAGACACATATGTCATCAGCAGAGGATTGCGGTCGCGTGAGTTATAGTTGCCTGCACTAACTATAACGGGGGAATTTCATTGGTTTTTTATCAGTAAAATGTCCAGCTAACTATAACATGTGTGAAACCTATGGTTTTTTCACTGAATTTGCAAGGTTTTTTAAATGCTAATTCCTAACTATAACGTGTGTGAAACCTATGGTTTTTTCAGTGAATTTGTACGGTTTTTTTAAATGCTAAGTTACTTTACGCCATTTGTGGCGTGCGCGCCCACTTAATGCAGTTCGTTCCGTGCGCGCACAGTTAGCACGCGGTGCGCTTCGCGCACCACGCGCCCCCTTTACGCAGTTAGTGCCGTGCACGCACGGTGGGCACGCGGTGCGCTACGCGCACCGCGTGCCCACGTTACGCTAGATGGGCCATGTACGCACGATGCGCTTCGCGCACCGTGCGCTCATGGAGGACATATGATGCGCTTCGTTGTGAAAGGTAATATTTTAATTTTTTGGTTATGAAATATATGTCATGAACAAATGGTGCCCTTCGGGCACCATTTGCACATGGGGTGGGGAGAGTATGGATATTTTTATTTTTTTTTAAATAATTTTTACCGTACGCGTACGGTAAGCGTAATCGGCGAAATTATCGAAAACATTAAAATTCCGTTTTTGGCCTTGGGGGATCTTTGGGGACTCCCTCAACATGGCTAGGTGCTTAGGAGCTGTCTAAACAGCCCCTTTACATGTTTTTGGCCTTTGTTTTTTAACCCCCTCTCAGAGTGCGAGAGAGAAAATGGTGGCCGCCACTTCCTGGTTTCCACCGATTCGAATGTTTACTAAGATCTAACAGCCAATCAGATTCGCGCTCGCGCACGGCACCGTACGCGTACGGTAAGCTTACCGTAAGCGCACCGTAAGCGCACCGTAAGCTGCCACAGATATATATATTGATTTAAATGCTATTTTCTCAGGAACTACTGAACAGATTTACACCAGACCTACAAAAGGCACTTCCTTGACCTGAGGACTACCTCTCTGCCAAATTTCAAGTAACTCTGTTCAGCCGTTCGGGCTGTAGCTGGGTCTAAAGGTCCTATGGAAAAATGCATGGGAAAAACGTGTTTTGGGACCCCCCTTTTTTCTCAGCCCCCGCTTGACGAATCCCCCCAAGACTTTCAGGGTAGGAGCGGAGCGTAGCACCCCACCTATTTTGAAAATTTCGCGAGGATTCGTCGACCGGCGCCAAAGTTATTCCAAATAGAATGTTGCGGTTTTCCTATGGAAACAGGGTCCTAACTATAACTACCTACTGGCGACCGCCAGTAGGTAATATATATATATATATTCAGTGAAAAAACCATAGGTTTCACACACGTTATAGTTAGCTGGACATTTCACTCGTAAAAAACCAATGAAATTTCCCCGTTATAGTTAGTTCAGCTAACTATAACTCGCGCGCCCGCAATGCACTACTGATGACATCACATATTACATCACTCATGACATGGTCACTGACATCACTCATGACATCACTGATGACATCTCAAATGACATCACTGATGACATCACTGATGACATCATCCAGTGAATGTGTGTTTTTCAGAAAATTAAATATGTTTTATATATGTGTATCTCAAGGTCAATGGAAGAATAAATGGGTATATAAGTGTCTAAATGGATGCTTTGTTTTTGAAAAATTTATTGTGTAACTGACTGATTAAGTGTTTCATAGTGAATACATGGCTTACTGAGTAATGTTTAAATATGAAAATATCTGTATCAGTCTCTCACTTTGTGTATAAGTGGCTGCATGGGTTGGTGATTAGCTACATGGGTGTCTATATAGGTTATTAGTTGTTTTTTTGAGTATCAGTCTGAGTGTCTGTATGGTTCGGTGGGGGGTATTACGTAGTGCATAGGTGCATGAATGAGTGATTCACTCTTTGTATGTGTTGAAGACAGCATGTGTGCAGGACTGTATGGGTGGATGAGTGTGTGTATGGGTGTGTTAGTGAGTGAATGACTGTCTCAATAGTGTCTTTATGAGTAACTACATATCTATTAAACTAGTATATGTGACTATTGGTGTATATAAGTGAGTATATGTGAGAGTGAGAGATTGAAAGAGTTCCTGTATGAATAAGTATGTGTTTCTATAAGTGATTGTTTTAAAGACTAAGTATGTGTAAGTTTCTGTAGAAGTAAGTGTGGTGGTGTGTGTATAACTGTATATGAAAGTAAATGTATGTTTGATTCTTTATTAGCATGAGTGACTATGTGTGTGAGTAACTCTATGGATGAATGGCATTGTGTAACAGGATGTATAGGTGTATGAGTACATATGATGAGTGAGTACATGTATGAGTGACTGTATAGGACTGTTGGTGAATGAGTGGATGTGTATGTGGATCTTAGAATTACTGAAGAGGTTGTTGTAACTGGTATTGGTATGTCCATTGTTTTGAAAATTTTAGTCTCTATTTTTGAATGTGTGTATCAAAGGTTATATTAGGGTGAGAGGAGGTCTGCCACTCTGTCACAAGGATGATGTCATCAGTGATGTCATCAGTGATGTCATTTGAGATGTCATCAGTGATGTCATGAGTGATGTCAGTGACCATGTCATGAGTGATGTAATATGTGACGTCATCAGTAGTGCATTGCGGGCGCGCGAGTTATAGTTAGCTGAACTAACTATAACGGGGAAATTTCATTGGCTTTTTACGAGTGAAATGTCCAGCTAACTATAACGTGTGTGAAACCTATGGTTTTTTCACTGAATTTGCAAGGTTTTTTAAATGCTAATTCCTAACTATAACATGTGTGAAACCTATGGTTTTTTCAGTGAATTTGCAAGGTTTTGTAAATGCTAATCCCTAACTATAACATGTGTGAAACCTATGGTTTTTTCAGTGAATTTGCAAGGTTTTTTAAATGCTAATTTCTAATTATAACGTGTCTGAAACCCATGGTTTTTTCAGTGAATTTGTATGGTTTTTTAAATGCTAATTCTTACCTATAACATATGTGATTCCCATATTTTTTTTTATTGATTTTGTATGATTTTTTTATTATAAATTCTTATCTTAAATGTGTGTTTTTTTTTTAAAAAAACAAGTTTTTTAAAACTTTTTATTCTCTTAAAACACTATGTTTTTAAAAAAAAAATATGCAATATATCAAGTTTTCTCTTTTTTTTTTACCAAACAGGTAAGATATATTAGTATAACATAGAAAATATATATATATATATATTTTTTTTTTATTGCGCGTACCGTAAGCGTACGGTAAGCGTACGGTTTATGCAATATCCGTAATTTATCTACTCTGTTTGCGTATAGTTACGCAATTTGCGTAGCCGCACGTACTGTGCGTGGGGCGCGTAGGCGTGTACGCTACACGCGCACGTTACGCGGAAGTGTTGTAGAGTGACTCTTTTGCGCATGCGCGCGAGCGCGTGTCTTTTTTACGCGCATGCGCACTTTTACCGTAAGCGCACCGTAAGCGTAACGTAAGCGTAACGTACGCGCACGGTGGGTCATGTGATCATGAAACACAACTTTTGATTGGTTGAAACTACTTTCAGTTCTAGAACTCTCCTACACCACACCCATTCCCCTCATTTCTGCTTGTGATCCCTTAGGAGAAGGAGCTGACTTGTCTTTGTGATACGATGGCAGAACAGCACTCTTCTGCTGAGAGTGAGGCTAGGAGCACCACCATCAGGCAGAGAAAGAGGAAACAGAAGAGCTCTTTCATATGGGAGTATTTCAGTTTTCCAGAGGGTGAGAAAAAAGTCAATGCTGCCTTGGTGACTTGCAAGCTGTGCCAGCGTGTACTTTCGCGAGGTAATCCCAACAAGAAGTATTCCTTTGGGAATCACACTATGTTGAGACACCATGAGGATGTGCATCCTAGGACACATGCACGACATACTAGGGGCAACCCTTCAGTAAGTCGAGCAAGCACATCCACAGCAGCTCAGCCGAGTCCTTCTTCGGAAGCTCAGCAGAGCCCTTCATCTGTGGGGGCACATTCACCTTTTTCTGAACCTTTGGAAATGAACCCTCGGTTTGGTAGGGTTACTATGCGGTGTTCATTTTGCCATGATCTAATTGTTCATAGGGAGACCAGTGTTTCCCTCATTAACAACAGAATAGATCAGCTCAAATGTTCAACCAGCTAATGTTCCCATACTTCCTTTCCTCTGTCCCTGCATGAACACAACGGCTCTTTTAAGAGCCAACCTTACCTCTCAACTTTTTTTTATTTTTTCTTTAAAACTTTTTTTTTTTTTTTTACCGTACGCGTAAGCGTATTTTTTTTTTTTTTTTTTTTAAACACTAAAAATCAATTAACACATCTCAAGATCCTTGAGGAATTAATAACTAAATACTAAAAATCTTTTTGAGATAAAGTGGAAGAAAGAGACCTTCTAATTTCTCAGTTACCTGTCCCACCCAACAATTTAATTTTTAATTAAAATGTAATTGAAATTACTTGAAAAAATGGTTGGTTTTTTTGAAAATTTTCTTTCACAATCTGAAAAAAAAGAAAAAAGTATTAATATTTAATATATCAATATATTACACAGTACACGTATTTACATATTTTTCCCCAAAAAATGTTTGCCTTTTTTTTTGCTGTTTTCAGAATATATTGCATTTCACTATAAATTGTGAAAGCAATTGCATTCATCATTTAACAGCGGGCAAAAAAAAAATAACAATCTCAAAGATTGTATAAAAAAAAGCCCAGAATCTCTTTTAACTTAAACATAACATTATAGAAATGCATAATATTCTAAAAAAATATCAACTAATATCAATACTTATTTCTTTAAAATACCGTCTGACATTTTTGTTTCAGAAGTATAATCACAAAAATATATCTCAAATAACTCCACAATACATCTGGTTCCATTTCCTTTAGGCCAAATAGTAATTTTAAAATTCTTTTTTGATTAAATTTCCAATGGTAATCCAATAAAATTCAAAAGTTTAAATTGTACAGATCTCACCGATTCTCTTTAACATTTTGGTTTCCGAAAGATTAAATAATAATTAAATAAGTTCAAAATACAATTGTTTACTTTTCCTCATGGCCAAATAGTAATTTTAAAAATCTTTTTTGAATAAATTTCCAATGGCAATCCAATAACATTCCAAAATTTAAATTGTGCAGATGTTACCGATTTTGTCTAAATTTTTGGTTTTCCAAAGTTTCATAAAAAATTTAAAAAGTCCACATTACAATTGGTTACCTTTCCATTAGGCCAAATGATAATTTGAAAAATCATTTTTTTTGAAAATCCCAATGGTAATCCAATAAAATGGTAAAATTGTTTTGTACACATCTTGCCAAGTCTCTCTAAAATTTAGGTTTCAGGAAGATTAGATAGGAATTTGCTAAATCAAAAGGCAAACGTTGCTTGAAAATCAATTGGGAATCATTACACAGTGTCCAGCCTTTTTCACATTTAAGATAAACTGTGTAATGTCCAGAAGTAACAGTAGGTCCTTCATGGAAAATTATTGCAACTGTTACAAAAGTTTTTCCTGAAATTGATAATTGCTGTCCTGTAAACTTCTTTATTAAAGTATCTAATTTTGAACCATCAGCTTTACATCGTTGCATCATTAAAATTACATATTGTCCGTATTCCTTTAAAATTAACGTTGAAAACATTTCAGATTTACACTCACTGCATTCCATGCTATGATTAGCATCTTTAACTAATTTAGCAAAAGTGACTGTTTTACTTTCTGGCAATGTTAAATAAATAAACCTTTCAGAATCAACATTAGAGCCACATATATTGTAACAGTTTTCACAACTATGTTCCCATTTATAAGAGAGACCAAATAAATTTTCAATAGGAACCCCTTCTTCTTCCAGTACCTGAAGAAAAAACATCAAGAATTCCTGTGCGTCTTGCTGTACATTTTGAGAAAACTGTGTTCGTCCTGAACATACATCTAAAAGTTTTCTAATTTCAGTAGCACTTTCTATTTGAGTTTTATCATTACTCAGCTTTTGAAAAAGGAGACTCAACTCAGAACAGAATCTTTTTCCCTGATTTACTATTATCTGCTCTTGCACACTTTCCAGATAAAATGCAACATTCAGCACTACATTAGCGTAGCAGTTGACACCAGAGCTATTTTCAAAATGACATCCTACACCCTGTTCTTCATTTTCCTTTTTCTTTTTGCTTGCAATTACATCACTCCTCTTTTTTTTCCTCCTCTCTACATCTTCATTACAGATATTCTCATTTCTCCTTTTACGAGAAACTACACGTTTCTCCAACACAGGATACTGACCTAAATGAGGAGCATAGGTTCTTCTTAATCTATTATACTCCTTTACACAATTTGTATCAGCACTAACTTTTGAGTCATCAAAGTCTATCATGAATAAACCAGATAATGTTTTCACTCGTGACAAAGCTACATAAGCCATACCTTCTTTGAACACAGTTGAACCAATGTTCACAAAAGCACAATCTACAGTCAATCCTTGAGACTTGTGAATAGTTACAGCATATGCTAGCGAAAACGGAAACTGCTTCCTACGTACATATAAGTCTTTCACAAGCATGAAACGAACTGAACAACGACAAATGTCTTTAACTTCTTCTATCTGATCAAATTTTATTTTTAAACATTCAATTCCATCTTTTTTCTGATAATTAATAAAACCCACAACTCTTCCCATAGCTCCATTAACTAAACCTTTTTCAACATCCAAATTTCTCCTTAAAAATACTCTACAGTTCATGCAAACATATAGATTTTTTTCTAATCCAGCTGTTTTGGAAATGTTCTTCTCTAGTGAATCCAATTTATTTTTCAGTGTGCCTGTTAATGTGATAGTAATTCTTCCATCCTCAATTTTGTCCACTGCTTCCAATTTCCTGATATCTTCCTTTTCCAATTTTAAAAGCTCCTCATTGAATATTGAGCATTCACGTAGAGTTGGCATTAAGCAGATGACACTTTTCTTTTCTGCAATGTTCTTGTATATCTTCTCTGCAACTATTTCTTCCTTTGGAAATAAATTATGTAGCAGCCGACTCTGTAATGCTTTTTTGCCAACTTCTGTGAGTAGTCCAATTCTGATATCTTTCAGAATACTTCCATATTCTTCATCGTTTGCTTGCCTCAAATTAGTAGTTAGTTCCTTGTACTCAAAGAAGGACCAAATGTTTGCATTACCGATGCTTCCCAATGACTTCTTTGTGTCTTCATGTGTCACAGTATTAAACACTGGTTGTCCTTTAACTGGAGTAAGTTGTAGAAGATCCCCAAAAACTATGACATGTTTTCCACCAAATAACACGTCATAGTCTGTCCTTAGAATTTGCTGCATTCTTAAATGCACAAAGGCAAGCATTAAGTTAGATACCATGCTCACCTCATCAATAATGAGAACTTGCATCTTCTTCAATACTCTTGAAACTTCCAAGCATGCTTCTCCAGTTAGCTTGTTGTATTGTATTTTGTTCTCATGCTCCACTGGTAACATTAGCAAGCGATGTAAGGTAATTCCTTTTATGTTATAGGCTGCTAACCCAGTTGGAGCAGTAACCACACAAGACAAAGTAGAATCCGTTTTTTGCTGTAGGTAGCTTCTGATGACTTTTATTAGGAAACTTTTTCCAGTTCCAGCTTGTCCACTTACAGACATCCTGATTGGATGAAATGATGTGCATGAGCACTCTTTTTTTCATGTAGAAATCCGTGATCAATTTTGTTTCTGATCTCTTCATAAATTTGTTGCTGCTCTTCGTTCAGTTGTCTTTCCAAATTTTGTAAGTCTATAAATTCTTCTTGAGCTTACTTTCTACTACTTTTTTGGCAAGTGATAAGTACTTTTACAGTCTGACACATTTTGAATCCACTTTTCAGATTCTGAAAACAGCACATGTCCAAACAGCTTTTTCAGACCAGCACCATGTGTAACCTGGGTGACTGACTACACTCCAGCAAGGGCAACCAGCCTTAGTGATGCTGAATGTATTTGCATTACTGACTGAAACCTCAAACCCCACTCGGTTGTGAATACTGTGCATGATTCCACAAGATAAGCAGCTGGCTGTGTGCTAAGAGTCTGCTTCTGCATACAAAAAAATGGCTCCCCCTTTCCATCTAATACAAATGTAAAATCACCAGAGCAATACGCAATAAATCTCTGCCTGTAATTCCTATTTGCACACAGAGTCATGTTTTCACATTAGTCACAAAACAAAATTTCTTTGCCAATTTGAAAGCACACTTACTACTCTTTTTTTTGGCAAGTGATAAACACTTTTACAGACTGACACATTATGAATCCACTTTTCAGATTCTGATAAAAGCACATGTCCAAACTGCTTTTTTCAGACCAGCACCATGTGTAACCTGGGTGACTGACTACACTCCAGCAAGGGCAACCAGCCTTAGTGATGCTGAATGTATTTGCATTACTGACTGAAACCTCAAACCCCACTCGGTTGTGAATACTGTGCATGATTCCACAGGATAAGCAGCTGGCTGTGTGCTAAGAGTCTGCTTCTGCATACAAAAAAATGGCTCCCCCTTTCCATCTAATGCAAATGTAAAATCACCAGAGCAATACCAAACAGCTTTCTGAGACCAGCAACATGTGTAACCTGGATGACTCACTACACTCCAGCAAGGGCAACCAGCCTCACTGATGCTGAATGTATTTGCATTACTGAGTGCAACCTCAAACCCTTAAAGTATTCCTTATTTTTACCAGTACACCTTAAATTTTCGTGAAAACTTAGTCCATATTATTTTACATGTTCCTCACATTTAAATTTCTCCCAAAACAGAAAATAATAAACACAACTTCAACAAAAGGAATTCCAATTCTATTATTCATTTCTTAATTTACCATATACATCCCCTCTCAAACTCTAAACTCACCTTTAAAATTAGTTAGTTGTGAAAGAAATGTGGCACTCAAACAGCAGATTATCAGAGCCAGGATCTCTCTTCTGTACACCTCTCTCCTCTAAGCAGAACCAGATTATGGCAAACTTTCCCTCTCTTTTTCCACACATATACATGTTAATTTCAAATCTCAGTGCTTCCCCCTTTTTTTCAAATGTAATCACACATTTCTATTGGTTGAAAACCAACCCTTTTCCAAAAGTACCCTTCCCCCAACTTGACTTCTGCCTAGTACCCTTCCCCCAACTTGACTTCTGCCTGCTACCATAGCAACAGCTCTTGAAACACTGCTGTGTAGTCAGGTCAGAAGTTCACCAAACAATGTTTCATTTCCAAAGAGCAGGAGTGCTTGACTTTTCAAACCTAACAGCAAATCCATAGTACTGTTCTTTGGTAACACATTTTTCTGTACCAAAACAAAACATGCTTCTATAAATTTACACATACAGCCTAGTTTTTATTCTAGAATGGTATGAAACAGCCAATCAGTTTAAAAAAAAAATATATATATGTATGCCTCCATTTCCAAACTGTCTTTCATTTCTTTTTACCATTCTACTGAATTACACCTTCTGAGTGCATCCAGTTCTCCTTTGAAGATGTTCACAGTGTGGATTGTAGGGCACAGCTATGTCTTCTGGAGTGAAAAGTATGCAGAGAAAACAGATATGGTGAGAGACCTTGCTTTACCAAATGTAGACATTAAATGGATTGGTCAGAGAGGGTTAAAGTGGCACCAATTGATGCCATTGGTGAAATCCTTCATGCAAATCCAACACCCTGACCTCATAATAGTGCACTGTGGTGGCAATGACCTAGGCACTTTGACTGGGGTAGGTCTGGAAATGCTTATGAAGGAGACCTTTGCACAACTGTTTTCACTTTTCCCTAAAACTGCCTTTGTGTTTTCTAACATATGCCAAAGGCAAAAATGGAACTGGTCCAATCATTTCTGTCCACAGATTGACAAAGCAAGAAAGCACGTCAACAAATCTGTTTCTGCTTTCCTCCGAGACTATGGTATGGGTTCCATTTACCACAACAACTTGCGTTACGACATGCAAGACATTTATAGAGGAGATGGTGTACACTTCACTGATGAAGGGAACAGAGTCTTCCTCTTGAACCTTAGACTCTGCATCGGTACTTACTTGTAGGTACCACTAAAAAATCACTTCATAAACACAACGGCTCTTTTTAGAGCCCCCTAATATCTAAACACTTAAATCTGAATTTTATTTCTTTTTTTATTTTTTTTTACTACCATACGCGTACAGTAAGCTCACCGTAAGCTTACCGTACGCGTACCCCGCGATTTTTTTTTTAATTAATAATTTTTTTTTTGTACTTTTCTGTCCTTCTTTGACCCCCTTTCAAATGTTAGGGGGTCTGTAACTCTCCTCCTTGCCCCCTTTTCAAGTTATCACCCTTTTTTTTTCTGTGTGAAACACACAAAATGGCGGCCGCCGCTTCCTGGTTTCGACCGATTCGAATGTTTACTAAGATCTGACAGCCAATCAGAATCGCGCTCGCGCACGTCACCGTACGCGTACGGTAAGCTTACCGTAAGCGCACGGTAAGCGCACCGTAAGCTGCCACAGATATATATATTGATTTAAATGCTATTTTCTCAGGAACTACTGAACAGATTTACACCAGACCTACAAAAGGCACTTCCTTGACCTGAGAACTACCTCTCTGCCAAATTTCAAGTAACTCTGTTCAGCCGTTCGGGCTGTAGCTGTGTCTAAAGGTCCTATGGAAAAATGCATGGGAAAAACGCGTTTTGGGACCCCCCTTTTATCTCAGCCCCCGCTTGACGAATCCCCCCGAAACTTTCAGGGTAGGAGCGGAGCATAGCGCCCCACCTATTTTGAAAAATTCGCGAGGATTCGTCAACCGGCGCCAAAGTTATTCAAAATAGAATGTTGCGGTTTTCCTATGGAAACAGGGTCCTAACTATAACTACCTACTGGCGACCGCCAGTAGGTAATATATATATATATATATATATATATATATATATATATATATATATATATATATATATATATATATATATATATATATATTACATATATATATTACCTACTGGCGGTTGCCAGTAGGTAGTTATAGTTAGGACCCTGTTTCCATAGGAAAACCGCAACATTCTATTTGGAATAACTTTGGCGCCGGTCGACAAATCCTCGCGAAATTTTCAAAACTAATGGGGCGCTACGCTCCGCTCCTACCCTGAAAGTCTCGGGGGGATTCGTCAAGCGGGGGCTGAGATAAAAGGGAGGTCCCAAAACGCGTTTTTCCCATGCATTTTTCCATAGGACCTTTAGACACAGCTACAGCCCGAACGGCTGAACAGAGTTCCTTGAAATTTGGCAGAGAGGTAGTCTACAGGTCAAGGAAGTGCCTTTTGTAGGTTTGTTGTAAATCTGTTCAGTAGATTCTAAGAAAATAGCCTTTAAATCAATATATATATCTGAGCCAGCTTACGGTGCGCTTACGGTAGCTAGAGATGTAAAAAATTAAAATATTACCTTTCACAACGAAGCGCATCATATGTCCTCCATGTGCGCACGGTGCGCGAAGCGCATCGTGCGTACATTGCCCATCTAGCGTAACGTGGGCACGCGGTGCGCTACGCGCACCGCGTGCCCACCCTGCGTGCACGGCACTAACTGCGTAAAGTGGGCGCGCGGTGCGCGAAGCGCACCGCGTGCTCACTGTGCGCGCACGGTGCGCGCACGGAACGAACTGCGTTAAGTGGGCGCGCACTCCACGAATGGCGTAAAGTAACTTAGCATTTAAAAAAACGTACAAATTCACTGAAAAAACCATAGGTTTCACACACGTTATAGTTAGGAATTAGCATTTAAAAAACCTTGCAAATTCAGTGAAAAAACCATAGGTTTCACACATGTTATAGTTAGCTGGAAATTTTACTGATAAAAAACCAATGAAATTCCCCCGTTATAGTTAGTGCAGGCAACTATAACTCACGCGACCGCAATCTTCTGCTGATGCTAATACTGTATTTAGACACTTATTTGCCCATGTCTTCTTCCATTAAATTTTAGTTATACATATATTACAAATATTTTTTTTTCGTAAAGACACATATGTCATCAGCAGAGGATTGCAGTCGCGTGAGTTATAGTTGCCTGCACTAACTATAACGGGGGAATTTCATTGGTTTTTTATCAGTAAAATTTCCAGCTAACTATAACATGTGTGAAACCTATGGTTTTTTCACTGAATATATATATATATATATATATCTATTAGTGCTTTGAAGTGCCCTGAGGATGGTGTAGGTGCTACAAAGCAGCCAACATGACTTTACGTTATGGGCCAGATTCAGAGTTGGGTGATAAATGTGAAGTTGGGCCTCATTTATGAGAAGCGTTGCTACTCTGGTTGAAAACAGAGATGCAACACTTTTTATTATGCCCTCCTTGCAAAACATTGGATGCGCCGTAGTTACAGTACGGCGCTCCATGTCGGAAGGATTGATCAGATACGTCAGGAATCCTGATGTATCTGGTGGTGCAGTAATGACACATTGCTGGAGTGTGTCGTAAAACAGATGCAACTCCAGCAATTTGTCAATACACATGGGCGAGTCCCATGTAAAGGGGCCTGCGTCAGTCGTTTACTGTGAAGCAGGCGTAAGGATTTGACAAAGTGAACTCGTAAAAGTGGCGCAGTGAAATTTCATACATTTCACTGCACCACTTCTAAGGCCTTTTTTTACAGGGGCGAACGCCCACCCTGCATACATCATGCCCTAGTGCAGGGGTTTACAAAGTGGTGCATCTGCCTAGATGCATCACTTTGAAAATATGGCACAGTGTGGTCTTTTTTGTCACGCCGCCGCAGCATCACAAAAAGTGGTGCTATGGCGGCATAAGGCCTTCATAGATACAGCCCTAAACCCTTTGATTTCAAAAGGAGGTGCTTTATCAGGAGTAGAATCCACTGACAAAATTTCCTTTACTGCAGGGGTATTTTGGAGGGAATTCCCTCAGTGAGTCTTAGCCTTAGCACTTCCAACAGAAAATGGAGGATTTTCCACTTCTATCCAAATTACTACCCCTGCTGTGCCCTCCTTCCAGTTGGTTTCTTTCCTTCTGTCATGTCACCCATTCCTTCATTTCAGTGCTTGGAAGCAGCTCCCTCCTACATTCCATGTTAGCACTATAAAAGTTATCAACATTTCACACAGCATATATACACAATGCCATGACACCTGGTGTGTCTATGCTCCAGTTACGTTGAGTTAGTCTTGGCGGCGACCCCTGCTGGCAGGGTCATTCGCAGGCTCTGAGCCCCTTTGAAGTTTTATGAAATGGGGGTGGAATCAGACCCCATTGCCGTTGCCTCCAGCGGAACCCTCGCTGTTCCCAGAATGACTTTGCACTCCTAGTGCCCCCTCAACACTGGTAGGTGGGCCTGAGATTCGTGTCTGCACTCAAGTATTCCATTTATATCTGGTGCTTACAGAACTGTCCCCCAGGTGCTAAGCAAGCAAACCGCTGATGGTTTCTTATCATCCGGGGAGCGGAATCATACTCACCAACCACCAGGCAAAAGAACAATGACGGTCTTCATTCCTCACTGATGCCTACAAACCTTTGAAAAATTCAAATATTGAAATAGAAATATTAATATTCAGAATTAATCTATATTCTAGTGTAGACAATCTGGTCTTATGTGCTCTGGTCCTGGGCCCAGGCTTTCAAGGGCCCCTGTCTATCAAGGGCCCCTGCTTATGGTGACTGTGTGTCTGCTGCTACGCCTTTCCTGTGTGTGATTGCGACTTGCAGAGCTGTTCCCAGGTCTTAGCGGATTCTCTGTGTATGCAGGCTGCACACTTGGCTGATTCCCCCAGTGTGGGTTCAAGGTGTACCAGAGGCCAGGGCACGGTGGTCTGGCTGTTTGATCTGAATACTTCATGCAACTGAATCTTGACTCTCTGAATAGACTGACTATGTCAAGGCACTAGAATTAGAAATATTTGCATAGCATGTGTTATGTTACGCTATGCTATGTTATGTTAAAGGAATTTATAATAGTGCACGACTCACACCTTTAGGTGTATTTTGACATTCGGCAACCAGAAGAGCAAGTGCAAATAGACCAGTTAAAACATCCATATTTTTAGAAGTTTTTTAAATTTAGAGAAATCATGACACATCCTGATTTGCAAGGGAAGCTTGTTCCATTAAAATGGGGCAATGTGTGAAGAAGATCTGCCACCCCTTCTGGAGGTGCGGATTCAGTGGTGTTTAATAAATCCTGATTTGAAGACCTAAGCCATCGTGAAGGCTGATATTGACTGAGTCTCGCATGCAGATAAGAGGGAAGGCCCCTTGTTAGTGCCCTATTGGTCGGACAGCACAGTTTAGAAATGACACACTTCCTAATAGGCAGCCATTGAAGGGCTAGCATAATGGGTGCCAAGGCTGAGCAGGAGGGAACGATACAAATTAACCGGGCTGTTGTAATCTGCACCACTTGGAGCTCAGCCAGCAATGAGTCATTTGCTGCTACTAAGAGTGCATTCCCATAGTCCAAGTTACTGGTAATCAGTGCCTGGACTAGGTTTTTACTGGAAGAGGATGGGAGCCATGGAAACAGTTTTCTCACTGAACTTAAAGTGGCAAAACAAGTTCCAGAGATTGGACTGATTTGACCCTTCAAAAAAAGTGCCTGATCCAACTTGACGCCAAGGTTTTTAGCAACCTGTTTTGGGCGAGGGGTGGGGCCTAATTCAGCAGGCCACCAATCGGATGACCATACCTCCTGAGCCTTGCCAAATAGCACCATCTCTGTTTAATTGGACACAGGTGTTAGACATCCAATCAGCAATTTTCCTTGTACAGTCTAGAAATCGTGTTTTGACCATACATGGGGCCTGCCCGAGAGTGATGACTAATCTGGTGTCATCTGCATAAGACATGATCTCAAACCCACAAGGTCTAACAACCTGCTTGTGCTAGAGCAGAGTTTTCAGTTTGACAATAACTGGGTTTTGAAGCTCTGGTATGTCTATTTGTTATATTAATTTACTAATTATTAATTATTAATTATTTGTCTTGTGTAAGTGTTTATACTTACTAATCAACTCGTTTGTTTTAACAAGAGAGAATTACACGTGGGAATGCATAAGTGTGCTATTTAACAATAATGTGCATGTTTTCATGTTTAAACGTTGCTGAGTGCTGTTTATTTTTAAAGCACGAAACGCTTTTCGAATTAATGCTTTTCTATGTTGCAAGAGCTAGATAATTGCATACACATAAGGGTATTAGTGGGGTTAACACTGTTCAATCACTATGCTGTGGTAACGTTGTTTTTGTCTCTTTTAATTAAGATGGTCTATTGTGGCCTATTGTGGCCTAAACAAAGATGGCCGATACGTAAAGCCTGGCCTCGAGTAGAATTTGTGACGAGAGAGAGCCTTGCTGAATATGGTCCTGAAGTCAGCTGACCACAGTCCTTGCTTTGCCTGATTGAAATTTTCCGTGAGGACAGCAGCAGTTTTGGGCGATCTCCAAATGAAATGAAGCGTCCTTGGCAGCTTTGGGAAACAAAGGAGCTTTAAAGAAAGACTCTGAACTGTGATCTCATTGCCGAGGAGACGTGGAAGTTATAAGATACAAATGTATTTTTTGGTTCCTGTTCCGTTATGTTTATTTTGTGATTTTTCCTGAGCGGAGATTTTTAAATGTAGCGATGCTACATCCTTTCCTTCTCGCTTTGCTCAGAGGTTTGACGGAAGAAGTTAATTACAAATTATGTTTTTCTTTGTTCGACTTGCTATAAGAATTGTTAGCCTAGAGAGGGCTTTGCCACTTGCCATTTGCCTTTTGCCGCGTTCCGAATCTGCGTTGGTGAGGATCGTTGCTGAGAGAACTTTGTCTTGAGAGACTTTACCGAGAGACTTGTCCTGACCTGTTCTGACATTTAGCTAGAATAGGTAACTATGAGAAAAATGATTTATTCTGATTGATTTTCTTTGACTAATTTTAGATAAAGCAATATAATTTGAATATGGTGTTGGTTATTATTTCTTGTCAATTATTGAGTATCCTATTTTGATTATTATTGTATGGATTGTTTAGATTATGTTTAAGGGCAGTCTCAATAACCAGATCTTATCGACCCCGATATAGATGCAGGGTGTTTAGGAGTTTTTCTTTCTACAGGTTATTGCTGGTAGAGTATTTGAGTGTATGTTAGTGAAATGGGCCCTAGTGTATGAAGAATGTATGTGCGTGTAACTGTGAGATTACTCTATCTGTGGAAGTAGGGATATTATATGCACCCTGATCTCTATCAATTTCCTGGTAGCAGAGGATGGTTATTGATGATTGTCTTGATCTGATTAGATTACATATTGATTATTGATTATTGATGTTGGTATATGTACTAATACTATATGTTGGAGTTGTCATGTTGAGTTATATGTAGTGCTTCTGGAATTTGGAAGCTGGTAGCAGTTCCGTAGTAGGGCAGAGGGAAGTATATGCTGCTCTCGGGAAAGACGGGATTGTTGGTCCTGTATGTATGCAGGAAAATTCACATTGTCTGGGTTCGGAATCAGTGACATTATTGTATGTTACTATTAGAATATATTTCTGGTATATAAGGAGTGTGTATGGTAGTGAAGGTTATCTGTGAAACTCTGGTCTTAAGTCCCAGGGATCCGTAAGGTTTGCCGTTAAAGCTTATCGCGGGAGGAGTAATAGGTATTCTCTGAGCTTGTTTGAGGAACTGGGCAGGGTAAACTGCTTGGTTAACGTGTGTTATAATTCTGTAGTGGAGCAGATTGTTTGCTGTTCTCGGGAAGCAGGATTCTGTGTGTATGTACTATATTTTCTTGTATGAATGTGCGTGAATGCATATACATTTAGTTGATTGTAAGACTCTTTGGATAAGTCCTAGAGGAAACAGTTAATGAATGTATGTTAGAAGGGCAGAGTAGAGGGATGTGCTACTGTGTCAACGAGAGGTTCTTGTGAAATAGATTTCTTTTACTATTCTGTGGTTAGCGAAGCAGACAATGGAGATGTTTATATGTCGTAACTAATAGATTTCGTAGAAATTTTGACACAAAGTCTACTGAAAAGATTTTGTAAAGGAGGGGTAGACGAGTGACAGGAGACAAGCGACTGCAGCGACTGCTGACGTCAGGAAGACCGCGCTCTGATTGGATAATAGATCAGAATAGTGTTCGCGCTGGGATTGGTGCGTTGGTGTGAGCCACGCAAGGATTGGAAGAGCTATTCTAGTGACGTAGACGTTCCAGGATTGGTGCGTTAGTGTGAGTCGCGCTATTATTGGTTGAAAATCTGTATTGTATATTTATAATACGGAAAAGAGTAGAGAGCTTTGGTAAAAACTAAAATGTATTACCAAGAAGAGAAAAAGAAGAAAACATTCTTTGGAAAAATTAAAAAGTGGTTTAACAAGGATAAAGATGTTAAGACGAGAGAGGGTGAATTGTTACCTCCACCGAAAACACCTGCATCCTACATGGCTGCAAGATATGGGTATCATACCTGTATATGGTTGGAGAATTGGGTTAGGTATACTAAAGAGGATGGTGTTCTAGCATTTCCAGAACATGGTTCATTTAATTTGGCCGTGTTGAGAAATTTACGGGAAAAGATGTTATGTCTTGACCCGAAACCAAGACCTACACAGTTTGAGGCTTTAGTGGAATGGGAAGAGGAAGTACATGAGCGAGAAAAACAGAGATCTGGAGGACAGTACAGGTACATGTTTGGGAGGAGACATGATCGTGAGACTCATCATGATCGAATGAAAAGGTGGCGAGATGCTAGTATGTCAGAGGGATTATATCCAATGAGAACAGTTGAAGAAGGAGCAGAGAGGGTTCCTGAGTCAGAAATGAGAAGATATGGAGTTAATGAATATGAAGATGAAGTCTTGAATGACATGATTTACAAAAGACCACCTCCATATAGACCAGAACCAGAAGAGAGTACACCAGTTGTTTCTCCAATAAGAGATACAGTTTGTATCATTGAGACAGAAAATGTGACACCTGAATCAAGAAATGGTAATTCTTTCAGGGAGAAAGTAAATCGAAGTGGTGACGAAAATGCAAGAGAGTTAGCTAGAACTACAACAGAGCTGACTGAAAAGATTAGGGAGTTAACGAAAAATCTAGAAGCTGTTACGGTGCCTGTAACAATAGGTCCGGTTATGCCTGTGTTTGACAAGCAGAGAATAGGTGAAAATGGTTTAGTGATTCCATATGTTGGGAATAATTTGATAAATTCAGTTGGTCATTCAGGAGATTCAGGAAAAAGGACAGAAAGTAGTGACCTGAGACAGTCCAGACATGATACATGTAGTGAAATATTAGATGCTAGTGAAGCTAGTTGTTCAGGGATGCCAATTTTAGAACCGCAAAAGAGAGTGGTTCCAGTGAGGAAAACTACTGCAATAACAGCTGAAGATTTGAATGATTGGATGAAAGTTCTTCAGAAAAAGGATAAAGATTCGCAAACAATTGATGTGGCTAGGTTACGGGTAGAATTAGAAGAGCTTGTTACAGGGACAGTTCCAACAGAAATTCTTAAAAGTCATCATGATGGTGAACTAATGTTTATGTGTAAAAATATTACCTGGAGAGCGAGAAATACACATGACAGGTTAAGAGCAATAGCGAATGAGCAGGGAGTTGACATTGATAAGGTTAAAGCTTTGCAAAAAACCTACAGGATGGATTTTTCAGAAAAGGACATTGAAAATTTGAATGCAACTGGTAGAACAGGACAGATTAAAGAAATGGTTGCATTATTGCGAAGATGGGGAGATGTAGAAAAATGGAAGGATAGGTGGTATAAGAAAAGAGAGGAATATGAAGATAGAACAACTTATTCAGCTTTTCCAGTGAGAGAAAAAGAGAAATCAGTGGATAATTATCCTATGAGAGAAATACCTGGAGGAGGATATGTACATGTTCCATGGACCAGACAGGATATTTTATCATTTACGAATGATTTTCCTCGATTGAGAGAAAAGCCCGTCGAGTGGTATAGGCAGGTAGATAGGTTTGTGAAATTGTCAAAAGTGCTGTGGATTGACCTGAATAGTCTGTTTGATATAATTGTTCCAGCAGATTTGTGGACTGAGTGTAAAATAGTTGTGAGTTGGCCTACTGAGGAATATACAAGAGATCCAAGAACAGGAGCACCAGATCCAGAGGTAATGAGAAAGTATGATCAGGTGATGGTATACCTGAAGAGTAAAGTACCTGCAAAAGAGACAGATTGGGTAAAAATAGATAGAACACAACAGGAAGCAAAAGAATCAGTTCATGCTTTTTACGAGAGGCTGATACTGGCGTTTAAACAATTCAGTGGAGATGAACACCTGGGTGACAAAGATTTGAGTCATTTTGTATACAGATTTGTATATGGTCTAAGACCTGAAATTGGTGAGAGAATTCGTGAGCAGACAGTGGATTGGCAGAGTAAGAAAATAGATGAAATTCTGAGACATGCTAAATACTTCAGTGATGAAATTGAAGCAAAACAAAGAAAGCTGAAAGAGAAAGCAATGTGGGCACAAGTGAAAGTTGCAGAAAGACAGGAAGCACAGTTGATGGAACAGGCGAATAATCCAGGAAATAATGCAGGGAATAGACCTAGATATGCAGGGAAGGGAAAGGGGAATCTTGAGGAAGCGAAAAAAAAGTTTCCTTGTCACAACTGTGGCCAATTGGGACATTGGAGGAATGATTGTACGAATCCACCATTAGTGAATAATGAGGGTAAAACCTTGAATCAACAGGTGCAGAACGAGGGGAATAATCAACAGCAGCAACAGCAGAAAGTTGTGAGACAGCAGAGTCAAGAGCCAAAACCGCCCTTGCCGCAGAATAGAGGAGCACAAAAGTATAATCAGGATTCGGGATTCTACAATGATGAGCAGGTAAACAAACCAAGGCGTTCTAATCAGGTACAACAGTACTTGTTAAAGAATGAAGGGAGTGAATCTGAGGGTGATTATTGACGGTGCCGAAGAGAGGAGGAAGAGTGCATACTTGGTGCAACTCTAGAAATAGACCAGGCAGGACCATTTGTGGATGGGAAAATAAATGAAGAAGGTGTTACTTTTTTAGTAGACACAGGTGCGACAAGATCAACTGTCAGGTCAACAGATATTAGAAATCTTCCTCTCTCGGATGAAGCAATCCAAGTAGTTGGTGTAGCCAATACACAAATCAGAACACGTCTTACGGAACCAGTAAGAGTACAGATAGGGAAATTTTCAGACATGCATAGATTTATTGTCTGTGACACGAGTCCAGTGAACCTGTTAGGTAGGGATCTGTTATGCAAGATGAATTGCACAATTTTCTGTACACCGGATGGAATAGCTTTTGAAACACCAGATGAGGTGTTCTGCTCGATTTTCCTGGCCTTCTTGTGTTAACAAGTGATTGAATGTGACTTCAGTCTCTTACCATTCAAGCCTAAGGGTTAGAGTAGTGGATGGAGCCTATTTACTAGACACTTCGACATGATTATGTGCTCTTCCCCATAGATCAGGGCTTGCACATATAGCCTAGGGGATAGATTCGTTAGTATTAGGGATAACCTGTCCTGTAGTGAGGGTATTTCATGGAGCCGTGCTGAATGCAGGCCTGGTAGGCCTCAAACGGGAGAGACTCCATCTTTCTTTCTGCTCCGGCAGCTTGGGATTCTTCTAGGTCAAGAGTTATGTTTTAGTTATGAGGTGTTATTCGCTTGGAGAGAACCGGTTCAGGCCGGCCCTTATCGAAGGATTGTATTTTTCTTCATGCCGAAGACACTACATCAGGCCGGCCGGCTGGGAACGTGTCCTTGGTACGGGGAGGTACAAGAATTTGGTGGGCGGCAGGTTACGGGCCGGAATTTTCCATGAGGAAATGCACCTCTATATTAGTGAAAGTCTGAGGCAGTTACATGTTCAGTCCGTAGGCGGCATCTAGCCGTTAGCAGTAGAGCTACTACTTATTCCAGGGAAGACAGACGCCATCTTGAAGGCGGAGAAGAACCGAGAGACAGATGCTTTCCTAACAGAATAGCCAGAGAGGAGAGAGTAGCCGATAAGGAAGAGGTCCCAGTGACTCGGAGAAGGGTGATTCCAGGCGAGCCGAGGCACAGACGAGAAGGGAGCCTAGATGACCACTGAGTGCAGGCTACATACTACTAAGGTGATGTCGACCCTTTCTTATTAGAGTGTACAACTTAATCTTTCACTTTTCTTTGCAGGTTATGTGTTATATCGTAATGTTATGTGATTGTATGTGTAATGAGTAATAAAGTATCCAGTTTGTAGTGAACCAACATATGCTGTGTGTTCTTGTATAAGAGGGTAGCCTATTCTTCTAGTCAGCTGCAGCTACATGAACAGATGTTAACCCTGATCAGGTAAGTGGTAACTGAATAAGGGAAAGAGGAGCCCCTCAAACCTAAGAACAGGCTATGCCCGAACTGGCAATCCTTGTGTGATCTGATGAATAGTGAGACTGATTCCCTTTTTGTATGTTATGGTAATCATAGGATGAAATAAGACTGCCGTCTGGGTAGAGAGGTCTGGGTTCGTATGGGACCGCGAGGCCGCCACTTGTGATACTGTCGTATGGGCAGAGAGGTCTGGGTTCGTATGGGACCGCGAGGCCGCCACTTGTGATACTGTCGTATGGGCAGAGAGGTCTGGATCCGTATGGGATCGCGAGGCCGCCGATTGTGCTGAGACTGCCGTCTGGGTAGAGAGGTCTGGGTTCGTATGGGACCGCGAGGCCGCCACTTGTGATACTGTCGTATGGGCAGAGAGGTCTGGGTTCGTATGGGACCGCGAGGCCGCCACTTGTGATACTGTCGTATGGGCAGAGAGGTCTGGATTCGTATGGGATCGCGAGGCCGCCGATTGTGCTGAGACTGCCGTCTGGGTAGAGAGGTCTGGGTTCGTATGGGACCGCGAGGCCGCCACTTGTGATACTGTCGTATGGGCAGAGAGGTCTGGGTTCGTATGGGACCGCGAGGCCGCCACTTGTGATACTGTCGTATGGGCAGAGAGGTCTGGGTTCGTATGGGACCGCGAGGCCGCCACTTATGAGATCTTGGTATGCATAGTAGGAATCCCCTGTCCTTAGGTGATAGATATATGTGGTTGTAGGATTGTAAATAGGTTCTAGGGAGGGGGTAACGTTCTGGCTGGGTTAGTGAGGCTCTGATGAGCGAGTTCTATCTGATCCGAAAACCCAAGCAGAACATTTGGCGTCACGAACCGTTTACGAAACCTGTGTGCGTTGTGGTTGTATTGTGTTTGCCTTTGGCGCGTGCGTGGTTTTGTTTGTATATTATTTCTATCTACCTGCGTATAATTTTCTTTTCTCTTTCTTCTTTTTCTTTTTCTCTTTTTCTTTCTTTTCAAAAATGTTTTCTAGAAAGTCGAAATCTACTTTTAAGTTGCCCGTTAATATTCCCGGCTGGGATTCAACGCCTTATGAAGCTTTAGCCCGTGAGTGGGCTGATTCTACTGGTTTGAGTGAGAATTGGAATTCTTTTTTGGAGCTGGCGGAGCCGGCTAATGTGATTACTTGCTTACAGAAGGCGCCGGTATCTAAGGGTGATGAGCTTCCCGTTTTAGGGCGCAGAGGTTGGATTGTTCTGTCTGCGTACAGGCTTCTCCATGAGAGGTTGTTGAAGTTGCAGAACTTGCATAAGGATTTGGAAGCGAACTTTGTTGAGATTCAGAATGCTCATACTTTGTTGCGGTGTCAAAATAAGTTGCTTGCTGACAAACTTGAGACGTACCAAACTATTGCCGAGAGAGCGGCTGTGCGAATTGCTCGTTATAAATACAAGAATCGGCGTGGTCGGGTTTCGACGCGGAAGGTGCGTCTGGTCGTGGCGAAAGCCGTACTGGATTGGAATCCTGATGAATGGGATGGTAATATCTGGAACTCGAGTGATTCTCCTTCCTCGGGTGAGGAGTCTGCCAAGCGCGAGTCCTCTCGCTCCGGCCGTGCTTGTAAATCTGCTTCTTGCGCCTCTGATGGTGCACCCCGTGATTGCGCTCGTCCTTTGAGTGGGGTCGACGCTTCTTCCACTGATTGTTCCTCTACATGTACTGGTCGAGCTCCTTGTGATGCTCATCCCGCGGTCTCGGCGCATCCAGTTTTTCGACGGAAGGTGCAGCAGGCTCCCGGTGCTCCGAATGGTATTGCTTTAGACTCTTTGGAGGACTTTACTCAACAAGAAATTAGTGATATTTTACAGCGATTTCGGCAACGAGTTGGTGAGCCCTTGCTCACATGGATGGTGCGCCTTTATGAACTGGGCGCTGCTGGCATTATGTTGGATGCTGGCGATTGTTTGAAGTTTTGTTCCTTGAGTTCGGATTCTACTGTACAGGATCATTTTCGTAACTTTAATGGTGGTGGTCAAATTTCTTTGCTTCAATTGGCGACTGAGGGCTGTAATCAAAAATATCCTACTGAGTCTGACTGGCCTGTGAATGACAAACCGTGGTATACTTTGCGCGATGCTGCGCAACGTCTCAAAGAGGAGGTGATGAAAACGGCAATTTTTCTGAATACTGCTGACCGGTTGCTTGATGCTTTCTTGACATCTTCTGTGCGGAATCGTATTATTCGTTCTTCCCCTGTTGCTTATAAGCAGGTCATGATGACTTTATTGATTAATCAGACTGGTAACATGTTATCTGTGGTGCTGGAATCGGTACGCCAACTCGGTGAGTTGGGTGAGTGGTTTAAACCTGAACGGCAGTCCCGGCCTGACACTCGTACTCCTGGTGAAAATAAATTTACTAGACGTGATATGTTTCTTGCTCTTCTGGCTGATGGTGTGCGTAAGGAGGACATTGATGGTGAGACTACTTCTCGTTTGTGGGAAATGTTTCGCAAACGTGGCTTGGATCGAAAGGAGGGTGCCCGGCGTGTTCGGACAACTGAGTGTGATCGTGGTTTTTCTGACGGTAGCGGTGATGACGACCGCCGTGGGCGCTCTGATCGTCGTGATGATCGACGTTATGTACGTGATTTGTCCCCCCGTCGTGAGAGAGACAGGGAGAGAGAGGGGGAAAGAGAGAGGGGGAGAGATGATTATATTAACAGCAGACGTAGAGATGATAGGGATCAATCCCCTGAGTTGAGAAGGAGAGAGGATCGACACATATTGGCCGATCGAAACTCGCAGTACAATGCAGGGAACAGTAATCCATTTTGTAATGGAGATGGATATGAACAGGAGGTATCGATACCTAGGAACCGTGAGAGTCTTTATCCTGATTTATCCTGGTACACAGAACACAATAAAAAGGACTAGGAAATAGGTCAAGCTCCAGTACACAGATGGGCTCACAGAGATAATAGACCCTATGTAGATATTGATATTTATTGGAGACATCGTAATATCCAAAGGGCCCGAGCATTGGTAGATACAGGAGCGGAGGCCACTCTTATTCATGGAAAATCAAAGAAGTTTAAAGGTCAGCCTTTTACAATTACCGGATTAGGTGGAAAGGAAACTCCCGCAGTTCAAACCTTACTTGAAATGAGAATAGGTAGAATTCCTAGAAAAGAATACTCTGTATTAGTGGTGCCACTCTTAGAATTCATAATTGGAATTGATATTTTGAAAGGAATGACTTTGCACTTAGATGATGGATGTTACCAATTTGGAACTAAACATTATATATCGTCCAGGCCTGTACGGGTTGGTCGTTTAAGAATGCCCCCCATAAAAGTTCCTCAGGCGACAAAAGTGGTTCGTCAGAAGCAGTATCGTATTCCAGGTGGTCATGAAGAGATAAGTACCACTATTCAGGAGTTGGTGGATGCAGGAGTTATAACCCCAGTTACTTCTGCTTGGAATAATCCTGTTTGGCCTGTACGTAAGAGTGATAATTCTTGGCGCATGACTGTTGATTATCGAGAATTGAATAGACACACACCCCCTTTGACTGTTGCAGTACCGGATGTTATTACCCTAATTGAAAGAATCCAAAAACATCCAGGTACATGGTATGCGTCCATTGATATTGCTAATGCTTTCTTTTCGATTCCGATTGCCCCTGAGTGTCAGGAACAATTCAGTTTTACGTGGAACGGGCGTCAGATGACATTTAGAAGTCTTCCTCAGGGCTATGTGCATAGTCCTACGATATGTCACCGGCTGGTGGCAGAGCATCTGGCTGAGGTACCAGTTCACCCACAAATTCAGATATGTCACTATATTGATGATATTTTGATCCAAGGTGAATCACAAGAGGATGTTCAGACCCAATTGGATAGAGTCATTGAGTGCTTGCGTGAGAAAGGTTGGGAAATCAACCCGGATAAATTACAAGGTCCGTCCCAGGCTGTAAAATATTTGGGTATTAATTGGCATGAAGGGCACCGAGAAGTGATCCCTCAGGTTAAACAGAAAATTCTTGATTTTGCAGTTCCGAGAAATAGGAAAGAAGCCCAAAGCTTCATTGGTTTGTTTGGATTTTGACGCCAGCATATTCCTCATTTGAGTCAAATATTGGCCCCTTTGTACCAGGTCACTCGTAAAAAGAATGCATTTGAATGGGATAAACCACAGCAAGATGCGTTCAGTCTGGCAAAAGAAGCAATTCAGCATGCTCTGGATTTGTGGCCTGTATGTGATGGTGATGTGGATTTGAATGTGTCTGTACAAGGCCTTTATGCGAATTGGAGTTTGTGGCAGAAACAAGGTAAGAGTAGAGTACCGTTAGGTTTCTGGACCAAAAAGTTACCTGATGCTGGTGAGCGTTATACACCTTTTGAGAAACAGCTACTTGCATGTTATTGGGCTCTGGTGGATACCGAGCAATTGACTCTGGGACATGATATAGTTTTGCGACCTGAAATTCCTATCATGCAGTGGGTTATGAGTTCGCCGAAAACTCACCGAATTGGACACGCTCAAGAGGCGAGTGTGATTAAATGGAAATGGTATATACAAGACAGGGCACGTGTGGGACAAAAAGGAGTTGCATCTTTGCATGAGCAGGTGGCACGGGCGCCATCAACTGAAACTGAGAATGAATGTTCCGTACCCTTAGTACAGGAGTCTCCTGTTAAGTGGGGTAAACCTTTTGATGATTTGTCTGCAGACGATAGAAACCATGTCTGGTTTACGGATGGTTCAGCAAGGTTCATAGGGACGAAACGGCATTGGAAAGCAGTGTCCTATAATCCGATCACACAAAAATTGCTGAGTACAACTGGTGAGGGTAAGAGCAGTCAATTTGCTGAACTCTATGCTGTTTATCAAGTTCTGAAACAAGAGTTACTTGGCACATGTCATATTTTTACCGATTCTTGGTCTACTGCCAATGGACTGGCAGTTTGGTTACCGACTTGGCATTCCCATAATTGGAAAATTCATTCCAAGGAATTATGGGGAAAAGAATTATGGCAGGAGATTTGGGAAATGCTCCCACAGAGTACTGTTACAATCTTCCATGTGGATGCTCATACCCCGATAGACTCTCTTGACAAATTCTTTCATAATATTGCAGATGAGAAATCTAAAATTGCTGAGGCAGTGGTGGACACGCAAGATTCTGATATTGCGGGATTGGCGAAATGGGCCCACCAGAAAGCAGGACACTTTGGAGAGAAAGCCACTAGCAGGTGGGCTGCTGATCGAGGAATTTATATTCCCCTAGATTTAATTAAAAATGTTATTCTACATTGTCCCATTTGTCAGCATATCAGGCAGCGCAAAGTGCCCCAAATTGTTAAAGGTCATTTACATCGCGGGAAATTGCCCGCTCAAATTTGGCAGATTGATTACATTGGTCCACTTCCTATGAGTAGGAATTGTCAATATGTTTGCACCATTGTTGATACATACAGTGGCCTGTTGGTGGCCCTTCCCTGTAAGCAAGCTACCCAATTGAATACTATTAAAACATTGGAATTGATTATGATGTATTATGGTGTGCCATTCCAAATTCAATCTGATAATGCATCCCATTTTCGTGGAAGATTGGTACAGGAATTCTGTGTGGAAAACAATATTGAATGGGTATTTCATATACCTTATTATCCACAGGCCTCGGGTCTTGTGGAGAGGTTGAATGGCCTGCTAAAAGACCAACTTCGCAAATTAACAGATGACAAGTATAAGAATTGGCGAGATTTTTTGCCTCAAGCGCTATTGATTTTGAATAATCGTCCTTTTCTAAATGCTGAATCCCCACTTATGCGTTTGTTTCCTCCGAATGTTGATGCTCAACCTAACGAAATCAGAGAGACTGTGATGTACTGGGAGATTACTCCCGGAGCTTTGGCTCCATGCAGAGCGACCCCAGGGTCGGCAGGTTTAGACTTGCATGCCATGGATGACATCATTATAAAAAGTAAAGATCGAGTCATCATTGAGACAGGTGTTGGTGTTCAGATACCACCTGGAAATTTCGGATTAATTGCCCCTAGATCGGGGCTGGCTGTAAAAGGCATTCAGGTGCTTGGAGGAATAATTGATAGTGATTATCAGGGAGAGATTAAGGTGCTCCTGCTGAATAGCAGTGAAGTTGACCTACTGATACATAAAACTGACCGAGTGGCTCAATTGCTAATAATGCCTGTCTTCAGTGGTGAGATGGTAAAAGGCACTGCCCCAACGTTGCTAACTGTACGAGGCCAGAAGGGTTTTGGCTCCACCGACAATCCTGGGGCCAGAGTTTGGGTGCAGTCGCCTAAGAATCCCCCTGAACAAGCAGAGGTCATTGCAACCGGTCAAGATAATACTATTTTAGTTATGAGACCAGGGAAAGATAGCTGGGAAGCAGTCCCGGCTGACAAATGTTACTTACGAGAATGAATAATGCCTGTATTTGATTCTCTTTCAGATAATTCTTTGGACTGTTGCTGCAGGATGTGTCGGCGTCGGACTGTTTTCGGGCTGGTGCGACGAGAGAGGAGGGATCCCATCAACCCGGGATGAGTTTAAAACCCGAGTGTCGCGTTCCTTTGCTGCGTGGGATTCGTCATCGAACTTTTGGACTTCACTAGCGAAACGGGTGACTAGCGCCCCTCATTTCTGCTTGACACCGATGAGATCAGTAAACGACATTTTAGCAACTTGTTTGGTTGCTGTCCCTGCATCGTTGGAGACTTTGAGTCATATTTTCAATATATCAACCGCTCGCCCAAATGTTCTTCTGGGCGATTTCGCTACCCATCAATATTGCCCCTTGTGTACTGAACTGTCAGATCCGCTACCCCCCATCCAGTCCCAAATAGTTACTTATAATATCACACAAGGTGATTTGTGTTTCTTCCTTACGTGTAATCCAAGTGCGATTTCGGAATGTATGCGTTTAAAATTGAAAGGTGCCACCTCATTCACCACTCATGAACGGACTTTGTGCTTTCAAAGGACACCGAAAACATGTACTTCTGTTCAGAACAACATGACTTGTAAGAGTATGGTAGTCACCCCCAGTCACTATCGCACGATGTTACTACCTGCTGGATGGCTTTTCTCATGTGGTAATACTTCCTGGCCATATGTCCCCGCAAATATTTCTGGAGGCCCTTGTGCTATTACTAGACTAAGCTTGCTCATGTTTTCGTCTCATCCGAATGCCAACTCTCGTGTGATTCGAGATACAGTGAGGTTACAGGAGGATTGTGACTCATCTTTGCATTTATATTCTAAGTCCGAATATCTTAGCCTGGCTATTTCAATTATTGGTGTTCCTGCTTTGGCAGTTTATAATGCAAAATCTATTGAGAAAATGGCCTGCTGGATGGTGAAATCCATTAATAATACTTCTACAGTCCTGTCGGACATGCTATTAGACGCCCAGGGTGAACGTAGAGCTATCTTGCAAAATCGAGCGGCCATTGATTATCTTTTGCTTAAACATGGACACGATTGTTCTGATTTTGAGGGTCTTTGTTGTTTTAACTTGTCTGATCATACACAATCCATTCGAACTCACATTAATCAGCTACATGACTTAACAGAAGAAGTTAGAAAACACATTGACCAGGGCTGGTTTGACTGGCTCTTTAATTGGTTACCTGATTTACATATGTTACGTCAAATATTAGGAGGTATTCTGATTACTATCGCCATTTTGATTTCCATCTGTTGCTTTATTCAGTGTATTCCTTCACTACTTCAATTCTGCACACCTGGTACTAGACATAGATCAGTTAGTTTTGTTTCATATTATTCTTCCACAGATGTTAGTTCTGTTTAATGAATGTATAATAGACTGAAGTCAAGGGTGAAATGTTCTGCTCGATTTTCCTGGCCTTCTTGTGTTAACAAGTGATTGAATGTGACTTCAGTCTCTTACCATTCAGGCCTAAGGGTTAGAGTAGTGGATGGAGCCTATTTACTAGACACTTCGACATGATTCTGTGCTCTTCCCCATAGATCAGGGCTTGCACATATAGCCTAGGGGATAGATTCGTTAGTATTAGGGATAACCTGTCCTGTAGTGAGGGTATTTCATGGAGCCGTGCTGAATGCAGGCCTGGTAGACCTCAAACGGGAGAGACTCCATCTTTCTTTCTGCTCCGGCAGCTTGGGATTCTTCTAGGTCAAGAGTTATGTTTTAGTTATGAGGTGTTATTCGCTTGGAGAGAACCGGTTCAGGCCGGCCCTTATCGAAGGATTGTATTTTTCTTCATGCCGAAGACACTACATCAGGCCGGCCGGCTGGGAACGTGTCCTTGGTACGGGGAGGTACAAGAATTTGGTGGGCGGCAGGTTACGGGCCGGAATTTTCCATGAGGAAATGCACCTCTATATTAGTGAAAGTCTGAGGCAGTTACATGTTCAGTCCGTAGGCGGCATCTAGCCGTTAGCAGTAGAGCTACTACTTATTCCAGGGAAGACAGACGCCATCTTGAAGGCGGAGAAGAACCGAGAGACAGATGCTTTCCTAACAGAATAGCCAGAGAGGAGAGAGTAGCCGATAAGGAAGAGGTCCCAGTGACTCGGAGAAGGGTGATTCCAGGCGAGCCGAGGCACAGACGAGAAGGGAGCCTAGATGACCACTGAGTGCAGGCTACATACTACTAAGGTGATGTCGACCCTTTCTTATTAGAGTGTACAACTTAATCTTTCACTTTTCTTTGCAGGTTATGTGTTATATCGTAATGTTATGTGATTGTATGTGTAATGAGTAATAAAGTATCCAGTTTGTAGTGAACCAACATATGCTGTGTGTTCTTGTATAAGAGGGTAGCCTATTCTTCTAGTCAGCTGCGGCTACATGAACAGATGTTAACCCTGATCAGGTAAGTGGTAACTGAATAAGGGAAAGAGGAGCCCCTCAAACCTAAGAACAGGCTATGCCCGAACTGGCAATCCTTGTGTGATCTGATGAATAGTGAGACTGATTCCCTTTTTGTATGTTATGGTGATCATAGGATGAAATAAGACTGCCGTCTGGGTAGAGAGGTCTGGGTTCGTATGGGACCGCGAGGCCGCCACTTGTGATACTGTCGTATGGGCAGAGAGGTCTGGGTTCGTATGGGACCGCGAGGCCGCCACTTGTGATACTGTCGTATGGGCAGAGAGGTCTGGATCCGTATGGGATCGCGAGGCCGCCGATTGTGCTGAGACTGCCGTCTGGGTAGAGAGGTCTGGGTTCGTATGGGACCGCGAGGCCGCCACTTGTGATACTGTCGTATGGGCAGAGAGGTCTGGGTTCGTATGGGACCGCGGGGCCGCCACTTGTGATACTGTCGTATGGGCAGAGAGGTCTGGATTCGTATGGGATCGCGAGGCCGCCGATTGTGCTGAGACTGCCGTCTGGGTAGAGAGGTCTGGGTTCGTATGGGACCGCGAGGCCGCCACTTGTGATACTGTCGTATGGGCAGAGAGGTCTGGGTTCGTATGGGACCGCGAGGCCGCCACTTGTGATACTGTCGTATGGGCAGAGAGGTCTGGGTTCGTATGGGACCGCGAGGCCGCCACTTATGAGATCTTGGTATGCATAGTAGGAATCCCCTGTCCTTAGGTGATAGATATATGTGGTTGTAGGATTGTAAATAGGTTCTAGGGAGGGGGTAACGTTCTGGCTGGGTTAGTGAGGCTCTGATGAGCGAGTTCTATCTGATCCGAAAACCCAAGCAGAACATGAGGATGTTTTGTACCGAGTGACTCTAGAAAACAGGGAAAGTGAGTTAATTGGTGCATTTGCTGTGTTTGATCCAGAGGATTTGCCTCGAGAGCTGAGGGACACAGTGAAAAGGACAGTTTGGGATTTTACTGGAGAGGATGTGGGATTGATGAATAATGTAGATCCAGTGAAAATTGCAGTGAAAGAGGGAATTACATATCCTAACATTCCTCAGTACAAAATGACACCAGAAATAATTGAGGGAATAACTCCTATAATTGAGAAAATGATTCAGCAGGGAGTCCTGAGAGAACTACTGAGTAGTCCGTGTAATTCACCGATAATGGGGCTAAAGAAGCCTAATGGGAAATTTAGGATCGTACAGGATCTGAGGAAAGTTAATCAAATTGTGGTGGCATGTTGTCCTATTGTGCCAAATCCATCAGTGATCCTGTATCAGATTCCACATGATGCTGAGTGGTATACAGTGATTGATTTGTGCCATGCGTTCTTTTCAATTCCATTGCATCATGACAGCCAGCCGATTTTTGCATTTAGGTTTGGCCAGCGTATTTTAGCATGGTGTCGAATCCCACAGGGGTATACAGAGAGTCCTTCGATATTTAATCAGTTGTTGAAAAAATCGTTGGAGAGTTTGATCATGCCTGAAAGTTCAGTACTAGTGCAATATATTGATGACCTACTTGTGGCATCAAAGACACGAGAAGCTTGTGAAGTAGATACCATAGCTTTACTGAATCATCTGGCAGATGGAGGGTTAAAGGTATCTCCAGCCAAATTGCAATTTTGCAAGAAAGAGGTGCATTATCTTGGACATAATATTGAAAAAGGTCTGAGAAAAGTGACTGATGACAGAATCAGAATCATCAGGGAAATGAAAGCTCCAAAGACCCAGAGAGAAGTGAGGATGTTTCTGGGGATGGTGGGTTATTGTCGTCAGTGGATAATTAATTTTTCGCTGATAGCAAAGCCACTGATTAAACTGACAAAAAGTGAGATGACAGACCCATTGGAACTAGATGGGGAACAAATGGCAGCATTTGAAGAGCTTAAAAATAAAATGTGTGAGGCTCCAGCTTTGGGTATGCCTGATTACGAAAAGGAGTTTGAATTGTACTACAGTGAGAGAAATGGATGTGCACTTTCAGTGTTAATTCAGAAGCATGGATTACTGAGAAGGCCTATTGCGTACTTCTCATCGACACTTGACCCTGTAGCTGTGGGTTTACCAGGTTGTCTAAAATCTGTGGCTGCAACATGCAGGAGTCTGGAACAGAGTGAGGGAATCATAATGGGATATCCTGTAAGGGTATTCGTACCTCACAATGTGGCAATTCTTTTGACAAGAAGCAGAACTCAGTACATGTCACATAGTCGGTTGACTAAATATGAGAAAGTGATTCTAGGAGCATCAAATGTGACTCTTGAGAGATGTGTAAATGTGAATCCAGCGACACTTTTGCCGGATATTGAAAATGTGGGTGTGAAGACAGAAGATGATCATGATTGTTTGGATGTGCTTGAGTACTGTACAAAACCGAGACCAGACATAAGGGATCTTCCCTTACATGAAAGTGATCATGTGTTGTTTGTGGATGGTTCATGCCTGAGAAATGATGATGGTGTGCTATGTGCAGCATATGCGGTGTGCAAAGTTTCAGAGGTTATGGAAGCATCACCATTGAAAGGAGTGAAATCTGCACAGGTTGCTGAATTGGTGGCATTGACAAGAGCTTGTGAAATTGGGAAAGATTTGAGGACGACTGTGATGACTGATAGTCAGTATGGATTTGGAGTGGTGCATGATTTTGGCCAGCTTTGGCTACAAAGAGGTTTCTTGACATCGAGTGGAACTCCAATAAAGAATGCTGAAGCAATTGGGAAATTACTTGAGGTGATACAGCTGCCTAAGGAGTTAGCAGTTGTAAAGTGTGCTGCCCATGGACAAGGGGAGGATTTTATCACGGTTGGAAACCGGTATGCAAATGACATTGCTCAATACTGTGCAAAATTGAATCAGTCAATTAATAGGGAACGAGAGGGGGAAATGTCTTTTTGCTCTGTGATGTTTACTAATGCCTTAGAGACATGGGATGAAGTGAAGCAGTTGCAGGATGAGGCAGGAGAGGAAGAGAAAAAAGATTGGATTAAGGCAGGATGTGCCCCAAGAGAAAAAGACCATGTTTGGGTCTATAGGGATGGCAGACCAGTAATGCCCAACTCCATTTTGTCGTCAATGGCAAGGATGTATCATGGCCAGGGACATTTGGGGAGGGATGCGATGATAAGGTCGTTCAAGCAGACCTGGTACAATGCAAAGTTCAGGACAATTGCAGAGAGCATCTGTCAAAGGTGTTTGATTTGTCAGCAATTTAACACTGGGAAAAAGACAGTGGTGAGTCTGGGAACAATAGGCAGAGAAGGAGGTCCTTTTACAAGAATGCAGATTGATTTCATTGAAATGCCCCAAGTGAACAGACTGAGATATGTACTAGTTGTAGTCTGTTTGTTTTCAAGATGGGTTGAGGCCTATCCGACTAGGAGAAATGATGGAGTGACAGTGGCAAAATTACTGTTAAGGGAGTTGATTCCTAGGTACGGGTTTCCAGTGACGATTGAGTCTGATAGAGGTGGACACTTCTATAATGAACTCATGAGTTTGATTTGTGAAGCATTAAGCATACAGCAGAAGCTACATTGTGCATACAGACCAGAGGCTTCTGGTGTGGTTGAGCAGATAAACGGCACAATCAAGAACAGGATTGGTAAAATGTGCTTAGCCACTGGCATGAAATGGCCGGACGTCTTGCCTCTAGTGCTAATGACTATTAGATCTACTCCAGATAGAACTACTGGTTTAAGTCCGCACGAGATAATCATGGGACGTGCAATGCGCCATGCATTTGTACCTGTCAATAAGTTGATGACAATAACTGATGACATGATTTTGGATTACTGTAAAGGCCTGGCTGACGCAGTTCATTCTGTGTTTCACCAGGTTGGAGAAGAAGCTACCACACTTGAGAAGAAGCAAGCTCATGATCTGAGTCCAGGAGACTGGGTGAGGATTAAGGTACACAGAAGAAGAAATTGCTTAGTTCCAAGGTGGGGAAGACCGAGACAAGTCATTCTAACAACGACAACTGCAGTGAAGTGTGCTGGTGTGAAAAACTGGGTGCATGCGAGTCATACTCTGAGAGTTCCAAACCCAAAAGAGGGAACTGGTAAAGAGTATTTTGAAGAATCAGATTCCAGTGATGATGAAGACCCAGAACCAGTGAGAAAAGAAGCAGAAAAAACTCCAAGAGAACCATTGGGAGTCTCAGAAAGGAGATCAGATTCTGTAAGAGAGCCGGAAATTTCAAAAAGCAGTGAAGAAAAAAGAAAAGAAAAGAGCAATTCCACAGAGATTACTCCTGAATCAGAAGAGTAGGAGACTGAAGAACCACTTGAGATTATACTTGAAGAAGCAGGGTCAGAAGAAGATAGAGAGGGACAGATTACGGAAGACCCCCGAGGAGGTGTAGGGAACTCTTCTAATAAGCTAGGTGAAGGGACAAGTAGACAGCAAGAAGATTGCGTGTCGGAGACCCGAGGAGGGACAGGAGTAGGGAAGTCTCAAATAGTGGTGAAAGAAACTGTGGAGGAAAATAAAACTGCTAGAAAACGAAAACAGAAGGCACTTGAAACAGAATTGGATGAGAATGAGAATGAACAAACAGAGGGTCGAGTTCTGAGAAAGAGAACTTGGATTGGAGAAAGAAACAATAAAGAAATTAGGCCGAAGAAGGTGATAAAAGGAGATCGTTGGCCTAACAACAGAGTAAAGAGATTGAGATACAGAGTAATAAGAACAAATACATCAAATGCTGAACAAGTGAATGAAGTATCGAGTCAAAATGAAGTAAAAAGAAAGGAGCAAGAAGAATCAGGAGAACCTGAGGAAATAAAAAGAATAAGAAGACCCAACCAAAAGTACAGATCACCGGAATGGTCTTATGTGGCACTGTCTGAAGAAGGAGAAGAAGAAACAGTGACTCGAGATAATCCGGAGGGGATCTTGAGAAAAGGGGTTGAGGAAAAAGAAGGAATCTTAAAAGTTATTCTGACTGACATTGGAGAAGAGTCAGATGCACAAGATGTTGTTGATGATCTGATACAATTTGATGTTGCTGAAGAAGAAGGAGTGAAAACTGATGAATATCCAAATTGAGTGAACTGAAAAATCACTTGGAGGAAAAGTGAAAAGAGAAAGTCTGAAATTCAGTTGTCTGAAGTAATCCAAAGCATAATAGTAGTGGAGTAGTAGAGGCTAAGTCAAAAGACAAGGTCAAAGTAATAAAATGGCTAACATAGAGGATAATCAAAGTAGATGTGCCTTCTTTAAAAGATGGTGTAGAATGTGCTGCTGCTGTACTGGATTATTAATGCTACTATGGGGAGTTTCAGTTTTATTAGTTACTTTTAAAGTTACATTTGAGATGCATACAGAAAATATGACAGATATAGAGAAGAATTCGAAAAAAATAGTTTTGAATAGAATTAGTAATACTTACATACACAAAGATAGGTCAATAAATAATTTTTCTAGTAATGTTTTTTCGAAGTTGTTGTACGAATATGTGAAAACAATGGAAGTAAGGGATTGCTACGTTTGTATGCAATTACCTGCATCCGTTTCAGAGGGTGTTACTTATCATCATTTGCCAGCTACATATGGTATTTCATGTAGTATATTAAGTAGTGTTTTTTATTTGTTAGGGAAAGTAGATTATAAGATGTCTAACAGAGATAGTATTTTTGGGCATTTGCCAATGAACAAAGAGCTGAATCCAGCTAAAGAAGCTAACACTTTTGGTGAAATTTTTATTGAAGAAAAAGGATTAACATTAAATTACATTTTTAAGAATAATTTAACTTGCAGTCTGAAAGAAGAGGAGAAAGCTTTCCTGGATATGGTAGAGGAAAGGAGATTGAACATGCATGAGAAAGCAGGGAAATATGAAGTGAGTGAAACAATTTGGGACATTGAGATGGGAAAAGAATTGAGAAATGGGGCTAGTCCAACTTTAGCTCTAGATGTACCACAAAAGGGTAAACTATGCATTACAAGAAGGAAATCCCAATATGATACATATTTTGTTGGGACTAGTGAGTGCCATGATACATACTTCATTGCAACAGGTTGGGGTTTCAGAGGTGGAGAAGATACAGTTTTCTCAGGAGTGTATTATGTTTGTGGGAACAAGGCTTATTACAAGTTGCCTGACCATTGGTATGGCACGTGTTATGTGGGTTTGGTCTTTCCAAAGATTTTTCATATAGATAAAATAACAGATGTAGAACATATTAATTTACTAATGCGTTTCAAGAGAGAAACCTGGTCTGAAATTGTGGGTGATATTTTTGGGGTTTTAATTCCAGCAGTGGGAATTTCTTTAAATGCTTATGGAATTCGGAAACTGTCAACAGTGGTGGATCGCTTATCGACAAATACCGCTGGGGGGTTTCTTTTAGTGAATACGGCATTAAGTGCCGTACGTGCCATGTCAATGCAAAATCGACTTGCCCTTGATATTTTATTGGCCAAGGAGGGTGGAGTTTGCGGAATGCTGAAAGTTCAACATTGTTGCACTTACATTCCAGATGAAAGCAAAGACCTGAAGGTCTATATCAAAAATATTACTGATTTGCATGAAGAATTAGTACCACTTGAAGCTGAGAGTTTATGGACTAAAATAGCTAATAAAGGGATAGCTGTTAAAGATTTTATCACAAAAATAGGTAGTACTATTATAGGTAGAATATTGTTTCCTTTAACTTGCATAATTATTGCTTTATTGATACTGAGATTAGTGTGTGTGTGTTGTAAAAACAGGGGAGGGAAGAAATTGGATAAAGAGAAGAAAAACAAAAGGTTGAAAGGGAAGAAATTGGATAAAGAGAAGAAAAACAAAAGGTTGAAAAGAGAACCACAAGAAATTGAATTAGAAGAATTGAGGGAGAGTGTTTATTTGGAAACAAAGAGGGATGATGAAAGAGTGACTGGTGTGTAGTGTTGTGTAATGAGAAAAAGACATTTCCGATTTCTCCTAAAATGGGACTAAATTTTCACTCATTTTTTTTTTTTTTTGGGTTTATTTGGTGATAAAATCACCAAAGGGGGGATTGCTAGAGCAGAGTTTTCAGTTTGAAAATAACTGGGTTTTGAAGCTCTGGTATGTCTATTTGTTATATTAATTTACTAATTATTAATTATTAATTATTTGTCTTGTGTAAGTGTTTATACTTACTAATCAACTCGTTTGTTTTAACAAGAGAGAATTACACGTGGGAATGCATAAGTGTGCTATTTAACAATAATGTGCATGTTTTCATGTTTAAACGTTGCTGAGTGCTGTTTATTTTTAAAGCACGAAACGCTTTTCGAATTAATGCTTTTCTATGTTGCAAGAGCTAGATAATTGCATACACATAAGGGTATTAGTGGGGTTAACACTGTTCAATCACTATGCTGTGGTAACGTTGTTTTTGTCTCTTTTAATTAAGATGGTCTATTGTGGCCTATTGTGGCCTAAACAAAGATGGCCGATACGTAAAGCCTGGCCTCGAGTAGAATTTGTGACGAGAGAGAGCCTTGCTGAATATGGTCCTGAAGTCAGCTGACCACAGTCCTTGCTTTGCCTGATTGAAATTTTCCGTGAGGACAGCAGCAGTTTTGGGCGATCTCCAAATGAAATGAAGCGTCCTTGGCAGCTTTGGGAAACAAAGGAGCTTTAAAGAAAGACTCTGAACTGTGATCTCATTGCCGAGGAGACGTGGAAGTTATAAGATACAAATGTATTTTTTGGTTCCTGTTCCGTTATGTTTATTTTGTGATTTTTCCTGAGCGGAGATTTTTAAATGTAGCGATGCTACATCCTTTCCTTCTCGCTTTGCTCAGAGGTTTGACGGAAGAAGTTAATTACAAATTATGTTTTTCTTTGTTCGACTTGCTATAAGAATTGTTAGCCTAGAGAGGGCTTTGCCACTTGCCATTTGCCTTTTGCCGCGTTCCGAATCTGCGTTGGTGAGGATCGTTGCTGAGAGAACTTCGTCTTGAGAGACTTTACCGAGAGACTTGTCCTGACCTGTTCTGACATTTAGCTAGAATAGGTAACTATGAGAAAAATGATTTATTCTGATTGATTTTCTTTGACTAATTTTAGATAAAGCAATATAATTTGAATATGGTGTTGGTTATTATTTCTTGTCAATTATTGAGTATCCTATTTTGATTATTATTGTATGGATTGTTTAGATTATGTTTAAGGGCAGTCTCAATAACCAGATCTTATCGACCCCGATATAGATGCAGGGTGTTTAGGAGTTTTTCTTTCCACAGGTTATTGCTGGTAGAGTATTTGAGTGTATGTTAGTGAAATGGGCCCTAGTGTATGAAGAATGTATGTGCGTGTAACTGTGAGATTACTCTATCTGTGGAAGTAGGGATATTATATGCACCCTGATCTCTATCACTTGTGCGGGCCATGTAGACATTAAATAATGTCGTGCTCAGGGAGGAACCCTGCGAGACTGCTCTATTCACCTGCATCTTGTCTGAACTAAAGGAGTCAATAAAGATGATTTGGGTCCGATTACTGAGGAAACCCCTGAGCCAGTGTAGTGCTTTGCCATGTATACCCACATCACATTGTGCAGTCTGCGGATAAAAAAGAATGCGAGACTATGTCCTAAAGCCTCCGACAGATCCAGCAATAGCAGCATTACTGAAATACCTACATCCAGTGAGAGTCTGATGGTATCAGTGACTGCCATAAGTGCGGTTTCCGTGCTGTGCATTGCTCTGAAACCTGATTGTGAGGGGTCCAGGATCTTGTGCTCTTGCAGATAGGCGGTCAGTTATTTGTTTATATGGCATTCTAGACACTTTTTCAAGAAGAGGAAGCAGAGAGATGGGGCAACAGCTGGAAAGACGTTCAGGATTGGCGTTAGGTTTCTTTTTAGCATAGGGGACACTTGGGCAGACGTGTACTCAGCCAGAAAAGAGGCAGAGTCTAGAGAGAGATTGAAAAAGTCAGTGACCATGAGTGCAGTATAGAGGACTATGGAGGTAATGACCTTGAGAGGGCGAATGTCTTGCGGCGAGTCGGATCTAGCGCCGACCAGCATTGCTTGTACCTGCCCTAACAAGCATAACTCAAAATTCCTCTAATACAGAGTAACTAGTAGGCAAAGGCAGATTGGAATCTAAATAAGAGCCCTGTTGACTCTGGGTGTCAGAAAAATGATCATAGATGTTATTAATCTTGTCTTCAAAAAAGTCTGCTAGAGAATCGCATAACAATTGGGAAGCCGGTATAGAACGATTACAGGCACGCAGCTCCACAAATTCGTTCAGTGTTTGTGGCTTTCAATGCTGCAGAATAACGTTGTATGTCTAAGGAGCCTCTCTTAGTCTACAGATCCAGGTTTTCAGTAATGAAATAGATTCAGGGCTCGTAAGCGAATTGGACAGGAGACGCTTTGGACTATAGTCTGAGGTACCACGGGGTCCCTCTTCTTGTCGCAAGCGGCTAGTGTGGTTTTCACTGCTCCAGGTCAGTTCGGCCTGCCTTGGTTTGGTATTTTAGCTTGAGAACAAACTAGGGACTTGTTGTTATATGTAGCCCAATCTTTGCTTCATTGCGGCCAATAGTTCGGCCCTGTAAGGTGTGTTATCAGGGCGATCCCACCGAGTATGTTTAAAGCCCCCTGGCAAGCCACAGCCCCTCCTGCAAAGTGTGCTGACCTGAGGGTGGAGTCCATTGAGTTTAGCAGAGGAGAGCTACCAGTCCTAAATGACTTTACAGCAGAGGTCTTCAATCGGTGGGGCGCAAACCCCAGGGGGGGCCAGGAGTCATGGAAAGGGGGTCGCACATTTTGTGCTTTTCCTTTTGGAAAAAGACAACTGCCCGGGACGCTTCATTCTGATCGGTAAAATGCTTCTGCTGATGTTAATTGCTGAAGTTAATTGAGTCTCCGGAGCTGTGAAAAAAGAGGCCGGCAGACAGGTAAAACAATCCTTCGCACCGGGGTGCCTGCTCGGCTGCTTAGCTGAAGGAGATGCAAATGCAGCTACGAGTTAATCTGCAAATGTAAAGGGTGCTTGGGAGCGGTGATCACTCCAAGCATTGTGAGTACAAAGATTTGGGGGCATATTATCAAGGACGGCGTTAGAATTAGCACCGCTTTAGCAGCAGAAAACTGCTGCTAAAAGCAGCGATAATGGGCTTGATAATATGACCTTTAGTATTCCCATAGAAGCCCATGTTCTGGTGTCAACATGGGCTTCTATTGGAATTCTCTGCGGCATTTTATCAAGCCCATTATCGCCGCTTTAGCGGCAGTTTCCTGCCGCTAAAGCGGCGATAATTTTAACGCCGTCCTTGATGATATGCCCCTTGGTTTTTTTTCATTGGTAGTAGGAAGAGTTAATACCTGGGCTGTGAAGTGTGTACTTTTAATTGTAACTGTATTTACACAGCGCTTAGTACCCCTGAGGAAGGTTGCAGGGATAGTTAGGCAAACAAATAAATTGCATTACATATGTACTGGTATTTCTAAAATCTACATTTTGGAAGCTCCATTTTATCCTAAAATATTATAAAATAATGTCTTATGCATTCACACTGCTTTCTGTCCCAGGCTGTGACCTCGTAGCACAAAAAAATTACACCAGTCACAATTCTCCACTGTGCCAACCAAATGTAAATCTGTGGTTCTCTGGTTACAGACACAGACCTCTGCAGTGCATTAACTAATAGAGGTTTCATAATGTACTACAGAGCATTTCCCACTGAGTAACATCTTTTAAAAATGTATTTTTCATTTAAGCTACAACATTATTTTATATGTAGCTACCTAATTGTGAAAGTTTTCCGCATTCTGCAGCTTAGCGATAATTTGTTTCTTGCTCGAGCTGTAAAATAATACATTCTCGCGTGCGCGCGATCGCCTTACCTGAATCCCCGCGTTCACCGACAAGTTTTCCCGATCCGGTCGTGTTCTCCACGAGATGTTGGATTGTTGGTAGCCATTTGCACTGTCTTGCGACAGTTCGCGCCCGCAGTAACGTCATGCGTCGCGCGATCACGTCTTTCTTCTCGCGATCATGCACCGTGAGACAAGTGAAAGCAAGATGGCTGCGCCCGCGAGCAACCGCATGGGTAAGTTGGCGAGCAGCGACCACGCAGAAAATACCGCGAACGGGCGGGAAAAAAACTTCCGCATCTTCGCGATATTTCCGCGTTTTTGCAAGGATTTTTAACATTTTCGCGATAATTTGCGAAAGTGAATTTCCCAAATTCCGCCCACCCCTACAACACACCGGTCTGAAGTCTGAGGGGTAAACTGGAAGAACAAGGCAAAACCAAAAGAGTAACAAAGGGCAAAGGACTGGGAATACCATGGGAACTGAAGAGAAGGAAAATAACAAAGGTGAAGAAACAAAGTGCAGAACCAAATTAATACGTAAGCAAAAAGACAGTGCTCTTAGAGATGTGTTGCCAGTCAAGGTGCCTGGGTTCACTGGCATCTGTATAGGATTCGGCCACTGATGACCCGGCACTGACTTCAGCCTCAGAGGTGAGTAACAGGAGGGAATGACGTTAGCGATGTAGGCTCAGATTTACAAAGATTTTGACACAAATGAGCGCAAAATCTTTTTGTTGTTTACTCTCCAGCGAAAGTTGCCTAAAAGTAATGCAAAGCAGCCGAAGCGCTGCTCTGCATTACTTTGCATCAATGGGGCTTTACAGGAGCGGTACATGGGCGTTCCCATACAACCACCCATGTGTTTTTTGGTGCAAAACCCTACTAACATTAGTAGGCAGTGTTTCCTGCCAGAAACTAAACGCCGCTTGAAGCAGGCATTAAAAAGGAGAAATGCTTTTATTCCTCCTGACACTTCCCACTTCGTACAGCCCACATTCAATGTGGGAAAGGTTTTAAAGTTAGTGTCTGCATAGTGTTTTGTACTGGAAGGCTACCCTTTCACAACAAAACCTATGCAAGACTCACTCACATACCCTTGCCCTATGGCGCAAAGATGTGTGCGTGGCACTCGGCTGCCTGATTGTGCACCAGCGCTAGGGAGAGGGAAAGAGAGTGCCATATCTCTGTAGATGTGTCGCTGTCCTCTATCCTTCACACACAACGCAGCATTTTTGAGTGCTGCGCTGCATTGTGTGTAAGTTTTGTAAATATGGGTCCTAGTGTTACAACTCTTTCCAATGCTTCCACTGACCCATCTTTCACCTCCTCCGGCCTCCATAACAGATCAAGTGTCATTACTGTCCCAAGCCTTAATCCTGACATTGCCCTGCTTCTGTCCCAAGTGGTTTATTCCAGTGTGCTCTGAAACCGAGGGGGTGAGGGAAGAGTGGGGCATATCAGCAACAACCGGCGATAATTATCGCTAAGCGCACTTAGCGCTAGGATAATTATCGCCGGCTAGCGTGGATTTTTATCGCTGAAATAGCGTGCTATTAGCAACGCTTATCTCAAAAGCGATAAAAATCCTAGCGCTAACTGCCAAATGTGAGATTATCGCTGGAAACCCAGCGATAATACCACGAAGTTTGGCGACAGCTTGCTGATAGGGCCTCACATACTTAGCCATGTTATCCACCTTCCATAGGATATCATGGCTAAGTCAGTTTCAAAGCAAGCGTAAGGAAAGTAGCGATAACAGAGGTTATCGCTACTTTTCTTGTCGCTATGCTGCTTTACGTGAGGCTTGATAATAGGAGAAATGTTGCTTAGCGACATTTCTCCCGTTATCCTGGGGAGGAACGCCCACTTTGTATCTGATTAGAGATGCAAAGATGGGCGTTAGGAATTCAGGCGCTAAGGCAAGGTTTCACGCGATAGCGTGACCTTGCTAATATAGCGATAAAATTATCGCCGCTTTTCGGCTGATAATTTTATATCGCCGCCTTGTAGATATGCCCCAGTATTCTGTAAGGTGCAATAAAGGGCAGTTATTTGGCCTGCAGTCCTTCTTCAGTTATTACCAATGTTTCTATGGTGGTCAGTTTCCTAGACACATTCTCTTGTCATGCGGACATGCGTGACCCAGAGCCTCGGCCGAGTGCATCGAAGTCGTTCATCTGCATCCAGGTGAAATTTCCTCTCGCCAGACACAAAGCTGTTTTAAAAAATGTATTTATGATTAGACAATTCCCTTGTTCTAAAACATCCCCAAAATCAAAATCTAGCGTTAATGCCCTTTTATGATGTGTGCGGGTGTGAGGTGAGGAGGAAGAGGGCAAGTTTCCATTTTATGTTACATTATTTCAAAGAGTGGGTGTGGTTCAGGCAGGGGTGCTAATGTATGCGTGAAATGATCTGTCCGCAGTAGGAGGAATATTTATGTAGCTTTCATGCAGCGCAGCAAACCACCTTCCTGTGCTGCGCGCAAAAGGGAAAGGGCAAGAATGCGCCGTATTTAACATAATACAACGCACTCATGCCCTTTGCTTGCACTGGCACGCTTTTAGCTGCCATGCGCCAACACAGGTATCCTTGCACAATGGCGCCTCATTGACCAATCTCCTGTGTGGGGTCACTTTGTAATATCTTTGAAAGTCTGGCAAAGTCAGACCCCCGATGCAATGGGAGGGGGAAGCGGCCTTGCGCTATGACCTTGCCATGTGCATTCAGTGTTATTTTCTTCAGCTTTTCATCCATTTGACATACATTGTACCAGTGGCGGCTGGTATGGCATGGCTGTGGTGAGGCTGGAAGGGTGGCGGGGTCTGGGTGGGTGGATAGTTGAAGAAAAATTCACTTACCTGATCTCGCCGCATCTCTCCTCCGCCTCTCCCATGTCGTGTCTCTTCCAGGAAGCACCCAAGGTCCCCACAGCCAATCACAACTCTGCATTGCAGCTTTGTGATTGGTCTGAGCGCTGTGGTTCAGTGCTCAGACGGGGGCTGGGGGCCTGGGCATGTTCTCCATGTAGGCTGTAATGCAGCTTGGGTGGAGAACATGCAAAGTGTGCATGCCGCTTTGGCTGGCCCGAGACGGCCGGCCAAAGTGTCATGCACACTTTAGAGTGCAGCAACCACTCCTCCTCCCCGACGTCAGGGGGAGCCAAGCCCTGCCTTGCCCGTGACGATACTAAAAATAAAATGATAACTTCAATTATTATCATTTTACTTTTTATTTTACACTGCTCCGTGAGCAGTGGGGCGACGCTCCTCCGCCTTAGAGGAGGAGCCACCACTGCACTGATCCCATGAGGATCACGGTCAGTACTGATTTGCATAATGCGGGGCGCGGCCTAAAATGGCACAGCAGGCAAGACGTGTGGATTAGAAGCTACCCAGACTTCTTAACAGTGGTTTAGACTATGGGGAAGCGTTCCTCCCATCACCTTTGTGTGTTTGTCGGACCATCGGAGACACGGTCCCACTGGCCATTACAAGAGCTGCATATTCCCCCGGGGGAAGGGGGAGGACAGGGAGTGAAATTCACATAATGGGTAAACTGGCATGATGCAAAATATTAGAAAATGTCCATATATTACACGTAATTACAAGAAATGCAAATATGGCAGTAAGCTTTATACTTTAGAGCTCAATGCGAACGCAAGAATGCACTTCTCGCTAAAAATACAAACGCAAGTACTCCAAGTGAGTGCCACTCGCATTCTGGTCATTTGCATTTTTTCCGAGCTCCCACGCAAATATAAATTCCTACGAATGCAGTGTAATTACATGGCATGGCATAATTTGTGGAATTATGCGGAACAAGCGTATTACAAAGTTCCAGAAATTACCTGAAGTACACAATCGTAATTGACCTTTCACCCGGGCGTAATCATCGCCATCAAGCTGCAGGCCAAGACTAGGCCAATGCAACATAAGGAGGAGTCTAAAGATGAACAACATTTCTTTCTTAGGGGGACAAAATACTTTCCTTGCTTTCAATCAGGCGATGATTTTTTCCAAAATGATTCTCCAGGAGGCACTTCAATGTTAACGTGCAGCTCCGTAAGTCGCGATACCGAACCTTCACGGCTCATGACCAGTGCTTAATTTGTAACAGCATGAGTGCCGGGCCAAAGTTTTGTCCTAAAGCCCGGTGCGGCGCTACTGAAGGATGTTTTGGTGAACACCAAGGCTGAGACACCTCAAGCCTCCAGAAGCCACCACCGACCCCCCCACTGCCCATTTGACTCCCTCTTGTGGGTTCATTTTTAGGTCTCGCTGAGTCAGTGCGCATGCGCTGCTCGGAGAGACTTTAGTAGGTGAGTTTTCAAAGTGCTGCTGGCTGGCGACAAGCTTCCGTTCACGCGAGCATGCACGCGCGAACCGCCAGCCTTCAGCAGCACTTGGAAAACTCACCTACTAAAGCATGTCTTGTAGCGTGTTTTCTTTACTTTTGGTATAATCGCGGCACCCGAGCATTACTTTTAACATTAAAAGTAAAGCGTCGGTGCCGCGATGCTTGTTTAGTATGGTATTTATGCCATGAAATGTACATTATTTTCTTAAATGGTACCTTAGAGGAAGCTAGCTCTACCAAATGTAGAATTTACATAACATTACTCAACGATTTTCTAGTGATCCTTGTCCTGCATCAAGAACATTTCTATCACTATGGAGGTGCCTGTAAATAAGTTAACTACAAGCTCCTATCCCCTCAGGTGCTCATCTTTAAGCCCCTTCTTCAACTGCCGTTGTCACTTTAGCATCAAATTCTAAACAATATCAGAATTTTTTGCACTTGAGTTCATGCAGATCGGTCACTCAAACACATCCACCATTCGAAAAGAAAAGGCAATCATACTTATAACATTAATTTTGCTAACATTTAAGTACAGTAACAAAGACTGTAAATACTTGCAATAACCGGACACACACTGTGGACCTGGATTACTCCTGCTTCCAGCTGTGTCAGTTTGCTATCAGCACTAGAATTGTTAACAACACATTGGTTACATTAGGTTCAAAGACAAAATGATTTTAAAACAACACAGAATTGAAAGGGGGAGAGCTGATGGCAGAACCTTCACAAAGCAAGTCAGCTCATTGTGGTACATATTACCAGAAATCTTTAGTGTGAGCATAACTACACTCTCCTTTAGAAAGAAATAATAACCACGCATTGGCATAGCCAATAGGTCTCGCCTTTGGGACCTTATAAGTGTTTACTTATCCAGCACAATATCCTAGGTGCAACAACATCAAGTGTTGCATGGCTAAACACTTATAAGGTCCCAAAGGCGAGACCTATTGGCTATGCCAATGCTTGTTATCCCTAATGTCTCATGTTTTTTCCATCTTTTTCTCTGTCTTTGTGTCTGTGTGCTCTTCTCTCTTATGCTCTGGGGCAAACACTGATGATGACAACTATGTCTTGGTCCCCATAACAGAGTGCGGGTGGGCCCCACGCGCAACCACAGCCTCAAATTAAGTACTGCTCTTGACACTAATGGGGGAGTGCTAGGGGACTGCAGGAGACAGCAGAACTCCATCCATGCACTCTCATCCCTAGGGATCTGAAGAGACAGGAGACATCCATCCCAGCACTCTCATCCATGTGGCTATGCAAGAGACAGCAGACCTCCATCCATGCGCTCTCATCCCCAGAGACATGCAAGAGAGAGCAGACCTCCGTCCCTGCACTCTCATCCAAGGGGACATGCAAGAGACAGCAGAGCTCCAACCCTGCGCTCTCATCCATAGAGATGATGCAAGAGACAGAAGCCCTTCATCCCTGTGCTCTCATCCATAGGGACATGCAAGCGACAGCAGACCTCCAGCCCTGCGCTTTCATCCATGAGACATGCAAGAGACAGCAGAGCTCCATCTCTACGCTCTCATCCATAGGGACGTGCGAAAAACAGCAGACCTCCATCCCTGTGCTCTCATTCAAGGGGACATGCAAGAGAGAGCAGACCTCCGTCCCTGCACTCTCATCCAAGGGGACATGCAAGAGACAGCAGAGCTCCAACCCTGCGCTCTCATCCATAGAGATGATGCAAGAGACAGAAGCCCTTCATCCCTGTGCTCTCATCCATAGGGACATGCAAGCGACAGCAGACCTCCAGCCCTGCGCTTTCATCCATGAGACATGCAAGAGACAGCAGAGCTCCATCTCTACGCTCTCATCCATAGGGACGTGCGAAAAACAGCAGACCTCCATACCTGTGCTCTCATTCAAGGGGACATGCAAGAGAGAGCAGACCTCCGTCCCTGCACTCTCATCATCCAAGGGGACATGCAAGAGACAGCAGAGCTCCAACCCTGCGCTCTCATCCATAGAGATGATGCAAGAGACAGCGGCCCACCATCCCTGCGCTCTCATCCATAGAGATGATGCAAGAGAGAGCGGCCCTCCATCCCTCCTCTCTCATCCATAGAGCTGATGCAAGAGACAGCAGACCTCCATTCCTGCACTCTCATCCAAGGGGATATGCAAGAGACAGCAGACCTCTATCCTTCCTCTCTCATCCATAGGGATCATGCAAGAGACAGCAGACCTCCAACCCTGAGCTCTCATCCAAGGCACATGTAAGAGACAGCAGACCTCCATCCCTACTCTTTCATCCAAGGGACAAGCAAGAGACAACAGACCTCCATCCCTGTGCTCTCATCCAAGGGACATGCAAGAGACAGCAGACCTCCATCCCTGCTCGTTCATCCAAGGGACAAGCAAGAGACAACAGACCTCCATCCCTGCGCTCTCATCCAAGGGACATGCAAGAGACAGCAGACCTCCATCCTTCCTCTCTCATCCATAGGGATGATGCAAGGGACAGCAGACCTCCATTCCTGCACTCTCATCCAAGGGGACATGCAAGAGACAGCAGACCTACATCCCTGCTCGTTCTTCCAAGGGACAAGCAAGAGACAACAGACCTCCATCTCTGCGCTCTCATCCATGGGACATGCAAGAGACAGCAGACCTCCATCACTGCACTCTCATCCATTGGGACGTGCAATAGATGACAGACCTCCATCCCTGCGCTCTCATCCAAGGGGACATGCAAGCTCTCATCTATAGGGACATGCAAGAGACAGCAGAACTCCATCCATGCACTCTCATCTGTACGTACTTGCAAGAGACAGCAGACCTCCATCCCTGCACTCTCATCCATAGGGACATGCAAGTGACAGCAGTCCTCCATCCCTGCGCTCTCATCTTTAGGGACATGCAAGAGACAGCAGACCTCCATTCCTGTGCTCTCATCCAAGGGACATGGAAGAGACGGCCGTCCTCCATCACTGCGCTCTTATCCTTAGGGACGTGCAAGAGACAGCAGACCTCCATCCCTGCGCTCTCATCGAAGGGACATGCAAGAGACAGCAGACCTCCATTCCTGTGCTCTCATCCTTACGGATATGCAGGAGACAGCAGACCTCCATCCCTGCGCTCTCATCCAAGGTCACATGGTAGAGACAGCAGACCTCCATCCCTGTGCTCTCATCCAAGGGGACATGCAAGAGACAGCAGACCTCCATCCCTGCGCTCTCATCCAAGGGTACATGGTAGAGACAGCAGTCCTACATCCCTGCACTCACATCCATAGGGAGATGCAAGAGACAGAAGCCCTTCATCCCTGCGCTCTTATCCATAGATATGATGCAAGAGACAGCGGCCCTCCATCCCTCCTCTCTCATCCATAGAGCTGATGCAAGAGACAGCAGACCTCCATTCCTGCACTCTCATCCAAGGGGACATGCAAGAGACAGCGGACCTCCATCCTTCCTCTCTCATCCATAGGGATAATGCAAGAGACAGCAGACCTCCAACCTTGCGCTCTCATCCAAGGCACATGCAAGAGACAGCAGACCTCCATCCCTGCTCGTTCATCCAAGGGACAAGCAAGAGACAACAGACCTCCATCCCTGCGCTCTCATCTAAGGGACATGCAAGAGACATCAGACCTCCATCCTTCCTCTCTCATCATAGGGATCATGCAAGAGACAGCAGACCTCCATTCCTTCACTCCCATCCAAGGGGACATGCAAGAGATAGCAGACCTCCATCCCTGCTCGTTCATCCAAGGGACAAGCAAGAGACAACAGACCTCCATCTCTGCGCTCTCATCCATGGGACATGCAAGAGACAGCAGACCTCCATCCCTGCGCTCTCATCCAAGGGACATGCAAGAGACAGCAGACCTCCATCCCTGCGCTCTCATCTGTAGGGACATGGAAGAGACAGCAGACGTCCATCCCTGCGCTCTCATCCAAGGGACATCCAAGAGACATCAGCCCTCAATCTCTCCGCTCTAATCAATAGGAACATGGAAGAGACAGCATCCTCCATCCCTCTGCTCTCGTTCTTTGGGACATGCAAGAGACAACATCCCTCCATCCAAACGCTCTCATCCTCAGGGACATGCAAGAGACAGCAGACCTCCATGACTGCACTCTCATCCATAGGGACGTGCAAGAGACGGCAGACCTCCATTCCTGCGCTCTCATCCGTAGGGACATGGAAGAGACAGCAGATCTCCATCCCTGCGCTCTTATCCAAGGGAAATGCAAGAGACAGCAAACCTCCATCTCTACGCTCTCATCCATAAGAACATGGAAGAGACAGCAGCCTCCATCCCTCCGCTCTCATCCATAGGTATATGCAAGAGACAGCAGACCTCCATCACTGCGCTCTCATCCATGTGGCTATGCAAGACACAGCAGCCCTCCATCACTGCGCTCTCATCCATTGGGACATGCAAGAGACCGCAGACCTCCATCCGGCACTCTCATCCATTGGGACATGCAAGAGACAGCAGACCTCCATCCCTGCGCTCTCATCCGTTGAAACGCGGAAGAGACAGCAGCCTCCATCATTGCACTCTCATTCAGAGGGACATGCAAGAGACAGCAACCCTCCATCCCTGCACTCTCATCCATAGGGACATGCAAGTGACGGCAGACCTCCACCCCTGCACTCTCATCCATAGGGACATGCAAGAGACAGCAGCCCTCCATCCCTGCACTCACATCCATAGGGAGATGCAAGCGCCAGAAGCCCTTCATCCCTGTGCTCTCATCCATAGGGACATGCAAGCGACAGCAGACCTCCAGCCCTGCGCTTTCATCCATGAGACATGCAAGCGACAGCAGACCTCCAGCCCTGCGCTTTCATCCATGAGACATGCAAGAGAGAGCAAAGCTCCATCTCTACGCTCTCATCCATAGGGACGTGCAAAAAACAGCAGACCTCCATCCCTGTGCTCTCATTCAAGGGGACATGCAAGAGAGAGAGCAGACATCCGTCCCTGCACTCTCATCCAAGGGGACATGCAAGAGACAGCAGAGCTCCAACGCTGCGCTCTCATCCAAGGGGATATGCAAGAGACAGCAGACCTCCATCCTTCCTCTCTCATCCATAGGGATAATGCAAGAGACAGCAGACCTCCAACCCTGCGCTCTCATCCAAGGCACATGTAAGAGACAGCAGACCTCCATCCCTGCTCGTTCATCCAAGGGACAAGCAAGAGACAACAGACCTCCATCCCTGCGCTCTCATCCAAGGGACATGCAAGAGACAGCAGACCTCCATCCTTCCTCTCTCATCCATAGGGATGATGCAAGGGACAGCAGACCTCCATCCTTCCTCTCTCATCCATAGGGATCATGCAAGAGACAGCATACCTCCATCCATGCACTCTCATCCCTAGGGATCTGAAGAGACAGGAGACATCCATCCCAGCACTCTCATCCATGTGGCTATGCAAGAGACAGCAGACCTCCATCCATGCGCTCTCATCCCCAGAGACATGCAAGAGAGAGCAGACCTCCGTCCCTGCACTCTCATCCAAGGGGACATGCAAGAGACAGCAGAGCTCCAACCCTGCACTCACATCCATAGGGAGATGCAAGAGACAGAAGCCCTTCATCCCTGTGCTCTCATCCATAGGGACATGCAAGCGACAGCAGACCTCCAGCCCTGCGCTTTCATCCAAGAGACATGCAAGAGACACCAGAGCTCCATCTCTACGCTCTCATCCATAGGGACGTGCAAAAAACAGCAGACCTACATCCCTGCGCTCTCAATCAAGGGGACATGCAAGAGAGAGCAGACCTCCGTCCCTGCACTCTCATCCAAGGGGACATGCAAAAGACAGCAGAGCTCCAACCCTGCGTTCTCATCCATAGAGATGATGCAAGAGACAGCGGCCCTCCATCCCTACGCTCTCATCCATAGAGATGATGCAAGAGGCAGCGGCCCTCCATCCCTCCTCTCTCATCCATAGAGCTGATGCAAGAGACAGCAGACCTCCATTCCTGCACTCTCATCCAAGGGGACATGCAAGAGACAGTAGACATCCATCCTTCCTCTCTCATCCATAGGGATCATGCAAGAGACAGCAGACCTCCAACCCTGTGCTCTCATCCACGGGACATGCAAGAGACAGCAGACCTCCATCCCTGCTCGTTCATCCAAGGGGCAATCAAGAGGCAATAGACCTCCATCCCTGCGCTCTCATCCAAGGGACATGCAAGAGACAGCAGACCTCCATCCTTCCTGTCTCATCCATAGGGATCATGCAAGAGACAGCAGACCTCCATCCTTCCTCTATCATCCATAGGGATCATGCAAGAGACAGCAGACCTCCATCCCTGCGCTCTCATCCAAGGGACATGCAAGAGACCGCACCCCTCCATCCAAGCGCTCTCATCCTCAGGGACATGCAAGAGACAGCAGACCTCCATCCCTGTGCTCTCATCCAAGGGACATGCAAGAGACAGCAGACCTCCATCACTGCACTCTCATCCATTGGGACGTGCAAGAGATGGCAGACCTCCATCCCTGCACTCTCATCTGTACGTACATGCAAGAGACAGCAGACCTTCATCCCTGCACTCTCATCCATAGGGACGTGCAAGTAACAGCAGTCCTCCATCCCTGCACTCTTATCTTTAGGGACATGCAAGAGACAGCAGACCTCCATTCCTGTGCTCTCATCCAAGGGACATGGAAGAGACGGCCGTCCTCCATCACTGCGCTCTTATCCTTAGGGACGTGCAAGAGACAGCAGACCTCCATCCCTGCGCTCTCATCGAAGGGACATGCAAGAGACAGCAGACCTCCATTCCTGTGCTCTCATCCAAGGGACATGGAAGAGACGGCCGTCCTCCATCACTGCGCTCTTATCCTTATGGACGTGCAAGAGACAGCAGACCTCCATCCCTGCGCTCTCATCCAAGGTCACATGGTAGACAAAGCAGACCTACATCCCTGCGCTCTCATCCTTAGGGACGTGCAAGAGACAGCAGACCTCTATCCCTGTGCTCTCATCCAAAGGACAATGAAGAGACAGCAGACCTCCACCCCTGCTCTCTCATTGAAGGGACATGCAAGAGACAGCAGAACTCCATTCCTGTGCTCTCATCCTTACGTACATGCAAGAGACAGCAGACCTCTATCCCTGCGCTCTCATCGAAGGTCACATGGTAGAAACAGCAGACCTCCAACCCTGCTCTCTCATTCGTAGGGAGATGGAAGAGACAGCAGACCTCTGTCCCTGCGTTCTCATCCAAGGGTACATGGTAGAGACAGCAGACCTACATCCCTGTGCTCTCATCCGTAGGGACATGCAAGAGACAGCAGACCTGCATCCCTGTGCTCTCATCCAAGGGGACATGCAAGCGACTGCAGACCTCCATCCCTGCGCTCTCATCCAAGGGGACATGCAAGCGACTGCAGACCTCCGTCCCTGCACTCTCATCCAAGGGGACATGCAAGAGACAGCAGATCTCCATCCCTTCGCTCTCATCCATAGGAACATGCAAGAGACAGCAGACCTCTATCCCTGCGCTCTCATCCAAGGGGACATGAAAGAGACAGCCGACCTCCATCCCTGCGCTCTCATCCAAGGGGACATGAAAGAGACAGCAGACCTCTGTCATTGCGCTCTCATCCAAGGGACATGCAAGAGACAGCATACCTACATCCCTGCGCTTTCATCCAAGGGGACATGCAAGAGACAGCAGACCTACCTTCCTGCGCTCTCATCCATAGGTATATGCAAGAGACAGCAGACCTCCATAAATGTGCTCTCATCTATAGGGCCATACAAGAGACAGCAGACCTCCGTCCATGTGCTCTCATCCTCAGGGACATGCAAGAGACAGCAAACCTCCATCCCTGCGCTCTCATCCACAGGGATATGCAAGAGACAGCAGACCTCCATCCCTGCGCTCTCATCCAAGGGGACTTGCAAGAGACAGCAGCCTCCATCCCTGCGCTCTCATCCAAGGGGACATGCAAGAGACAGCAGACCTCCATCCCTGCACTCTTATCCATAGGAACATGCAAGAGACAGCAGCCCTCCATCTCTGCGCTCTAATCCATGGGGACTTGCAAGAGACGGCAGACCTCAATCCCTGCGCTCTCATCCATAGGGACATGCAAGAGACAGCAGACCTCCGTCCCTGCGCTCTCATCCAAGGGGACATGGTAGAGACAGCAGACCTATAACCCTGCGCTCTCATCCTCAGGGACATGGAAGAGACAGCAGACCTCCGTCCCTGCGCTTCCATCGTCAGGGACATGGAAGAGACAGCAAACATCCTTCCCTGTGCTCTCATCCTCAGGGACATGCAAGCGACATCAGCCCTCCATCCCTGCGCTCTCATCCATAGGGAGCTGCAAGAGACAGCAGACCTCCATCCCTGCACTCTCATCCATAGGGACATGCAAGAGACAGTAGCGCAAACCTCCATCCCTGCGCTCTCATCCATAGGGACATGCAAGAGACAACAGACCTCCATCCCTGCGCTCTCATCCTCAGGGACATGTAAGAGACAGCACACCTCAATCCTTATGCCCTCATCCATAGCAAGACAGCAGACTTCCATCCCTGCGCTCTGATCCATGGGGACTTGCAAGAGACAGCCGACCTCCATCCCTGCGCTCTCATCCATGGGGACTTGCAAGAGACAGCAGGCCTCCATCCCTGCGCTCTCATCCATTGGGATGTGGAAGAGATAGCAAACCTCCATCCCTGCGCTCTCATCCATAGAGATACATTAGAGACAACAGCGCTCCATCCCTGTTCTCTTATCCATAGGAACATGCAAGAGACAGCAGCCTCCTTCCCTGCGCTCTCATCCAAGAGGACATGCAAGAGACAGCAGACCTCCATCCCTGCACTCCCATCCAAGGGGACATACAAGAGACAACAGAACTTTATCCCTGCACTCTCATCCAAGGAGACTTGTAAGAGACAGCAGAGCTCCATCCTTGCGCTCTCCTCCATAGGGACATGCAAGGGACAGCAGAACTCCATCCCTGCACTCTCATCCAAGGGCACATGGTAGAGACAGCAGAGCTCCATCCTTGCGCTCTCATCCAAGAGGACATGCAAGAGACAGCAGCGCTCCATCCCTGCTCTCTCATCCATAGGAACATGCAAGAGACAGCAGCCTCCTTCCCTGCGCTCTCATCCAAGAGGACATGCAAGAGACAGCAGACCTCCATCCCTGCACTCCCATCCAAGGGGACATACATCTGCTCGAGAAGAGGATACAGAATCCCATGGAAGAGAACAAAAGGATTACCTGTGTCAACACCTTCTGCAACTATTCCAATGCACTTAAGAAGAGCATCCTGAAGAACTGGAGGTTTCTTAAAATAGAGGGTAGTCCCTTACCCCCACCCCTTTTTGCCTTTAAAAGGAGCTCCAATCTGAAAGATCGATTAGTGCATACACGCCCGAGGGTGCTGAGAAACCAAGAAACAAGTACACTTTGGGGGTTACCACCAGTTGTAGGTCACTTCCCATGCGGGAATTGTGCAGTATGCCCCCAGACTCGACACACCACTGAGGTAGAGATAGGGACGAATAGACCTTGGTCCCTCAAAACCCATACGAACTGCAACAGTGAACGGGTGATTTACCTAATAAAATGCCCCTGCAATAAAAACTACGTGGGCATGACATCACGAAAGGTTAAGGTGAGAATATCGGAGCACAAGAGCACTATCCGGTGTAAAAAGAGTGCTACCAAACTCACTAATCACTTTATTTCGGTGGGACACAAAGAGAACGAGCTTCAGTGGGTGGTTCTAGAACAACCACATATTCCAGCTCATATTACTGACATCCAGAAGTTCCTTCTAGTCAGAGAGCAGAGATGGGTGCACAGACTTCATTCAGACACTGAAGGTCTGAATGATGAAATTCCTTGGCTGTTGTTGTAAAACCTACCCCCTGTTTTTGGCTAATATTGATGTGCATTTATATGCTTGCTATATAGGGGATCATGACGATAAGATGGCTACTATATTGCAACATTATCACACTGGAGATGGGCTATTCCCATGTATGTCCTCTTTGGATGTACATACATTGAGGACCTTCCCTGACAGAGAGTCTTTGTTGTATACATTCATATGACCTAGTTTGCACAATCATCGATTCTTCTAATATACTATCACACTCTCTGAGCAACATCACGTTTGCGGTTACTGTATCGCATGGGAGCGGCTTTGCTCTATAACAAGTACGTTTGGCAGGGGTGTTATAATGTATATTGGGCAGGTCCTGCACCTACGCGGTGCTGACGTGAGAGAATGAGTTAGTGATCTCTCCGCCACACACGCGCCTAACCCAATTACAAGCATCTCTTTGCCGCACATGCGCGGTACTTGGTTACACGCATGCGCCTCATTCAATTATAAGCATCTCTTCGCCGCACATGCGCGGTACGTCTTTACAGGCATCGCTTTGGGCAGCTAAACCGGCCCGCATCACCTGTATGCATTTGAACTGAGCAGGGATAAATAGACTTCCCCGCCGGGTCCGTCGGCACCTCCGGTCTTAACTCAAAGACCGCCCCGGGGTACCGACGGACAGGTGAGTGTTCATTGTACTAGCCCCAGATGGTTTGATTGGGTGGATACTATGCTACACTTTGTCTGACCAGGCTCATTTTTGTATCAGTTTGATTGACTGGGTACACGCTATTCAAGGGAGTTCTCAGCGATTAACTTTGTCTTCCCCCTAATTTGCATACCAGTTTATTTGGTACATGTGGCTTAACATTTACTTTGACAACTCTTTTTTGAGTTATGTGACTTGCTTTAACAGTGTGTGTCTGCCTTCATGTTTTACGTCTACTGGCACAGTTTAATAATCACCTAGTATGATAGTGAACATTCAAATGTGTCTGCATATGTGGCACAGTTTTAATACCTCTTTTCACAATGACTTTTATGTACCATATCTGCCTTTGCATTCTGGGATATGTTGGTGCTGTTCTCAGGTTTTTAAACCATGCTTCTAAAGAGGAGAGTTTTTTCAGGTATTACCTGTTTTCTCTTTCTCCTACTAATTTGTCCTTTTAGAGCGGGGCCCCTTTCCCTGAGTCGAGACCAGGTTGAGGTGAGGGCAGTACCCACTGTTTATGGGTAAGTGCAATTCTAACTGAACAGTATTGAATGCCATACAGCATTAGTGAATGCTAGCTTTGGTCATTGAGTTTGTTTGACCTGTAGTTGAGCTTGTTTTACACATTGGGTCTTTGTTTCTTTTCCAATTTTTCCACAGGTATCCGGTTTTGATTGCCTCTAAACTTGACCGGTGCGGTAGGAATTATTTATTTGCACCCCACTTTTGTATAATTTACTTACACGTTTTTTCACAAAGAAAACCACAGCAGTAATTTAGGTCCTGACGAAAGCCCAGATACTATTGATCGATTGAGGGCAGAAACATGTTGACCGTACTTGCTATGGACAATAGCATAATGTCAATCTAATTTATGCCATATTGCCATCTTGCTTTTTAAATATGACAGGGGTCCTCTACTATTAAAGAACTTTTGAGCACCCCTAGCCATTTTTAACTCACACTATTATGATTTTACTGCTGACCTTTAGGATCTCCCACCTTTGATCTATGGGTAGTACCTCATCCAAGACAATACTCGTGAGAGATCAGGTGACAATCCTCCTTGGTTGCTCCTTCTACGCTAGTGACCGGGTCACTGCTTTATGAACTGGTCCTGCTGGTTGGAGTACACAGACCCAGATGATAATAACAATTAACCACCTTAAGTGATTGATTGGTACTGTTGAAGGGAGTGCTCTCTTATAGAGTCGTCACGTTGAGAATGGGGTTCACCTAGACCTTTTTGTGTTATTTTTTGGCTCAATCATTGACCCAGGTTGTATTAGTGTTTTGACATACAAGAGACAACAGAACTTTATCCCTGCACTCTCATCCAAGGAGACTTGTAAGAGACAGCAGAGCTCCATCCTTGCGCTCTCCTCCATAGGGACATGCAAGGGACAGCAGAACTCCATCCCTGCACTCTCATCCAAGGGCACATGGTAGAGACAGCAGAGCTCCATCCTTGCGCTCTCATCCAAGGGGACATGCAAGAGACAGCAGAACTCCATCTCTGCGCTCGCATCCAAGGAGACTTGTAAGAGACAGCAGAGCTCCATCCTTGCGTTCTCCTCCATATGGACATAGAAGAGACAGCAGACCCCCATCCCTGTGCTCTCATCCGTAGGGACATGGAAGAGACAGCAGCCCTCCATCCCTGTGCTCTCATCCAAGGGGATATGGAAGAGACAGCAGCCCTCCATCCCTGCGCTCTCATCCATAGGTATATGCAAGAGACAGCAGACCTCCATCCCTGCGCTATCATCCATAGGGTCATGCAAGAGACAGCATCCCTCCATTCATGCAGTCTCATCCGTGAGGATGTGCAAGAGACAGCAGACCTCCATTCCTGCACTCTCATCCAAGGGGACTTACAAGAGACAGCAGACCTCGATCCCTGCGCTCTCATCCAAGGGGACTTGCAAGAGACAGCAGACCTCCATCCCTGCGCTCTGATCCATAGGGTCATGCAAGAGACAGCAGCCCTCTCATTCGTGTTTTTTAAAGGCCACCTCTAGACTGACAGCCTCCACTTTAGCCCCTCCCACACTGAGATGCCTGAGCCGGCTCTTCCGGACCTCCGTTCTGCCTGACACTAAAATATTCACGCTTCTCAGCCACATTTACTGTAAAGGCTGCATTATGCTATAGATTGAAGAAAATTAAATTTACATCTCGCATTAGTTGACGAGTGTAAAGATGAGATGAGACCGTCCTTTGTCTAAGTGACTGATAGCAGCTAAGCACGCGGCAGAAATCGATAAGTCACTTACCAGAGATAAGGCCTCGCGCGCTCCTCGCGCCGAAATAGCCTCTCAGGGCGCCTTGTTTAATTGTCACTAATTATGTTTTTACTAACGCTTCTGTTCTGAAAAAAAGACATGGTTATTTGTTATTCTTTCGGGAAGCACCGGCGTTTCAGCTAGACGTGATAGATGCGCGCACCCACGCACCGCCCACGTGCACTGGCATAGGCATCTGAGAGTGTGTCAGGCATACGCCTTTGCGTCATGACCGTTTCACGCCTTATGTCTTTTTTAAGTACCTGCTTACCTCTTTTTAGAGGGGAATTAGCACACTGTACAGTAAAAATAACAACAACCGTTTAACCCTCTAACAATGAGGCGTAACAGCAATACGGAAATATTGGCGACCAAGAATGCAGGTGCGTGGGTGGGTGGATGGATGGATGGATGGGTGGGTGGGTGGATGGATGGATGGATGGATGGATGGATGGATGGATGGATGAATGAATGAATGAATGATGGGATGGGATGGGTTGGGATGGGATGGATATCCGAACTAAAGTTATTTATCTCAGAAAAATGAAAGGCTGAGTTAGCCCCATCAATCTTCCAACATGACGCTGTTTACAGACAGACCCCACTCCACCCCACCAAACTCTCACAGAGACCCCACTGCACCTCACCAAACGCCATCATTCTGCACCAAACTAAACAACACCACAGCGTCTAATGCTCACCACATGACCCCTGACCCAACCACAGGTCTCAGGCCACCACGTCGCAAGCCGTGTGTCCCCACAGCATTCACAACACTAGTGGTCTGGCTCACAAAGCCAGTGTGAATTCGCAAAGCAATTAGCTGATGTGCAAAAAAACACGCCAAATGCACAAATGTTTCGCAAACAAGTCACAATCCATAAGAAAGAATCTAGCCAAAATGGAATCTGTTTTCTGTCCTCATATTCCAGGCTTCGCAGTGTACGATAATGAGTAAAGAATGATAGGGATTTGCAGGGATATTCCCCAAAATGCAAAACTTGCGAATTTCCTGCACATGTTGTGATAAATGCAAAACTGTACAAAAACCTAAACCAGGTACCAAAGAAGAGCAAACTCTTAAACAAGTCCCACAATGCAACAATTTAAACCAAAGTGGCTGGCCATACATGTTTTCGAGACACAACATGATGTAGGGAAGAATGGAATATATCAGCATAGTGACACCATATGCCAAAAGAACCGGGAGCATCTGCACAGGAGATAGAGTTTCCCCTTATGCCAACAGAACCAGGAGCAGTTGCACTGGAGCTTGAGTTTACCCTATGCCAGCAGACCCAAGAGCAGCTGCACAGGAGCTTGAGTTTCCTCTATGCCAAAAGAACCGGAAGCAGATGCACAGGAGCTAGAGATTCTCCTATGCCAATAGACCCAAGAGCAGCTGGACAGGAGCGTGAGTTCCCTCTATGCCAAAAGAACCGGGAGCATATGCACAGGAGCTAGAGTTTCTCCTATGCCAACAGACCCAAGAGCATCTGCATTAGAGCTTGAGTTTCCTCTATGTCAACAGAACAGGGAGCAGATGCACAGGAGATAGACTTTCCCCTATGCCAACAGACCCAGGAGCAGCTGCACAGGAGCTTGAGTTTCCTCAATGCCAACAGAACCGGGAGCAGATGCATAGGAGCTAGAGTTCCCCCCATGGCAACAGAACAAGAAGTAGCTGCAAAGGGGCTAGAGCTTCCCCTATGCCAATACAACCGGAAGCAGCTGCACAGGAACTAGAGTTTCACCTATGACAGCATAATCTGAAGTAGCTGCACAGGAGCTAGAGTTTTCTCTATACTAAAAAAACTGGGAGCAGCTGCACAGGGGCTAGAGTTTCCCCTGTGTCAACAAAACTGGGAGCAGCTGCACAGGAGCTAGAGTTTCCCATGTGTTAACAAAACTGGGAGCAGCTGCACAGGGGCTAGAGTTTCCCCTGTGTCAACAAAACTGGGAGCAGCTGCACAGGAGCTAGAGTTTTCCCTGTGTCAACCAAACTGGGAGCAGCTGCACAGGAGCTAGAGTTTCCCCTGTGTTAACAAAACTGGGAGCAGCTGCACAGGAGCTAGAGTTTCCCCTGTGTTAACAAAACTGGGAGCAGCTGCACAGGAGCTAGAGTTTCCCATGTGTTAACAAAACTGGGAGCAGCTGCACAGGGGCTAGAGTTTCCCCTGTGTCAACAAAACTGGGAGCAGCTGCACAGGAGCTAGAGTTTTCCCTGTGTCAACCAAACTGGGAGCAGCTGCACAGGAGCTAGAGTTTCCCCTGTGTCAAAAAACTGGGAGCAGCTGCACAGGAGCTAGAGTTTCCCCTATGTCAACAAAACTGGGAGAAGCTGCACATTAGCTAGAGTTTCCCCTGTGACAGCAGAACCTAAAGTAGCTGCCCAGGAGCTAGAGTTTCCCCTATTGTTAGAAATGGAATTTCTGTCTGGCTAGGACATGCGCCAAAGCCAGGCAGAAACCACCACTCTAGTCAGGGCAAGGGAGTTACACGATGAAGATAACCCCTGCTCACCCCCTTGATAGCTTGGCACGAGCAGTCAGGCTTATCCTAGAGGCAATGTGTAAAGAATTTGCGCAACACACACCCACATCAGCGACACATAGGCACACCACAAAGGAAACTCCACGCAAGGTTATATAAAAAATAGCCTTTGTATTATCATAAACACATTAGATCATAATCACTTCATATACACTGTGCCAACTGGCACTAGGTAGTAATTTACAGGGGATTATATACATGACAGGGCCAATCGGGCCACTGTCAGAACCAGAAGAACAGGTAAGTAATGAAACAACCAGTGACTACTAGTAAAATACTGTACTTAGCGGAAACAAATTAAGCATAAACACATTAGGCATAAATCACATTTAGCAGTGTACCTTAGTAACACTCCCTAGGTGCATACATCAACTCAGGCCTAAACACATTATGCACAATCTCAGGGCCTTGCGCCCTACCAGCACCTCAGGTGCTCACAGGCCCACTGGCCTTCCTCTGGGGGCCCGTCTGGGCTGTCCCAAATGCCCTCTGTCCAAAGGTCATGGCTCGCAAATCATAGGGCCTTCCACCAGGCCCTCCAGCTGCCAATGCAGCAGGGAAATGTACATGATGAACAGCGGGGTGGGGGGTGCATCTCACCCCTTCCTCGTTATCAAAATAAGAATGCCCCCGCCGTTGCAGCTGCCCAAGCTCTTGCGGTGCAGCTGTGAAAAATTAAAACTGGCACCAACTGTGCCTTGAGAGCCTCCTTCACTGGGGCTCTTCTGGTGCCTACTCACGGCACCAACAATGCTCAAATTTCAGCCCCACTCACTTGGGCTGTTCTGAGCCGGATTCAGGAATGGGTGCAACAGCAGGAATCAACAGTGCCCTGTGGGTCCCCACTCACCGGGGCTCTTCTTTGCCTGCTCTGGCCCCCGATTGCACACAAGACTTCGGCCGGGCTAAACCCAACACCTATGCTAAGAAAACTGGGAGCAGCTGCTCAGGAGCTAGAGTTTTCCCTATGCTAAGAAAACTGGGAGCAGCTGCACATTAGCTAGAGTATCCCCTATGACAGCAGAACCCGAAGAAGCTGCACAGGAGCTAGAGTTTCCCCTATGCCAATGAAACTGTGAGCAGCTGCGCAGTAAGCTAGAGTTTCCCCTATCTCAACAAAACTGGGAGCAGCTGCTCAGGAGCTAGAGTTTCCTCTATGACAGCAGAACCCGAAGAAGCTGCACAGGAGCTAGAGTTTCCCCTATGCCAATGGAACTGTGAGCAGCTGCACAGGAGCTAGAGTTTCCCCTATCTCAACAAAACTGGGAGCAGCTGAACAGGAACTAGAGTTTCCCCATTGCCAACAGGCCCAAGAGCAGCTGCACAGGGACAAGCGTTTCCCCTATGCCAAGGGAACTGGGAGCAGCCGCATAGGAGCTAGGGGTTTCCCTATGAAAACAGGAGCAGCTGTAAGCAGATGCACAGGAGCTAGAGTTTCTCCTGTGTCAACAGAACCAGAAGCAGCTGCATAGGAGCTGGAGTTTACCCTATGCCAACAACACCAGGGGCCGCTGCACAGGAGCTGGAGTTTACCCTATGCCAACAGCACCAGGGGCCGCTGACTTGGAGCTGGATTTCCCCCTATGCCAACAGAAGCAGCTGCACAGGAGCTGGAGTTTACACTGTGCCAACAGCACCAGGGGCCGCTGCACAGGAGCTGGATTTCCCCCTATGCCAACAGAAGCAGCTGCACAGGAGCTGGGGTTTACCCTATGCCAACAGCACATGGGGCCGCTTCATAGGAGCTGGAGTTTACCCTATGTCAGCAGCACCAGGAGCAGCTGCACAGGAGCTGGAGTTTACCTTATGTCAGCAGCACCAGGGGCCGCTGCACAGGAGCTGGATTTCCCCCTATGCCAACAGAAGCAGCTGCACAGGAGCTGGAGTTTACCCTACGCCAACAGCACCAGGAGCATTTGCACAGGAGCTGGAGTTTACCTTATGTCAGCAGCACCAGGGGCCGCTGCACAGGAGCTGGATTTTACCCTACGCCAACAGAAGCAGCTGCACAGGAGTTGGAGTTTACCCTATGCCAACAGTACCAGGAGCCCCTGCATAGGAGCTGGAGTTTCCGTTTAGATTTCCACAGCACTCCTGACCCATGAGCTGCATTCACTGCTGCTGTGCAGAAGACTCAGGCACTACCACATCCGGGCAGGTACTCACTGCTCTGCATCTCCCTATGGCGTCTGTCAATCAACAGTTGCCATGGCTGCAGGGGCATCACAGAGCGCGTTTTGAAGCTCGCTCCAGGAAGGCATCTCTGCAGCGCTCTCAAACATCCACACACGTGTGCGCCTCGAAGACTCTGCAGCAGTATTGAGGAGCGAGGGAGGCTGCCGCAGCAGTGCTCGTTCTGGGACTGGAGCCGTGGGTGGCATGGGCATCCATCGGTGGCCACCGTCTGCCACATGGCTCCCAAAGATTTGATGTACTAAATGTCACAGAACTCTGCCACCACAGATGGAAATCTCTAGAGGCTGAGGGCGAAGAGAGCACTCGTGATATAGCACACAGACTCGAGGCACATTTTCAAGATGGCGACGAGACAATGGGATGTCCTGGTCAGGGAAGAAAACAACAGCACCCACTGTAATGGCCGGCAGCACAACATGTAAACACTGACACGCTTCTGCGAGTTTACCTGTTATTGTCTGCAGAGATGCTGAACACCAACAGTGACCAACACCACATGGCACCATGCCAATGGGCGAGGACAGAATACGTTCGACATGTATTTCCTTCCACTTCAGTCGTTGCCCTGAGTAACCCAGCCACGTGCACTCCTTGCTCTGGTGGATGAGGGGATGAATGAGTGGTGCGGACAGGAAGCCTCTGACACATCAGACTGCAATGTCTGTGGGCGTGGGCACTCAGTTATGTGTGCCAACTTATACCACCCTGAACTGGGTGTCATCTGCAAAGACCTGTAACAATTCACTAGAGTGATCACATGGTCACGTGCCTTGATGGTGGCTGTTTCAGTTGCCACCATTGGTTGCATGTCCTACCAGGTCCACCTGGGTGGCATGATCTGGGTGTCCTGTCTGCAATGGCTGTCATGGCCACAATCATTCTATCAAAGCCCTCTCCCATGTGCTTAAGTGCCCATACCATCTCTGACTAAGCACTACAAACTGTTCACTGATCTGGCATGGCAGCCAGACACTGCTGCCAGGGTGTACATGTGAAAGGCATTAAGGGTCATGTTTATGAGGTTTGTGGCACAGGGCAGCGCAGAAAGCAACCTTGCTGCGCTGCCTGCGTCACAGGCAGGGCAGTAATGTGCCGTATTTCTCCAATACAGTGCATTCCTGTCCTTTTCCTTTGAGCTGGTGCACTTTCGGCAGCCTGCCGCCAACGCAGGTATCCTTGCACCGTGGGTGCCTGTGTTCTAGGCAGGATTGTTTTTGTGCAGGAAGGGACATCTTCCTGCACAAAAACAATCCTGAGACACTTTTTCCTCTTTCTGTGCGTGCTGCAGAATGACTGCCCAGCAAAGGCATCCAAGCACCGCCCTCAACTGGATCTGCCCCTCCCTCACAGGAAGAACACAGTGAGTCAAACTACTACCCTACACGTTGGAACCCAACAACCTGTTCTGCGGAGACCCCCAGGGTTCATCGCTCAACCTAACCCTGTTCAACATTTACATGACTCCAACCCTGAATGCCACATGCTCTGATGCTGGTGGTGAGCACCAGCATCAGAGCATGTGGCATTCAGGGTTGGATTGTCAAAGTGGACAATCGGCCATGGGCTGATGGGCGGATGCCTAAGTGCCAGCAGGGGGCCGCTTTTTTGGGGCATCAGTCACTTGTTCACAGTGTGTCCTATTATACTCCCCAGCTACCTCCATGCCTGAATACCCAGGTCACTGTCATATGGAACCAGCATGGGCAGGCATGCTTGAGAAACATAGCCCTATGCTTTGAGGTGGGGGCAAGGGTGGGCGGGGCTTGCAGCATCGTTGTTGGGAGACTAGCTTGGCCCCCTGGGCTGGACCTGACTCCTCAAACAGTGGCCCCCAGCTGCCACCCTGAGGCCATGGTGATTGGGGGAGGTAGGAGTGTGAAGAGGCCAAGTGTTGTTGTGGCCATTGGGACAATCTCACCTAGTTGTTAGTTTTCACCTTGGCCCTCATGAGGCCAGCCCAGCCCAGAAGTGAAGCAAATTCATTCACCTTTCACCTGAGCCCTCCTCCACCACGACTTCGCATTTAGGTCATAGCGGTGGTGGGGGGGTGAGTGCACAAAGGCTGAAAGTCCTCGATGGAAGGCCAGGTCAGGTGTTGTGGCCATATTCACCTTGACCTGTCCCGGTCAAATTTTATTAAGTAATTTACCCAGCACACGTCTAGTTTCTTACAGCGCATGTACATGCTGGAGAGGTCTGTGTTTTCTCTAGTCAGGTTTAATTCATCATAAGTCAGCAGAGAGGGTTTATACACCTGCTGCAAAGCACAAAGTGTAGCTTGCAGATCACAGATTTGTATTTTATGTAGAAAGCTCAGTGGGTTTTTGCTTAGATGTCCTTTCGTTACTTGCAGCTCAAAGTTATAATCAGGGCCATTGGAATTATGCGGCAGTGGCGGATTAAATTATGCATCAGGGTTGACTAAGTTTTGGGGCAAGACAAGACAAATTGTACAACTTTTGTGAAAGTAGTGCTTCATTATTTTGTCACTTTAAAACATTGAAACCCGGTCTGGGCAAACGTTTCACCTCATTGGTATCAGCTTAACAATCAAATACAGCAACAAACAACTGAAAGATGACCAGTCAACATTTGAGAAGGGACTTATACTTCTCAGGGACACGTGTCGCCAAGTTTTGTGTGACTTTTAATCCTACCGAGCTAGAAACTATTTTTTTCCCCCTTAAAATCAGCATATTATGCAGTAGATAAAGAAATAAGTGGCAAATTAGGCAAATCCATAATTACACAGAAAATGCTGTGGCCGCTGAATCCCATAATTCCAGTGAGCCGAGTTATAATCCTTGCACTGCAGCACCGTGCGCTATGAACCAGCAGCAAGGAGCTGCATGCAAACTGCAAAGCATAGAAACTTATTACATTTTTAATCAATCTTTCTTTATTTTGATACTACTAAAAAGGGTTATTTGGGTGGTAACCAAGTCTCATTACTTGCTCTGCATTCCAGAGCAACCAAAGCGAGCATGCCCAACTTCAAGAAGGCTTCCCTGGGGTGTCTGCGTTACGGCACCCGCATATATAAGATGGGTGACCCATGGGTAAAGATTACCACTAGTATCTCAAGGCCAGAATGTTGTTGCGGTTGCCTGCGTCCCCCACCCAATATGCCCTGGCTGTCCTCCCTAATGCTCTGCTGGGGTCCCATAGACAACAAATTACCGCTAGTGAGCCAGCACCAGTATTTTGCTATGGGTGCCCCATTCCATATGCCAGGAATTACCGCCAATATGCCAGTGCCTGGATTTTCCCACAGGTTCCCCTTGTACCAAGAATTATGCCCAGTCTGTCAGCACCAGCACTTTGCCACAGCTGTTGTTATATTCCATATAGGTACCCCAATATAGGCCCGGGTAACATCTCAGCCTTTCACCTATATTCATCCCTACACTACATACATTACGGGCTGCTAGGACTGACCCTTTACCTAGTTTCAGTACTACATACAGAACGTGGGGTTTTTCCTTAACAATAGCCTCATACATGATGCATGAGGATCCTTGGAAACTCAGCAGGACTACCATCTCCTGCATAATAACTATGTACAAGGTTCATTCCCAACGTCATCCTAAGTCCGACAGTGGCACAGCAAGGTAGAACCCCTGGGGATACCTTCGGGTATATAAACATCACATCTTGCTGAGATGAAGGAAGGCGATCACGACTTCCCTGCCGACACATTGACGTGAGACTCTGAGTTTCCTGCATGCAGACACGCCAGCTCGCAGTGGTCTGATATCCCTTACGGGGTGTCCGGCTCGAGATCAAGACGGGGAACCACAGTCTCTCACTTCAGGTAATGGGGTTGACTTTATGCTAGAGGGATTCTTGGCTTAACACCTACACACATGCTAGGTACACTTAGGTACATCTAGTTAGGATCGCATCGTAGGAGTATGCATTTTATTGTCATGTTTTTTCTATACTCGCTTGTATTCATGATTATAGCAAAATGGGAGAAACCTACCATCCTTTTACCTTCTAGTGCTTCGAATCATTTCTATCTGTTTCTGTCTAGTGGTTGTTTCAGCACACCTAATTTACCCTAGAATGACGAGTGTTCAATAAATACTTATTGAAAAGCGTCCATATCGTTTATTCCGTGTATCTCTCTGAGACTAAGTAAGCACCGCTGACTGAGCGAAAAGTATTGCCCTGTTTCCACAGTTCTGAGGGATCAGGGTTGTCATGTTCGAGAGTTGCCAAGAACTACGCTCTCCTCCTTGGTAAGAGGAGTTTCTAGTGGCACTGTGAGCTAGCTGGTATACAGGCCAACATACCCGGTGGGGGTGTCTGGAATCAGTCTGGACACCGAGCCCGCAGTGTATCTTGTCTAAATGCGCAGATCCTGCATAGGTTTTATAGGAACTACACAACACTGGGGCATATTATCAAGGTCCGGCGATAAATATCGCAAAGCGCGCTTAGCGCTTGCATATTTATCGCCGGCAATCTCTGGAATTTATCACCCGGTTAGCGCGTTATCAACAACGCGCATCGCCGAGACGATAAAAATTCCAGAGATAGTGGGGATATCGCCGTTTTCCATGGTGGAAAACGGCAATATCCTAGATGATAGGGCCTGTGGTCTTAGCCACACAATCCACCCCCCATGTTAGGTATGCCTTAGTCAGGAATTTAACAGACGTTATATTCCTGCGTTAAGGCATACTTAACGTGATTTTAAATATCACTAACCCTCCTTGTCAATATGACGAAGGTGGGTTAGCGATATTTTCCCAAGGGAGTCTTGTCAGGCACGCCTCCTTTGCATCTCATTAGCGATGCGATCGGAGGCGTACTGACAAGGGGCGCTATTCCCAGTAAACTGTCGCCAACAGCTGTTAGCGACAGCTTGCTGATAGGGTGATAAAAATATCGCCGCTTTAACGGCAAAAAGTGCCGCTTAAGCGGTGATATTGCCCTTGATGATATGCCCCACTGTCCCATATGCCAAGAATTACAGGTTATGTGCCGGCATTTTACCTAGGTACATCATATTGCAAGAATTACCTTCATCTTCATTCTCACTGCCTCATTCGCTCTAGCTTGCACTCACTTTTACTTATTCTCTAATTCTAACTTTGCACTCACTTTTACTCATTCTCTAATTCTAACTTAGTCTCACTTATTGCCACTGCCTCTGACTCACTCAATCTCACTTACTTACACTATCACTCATACACACACGCACACAAAATTTCACAGGGTTTATTTTACGCACTTATCTTCAGCTACCTGACCTTGCGCTTCAGCCAATGGTACTGGGTAGACTTTCAGGGCAGGTACACAGCTTCGTCCAGCAACGAGGACTGAAGCACAAAGTTGGAGTCTGCACAGTGATGCACAGGCTGAAGCTGTCAAGTTTCTTGCCTTTTCACCCCATCTTGTCATAAGGTAGAGGGCAGTGACTGAGGCTCTTGCCAACCCCTCTCCCCTGTGATGAGATGGGAGAGGATGAGCTGACAACGTGGCCGATGTGTAGCCCCGGGCATGGTAGGGATTATGCCAAAAGCACCCAGGGCTGCTTGTACCAGTGACGCTACAGCATGTCACTCACTGGGAGGTCTTCAGGCCTAGCACTACAGCATGTCACTCACTGGGAGGTCTTGAGTCCTAGCACTACAGTATGTCACTCATGAGGAGGTCTTGAGGACTGGCAGGATCCAGAGGCCAAGGCTAGGACTTTGCTAGCCCCGGCCAATCTCGCTGATGGCTGATGCAGGTGCCACTGTGCGCTTTTGCTATCCATCCAACTGATTTACTGCCTCAGGTGGCAGCAAGGGTGAGCATATTTTTTATTATACTAGTGAAAAATGGGTTATTATTAATTACTGGTATTATTTAAAAATGGGGGCAGAAAGAAGGGTGAGCTTCATTGTAAATGACAGGTTTGTTTTATTCTATGAAATTACTCTGTAGTGAATCATCAAGAGGTGGAATGTCAGAGCCGCTTTTTCTCTTTCTTTTGTTATTGTAAGTTCTTTTCCCATGGACCCCAACCCAACTCTTTTTGCCGCTTTGCTTTGTACCGGATTTCTGATTTATGTTATAATCAGGATCGGGGACCTAGGTGATCGGGAGCAGGATTCTTGCAACCTTGTACAAGGCGTCGAGACTGCAATAAGTATTCAGATTTTACAGCTACCAGTTTCCAGCCTTCGCCAATGCTACTGACCCGGCTAGCTTTAAAATGTTTAATATACCACACATTTCTCCCAAAATCACCCTCCTGATACTCTCCAGGCAATGTCTCATGAAAAGGCGTGCTCCTTAACTATGCGCCACTTTTTTTTAGGCTGCCGGGCCTCTTTTCGGTCCCAGCCTGACCCTAATGGCATCTCCATCATTCCCTACGGCGATGACACCCAGCTCATCCTATCACTGACTGACAAGTCCACCACCACCAGAACCAACTTCTCGGACTGCATGATCAATGTAGCACATTAGCTGCAAACCAATTACCTGAAACTCAATTCTGACAAGACGAATTGTTGATCTTCGGGAACAAGAACTCCCCCTGGGGCTCCACCTGGTGGCCACTAGAGCTCAGACCCACACCCACACCAACCAACCACACAAGAAACCTGGTAATCAGTCTCAACAACAAACTCAACATGACAGCACAGCTCAACGCAGTCAGCTCCTCCTGCTTTCAAATGCTTCGCAAGATATTCAAGTGGCCTCCCCAGAATACCAGATGCACAGTCACAGACGCCTTCATCACAAGCAGAATAGACTATGGCAATGCGCTCTATGCCGGAATGTCCCACTGTCTCCTCTTCCGATTCCAGACCACCGAGAACACTGTAGCAAGATTCACCCTTGACCTCACATGATGCACCCACATTTCAGAGAGCTCCACTGCCCCCCATGCATAAATGGTGCCAATTCAAACCGCTCAGACACGTATACAAGACACTGCACAACATTGGACCAACATATCTTAACAACCCTCTTCACTTCCACCAAGCCACAATACGCCTGCACTCAGCCTCACTCGCACACACCTTTTGTGTCCGAAAGCAGAAGGGGAGGTCTGCCATTCTCAAACATTGCTCCCAAAACCTGGAATGACCACCCTCTACACATCAGGGACTCCTCACTTCTTGAATTCCTCAAGAAGCTGAAAACAAGGATTCCAACTAATTCTCCGAGGCCGACTTCCTACACCCTCTGTCTCATGTATACGGTTACTCCAGCGCCTGGTACCCTACTGGGTGATAAGCCACACTACAGAAATCTACATAACATAACACAACACAAGCGTCTTTTTGAGCAGCTGTAACTGCTTTGTTTTGGTTTGTGAATTATTTACTTGAGGCCATTGATGTGTTGATTCTCTCCTAAAATCGTTCTTTTCCTCAAGTCTTTTGAGCCAGCAGTAACATTAACATAAAATAGCATTTCCTTCCTGCCCTAACTTTGCTGACTCACCAGGCTTCACAGCCAGCATGATTTTAGGAGTGGGACAACATCTCAAGGACCAACATTAAATAACTAACTAAACAAAGAAGTTTGCTCCTCGAGTTACAGGCTACAAGGAGAATTAAGTGATGTGCAGCACGGCTCCAGAGACAGGCCCTGTCTGCCACTGTTCACTCATCAGTTTACTCTTCAAATTCTGGGGGAGTGGGGAATGGTATCCAATGCATCCCCCCCCCAACTCCAAAAACCAGGTGGCTAAGAGAGGTGATGCAGAGTAGAGTGGCGTAGAGTGGACTTGAGTAGAGTGGTGTAGAGTGCGTGGGGTAGAGTGGCGTAGAGTGGACTTGAGTAGAGTGGTGTAGATTGCGTGGGGTAGAGTGGCATAGAGTGGAATGGAGTGGAATAGAGTGCAGTGGCATAGAGTCGCGTAGAATGGAGTGGCGCAGAGTGGAGTAGAGTAGAGTGGCGTAAAGTGGAGTAGAGTGGTGAAAAGTGCATGCGGTAGAGTGGCGTAGAGTGGAATGGAGTGGAGTAGAGTGGTGTAGAGTACAGTGGCATAGAGTCACATAGAATGGAGTGGCGTGGAGTAGAGTAGAGTAGAGTGGCGTAGAGTGGAGTAGAGTGGTGAAGAGTGCATGGGGTAGAGCGGCGTAGAGTGGAATGGAGTGGAGTAGAGTGGAATAGAGTGCAGTGGCATAGAGTTGCGTAGAATGAAGTGGCTCTGAGTAGAGTAGAGTGGTGTAGAGTGGTGTAGAGTGCATGGGGTAGAGTAGCGTAGAGTGGAATGGAGTGGGGTAGAGTGCAGTGGCATAGAGTCGCGTAGAATGGAGTGGCCCAGAGTGGAGTAGAGTGGAGTAGAGTAGAGTGGCGTAGAGTGGAGTGGAGTAGAATGGTGTAGAGTGGTGGGGTAGAGTGGAATGGAGTGGAGTAGAGTGCAGTGGCATAGAGTCACGTAGAATGGAGTGGCGCAGAGTGGAGTAGAGTAGAGTGGCGTAGAGTGGAGTAGAATGGTGTAGAGTGGTGGGGTAGAGTGGAATGGAGCGGAGTAGAGTGCAGTGGCATAGAGTCACGTAGAATGGAGTGGCGCAGAGTGGAGTAGAGTAGAGTGGCGTAGAGTGGAGTGGAGTAGAATGGTGTAGAGTGGTGGGGTAGAGTGGAGTAAAGTGGTGTAGAGTGCAGTGGCATGGAGTTGCGTAAAATGGAGTGGCGCGGAGTAGAGTAGAATGGCATAGAGTGTAGTATGGTAGAACTGCATAGAGCAGTACAGTTGAGTTGTGGCTGTAAACAACATAAACATCGATGGAGACAGCACCAGTGTTAAAAGTGAGAAAGAACATTGCACGTCCATGAATAATACAGAAATGCTTATCAAAGACTAGTGTGTTGCAAAAAGACGAGGAAGAAGAAAGATGAAGAAGAACACATGCACTTGGTCTATGCTCCCGAGAGGAGCTAACACAAGAAAGGCAGGGAAGCCTACGGGAGCTAAGCAATCGCATGCGCACTGTAGGCGAGACCCAAAAGCACTACCCCCGCCATAGAAGCGAACAGCGGTTAACAGCTGTTAGCGTTCGCACTTGGTCTTCAAGTACATTGTCTAAATATGTAATTATAACGCTAACCCGCTGCTTCTGCCTTACCTTTGATGTGTAATATTTGTTCGCTCATGGTATTGATAAAAAAAGCACTTTTATTCCTTATCACGTTAATCCATGGTGGTCTGCAAAGCACTAAATCCGAATAATGCCCTGTGTGATAAAAAGAATGCTCTCTTGTACAATATTTCTCATCAAAACGTATTTTGCTAAAGCTACAAATAAATCTGGGCCCCATTAGGAGCTCCTGGAGCTGCTGCTCGAAATTTTAAATTTCAAGCTTGTTAAAACCCCTACGGTTCAGCCCCGGGCGCTGCTATCGATCCGGCTTAAACCCACCTCTCCGGAGCCATTCTGGAGGGAGGGTGGAGGCAGAATTAAGAATGATGATAATAACTTGTTTTGTGTAGCGCTATGTATAGAGGATTTGTGATTTCTATGCACTGTAAATAACATATTTTATTATTACTCTATTTTAACTGTGCTGAATGTATCGACCTCGGAATAATAAAAAGCTGGGTTGGCCCTGCCAGGATTCAGTCTAGTGACCTGCAAGTCACATACGAAAGTCAGCAGCTTGTCAGCTGCTAGTAACAATTTGATATATACAAGGATGAGTAATGAATGGACTTGTGAAGCGCTAGAAGATGTCTGGCAAAGGCTTCTAGGTGCATGATAAAGTAATGGCATGTCTAATATCAGCAGGGCACAAGTCCTTTAAGAAGAAGTGGGGGGACTGGCCAGATTAGGCAGTATGCAGGTAACATCATGACACGTCATCACAGCAAATGATGTCACGATGCGTGACATTCCACGTGGCCTCACAGGAAGTGACCTCACTGGAAGTGACATCACAAGAAGTGACATCAGATACTAAGATCTCACACATACGTTTATCAGGTGTATCATGAGTACATTTAAGTGCATTATGATAATTAACAAATGAGATTTAGTGGCGCAATCCTGGCGCAAAATCTGGGCCTCGACTATACTTTTTTTTAACCCCTGCCACAAAGAAATTGGCAACAATGAGAAACATGGCAGTAGGTCTGCTCTGTTTAATTGGTTGCAAAGTCTGCATTTTAAAATATTTTGTGGGGTTAAGGCACCTGCTGCAGAGCTGCCCAATAAATCTCAGGGAGTAATAATCATGGTGAGAGAACTCTGGAAATTGACATATTTGCTGGAGAGATCTGTGTTTTGTGTAGTCCCAGATTTGAATCAAAGACGTATAGAAGATTAAGTTGTCTCCGGCAAAACATAATCACCCACTTTTCTGGGGTGGTGGGGAGGGGGCGGGCGTTTGGGGATTATTGAACCTCTACTTTGTTGTTACCTTCTTCGGGTTTGTTATTCATGATATCACAACACACGTGGTGTGCATCTTATACAATGTTGTGAGCATAAATGTACCACTTATATATGCAATAGTTCTCTGATATGTGTATGTTATAACATATGCCAACTAAAAATGCAATAAAATGTTTTTGTTTTTTTAAAGTTGTCTCCTGCAAAGCACATCGTGTAACATGCAGATCACAGATTTTTATTTTATGTAGAAAGGTAAGTGGATTACTGCTACGAACACAGAGATCCTTTTGGTACTTGCAGTTCATAAATTGCAATCCTTGTAGTAGACCGCAGTGAGCCATGAAGGGCATTTTACTCCTACACGTTGTAACCCTGACATTGATTTGCATACTTACATGATTTATTTGGAATGGCTAACGTGTATGTTATGTAAAGTGCTATAACACTCTGTATTGGAATGAGTAGCGCTATCAAAGAAATGAAATAGTGCTATTTAAATTGTTATTTGTGTAAATACTCGGACAGACAAGCCCATCTGACATTCTTACAGTGCGTGCACTTACATACAGCGACTGAACAAAGTAAAAAGCAGACGACGTGCAGGAGCTGCCAAGCGGGTCCCGGTGTCTGAAAATGACACTGGGACAAGTTCAACATATTTCTGTGGGGCCCAACTTCTTGGCAGGGTGGACAGTGTCCACCCTGTGAAAACAGTGTGTGGACGCCATGTACCCGCGTGTACCCCGTATTGGCCATCCTTGACTGGCTCGCCTTCTCGGCCATTAACCCGCTCCTGTCGTATTAATCACGCCCTTACCCAATCAACAGCAATGTCCAATGTCTGCCAAGGGCCATCCCACTACATGTGTAGAATCTTCTTCAGAAACCAGGGGATTTTCAGTTCCCTCCAATTTCTAAGCGAGGCCGGAAGTCTCCTGTTCCCTGGACCAATGGACTCTCTCTGGCCAAGAGAAGGACCGGTCGGGAACCTCTGGCACTGGACCATGGTGAAGATCAGGCTGGCCCCACAGAGACCACTCACTCACCCATCAAGGGAGGGTACCACTCACCTCTCTATCCAGCCCAAGCCCTCCCTCACCCATGACCCTAGAACTCTTGCCAAACAGACCCTGTTATTTATAAACCCACGTTTAACCTCTGAGGACAATGAACACTAGCTCTTAGAAGTCCAGCGAAGGCGCTTTAGAGGCTCGCATCCCCTAAAGAATGGGTGCACATGCAAGAACTAAGATTCCCGCCTTTAACCTGTCCTAGATTACCTTTCATGACCCAATGCATTCTGGGGGTTGTAGTCTTGGTGCCTTTCAGCGAAACCCATTGTAGAAACAGACCTGAAAACAATGACTCCCCAAAGGAAGCTGTGGGCGGGATCTTGGTGTCCCTGGTGAGAGGGAGGCATCTGGTATTCTCAGCAAGGATGGTGAGTGTACACAAAACAGAACTCCATCCTTTACTCCTTCCATGGGACTAGCACATCAAGTTGTCTGTCACAAAGTACCACAACAAGCTTCATCCATGACACCAAACTCTTCCCCCGAAGGCCGCATGGTAAGCCCAGAGGCTACCAGCCAAGAATACGAGTGGAGCAGCCTTCTACCGAGGGCTACCACCCTCTGGCTGCGTCCCCCAGCCCTGGGCTTTCATTTAGTAAGAGATTGCACGAGTGGTTATGCAATTAACCTAAAACGGACTACAATTTCCAGAATGCACTGCTTTGTCAAATGACACAGTGGAACTGGATAAATAGTGCCTTGATGGTTTGAGTCATCTGATTACCCCACCCTTACTCCTCTACCCTAAAACGCTTCGGGCCTCATAAAGGGTACGAGGTGCTATATAAATGCTACAAGACAAAGCAAATGCATTAGTTTAAAACGTAGGGCCCGATTCACAGAACTAACTTAAGACAAAATCCTAAACTTACTACCATTTTGGTATTCACAGAAGGCACTTACTCATTTCGGTATTCACAGAAGTTAGGAGTCCTAAAGTTAGGACTCCTAAATGCCTTCTGTGAATACCGAAAGTCTTAAAAGTAGGATTTTTCTCAGTTTATGAGTAGTAAAGTTAGGAATCCTAACTTTAGGACTCCTAAATGCCTTCTGTGATTACCGAAAGTCTTAAAATTAGGATTTTTCTCAGTTTAGGAGTAGTAAAGTTAGGACTCCTAACTTTAGGACTCCTAAATGCCTTCTTTGAATACCGAAAATCTTAAAATTAGGATTTGTCTCAATTTAGTAGTAGTAAAGTTAGGACTCCTAACTTTAGGACTCCTAAATGCCTTCTGTGAATACCGAAAGTCTTAAAAGTAGGATTTTTCTCAGTTTATGAGTAGTAAAGTTAGGACTCCTAACTTTAGGACTCCTAAACTGAGAAAAATCCTAATTTTAAGACTTTCGGTATTCACAGAAGTCATTTAGGAGTCCTAAAGTTAGGAGTCCTAACTTTACTACTCCTAAACTGAGAAAAATCCTAATTTTAAGACTTTCGGTATTCACAGAAGGCAGTTAGGAGTCCTAAAGTTAGGACTCCTAACTTCTGTGAATACCGAAATGAGTAAGTGCCTTCTGTGAATACCAAAATGAGTAAGTACCTTCTGTGAATACCAAAATGGTAGTAAGTTTAGAATTTTGTCTTAAGTTAGTTCTGTGAATCGGGCCCATAAAGTCTTGTGAGAGAACACATAGGGAGCCTGGCTCTTGTTATGATCTAAAAGGCACGAGCAGCTTATGATGATAATAGAATTTTATTGTTGTTTCATTTATATAGTGCTTAATTCCCCCAACGAGGCGCTGGAGCGCTTCAATAATTGCACTAATAATACCTGTTGCCGAATATAAGTTCAGCACCGGCACAGGGTGGCACGCGACATGGGGCCGTGTGGTGCTGTCAACGCCTTCTATTACTATATCACCAATGCTTCTTTATTTATCAGCTTCAGAAGGATGAAAAGCCAAACTGGCCCTTGCAAGAATCAGACCTATGGACGGCAGGAGGATAGAAAAGAGTAAAGGAAACAGGAATATAGGGGCATATCATCAAGGAGGTGATAAATTATTGCCGCTTTTGCGTCTGTTTTCGGACGAAAAGCGGTGATAATTTTATCGCCTAATCAGCAAGGTCACGCTATCGCGTGAATCCTTGCATTATTGCCCTTTTCCCCGACGCCCATCTTTGCATCTCTAATAAGATGCAAAGTGGACGTTCCTGCCCTGACATAACTGGAGAAATGTCGCTAAGCGACATCTCTCAAATTAGCAATGGGCATGCTAACCTGCAGAGCGACAAGCAAAGTAGCGATAACCTCTGTTATCGCTACTTTCCTCACGCCTGCTTAAAGACTGATTTAGCCATGATATTCTATGTAAGGTGGATATCATGGCTAAGTATGTGAGGCCCTATCATCAAGCTATCGCCAAACTTTGTGAGATTATCGCTGTATTTCCGGCGATAATCTCACATTTAGCAGTTAGCGCTTGGAATTTTATCGCTTTTGAGATAAGCGTTGCCAATAGCACGCAATCTCAGCGATAAAATTCCACGTTACCCGGCGATAATTATCCTAGCGCTAACTGCGCTTAGCGATAATTATCGCCGGTCCTTGATGATATGCCCCATAGATTTTTGATGCCCCCATGCCGCGCCCAGTTGCTAGAGAGACCCTCCATGGCCTGCAGTATTATAACCGTACCCCACTGATGGCGCTGCCTGGGTTCCCACAACTCGTCGTGAACTTACGCAGCGCCTGCAGAGTGACGGAGACATGGCACTTAAAATCAGCGCTTTCTCATTTATTTCATAATCTTTGTTTGACCCTCTCCTCCTCATAACAATAGTGCATTTTGATATAGCGCTTGCTGCTGCCGCGTGCTTTCACTACCACTGACCCCAACCCTGGGCCGATCGATTTATTGCCCACCGAAGGCTGCCTCGCCCATGTATGCGAATCTGTGCTTTGTACCTAGCATAGACTTCTGCAGCAGGCGCACTAACCCACTGAGTCATCCCTGTATGTTTTGCGCGGCATTCCTGTGCTGCGAGGAAAAACACACAGTAAGAAATATCCGTGACAACTAACTGCCCGACGAGTGATCCCGTGAGCTGATTTTTTCCCCTACACTGGACGAGCCCTGCTGTAAAATGCTCGTTCTATATGCGATGTACCTACGCGTGTGTACGGGGGAGGGGCCTGGTTACCTTGACGACCAGAGAGAAGGGGCTGCAAGAGGCCAGTCTGGCTGCTGCCTCGTTTGCCATCACTCCAGGCTCATTTGGGCAGAGGAGGGCGGCTCCCTGTGTTGTGTTAATGAGAACATCAGCCCCTGATTAGTACCTCCACATACACTCTATTAAGGCCCCCGCCATTAGCCAGCTGAGGACTGGACTGTGCCATGTGGAGCGTGAGGGTGGGGGGCGCTGGACGTGACTGTGACTGGCAGGGACATGGTACACCCTGTGACATGTAACCTATTTAAATTGATAATGAGGCATTTCGGTGTTAGCCACTTATGTCCCCCGATGGCACTTGAAATTCTGCTTAGTCAAATATAAATTGAAGACTGCGAGTACCACAATGCAAATGAATAATCATTGGCAAAGCCAATAGGATGGGCTTTGACGAGCTAGTGTGATGGTTATTTTTGACTTTCTATTGCAAGCGAATGCAAAAAAAAAACAAAAAAACACAAAAGGAAAAAAAACCCATAAAACCCCATCACCTAAAAGTGGTGGCTGTATGCATCCCATGAAATGTAAAGAAAAATGTTGCTTATAAATTCAACAGAACAGCACGGGTGTTTCATAGCAGGCAGGCGAACTGAAGATGGGTGAAGAAGAGTTTTTTTTAGTTTAAATGCACTTCACATTGAGGTGCAAAAACAGGTGCTATGGGCTTTGAATTACTGTTAGCTGAAGACATAATTCAAACACACAAGGATAACTTAGAAACATGTAGAGTACAAAAAACACTGGCAACCTAAAGCCCTGGCTCATTTTCAGCAATGCACTGATGGTACATTTCGTAGGTTTGTGCAAATGTCAACAATCTTTGCTTTGGAAATCAATGTAATTGGGTCAAATGTTTCATAAGCAGTCACCAGATGAGGAAAGGCCAACAAAATACCTACAGTATATATTTGTTCTTTTTGACCACATGGGGGAGTTTTGGGGGGCGGCGTTCACCCCCCCCCCATATCTGCGTCCATCACAGGAATCACCAGCACCCCTCCCGCTCTTATGCCACAGGCAGCATATGCAGGGACCGCCACGGCCTGCACATGCAGGGACCGCCACGGCCTGCATATGCAGGGACCGCCACGGGCTGCATATGCAGGGACCGCCACGGCCTGCATATGCAGGGACCGCCACGGCCTGCATATGCAGGGACCGCCACGGCCTGCATATGCAGGGACCGCCACGGCCTGCATATGCAGGGACCGCCACGGCCTGCATATGCAGGGACCGCCACGGCCTGCATATGCAGGGACCGCCACGGCCTGCATATGCAGGGACCGCCACGGCCTGCACTTGGGCTAGCTGTGACACTGTTTATCCAGCTGCCTGAGCTTCAATTTTAAGAGGCACACACATGACATTGCAATGCTGTAAAAGTGTCTTAGATAACTAGATAATTTAAGATGTTTTTCTCTGGCAGCAGCACAGATGGCTGGAGGGCAGTCATTAACCTTCATGGATTTTTAAGTCTGGCTGGACAGTGCAACGGTCACCTGGCCTTTTTAACATACACTAATATTTTTCTACAGTTCTTTGCTTCCACAAAATACATATCCATTCCCATGCTATCTGCCTGTAATGCTTCTTATTACCATGCAACATTCCTTTAATGCCCGACCTATTGGCATTGCCAATGCTTGTTATATGTTTCGGCCTCTCTTCTAGGCCAGACCTGAAAAAGGACTGCCCAAGGAGCTGGGAAATATAAGAACGGTACCGTAATAGGATGGACATCAGGGCATATTTTAGCACTATTGATGCATTTGTATGTCAGGGCCAGTAAAAGGGAACATCCTCACATGCCAGGCTTTTTCCCTTTTGAAATATAAACCTAAGGCAGTAACACAAGAAGAAAACTCCCCAAAAGTATGAGACGTTCCTAAATGATTATCAGAGTGAAGGAAAGTAGAATAGCCGCGTTAAAGAAGAATAAAAGGGACTTTTATCAAATCCAAAACCTTGTATGCTTATTTTGTCACTTGCTGTAACATTACATATTTGCTTTTATTCACTGGGCTCTTCTTTACTCAGCAACTGATTACACTATTCTTACTGAAATACCCCCCAACAAGCATGAAAGTGTCTGTGATTATTGAACATTTCTGAGCGATGCTTGTTTTTGGCTGACAAAAATTACTTTTAAAGTAATGCACCTTTTAGATGATTACTTACTTACTTATGCCTACTACCCCATCTGGGGTGTAGTCCATCAACCAGGACTTCCCAGCCACCCCTGTCCTAGACTTTTCTTTCATTCTGACTCCAGGTGTAACCCATCTCCTTGCAGTCAGCCTCAGGCCTCGGCGCCAGGTGTTTCTTGGCCTTCCTCTTTTCCTTTTCCCTTGAGGGTTCCAGATTAGGGCTTGCCTGGTGGTGTCCAGATTAGGGCTTGCCTGGTGGTGTTTGATGTGGGCCTGCGGACTGTTTGACCTTTCCAGCACTGGCGTCTTTTTTTTTTTACAACAAATTTTATTTGGTCATTTTGCAAAACAACAAGCAGTGATCTTGTATTAGCTCGTTTAAGTAGTCGGACAATATGCACGTCTATAACCATTTCCATAAAAGCAATCAATTCCTGCAAAACATGCAGGTAAAATAAAATTTTAAACGATATGCAGACAGTGGGCGAGTATCGGAATACAGCACATAATACAGCAGGTATGAAAAGCCCAGTCCAGTGAAACAGCAGAACAGGCATGCAGCAAGTACTAGGGAGACCCCTGACAGAGGATGGCAGATCCCACTCAGAGGTCCTCCTCAGGGAGAGGGGGTAAGCCTATCCCACGATATGCCGCCCACCGCGACCATATCTTACGATGTTTCCGTGGGCAGCCCCTGGCTTCGAACACGGCTATTTCAGCTCCCATGCACCTGTCCATTTCAGTCTTCCATTTGCTGAGAGTCGGGGGAGAGGATGCCTTCCATCTCTGTGCAATGTCACGTTTGGCAATAGTAAGAGCAAGGAACAAGAGGTGTTGCTTATATCGGTTCCCCCTAATATCAGCCGTAGAGTGCAACAGAAACAATCGTGGATCCGATGGGAGCACCCACCCCAATACTTCGCCAAGACATGACCTAATTCTGTTCCAGAAGGGCTGTAAGGCAGTGCAAGCCTGTACAGTATGGAAGAAGGACCCCTCATCTCTGCCACACCTCAAACATACTGGTGATTGAATAACTCCCATTCGCCACAGTCGTACTCTTGTATAATAAACTCTATGTAAGTATTTGAATTGAATGAGCCGATAACGCGCAGAGACTGCCGCGCCGCTGGGGATGGCAATCGCCTCCGCCCAGTCATCGTCAGCCAATTCTGGAATATCGGCCAGCCAGGCCAGTCGGGTCTTATACAGCGTGGTGGGAGTGTGAGTTGTCAAAGTTTGGTAAACTTGTCTAATTTTATGCAGGCCGAGGTCACCCATCAGCAGGCGTCCGTCTAAGGGCTGAAACTCCGGGAGGGACTCCACGTTTCGGATCTGGGGGGTAAGTGCGTGTCGGAGCTGTAGAAACTTAAAAAATTGTGATTTGTGAAGGCTAAACTCAGTCTAAAGTTGTTGAAATGATTTAAGAGAGGCGCCCCTACACAAATCCCTACCAAGTCCCATCCCCGGAACCCGCTCAGTGCGCTAGCCGTCCTGAGGTAAGTGCCTTGCCACAAGGGGGTCTGTCGAGTCAATCGCACTTTCCAAACCATCAGTCTGGTCGTTGCCCTCCATAATTGTATGACTACCCTGCCAGCTGGTGGTAAGTGGTCCAGCTTTGTGTAACTATATAATAAATGGAGAAGGGGGACGTGTTCCATTGCGGCATGTTCTACAACGTATTCTGGGTCGGTAGGGGAGTTATACCACAACTCATTAATTACGAGGATGTGAGACGCGACGTAGTAGGAATAAATATCCGCGGCCACGATCCCCCCACAATACGTGGATTGCGCACAGGTGTGGAGCGCCACACGAACTGCTCCACCGCCCCAAAGGAATTTATTTTGTATGGCATTTACCTGAGTAAACCACGCACGAGGAATGGGATAAGGGAAATTTTCGAGGCGATATAGAATTCGAGGCAGGGAAACCATTTTAAAAAGAGCTGAGCGCCCATAAAGGGATAACGGAAGAGCCGACCATATTGCGGTTTCGTTTTTGAGACTGGTTAGCAGTGGGGTGATATTGTGGGTCCAAGAGATCTTGGGACATGGGGAAATAAAGATCCCCAGGTACTTGAAGCCTTCTGTGGCTCTAGACAGCTGCGCAGCTCTGATGTCCGTACACTGGGAAGAGGATAGATTTAGCTGGATTGGCGTGAAGGCCAGTGGTGCTTCCAAATACTGGGGGGTGGGGGCCGCGGCGATGGCATTATGAACTCTCCTGATCTTATGTCTAGTGGCCCGCTGCAGCATGAATCCCGACTGCTCGGGATGTATCAGCTCGGTAATGCACCACCAAAGACGGTCAGCCAAAACTTTCCCTAACAATTTGGGTTCAAAGTTTATGAGAGAAATTGGGCGATATGAAGATGGGTCCTCAGGTGGTCGGCCTGGTTTAAGAAAGAGCCCTATCTCCACGTGGCGCAAATCGCTTGGTAATCTTGCCTGGTCTGAAGCGTCTAAGATGGTAGCCAATAATGGAGGTCCTAGAAGGGGCATATGGGATCGGAGAAATTCCATTGGGAAACCATTCGGGCCCGGGGTGCGACCCGGACGGAGCGCGTTGAGGGCACGAGTCAATTCTTCTAGCGTTATTTGAGTCTCTAGACGGTCCCGTACGGAATCAGTGAGTCGACGGGGTGGAATGTCTCTAAGAAATTACGCAATAAGTTCAGCAGAAATTTGCTCCTGTCTGGCATAGAGGGATCGCGAAGACATCAGCTATCCCCTCAGGCAACGTATATAAGGACCCGTCAGTACCGCGAATAGTGGGCGTAACAGCAGGGGCGCCAATTGCTTGGCACAGTCTGTGGAGCATTTTACTGGACTTATCCCCCCATTGATAAATCCGGTGTTGGGATGCCTCCCAGATCTCTTTGGCCTCGCCCAATAGGTATTTGCGCAGCTCTTGCTGCACTAGGACTGGGTTCCGGTGAATGATGGGGCAGGGATTGGTGTTGAGTTGGGAAGAGAGGGACGCCTGGCGTGTTTCTAATGTGTCAAGTTGTTTGCGCCGTGCGCATTTCTCGTGTGTGCGATAGCTAATTTCACAGCACCAGACCGTCGGCTTGAGGGCTTCCCAGAGAACAGTGTTCGAAGGGGCAGAGGGACTATTATCTGCTAAATATCTAACAATCGAGGTGTTGAGCATATCCTGGTAGGCCGGGCTGCAGAGGTGCCACGGGGACATTCGCCAGCGGAACGGGGGCCTGCGAGAACATGTGTGGAATTGCATTGTGACCGGGGAATGATCAGAGAGACCGCGAGGTCTATGTTGTACAGCCGAGAATCCATGGAGAAAAACTTGGGAAACAAGAAAATAATCCAGGCGGGACTGTGACCCATGGACCGTCGAGAGATATGTGTATGCACGCTCAGTAGGGTGAAACTCCCGCCAAATATCAGCCCAGTCCATCGTAGACGCCAGAGTAGACAATTTGGAAGGGTCCAGGGGCGGTGGGAAATCACTGGTATCGCTGGCGTTCCAAGGGCCCCATGGTATCGTTCTAATCTCCTCCCATCAGGGTCAATACCTCCGGAAGGGAACTCCACACCCCAAATAAGTTGACTATAAATGTGGCACCTAAGGGGGGGAGGGGCATAAATGCTACCAATAGTGATCTGTTCACCACACACTGTGCCCGTGACAAACAGAAACCGCCCTCTGGGATATGCCCTATGTGTAATATATTTGAACTGAACCCTGCGATGGTGACAGAAGCCAAAGCGGGCGAGGCATGGAGCTTTCGTCCCCATTAAATGAGTCTCCTGAAGGAGCAGGACATCCGCCCCATACCGCTTTGCCTGGCGTAGAACTGCACCCCGTTTCAAATTGTTAAGTAGCTCCCGGACATTCCAAGACACCAATGTTAGGTCGCCGGGGAGGATTCCGTCACCCGGTGTCATAAGAGTTGAGGTACACACTGACTGGAACTAAAAACACCCGCATAAAAGACAATATGGAAAACATCCCACCGTCTGCATATATAAAAACCAATAAACTGTATAAACCAACCCACCCAAGAGAGCATTCCCCCCTCCCCCCACCCGACAACACCAAAAACAAGGAGCATCTGTCGCGCTGTACAAAGCTGCGGACCCCCAACGGAGAACCCCTGGATATCACACCAATGGATCCCACCCCACCCAGAAACACCAAGAAAACAGGGAGTGCAAGGCGGACACAGCCCAGCAGCTCATGGTCAAGAACCCACACCACCCGGAAAAGAACATTATTGATATGCAGTTAACCCTACACAGTGTCTTACAGTTCACCAGACGACGTGTGGAACAATCAGGGCGGATCACGGTGGACGCTCAGGTCTCGGAGATATTCTGTCGGACCCCGGCCCTCGCCGCTTCTGGGATTTGTTGCGGCGTGGCCACTGAGTATGGGAGCTACGGGAGGAGTCTGAGTCAATGGCCGATGAAGAGGCCGCCCGGAGCTGAGGGCGCTCGTCCGACCATATGAAGACCGCCTCAGGAGTGTCAAAAAAGTAGGACTTGGAGTTGTAGATGACCCGCATCCGAGCCGAATATAGTAACATGTATTGAATGTTCAATTCCCTAGGTCTGCGCTTTGCGGCCATGAAGGATTGGCGTTGTCACTGTACAAGGTGCGTGTAGTCCGGAAACACCAGGATTGAGCGGGAGTCGTGTAGAAAGCCATCTTTGTGTGTTCTGGCGAACCGTAGGATAGCATCTCGTTCCGCATAGTTCATGATCTTCGCAATAACAGGCCTTGGGACCTCACCCGGAGGGGGTCCCTGTGTCAAGGCCCTGTGTGCCAAAGGTAGAGGATAAGAGATCACCAGGAAGGATGTCTTTAAGCCATTGGGTGATAAAGTTGGTCATGGAAGATCCCTCGCAGCCATCGGCAAGGCCCACGAAGCGCAGGTTGTTCCGTCTAGCGCGGCCTTCCGCATCCTCCACCCTAGACGCCAATTCCTGCGTGACCACCGTTAGTTTGTTCACTTTCTTCTGGAGGGAAGTCACCGAGTATTCTACTGTAGAAACTCTAGTTTCAGCCTCGGTGATCCGGTCCACCGCCCTGCGGCGGTCCTGACGCAAGAATGAAACTTCGGATCCCACTGCACCGATCTTGGCATCCAACGTGTCCCGAGCAATGTTGATTGCCGCAAGGAGGGCCACATTATCAGGGGCCGAGCTGCCCCCATCTCCGCCGGCGGCCCCCCTGGCAGCCGTGGTGTATTGTTCGATGATCCCCTGCCTGGGGCCAGCACCACTCGGGCCGCCCTTGCCCATCAGACCGGCCGGCCTGGGCCGCAAGGTAGTGTAGGGGACGCAAGGAGCCCACTCCCCGGGCAGCTGAGACCAGGACGGCAGATGTCAAAGAGGGCGTAGTCCGAGGCACAGACCAACGCGCCCTGAAGGAATCAAGCCAGAAGAGATAGGATAAGGTGGCAGGACGGCCGACCGGCACGCCAGGCCCGGCCCCGGGGCCCAGGGATAGCCCGGGCGAGATGGTCACCAGGAGGAGCCGGGAGCCGCTGCGCCCACAGGACTCTCCCTCAAGGCCGAACACAGGATGCCCGCAGTGTTACTCGTTGAGCCAGGGGGCTAAGGTGAGCCGGCCCGCAGCCGCCGGGGCACCACAGGGCCTCCCACACAGTAGTCCAGGGCGGGAGGGCAGCCCCCAGCGCGACGGCGCCACAGGCAGTCGAACACCAACCAGACCAGGCCGATCCAGCGCCGTTCTCAGAGGGGAGAGGGCCTCCCAGGGATGCGATGGGGTCACTCACTGTCTTGGCCATGACCTGAACCCAGTGACCAGCCGGCGTCGCAGCTAGAGGTGCCCATCTGGGTCCACCCCCATTCGCAGCAGCCCGTGGCACCCCGGTTGCCGGTTCTGGGGGTGGCAATAACTGGATGTCCTCCACTGCAGCACAGCCTCAAAAGGATGGTACTCATCGGGTGGTGGGGGAGGGGGGCGCCGGTCAACAGACCTCACAGCACAGCGCACTCAGCTCTCCCCGGTGAAGCAGACCCACAGCGCTACTGTTCCGCTCCAGGCGCCGGCGTGCGAGGAAGGGCCACGTCACCAGGCGGCGCCGGCTCACCCTCGGCACCGCAGCAGTATAATGGCGGCCGCCATGTTTCATGGGACGAGTCTCGGCAATCCCTGCACGCCGCTTGTAATCCAGGCAGCCCTCCACCAGCACAGGACGCTCCACCAAGGGGAACCCGAGCACGGCCCTGGAATCGATGTGCGAATCTCACAGGCGGGCACCCGGCCTGCTCGCGCACGCAGGAGCGGTGCTCCGTAGTCCAGCCAGGGATCGATGGGAGACACCGCTGCGATGACCCAGACCGCCGGATTTCCCCAATCGCCACACTCCGGGACAGGTAGGGCACACGGCGGAGCAGAGGTAATAGTGCCGGGCAGGATTTACGTCGGATTTAGAGCGGATAAAGGTGTGGGTGGATGGAGCTTAACTAAGCTGCGTCCGCCATGATGGCCGATCAAGCCACGCCCTCCCAGCACTGGCGTCTTTTCATTATTTCCTACTGAGCAGGGAGTTGGAAAGTCTGCTGCCATAGGTCATTGTTACTGATGGTGTTTGGCCAGCGGATTTGGAGGATTTTAATCAGGCTGGTGCAGTGGCATAGCAAGACTTTTTGGCGCCCGTGGCGACCCTGTGTTTGCTTCCCACGGTGACCGCATGTAAGAGCGATGGGGCCTAGCGATTCCTGTCCTTGCCACTCGCTATGAGTGGGGGTTGCGAGGAGAGGCCACCAGTCCCCAAGCTCTACCGCCACCCCTTTGCTATGCCACTAGGCTGATGTTGATAAAGGTTTGTGCTTTGTTGGTGGTGGTCATGGTTGTTCTCCAAGTTTCTGCCCCACACAGAAGGGCCAATTTTACTTTGGTGTTTAAAAACCTGATCTTGCTTTGTAGCGTTGGGTCCTTGGAGCTTGCATTGACATCGGCGTCTGTGCCACCATGCTTGCCTATGGCACTGCCCAGGTAGATGAAGGCCTAAATCTCTCCAAGTGCATTGCCTGCAAGAATTACTGCAATTGTACTGGTCGTGTTAGCCTTCAGGATCTTGGCTTTCCTCTGTGGATATTGAGGCCAAGTTGTGCTGATGTGGCTGCCACTTTGTTAGTCTTCACTTGCAGCTGCAGTGGGTATGGGAGACTAGGGTCAGGTCATCTGCAAAGTTCAGGTCATCGAGCTGCGTCCAAGGTGTCCACTGGACCCCATTTCTTCTCCTGGCTGTGAATGTTTTCATGATTCAGTCTATGGCCAGCAGGAAGAGAAAAGGCAAGAACAAACAACCCTATGAGTTGTCCTCCTTAGACTACCTTGCAGCTCATTCCCTAGTAAGAGTTTCTGATGATTCTTACGAGTTTATCTGACACACTGTAGTGGCAGAGGAATTTCCAAAGGGTCTCTCTGTCCGCACTGTTTAATGCCTTCTCATAGTCGATGAAGTTGATATAGGGAGGGCGTTCCATTCCATTGACTGCTCAATGATGATGCGCAGTGTCCCCCCAGAATTATGGCCCTTTTAGCTTCATGTTGCGCTCCGGAAATTCAAGGAATTTTCAACTGTTCCATCAGTTCGGGTATAATTCCTCCCATCTGGAAGGAAGCCTTTGTCCGACCTATCCTGAACAAACCAGCTGCGGACCCCCACGTACTTAGTAACTACCGCCCCATATCTCTGTTACCCTTGTTGGGCAAACTACTCGAATCGGCCATAAATAGACAGCTGAGTCACTATCTAGAATCTAACAATCTTTTGGACCCTTCACAATCAGGGTTCCGTCCAGGATTCAGCACCGAAACTGCAATCCTGTCGGTGACCGATTCACTGAGGCTAGAAATGGACGCCGGAGGATCAGCTATTCTGGTCCTCCTGGATCTCTCCGCAGCGTTTGACACCATCGCACACTCCAAGCTGACGGAGAGACTGCTCTCCTGTGGCATCCAAGATCAAGCCCTAAAATGGCTACAGAATTTCCTGTCTGACAGAAACCAAACAATCATGCTGGGACCTTATCGCTCAGATAAATGATGTTTGGACAAAGGTGTTCCCCAGGGTTCCTGCCTCAGTCCCACATTGTTTAATTTGTACATGTCCCCTTTAGCTAAGATAGCAGAGTCATGTGGTTTTGAGATAATCTCATACGCGGACGACACCCAGCTTATTTTCAAAATTAACCCGAAAGCAAAATCAGAACATCTACGCTTCGCAGCTGGAATGCTTGCCATTTCCAATTGGATGACTGAGAATTATCTCCAATTGAACCCAAGCAAAACGGTATTTATGTTAATTGGGAAAGCTTCTCTTTCTTGGTCCCATGACTGGTGGCCTCGAGAGTTGGGTGCCACCCCTGCCCCTAAACAAGTAGTGAAAAACTTGGGGTTTAAACTTGACCAGGCACTTTCTATGAAGGAACATATAGCAGCAATCTCCAGCTCCTGCAATTTTAGCCTTCGGCTTTTACGGAAGATCCTCCCCTATCTGCCTACCAAGCATCGCAGAACCCTAGTCCAGGCCATGGTGATCCGTCGCCTCGATTACGGCAACGCTCTGCTGGCAGAATTAGGTCCGACGTTGCTAAAGAAACTACAGGTCATCCAAAATACCGCCGCGCAAATGATTCTAAATCGCCCGGCGGGCTCACCTTCAGCCCCTCTATTGCTAGACCTTCATTGGCTTCCGATCGCGAAACGAGCATACTTCAAGATCTGCTGCCTGACAGACAAGGCATTAAACGGTAAAGGTCCCAAATATCTATTAAGCAGACTCACTAAACAGACTACAACTCGCAACCTTAGGTCTAATTCTCTTGGGTTCCTGAAGACCCCTCGAATTCGCCTTGCCCGCTCCGGGGAAAAGGCCTTTTCATATCTGGCTCCGTGCTATTGGAATATGCTTCCCATTTCCATACGCATATGCCCTTCCCTCACTATTTTCAGGAAACAACTGAAAACTTTTTTGTTCTGATCACTTGGGATCTATCTCCGCTGCCACGTTGTTTTTCTCCTACCCTCCTCAGCTGCCTACTAGGTACAGCACCGAGATGCCCCAAGGTGAGTCGTGCGCTTTATAAGTATCCCTAACATAACATAACAGTGTTGCAATCTGGTCTGTGCAGGATCTATCTTTGTCGAAGCCAGCTTGCTGGTCTCCCAGCTGAACGTTGACTTGTTCCTTCATTTTCTTCAGGACGACTCTGTTGAACACTTTGCCTGGGTTGATAGAAGAGTTATCTCTCTGCAGTCTGTGAAGTTACTCAGGTCACCTTTCTTGGGGAACTTGATGAGATGTCCCTCCCTCAAGTCTGACCACACCTTCTCCTCTTCTGCCTTCAGTGCCTCTGCAGGGCTGTTGACAGGTTCTGCTGCCTTTCCATTTCTCAGATGTTTGATAGCTTGCATTATTTCTTGCTTGGTTGGTCTTCTGAAGTCAATTGGCGAGTCCTTGTCAGCTGGCAATATGTCTGCTGGAGACTGTGGCACGGGCTGGTTGAGCAGTTCCTCAAAGTGCTCCATCCATCTTCGTTGTCGGCCTTCGTTACCCATTGTTGTCTTCTCAGCTTTGTCTTTAACAGGTCTTTCTGGCATGTTGTAGCTGCTAGGGAGTTTTCTTGTTATAATTTAGGCTTTTTTCAAGTTTCCATGGCTTGCTGATTTATGGGCTTCTGTGGTAACACCATCGATGAATCTTCGCTTGTCTGCTCCTAATCTTCTTGTGCTTCCTTGTTGTTTTGGTGTATTTGCCATGAACTTTCGCGTTTTCTGTTTTTGTTCAGCTGGTGTTGACTGCAGCTTTCTTTTCCTTTCTTGATTGGATTTTGAAGAGGTTTTCAGTGTAGATCCATTCTTTATGCTGGTGTTTCTTGGAAGCAAGTACCTCCTGAAAGGTTGATGTCACTGTTTCTTTGATCTTCTCCCACTGGCTTTCTACTGAGTCTCGATCGTTCTCTAGTTCTTGTAGGACTTGACACTTGTTACTGAGGGTGACTGAGTGTTCATTCTGTTTCTGTGTATCTTTGAGGAGGGTGGTGTTATATTGCTGGCGTTGGTTAGTTGGTTCCATCCATTCTTTCTTCAGCTTTAGCTGTAGCCTGGCCATGACAAGGTGATGGTTTGGCGCCATGTCCGCTCCTCTCATCACTCTCACATCCTGCAGGGACCTGCAGAACCTCTTGGCGAAGCAGATATGGTCGATCTGATTTTCTTTTTAATTGTATGGTGACACCCATGTTGCATTGTGTTTTCTTTTGTGTGGGAATACACTATCACCGATCCCAAGACTGTTCAGGGAACAGAGATCTGCAAGCCTTTCACCATTCTGGTTCATGTTGCCATGCCCATGGTTGCCCATGACTTCTTTGTACCCAGTGTTGTCACTTCCAATCTTGGCATTGAGGTCCCCATCAGTGTGATGATGTCTCTCTCAAAGTATTTCTCCAGGATGAACTGGAGTCTGTTGTAAACCTGTTCTTTTCACTTCTTTGTTGTCAGTTGTAGGTGCATATCACTGGGTAACATCTATGCTGATTCTCTTTTTTGTGCCCAAGGTCACTGTGATGATTCTGTGACCGTTGGCTTCCTATCCAATCAGAGCTCTGTTGGCTGCTGGTGTTAGCATCAGTGCTACTCCCTGAGTATGTGGGTCATCCTCTCCCTCCTGTCCAGAATACAGCAGCATCTCTCCTGGAGTCAGTCTTTTTTGTCCGGACTCTGTCCATCTGGTCCCGCTGATGCCAAGCAGGGCAAGGTTGTAATTTTTCATCTCCGCTGCCACTTGGGCTGTCCTGCCTGTCTCATACATGGTCCGCACGTTCCATGTGCCGATGGTGATAGTTTTGGTTGAAAGCAGGTGGATCGGCATTGTGGCTTCCAGCGATTTCTGGCTTTCACCTCAAGGCGTCACAGCTCTCCATGCAGGAGATTCCTTTCTCCCCATGGTCAGGATGTCTTTTGGTCGATATTTCTGTAGCTAGGGTTTCTTTACATGGTTGGGTAGCTTGTCTCATGCATAACCTCCTCCTTTTGCAGCTGATATTAGGACCCACCATGACGGAGCTCCACTATTAATAGACGAAGCAAAAAGATGGCACTTTGTCACTCAAAACTAGCATAACCGCATGGGTTTGGCCCCAGGTTCTTAGGTGGATCTCTTGACAAGGAAAAACAGGAAGAGAAGTGATGTGAGTGAGCGGTCTGCAGGAGATTGGGATTTGGCCTGGATTACTTATGGGTGACCCTCTTTACTCATGAGCCTCCTCTTTCTCGTTGCAGTTCTTACTTCCATTGCTTTCTGATATTTCATACATTATTGTTCAATTACAAGCGAAAACACCTGAATTATTTTAAATATTTTTCTTTCCTTTATAATGTCTCCTTAAAAACAGATATCCTCGAGGCAATGTTGACGTGAAAACTGATACAATTTGAGGTAGTGCCCCCTCTCAGTCCCTTTCCTTACTATATGAGTTTTCAGTTTTCCCTGTTATGAGTGTGAGTAGCTGATCCAGTCCACGTCATTCTTCTTTACCTTCTGGTGCCATCTTAAGTTAACGTTGGGATGAAAAGGTCTAAGAATATAAGAATTGAAAGAAAAAACCTGAGCTGAATAATGTACCCACAGATGGAACTGAGAAACGTGAGAGCTCTGTTATCATTGGAAAATGGCAGCCCCCCAGACACTGTGTGCCATGAGAAGTTGAAATGCCTTGTGTGATCCTGAGCATACTACAACTCCCATGGGGTGAAAGCACACCCCTGGGAAAGACGGGACATATGAAATGTCCAGGAAGGGAAGAACTGGGAGAAATGACTGCGATTAACAGAAAGTAACCAGGGAGTTACTTCTCAGCCCCAGTTCCTTTTCTTCACCCCAGACCTTATTACTGAAATATACCAAAGCGATGCTTCACAAACGTACTTACATACATCCATAATCCTAGGACAGCAGACTCAAATGGCAGAAGTGCAGTATGAAACACTATATAAAAGATAAGCTGTTATTATTTTCACCAAAAAAGAAACACACTGAGATCTAAATGCTGACACCCCCAGTGGGGACTGTCTCACTACAACTCAGGAGAAAGGTCTAGACATCTAGAAATGCAGGAGGGGACACAAGCATCCAAGGTTGTTATCCCTCCATATTTTCGACAGTAACCAGTGATGGCGAATTAAAGTATGAGTGGCTGACCAAGTAGCTGTCCAAAAAATCTCTCAATATGAGGCCCTCTAGACCTCAGCCTATGAGATGGACATTCCTGTGGTCAGCCGGCCATTACCTACTGGAAGTAAACACCTTCCAGGTAGTAGGCAGAGGTGATTGTGGGTCTGATCCACCTACCAATGAATCCCCCCTCCCCCGAACCTGGCAAGAGACTCCATATTCAATGAAGAGTTTGTCCGGCTGCCGGAAAGACCTGGACAACTTATGTGAGGCACCACAAGCAGCTTCAGTCTTTATCTCACTCTTGCAGGTTCTTTTTTATCCAGGCTTTCTTCAGCTGTCAGTCTTTTCCTATATCAGTTGCAGGTACATAGCACTGGATAACATCTATGCTGATTCTCTTTTTTTGTGCCCAAGGTCACTGTGATGATTCTGTGACCGTGGGCTTCCTATCCAATCAGAGCTCTGTTGGCTGCTGGTGTTAGCATCAGTGCTACTCCCTGAGTATGTGGGTCATCCTCTCCCTCGTGTCCCGAATACAGCAGCATCTCTCCTGGAGTCAGTCTCTTCTGTCCGGACTCTGTCCATCTGGTCCCGCTGATGCCAAGCAGGGCAAGGTTGTAATTTTTCATCTCCGCTGCCACTTGGGCTGTCCTGCCTGTCTCATACATGGTCCGCACGTTCCATGCCCCAATGGTGATAGTTTTGGTTGAAAGCAGGTGGATCGGCATTGTGGCTTCCAGCGATCTCTGGCTTTCACCTCAAGGCGTCACAGCTCTCCATGCAGGAGATTCCTTTCTCCCTGAAGGCCAGGATGTCTTTTGGTCGATATTTCTGTAGCTAGGATTGCTTTACATGGTTGGGTAGCTTGTCTCATGCATAATCTCCTCCTTTTGCAGCTGATATTAGGACCCACCATGACGGAGCTCCACTATTAATAGACGAAGCAAAAAGATGGCACTTTGTCACTCAAAACTAGCATAACCGCATGTGTAAACACCTACCAGGTAGTAGTCAGAGGTGATTGTGGGTCTGATCCACCTACCAATGAATCCCCCCTCCCCCGACCCTAGCAAGACACTCCATATTCGATGAAGAGTTTGTCCGGCTGCCGGAAAGACCTGGACAACTTATGTGAGGCACCACAAGCAGCTTCAGTCTTTATCTCACTCTTGCAGGTTCTTTTTTATCCAGGCTTTCTTTAGCTGTCAGTCTTTTCCTATATCCTCCATATTTCCCCTTTTCTGCTTTTTTCTTCCTCTAGGTAAAAATCAGATGATGCGAAGGTCGTAGCCCCTCCGAGACCTCTCATCGCCCGGATTTTCAATTTTCGGGATAGAGACGCTATCCTGCAAGCCTCCAGACTGCATGGACCGGTCAAGCTCGACAATATGGAGGTTAATTTTTATCCTGATTTCACCCCAGCGGTCCAGAAGCAAAGACTGAGCTTTCTAGGCGTCAAACGCCGTCTTCGGGACCTAAACCTCAAATACGCCATGCTTTTCCCGGCCAAGCTGCGTGTGGAGGTGGATGGTCGCACTCACTTCTTTGATCGTCCTGAAGCGGCCGGGGACTGGCTGGATACTCTGCCCGGGGATCGTGATCGGGGGGGCGGGGGGGGGGGCGGCGGGGGGAGACGGCACGCTGGATCGGGACTGAGGATCTAATATTGGGCCTCACTCTGGACGAAAATGTTGCCACTTTTGATTCTGCGTCAGTTTTTGTAAGTTCCCCTCCTATGGAGGTTGTGTTGGGTCTATTGGGGGTTCTCCCTCCTCCTCTAGGGGGTTTAGTTAGTCTAACTATATATGGGGCGACAGGCACACTGCACGTTGGGGGGGCTGTTTGGGCTCATGCAGGGGTGCAGGGAGGGGGGAGTTCTGTTGGGGTGGGTGGGTGGGGATGGGGTGTTGTTCGTTTTTATCACAAGGCAAACGTATTTTTGTGTTAGTTCTAAAGTGCTCTCCGGGGGACGAATGATGGCTTCTGTACATGATGGGGGGTAGGGAACTAACTTTGTTGTCTTGGAATGTGAATGGACTGGGGGACAGGATCAAACGGGTTGTGGTCCTGCAGTTTTTGAAGCGCATCTCGCCTGATGTGGTCTTTCTGCAGGAGACACACCTTATTGGCAACTCCTTCTGCGCCATGAATCGGCGTGGCTATCGCCTAGTGGCTCACTCGGGCTTCACGTCCGGCTCAAGGGGTGTGGGCATCATGGTGAAGAACTCGCTCCCGTTGGAGCTTGATGAGGTGCTCCACGATGACAGGGGACGTTACACGGTCTTGGTGGGAAGATTGGAGGGCAAAGTGATTGTCTTTGTGTCAGTATACATCCCACCGGGGCTGCAGTCGACCACCTTTGCGGACCTTGGGCGCCTTCTCCTTGGCCTTCCGGGGGGGCTTTTAGTTGTGGGGGGGGATTTTAATGCGGTGGTATCTGGGACTGTGGATCGTCACCCCCCTAGGGACCTCCCCCGGGCACAGGCGTGGCTACCCGGCCTCTTGGATACATTTGGATTAGTGGACTGCTGGCGTTTAAAACACCCCACGCAGCTGCAGTACACTTTCCACTCGGGAGCCCATGGTAGTCTCTCACGACTAGACTATGTCCTTGTCCCGGCGACTTATGTTGGGAGGGTGGGAGAGGTGCGCCATTTGCCACGGGGTATTTCGGACCACTCCCCGCTCCTACTGCACTTTGATGTCTTTCCGAGGGGTGAGGGTAGGGTGGTCCCAATCAATCCTTGGTACCTGCGCGACCCCATCATTCGCGCTGAATTGATTAAATCCCTTCAGCGATATTTTGATGAGAATGTGGGGTCTGTGCCTTCGGCTGTACCGCTATGGGAGGCCTTCAAGACAGTACTCCGAGGGGAGGCCCTATCCCTTATTTCCCACGCCCGGAGGCGTGAGCGGGAGGAGGTGACCCGGATGGAGGCTGAAATAGCCGAGTTGGAGGGTAATTTAGAAGGTGGGGTGACGGATGCCGCATTGCATGTCCTCCAACTCAAGCAAGCGGCCTATAGGGCCCTCGTCACGGAGGCGGCCAGGGGCCTCAGTAGAGAGCAATAGGGGCGACTGTATGATGTGGGTGATAAGGCTGGTAAACTTATAGCGTGGTTGGACAAAAAAGAGAGAGCGAATCGTGTGGTCCCGATGATTGAGAAAACGGATGGTGTGTGTGTAACTGAGCCAGAAGAAATTGTCTCCTGCTTCGCGGATTATTTCCGTGGGGTGTATTCCCCGGTGTCTCCCTGCTCGGAAGAGGATTCCCGTGCCCTGCTCAGTGATATCGCGCTGCCGTCCCTTTCCGGGGATGACAGGGTGTCGTTGGACGCCGCTCCCACCTCCGACGAGATCGCCCTCGCCATACGCTCGGTCGCTTCCGGCAAGGCCATGGGTCCGAATGGTCTCCCTATCGAGTTGTACAAGTTGCGACCGGATACGCTGGCACCCCACCTCCGGGCTATGTTCCTGGCGGCACACTCGGTGGGCTCCCTCCCACTGGACCAGCGTCTGGCTACAATCGTGGTCATCCACAAGGAAGGGAGACCTCGGGACCGGGTTACATCCTATCGGCCCATTTCGCTACTGAACGCGGAGCCCAAGATTCTCGCCAAGGTACTGGCCAATCGGCTGGTCGGTGTGGTGGGCGATTTGGTTCATCAGGACCAATCGGGCTTTATTCCCCATCGCAACACAGCCCTTAATCTGCGGCGTTTGCACGGCGTGTCCGCACGTGCCCCGTTCATACGGGAGCCGGCCATTTTGGCGTCCTTAGACGCCACCATGGCGTTTGACACGCTTGAGTGGCCATATATCTGGGCGATGCTTGCGAAGTTTGGATTCGGCCCAGGGTTCATCAGTTGGGTCAAATTGCTGTATTCGGGCCCATTGGCGCAGGTGGTGGTGAACGGAAGAGTGTCAGCTCCGTTCGAGCTGGGCTGGGGCACGCGGCAGGGCTGCCCCTTATCGCCGCTCCTCTTTGCACTTGCCTTGGAGCCCCTGGCGGAGTGGCTGCGTTGGGAGCCTTCCATCCGTGGTCTCCGCTGGACCCCTGAGTATGAGGACCGCGTATCCCTATACGCTGATGACATCCTCTTGTACCTAGCTTCCCCACGTAAATCACTCATAGTACTGGTTGATGTTTTGCATTCATTCGGTCGTAACTCCGGTCTGGTCATCAACTGGGCTAAATCGTGTGTGTATGTTCTCTCCGGGGAGGCTCCTATCCTCCCGCGGGGCTGTCCGATCCAGGTCGCCCCGCAGGGATTTAGGTACCTGGGTGTCTTCATCACTCTGGACCCGGAGGCTCGGTATGATCGGAACTTGCTTCCCCCCCTCCAGCGTCTGAAAGAGGATGTCGCGCGCTGGCGGCGTTTGCCGCTTTCGCCGCTCGGCCGGGCGGCATTGTTTAAAATGATGTCGCTGCCGCGTTTCCTGTACGCGTTGCAGAACACTATGGACCTCGTCCCGGCGCGCTACTTCCGCGAAGTGGAGAGTTTGCAGCGCCGTCTGTTCTGGGACGGGAGGCCACGTATTGCCCTGGCTAAGCTGACGCTCCCATGGTATGATGGGGGATAGCCCTCCCGGATATTAAACGGTATTATTGGGCCTCCCAGCTAGCTGCGATTAATCAGGGCCTATATGGGCCAGCCTTAAACCCGGCGTTTGAAATGGATAGGATGCTACTTCCAGGTGGTGACCATTATCGAGCGCTCTATTCTAGCGCGCCCGACGCTCGCCTAACGGGGCCCACGCGTGTCATGGTGCGAGTGTGGCACGCGGCCAATGCAGCTATGGGGTGGAAGGACCGTCTGACCCGGGCGTCACCACTATATGCGTCTGAGCGGTTGGGCTCCTTGTGGACCTCGAAGGGCTTTGAGCAGTGGGACTTAATAGGCATTAGCAAAGTGGGGGATCTCTGGACGAGGGGAGGATTTAAAACGTTTGAAATGCTGCAGACGGAATTTCAGTTGCAGGGCAGCGAATACTTTCGGTATTTGCAGGTCCGACATGCGCTGGGCTCCGTCTTTCCGGACGTTGCCTCCATCCCGGAGTGTTCCCCCCTGGAGGATAGAGTGCTGGACGGACACGTCCCGGACAGCACGATCTCACTTATCTACAAAAAACTGATCAACGACCGCTCAGACTTGTTGATTGCCCTTCGTGAGGCTTGGGTAGCCGATGGGCTGGAGCTGGACGACGAGGACTGGATCTCCGCGGTGGCCTACCCGAAAGAGGTGGCCATACCGGCTCGCCTTCGCTTCGTCCAGCTCAAGATACTCCACAGGGTCTACATGACGGGGCCAAAGCTCCTGCGTATGGGCTACGCTGAGGACGGTTTGTGTAAGCGCGGGTGTGGTGCGCTGGGGACTTTTCTGCATATCTTGTGGGAGTGCCCGGAGGTGGCGGGGTTCTGGCGTGGTGTGCATGAGGTGCTGCGAGTGGTCACGCATGTGGCGCTGTTGCCCGAAGCGAGGAGATGCCTGTTGAATGTGTGGGAGCCTACCGATTACTCGGTGCCGCAGACGTGGTGGGCGACTCTGGGGTATATGGTTGCCAAGCGTGATATTGCCCAGCTGTGGGGATCCCAGAGGCCCCCGACTGTCTCGGCCTGGAAGGAACATATGGATTGGTGCATGTTTCGGGAAAAGGTGGTGTATGTGGCGAGAGGTAAGCCTGCGACATGGGTGAAAGTGTGGGGCCCCTGGAACGCCTACCGCGGGGGAATCTGTGCTCCACCGTTATTGCCCGATCCGTCGCCGGCCCCGTCCCCTTAGCCAACTCATCCCCCCGGTACCTGGGCATTGGGTGTACCCAGCCCTAGTTCTGATCTCTCCCCCCTCGTGAGATTCCTATGGATGGCTAGGATCCCCCCTCCAGGGGAGCACGTGCTGCTATTTCCAATTGAGGATTGCCTTGTGGGTTTGTTTGTAGTTGTTGTTCTTTAAGTTTAAAATGGAACCGTATAGTGGGGTCAGGACAGTGTGGCTCGCAACGATGTTACCTCCTGTGCATGCTCGGCCGCAGCACCATGTGTTTTATAAATGTATATCGTATGCTCCTTTCACTGCTAGCGGCCGGCCGGAAGGTTGTAGGCCCATATTTGTATATTTTTGAGTCTTGTAATAAACGGTTTAAAAAAAAATAAATAAAAATCAGATGATGAAAAACGAAGTCCCTGTCCCCAAAATGAGTGGCAGAGCCCACGACCGGCACAAATCAAGCACTTTTCAGTTCTCGCAATCTCCAGGCTGAAGGGACTTCACCTGGAAAGACTAAGAAGTCTAGAAACCTGCACCTTCCTGCTCTGGAGCCATCACCAATGAAAATGTGAGAAGCTCATTGAAGCCAGGTTTTTCTTTCCATTCTGGGACTTGTAGTTCTGTTTATTGCAGCATCAAATCATGACTGCAAATCTCAGAAGGCAAAGCCAATCCCTGGATTGGATGGGCTAATAATGCAAGGCCCTGTGAAACTTCAGAGCTCTGAGCACATGGTCTGAAAGATTTCGGAACAGAGCGGCATCTCCTGAGATGTTCTAGACTTGTCCATTCACCTGCTATAGTGCTCCAAGTTCTGACACACCATTGTGAGTAGCTCACCCAACCCAGTTTCGTTCTTGGCATTCTGGCTCGTGCAGCCCTTAAATTATAATACAATAAATAGGAAAAAACATTTTTTATTTATTTAAAGGGTTTTATATAGCACGGGCAAGACCCGTGGGTATCAGAGCGATTTACAGTCATACGTATGGACAAGGTCGAGTCGGATGGCATAGGTTACAACGTATAGACTCGACGAGGGACGGTTACAGTACTATCCGGAAACCAAGGAAGTAAAATCAAAGACAAAAAACCCTCACCATGGATGTGTTAAACTGAGGCAAGTGATCCCGTCTGCCCAGGACCCCTGGAGGAAGGCTAGAACTGCTCATGACTTGCACCTAGCCCCTCTTCTTCCACATCATGGACATGTACTTCTTGGATGTCCATCGGTACCGTCATCAGTGGTGACGCAGTAGGTGTTGAAGATGGAGTACTGGAGTGGAGTGGAGGTGGGCACTGGATAGTTTTCTCATTCGTGGACATCTGGACCCTTGCCATATGTGACACATTCAGCCAGGTCATGCTTTTCACCAACCACACATTGGATTCGAGGACTGGTAGTTCAATTTTGTACTTTATATATTTGAGACTATGAGTCCCTGCACGCAAAGTACTATTGGGCAGGGAACAAAAATCAGCAGACTTCACCCTGTTTGTTACGAGGGAGTGCCTTAGCGTTCAGGGTCTAAAAACACTTGGACCACCATACTTGCACATGTTACCTTAAAAGGGAATACTAGGGGGTGTCCCGCTTTGTGTTGGACCCCCCTCTCCAAGTGGCCTCTTCTGAGAGATTCCTCAAGTTAAAGTTGGTTTTCCCTGTGTGTGGAGCCTGAACGAGGGAGGGAGTGAAGTTGGACAAGATGGGCACACCCAAGGGGATGCTTTTAGTTGGCTCATGGGGGGAGGGAGGGGTTACAAGAGCAGAAGCCTCTTGTGCAGTCCTGTCTCCAATCCACCACCTTTGGAGAATGGTCATTTCCCACCCACTAATCCCTGTAATTAAATTAAAATAGAGACTCCCATGCAGTAAAAGCTGAAGGACAAACTTAGGCACCTACGATTAAGTTAAAATTGGTGTACATTGAGTTTATTGTGGGGTTGGGACTGGCTTGAGATGACGTTTGGCCTGCTGGTGGCTTTACCTTGTAGCTCTACACTGGGCTGGCTCACATTACGGGATGTTTACTTGCTGAGTGGCTCTTCCCGGTTATTTGACATCAGTCTTTTACATTTCTGGATCTGCCACGATGTAAACAATGAATATTGCAACATACATAATGTTTATCTTTGGTCAATGATGTCATAAAAATAAAGTTATATCAAACTGTGAAAGAAGAATGAAGGCCGTCGCCCAATGGATGAGTGTGAGACCGGCCTCGTGGCGTGGGCCCTCCCGACCAGCCAGTTACCCTACAACCACGCCGAACCTCGTGGACACGGCCTTCCGGCTCCCGTGGGCCAACATCCCGAGGGCCGACCAGATCCCCAACAAACATGTCCGGCCGAGGGAGAACGAAACCCCCACCCCAAACCAGACCGAGAGGCGCCGACCCTGTCACACCTCTGGTCTCTCCCCCGAGGGAGGTTTCGATCGACCACCAGGCCCCCGGTGAGCGGGTGCCTCGCCTGCTGGTTGTCTGGAGTCCCTCCCAGACCCACCTGAACAGATCAAAGGGCCGAGCGACAGGAAACCCCGACACACTGCCCCCCAGGCATCAGACCCCTCTCCGCGAGGACTCCGGACTTCAAAGAGGAGGGGGAGTATGACAAGGGGTGCGGAAAGGACGGGAGCAGAGAAGACCTGGACTGACGAGAGCCTGCTGACCTGGTCGCGGCTCGATCGCTCACCGAACAGAAGAACGCTACCCGAACTCTGAACCACCTGAGCCCTGCGGACGCTGTTGCGGCTCCCCGAACTCTGAACCATCTGAGCCCTGCTTACGCTGTCGTGGCTCCCCGAACTCTGAACCATCTGAGCCCTGCTGACGCCGTCGCGGCTCCCCGAATTCTGAACCATCTGAGCCCTGCTGACGCCGTCGCGGCTCCCCGAATTCTGAACCATCTGAGCCCTGCTGACGCCGTCGCGGCTCCCTGAACTACGACCCTCCGGTGCCTGCTGAGTGACTCGCGGCCCGCTCCTCCAAGAGAATCGGCAAAGATTGCTGAGAGAAGCAACATCCCCGCAGCGCGAGGATTGAGAGCTGTGCGCCGGATACCTCGCAGAGACACTAATTCAAAGACTGTCCCGCTACCCCTTTCCCTCCTCACGAGATCGCTGCCGCTTGTGGCATTAATTCTGCACCTGCCTGCCGGATCATAAAGATCCCTGACAACTACCGATAAAAGCATATTGTCTTATAACGACTTACTGTGTGGTGTCCCTCTATCCGAAGAGAGAGTAAGCGCAGCGTGTGCAATCCTAGGTGCGAGACCCTTCCAGGAAGGGCCTCCCTGCTCTTGCTCGGCCTAACTCTGGGTAAGGTGGGCCTCCGGGTGGTCGGGAACGCATTCCGCAGCCTCCCCGGGGAACGCCTTCCAACATTTGGTGGCAGGCGACGGGATACGAGCCAACACCTAGAGATCGTGCAGTAGACGGCTTACGCACTACCAAGAAGAAATGGAAGGGGAAACTTCCCTAGGTGCCGCAGGCACCAGCCCGAGCACGGCATTTCAAAAGGACCAGTTAGAATCTTATACGCACCGAGAACTGAAACAATTTTGCAAAGACTTTGGAATCGCTACCACCGGACTAAGCACGAAAGAGGACTTCCAGGGGGCATTAAAAACCTGGATCGAGGCGGGAACTCCCCGGACACAAACAGAAGGAGAGCCTCCCAACGAACCACGAAGCACCCCGGGGAGGAACGGCGCCCCCGAGGGGGGCCTATCCCCAGAGGAACTAGCGGACCGAGAAAGAGGTCGCAACCACGAACTGGAACTAGCAAAATTAAAAATCGAAGGAGAGATAAAACTGGCTGAAAAAAAACTGGCGGTGGAACAGTTACGCCTACAAGGAGAACTAGAGGAAAAGAAACAACAGAGAGAACACGAAGAAAGAAAACTCCAACTAGAGCACGAACGTAGCCTAAAAGAAATCGAGCTCAAGGCTAAGAAAGCGGAGGCCCGACCCTCGGAAACCCAACCCATTTCCTCCACCGCGGAACCAAAGGTCCACATCCCCAAAGATGTGGTGAAAGAATACTATAAGAACGACGACATTCAGCAATGGTTCAAGGCCTACAAAGTCGCCATGACCTCCCACCGAGTCCCGCAGAAAGACTGGGGGGCTGGGCTGTGGGGCCGGTTCCTGAGCGAGGGGAGAGATACCCTGCTGGACCTGCCCTCCACGGTGATGAACTCCTACAGTCACATAAAAGAGGCCCTGGTAGCCAGATATGGGCTCACCCCTGAAATGTACCGGCAACGGTTTAGAGACTGCAAAAAGATACCCGGTACCACCTGGGTGGAGTACGTGAACTTTTACAGCCGGGCCTTGGACGGATGGATCAAGGGCAGCAAGGTCTCCACCTTTGAGGAGCTGTTCGACCTAATCGCATGGGAACACTTGTCCGCTAATTGCTTCGTAGAGCTGTGCCAGCACCTCCTGGACAGCAAACTCACAGACCCTCGAAAACTGGCCGTCGAGGCTGACCGGTGGGTGAACACCCGGGCTTCCCAAGGCCCCGTGGGGGACTACGGTTGCCACAGTCAGGGACCCCCCCGCCAGAGGGGCGGAGGAAATCAAGGCCGGCAAAGGGAGCTCCCGGGGGGATCCCCGCTCAGCCCTCCCAGAGGACAATCTCCGCCTTTTCCAGCTCCACCTCCGGCCAGCACCGGGCCACCAGGGAGGCCGGGGCCCCGAGTGAGGATCACCTGTTTCCGCTGCCAACAGACCGGACACTATGCCAGTGACCCTCAATGTCCCCTGTACCAGCGGACCGCCACAACAACCCCGCCGGCTTGACAGATGGCCTCCGTAGCCCTGGGGGAAGAGTTGGAAGACTCCGAAGAATGGGAACCAGCCGCCATGGCCTTGGTCTCCCTAGGGGACCGGGAGATGGTCCCCGGAACGTCCCTGCCCGCCAGCACGAAGAAGTACCGACAGCAGGTGACGGTCAACGGTCACCGCATCGAGGGCCTCCGGGACTCGGGGGCGAGTGTCACGGCGGTTCATTGTCACCTGATTTCCGAAGATCAGATCCTGCCTGGCGCCTTTTTCCCCGTCATATCATCAGACAATTCCGAGAGCCTCTGCCGGATGGCCCTAGTCCCCTTCGAATGGGGGGGAGTCACCGGCAAGTTAAAGGGGCGGTCCGCACCTCCCAGCCTGTGGACTGCCTCCTGGGCAACGACCTTGAGAACTCCCCGTGGGGACAAGTGGAACGAAGAGCCCACCTCGAGATGATGGGCCTACCCGAGTGGGTATGCGCCACCACGCGCTCGATGACTCTCAGGGCGCCTTCCTCCGAGGGGGGAGAGGCCATGCCGCTGAGCACCGCCACCATCCCCGAGATCCAGAATACACCACCAGAGGCCAACGACCCCCTTCTGGACGAACCAACCGCTCCCGACGAAGGATCAGTGCCTTCCGACCCCGAAACCCTGACCAAACTCGGGGACTTGCCAGAACTGGCCCCGTGGCCCTGCGAAGGGGGCCCCTCCCGTGAAGAGTTCTGCCAAGAACAATCCACTTGCCCGTCCCTCATTGGACCCCGACAACAGGCCGAGGCCCAAGCAGCAGGCGACCGGACTGGCACCCACTGGGTATACTGGGAGAACGGACTGCTGTACAGCGAACAGAAGTCGGCCGAGTTGGGATCGGCCCGAGTACTAGTGGTACCCCTACGCTTCCGAAGTCTTCTCCTGGGCCTGGCCCATGATGTACCCCTGGCCGGACACTTAGGCCAAGATAAGACCTACCAACGACTCGTCACCCCCTTCTATTGGCACAAGATGCGAGCAAATGTGGAGGCCCACTGCAAGTCCTGCCCCACGTGCCAGGCCAGCGGAAAGAGTGGGGGCAAGCGCAAGGCTCCGCTACAACCCTTCCCCGTCGTCAGTACCCCTTTTGAGCGGGTAGGAATCGACATTGTAGGACCGCTGGACCCCAAGACCGCCCAGGGCCACCAGTTCATCCTCGTCCTGGTGGATCATGCCACCCGTTACCCCGAAGCCATCCCTCTCCGCACCGTGACCGCCCCCGTGGTGGGCCGGGCCTTGATGGGGATCTTCTCCCGCATGGGGTTTCCCCGCGAAGTCGTGAGTGACCGGGGTACGAACTTTATCTCCCGATATATGAAGTCCCTCTGGCAGCAGTGCGGAGTATCGTACAAATTCACCACCCCGTACCACCCCCAAGGAAACGGCCTAGTCGAGCGCTTTAACAAAACACTGAAAGGGATGATCATGGGCCTCGAGGAACCCCTACGCCGGAGGTGGGACGTCCTCCTCCCCTGCCTCCTGTTCGCCTACCGTGAGGTTCCCCAAAAATCCCTGGGATTCAGCCCATTTGAACTACTATATGGACACCCCGTCCGGGGACCCCTGAGCCTGGTCAAGGAGGGGTGGGAAACAACCCCCCGGGGGACCCCTCCGGATGTGTTCCGATACATCTTGGCGCTCCGCAACCAGACCAGGAAATTCAGAGAACTCGCAGAAGCGAACCTCGAGGCTAGTCAGGAAGAAATGAAGCGCTGGTATGACCAGAATGCTACGCTGGTCGAGTTTCAGCCGGGCCAACAAGTCTGGGTCATGGCCCCGGTGAGACCCTGCGCCCTCCAAGATAAATGGACTGGACCCTTCAAGGTGGTCGAGCGGAAGAGCCAAGTCACCTATCTCGTCGATGTACAGTCCCCGCGGAACCCCCTCCGGTTCCTCCACGTGAACCGCCTCAAACCTCACTTTGTACGGACAGAATTGAGTTTACTCCTGGCCACCGACGATGGGGCCAAAGAAGACACCGAGCCCCTTCCAGATCCCCTGGGGGCGAAAGAGACCGATGGGTCCGTGGAGGGAGTGAAACTGTCAACCGCCCTCACAGCCCAACAGTCCGACGACTGCCGCCAGCTACTAGGGCAGTTCGCGGACCTCTTCTCCCTGACCCCTGGGGTCACCAACTGGTGTGTCCACGACGTGAACACCGGCGACAGCCCACCAGTGAGACATCGGGCCTACCGGGTCCCTGATCAGGTCCGAACCTGCATCCAGACCGAGGTGGCGAAGATGCTAGCCCTCGGGGTGATTGAACCCTCCGACAGCCCCTGGGCCAGCCCGGTAGTCCTGGTTCCGAAAGCAACTACCCCGGGTGTTGCCCCCGAGCTGAGGTTTTGCGTGGACTACCGAGGACTCAATGCGGTCACCCGAGCGGACGCTCACCCTATCCCCCGTGCCGACGAGCTCATTGACCGCCTTGGGGCCACTCGCTACCTCAGCACCTTCGACCTGACTAGTGGATACTGGCAGATTGCCCTCACCGAGGGAGCCAAGGAGCGCTCCGCCTTCTCCACCCCGGATGGGCACTACCGCTTTAGGGTGATGCCGTTTGGAATGAAGAATGCTCCGGCCACCTTCCAGCGGCTGGTGAACAGGGTCCTGTCCGGACTAGAGGGGTTCAGCGCAGCATACCTCGACGACATAGCAGTCTTCAGCTCCCAATGGACCGAGCACCTCCAGCACCTCCGTCAAGTCCTGCTGGCTCTGCGCCGGCCTCACCATCAAAGCCAGCAAATGTCAAATTGGGCACGGCTCCGTAACCTATCTGGGGCACCAGGTGGGAAGTGGGCAGGTCGCCCCCCTCCAGCCGAAGATCGACGCCATCCTGTCCTGGGAACCCCCCGCAACCCAAACGGAAGTCCGGGCCTTCCTGGGCCTCATCGGCTACTACCGAAGGTTTATCAAGAACTATGGCAGCATCGCAGGCCCCCTCACAGAACTAACCTCCAAAAAACACCCCAAGAAAGTACACTGGACTCCCTCCTGCCAGAAGGCGTTCGACACCCTCAAGGCCGCCATGTGCGCAGCTCCAGTGCTCAAAGCACCCGACTACGCCCAGGAGTTTGTGGTCCAGACGGACGCCTCGGAACACGGCATCGGGGCAGTCCTCTCCCAGTTTGACGACAAGGGCATAGATCGGCCCATAGCCTTCATCAGCCGAAGGTTGCTGCCCCGGAAACAGCGGTGGAGCACCATTGAGAGAGAGACCTTCGCAGTAGTCTGGGCCCTCAAAAAGCTACGACCCTACCTGTTCGGAACCCACTTCCGAGTACAAACGGATCACCGCCCCTTGCGGTGGCTGATGCAGATGCGAGGGGAAAACCCCAAGTTGCTACGCTGGTCCATCTCCCTCCAAGGGATGGATTTTACGGTGGAACATCGCCCCGGGATGGACCACGCCAACGCGGACGGCCTGTCCCGATTCTTCCGCTTCAGCGAGGAGAACCCCCAAGTGGATGGGTAGTTCTCCCCGCCTTTCAGCTGGGGGGGGCACGTGTGAGACCGGCCTCGTGGCGTGGGCCCTCCCGACCAGCCAGTTACCCTACAACCACGCCAAACCTCGTGGACACAGCCTTCCGGCTCCCGTGGGCCAACATCCCGAGGGCCGACCAGATCCCCAACACGCATGCCCGGCCGAGGGAGAACGAAACCCACACCCCAAACCAGACCGAGAGGCGCCGACCCTGTCACACCTCTGGTCTCTTCCCCGAGGGAGGTTTTGATCGACCACCAGGCCCCCGGTGAGCGGGCGCCTCGCCTGCTGGTTGTCTGGAGTCCCTCCCAGACCCACCTGAACAGATCAAAGGGCCGAGCGACAGGAAACCCCGACACACCGCCCCCCAGGCATCAGACCCCTCTCCGCGAGGACTCCGGACTTCAAAGAGGAGGGGGAGTATAACAAGGGGTGCGGAAAGGACGGGAGCAGAGAAGACCTGGACTGACGAGAGCCTGCTGACCTGGTCGCGGCTCGATCGCTCACCGAACAGAAGAACGCTACCCGAACTCTGACCCACCTGAGCCCTGCGGACGCTGTCGCGGCTCCCTGAACTCTGAACCATCTGAGCCCTGCTGACGCTGTCGCGGCTCCCCGAACTCTGAACCATCTGAGCCCTGCTGACGCCGTCGCAGCTCCCCGAATTCTGAACCATCTGAGCCCTGCTGACGCCGTTGCGGCTCCCCGAATTCTGAACCATCTGAGCCCTGCTGACGCCGTCGCGGCTCCCTGAACTACGACCCTCCGGTGCCTGCTGAGTGACTCGCGGCCCGCTCCTCCAAGAGAATCGGCAAAGATTGCAGAGAGAAGCAACATCCCCGCAGCTCGAGGATTGAGAGCTGTGCGCCGGATACCTCGCAGAGATACTAATTCAAAGACTGTCCCGCTACCCCTTTCCCTCCTCACGAGATCGCTGCCGCTTGTGGCATTAATTCTGCACCTGCCTGCCAGATCATAAAGATCCCTGACAACTACCGATAAAAGCATATTGTCCTATAACGACTTACTGTGTGGTGTCCCTCTATCCGAAGAGAGAGTAAGCGCAGCGTGTGCGATCCTAGGTGCGAGACCCTTCCAGGAAGGGCCTCCCTGCTCTTGCTCGGCCTAACTGGGTAAGGTGGGCCTCCGGGTGGTCGGGAACGCATTCCGCAGCCTCCCCGGGGAACGCCTTCCAACAATGAGGAACAGCCGACTGAAGCTGAACTCAGACAAGACGGAGGTCCTCATCCTCGGATCCACCCCTTCGGCCTGGGGCGACTACTGGTGGCCAGCCGCACTGGGAACAGTTCCAACACCCACCGACCACACACGCAACCTAGGGGTCATCCTCGACTCCACCAAAGAGCAGAAATGCACCATATATGGTGCATTGAGGCAGCATAGTGCCAACGCATTCACCCCTACACCGCAGTGCAAAGGTGCCTGAATTATAAGGAGAATTGTTTTTGTGCAGGAAGAGACACCTTCCTGCACAAAAACAATCTCTCAGGGCATTTCCTCTTTCTATGTAGGCTGCAGATTGCAGCACGCATAGAAAGAGGAAATAACCAGGAGAAATAAATGTTTTCTCTTTGTCACCCCATCCTCTGGGATGCGTAGGGATTTCAGGCAATCCCAGGTTTACAAATCTTTGTAAATCTGGGCTTGCCTGGAATCCATGAGTGGATGCGTGGGAACGCCCATGTTCCACATGGAACGCCTCCCAGAATGTAATGTAATGCAGGGCAAGCTGCTGCATTGTGTTACATTCATTTTTACAAAGCCACGCAAAGCGGTGAATTTCGACCCTTGCGCGGCTTTGTAAATATATCCACTAGCATTTTGCGTCGTGGATGCGCCACAAAAAGTGGTGCAATCATGACGCAAAATGTTAGTAAACCTGGCCCCAATGAGCTGCTGGCAGAAAGCACAGGGTCGGTCCATAAGTCGCCCACCCCAGGCAGACTCTGTTCAAAACATCAAGGATGAATAAAGCGGCAGGAAATGACATCAGCAGAACATGTGTGTCTAGAAGGGGCAGTCCATTTCCCAGCCTGAAAGCACCTTTGTTTCCAATAAACCCAGCTCTGCATTTGGTGAACCGTGCTGGCCTTGTTCATACCGCTGACTCACTGCTGGGGAGGGGGGGGAGGGGCGGCCTGGGGATTAATAATTAGCCCTGCAGCACGGAAGCATTAATTGGCTTTTTTGCTAGGGTCACCAATGCACATATTCCCAACCCTTTTACTTTTACGGACCTACCAGTTGCCCCTTCTAGGCACTCCGAGGCTTGTTTATGAGAGCGTTGTGTCACTTTTGCACCACGTAAAGTGGTACCTGCGTGACGCAGGGCTCTCATAAAGATTTATGAAGCCACGCAAAGCCACCCTGCGTGGCTTTGAGTGGCCTCATAAATCATTAAATAAGGCGACGCAGAGCAAATCGCAGCGTCGCTTTACTCTGCGCCCGGGAGGCATTCCATAGGCATGGCAGTAGGTTTTCCCACACAGCACCCATGAAATTTGACGCTGCCCCAAATTTACAAAGTGATGTAAAACTGGTGAAGCGTGAGATACGTACGCATCCTGAGATACGGCGTAATGAGGAGCAATATGTTAATTTCTCCTCATTTTGTCCTCTTTCCATGTGTGCTGTAATGCAGCACCCATAGGAAGAGGAAAAGGCCTTGTAAGATTGCTTTTGTGCAGGAAGGTGCCCCTTCCTGCACAAAAACTTCCTGCGTCAGCGGCCCCCTTGCGCCATGGTGCAAGGGTGCCTGTGTTGGCGCTGGGCAGCCAAAACGGCGCCAGAGCAGGCAGACAGGAATGCACTTTATTCTTAAAGTGCGGTGCATCCCTGCACTTTCACTTCGGTTTAGGGCAGCGCAGGAAGGTGTCTTGTGCGCTGCTCGTGCTAAAATGCCATAAATGAGGCGCAAGGTTTCATACACCACCTCCCAGCCCATTTGTGCAAAATTCCACTTATTTCCCCCAAAAAGCCATCACAATGGTTAATCATGTAGTCCATGTGTCTGACGTTCGCAGAATCCACTGAGAAGGAGGACCTTGCCCTTTAAATGTAGAGCTCACTTCTCTTGACCCTTCAACCCCTGACTCCAAGTGCATCTTCCATCAATAAATCTGATCAAAGGCACAACAGTACAAAGTATTGATGAGGTGTCTGTATGCTGTGTCCACAGCGGGCTATGAAGCATTTTTAGGCTTCTCAGCGCTTTACAAGCTTCCACGTTGGAAGTAAGTGGTTCAGGAATGTTACGAACTTTTCCCATTTTAAGAAAAAAGAAATATTCAGCAATACAGTGACCGGTGTCCTTTTCAAGATGGAGCTTCTCTGTTGTTTGGCTCATTGGATGTGTTCAAGCCACGTGACCTAGGAAATCGCATGATCACTACTGAAAAGTCATGAAAACATTTTGCAGGGAAAGGCGTCCCATTACTACACTGAAGAAGACAGCTTCGCGCAGAACTTTCCTCTCACCTGGAAGCTGCACATTTTCTTCATCCCCATCAAGCGTGTTTTCATTCCTTGCATAGCACTGAAAGGTGCTGCTAACAATCGCAGATGATCAGTGCTACTAGCAGGTCAGGGTACTGTTCTTCTGTCAGCAGCACTTGATATAATCCCCTATACCATTCTGATCGACCAACTCTGTCTTGCTTGCATTAGGAATAATGCTCTTCAGTGGTTCCCTCTTACCTATACTGTAGGTCCAGTGCTTAATTTGTGCCGGTGTTTGCCATTGCCCCGGCATGGTACTGATTTCTCAACATGGACACTTATGTCTGACACTCCACCACATGGTGGTGCTCTTTGTCTATTTTGGAGCAATACATATTAGCAGAGAGTTAAACATGTTGATACACAGTACAATAAAAAATAATACCTTGTACAGGCCATTCTGGTGAAATGGAATAATCCAAACTGGCACCTTTGTTTGAGAGTGACATATAGGAAGCGACAGTGGTACTGGCAGGTGGCAGCGCTGGCGGGTGGTCAAGCCTCAGTGGCCTCCCGTGAAGTACCTTGGATCTTGGCACTTATTGTTTCACAAATTAAGCACTGGGTCGATCCCAAGCAGTGAGTCTCCCTCTTCTGCCTGTTGGGATTGCTCCAGGAGTGCCGCACGGATCCCCATTGAGTCATGTCGCTCCCCTGGCCTCAGGTCCTTTAGCTCGTGACACATGCAGGTGACGCCCAGATCCTGCTCCACCTGGACACACACTTATTCTCTGATGACTGTGGTGTTATGGACCCCAATAATGCTCTTAAAGTGACCACAGACAAAACTGAAATCTTATCTTTTGGTAACGCTGCCTCTTCTGTCCTTTTTAGGTCTCGGCTCGAAGGCTGCGCTTGCGCAGTCTCGATCCGAGATTTAAGGACTTGGAGAAGAGGGGCTTGAACCCGCCCCTCTTCTCCCCTGTTCTCCATTGGCTGGCTTCTTGAATGCTGGCCAGCCATTGGAGAAGAGGTCCGTCACTCTGAACAGGCCCCGTCCTTTTCGGATTCGGGGGCGTGTTTTTTTCAAGAAGTCTAATTATCTCCTCCAGCCAATGGCAAGAGGAGAGTAAAGGAAAACACGCCCCCCGAATTCGAAACCGCCACTGCGTTTCTCCGAGGCATTTCTGCTTCGCCTCAGAGAAAGGCAGTGGTGTGCTTGTTCCCTCTTGTCTTGGTTTGCTCCTCAAACCCCCCAGAAGTTGGCCGCCTCGGTGTTTAGAAGCTGCCTGCGGGGTCCAGGTGGGGAATTACAGCCCAAAAAAAAAATCAAGACCTGCAACGTTTCCGTTTTTAAAAATATTATTCTGCTGTTATCGGGTGTTCCGTTTCCTTCGTAGCCATTGGCTCGCTTACGCTCTCCGATTTAAAATGAAAAACAGTTTTTCTCGTGCAGAGTTGAGCCCTCGGTACACGTCCCAGCCCCTGGTTCCTTCAACGCCTTTGTATTGATTCCCTGCAGCTGGGCGCAGCAACAACACCACACGGCGGCTATCTTGTGAGGAGACTGGGTGGAGCGCGAGCGCCCGGGGGAGAAGGAATGCCGTTGTTTTAGTGCTTTCTTGTCCAGCAAAATGCGACCTTACCGGCGTGAGCACCATTCAGAGGGGGCACCATTGCCAATAATTCCTCGCCTCGGAGAAAGGCGGCGGTGTTCGGCTGCTGCTCTTGTCTCCTCCCCCCGTGTTGTTATGAATACTATTTACATTGTATAGTAGTTCCTTGCACTTGGAGATTGATCTATTCGATACTTGTGCATTTCTCATTTTAATATGATTCAATTTCTGTTTTGTGTACACTTATCACTCTCTTACTAACCATCACGCACAAGATGTGTTTCTAGTTATATTTTGTGTATGGGCACAATTTTTGGCTCATTGCATACTTATTCACTCACTATTCTGACCTCATGGCTACACCTGTAACTAGGATTAGTTAGTATATTTTTGCTTTGACTAGTCCATTTCAAGATGGCGGCCGTTTGTGAATATGTGCCAGGGACCGCCTTTTTTTTCCAATGTACGTTTGCATACTTGGATTCGGTCTTTTTGGGGTTTCATGATTATATTGGATCCATATTAGGACCCACCCGCGTTACAGTGTTTATTCAGTATGTTCATTTTTTATTGAGATGATCTGGGAAATTCTACATTATCGGCATTAGTATGTGTCTTTCAACCGGCAACCTGGGAATTATCAGTAATAGCTCATAACCTCTCTCCCCTATAAGATGGCGCCTTTTTTGGTTACACTAGTCCGCCTTTTATTTCCATTTTTTGGTCGCACGCGCACTTGCAACCACGTGACTGTCGTGGTTTGTTCTGCCTATTTCAAGCTAGCGTGTTTGACCCCAACTACAGTTTACTGGCGAGCATTATCACACGCGGTGACTTCTATGACACCTTGGGAATTTATGAGGTGAGTCCTTGGGCGTCTTCATATGTACACAACATTTGATACGTTTTATATACGGGGTCTCGTTTGTCTACTGATGATCTAATTTATAAATTTGCAGGACTTGACGCATCATGATCGGGATGTTTGTTTTCCGACCTTACTTCTGGTCATTATACACTTGCCCGTTATAGGAGGTGAGTGTTACGAGGCATGCCAGTTGACTTGTGTATACATTGAATAGCATAGGTATACACTAGACCTTAGGTTGTGTTTATTTCATGTTGTGCACTGTTTCCCTGCAGTTTGCTCCATTTTGAGTTATATGTTTGGCACACATCAATCGCATTAGTGATCATTGCTCAGTGTAACTTTAATAATATTTCGGGTGAGTTACACTATTCACGGAGAGTAGTCTTGCTTCGCATGCTCATTATCTGACACACTCGTGCATAGCTTTACTTATTGCTGACACTCTCACAGTATGCTTGAAACTTGTAGTTTCTTTATATGAGAAGCAGAAGGACGAGCAGCAATACAAAGGACAGGATAAGGGTTCCTGTGTTCGCTGACCAATCGCCCCCACTATGGCCACCTCAGAAACCTTTCAGATAATCTGTCAATTTTTATTAGCCATTTATTTTTTAAATGCTTAATTTTTAGTGATAAATGCAAAGATCTAGAAACAACGGTGCCACTTCTGTTTTGGCTCCCAAGATCAATGTGTATGTGTCTAGATCTATGTGTGTGTATGTGGTTCTGTATGTGTGTGTGTGGTTCTGTATGTGTGTGTGGCTCTGTGTGTGTGTGGCTCTGTATGTGTGGCTTTGTGTGTGTGGCTTTGTGTGTGTGGCTCTGTGTGTGTGGCTCTGTAAGTGTGGGTGGCTCTGTGTGTGTGTGTGGGAGGTTCTATGTGTGTGTGTGTATATGTGTGTGCCTCTGTGTGTGTGGCTCTGTGTGGGTGGCTTTTTTTGTAGGTGGCTCTATGCGTGGGTGGCTCTGTCTGTGTGTGGGTAACAGTGTGTGTGTAGGTGGCTCTGTGTGGGTGGCTCTATTTGTGTGTGGGTTGCTCTATGTGAATAGCTCTGTGTAGGTGGCTCTGTGTGTGTGGGTGGCTTTGTGTGTGTGGCTCTGTGTGGGTGCAAAAGCAATAGGTCTTGCATTTGAGAGAGATTAAGCTATTGACATTGTAAATAACAATGCCGTTTCTTTAAATGTTTTAAAAACAAAAACATAAACAAAAATAATGTCATGAGCAATGCCAATAGCTCTAACTTTAACAATGCCGAGACCATTGCATTGTAAATGCTTGTTCTCTTGGCGGGCAGCAAAATAGGGCAAGCAGCTTTGCCAGGCAAAGATGTGAGACACATTGGGTGGATGGGTCTTTATTTCTCACTGCACAAATATCTAAAATTTCAGCTGACTCCTTCTTCCGCTGGAGGCACCGTAAAAAATCCTACATTTTCTAACCCTGCATTCCCGAAGGAAAGTGGTCCAGGCAGCCATCCTGGTGCATTTAAATTATTGTAATTCACTTTTCCTGGGTCTCTCTGTTTTGTATCCGTCGACTGCTTTGCATCCAACAGGCAGCTTCACATCTTATTTTCAATATTTCCAAATTTGCCTGCATCTCAGACCACTTATCACGTCTCCATTGGATTTCGGTTCCCTCTCATGGTATCTTTTAATCTCTCTGCGTTGCGCAACGTGGCTCATATTTATGAAGCCTTTCCTTTGTGTTTGTATCACGCAAGGCGGCGCAAGGGCAGTGCAAAAGCTTCCATAATGTTTGCAAAGCCACGCAACGCCTGATTTGAATGGCCTTGAGTGGCTTTGTTAAGAAATGTAACGCAAGGTAGCTGCTTTACGTTACATTTCATCTATGGAGGTGTTCCATGGGTGGAGCATAGGAGTTCCATGGGTGGAGCGTTGTCGTGCCATGGGTGGAGCATGGGAGTTCCAAGGGTGGAGCGTGGGCGTGCCATGGGTGGAGCGTGAGCATTCCATGGGTGGAGCATAGGAATTCCATGGGTGGAGCGTGGGTGTGCCATGGGTGGAGCATGGGAGTTCTATGGGTAGAGCGTGGGCATGCCATGGGTGGCGTGTGGGCATTCCATGGCTGGAGCACAGGAGTTCCATGGGTGGAGCGTGGGCGTGCCATGGGTGGAGCATGGGCGTTTCCATCCATCCACCCATGGATTTTGGCACATTCCCAGATTTACAAAGACTGGTAATCCGGGAATGCGTCAAAAAGCTGCACCTTTTCAAGTGAGGCGAAACAAGGAGAAATAACTTGATTTTTCCTTGTTATCTTCACTTTCTGCAGCACACGCAGAAAGAAGAAAGCACCTCTATGGATTATTTTTGTGCAGGAAAGTGACCCTTCCTGCACAAAAAGAATCCTGCCTACAGCACAGACACCCTTGTACTATGGTGCAAGGGTGCCTGGGTTGGCGCTAAGCAGCACACAGTGCGCCAGCGCAATGAGAGAGTACAAATGCTCGCTATCTTTGTAAATATGTAGCATTTCTGCTCTCTCCTTTCATGCAGCGCAGCAACTTTGCTTGCTGCTCTGCGTTGCGTGAAACTTTTGTAAATGTGACCCTAGGTTTTTTACAAAACAAACCTTGCTTCTTTCAAAACAAATTTCAGGATTCTCACCCCTCTCGATCTCTGCACTCTTCCACAATCGGACTCTTGAATGAGCCACCCATTCGACGAGCTTGGCTAGGTGGTAGAGCCATCTCACACCTAGAGTCAAAACTATGGTACTCGCTCTCCCTTGACATCTTTTTATCTGACTATTACTTTCATTTTAGAAAATACCTCAAAATCTTCCTTTTCTTCAATTGAGTGTAAACTTGGAAACCAAGCTGGGGTCCACTTTCTAACTACCCTGCTGGCTATATATATATATATATATATATATATATATATAGATAGATAGATAGATAGATAGATAGATAGATAGATAGATAGATAGATAGATAGATAGATAGATAGATAGATAGATAGATAGATAGATAGATAGATAGATAGATAGATAGATAGATAGATAGATAGATAGATAGATAGATAGATAGATAGATAGATGGTATAGCCAAAGGCAGAACTGCTAAAAGGCTATTAGAACATTCCACCCACTAAGGGTAGAATGTTCTCAATTGAAAAGGATGAATCAGAAAGACTTTGGAATATTGGAGCAGGTGGGTTATAACAGCCCTTGTAAGCCCAGAGCTGCTCCTTTGTCATCAATGGAGCTCTCAACATTCCAATGTTCTAATAACCGTTATTTATTATCGAGTAGGAGCTATTACTTTAAGAAACGAGAGATGTATTTCTTTAAAGACATGCTTCGTAGGGTACTTACAAAGTGCATACCACTAAAAAACAAAAGCTTCTAGCATCCTCTGCAAGCTGGGATATGTCTACAAACGGGTTTCATCAGTTTCCTGCCATGGGTCTAGAAATAAAATAATATTGCAGTCTATGGGCACTACTATTCAGTGCTTCGAAGATCGCAAGTCACGCGCAGTCCATGGAAATATTCGGTCTCGTAGAATGTTATGAGTGTTGCCTCTGATATGTCTGCCCTATGGATTGTAGTCAGGAATATTGAAACCTAAATATCGATGAGGCTGAATATCGTTACCACAATATCGGGGGACAAAATATTGAAAGGCAAGTGCACAGAGGGAGACAAGGATTTACCATTCTTAGCTCCACATGTACATACCTTGAAGATATATATATCACCACGGTACATATATGTGGCTGTGGAGTCAGGTATAGAAAATGTATAGAAACGTACCTTTTGATGTTTTGTCCCTCGATACTGTGATAAGAATATTCTGCCCAGTCAATATTTGGAGTTTGGTATTCTCAGTCCGGATGTCCTAGTTTCTCAGCAGCTCAGGGATCAAGAGGGGATAGTCCGGGAGTTTGAGGCAAGGGGGCAAAAAACTCGAAAACCCCCCAGGCTGAAGTGAAATGGAATAATCAAACCCACAGGGATAGAACAGTAAAACACACAACAGCTGACCAAGGTCAAGCACCTCAATTCCAAATATTGCATATATCAAAGGTCGAGTGCAACAACTCCCCGCATTCTAATGACCAAACAGTTGGGTGTTACCAATCTGTGGTACTTCTTTGCGTGTATGGGCTCAAAGGCGTTCGAATTAGCCAACAAATCACGCAGAGGAATTGAACTGTTCCAGTTTTTACTGTGGAACACAGTGTCTTTTTTAACCAAGATTGACGCACTGGTTAATACAAGCCCTTTATAAAATTGTGAAATTGAATCAATCCAGCTCATTAAGTGAATTTAACCTTTGGTATTATTAAAGGGGTCATCAATTTAAATACATATCAGTCCTGAAGATGGTCTCATTAATGCAAAAATAGAGACCGAAACGTCGACCTACGCTTTATCTTCTGTAATCTGTTTAATCTTTGTCAAGAAAAAAGTGTTGGCAATTGTTACAGTGAAGGCTTTGAATTGTATACTGTTCCCTTCTTGTTACATTGTTTGTATTTTAAGTACCCTAATTTAAAGATAAAGAGTGAATATTTTTCCAATTTACACCCGCTTTTGTTCTAGTTTTTTATATAGTTTTTCATATATTTTTGCACAAATGAGTTATATTTCATATGTTTTCTGTGATTTTAACGTAAGAAATAATATAATTGGATACTAAAATGATCTGTTGAAAGAAATTAACTAACAAGGCAATCATTTGTTTTGCCTTGAAAATTCTCATATAAATCTAAAAAGTATTTTCCTAAATAAATCCCTTAAAGGCACACTTACCTTATCATTTACTTTGCCCGAGCCCTCAAGGGTTTTTTTGGGTTGCCCATTTTTCCTCACATCAACCAGAAATATGACAGATTCAGTCACGGTTCACATGACTCGCAGGTGGGGTGTGTGGTGGGCTGGCTCGGGGGTTCGTGGGGGGGATTGATTAAAAAATAAAAAATAAAACTTACCTCACCGGGGCCCGCGCTGCCACTCCTGCTGGCCAGGTTCCATGTTTTCCTGCTGCTTCAGGAGAACAGGAAGTAGGCATCCTCCCTCCCCTCCCCTTATCCAATCACAACATTGCAATGGCAGCATTGCGATTGGTGCGGACGGCGCCCACCCGGGCGTCTGTAGGGAGGCCATTTTCTCTATGCAGGCTGCATGCAGCCTACATAGAGAAAATGTAGAGTGCTCATGACTGGTTTGGCCGGCCCCAGAGAGCCGACCAAACAGTCAGGGCTCACAACAGTGGGCAAGCCACTCCTCTTCAAAACGCCCACCCCCAACCAGGCATACCCCCCCGCCCACCCACAACCAGGCATACCGTTCTGCTTTCTCACAGCACGAAAAGCAGAAACATAAAATGGTATTTAAAGTACAATATTATGTTTCTGCTTCTCGCACTGCGAGAAAGTAGTGGGGCGATGTTCCACCGCCCTAGTGGAGGAGCCGCCCCTGGACAGATTGTCCTCAAGCCGCACCTCGGAGACACAGGCCTCTCAAAGACTACTTACTACGGCGCCATACAAGCTGCGGGCCTACAAGACGTAGCTTCAGTCCTAATTCTGTAGGGTTTAAAAGCATACTTTCACCTCCTGCTCTAAGCGGGTGATGAATGTGTGTTTCTGCCTCTCTAGCGTGGGTTGAAAAGGTAGGAATGCCAACAAGGGATTTTATTTGAAACACACTAATTACTTACAGAGGGTGTAACGCGGCCTAGAGGAAGAAGATGGTATGAGGCCCTGGGGACGAGCCTGTGAAACAGCAAAGGATGCCTGAGAGCTGCAGGACTGTGCAATCTGCCTGTTGCATGTTTGGATCCTGCTGGAAATCACTCCGCCTTTCATCCTTCCGAAAAAGAAGTACCATGAAGCCCCTGATTATGAGTCAGGCAGAGCGGAATTACCGAAGGGAATGACGCACCACCTGGTTCTGAGTGGGCCGCTGTTGCTACACCGTTTTTCTGGGGTCTGGAACACAGGACTGAATTATATCTAGCGGTAATTCCACCTGGTAAAATCACATGAGTCTTTGGCCGCAGCAGCCAAGCTTCTTTTCCACTCCAGAGCTCAGTTTACACTTCAGTCTCGCTACTCCCCAAACCCCACTGTGCCCCCACGCTAGAGAAAAGAGCGAGGGGTGAACCCAATATACCCTTGAGGGCTTGGGCAGATAAATTGAAAAGGTAGGAATGCCAACAAGGGATTTTATTTGAAACACACTAATTACTTGTACATTTCAAAAAACTTAATTAGTAGGTGTATTTAAATGAGTTAACACCAAAGTGAGGTCAATCAATTGATCTAATCATCAGCTATAAACAAAACAAACACACAGGGATTCAGATTTGTGAATTAAACACAATTATTTTTATATATCCATCAAAGATAAAAAGGAGTACAGGTGAAACAATAGTTTGGGCAATATTTCATGAAAAAAGGGTTACATCAGATCCTCATTTCATCAAGAAAACATCTATTCCATCATAGTTTAGACAGAGACCAATCTCATCATTGAGAAAAATAATCAACTGTGCATAACAAATAATTTGAAAATAGATGGTATAGTGGACGTTTCGGTCTTGGGTGGTGTCAATCCATCAGACCATCTTCAGGACAATTATTGCATAACAAAGACTCCTATATAATCATAATACAAACAATTACACAAATGTAAACATGATTGTACTGTCAGTATTAAATACACAATAAATTTAAAACAACCCGTGTGTGAGAGGTTATCTTCTAAATGTTATAACAAACATAGCTTGTCATTGTCTTCAAAATCTTTTTGACAAAACAGCTATCATTATTTAATATTAAATATTTGCCTACATCAAAAGACAAAATCTATAAATAAACAAGATATGCTTACTTTTTGAATCTTTAGAATTTTCACGATACTTGTTTAAAATCGTGAATCTAGACGTTTTAAGTTGGTGCTGTAACAAGAAGATTGAGAGCTCAGCATTTCACCAAAGATGAAACATTTATGGTGATTAAAAAATAGAGTCAAGGTAGTGAAATCAAGTCCTACCAGGTAGTCTTCTAGATTTCTGACTGCCACAATATCTAAGCGCGAGGGAATCTTTCCTCTTGTAATTTCACAACTGTGTAATAGAGCGAAATAGCAAAATATTACACAATGACATTTAACTATATTAAAGGTGCTTTTACTTCCGAACCTCAATATTAAGGCATTATAATTCGCTCCTAGCGTTGACTGACTATTAACCTCTTCAGTGCCCATGACGAGATAGTCTCGTCATGGAGCACAGTTGCGCTGTGCCCATGACGAGACTATCTCGTCATGAACCCCACCCACTAGTGCAACGCCCGGCACAGGAGGGGGAAAGGGCGTGGCACTGAAGGGGTTAAAGTCGGATGGTCAGTGAAATATTGTTTGGATCTTAGTCATAAAAATGTCTGGCACACACGATGACTGTACTGCATTCGTACTACACTCGTTCATTGGGCAGACTTATAGTTGTAATTTCGAATTGAGTGATATCATTCACGAACCACCGTTCCCTGATGTAGCGACTCTTTATTTATCACGGGGGATTTCAAATATACGGGCGATTGCTAGCGCATCCCTTACGTTCGTGGAATAACATTTATGAGGCACGCCTGGACATTTTTCTCACAATCACATAGCCAGCCTAAGGGAGTCTTTACTTATAAAATCCAACAGCCACCCTACGAAAAAATAATAAACACATAATATTCAGGGCGGGCTGGCCGTTAACTGTCACTGACTATCCGAGTTACGAATCTCTTAGTCAGTTATACTTATTAGCGAGTAAAGCGGATAGTGAAAGAGCTCGAGTCAAACTTACTTGTCTTCTGTACTGATCGAAAGACGTACGAGTGTCCGTCCAAGTCCGGGGAGCCTCAACTGTCTGATAACCATGGAGTGTTTTTAAAGACAAGTGGCATCAGAAAGCGGAAGTAAATCTGGCTAATGCATTAATCTACAAAATCTACAAATAAACAATTGTTGTGCACAGTTGATTATTTTTCTCAGTGATGAGATTGGTCTCTGTCTAAACTATAATGGAATAGATGTTTTCTTGATGAAATGTGGATCTGATGTAACCCTTTTTTCATGAAATATTGCCCAAACTATTGTTTCACATGTACTCCTTTTTATCTTTGATGGATATATAAAAAGAATTGTGTTTAATTCACAAATCTGAATCCCCGTGTGTTTGTTTTGTTTATAGCTGATGATTAGATCAATTGATTGACCTCACTTTGGTGTTAACTCATTTAAATACACCTACTAATTAAGTTTTTTGAAATGTACAAGTAATTAGTGTGTTTCAAATAAAATCCCTTGTTGGCATTCCTACCTTTTCAATTTATCTGCCCAAGCCCTCAAGGGTATATTGGGTTCACCCCTCGCTCTTTTCTCTAGCGTGGGGGCACAGTGGGGTTTGGGGAGTAGCGAGACTGAAGTGTAAACTGAGCTCTGGAGTGGAAAAGAAGCTTGGCTGCTGCGGCCAAAGACTCATGTGATTTTACCAGGTGGAATTACCGCTAGATATAATTCAGTCCTGTGTTCCAGACCCCAGAAAAACGGTGTAGCAACAGCGGCCCACTCAGAACCAGGTGGTGCGTCATTCCCTTCGGTAATTCCGCTCTGCCTGACTCATAATCAGGGGCTTCATGGTACTTCTTTTTCGGAAGGATGAAAGGCGGAGTGATTTCCAGCAAGATCCAAACATGCAACAGGCAGATTGCACCGTCCTGCAGCTCTCAGGCATCCTTTGCTGTTTCAAAGGCTCGTCCCCAGGGCCTCATACCATCTTCTCCCTCTAGGCCGCGTTACACCGTCTGTTTGTAATGCATCTGCGTCACCACCGTATGCGTTAAATCATCTCTGTTGGAGCTTCTCTAATTGGAAAAACAAGTCAGTTTAATGATGCATCTCAGCGTGAGGCAGGACACCCCTGAAGTGCACGAGGCGAGGTGAACGCACCTAAGGCCTTAAGTAGGATGAAAAAAGTGACCGGGGACTCTAAAAGGGGCGTGGCCGACGTAATAAGGGTGCAGCGTAAACACGTAAGCTCCATTTCTGTGATTCTTATAGTGTTCTACCCGCTAATCCGATGCTTTCCTCTCTGAGCTTTCTGTTATCGCATCCAGACATATAAAACTGACGTACAGCTACAACTAGCCAGGACTATTGGCTTTGTCAATGGTTGTTAGCTGTTTATGATAAATGAGTAACAACAATGATTTTGTTGTAAATAATTAACATTGAAAACGTTTCAGTTCTGAAATTATGAGACTGTGAATTAAACATTACTGAGGCCTGAGACAGGAGTAGTCGTACAGTGTCTCCATGGCTGCTGTTCGGTTCATTCTATGTTAGACATGTATGCCCTTTGTCTTTCAACATGTCCATGTGTATATCGTAGTCCTCATCTTTCCTCTACAGCACCATCTTTTTCACTCTCTCCTGAATGCAGTTCTTAGCATCTACTTCTCTTCACCACGCTCCACGCACCCACTCACCTAAAATCGCTGCATTTCTTTTACTTCCATGTGTCAATAATTTAACAACTGTTTACCTATTTCACCCACATGCACAGAATCACAATTGCAACTGGAATTTGTGACCAATGACCATTACTATGTGTGCTCAGCAGAGAGGCCAAGGATTGGATGACCATGTATTCTGAACACCTTTTTGACCCACGGACAAGCACTGTGAGAAACTTGCACTGCCTTCAGCCTCAACGCCAGTGCTCTCAATGTTGGTGCCTTATCAGTTCCAAGTATGCACTGCCCACCAGTCATACACTACAAGAAGAAAATACAGAAACACAACACCCTGGAAATAGCTTACCTAATCTTGCATTTCCTAAGAGTGTTAAACATAGGAAATATATCCAAAACTAAATCGCTGACATGTATTACTTTAACATTTTTTACGTTCATGCTCAGAAATGTATCAGTGTTATTGACAGTCAGGCGAACCAGAGGGCATATTATCAAGAAACGGCGTTAGAATTATCGCCGCTTTAGCGGCAGAAGACTGCTGCTAAAGCGGCGATAATGGGCTTGATAATCTGCCCTTGAGAATTCCAGTAGAAGCCCATGTTGACACCAGAACATGGGCTTCTATTGGAATTCTCTGCGGCATATTATCAAGCCCATTATCGCCGCTTTAGCGGCGATAATTTTAACGCCGTGCTTGATAATATGTCCCCAGGTATGCAGGATCTGCAAAGACCTCAGAGAGCTTCAGTAATCCCGGAAGAGCCAGGATTTGCTTCTTCTGGCCAATTATTTTCGTTGCTAAGCGCCCCGCCCCCATCCAAGCACATTTCACCTGCAGCCGTTCTTTCATCTGCCAATCAACGGCTGACCCCGTGTTGGACGACAACGAAAGTTCAAGCAAACAGAGGTCTGTGCAGAGTGATGCAAGCGAGAGGGCCGGGAATGTAAATATATATGTATATAAATACGCACACACAGAGCACAGAAGAGCTGGGGGGCACGACAAATATATGTTCAATTGTAGAACCTCCGTGCAAGAGTCATCCACGCAGAGGGACCGTCTCTAGAACAGTGGTCTTCAAACTTTTAATGCCACTCCCACCCAGTAGGGAAAAAAATCACCCCCCCCCCGAATTTTTCACAATTATTCTATTACATTTCCACTAGATAATTATGTCTAGACTTATTTAAAGTTCGCAGTGAAGTTCTGTTATCGTTTTAAAAATGCAATCAAACACATGATTGTTAAACATACTGTGCTGGTCAGGCAGGCCTTACCAAGGTGTAAAAGTATTCATATTGGGATTATAAGAAATGGGAGTGGGGGTTTTAAGGAATATCTGTAGTCTCTTTCCTTAGGACACCTTCTCTCAGCCAGGGGAAACAGCCTTTACCACAAAGGCTTTTCTACGCGTTACGTTTACAAAGGTACACTTACCACGTAAACGTCATAACAACGCGTATTGCTTCCACGACCGTCTTTACCACGCCAGCAGGACTGTAACGTCTTCTTCCTCATCCTCAGTCCTTTTTTAGTATCGGCGAAGACGTGAGTAAAAGGCAAAAAAAAGAAAAAAGGAGGCTTGGGGGGGTCTCCCCTCCCAAAAAAAAGTGAGAAAAAAAGGGAGCTTGGGGGGGTCTTCCCCCGCCCCCCCCAAAAAAACAAAAAACAAAGAAGTAACGTCAGATCGGGGAGGAAATCGACGTCGTTTTAGGTGAAAGGGAATGGCGCATCAACTTTAAGACGTAAAACGTCAACAAGGAAGAACGAGGAGACGACATGAAGAGGTAAGGGGAATATATATTAAAAAAATAAATATATGGATTGAGGGTAATGGGCAGGGGTAATTATAATAAGTATTGGGGGCTGGGGGGTCAGGTAAGGGTACAGGGGACGGGTATAACCTTTACCAAGAGTATGCCATTACCATACATAAATTTACAACAAAAATCGTTGTAAAACTATGCGTGGTAAAGGAATAATCGTGGTAAAGGTTAATGCGTAGAAAAATCATTCCGTTGTAAAACTATGCGTGGTAAAGGCATGCGTTGCAACGGAATGCGTAGTAACAACGTACATTCCTCAGCCAGACCATAAAAGACAAAAGATGCTAGCGATGGCCAATTACAGAGCGGGTCACTGCCGCTCATTGCTTTCTGTTTAAAACAAAGAACTGTTATTAGCATAAAGCTTCTTTTGGACGGAGCCTGGCGCCCTCTGCCCCCTCCCCCCCTACGGGATCACTATAGAACCCCAGAGGGGTGCCCACCCCTCAGTCTGAAGACCCCGGCTCTAGAACTGTGTGTTGTGATACAAACCTCAGCGAGGGGCAGATTTTGAACAACCTTGTAGTAGTAAATGCTTGGAACAAAGCCCCAGCTGAAGTGGTGAAAACAAGAAGAGAACAGTAATTAGAGAAAAGGCGGAGACCAAAGCAGTGGAACAATAGTATTGAGTGAGAAATGGTCAATTTGAAGACCACTGAGGGTTTGGTTGTTAAGTGCAGGAATTTAAACTCACTTGTTGGGGCCTGGATTGGAGTCACGTTAGATAGCCGATTCCCATCATATTCATCTGTAAGTGAGCTTGACTCCTGGAAATTCAGTAAGTCTCACCGAGGTCAGGCACAAGACGCAACTACTCACATATGTTTTTCCACAAATTCCATTTCTTGATGCAACAGCTGGGGGTGGCTCCATGAAGATGTCCCCATGACCCCAGCAGGTACAAACAGCAACTATACTTATTATGGTGGTGCAAGTGAGAGCTATTTGAGATACATATCTTCAGGCCTCACAAGGAAGAAGCCTCACCAGCCTCTTATCTGCAGCTCCAAACAGCCATCAGAGGTCCCTCTCCACCAACACACCTACTTCCAGCAGAAACCTGCACTGTGAGGCCCACAGACCAGGCCACAGAAGACCCCCATGCCTCCACAGCAACACTCAGAGCAACAAATGCCACTTACCTACTGAGAATCCAACCGAGGGCAAGAAAAGCCACATCCTTGGCGACATTAATGTACTGTTAGGATATCACACATAGACATCATTTTTACAAGATTTAACTGTTGCAGATTTCCTACAAAATGTTTAAACCCCCTGACAAAATGGCTTCTCTGGTGTCCTTTTGGTACAACACTGGTGACTGTTTTATCAGGATGTGCTGTTATTTCTAAATTATTGTTCCTGAGAAAAGACACCCCTGAATTATAGAGTAACATCAAAACGATTGCCAACTGTGTCTGTGATGCTACAAAATTGTTTGAAAAGTTAATTTTGAAAACACGGCTTGGCTGCCGGCGAATTGTTGGATGCAGGGCATGGGCTCTGGCCAGGGTCTGTATCCACCCCCGCTGTGGGTTAGATGAAGGGTTTGGCATGAGCGCAGGCCTTGCGGCCTATCTGCGTTGCGTACAGCTGAAGTCTTTGCGCTGCAGGGGTTGGGTACAGGGCCTGCCAGTGCCCATCTATGGTTATAAAAGTATATCTAAAACCCATTGTAATTCCACAGTTATGGTTAACCATACCATGTGCCTTATCATATACTGCCTCCCATCTTACATATAGGTTCACTAATGACATGTTGAATGGCATCATTTTTGAAATCTTAAATTACACCATTGATTTGATCACTGATGACTTCACCTATTTGAACTGTAAAAAAAAAAGTAAAACAAATAGGAACAAGCATATGTCTCGCCTTTGGGAACTTAAAAGTATTTAGCCAGAGATATTGACTTTACCTATGACTTTAAGCTGTGCTGTACAGAAGTTTGCAGCATGCTGAAAAGTTATAATAAAGAAGTGTCAGAAGCATTTTTGTTACCTTAGATATGACCAAAAAAGCATTATGTACAACTAAACGACCATATTAAAAAAGTATTAAAAATCGTGTCTTTAGTTTTTGTTTTGTCCTTTCAATGCTGGCAACTTGTATCTGCCTGTCCCAATGGTTGCTTGTTGTGTTTTTTTTGTTATGGGGGCATAAATAACAGGAGGGTGAAGGTCAGTCAGCCAGTCAGAGAGAGTGAGTGAGAGAGTCAGTCAGTCAGTGAGAGAGAGTGTCAGTCACTGAGAGAGAGTTAGTCAGTGAGAGAGAGACAGTGAGGGAGAGTCAGTGAGAGAGAGACAGTGAGAGAGCGTCAGTGAGAGAGAGCCAGTGAGAGAGAGTCAGTGAGAGAGAGTCAGTGAGAGAGAGAGAAAGAGAGAGAGTCAGTCAGTGAGAGAGAGGGAGTCAGTGAGAGAGAGTGGGAGAGTCAGTCAGTGAGAGAGAGTGGGAGAGTGAGTCTGTGAGATGGAGTCAGTGAGAGGGAGTGAGAGAGTGTCTGTGAGAGAGTGTCTGTGAGAGAGTGTCTGTGAGAGAGTCTGTGAGAGTGTCTGAGAGTGTCTGTGATAGTGTCTGTGAGTGTCTGTGAAACAGTGTCTGTGAGACAGTGTCTGTGAGAGTCTGTGAGAGTGTCTGTGAGAGAGTGTCTGTGAGAGTCTATGAGAGTGTCTGTGAGAGAGTGTCTGTGAGAGAGTGTCTGGGTCTGTGAGAGTGTCTGAGAGAGTGTCTGTGAGAGAGTGTCTGTGAGAGAGTGCCTGTGAGAGTCTGTGAGAGAGTGCCTGTGAGAGTCTGGGAGAGAGTGTATGTGAGAGTCTGGGAGAGTGTCTGTGAGAGTCTGAGAGATTGTCTGTGAGAGTCTGTGAGAGAGTGTCTGGGAGAGAGTGTCTGTGAGAGAGTGTGTGTGAGAGAGTGTCTCTGAGAGAGTGTCTGTGAGAGTCTGTAAGAGAGTGCCCGTGAGAATCTGGGAGAGAGTGTCTGTGAGAGTCTGGGAGAGTGTCTGTGAGAGTCTGTGAGAGAGTGTCTGTGAGACGGTGTCTGTGAGAGAGAGTATGAGAGTCTGTGAGAGTGTCTGTGAGAGTCTGTGAGAGAGTGTCTGTGAGAGTCTGTTAGAGAGTGTCTGTGAGAGTATGTGAAACAGTGTCTGTGAGACAGTGTCTGTGAGAGTCTGTGAGAGTGTCTGTGAGAGAGTGTCTGTGAGAGTCTATGAGAGTGTCTGTGAGAGAGTGTCTGTGAGAGAGTGTCTGTGAGAGAGTGTCTGTGAGAGAGTGTCTGGGTCTGTGAGAGTGTCTGAGAGAGTGTCTGTGAGAGAGTGTCTGTGAGAGAGTGCCTGTGAGAGTCTGTGAGAGAGTGCCTGTGAGAGTCTGGGAGAGAGTGTATGTGAGAGTCTGGGAGAGTGTCTGTGAGAGTCTGAGAGATTGTCTCTGAGAGTCTGTGAGAGAGTGTCTGTGAGAGAGTGTCTGTGAGAGAGTGTCTGAGAGTCTGTGAGAATGTGTGTGTGAGAGAGTGTCTCTGAGAGAGTGTCTGTGAGAGTCTGTAAGAGAGTGCCCGTGAGAATCTGGGAGAGAGTGTCTGTGAGAGTCTGGGAGAGTGTCTGTGAGAGTCTGAGAGAGTGTCTCTGAGAGTCTGTGAGAGAGTGTCTGTGAGACGGTGTCTGTGAGAGTCTGTGAGAGAGTATGAGAGTCTGTGAGAGTGTCTGTGAGAGTCTATGAGAGAGTGTCTGTGAGAGAGTCTGTGAGAGAGTGTGTGTGAGAGAGTGTCTGTGAGAGAGTGTCTGTGAGAGTCTGTGAGAGAGTGCCCGTGAGAGTCTGTTAGAGAGTGTCTGTGAGAGTCTGAGACAGTGTCTGTGAGAGTCTGTGAGAGAGTGTCTGTGAGACGGTGTCTGTGAGAGTCTGTGAGAGAGAGTCTGTGAGAGAGTGTCTGTGAGAGTCTGTGAGAGAGTGTCTGTGAGAGAGTGCCTGAGAGTCTGTGAGAGAGTGTCTGAGAGTCTGTGAGAGTGTCTGAGAGAGTGTCTGAGAGAGTGTGTCTGTGAGAGAGTGTCTGTGAGAGTGTCTGGGAGAATGTCTGAGAGAGAGTGTCTGTGAGAGAGTGCCTGTGAGAGTCTGTGAGAGAGTGCCTGTGAGAGTCTGGGAGAGAGTGTATGTGAGAGTCTGGGAGAGTGTCTGTGAGAGTCTGAGAGATTGTCTGTGAGAGTCTGTGAGAGAGTGTCTGTGAGAGAGTGTCTGAGAGTCTGTGAGAATGTGTGTGTGAGAGAGTGTCTCTGAGAGAGTGTCTGTGAGAGTCTGTAAGAGAGTGCCCGTGAGAATCTGGGAGAGAGTGTCTGTGAGAGTCTGGGAGAGTGTCTGTGAGAGTCTGAGAGAGTGTCTCTGAGAGTCTGTGAGAGAGTGTCTGTGAGACGGTGTCTGTGAGAGTCTGTGAGAGAGTATGAGAGTCTGTGAGAGTGTCTGTGAGAGTCTATGAGAGAGTGTCTGTGAGAGAGTCTGTGAGAGAGTGTGTGTGAGAGAGTGTCTGTGAGAGAGTGTCTGTGAGAGTCTGTGAGAGAGTGCCCGTGAGAGTCTGTTAGAGAGTGTCTGTGAGAGTCTGAGACAGTGTCTGTGAGAGTCTGTGAGAGAGTGTCTGTGAGATGGTGTCTGTGAGAGTCTGTGAGAGAGAGTCTGTGAGAGAGTGTCTGTGAGAGTCTGTGAGAGAGTGTCTGTGAGAGAGTGCCTGAGAGTCTGTGAGAGAGTGTCTGAGAGTCTGTGAGAGTGTCTGAGAGAGTGTCTGAGAGAGTGTGTCTGTGAGAGAGTGTCTGTGAGAGTGTCTGGGAGAATGTCTGAGAGAATGTGAGAGTCTGTGAGAGAGTGTCTGTGAGAATCTGTGAGAGTGTCTGAGAGAGTCTGTGAGAGTGTCTGAGAGTGTCTGTGAGAGTGTCTGTGAGAGTGTCTGAGAGAGTGTCTGTGAGAGTCTGTGAGAGAGTGTCTGTGAGAGTCTGTGAGAGTGTCTGTGTATGTGTGTGTCTGTGAGAGTGTCTGTGAGAGTCTGTGAGAGAGTCTGTGAGAGAGTGTGTGTGAGATTCTGTCAGAGAGTGTCTGTGAAATTCTGTGAGAGTGTCTGTGAGAGTGTCTGAGACTGTGTGTCTGTGAGAGAGTGTCTGTGAGAGTGTCTGAGATAATGTCTGAGAAAATGTCTGTGAGAGTCTGTGAGAGTGTCTGTGAGATTTTGTGAGAGTGTCTGAGAGAGTCTGTGAGAGTGTCTGAGAGAGTCTGTGAGAGTGTCTGTGAGAGTGTCTTAGAGAGTGTCTGTGAGAGTCTGTGAGAGAGTGTCTGTGAGAGTCTGTGAGAGTGTCTGTGTGTGTGTGTCTGTGAGAGTGTCTGTGAGAGTGTGTCTGTGAGAGAGTGTCTGTAAGAGAGTGTCTGTGAGAGTGTCTATGAGAGTCTGTGAGAGAGTCTGTGAGTCTGTGAGAGAGTATGTGTGAGATTCTGTGAGAGTGTCTGTGAGATTCTGTGAGAGTGTTTGTGAGAGAGTGTCTGTGAGAGAGTGTCTGAGAGTGGGTCTGTGAGAAAGTGTCTGTGAGAGAGTGTCTGTGAGAGAGTGTCTGTGAGACAGTGTCTGTGAGAGTCTGTGAGAGTGTCTGAGAGAATGTATGTGAGAGTCTGTGAGAGAGTGTCTGTGAGAATCTGTGAGAGTGTCTGCGAGAGTGTCTGTGAGAGTGTGTCTGTGAGAGAGTGTCTGAGAGTGGGTCTGTGAGAAAGTGTCTGTGAGAGAGTGTCTGTGAGAGAGAGTCTGTGAGAGTCTGTGAGAGAGTGTCTGTGAGAGAGTGTCTGTGAGAGAGTGTCTGTGGGAGTCTATGATAGAGTGTCTGTGAGAGTATCTGAGACAATGTCTGTGAGAGTCTGTGAGAGAGTGTCTGTGAGAATCTGTGAGAGTGTCTGAGAGAGTGTCTGAGAGAGTCTGTGAGAGAGTCTGTGAGAGAGTCTGTGTCTGTGAGTGTCAGAGAGAGTGTCTGTGAGAGTGTCTGTGAGAGTGTTTGTGAGAGAGTGTCTGTGAGAGAGTGTCTGAGAGAGTGTCTGTGAGAGAGTCTGTGAGAGAGTGTCTGTGAGAGAGTGTCTGTGAGAGAGTGTCTGTGAGAGAGTGTATGTGAGAGCGTGTATGTGAGAGAGTATCTGTGAGAGAGTGTCTGTGAGAGAGTGTCTGTGAGAGTCTGTGAGAGAGTGTCTGTGAGAGTCTGTGAGAGAGAGTCTGTGAGAGAGTGTCTGTGAGAGTGTCCGTGAGAGAGTGTCTGTGAGAGAGTGTCTGTGAGATTCTGTGAGAGAGTGTCTGTGAGATTCTGTGAGAGAGTGTCTGTGAGAGAGTGTCTGTGAGAGAGTGTCTGTGAGATTCTGTAAGAGAGTGTCTGTGAGAGTCTGTGAGAGAATGTCTGTGAGAGTCTGAGAGAGAGTGTCTGTGACAGGCTGAGAGAGTGTCTGTGAGAGTCTGTGTGAGAGAGTGTGTGTGTGAGATTCTGTGTGAGAGTGTGTGTGAGATTCTATGAGAGAGTGTCTGTGAGAGAGTGTCTGTGAGAGTCTGTGAGAGAGTCTGTGTGAGAGTGTCTGTGAGAGAGTGTCTGTGAGAGAGTGTCTGTGAGAGAGTGTCTGTGAGAGTCTGTGAGAGAGTGTCTGTGAGAGAGAGTCTGTGAGAGAGAGTCTGTGAGAGAGTCTGTGAGTGAGTCTGTGAGACAGTGTCTGTGAGAGAGTGTCTGTGAGAGTGTGTGAGAGAGAGTCTCTGAGAGAGTGTCTGTGAGAGTCTGTGAGAGTGTCTGTGAGAGAGTCTGTGAGAATCCGTGAGTGTCTGTGAGAGAGTGTCTGTGAGAGAGTGTCTGAGAGTGGGTCTGTGAGAAAGTGTCTGTGAGAGAGTGTCTGTGAGAGAGTGTCTGTGAGAGTCTGTGAGAGAGTGTCTGTGAGACAGTGTCTGTGAGAGTCTGTGAGAGTGTCTGAGAGAATGTATGTGAGAGTCTGTGAGAGAGTGTCTGTGAGAATCTGTGAGAGTGTCTGTGAGAGTGTCTGTGAGAGAGTGTCTGTGAGAGAGTGTCTGAGAGTGGGTCTGTGAGAAAGTGTCTGTGAGAGAGTGTCTGTGAGAGAGAGTCTGTGAGAGTCTGTGAGAGAGTGTCTGTGAGAGAGTGTCTGTGAGAGAGTGTCTGTGAGAGAGTGTCTGTGAGAGAGTGTCTGTGAGAGTCTGTGATAGAGTGTCTGTGAGAGTATCTGAGAGAATGTCTGTGAGAGTCTGTGAGAGAGTGTCTGTGAGAATCTGTGAGAGTGTCTGAGAGAGTGTCTGAGAGAGAGTCTGTGAGAGAGTCTGTGAGAGAGTCTGTGTCTGTATGTGTCTGAGAGAGTGTCTGTGAGAGTGTCTGTGAGAGTGTCTGTGAGAGAGTGTCTGTGAGAGAGTGTCTGAGAGAGTGTCTGTGTGAGAGTCTGTGAGAGAGTGTCTGTGAGAGAGTGTCTGTGAGAGAGTGTCTGTGAGAGAGTGTATTTAAGAGCGTGTATGTGAGAGAGTGTCTGTGAGAGAGTGTATGTGAGAGAGTGTCTGTGAGATTCTGTAAGAGAGTGTCTGTGAGAGTCTGTGAGAGAATGTCTGTGAGAGTCTGAGAGAGAGTGTCTGTGAAAGGCTGAGAGAGTGTCTGTGAGAGTCTGTGAGAGAGTGTGTGTGTGAGATTCTGTGTGAGAGTGTGTGTGAGATTCTGTGAGAGAGTGTCTGTGAGAGAGTGTCAGTGTGAGTCTGTGAGAGAGTCTGTGAGAGAGTGTCTGTGAGAGAGTGTCTGTGAGAGAGTGTCTGTGAGAGTCTGTGAGAGAGTGTCTGTGAGAGAGAGTCTGTGAGAGAGTCTGTGAGAGAGTGTGTGAGTGAGTCTGTGAGACAGTGTCTGTGAGAGAGTGTCTGTGAGAGTGTGTGAGAGAGAGTCTCTGAGAGAGTGTCTGTGAGAGTCTGTGAGAGTGTCTGTGAGAGAGTCTGTGAGAATCCGTGAGTGTCTGTGAGAGAGTGTCTGAGAGTGGGTCTGTGAGAAAGTGTCTGTGAGAGAGTGTCTGTGAGAGAGTGTCTGTGAGAGTCTGTGAGAGAGTGTCTGTGAGACAGTGTCTGTGAGAGTCTGTGAGAGTGTCTGAGAGAATGTATGTGAGAGTCTGTGAGAGAGTGTCTGTGAGAATCTGTGAGAGTGTCTGTGAGAGTGTCTGTGAGAGAGTGTCTGTGAGAGAGTGTCTGAGAGTGGGTCTATGAGAAAGTGTCTGTGAGAGAGTGTCTGTGAGAGAGAGTCTGTGAGAGAGTGTCTATGAGAGAGTGTCTGTGAGAGTCTGTGATAGAGTGTCTGTGAGAGTATCTAAGAGAATGTCTGTGAGAGTCTGTGAGAGAGTGTCTGTGAGAATCTGTGAGAGTGTCTGAGAGAGTGTCTGAGAGAGAGTCTGTGAGAGAGTCTGTGGGAGAGTCTGGTTCTGTGAGTGTCTGAGATAGTGTCTGTGAGAGTGTCTGTGAGAGTGTCTGTGAGAGAGTGTCTGTGAGTGAGTGTCTGAGAGAGTGTCTGTGTGAGAGTCTGTGAGAGAGTGTCTGTGAGAGAGTGTCTGTGAGAGAGTGTCTGTGAGAGAGTGTATGTAAGAGCGTGTATGTGAGAGAGTGTCTGTGAGAGAGTGTCTGTGAGAGAGTGTCTGTGAGATTCTGTAAGAGAGTGTCTGTGAGAGTCTGTGAGAAAATGTCTGTAAGAGTCTGAGAGAGAGTGTCTGTGAAAGGCTGAGAGAGTGTCTGTGAGAGAGTGTGTGTGTGAGATTCTGTGTGAGAGTGTGTGTGAGATTCTGTGAGAGAGTGTCTGTGAGAGAGTGTCTGTGTGAGTCTCTGAGAGAGTCTGTGAGAGAGTGTCTGTGAGAGAGTGTCTGTGAGAGAGTGTCTGTGAGAGTCTATGAGAGAGTGTCTGTGAGAGAGAGTCTTTGAGAGAGTCTGTGAGAGAGTGTGTGAGTGAGTCTGTGAGACAGTGTCTGTGAGAGAGTGTCTGTGAGAGTGTGTGAGAGAGAGTCTCTGAGAGAGTGTCTGTGAGAGTCTGTGAGAGTGTCTGTGAGAGAGTCTGTGAGAATCCGTGAGTGTCTGTGAGAGAGTGTCTGTGAGAGAGTGTCTGAGAGTGGGTCTGTGAGAAAGTGTCTGTGAGAGAGTGTCTGTGAGAGAGTGTCTGTGAGAGTCTGTGAGAGAGTGTCTGTGAGACAGTGTCTGTGAGAGTCTGTGAGAGTGTCTGAGAGAATGTATGTGAGAGTCTGTGAGAGAGTGTCTGTGAGAATCTGTGAGAGTGTCTGTGAGAGTGTCTGTGAGAGAGTGTCTGTGAGAGAGTGTCTGAGAGTGGGTCTGTGAGAAAGTGTCTGTGAGAGAGTGTCTGTGAGAGAGAGTCTGTGAGAGTCTGTGAGAGAGTGTCTGTGAGAGAGTGTCTGTGAGAGAGTGTCTGTGAGAGTCTGTGATAGAGTGTCTGTGAGAGTATCTGAGAGAATGTCTGTGAGAGTCTGTGAGAGAGTGTCTGTGAGAATATGTGAGAGTGTCTGAGAGAGTGTCTGAGAGAGAGTCTGTGAGAGAGTCTGTGAGAGAGTCTGTGTCTGTGAGTGTCTGAGAGAGTGTCTGTGAGAGTGTCTGTGAGAGTGTCTGTGAGAGAGTGTCTGAGAGAGTGTCTGTGTGAGAGTCTGTGAGAGAGTGTCTGTGAGAGAGTGTCTGTGAGAGAGTGTATGTAAGAGTGTGTATGTGAGAGAGTGTCTGTGAGAGAGTGTCTGTGAGAGAGTGTCTGTGAGAGTCTGTGAGAGAGTGTCTGTGAGAGTCTGTGAGAGAGAGTCTGTGAGAGAGTGTCTGTGAGAGCGTGTCCGTGAGAGAGTGTCTGTGAGAGAGTGTCTGTGAGATTCTGTGAGAGAGTGTCTGTGAGATTCTGTGAGAGAGTGTCTGTGAGAGAGTGTCTGTGAGAGAGTGTCTGTGAGATTCTGTAAGTGAGTGTCTGTGAGAGTCTGTGAGAGAGTATCTATGAGAATCTGTGAGCGTGTCTGAGAGAGTGTCTGAGAGAGAGTCTGTGAGAGAGTCTGTGAGAGAGTCTGTGTCTGTGAGTGTCTGAGAGAGTGTCTGTGAGAGTGTCTGTGAGAGTGTCTGTGAGAGAGTGTCTGTGAGTGAGTGTCTGAGAGAGTGTCTGTGTGAGAGTCTGTGAGAGAGTGTCTGTGAGAGAGTGTCTGTGAGAGAGTGTCTGTGAGAGAGTGTATGTAAGAGCATGTATGTGAGAGAGTGTCTGTGAGAGAGTGTCTGTGAGAGAGTGTCTGTGAGATTCTGTAAGAGAGTGTCTGTGAGAGTCTGTGAGAGAATGTCTGTGAGAGTCTGAGAGAGAGTGTCTGTGAAAGGCTGAGAGAGTGTCTGTGAGAGAGTGTGTGTATGAGATTCTGTGTGAGAGTGTGTGTGAGATTCTGTGAGACAGTGTCTGTGAGAGAGTGTCTGTGTGAGTCTGTGGGAGAGTCTGTGAGAGAGTGTCTGTGAGAGAGTGTCTGTGAGAGAGTGTCTGTGAGAGTCTGTGAGAGAGTGTCTGTGAGAGAGAGTCTTTGAGAGAGTCTGTGAGAGAGTGTGTGAGTGAGTCAGTGAGACAGTGTCTGTGAGAGAGTGTCTGTGAGAGTGTGTGAGAGAGAGTCTCTGAGAGAGTGTCTGTGAGAGTCTGTGAGAGTGTCTGTGAGAGAGTCTGTGAGAATCCGTGAGTGTCTGTGAGAGAGTGTCTGTGAGAGAGTGTCTGAGAGTGGGTCTGTGAGAAAGTGTCTGTGAGAGAGTGTCTGTGAGAGAGTGTCTGTGAGAGTCTGTGAGAGAGTGTCTGTGAGACAGTGTCTGTGAGAGTCTGTGAGAGTGTCTGAGAGAATGTATGTGAGAGTCTGTGAGAGAGTGTCTGTGAGAATCTGTGAGAGTGTCTGTGAGAGTGTCTGTGAGAGAGTGTCTGTGAGAGAGTGTCTGACAGTGGGTCTGTGAGAAAGTGTCTGTGAGAGAGTGTCTGTGAGAGAGAGTCTGTGAGATTCTGTGAGAGAGTGTCTGTGAGAGAGTGTCTGTGAGAGAGTGTCTGTGAGAGTCTGTGATAGAGTGTCTGTGAGAGTATCTGAGAGAATGTCTGTGAGAGTCTGTGAGAGAGTGTCTGTGAGAATCTGTGAGAGTGTCTGAGAGAGTGTCTGAGAGAGAGTCTGTGAGAGAGTCTGTGAGAGAGTCTGTGTCTGTGAGTGTCTGAGAGAGTGTCTGTGAGAGTGTCTGTGAGAGTGTCTGTGAGAGAGTGTCTGAGAGAGTGTCTGTGTGAGAGTCTGTGAGAGAGTGTCTGTGAGAGAGTGTCTGTGAGAGAGTGTATGTAAGAGCGTGTATGTGAGAGAGTGTCTGTGAGAGAGTGTCTGTGAGAGAGTGTCTGTGAGAGTCTGTGAGAGAGTGTCTGTGAGAGTCTGTGAGAGAGAGTCTGTGAGAGAGTGTCTGTGAGAGCGTGTCCGTGAGAGAGTGTCTGTGAGAGAGTGTCTGTGAGATTCTGTGAGAGAGTGTCTGTGAGATTCTGTGAGAGAGTGTCTGTGAGAGAGTGTCTGTGAGAGAGTGTCTGTGAGATTCTGTAAGTGAGTGTCTGTGAGAGTCTGTGAGAGAGTATCTGTGAGAATCTGTGAGCGTGTCTGAGAGAGTGTCTGAGAGAGAGTCTGTGAGAGAGTCTGTGAGAGAGTCTGTGTCTGTGAGTGTCTGAGAGAGTGTCTGTGAGAGTGTCTGTGAGAGTGTCTGTGAGAGAGTGTCTGTGAGTGAGTGTCTGAGAGAGTGTCTGTGTGAGAGTCTGTGAGAGAGTGTCTGTGAGAGAGTGTCTGTGAGAGAGTGTCTGTGAGAGAGTCTATGTAAGAGCATGTATGTGAGAGAGTGTCTGTGAGAGAGTGTCTGTGAGAGAGTGTCTGTGAGATTCTGTAAGAGAGTGTCTGTGAGAGTCTGTGAGAGAATGTCTGTGAGAGTCTGAGAGAGAGTGTCTGTGAAAGGCTGAGAGAGTGTCTGTGAGAGAGTGTGTGTGTGAGATTCTGTGTGAGAGTGTGTGTGAGATTCTGTGAGACAGTGTCTGTGAGAGAGTGTCTGTGTGAGTCTGTGGGAGAGTCTGTGAGAGAGTGTCTGTGAGAGAGTGTCTGTGAGAGAGTGTCTGTGAGAGTCTGTGAGAGAGTGTCTGTGAGAGAGAGTCTTTGAGAGAGTCTGTGAGAGAGTGTGTGAGTGAGTCTGTGAGACAGTGTCTGTGAGAGAGTGTCTGTGAGAGTGTGTGAGAGAGAGTCTCTGAGAGAGTGTCTGTGAGAGTCTGTGAGAGTGTCTGTGAGAGAGTCTGTGAGAATCCGTGAGTGTCTGTGAGAGAGTGTCTGTGAGAGAGTGTCTGAGAGTGGGTCTGTGAGAAAGTGTCTGTGAGAGAGTGTCTGTGAGAGAGTGTCTGTGAGAGTCTGTGAGAGAGTGTCTGTGAGAGAGAGTCTGTGAGATTCTGTGAGAGAGTGTCTGTGAGCGAGTGTCTGTGAGAGAGTGTCTGTGAGAGTCTGTGATAGAGTGTCTGTGAGAGTATCTGAGAGAATGTCTGTGAGAGTCTGTGAGAGAGTGTCTGTGAGAATCTGTGAGAGTGTCTGAGAGAGTGTCTGAGAGAGAGTCTGTGAGAGAGTCTGTGAGAGAGTCTGTGTCTGTGAGTGTCTGAGAGAGTGTCTGTGAGAGTGTCTGTGAGAGAGTGTCTGTGAGAGAGTGTCTGAGAGAGTGTCTGTGTGAGAGTCTGTGAGAGAGTGTCTGTGAGAGAGTGTCTGTGAGAGAGTGTCTGTGAGAGAGTGTATGTAAGAGCGTGTATGTGAGAGAGTGTCTGTGAGAGAGTGTCTGTGAGAGAGTGTCTGTGAGAGTCTGTGAGAGAGTGTCTGTGAGAGTCTGTGAGAGAGAGTCTGTGAGAGAGTGTCTGTCAGAGAGTGTCCGTGAGAGAGTGTCTGTGAGAGAGTGTCTGTGAGATTCTGTGAGAGAGTGTCTGTGAGATTCTGTGAGAGAGTGTCTGTGAGAGAGTGTCTCTGAGAGAGGGTCTGTGAGATTCTGTAAGAGAGTGTCTGTGAGAGTCTGTGAGAGAGTGTCTGTGAGAGTCTGAGAGAGAGTGTCTGTGACAGGCTGAAAGAGTGTCTGTGAGAGTCTGTGAGAGTGTGTGTGTGTGTGATTCTGTGTGAGAGTGTGTGTGTGATTCTGTGAGAGAGTGTCTGTGAGAGAGTGTCTGTGAGAGTCTGTGAGAGAGTCTGTGTGAGAGTGTCTGTGAGAGAGTGTCTGTGAGAGAGTGTCTGTGAGAGTCTGTGAGAGAGTATCTGTGAGAGAGAGTCTGTGAGAGAGTCTGTGAGAGAGTGTGTGAGTGAGTCTGTGAGACAGTGTCTGTGAGAGAGTGTCTGTGAGAGTGTGTGAGAGAGAGTCTCTGAGAGAGTGTCTGTGAGAATCTGTGAGAGTGTCTGTGAGAGAGTCTGTGAGAATCCGTGAGTGTCTGTGAGAGAGTGTCTGTGAGAGAGTGTCTGAGAGTGGGTCTGTGAGAAAGTGTCTGTGAGAGAGTGTCTGTGAGAGAGTGTCTATGAGAGTCTGTGAGAGAGTGTCTGTGAGACAGTGTCTGTGAGAGTCTGTGAGAGTGTCTGAGAGAATGTATGTGAGAGTCTGTGAGAGAGTGTCTGTGAGAATCTGTGAGAGTGTCTGTGAGAGTGTCTGTGAGAGTGTCTGTGAGATAGTGTCTGTGAGAGAGTGTCTGAGAGTGGGTCTGTGAGAAAGTGTCTGTGAGAGAGTGTCTGTGAGAGAGAGTCTGTGAGAGTCTGTGAGAGAGTGTCTGTGAGAGAGTGTCTGTGAGAGAGTGTCTGTGAGAGTCTGTGATAGAGTGTCTGTGAGAGTATCTGAGACAATGTCTATGAGAGTCTGTGAGAGAGTGTCTGTGAGAATCTGTGAGAGTGTCTGAGAGAGTGTCTGAGAGAGAGTCTGTGAGAGAGTCTGTGAGAGAGTCTGTGTCTGTGAGTGTCTGAGAGAGTGTCTGTGAGAGTGTCTGTGAGTGAGAGAGTGTCTGTGAGAGAGTGTCTGAGAGAGTGTCTGTGTGAGAGTCTGTGAGAGAGTGTCTGTGAGAGAGTGTCTGTGAGAGAGTGTATGTAAGAGCGTGTATGTGAGAGAGTGTCTGCGAGAGAGTGTCTATGAGAGAGTGTCTGTGAGAGTCTGTGAGAGAGTGTCTGTGAGAGTCTGTGAGAGAGAGTCTGTGAGAGAGAGTCTGTGAGAGAGTGTCCGTGAGAGAGTGTCTGTGAGAGAGTGTCTGTGAGATTCTGTGAGAGAGTGTCTGTGAGATTCTGTGAGAGAGTGTCTGTGAGAGAGTGTCTGTGAGAGAGTGTCTGTGAGAGAGTGTCTGTGAGATTCTGTAAGAGAGTGTCTGTGAGAGTCTGTGAGAGAGTGTCTGTGAGAGTCTGAGAGAGAGTGTCTGTGGCAGGCTGAGAGAGTGTCTGTGAGAGTCTGTGAGAGAGTGTGTGTGTGAGATTCTGTGAGAGAGTGTCTGTGAGAGAGTGTCTGTGAGAGTCTGTGAGAGAGTCTGTGTGAGAGTGTCTGTGAGAGAGTGTCTGTGAGAGAGTGTCTGTGAGAGAGTGTCTGTGAGAGAGTGTCTGTGAGAGTCTGTGAGAGAGTGTCTGTGAGAGAGAGTCTGTGAGAGAGTCTGTGAGAGAGTGTGTTAGTGAGTCTGTGAGACAGTGTCTGTGAGAGAGTGTCTGTGAGAGTGTGTGAGAGAGAGTCTCTGAGAGAGTGTCTGTGAGAGTCTGTGAGAGTGTCTGTGAGAGAGTCTGTGAGAATCCGTGAGTGTCTGAGAGAGTGTCTGTGAGAGTCTGTAATGAAAACTGTGGGGGGGCAGGATGGACTCGACACATAAGGTATGAGAGGCTGCAGAAATGCAACTACACTGTGAAGTGAAAGAGAAAACAGTGGAAGTGATGAGCAGGGACACAACTTGTGCCTGGTGGAATCTCTACTAGGTATGAAAGGAGCGGGATCTACAGAGATTTGCAAAAAACTAAGACAAAAAAATATAAAACACGAGATAGCAAGGGTTTGCGTACGTGACTGGTCCGAACATAGCCAAGGAGAGCTAAGATGGTGGAAATCTTCAACAGGTTAGAAAAGATGGGGGTAAAGACTAAAAGGGTCACAGGCAAAGTTACAGAAAGATACAGAAAGTATAGGTTGAGGCTAGTCGAACAAAGTGCAAGGCATGAAAGGGAGTGGGAAGACAAGCAAAGATCTTTACAACTTATCGAAGTAAAAGTGTCAGGGCCATCTATGTACGGTCTCTGGCAAACTGAATGCAAATGTTTCAATTAAAAAAAAGTTTAAGAAAAAAAAGTAATGCGCTAGTCTCTGTTTAAATGAACATGACCCACAAAACGCAAAGGCAGCAAAGCCCTAAATTGAGTGGCGACTGCAGCTGCGGGAGCTTCATTGAGCGTGCCTGAAGGCTAATTGTTAATTGGGCCCAGCTGAGAAGTACACAAGGTGCATGTTGACGGGATAGTGATTGGGGTGTAGCGATAATTCCGCTAGGCTGGACGGTGAAGTGCACCTGCGGGAGCTTCATTGGGAATCATACACGGCTAAGCTCGGTCAGCCAGGAAGCGCTGGAAGGGAGGCAGATGGTGGCTGCGCACGTGCACGCCCGTGTGAACGCAAGCGTTAGGCCACCAAAAGCCAGCTGTGGCACTACTTTAAAAACCCCGATACTAAATGTCTCAGTGCAGCGCATGCGCTGGCTCAGCGAGACCTAAAAAGGGCCCTAGGGCCGTATGTAGCAGCCTGTCTGCAGCCAATCCCTGCTCAGCATGGCCAAAGGCCTTTAAAGTGGGAGTTGGTTGCCCCCAAAGAGCTGGGTGCATGGTATGGCCGTAGTCCACACCCTGTAGATAACCCCTGCTGTGCAGCGCTAAAGGATGTGAGCAGCAGGGATTGGCCGATTATAAAACATTTCAATGCACGTTGCAGAAGAAGTCCTGACCCTGTGGCTAAGCACTGCCTCACACATCCAAAGGCCATACATAGTATGGTTTGATGACCTGTGGAGGGATTAGCACAAGGCCTGGCCTGCTGCCCACACTTGCTTCACTTGGCTAGGGGCCGTGTGTGTTAGGGCTTAGCAACCTGTGGAGGGGTGGGCTAGGATCAGGCTGTAGGTCAGACTCCACAGCCAGCCTCTGTTGTGCACAGCTGAAGGCCATGTGCAGGGTGTTGGCTGCCTTCAGAGGTTTGGCCTCAGGGCCTGTCCTAAAGCCAGAGCTTAGACTGTGTGGCTGAGACACGCTGGACACAGTTGAAGGCCTTACGCTGTGTGGGTTGGTCACTCACAGAGTTTTGGGCACATGATCTGGTCCTGCAGCTAACCAGGGGTGACTGGTGTTCATGGGCAAAAGGGGAGTTGCCCTGCCACCCTCCGGGAAGAGGCAAGAACAGGAAAAATAAACACAGAGAAGCGGAAAAGAAATGACTGCTCTGGGGTGGTGTGCTGAATCTCCTGGGTGAACTCTAGGGAACTTTAGAGATGCCCTACTGAGCAAGCACGAGGGTTTCTTCGGCCTGCAGGCCCAAGGCACAGCAGTGACATCACATGAGAGGGAGTGCCGAATTAGAATGCCATGGATCCAGTTGTTTTTGGTGTGCATGAACCATGGCTCTGGGAGGAGTTACAAAACTCCATGCACTTCAATGGCCAATGAGGGCAAGGAGGGAGTGGGTGGGACTGATTTGTTGACCATCACAGAGGGGCAGGCTGTAGGAGGAGTGAAGGGGGCTGCTCTCCCGACAGTAACACATGTTTAGTACTGCTTTTGGTTTCACTTTAAAAAAACATTATAAGTGAGAGAGTCAGTGAAGGAGTAAGTCACAGTGAGTGAGAATGAGTGACAGTAAGGATCAGTTCTTTGTGAGAATGAATGCGAGTGAGTGAGGATGAATGACAGTGAGTGTAACTGAGTGTTACTGTGTGTGAGACACAGTAAGACTGAGTAATTCAGAATGAGTGAGAATGAGTGGGACTGAGTGAGACAGAGTGGGTAAGAGTAGAAGGAGTGAGACTATGTGAATTAGTGAGACCGAGTGAGTCAAAGGGAGACAGTAAACGTAGGGGGTTATTTACAAGAGGCCTGCACTTTCTTAGACGCTCCTGTGACGCAGGCCTCTCAATCGTATGTATGAGGGGTCACAATGCCACCCTGCCTGGCTTTGCATGGTCTCATAGGTAAGGAGTAAGACAAGGCCTTACTTTGTGACAAGGAGGCGTTCCATGGGCCTTGAGGTGGGTGTTTCTAGGCAACACCCATGGATTTTGATGCTGCCCCAGATTTACAAGCTCACGTAAACCTGGGGCAGAATCAACACCGTACACCTCTCCAAAGCAGGCAAAATGAGGAGAAATGTATTCATTTCTCTTAGTTTTTTCCTCTTTCCATGTGAGCTGCATTTTGCAGCACACATAAACCGAGGACAATGCTTCCATGGATGGTTTTTGTGCAGAAAGGTGTCTCTTCTTGCACAAAAACAATTCTGCCAACAATGCAGAACAAGGGTTCCTGTGTTGGCACTTGCACCAAATTGTGTGTTGACTGAAAGGAAAGAAATGCACCATATCTCGATACAGCGCATTCATACCCTTTTGATTTGGTGTAGGGCAGCGCAGAAAAAAGACTTGTGGCGCTGCCCTACGCCAAATCTTTGTATATGAGGCCCTTGGTGCAAGAAAGTGAGAGTGAACCCTTCAAGAAGCAGCTCATTAGAAATGGAACCAAGGATTATGCCCCGCCACTTTTACACGCCAACAGCCGCTACTGCAGCTAACCCTCGCTGCACATGGTAAAAGGCATTATTGGTACCACTGGATGCTGTTATCACTGATGCCATCCTCTTTGGGCTCTTTATGGCAAATTTCATGCAGATCCGTCAAGCTGGGACCAAAAACAAAGGGGGTGGGAAGGTCCAAAGATGACATTTCCAATTTATCTCCATCGGATTCAAAGCTCCTTGATACCGAGAAGAAGATGAGCAGAACTACACTGAGCAGGGCTTATGAGAAGAACTCTACTCATGGGCAGAGCCTTCGCATGGTTTGGTGTCAATCCGATCACTGGTTGTCAAGAAATCAGCATTTGAAAAGTGTCCCAGTCTGGACATGAAGCAGTAACATTTCAAAAATATCTTGACATCTGGAAAAGTGAATTTTAGATTTTCTAACAATTTTAGCACTGTTTGGTGAATTTGCATGAAATTTGGCGGATATATTTTTAGCTGACCCTTGGTATTTTTTAATTTGTGCAGGTTAGTCAAGGGAGGCACACTTAAAATCAAGATTTAAAAAAAGTATTAATTTGCTAATAACTGTAGCATCATTGGATGAACACAGATGAAATTTGGAAGACATTTAGCATGTTTACTTTTCTGTGGATATGGCAGATTCCATGCAGCTCCATCAAGAGGGGGGACAAATTGGGGCAGTGGAAATTGTTTAATTTGCGAATACCTTTGTTGCTCTTTAATGGCTACATGACATTTGTCAGGCTGCTAGCACGTTTAGCCCAGTGCAGGAATCTAAGGTTTCACACAGACCCAGGAAGAAGGGACAACGTTAAATAGGGGCTCAACATATCATTTATTTGCTAATAACCTTATTGCAATTTTACAGATCTGCATAACACTTGGCAGACACAATACCCAGCGTATTCACAAACATTCTTATTTTCATACAAATCTGCCAACATCTCATGAGTGGTAAAAAAGTAGCATTTTCCATTTTACCTCCAATAAGAATCTTTTCTCTCCATTACAGAATTGTGGGGCATATCAGCAACAACCAGCGATAATTATTGCTCAGCGCTCTTAGAGTGAGGATAATTATCGCCGGGTAACGTGGATTTTTATCGCTGAGATAGCGTGCTATTAGCAACGCTTATCTCCTCAGTGATAAAAATCCTCACGCTAACTGCCTAACATGAGATTATCGCTGGAACCCCAGCGATAATCTCACGTAGTGTGGCGTGAGGGACTCACAAACTTAGCCATGATATCCACCTTCCATAGGATATCATGGCTAAGTCAGTCCTGAAGCAGGCGTAAGGAAAGTAGCGATAACAGGGGTTATCGCTACTTTTCTTGCGCTATGCTTCATAGCGTGGGGCTTGATGATTCTCCTGTCATGTTAGGTCAGGAACGCCCACTTTGCATCTCATTAGAGATGCAAAGCTGGGCGTTAGGAATCCCGACGCTAAAGCAAGGTTTCACGCGTTAGCGTGGCCTTGCTAATTAGGCGATAAAATTATCGCTGCTTTTCGGCCATTAAGGTTTATTTTTCAAGTTATTCGTCAATCAGCAATCACCAAAATTGGCAGTGGTTAAGAAGGTTTATTATTAATACAGGTAGAATATTCAGGTGCTCAGGGATTCTGAATGTAAGTATTATAAAGTACCAAACAATATATAAAGAATGCAATATTTCCAAATAATGTGTTCAATTAAAACCAACTCTCAGTCTAACTCATAGATAAAAGAGAGTCGGGACTTCTAAAGAGGAAGAGAAGAAGCTACCAGCCTTATGTGAACCTCAGTCGATGTTCAGAGGAAACAAAAGAGTTTCTAGCACAAAGCTTCCCACTCAAGGAAAAACCCAACAGCAAGTTCTGCTCTCTTCTAAGTCAGGGTAAAATCTGGTTGCAACTAACTAGGGAACGCTAATTAAAAGCACAAGGGAAGGTTCCAGAACACCGATATCACAGTCCAAGACCAATCCGTGGTGGCATTTGCTGGGAACCAGAAGGCTCCCCAAGTTCCCACTGTCACACAATTAGGCAGACATCTGCTGGTGCCCGAGGGTTGCATCTTCCTAGCATGCTGGGTGCAGGGGGTCCTTTCACCATCATCTCTTCACATCTGCTGACCGCTTTCTCCTCCTAGACCTCACTACCAGTCTCATACAGAGCGACAAACCTTTCTCTAGCTAAAGAGGAACCCGATAACACGCCTGGAGAGGAGAAAGAGAGGGCACCCTGGCAAACTCAGCTCAGGCCCAGAGTCAGGCTAAGTTAACTTGAGAATCAAGATGGACGGAACCAGCAGTGTCATTAATCCTTGGGGAGGAGAAAGAGATGGCACCCTGGCAAACTCAGCTCAGGCCCAGTCAGGCTAAGTTAACTTGAGAATCAAGATGGACGGAACTAGCAGTGTCATTAATCCTTGGGGAGGAGAAAGAGAGGGCACCCTGGCAAACTCAGCTCAGGCCCAGAGTCAGGCTAAGTTAACCTGAGAATCAAGATGGACGGAACTAGCAGTGTCATTAATCCTTAACAATCAAACAAGTAACATTCAAAGATGAGTACATTAAGTAAATAAAATTACATTGACTATCATTCACCTGAATTGACTTTGAAACAAGCTCAAATGTGGTGACCTCCTACATTCTTATTGGAGTGGAACACAGGTGAATGAACGCTCGGCATCCATCGAATATATGAATCACACGTCGATACATATACATGATATATAGGAGGTGGACCCTATAAATACGCTGCTCTAGCCTGCAGCCAGTCGTCAAACCTACATGGTGCATAGACCTAGATTTGAAAACAAAAGCCCCCACCGTTGTCCATTTCGATCCTGCGGTACCAATGTCTGTTCTGATAATCCCTTAAAAAATGGTCCATGAATCCATAGAAATATATATTTTAAAATATGTGGCCAGGCTACAGGCCAGGCCCAATGGCTAATCAGTTGGACGCATGTATGAAGGACAAGCACTGGCAGTCTGTGCCAGGCTGGCAAATTATGAACAAGAGGAAACCTTTTTTGGGGCTCCCTGAAACTGTGTCCCCAATCATGGATTTGTAGACGTCTCCATATGCAAAGGCTTAGCTAAGCATGAGCATCAGCCACATTTCATACTGACCCCTGATAAAGTGCCAAATTCCAAATAGATCAGTAAATAAAATAATTTTTGACCATGCCCCCCTTTAATTTTGCCCATTTTGTCGGACCTGCCTGAATCCTGGGATTCCTGCACTGGCTTAGCTTGCTCGCTGACGTTCTGCTGATTCAATCACCAGTGCCAAAGCTATGAGCAAACGCCAGGCCCTCCTACGGCCAACCCATGGTGCACCTGGCTAAAGGCTGTGCAGAGGGCAGGTTAGCTGGATGTGGTAGATGTGTGCAAGGCTCGGGCGCAGGCCAGGCCCAGTGCCTACACTCTTGTTGACACACCCTAGTGGCTAATCCCCCTTTAGAACTCCTTGGGGCAGATTTATGTTTCCTGGCGCATCCCTGCAAATCAGCAGGGATGCGCCAGGAAAGATGCGTCACGCAAGTTTACCCTTGCGCCACCACAGATGCGCCGCATTTACAATGCAGCGCATCGTGGGGCAAGGATAAACAGATGCGTGACGCATCTGATGGCGTAAGGGTGGCGCATTGCTGGAGTCGTGTCGCAAGCACGACGCAACTCCAGCAATGTTTAGGGGCTGCCCATACCTAACATCCTGCGTCATGCCTTACGCCTGCTTCAAGCAGGCGCAAGGTTTTGACGCAGCAGCGTCGGAAAAGTGACTGAGTGAAATCTTGTAGATTTCACTGCGTCACTTTTCCGAGGCTTTTTCCGATGGAACGCCCACCCTGCATACATTAAACCTGACGCAGGTTTAATGTAGCGCAGGGCTTTACAACGTGACGCATCTCCCTAGATGCGTCACATTGTAAATAAGGCGCAACATGCCGCATGGTTTACGCCGCCGCTGCGTCACAAAAGTGATGCAACGGCGGCGTAAAAGTGGCACAAGTCTAACATAAATCTGCCCCCTTGTTCCCTGGCTCCTTTTATTATTCCATAAAATGAAAAATAATCTATTATTCACTCTTGGTATAGTAAAAAGAAGTGCTGTCCAGCAACGACCTCAGGCAGCTAGTGACTGGCTGATGGCTGGTGCAGGCTTAAGAAGGCGCCTGCACGAGCCAACAGAGAGATTAGCCAGACCTCAGTGTGAGTAAATTGGAACGAGTGAGAATGAGTGGGCTCAGTGAGTAAGAGTGAATCAGAGTGATATTGAGTGAATTGGAGCAAATGAGTGAATCAGTTTGAGACTGAGTGAGGATGAGTGAGACTGACCATGGAGGAGTAAAACTGAGTGAGTCAAAGTGGGATTGAGTGGGTCAGAATGAGTGGGACTGAGTGACAATGAGAGATGTTGAGTGAGTCTGAGTGAGATTGAGTGAATCGGAATGAGTGGACCTGAGTGAGTCAGAGTGTGATTGAGTCAAACAGAATGAGTGAGAATTAGTGGGAATGAGTGAGAGAAAGTGAGAATGAGTGAGACTGCATGAGCCAGTGAGGAGACAGAGTGAGTCAGAGTAAGTAAAAGTGAAAGCAAGTGTGAATTAGAGTAAGTGAATGAAACTGAGTGAGAATGAGTTAAAGATGAGTGAGTACGGTGTGCGAATGAGTGAGACTGATCAATAATTAGTACGTCGGAATGAGAATGAGTAAAAATGAGTGAGACTAAGGGAGAATGAGTGAGCCATGGTGAGGTTGAGTGAGTCAGAATGAGTGAGTCAGAGTGAGATTGAGTGTATCAGAATAAGTAAGAATGATTGGAACTGAGTGAGAGTACATGGGACTGAGTGGGCAGAGTGAGAATGAGTAAGACTGAGGGCCCGATTCACAGAACTAACTTAAGACAAAATCCTAAACTTACTACCATTTTCGTATTCACAGAAGGCACTTACTCATTTTGGTATTCACAGAAGACACTTACTCACTTCGGTATTCACAGAAGTTAGGAGTCCTAACTTTAGGACTCCTAAATGCCTTCTGTGAATACCGAAAGTCTTAAAATTAGGATTTTTCTCAGTTTAGGAGTCCTAAAGTTAGGACTCCTAACTTTACTACTACTAAACTGAGAAAAATCCTAATTTTAAGGCTTTCGGTATTCATGGAAGGCATTTAGGAGTCCTAAAGTTAGGAGTCCTAACTTTACTACTACTAAATTGAGAAAAATCCTAATTTTAAGACTTTCGGTATTCACAGAAGGCATTTAGGAGTCCTAAAGTTAGGACTCCTAACTTCTGTGAATACCGAAATGAGTAAGTGCCTTCTGTGAATACCAAAATGAGTAAGTGCCTTCTGTGAATACCAAAATGGTAGTAAGTTTAGGATTTTGTCTTAAGTTAGTTCTGTGAATCGGGCCCTGTGTGAGTCAGTTGACTGAGTGAGTCAGAGTACGTAAAGGTGAGTACAAATGTGAATGAGAGTACACAAATGAAACTGAGTGCAAATGAGTTCCAGAGTAAGACTGAGTGCAAGCGAGTGTGAGCGAACCCCCCCCCCAACCCTCTGGGAAGACGTCAGGCTTGCTCACTTGAATTTAGCTAAGGATGACGTCCTATTCCTGGCCCCGCCTTCATAGATTTGCAGGAAACTCAACATATCAAATGTAAGTTAAACATAATAAAGGTCTTCCAAAGTTTGTGCAGATCTGTGATCCATTTTGGGAATAACAAAGACGATTAGTGAACCCCCTCCTTAAACTTTGTTCCCTCTTGATCAATCTGTATAAAACCTACTTGACATTCCAACAGAAAACTAAACATACTTAAGGTTTGCCAAATTCCACCCATACTTCTGAAACAATATCACAAATTAACACTTTTATGACCTCTCTTTTAATTTGGCCTCCTCCTTGATGAATCAACACAGATTTTAAATTATTAACTATGAGTTAAACATGCTGCATGTCTGCCAAATGTCATACAAATGTGTCAAATGGAAATAAACTTAAAACAAATTAATATACCTATTTATATGCCTAGTATATTCATACATGTGCACGCACACACTCACACACACACACACGAATAACATTAAAAAAAAGGTCGGTCCAGAGACCCTGGAGTTGGATATGAGATCCTATGGGACTTGGGAGGAACGTCGCTCAAGGCTCTGGACCTTTCAGCCTCGTATTTAACAAGATAAAGTAAGGGTGTGAGCATGTGTTCCTCCTCTCAGTCGGTCTGTTTTTTTCATTAGGTTCATTCCACTCTTTTTTATCATGTTTTATGGCAGGTTGTTAAGAAAAAGGGGACAGCTGACACGTGTTTTGCCCTACGTGGCAGATTGAGCCAGGGCTTTCTCAAGGCTAGTTATGACGTTCAGAAGTCTTACAGTCTGTTAGAAGTATATTACTTTCCAGATTTCTTCATAGTACATGAGAATATTCACAGTTTGAAGTTACGAATTTTTATTCCCAGGATTAATCCATCTACCTTCACTGAACGCCACCTGGACTAGTGTGTTGTATTACAGCAAAGGAATGAACCTAATGAAAAAACAGGCCGACTGAAAGGAGTAACACATGCTCACACCCTTACTTTAACATGTGAGAATAACCCCTGTGTTGTTATGGCTAGGCCAGAGTTTTCATTGCAATGGCATTTTTTAATAACTGTAGCAGCTTTTGCCAAATCTGCATGAAACTATCCGAAAACAAAAAATATCCATGTTGGGTTCATTATGGAACATTTTGTGCAGATATGTCAAGCGGGCGCCATTATGAGTCACATAGGAATCTTATCTCCTCAATACAGTAAAAATGTCTGAACAGTAGTACACCAAACTTGGCTTATAAGTGGAACTGTTCTCAGGGTAACGCCTTTGCTTGGACTTGAAGTAAATTCATTCAGTAGTTTTTGAGCAGAGTTTTAAAAGTGTTTCAGTCTGGGTATGAAAAGGTTAAATTTAAGAGACATCTTGGGGGATATTCTCAAGAACGGGTGATAACTACCTCAAAAGTAGCTTAACGCCACACTTCACATCGCAGTCTATCGCGGGAAAATAACACCGTGGTAATGTGGTATTCCCAAGCCGGCGGTACCATGCGATAGGCCCACGATAACGCGTCAAATGTCCACAATAAAGTCAACGCGACGCTGCAAAAATACGAAACACGAACGCCAAAAAAGTTGCAATAAGGCCGATCGTGATACAAAAACCAGCCACAGGCCTGCAATTCCCACGCGTCATGCGGGAAAATGCACTATAAAAGCAACGGAAAAAAAGGGTGAAAAAAAGTAACTGCGGAGCACCATGGATGCACCCGGACCGAGTGCAGAGGCCAACGCGAACCCCACAAGCCCCACAGACCACCAGCAAGGAACAATGGGGTAGGACAAGGCCAAGGAGAAGAGTGAGAGGAAGACGGGGTGCAGTCCGCAGGAAAAGCAGATCAGCATCACGGAGGTGACAGAACACTACCATCAACTGACACACAATTAGATCAACGTGAATGCAGTCAGAGTGTCAAGGAGGGCAATGGAGGAGGCCACGAGGCGCTGGCATGATGTGAAAAGCCAAACCAAGCACAAACCTGCTGCTAACAGGAAGGCCGCAACTGGGACAGGAGGTGGGAGTCCTGTGCAACAGGGGGAGCAGGAGGAAACGGGGGCCACAGTCATCAGTGTGGAGACGCTGCAAGGAGGTGGGAGTCAGGACACAGTTCGAGAGGACCTGACACAACATCAACAGGGTGAGTAACGACCAGGGCCTGGGGGGACGGGGGAGATGGGCACAATGGCACATATGCACAATGATGTGTAGCACACTGCACACCCACAATGACCCTGAATCATGTCCCTGAACCCCGTGGCACACTGCAGTACACAAACATAGCAATAACAGCACATCCGACGACAATGTGGCACAAAGTGTAACATTGACACTGCAGAACAGAGGACACAACTGGGTCCGCTCATGCGCAGAAACAGGCCAATCACATCTAACATAGCAGGAAACTGTGAGACGGAAGTGCATGTGTATAACCACACATCCGTCATGTAGTCCAAATGTCCACTGTCCCGCATCAAATATCCAGCACCTCACAAACGTAAAAATGTACACAGTCATACAGTCTGCATGTAAACTAGAACAATGTGCCAACATACATTTCAACACAATGTCAACACGCATCTCCCCTTCACATTGCAGATGGACAAACAACACCTCCAGCAGAGCACAGCAGACAACTCACCAGTGATGCTGGCGAGGACCACCACACCTTCGACACTGCCGCCCCACAACAGCTCATGGACATCCCTGGCAACCCACCACTAGGACCAGGGCAGCCAAGTTACATAGAGGAGAACCCTGACCCTGCACTGACCGCACAGCAGGAAGCACCCGCCAGCACGGATGGCTCCCAACACCTCACCGAGCTACACATGGCATTCCAATGCCAGGTGTCAGGATGCCAAACGGAGGTGGCTGAACAGGAGCGGGTGGGGTTCGAACCCATTGAATACAAACTAGATCACATGCGTGGGTGTCTAATTCCCCTCAGGGACCACCTACACCACACAAAGGAGACCCACACTGCGACAGACACACATGCATTTGCACATTTCCAGTACTGAACCATGCCCAGAGGCACGCAATTAACATTCACACACCCACGCTGGACCTGCGTAAGACGGCCCAGTACACTCCTCTTACGTATTGAGTGGGTGACGATAAAGCTACATGTCCAAGGTCCAACACGCTGCCTGCGGTGACATGTTGGCGTCCGCTGCACACAACAGAATGTAATGTTGTCGGGCCCGGGGCCCTCATGCATACATCATGACCACACGGACACACGCAGATAGTTTATGATACTGGCCAAGGGCACGTGCACCCAGCCCCTTTATTGGCAGGGCCACATGTTCAGTGACGCCCATGCTGGATATGTGTGGGGTGAGTGTAAGCCAGCCTGCAAGGAGTGGTTGATGCTGGCAAAAACTTGAACGTGAACACCAGTAAAACGGAAACAGAAAACACCAGCATAACAGAGACAACTGCGGAGCATCATGGAGGTAGCCGGAGCAAGTACAGAGGTCACCCAATATGCAAACAGAAGTGTCTGTGAGTTGCAGTGCACTGAGATTGGGGCACCTGGAGTGCAGAGCAGGGTATCAGGCAGATGATGGCATCCACCACAGGTGTGAGCAACTCTGTTAGTCTGCCAGTACGACTGTTTCGACTCTTGCAGTTGGCGGTTGGAGGTGGACCTGGCGGTGGTGGCGTGTGCCTCCTGCGGTGATGCGTCATCCGGGCCGGTCAGGACTTGATTTGATGTGTGAGCCCTGGTGTAACGCAGTTGAGTCCGGAGGCAGCGGACAGCAAAGGGCCACATACACATGGCGTCGATGACCCCAAGGCCATCATCTCAGAGGCCATCCAATATCTCAGGAGCCAGGGTCCCTGACTTGAGCTGCACAGAGGTAGTGGCCCCGGATGCACTGCGGCCGGCACAAGCACACCACCACGGGGCGGTGACTTGCGGTGCAGTGAGATGGGCCACGCGAGCTGAGCGGGTTCTCATCGATGTCCGAAGTGAATGTGGTGGAGGGTTGTGGGGCACAGTGGAAGGTGTCCTCCAGGGCATGATGCAGAGGGTAGAAGCCATCCGGAAGCAGCAAATTGAGGAGTGGAATGCTATTGCCTCGTTTTTGCCTCAAAGTCAGTATCACCATCATGATGGTGACGACAAACCCCAGTCCCTGGACTCAGTCGCCACCAAAGTTCAACCAGAAAGTGTCCCTGGATCTGGGGGAACAGACTTAGTGGCACCGGAGCTGAAAGGAGATGCAGTCTGCAAAGAGGCCTGTACAATGATATCAAGTCAGCCATAAATAAATCAAGACTGAGTTCAAAATGTGTGACCTACTCGACCGCAGTGTAGGCCCGAGGCAGCGTTCAGCAGGGGCCCACAGCCACGTGTCGTTGGCTTGCGATGCACAGAGTTAGTTGTCGGTAGTGTTCGATCACCTCCGAAGCGATGATCCTTTTTCCCTCCGGACTGAAATGCATCATCCTCTTACACCTCTCCTTGTGTGCAATGAAATGTACTCTGCCATTGAAAAATCAAGACTCAGTTCCAAATGTGTTACCTACTCCAGCGCGGTGTGGCCCGAGGGCAGTAGTCCGCATGGGCACACAGACACGTGTGGTTGGAATGCTATACACAGACTTGGTGTCACCACATTAAAGGGAGTATAGTGACATAAAAGCAGCCATAATTAATGTTCTCTGCCATAGTGTAATCAAGACTCAGTTCCAAATGTGTGACCTACTAGTCCGCTGTGTATGCCGGTGGAGTACATCAACGAGAAGGGAGTACTGCGGGCCTGTGTCGCGGAGGCCGTGATGGTCTGAGGAGGCTGCCAAGGTTGCAGCACTCGGACTTGGAGCTTGCGCCGGCACGTGGTGGGCCCTCTTCGACACACACCGGTGTCGGCAGGTGTGCATTGAGGCCTGGGTTCGCAGGGCGTGGCAGGACTGGTACGGGGACCAGCGGGCAGGGGTGCAGCAGGCGCATAGGATCACAGGCAACACCGCTTACGGCTACGGCGTCGGCCTCGTGGTGGGGTGAGGGGCGCCGCCCTGGCAGAGACGTTGGGCATTCCGAAAGAGAACCACGCCCAGAATTATGTGCTTTTTATTCATACCCCTACGCAGGCCTGGTGTATGCCAGGCCAGCCCACTCCGCTCACGCTTACAGGGGGGGACGTAACAAACTACATTTCCGGGAACTTCCCCACTGGCTGGGGTGACATGGTTGCGTCTACTGTCCACTACACTCCATACACCAGCGGTGTATGTCGACATGGATATGTGTGTGGTCTGCATACTGCAGTCTGGCCATCGTATCTATGCCACACTTGGCATTGTGTACATTCTCATTCATTGGTCACTTGCCTCCTTTGCACATGCCTGGTCCCCAACTCTTCCCACAATCTGCTATTGTGTGTCTGAGGTGCCATGCCGTTGATGGCTTATGTGCATGGCTGGCCCAGGTTGCCACAGTAAGTTGTGCTGTCATGTCTGGTGGGTGGGCATGTTGTTTGGCATGTTGTATGTGAGTTTGTGACGTGTGCATTCCCAGTGTTGTGAGTTGCATGATTGTGGAGTTGAGGTGCGTGGTGTGTTCATTTGGTACTTGCCAGCCTGGAAGCGCCGGTTAATGATGGACTGTCGGAAGATGTAGGACTCATGCACTCTGCATGGGTGGTTGGCATCGACATTGGTGGAGATTCCCAGGTGGTCCACTATTGCCTGCAGAGTGATGGAATGCGTGTGCTTTCGGTAGTGGATATTGTGTGCAGTGTTGCCAGGGGGGACAAGTAGGACATGTGTGCAGTCAATTGCCCCCTTACACATGAGGGAAGCCAGCTATGACGTAGCCACCTTGCTTGGTCTCCAGCTGTTCTTGCGCAGTGTGGGGGAAGGATAGGTAGTGTGGTACCAAGCTGATGATGGCATCCAAGACAGTTGTGGGGGGCTTGGATTGGGCTGGCTGTGAGACCCCTCTGACTCTGGCATTTGTTGGTTGGAAGTTTCCAGAGGCCAACAGGTGCAGCACAGCCAGCAGCTTTGTCTGTGGGGGGATGTTGGTTGTCCGCTGTGTTGGTACCGTCGGCCTGTGGGCAATGGTGGTCAGGATGCGCAGGATGGTTGTCCTTTTGAGCCTGTGGTGGGCAATGACATTCCCTGGTGTTGGGTGTGTGAGGTTGTTGCGTTTTCAGGAGGTCGCTGTCTTTGTCTGCGCTGCCTTAGTGTTGGTTCAGACAGGGGGTGGGGGGTGTCCGGGGGGGGGGGTCCTGGGGGTGGTGGCAGAGGGTGTTGCGGCCCTGTTGGTGCTCCGAGCTGCATGATCTGTGGCTCCATGGCATCTGTTGTTCTTCAGGTGTGGCTGTGGTCTGGGCTCCCTTTTCTGGTACCGGTTGTTGTCTGACTTTGCACCAGGTCAGAGTAGGTGTTAATTTTTCCTGCTGCTAACGCGCCATATCGCATGTTTTGAGATCTTATCGCCGATCTGGCTGGGCATTGAGAATGTTGCGGTGTGGTGTTGTCGCTGAATTTTCCTCGGGAATGCCTAATCTGCATCTCATTAGTGATTGTTGCCAGGGTCATCTGTGGCGATGTTTTTTGAGGATGCTATCACCGGAAAAGTGATGGAATGCGTGTGCTTTCGGTAGCGGATATTGTGTGCAGTGTTGCCAGGGGGCACAAGTAGGACAGGTGTGCAGTCAATTTCCCCCTGACACGTGAGGGAAGCCAGCTATGGCGTGGACACCTTGCTTGGTCTCCAGCTGTTCATGCGCAGTGTGGGGGAAGGATAGGTAGTGTGGTACCAAGCTGATGATGGCATCCAAGACAGTTGTGGGGGGCTTGGATTGGGCTGGCTGTGAGACTCCTCCGACTCTGGCATTTGTTGGTTGGATAGCCCCAGAGGCCACAGGTGCAGCACAGCCAGCAGCTTTGTCTGCAGAGGGATGTTTGTTGCCCGCTGTGTTGGTACCATCTGCTTGTGGGCAAGTGTGGTCAGGATGCGTAGGATGGTTGTCCTTTTGAGCCTGTGGTGGGCAATGATATTCCCTGGTGTTGGGTCTGTGAGGTTTGTGCGTTTTCAGGAGGTCGCTGTCTTTGTCTGTGCTGCCTCAGTGTTGGCCCGGGAGGGGGCGGGTGGGTCCGGGGGGGAAGTCCTGGGGGTGGTGGCGGAGAGTGTTGTGGCTCTGAGCTGCATGATCAGTGGATCCATGGCATCCGTTGTTCTTCAGGTGTGGCTGTGGTCTGGGCTCCCTTTTCTGATGCCGGTTGTAGTGCGACTTTGCACCAGGTCAGAGCAGGTGTTAATTTTCTGCTGCTAACACGCCTTATCGCCTGTTTTGTGATCTTATCGCAGATCAGGCTGGTCGTTGAGAATGTTGAGGTGTGGTGTTGTCGCAGATTTTTCCTCAGGAATGCCTACTCTGCATCTCATTAGCGATAGTTGCCGGGGACATCTGTGGCGATGTTTTTTGAGGATGCTATCTCCGGAAAACTGGTGATATCGCCTGTTTGCACCAGCTTGTGAATGGGGCGATAAATTTATCGCCAATTTGGCTGCGATAAAGTGCTGATAACTCGGCGATAGCTCCTTGAGAATATGCCCCCTTGAGCGTTAATGTGGGAATGTCCACGAATCTCACTTTGCTTACCCACCACAAGCACAAAAATAAAAACCTGATTAGAGAGGGAGTTCTTTTCTGACCACCTTTTCAGTTCCATAAAATCCAAAGTCAGGTTTACAGACCTGAAGCTCTCTGATTGGTTGGCCACACAGTGAAAATATGTCGCTGCTGTCTGAAAAATAGATTGAAAAGAGTCAAAAGGGGTGGGAGGGCTGGGGTAATGTCCCCTAACACCCAGACTCAGGTGAGAAGGTCTTAAAGAACAGAAGAAAAGCAGAAGAAAAGAGGAAAAGGCCTGCCAGATAAACAAAAATGTCTTAAACAATGTCTTTTAGAAAATGTGTTTTTTCAGGCACTTCGCAAAGCCAACAGAAGGATTCACGCTCACAGAGATGTCTGCTACGTTTATGAAAAGCAGCCACTTGTCAGAGAACCTGTTGCAATAGGCTCTGTTCCTGTGCTGGAACTCCCATTGGCAATAGGACCTGCTCTTTTGTTGGACCAACCAAAGGCAATAGGACCTGCTCCTTTGTTGGGCCAACAAAAGGCAATAGGACCTGCTCCTTTGTTGGGGCAACCAAAGGCAATAGGACCTGCTCCTTTGTTGGCCAACCAAAGGCAATAGCACCTGCTCTTTTGTTGAACCGACCAAAGGCAATAGGACCTGCTCCTTTGTTGGGACAACCAAAGACAATAGGGCCTTCTCCTTTGTTAGGACAACCAAAGGCAATAGGATCTGCTCCTTTGTTGGGCCAACCAAAGGCAATAGGGCTTGCTCTTTTGTTGGGCCAACCAAAGGCAATAGGACCTGCTCTTTTGTTGGGACAACCAAAGGCAGTAGGACCTGCTCTTTTGTTGAACCAACCGAAGGCAATAGGACCTGCTCCTTTGTTGGGCCAACCAAAGGCAATAGGACCTGCTCCTTTGTTGGGCCAACCAAAGGCTGTGTGCTGCAGGGATTTACAGTTAATGATGAGTTTAATGCAGGCTCTGTTCATAGGTCTTTGACTAAAGGCCATATGTTCTAGTGCTCAAGGACTGCTGCCAGTCCTATCCAGAAACAGAATGTGAAATCCAGAAAGCAATTCCATACAGAATATGATTTTGTTTAAACTTGAAAATTAAAAAAAAACTAAAGTTAACGTAGAGTTATGGTTGGCTTTACATATGAGAAAAAAATGTATGTTTAAAAAATACTGGAAAGTTCACTGAAAAAACACAGTTCAAAACAGTTATGTTATAAAACAAGACCTAAAAACAATTGAAATTCACTAGATATGGTTGTGTAATCTAACCATAACCTGAGCCCAGCATGCTCATGACCTCACATAATACATCAGTCATGACATGTTAGATGCTATCATTATTTGACATCACTAAGAAAGCCATTTCTTAGTTCCATTTGCAAGATTGTTATTTACCAGTCCAGTTTTTGCCAAGTGGTCATCAACAAACTAAAAAAACACAAAATATATATATATTTTTTTAAAGGTTTCTTGTGAGAATCACCTGCTTCTGTAAGAAGAGCTCTCTTTTTCTATCTTCTTCTTGTCTTTATATTATAAACATCTTCGAACTTTTTGCCCCAAACCCTCCTGCTATTCAAAACTGGATTTCTAATGAAGTTGGTATGTAATAGGTGAAGCACTAGGCTATACATATGCCAAGGTTTATATCCTACACCTCACCCGCACTGCGCAAAGCCACAATCTTTGTGCAGTGGGAGTGGGTCACCCACTCAGTCGGGTCCTAGCTCTGGGTAAAGGACAGGCATTGTGGCCAAACCCCACCGTGCATGCCGAAGGCCATGCACAGCGATTGGCGGCCATGGTGGGATGGTTGTTTGAACCATGTCCAGAAGAGGTTGGATACAAGGGTTTTGAATGCAGCATCTCATCATAAAAACAAAATTTGACTGACCTAGTGGCAGTAATGTTATGTTTTCCTTTGCACATAAAACATTGTATTATTTGCTTAACAAAATCTCAGGAAATCACCGGAAAAAAACACAGTTCAACTGAAGTTATGAAGCAAAACTGAAAACCCACAGATTGTCCAGTTATATGAGCAAACCGTAAGTTGAGCCCGCCAATGCAAATTGTAACTTGCACTCAAACTGCAAAACAGAGGGACTGCACACAGAGAGTCTGCATACCCACCATCATAGGCCAACGGTATACTACAACACAAAAGCCATCAGATGCCAACACACCCTCCATCATGTGCAACACACCCAAACCATATGTCCACTCAACCAACATCATTCTTCAACACAACCACTATAATACACCTAATTAACTTACATCGCATGCCAGCATGCCCACCATCATGCATTAAAACTGTCCCCATCATAACTCCACATAGTCAATATCATATGACAACTCAACAATCATCAGACAGAAAATTCATCATCATACACCAGCACACCCATCAACATACATTCACACAATCAAGAAGATATGCTACCACACCAATCATCATACATATCAACAGCCAAAATCATACACCATGATTATAACAAATATCCTAAATGCACGCCACCATCATCACAAAGAAACAGCTGTTGTTGTTTATACGTGTCTTGATATATGTGCAGGGATCTGTTATTGGCCTCCGGCCAGGCCCTGCACCCGACCCTCTGCATGCAACCAATGCCCTCTGTGCTTGGCCGTACACAGTAGGGGTTAATCTCAGGGCCTGGCCTCTGCCAGGACCTGAGACTAACCCTTCGACGGAGGCCAATCCCGCTGCACATGGCCACAGAGCCTAGCCTCTGGCCTGGCACTGTGACTAAACCTCTGTGGGTGAACAAACCCACTACGCACAGACTTGCGCAGCGGGGGGGAGCCGCTGGACAGACCCTATGCCCAGCTCTCCAAAGATGGCAACCCCCGGCATGCGGCCACCCCTGCTGCACACTGCCTCTGACCAGGCCATGCAGCCAACCCTCAGCATGCGGCCACCCCTGCTGTACACTGCCTCTGGTCAGGCCATGCAGCCAACCCTCAGCATGCGGCCACCCCTGCTGCACACTGCCTCTGGTCAGGCCATGCAGCCAACCCTCAGCATGCGGCCACCCCTGCTGTACACTGCCACTGGACAGACCCTATGCCCAGCCCTTCATAGACAGCAACCCCCAGCATGCGGCCACCACTGCTGCACACTGCCTCTGGCCAGACCATGCAGCCAATCCTCAGCATATGGCCACCCCTGGTGTACACTGCCTCTGGCCAGGCCCTGCAGCCAACCCTAAGCATGCGGCCACCCCTGCTGCACACTGCCTCTGGCCAGACCATGCAGCCAACCCTCAGCATGCGGCCACCCCTGCTGTACACTGCCTCTGGCCAGGCCATGCAGCCAACCCTCGGCATGCGGCCACCCCTGCTGTACACTGCCTCTGGCCAGGCCATGCAGCCAACCCTCAGCATGCGGCCACCCCTGCTGTACACTGCCTATGGCCAGGCCATGCAGCCAGTCCCCAGCATGCGGCCATCCCGCTGTACACTGCCTCTGGACAGACCCTATGCCCAGCCCTCCATAGACGACAACCCCCAGCATGCGGCCACCCCTGTTGCACACTGCCTCTGGCCAGCCATGCGCCAACCCTCAGCATGTGGCCACCCCAGCTGTACACTGCCTCTGGCCAGGCCCTGCAGCCAACCCTCAGCATGCGGCCACCCCTGCTGTACACTGCCTCTCTCCAGGCCATGCATCCAACCCTCAGCATGTGGCCACCCCTGCTGCACACTGCCTCTGGTAAGGCCATGCAGCCAACCCTCAGCATGCGGCCACCCCTGCTGTACACTGCCTCTGGACAGACCCTATGCCCAGCCCTTCATAGACAGCAACCCCCAGCATGTGGCCACCACTGCTGCACACTGCCTCTGGCCAGGCCATGCAGCAAACCCTCAGCATGCGGCCACCCCTGCTGTACACTGCCTCTGGCCAGGCCCTGCAGTCAACCCTCAGCATGCGGTCACCCCTGCTGTACACTGCCTCTGGCCAGGCCATGCAGCCAACCCTCAGCATGCAGCCACCCCTGCTGTACACTGCCTCTGGACAGACCCTATGCCCAGCCCTTCATAGACGGCAACCCCCAGCATGCGGCCACCACTGCTGCACACTGCCTCTGGCCAGGCCATGCAGTCAACCCTCAGCATGCGGCCACCCCTGCTGTACACTGCCTCTAGCCAGGCCCTGCAGCCAACCCTAAGCATGCGGCCACCCCTGCTGCACACTGCCACTAGCCAGACCCTGCAGCCAACCCCCAGAATGCGGCCACCCCTGCTGTACACTGCCTCTGGACAGACCCTACGCCCAGCCCTCCATAGACAGCAACCCCCAACATGCGGCATACCCTGCTGCACACTGCCTCTGGTCAGGCCATGCAGCAAACCATCAGCATGCGGCCACCCCTGCTGCGCACTGCTTCTGGCCAGGCCATGCAGCCAACCCTCAGCATGCGGCGACCCCTGCTGCCCACTTCCTCTGGCCAGACCCTGCAGCCAACCCCCAGAACGCGGCCACCCCTGCTGTACACTGCTTCTGGACAGACCCTATGCCCAGCCCTCCATAGACGGCAACCCCCAACATGCGGCCACCCCTGCTGCACACTGCCTCTGGCCAGGCCATGCAGCCAACCCCCAGCATGGGGCCACCCCTGCTGCACACTGCCTCTGGCCAGGCTCTGCAGTCAACCCTCAGTATGAGGCCACCCCTGCTGCACACTGCCTCTGCCAGGCCCTGCAGCTAACCCTCAGAATGCGGCCACCCCTGCTGCACACTGCCTCTGGCCAGGCCCTGCAGCCAACCCTCAGCATGCGACCACCCCTGCTGCACACTGCCTCAGGCCAGGCCCTGCAGCCAGCCCTCAGCATGCGGCCACCCCTGCTGCACACTGCCTCTGGCCCGGTCCTGCAGCCATCCCTCAGCATGCGGCCACCCCTGCTGCACACTGCCTCTGGCCAGACCCTGCAGCCAACCCTCAGCATGCGTCCACCCCTGCTGCACACTGCCTCTAACCAGGCATTGCAGCCAACCCCCAGCATGCGGCCATCCCTGCTGCACACTGCCTCTGGATAGGCCATGCAGCCAACCCCCAGCATGCGGTCACCCTGCTGCACACTGCCTCTGGCCAGGCCATGCAGCCAACCCCCAGCATGCGGCCACCCCTGCTGCACACTGCCTCTGGCCAGGCCCTGCAGCCAACCCTTAGTATGCGGCCACCCCTGCTACACACTGCCTCTGGCCAGGCCATGCAGCCAACCCCCAGCATGGGGCCACCCCTGCTGCACACTGCCTCTGGCCAGGCCCTGCAGTCAACCCTCAGCATGAGGCCACCCCTGCTGCACACTGCCTCTGCCAGGCCCTGCAGCTAACCCTCAGAATGCGGCCACCCCTGCTGCACACTGCCTCTGGCCAGGCCCTGCAGCCAACCCTCAGCATGCGGCCACCCCTGTTGCACACTGCCTCTGGCCAGGCCCTGCAGCCAACCCTCAGCATGCGACCACCCCTGCTGCACACTGCCTCAGGCCAGGCCCTGCAGCCAGCCCTCAGCATGCGGCCACCCCTGCTGCACACTGCCTCTGGCCAGGTCCTGCAGCCATACCTCAGCATGCGGCCACCCCTGCTGCACACTGCCTCTGGCCAGGCCCTGCAGCCAACCCTCAGCATGCGTCCACCCCTGCTGCACACTGCCTCTGACCAGGCATTGCAGCCAACCCCCAGCATGCGGCCATCCCTGCTGCACACTGCCTCTGGATAGGCCATGCAGCCAACCCCCAGCATGCGGTCACCCTGCTGCACACTGCCTCTGGCCAGGCCATGCAGCCAACCCCCAGCATACGGCCACCCCTGCTGCACACTGCCTCTGGCCAGGCCCTGCAGCCAACCCTTAGTATGCGGCCACCCCTGCTGCACACTGCCTCTGGCCAGGCCATGCATCCAACCCCCAGCATGGGGCCACCCCTGTTGCACACTGCCTCTGGCCTGGCCCTGCAGTCAACCCTCAGCATGAGGCCACCCCTGCTGCACACTGCCTCTGACCAGGCATTGCAGCTAACCCCCAGCATGCGGCCATCCCTGCTGCACACTGCCTCTGGATAGGCCATGCAGCCAACCCCCAGCATGCGGTTACCCTGCTGCACACTGCCTCTGGCCAGGCCATGCAGCCAACCCCCAGAATGCGGCCACCCCTGCTGCACACTGCCTCTGGCCAGGCCCTGCAGCCAACCCTTAGTATGCGGCCACCCCTGCTGCACACTGCCTCTGGCCAGGCCATGCAGCCAACCCTGAGCATGCGGCCACCCCTGCTGCACACTGCCTCTGGCCAGGCCCTGCAGCCAACCCTTAGCATGCTGCCACCCCTGCTGCACACTGCCTCTGGCCAGGCCATGCAGCCAACCCTGAGCATGTGGCCACCCCTGCTGTACACTGCCTCTGGCCAGGCCATGCAGCCAACTCTCTGCAGGCAGTCAACCCCTTGGCGCAATGCCAGCGCAATAGTTTGTGGCCACAGAGGCTGGTCTATGACCAGACCCTTCTATCTTTTTTTATATTTATTTTTGGATGCCCGGAACCTGCCTAGATCCTCGAATCCTGGGGGGATCCTTGGATCCCCTTTTCTTAGCCCCCACGTGATGGATCAGTGCAATGCCTTGACAAGGGCACAAGTTATAGTTACTCGAAATAACTATAACTGTTGATTTTCAGTGTTTCATCTTGTTTACAACTTTGGGCCAGATTCCGAAGCGGTTAGGAAAGCATTCCCACCTAGGGCCCAATTATGATGTGGTTAGGAAGGCCTTCTAACTGCATTTGCTCCTTCCGAATCAGATCGGGAACGTGTTTTCCTGACCAAGGGCCAGATTACGATGCGGTTAAGAAGGTAGGCTTCCATTGAAGTCAATGGGAGTCCAACCAAATCGTATCTGGAAGCATCCGGATGCATCGTACTCGGTCGGTCGGACTCTCCTGATCCGAGTGGGTCGGAATCCATTTCCAAACCGATTCGGTCGGGAAGCTTTTCCAACCCGCATCAGAATCGGGCCCTAAATGTTTAAACTGATACTTTCACCTAATTACAACATCACTTTAACTTTTGTCTTCAGTGAATTTCTAGGGTATTTATTAATATAAAGTATTATTTTATTACCATACGTAATGCCAACCCCCTGGTGTGCACAACCAGACCCTGCGTCCAACCCCACGTGGGTAGCCAACTCCTCAGCTGTACACGCCTTTCTGCTGTGACTGGTGTGGGGTTGGCTGCAGGCCCTGCATCCAACCTGCCTGCAACCAAACCCATGCTGCGCATCTCCTTTAGTGGTGCACAGAGTGGGGCTGGCTGCAGGGTCTGGCCTGTGTTGAGGCCATGTGTCCAACCCCCTGCGGATGGCCAAATCCCACTGTGCATGACCTTCGCCCGTGCACTGCACCGGTTAGCCCCAGGGCCAACCACCTGTACGCAGCCATCTCACCAGAGAAACTCAAGCCCCTACTTTTTTAGGTCTCGTGTCTAACGGTGCAGTGTGCAGCACTGCTCGCGCAATGAGAGACTTTTTGTAGGGGGTTTGGGAATGGAACTAGGAATCGCACACGCTCATGCGTGTGCTTTTTTTCCTTTTGGCCCACGCTATTGGCCATTGCGTGCGTCTTTTTATGAAAGACAGCACGCAATTGGCCAAAGGCGGGCGCATTGCTCCGCCCATGGACTATTGATGTCTATTACGTGCACTGCTGACATGTGTTTTCAATTATCGTGCCCAGAAACGGGCGCGATAATTGAAAACACATGTCTCGCTGTGGCACGCGTGCGCACCACTCACGGGCTTGTTTGTTTTTCAAAAGCGATCGCTTTCGCGATCGCTTTCACTGCCGCTTGTTTTTTTAAAGATGTGCAAACGTGACAGCGTAAACGTTTGGAAGTCAAGAATTTTAATACTGGTAAGATGTTGGTGGAAGGCTCAGGCGGGGTCCTGTCAGCCGGGTGTTTGAAGTCGGCGCACCGGACGGAAGGATGAGCCGGGGATCGCATTTGCCCGAGCTCAAGTCTGGAGCCTGGGGGCGGAGGAGGGACTTGGCAAGGAACTCGGTGTGGCTGCCTGTAGCGCTAACAAGCAGGCAGCACAGATATTGAATCCACTGCACAAATTATACTGCTGACCAGCGTGTTATTTATTCCCTGTGTGTGCACCATGTGTCCACAGACTGTCGCAGGAATGCCCGGTGTGCTCTCTGTGCCAACACATTTTCTAGTAGCGCTGTGTGTGTTTTTCATGCCCGCAGGCTATCTCAGTAATGCGCTGTCAGTACTTCTTGTGCAACGTTGTTGGGAGTTTCTTGTGCCAAAAGACTATCTGAGTGCTGGAAGGCGTTCCCCGGGGAGGCTGCAGAATACTTTCCTGACCACCCGGAGGCCCACCTTGCCCAGAGTTAGGCCGAGCAAGAGTGGGGAGGCCCTTCCTGGAAGGGTCTCGTATCTAGGATCGCACACGCTGCACGTACCCTGTTCGGATAGAGGGACACCAGACAGGAATTCTTTGCGAGACAATAGACTTTATCGTTAGTTGTCAGGGATCTTTATGATCCGGAAGGCAGGTGCAGAATTAGTGCCACAAGCGGCAGCGATCTCGTGATGAGGGGTAGGGGGTAGCGGGACAGTCTTTGAATCAGTGTCTCTGCGGAGTATCCGGCGCACAGCTCTCAATCCTCGAGCTGAGGGGATGTTGCTTCTCTTGGCAATCTCTGCCGATTCTCTTGGAGGAGCGGGCCGCGAGTCACTCAGCAGGCACCGGAGGTTCGTAGTTCGGGCAGCCACGACGGCGTCAGCAGGGCTCAGATGGTTCAGAGTTCAGGGAGCCACGACAGCGTCAGCAGGGCTCAGATGGTTCAGAGTTCGGGGAGCCGCGACAGCGTCAGCAGGGCTCAGATGGTTCAGAGTTCGGGGAGCCGCGACAGCGTCAGCAGGGCTCAGATGGTTCAGAGTTCGAGGAGCCGCGTCAGCAGGGCTCAGATGGTTCAGGGTTCTTCGGTTCGGGGAGCGATCGAGCTGCGACCAGGTCAGCAGGCTCTCGTCAGTCCAGGTCTTCTCTGCCGTCCCTTCAGCACCCCTTGTTATACTCCCCCTCCTCTTTGAAGTCCGGAGTCCTCGCGGAGAGGGGTCTGGTGCCTGGGGGCGGTGTGTCGGGGTTTCCTGTCGCTCTGCCCTTTGATCTGTTCAGATGGGTCCGGGAGGGACTCCAGACACCCAGCAGGCGAGGCGGCCGCTCACCGGGGGCCTGGTGGTCGATCGAAACCTCCCTCGGGGAAGAGACCAGAGGTGTGACAGGGTCGGCGCCTCTCGGTCTGGCTTGGGGGGTTCCTCTCTCCCTCGGCCGGGCATGCGTGTAGGGGATCTGGCCGGCCCTCGGGATGTTGGGCCACGGGTGCCGGAAGTCTGTGACATCGAGGTTCAGCGTGGTTGCAGGGTAGCTTGCTGGTCGGGAGGGCCCACGCCGCGAGGCCGGTCTCACACGTGCCCCCCCCAGCTGAAAGGCGGGGAGAACTACCCATCCACTTGGGGGTTCTCCTCGCTGAAGCGGAAGAATCGGGACAGGCCATCCGCGTTGGCGTGGTCCGTCCCGGGGCGATGTTCCACAGTGAAATCCATCCCTTGGAGGGAGATGGACCAGCGTAGCAACTTGGGGTTTTCTCCTCGCATCTGCATCAACCACCGCAGGGGTCGGTGATCTGTTTGTACTCGGAAGTGTGTTCCGAACAGGTAGGGCCGTAGCTTTTTGAGGGCCCAGACTACTGCGAAGGTCTCTCTTTCAATTGTGCTCCACCGCTGTTCTCGGGGCAGCAACCTTCGGCTGATGAAGGCTATGGGCTGATCTATGCCTTTGTCGTCGTACTGTGAGAGGACTGCCCCGATGCCGTGTTCCAAGGCGTCCGTCTGGACCACAAACTCCTGGGCGTAGTCAGGGGCTTTAAGCACCGGAGCCGTACACATAGCTGCTTTTAGGGCGTCGAACGCTTTCTGGCAGGGGGGGGTCCATTGTACTTTCTTGGGGAGTCTTTTGGAGGTTAGCTCTGTGAGGGGGCCTGCGATGCTGCCATAGTTCTTAATAAACCTCCGGTAGTAACCGGTGAGGCCCAGGAAGGCCCGGACTTCTGTTTGGGTTCGTGGGGGGTTCCCAGGACAAGATGGCGTTGATCTTTGGCTGGAGGGGGGCGACCTGTCCGCTTCCCACCTGGTGCCCCAGATAGGTTACGGAGCCGTGCCCAATTTGATATTTGCTGGCTTTGATGGTGAGGCCGGCCCGGCGCAGAGCCAGCAGGACTTGAAGGAGGTGCTGGAGGTGCTCGGTCCATTGGGAGCTGAATACTGCTATATCGTCGAGGTATGCTGCGCTGAACCCCTCTAGTCCGCTGAAAGGTGGCCGGGGCATTCTTCATTCCAAACGGCATCACCCTAAAGCGGTAGTGCCCATCCGGGGTGGAGAAGGCGGAGCGCTCCTTTGCTCCCTCGGTGAGGGCAATCTGCCAGTATCCACACGTTAGGTCGAAGGTGCTGAGGTAGCGAGCGGCCCGAGGCGGTCAATGAGCTCGTCTGCGCGGGGGATAGGGTGAGCGTCCGCTCGGGTGACCGCATTGAGTCCTCGGTAGTCCACACAGAATCTCAGCTCGGGGGCGACACCAGGGGCCGCCGCTTTCGGGACCAGGACTACCGGGCTGGCCCAGGGGGTGTCGGAGGGTTCAATCACCCCGAGAGCCAGCATCTTCGCTACCTCGGTCTGGATGCAGGTTCGGACCCGATCACGGACCCGGTAGGCCCGGTGTCTCACTGGCGGGCTGTCGCCGGTGTTCACATCGTGGACACACCAGTTGGTGACCCCAGGGATCAGGGAGAAGAGGTCTGCGAACTGCCTTAGTAGCTGGCGGCAGTCGTCGGACTGTGGGGCTGTGAGGGCGGTTGATAGTCTCACCCCCTCCACGGAACCATCGGTCTCTTTCGCCCCCAGGGGGTCTGGAAGGGGCTCGGTGTCTTCTTCGTCCCCATCGTCGGTGGCCAGGAGTAAACTCAACTCTGTCCTTACAAAGTGGGGTTTGAGGCGGTTCACGTGGAGAACCCGGAGGGGGTTCCGCGGGGACTGCACATCAACGAGATAGGTGACTTGGCTCTTCCGCTCGATCACCTTGAAGGGTCCAGTCCATTTATCCTGGAGGGCGCAGGGTTTCACCGGGGCCATGACCCAGACTTGTTGGCCCGGCTGAAACTCGACCAGCGTAGCATTCTGGTCATACCGGCGCTTCATCTCTTCTTGGCTAGCCTCGAGGTTCGCCCCTGCGAGTTCTCGGAATTTCCGGGTCTGGTTGCGGAGTGCCAAGATGTATCGGAACACATCCGGGGGGGTCCCCCGGGGAGTCGTTTCCCAACCCTCCTTGACCAGGCTCAGGGGTCCCCGGACGGGGTGTCCATATAGCAGTTCGAATGGGCTGAACCCCAGGGATTTTTGTGGAACCTCCCGGTAGGCGAACAGGAGGCAGGGGAGGAGGACGTCCCACCTCCGGCGTAGAGGTTCTTCGAGGCCCATGATCATTCCTTTCAGTGTCCTGTTAAAGCGCTCGACTAGGCCATTCCCTTGGGGGTGGTACGGGGTGGTGAACTTGTACGATACTCCGCACTGCTGCCAGAGGGACCTCATGTATCGGGAGATAAAGTTCGTACCCCGATCACTCACGACTTCGCGGGGGAACCCCACGCGGGAGAAGATCCCCATCAAGGCCCGGCCCACCACGGGGGCCGTCACTGTGCGGTGGGGGATGGCTTCGGGGTAGCGGGTGGCATGGTCCACCAGGACGAGGATGAACCGGTGGCCCTGGGCTGTCTTGGGGTCCAGCGGTCCCACGATGTCGATGCCTACCCGCTCAAAAGGAGTACTGACGACGGGGAAGGGTTGTAGTGGAGCCTTGCGCTTCCCCCCACTCTTTCCGCTGGCCTGGCACGTGAGGCAGGACTTGCAGTGGGCCTCCACATTCGCTCGCATCTTGGGCCAATAGAAGTGGGTGACGAGTCGCTGGTAGGTCTTATCTTGACCCAAGTGTCCGGCCAGAGGTACATCATGGGCCAGGCCCAGGAGGAGACTTCGGAAGCGCCGGGGTACCACCAGTACTCGGGCCGATCCCAATTCGGCCGACTTCTGTTCGCTGTACAGGAGGCCGTTTTCCCAGTATACCCAGTGGGTGCCGGTCCGGTCGCCTGCTGCTTGGGCCTCGGCCTGTTGTCGGGGTCCAATGAGGGAAGGGCAGGTGGATTGTTCTTGACAGAATTCTTCTCGGGAGGGACCTCCTTCGCTGCGCCACTGGGCCAATTCCGGCAGGTCCCCGAGCTCGGTCAGGGGTTCGGGGTCGGAAGGCACGGACCCCTCGTCGGGAACGGTCGCTTCGTCCAGCAGGGGGTCGTTGGCCTCGGGTGGCGCATCCGGGACCTCGGGGATGGTGGCGGTGCTCCGTGGCACTGCCTCCCGCCCCTCGGAGGAAGGCACTCTGAGAGTCATCGAGCGCGTGGTGGCGCATACCCATTTGGGTAGGCCCATCATCTCGAGATGGGCCCTTCGTTCCACTTGTCCCCACGGGGAATTCTCAAGGTCGTTGCCCAGAAGGCAGTCCACGGGCTGGGAGGTTCGGACCGCCACTTTTAACTTGCCAGTGACTCCCCCCCATTCGAAGGGAACCAGGGCCATCCGGCAGAGGCTCTCGGAATTGTCTGATGATATGACGGGACAAAAGGCGCCGGGCAGGATCTGGTCTTCGGAGACCAGGTGACAATGGACCGCCGTGACACTTGCCCCCGTGTCCCGGAGGCCCTCGACGCGGTGACCGTTGACCGTCACCTGCTGTCGGTACTTCTTCGTGTTGGCTGGTAGGGACGTTCCGGGGACCATCTCCCGGTCCCCTAGGGAGACCAAGGCCATGGCGGCAGGTTCCCATTCTTCGGAGTCTTCCATCTCTTCCCCCAGGGCTACGGAGGCCATTTGCCGAGCCGGCGGGGTGGTTGTGGCGGTTCGCTGGTACATGGGACATTGAGGGTCGCTAGCGTAGTGTCCGGTCTGTTGGCAGCGGAAACAGGTGATCCTCACTCGGGCCCCGGCCTCCCCGGTGGCCCAGTGCTGGCCGGAGGTGGAGCTGGAAAGGGCGGAGGTTGTCCTCTGGGGGGGCTGAGCGGGGATCCCCCCGGGAGTTCCCTTGGCCGGCCTTGATTCCCTCCGCCCCTCTGGCGGGGGGGTCCCTGACTGTGGCGACCGTAGTCTCCCACGGGACCCCGGGAGGCCCGGGTGTTTACCCACCGGTCGGCTTCGACGGACAGTTTTCGAAGGTCGTGAGTTTGCTGTCCAGGAGGTGCTGGCGCAGTTCTACAAAGCAATTAGCGGACAAGTGTTCCCATGCGATTAGGTCGAACAGCTCCTCAAAGGTGGAGACCTTGCTGCCCTTGATCCACCCGTCCAAGGCCCGGCTGTAAAAGTTCACGTACTCCAGCCAGGTGGTACCGGGTATCTTCTTGCAGTCTCTAAACCGTTGTCGGTACATTTCAGGGGTGAGCCCATATCTGGCTACTAGGGCCTCTTTCATGTGACTGTAGGAGTTCATCACCGTGGAGGGCAGGTCCAGCAGGGTATCTCTCCCCTCGCTCAGGAACCGGCCCCACAGCCCAGCCCCCCAGTCTTTCTGCGGGACTCGGTGGGAGGTCATGGCGACTTCGTAGGCTTTGAACCACTGCTGGATATCGTCGTTCTTATAGTATTCCTTCACCACATCTTTGGGGATGTGGACCTTTGGTTCCACGGTGGAGGAGAGGGGTTGGGTTTCCGAGGGTCTGGCCTCCGCATTCTTAGCCTTGAGCTCGATCTCTTTCAGGCCACGTTCGTGCTCCAGTTGGAGTTTTCTTTCTTCGTGTTCTCTTTGTCGTTTCTTTTCCTCAAGTTCTCCTTGTAGGCGTAACTGTTCTACCGCCAGCTTCTTTTCGGCCAGTTTTAGTTCTCCTTCGATTTTTAATTTTGCTAGTTCTAGTTCGTGGTTGCGACCTCTTTCTCGGTCCGCTAGTTCCTCTGGGGATAGGCCCCCCTCGGGGGCGCCGTTCCTCCCCGGGGTGCTTCGTGGTTCGTTAGGCAGCTCTCCTTCTGTTTGTGTCCGGGGAGTTCCCACCTCGACCCAGGTTTTTAATGCTCCCTGGAAGTCCTCTTTCGTGCTTAGTCCGGTGGTAGCGATTCCAAGGTCTTTGCAAAATTGTTTCAGTTCTCGGTGCGTATAAGATTCCAGCTGGTCCTCTCGGAATGTCGTGCTCGGGTTGGTGCCTGCGGCACCTAGGGAGGTTTCTCCTTCCATTTCTTCCTGGTAGTGCGTTAGCCGTCCACTGCACGATCTCTAGGTGTTGGCTCGGATCCCGTCGCCTGCCACCAAATGTTGGAAGGCGTTCCCCGGGGAGGCTGCAGAATACTTTCCTGACCACCCGGAGGCCCACCTTGCCCAGAGTTAGGCCGAGCAAGAGCGGGGAGGCCCTTCCTGGAAGGGTCTCGTATCTAGGATCGCACACGCTGCACGTACACTTTTCGGATAGAGGGTCACCAGACAGGAATTCTTTGCGAGACAATAGACTTTATCGTTAGTTGTCAGGGATCTTTATGATCCGGAAGGCAGGTGCAGAATTAGTGCCACAAGCGGCAGTGATCTCGTGATGAGGGGTAGGGGGTAGCGGGACAGTCTTTGAATCAGTGTCTCTGCGGAGTATCCGACGCACAGCTCTCAATCCTCGAGCTGAGGGGATGTTGCTTCTCTTGGCAATCTCTGCCGATTCTCTTGGAGGAGCGGGCCGCGAGTCACTCAGCAGGCACCGGAGGTTCGTAGTTCGGGGAGCCGCGACGGCGTCAGCAGGGCTCAGATGGTTCAGAGTTCGGGGAGCCGCGACAGCATCAGCAGGGCTCAGATGGTTCAGAGTTCGGGGAGCCGCGACAGCGTCAGCAGGGCTCAGATGGTTCAGAGATCGGGGAGCCGCGACAGCGTCAGCAGGGCTCAGATGGTTCAGAGTTCGGGGAGCTGCGACAGCGTCAGCAGGGCTCAGATGGTTCAGGGTTCTTTGGTTCGGGGAGCGATCGAGCCGCGACCAGGTCAGCAGGCTCTCGTCAGTCCAGGTCTTCTCTGCCTCCCGTCCCTTCAGCACCCCTTGTTATACTCCTCCTCCTCTTTGAAGTCCGGAGTCCTCGCGGAGAGGGGTCTGGTGCCTGGGGGCGGTGTGTCGGGGTTTCCTGTCGCTCGGCCCTTTGATCTGTTCAGGTGGGTCCGGGAGGGACTCCAGACACCCAGCAGGCGAGGCGGCCGCTCACAGGGGGCCTGGTGGTCGATCGAAACCTCCCTCGGGGAAGAGACCAGAGGTGTGACAGGGTCGGCGCCTCTCGGTCTGGCTTGGGGGGTTCCTCTCTCCCTCGGCCGGGCATGCGTGTAGGGGATCTGGCCGGCCCTCGGGATGTTGGGCCACGGGGGCCGGAAGTCTGTGACATCGAGGTTCGGCGTGGTTGCATGGTAGCTTGCTGGTCGGGAGGGCCCACGCCGCGAGGCCGGTCTCACACTGAGTTTTTAATACACGGTCTGAACTACCTGTAGCCCGTGTTTAACACACTATCCCAGTAATGCCTTCTGTGTGCTTGTTGTGCCCAAAGGCTGTTTCTGCAGTGCACTGTTTGTACTCCTTGTGGCCCGGTGTACACTGCACTGTATGTGGTGCAACTTTTGCTCCTCTGTTGTTTACACACTATCCCAGTAATGCACTATGTGTGGTGCATCTTATGCCCCGGTGTTCACTTACTATCCCAGTCAAGCACTGTCTGTGGTACTTGTGCCGAAAGGCTGTCCCTGTAATGCACTGTTTGTGCTTCATGTGTCCCGGATTTCACACACATTCCCATTAATGCGTTGCGAGTGCATCTTATCACCCGGTGTTCATGCACTATGCGCGTAATACACTGTCGGAGCTGCTTGTCCTCACTAACTCACTGTCTGTGCCTCTCGCGCCCCTGCCGCTCACTGATTGTCCCAGTAAGGCCCTTTCTGTGCTTCATGTGCCCTGCTGCCCTTGGAGTGCCCCAGGAGTGACCTTCGGATTTGGGTAACTCAGGTGCCCACAGCCCTCCTGAGTGGAGCACTTTGTTTGCTACTTGTTCTGGAAGGGACAGGTTATTTTGGAAATAGGCAGGGATGGGTGACGACTTGTGAGGACAAGAAGCTGACATTTTTATGGACGAAACCCTGACACAGCCACCTCTTCCGCATGGTAAGGCTTCTATGGGACCAAAGTATTAGGGGCTGGGGCAAGGTGGACGATGGTGGACTGTGAAGGACACATGCGAACACCTCCTCAAGGGCCTGTGATTTCCCCAGAATGGCACTGAAGAAAGACAAAGGACAAGTGAAATAACGTTGTCATAAACACATAATGCACAGGCACAAACCCATCAGAGGCCTAAAAGCACAGGGTTTAAGCCAATCAATGGACAAAAGACACGACGAACAACGCACACCGAAACACACTTATGCTTCTGGTACCCTGAGCCATATTCCGTTTTAGGCGGTGCTAAGAGAGGAAATGGGCGGGTGCAAACTGCCTCCCGAGGAGAGCCCTGGCACCTATTATTTTTACAAATTAACCACTGCCAGTTACATAGAAAAAAAATGCTTCTTTAAAAGTGTTCATTCCTTCTCACATACATCTAGAATATCAGTAGACCAACCGGCGGTGAGCTGACCACACCACATGTCGGAACCGCTGGCATCACATCCAGTTCCGTCGGACACACAACAACTACGCACACCAAATCAGCAGACCTATCCGCCTGCAGTCAATGCAACTATACTTTACTAGTGCGAGTAGTGCACTAAACAAGAGCTAGATAAAACCAAATTCTACTATAGGTTTATTTTCAGTGCGGAGGTCTCCCACCACCACAAATATGAAACAAGCATTTGCAATGCAATACGTCTCGCGTTACTGAAAGTTTGAGCTACTGCCGTTGCTAATAATAATGCAGAGCCAATAGCTCAAACTTCCAGTAATGCGAGACCTATTGCATTGCAAATGCTTGTTTCTAAATGTTTTTTTCCAATCCTGCAAGACTCTTGCGGGAGCCAATGTGGTCCCCCAGCACTCCAGGGGGACTCTTGCAGCAGCAGAGGGGCTTCATTGACTCCCACATGGAACCCCCCCCAATTCTGTTTTCTAAATTTGTCTTCAGGGGGAGTCCCTCTAGGACCTCTCCACCAAGGTCCAGGGAGTCTGGGTACACCTACCTGCCCCTTTATGCCATACTTCTTAAAAAAATTCTGGCTCCAACATTTCTCTTCATGTTGTGGCCAGCCAATCAGAGAGCGAAGTTCTACTGGACTTGCAGAAGCTTTGCCCTCCCGCGATAGTGAGTGAGCCAACAGGAAACAAGGCCCTTTCAGCCAATCAGACCTTTCTACTATTTGACATTGCATGATTACAGAACTCTTGCAGGGGCCTGCAAGCCCAACCATCCAGATATCCAAATATTTTGAACCTTGATTTCTCAAAAACTACTGAACGGAAATACACCAAATCACACTTTCTGGATGGAGATCCAGCTTTCAGACACCTTTGGTGCAATTCCATTCAGCCATTTGTGGTGTAGCGCTGTTCAGAAATAACCATGGAAATTGGATGGGAAATTTGCGTTTTAGGACCCTCCTTTTTTATCAGCCCCCTCTTGACGAATGACCCCAAACTTTCAAGGAAGCGGCTCTGGTGGATGAACTTTTTAAAAAAAAAGCTTTATGAAGATTTGTCACCACTGTGTAGTTATAGTTTGGACCTAGTTACCACAGGAAGAGCGCTTTTTATGTTTGCTAATAATTTTGGCACCATTTGACACATATATATCTATATATATATATATATATATATATATATATATATATATATATATATATATATATATATATATATATATATATATCCCCAAAGAAGCAAAAGCGTTTTTCCGTTTCCGGAGCCCAGGGCCCTACAGGGCGGCCTCGCTGCATGAGCACGGAGCAGCTCACAACACTACGCTTGGCAACACAAACAGAGGTGAGGCCCAATACCGTGAAATCACTTTATTCACAGAGTCTTTCAAAAGCGCCTGCTTTCTTTCGCCCAACGTTTCGGCTTACTTGCCTTGTTCACGGACTGAAATGCAAGCGCCCAGGTGCGCTTGGACGTGTTTTAAGAGGTGCATCACGTGACTGGAATTACAGGTACTTCTGTTCCCATAGTGCATTGTGAATTTGATTTAAATAAAGACTGGATGTTCCAAATTAATAAATGTTTACCTTGATGGTAAATGTACATTACACAAGCACTGCTGTTGAAGTGGAAATATGAGCACAACAGTCAGGTGAATCGAACCATCTTGCAAATGTTCTTGCCAAAAAAATAGGACTCTGGAAGGGCAGCTGCCCACGGCACGATCAGCCCCCTCTTGACGAATGACCCCAAACTTTCAAGGAAGCGGCTCTGGTGGATGAACTTTTTTAAAAAAAAGCTTTATGAAGATTTGTCACCACTGTGTAGTTATAGTTTCGACCTAGTTACCACAGGAAGGGCGCTTTTTATGTTTGCTAATAATTTTGGCACCATTGACACACATATATATATATATTTATATATATATATATATATATATATATATATATATATATATATATATATATATATATATATATATATATATATATATACATACATGTATGTACACAGTTAAAGTGAAGGTATAGTTACAAACTAAAACCAAAATGTCACTGAAATTCGCAAATCATAACGCGCACACTCATGACCTCACCCTTAATTATACACATACAAATATAAATGTTGTAAATCATCATACAGATGAAATTACATACCACAGTACCCTTACCACTTTGACAGGGATGACTGTGAATGTTTGATCATTATTTGGTTTGAATATGTATTGTGGTTTAATTGCGTTTCACTGTTAGGTTCTTTACTGTATTGTTATCAATATTAGGAGTTATGGTTTGAATGGTTGTTGTACGGATTGTGGATTCTGATCCTAACCATAACTACTGAATTCGGAGTGGTTTTTCAACTTGAGTTTGGTACCATAACTGCACTTTAACTGTGTGTTTTTAGGTGAATTTCGGAGGCTTTCGTTAACATGTTAAAGTGTTATAACAAAGACAGCCATGACGTCACTTTATCCTTTGTTTATTTTCAGTTAATTTCTTGTTTTTTTTAAATCATATTGCACATCTAAAAGTTCTCTTCACCCTACCCTCTTCGATTATGTGCACAAGCGGTTGGCTGTAGGATTAATGGCATGGCGGATACATATACCACAATATAATCACTTGTAATGTGCTAAATGCATTATACTTTCAGGGGCATTTAAACTTGTTTAAACAAAGAGGGTTTAGAATTGTTTCTGTTTCCTGGTGCTGTTATTTTAGACTTTGTGAGGTATCAATCATTAATTTGTAAGTTTCACTCAAAACGTCTTTATATTTGTTTAAATATATGTTATTATTTATTTATAAATGTACATTAATCAGCCAACACTTGTTTTGCCCGGTTAGATTGCTCCCTAACACGAGGACTTTTTCAAGTCTGTAACAGGCCCATTACAGACATTAAATTATATGTAATAAACATATACATTTTGTCTGGATATTGTAACATCGCGTGTTGTTGGTAAAAAGTCAAAGCGCCAGGATATCCTTTGGGTGGCAGTTTTTTTTGCGCTATATAAATACGCGATACAATACAATACAATACATTTTGTTAATAAAAAAACAATTTGGAACAAAGAACAAAGCGTAGAAATTGGGTGGATCAGAAAAACAGACAAAATAAAAAGGACAAGACGAAACAAAACCTAAGAAAGAACAGATTATTTTTAGGGAGCAACCATCTGTACTCATCTTGTTTTATGGAAGCACACGTGATACAATGGCTCAAGATAGGAAGTACCTCAGGTTATGCAAACCTTGTGAGGGAAATGGGTATGTGTGGGATGACGAAACGAGAAATGCGAGCATGCCTGTATTACTGAACTGACAGCATAAGTGCTAGGTGTAAAGCAGAGAAACTGACAGCATAAGTGCAAGGTCTACGACACAGATCGCAAGGTCCCCCCGCAACACGAAGACAGAGCAATGGGGGATGATCACTGTGTCTGTGTTAAGCTTAGACGCTTCTTTTTTTAAATTATTTTTAATTTGAGGATCCCCCTCGGGTCCTCAAATCCTGAGAGGATCTGCAAATCCTCAGAGTAGGGCTGTGCAAAGATCACCAGATCCAGACGCTGGATCTGTGAACCCTATGATTTAAAAAAAGAAAAAAAAGATTTTAAACTCTGAGGTAGGGGTCCTTTGTGGACCCCCACATTGGCCTGGTCTTCAGGGTATGCTCACCGTGCCCCGTAAGTGCCCTTTCAAAATATTTTACTGGGGTCACTGAGTCTCCAAGTCCTATACTGGAGGTTGCGATATTTCAGGACTGTGAATTCAACTCCGCCTCTTGGGATCCAACGTGGCCTATGGGAGAAAAAGATTCCTTGACCAAATGGATCCCAGTTAGGCCTGGGCCAAAATTCCGTTCCGTTCACGGAAATTGCGATAATTTGACATTTTCGCGTTCCGCGGAAAGCGCGAAAATGTCCAAATTTCCACATTCCGCAGCTTAGCGATAATTTGTTTCTTGCTCGCGCTGTAAAATAATACGTTCTCGCGTGCACGCGATCGCCTTACCTGAATCCCCGCGTTCGCCGACAAGTTTTCCCGATCCGGTCGCGTTCTCCACGAGATGTTGGATTGTTGGTAGCCATTTGCGCTGTCTCGCGACAGTTCGCACCCGCAGTAACGTCATGCATCGCGCGATCACGTCTTTCTTCTCGCGATCATGCACCGCGAGACAAGTGAAAACAAGATTGCCGCGCCCGCGAGCAACCGCATGGGTAAGTTGGCGAGCCGCGACCACGCAGAAAATACCGGGAAGAAAAGTTCTGCATCTTCGCGATATTTCCGCGTGTTTGCGGAGATTTTTAACATTTTTGCGATAATTTGCAAAAGTGAATTTCGCAAATTCCGCCCACCCCTAATCCCAGTGTTTTTTTAAACTTTGAATTTAAGGATATCCATGGATCTTTAATGGTCCAGACATACAGAGATGTTTATAAAATGTAGCCCAACCCCCACCCCTCTTTCAATGCTAATTTCTTCAAAACTAATGATCGAATTTACACCAAATCACAAAGATACTTCCTTGAGTAAAGTTCTAACTTCATCATAAATGTGGTGTAGTTCTGTTCAGCATTTTTTGTGTATCAAAAAGCAAAACTTCCCTTGGGAAATAAAATGGGAACTGGCACATTTGGGACCCCATCTGCTTTTCCTTGGCCCCTCGCTTGAAAAATCTGCAACAATCTGGCTTTTAACGACCCAGAGTGGATGAACTCTTTTTTTGGGGAAGTTCTGCGCTGAATCATTGAATGACACAAACGTCATTAAGAAAACAGAAAAATGTCCTTCCCATGGGTACTCAGACTCAACCATAACTACGGAGGCACTATTGCGGTCTCTCTACTATAGACAGTGGTGGTCACTGAAAAAAGGCATTTTTGGTTATAATTCTGACTCCATCTGATGGATCCACATTAAATTAGGTAAATGCAAATGAAAAAGGGAGCTGAAAAAAAGAAGTATTTTACCATTTTAACTCGAATAGAAAATATTTCTCGAGCCTACAGTAAAATCCGCCGAATGTGGACATCCGGCCACTGGTTGAAGGGGCATTTTGCTCCCATTGACCTCCTTGTGTCTATGGACACAATGTGATCCACGACCCTGACATTACGGATTGGCTAGCTGGAAAAGAAAATTACTCTTGTGGCTACTATGAGGAATGTGATCACAGTCACCACATCCTAAAAAAAAGCCATGTAAGGGGGCAAGGCAAAGCACAACATGACCCCAGGGAATTTTGGGGGGATGCTTAATAGGACGTTCGAGAAGTTGAAAAGAAAAAATGACATATCCATTTGCCGTAGTAGGTGGTCCAGTATTCTAGTTTACAGACTCATAACACTCAAAATAGTGATAGTGGTCAGTGACCTTGAAAAGTAGGCTGTGGATTTGATACTTGTCAGATGGCACCCAATGACCATCTGTTTGCAAAAAAGAACTTTAATGATTTAAATAGCCCTCTATGGGTTAGATGTCACATTGATTGTTTTCCATAATAAATTATTCTCATAGGAAATTCTGCATTTGTTTGTCCCCTTCACTTATCACTTTGATGTGCAGTCTTTTTTCTATGTCTGTGAAATTATTATAATTTAGAAGAAAGCTGTAATCTTTCACCGTGTTGGTCGAACTGCATGGGTGATGGCTGTTGTTTTTAAAGCCACGTTATTCTGTCGCTTGTGTGCGTGTTCTTCTTTTTGAATAAATATATAAGTATGAATACATATGAGTATGCAAAATGCCTTGCTAACTGTGATGTGGCCTGGTTCCATGTTCCAGCATGGAGCGTTGTGCTTGTGGGGTTCATACTGAGACAGTTGGCCGGAGTCTCCGATGGATGGGGTTTGATATTAAAGCCTCAGTTGTTGAACCCAACTATCCAGTGTTGGCAATGATTAGGTGTGGAGGAAGGATCAATCAACCCCAACATCGAGTGGCTGAAAGAAAGAACGGAACAGATTGGTAAAGCACTGCAAAAAGAAAACGAAGAAGAGCAGTGTCGCAAAAAAGTGGAAACCGCTCAACTTCAAAGCAGATGACAGAGGGCGCGGTGCGGTGCAATCCAAGTAAGATTCAGGGAGAGAGAGACATTGGAAGGGCAAGAGGAGGAAAAGCTCTGTCTGCTGAAACGCAGATTTCGCTTGCAGTGCACGCCAGGTGACGTGTTCATTCAGCTTGCATGAAAGTGAGCTCTACCGGCCGTAGAAAAAAGGCTGCGCGCTACTTTTTGCAGCTTAAGGAAAATCAAGCACAATCTCTCAATAAAAAAAGAACAAATGTTTGCGTAGCGACGTTGGTGGCCATTTTTTAGGCGATTTACGGAGAAAATGCCGTTTTCATCATGAAACTTCCTGTCTTCGTTGTGTTCACACGTGGAAAAGGTGTTAATTGACAGGATCTACAGTAGTTTGGAAATATAAGAGTAATATTAGTAACAGGCTTGCCAGCACGGTGACAAGCATACCTTTATGTACTTTGTTCTGTAATTTTATTCTTCTTGAATCTTTTTAAGAACTATAAGAAACAGAAAGACTATTTTGGAGGAGAAGACAGAAATTTGTTGGGGTGCAACTGATATTTAAAAAATAACTTAACTTTGATAAAAAATGTTTTAAAAGACTGCAAAATGTAGCTGCACCCTCTTTTTTTCTGACAACTCCTGGGGAGCCCTCTGTAAAATGGCAGAAATGGAAGAAGATATTTGAGAATTATGCAAGGTTTTGTGGTACAAATTTGAGTGCTCCACTGTTTAGGTGGCATGGGGCAGGAGGTGTTAGAGAATTCGCCTCAACTAAGCCCTGCGAGTCAAAGAGGGTTAAATGAATATGAAGTATGTAATAAGTAATGAGATGTGCATTATCTGCCTAAAGTGAGTACCATCATGGAACGATATTATTTTGGTTTAATAGAGCAAGGTAAAGAAGAAACAGTTGAAGAGTTTGTGACTGTTCTCAGGAAGTTAGCGTCAAGTTGCAATATTTGGCGAACTAGTGAAAGAGAGAATACTTGATCAGTTTGTGTTAAAATGCTACAGTGACAAGATAAGAGAGGAACTTTGGCTAAAAGACGAACCACCTTTGAATGAAGTGATGGTTATTGCAAAACGAGTTGAGCACATGTTGAAATGTGTGAGTGAATTGAGCTAGGTGGGGAAACCAACTATTTCTGCAGAAAAAGTAGAAGAGGTTGTGTGTCATGCAGTACACAAGTCTGACACGGTTAAATAAAAGTGTGGGGAGGAAGAGAAAAGAAACAAGAGTGGGGAAGAAGAAAAAAAATGTTATGGTCTTTCAAGGAATTTGTTATCGCTGCGGAAAAGTTGGTCACAAAGCAAATGCAAGTTTTTGTCCTGCTCTCAGAGTGGTTTGTAACTATTGTAGAAAAAGGGGTCACTTTTCAAAGAACTGCCGTTTTCACAACAAAAGGGATGGCAGGAATGAAGTAAAAGAAGTCAGTTTTCAGGTGAATGAGTGTGGTGTGGAACATCCTTCAGAGTGGGTCAAGGTAGGAGATGTAAAGATAAAAATGTAATTCGACTCTTCCTCTCACCTCACATTTATTTCGAAAGAAGTCTTTGAGAGAAATTTTATAAGCAAAGTAAAATTACTGAAATCTGATGTAAGGCCAACAGGTTATGGTGGAACTCCCATAAGAGTGTTATGATATTTTCAGACTTGTATGGAGTACAAAGGGAGATTTACTGATGCTAAGATTTACGTGTCAGAGAAGGGAGATAATTTACTGAGTTGGACACACCAGGCACGCCTTGGTTTTGTCCTCAATCCCAATGGTAATCCTCCTGTGCAGGTGCAGACTAAAGAGAATGTTGAGAACAGATTTGTGAAGAAGTTTGAAGAATTGTTCAAGAATACATTGGGACATTTGAATGGCTATAGTCGCAGGATTAAACTGAAGCTGGGTGATAAGCCAATTGCAACAAAGGTGAGGAGGATTCCATCGAGTGTGCAAGAGTCTGTACAAAAAGAAATTAACAGATTACTTGATTCTGGTGTGATTGAGCCTGTGGTTGGCTCCCATAGTGGTAGCGAGAGTCGCTTATGTGTGGATCTACGTGCCTTCAATAAGGAAGTTGTCATGGACAAATTCCCACTACCAAATATGGACGAGATGGAGTCGACACTGGATGGTGCATGTTATTTCAGTACTCTAGACTTAGCTTCAGCAAATCACCAGGTGCCCCTAGATAAGAGTTCACAGGAGCTGACCGCATTCATTACTCCTATGGGAGCATTTTAGTTTTTAAGGATGCCCTTTGGATTGGTTTCAGCGGCCTCCGTGTTTCAGAGGAATATGAGTGATGTGGTCAAGGGAATCTCGGGTGTCAGGTGTTATCAGGATGATCTATTGATTTATGGTGAGAGCATTGAAGAACATGATTGGAGAGTAGTAAAGGTGTTAGAGAGACTACTTAAAGCTGGTTTGACTCTATGTCTTGACAAATATAGATTTGGGGTGACTGAGGTAGATTATCTCGGTCACCACATATCCGGGAGTCGTGTCAAACCGAAGAAAGAGTAGGTTGACACAATTGCCAATCTAAAGGAACCGTGTTCGAAGGAAGAGCTTGCCTCGTTCTTGGGGATGACTGAGTTTTCCAGCAAGTTCAAAAGAAATTTTGCAGATAAAACTTGCCATCTCAGAAGCTTGTTATGTAAAAAAACTGAGTTTCTGTAGGATGAGGTGTGCAAGGAGGAATTAACAAAAGTAAAGATGGATCTCAAGAGTGCTCCTGATTTGCAGGCATTCAAACCATGTGATTTGACATACATCATAACAGATGCGAGAAAGAAGGAACTAAAAGCCTTGCTGATCCAGAAGAGGGATGCTCAAGAGCGTTTGGTCGCATGTGCTCCAAGATGTCTAATAGGTGCTGAGGTGAACTACTCAGTCATTAAGAAAGAGGCGCTTGCCATCTTCTGGGCATTGAATACATTCAAGACATTTGTCTAGGGTACCCCCTTCATTGTCAGGTCTGATCACAAGCCCCTAAAGAGATTTTTGAGAAAAAGGGTTTGGACTCAATCCCTTCTAGGATCAGGAGATGTGTTATCGCTCTACAGGAATTTGATTTTGTCATGGAATATATTCCTTAAGGTACAAATGTTTCGGCTGATTGTCTCTCACGTTTGTTTGACAGTGTGGAATGTGAAGATGTAAAGGGAGATGATGATCTGGTGGACGATTTTGATGTGAAAGTGTGTGAAATCACTTTAAGAGCTATTAAAGAGGATGAATGGAAGTAAGAAATAAAGAAGGATCCTGAAATCTTGAGAGTGATGTAAATGATTTTACAAGATAAAGGGAACAACTTGAGAAACCTTGGTCGTTGGTGTGTGATGAGTTAGCCATTAACAACGACATTCTAACTAGAGGGGTGATGTTAGTTCTTACGGAGAGTCTGAGGAACAACATTGTTAAACTGCTCACGAAGGACACATGGGTATTTGTAAAACCAAAGAACATATTAGACAAGATTTTTGGTGGCCAGATTTGGATCTCATGGTGGAACAGGTGGTGCGTGATTGTGTCCCCTGTTCTTTGAGCAACAAGATTCTCAAGCCCAGACAATCTCCCATGGTTTGTAGGAAGTTACCCATGTGTCCTTGGGATGAAGTAGCCATTAATATTGTTGGTCCTCTTCATGGTGAACATCAGAATCTGTATTTAATAGTTCTGCTTGATTTGTACTCACGTTGGATTGAAGTGAGTTCTGTGCGTGACATCACAACACAGTCTGTAATTAAGTTTCTGGATGCAATTTTCAAGCGAGAAAGCTTTCCAGGTTCATTGTTATCTGGCAATGGTCCGCAATTTTGTTCATGTGAAATGGAGGAATATTTGGTAAAGTGTGGAATTAAACACAAAAAGACCTCTCTTTGACATCCCAAGACTAATGATGCCCTTGAAAGATTGAACAAAACCTTGAAGGAAAGTATACAACTGGCAAGGGTCAACGCTTTGATTAGGAGTGATGTGTTGCAAAATTGGATTTCAGCTTTCAGGTTTACACTACACTCCTCAACTGGCAAGAACCCTTTTGAGTTATTCAAAGGTAGATCTGCCAATACCATCATCTGTCTGGGCTGGATGATTCTGGACAAAGGACTTAAGGACAATTACATTGGTCAGTGGAAGGAAAAAGAATTGGCCTTGCAAATGAAAAGGAAGATTTGTTTTGACTCTCATAAATCGGCTAAGATAGCTGAATTCAAAGTTGGAGACAAAGCTAAAATTAAAGCGACTGGGCTGTCTAAACTGGTGTAAGTTCACTGGTGAAACGTCTGTGGTGAAATTGTTCATGAATACTGTGAAAACTGATCCAGCGCAAGGGGAAAATTTACATATTCTCCCTATGTCACAGATTCGCAATCACAACAACTCATCCATACACTCACTCATTGGTGGGGCCCATAACACCAACACGCACTCATCTCACCCGAATCTGTACACAGGAGAAAAGGCGCTGGACATGTGGGTACCTTATTACCTATCAGGATTAAATTTCTTTACATTATATACATGTGCACCTATAGAATCCTGACTTTAACATCAAGGCACTCCACCACTTGGTCAATGGACCAATTAGTTGGACTGGTTGATGGTGAATTAGAACCAGCTAAAACACAATTAAAGCCTAAGGAAACATTTAATTTTTTTCTGTAACCAATTAAAGAACCACAAACTCTTCTCTTATTAATTCAAAATTTGTTTATCTAATAATAATTTTCTCTGCATTAGCATTTATGTACTACAGGTCATAGTATAAATTCGGCTATTTAAAGAGAAATCGAACATCTAGTAAATAAGCATGGATTTAGAAGGCGCATTTAATAATTACCAAATGTCAAACGTTGGCGACCCTCTGAGCAAACAAAGAATTATCCGCATTCTCTGGTACAATCTCCGGGATAAATGACCGACCCACAGCAAAGATGAAACCTTCAGACAAAATAACTTCCCGAAAATCAAAGAAACCCAAGGCAAACCATGGAAATCTTCACCAGCTCAATGCAGACCCAACGTCATGAAAGATCCACCCAATGAACCACCCCCCTTTGGTGGATGAGGGCATTTTAGACCCTTTTACCCTCTTACTTAATTTTAACACGCAACATTTTAAGGGTAGAGAAATGTTCTGATTGGACAGTCCGGGGTCATCTTGTAATTTAAAAAAAAGTTTCCCAGGGTAAACTGGTTCTCCATGAGACTTGGCATAGCAAAGCGCACATTTTTATATTATTCATTCGGCTCCCAGGCGAAAGTTTCGAATGTAACGTTTGGAGGAAGAGAAAACAGTTCAATACAGGTTCTGCATTGTCCCCTTTGCTGTTCACACCGTCCATCAATTGGCAGGCCACCACGCTCATATCCTTGACAAGGAACACGGTATCACAGAGCTGAGGTCACCTGGAGATCTCCAGAGCCATCCGATTCTGCGCAGAAGTCATCGCGCTCACATGACGGCGGCTTGGTAGGGACTCCATCTTAGATACTGCGGCCTAGTAGGCCCTTATGCCAACTTAAGCAAAAACAGACATAACAATAATTAAAATATAGAAATGGAGATTCTAATGTTTAAACCTACACTAATCCCAACGTATATTAGTATTCACCTAGCTTGTAGCAACATTTAAAGCAATAATACTCACCATTCTGTAGTACTGAAAGCACAAACCATCACAAAAGCAACATAAATCATGCCATTTTCTATTTCACCACAAATCTAAAGTTATTTTGCGTACCATAGTTACTTAATTAATTGTTCTGCCATGCAATTAGCATTTTAGTCCCACGTGTATCTCGTGTTTATCACGGTGTAAAAGTTGATTAGTAATATTTCACTTCAAACCAATTAGTACGAGTTAGATTTAGAATGATTACGTAATTAATTTCATGCAACTTCGAGGAGGAATACAACATTTTGTTTTACCTGCTCCATCCAAACCAACGATGGTGGCATCTGGAATCACAGCAGTGCAGTTCATGTAAGGTCAAGAAGTGATGGTGTATGTGAGGAAAAAGATTCTGCTGGTTCTTCTCCTTCAAAGGAGTGTTTGGAACCCACACGCAAAAGCGTTAGAACTTGCAAAATTCCAGACTATCTCAAAGATTTCGCGAACAGTTAGTATTTCTTCTATGATAAGTTGTAATTACAGCGTTCTTCTAGGTTCCTCTTCCAGTATTAATGTTATCTTTGTCTTATAAGGGAGGATAGGTTTTGGGATTCTTAGTGATATGTTCTTACTTTGGGATTCTTTCAGAATTGTTCTTCAAATGTAGAAAGAAAGATGTGTGTTGTTTCTACTGTAATTTGATTTCAAATGCAATGAGGAAGAAGTGTGATGGGCCTGGGTCCATGTTCCAGCATGGAGCGTCGTGCTTGTGGGGTTCTTACCGAGACAGTGGGCCGGAGTCTCCGATGGATGGGGTTTGATATTAAAGCCTCGGTTGCTGAACCCAACTATCCAGTGTTCTTGCTTCATTACACTAATGTTTTTAGAATATCAGTATCTCAGTGCCTTTCTGAAGTAAGATTAAGTGACATTACGTGTTCCCGCAAAGGTTAAACGGTGTTGCGGTTTCATTTACAGTCACCCCAGGGCCATCTCAAGGATTTTGGGAGCCCTCGTCCAAAGCTGTTTTGGGGGCCTGTTCACAACAACTTTCAATTTCTGATCCATTTTCAGCTAAATCATGTCCATTGATCACACCTTAAAAGTTACATGATAATTAAAGAAATACAAATGATAGGCAAATGCATATTTAAAATCAGCACCCGCACTCCTTATCATCCTGTTCTCGAGGTGCTCTTGGACTGCCTTGATCCACATGCAACACACAGATTGGCGCAGATGTGGACCATGGGGCAGCCCTGTGTGAGGCCGTAGTATACTTGCCAACATTCTATGACCATAAGAGGTAGATGCAGTTATTACAGATTGACTATTTAAATAAATGAATGAAGAGGCCTGTCCTGACCAAACAACAAAGGGCCTCCTTGAAAGATGGGGCCCTGGGCCAGAGCCCACTTTGCCCATGCCTTAAAATGACTCTGACTGTCACTAGTGTGAGCACGGCACTGTACATTCTGCAAACGTACCATGCACACTCTTTCTCCATGAAGCAGCCCTCAGATCATGTATGACCTTCTGAGAGCCCTTTGGCGCCTCAGAAAAGCTTCTCCAGATACCATCACTCATTAACCGCATGCAAGGCGCTTTACTTGCAGCCACACTGTAGACTCCTCTAACTATCTGCTAGTTGTTTGCTGCAGTAGCAGAGAATGACAACACACAACAAGGAAAGAAGTAAAGAAAGTATTTTATGATATAATTCTCAATGATTGGTAAATGTCCCTTACTCCTACATCCTGTTCGCTGTGTTCAGATGACACCAAGGTTAGTTTTCAGGAACCTGAAAATACAGTGTGATCCTCACATGCTCACCAAAAAACCTCATAACCAGATCACAAAGGCTTCGAAATCAATGGCCAGAGCGACCCTGAACTTGCAGAAAAATGGCCACTTCAATTTAGCACCAATAGTCCAGGCTCAACTGGTCCCTGATTCGTACAAAGATTGTCTCCAGATCAAATCCTCAGCAAGAACCTTTATTCAGCCACCAGTCACCCAATTAACATCACCCTACACATTTCAGAAACAAAGCAAAGATCCCTGATCCCTACAAGGATCGGCTCCAGATCACATCCTCAGCAAGAACCTTTATTCAGCCACCAGTCACCCAATTAACATCACCCTACACCTTTCAGAAACAAAGCAAAGATCCCTGATCCCTACAAGGATCGGCTCCAGATCACATCCGCTACAGGGACCTCATTTAACCACCAATCCCACATTAACATCACCCCTTCACATGACAGAAGCACAGAGGTTGATCAGTAGGAGTGTGGGGTCCAGAGTAGGATGCTGTGGACTCTACTCTACCAAACCAACCACTGATGGAAGAAAACCACCAAACACAACAATTCACACCTTCATTTGTGTGAAGAACTGCATCTAGGTCAGCGACCAAAGACGAGCCCTGCTGTGCGGATGCTAGACGCACAGTTCTTTCCCTTAACAAGGCAGGAGGTACCACCTCTGCTCTTCTCAGCGACCTTCCCTCCTCCATCCTCGATGTGTCTCTAACCTGCAAGCATCGTCTCAATGTTCCGGTGCCACCATGTTAACAGCAGTGCACACTCCTTGACACTCACCACTCTTCACAATGGTATTGTTGTTCTCTCACCGTTCCCACCCCCCTTGTGCAAGAGGACTTACCTAAACGGACAGCACGGCTCCCTCTGCTTGGTTCTCTTCCTCCCACACACTGTTCAAGGGAATGTTGTGCAGACAGTTGTCAGCAAGCTGCCTCCTGGATGATATCTGAATCCCAGGACCAACCGGCAACTCTGGGTGCAGCGCTCCTGAACCGTTTATGGTGGCTGTGCGTGTGCTAGACAGGTCCCGGAGAACCACAGCAAAACTAGGGACATTTTATTTTCCCCTTGAGCCCACCACACAATGTGTGCGTCTCTAACACAACATGCATTTTGTCCTCAAAGTGAGCCTCGGATTTTTCTTGGGGTCATTTTCAAGATATCAAGTGGTTCCCCACTTCCCTCTGCATTTGGGGGATCTGGTTGGCTATTGTAAACCTTTCTGCTTTTGACATCTAGACTATGAAGAAGAAGGTAGTGTTTACATAATAGAGAACATTTCCCTTCCATTGGCAAAGAGATATGATTCGAAAACATGTACCAATGTCTTTAAAGGAGAGCTGGCTCACCACTTTCGTTGAGAAATCGAGAGGTTTGGGAATGCAGACATTCTAAATGCACAAATAAGGTATGTGGCTGTGACATGAGAGCAAATGCAGCATTCCACAGGGGACTGTAATGAAGATAAAATTGCAAATTATACATAAACACATTTCCAAGGAATACATTAAATGCCAGCTTGCAGAAATCAAGAGTTTCAAAACACACCTTACAAGGCCACTGTCCTTGAGAACATCATAGCTTCAATTTTGAGAAAACGAATGTGCCTTTTAGATGGGATTCTTCATAGATGGCACCTCTGGACTGCAGAAACTATTGGTTTCCAGAAAGGGGCTGGTGATTGACAAATAGCAGCCAAGGGAAGGGCCTTGAAGACAGACTCTGCCTCAGAGAAAGCTCAAATGTTGACAGATACCAAGGGTGTGGCGAGGCGCGACTTCCTGAAGAAAGCTTACCGGAGAACACTGGAGAAGATTTCCTAGCAGGATCAGGTCGGAAACAATGATGGTCCCCAAGGAAGAGGGGGGACCTCAGTTGTGCCATTAGGGATAGTGCAGAAGATGAGAGCGAGCCACTCGTCTCCCCACAAGTAACTGAGGGGTATGGGTGCAGCCAAGGGGTTCCTAAAACATCAACACCTGGGTCTGCAGAAATCTTCCCCGGGCGTGAGGAAGGGTCAACAGACAGGGGTACAACTGCAGGTGGAAGGTAACGTACCTGCCGGGCCTGCTCACGGCACTTTACCCCCCTGACGAAAAGAGAGGAGGCTTTTAATGTTCTGAAGGAAAGTGTGGAGTCCAGAAGGGCATGCCAGGAAAGGATGAGATGCAGGACATGTGGCCAGGGCAGGGGCTTAGGACGCAGTAAAGGCACTGTGCAAAAAAAACCTAAACATGAGAGGTGACGAGAGTGATGGTTACCTTGAGGGGGTCACGGTGCACCAGCTGTCCCTCCAGACACGCAATGATGATTCTATGACATAATATAGAGGTCAAAAATAATGTAATACAAAATAAATTCAGAACTATAGCAAGGACAAAAACATTGACTTTACATGTTTACTATTTGAAGTACAAAAATATGGACTATACAAATATAGTGGACAAGCATTTCAACATTACATAGGTGTGTATGTATATTTTAAATTATGTAACATTATGATAACTAAAAATAACTTTAAAAAATGACTTTAGAAATATACATATAAAATAAAGAAAATGTAATGATACATTTATCAACTTACAAATAATTGGAAAGAATTACTTTTAAATAAATCCAACCAAAAAGAATATATTAAAAATAATATATAACATACAATTATTAAACAAAATATGATTATAATGATATACCAGTAATTTACAGTATATAAAAACACAATGTAAATGTATACACATAAATTTTAAAAAATAAAGTATGCAGTATAATTATTAAATCATTACAATTAAATATAAAACATGATTTACTAAAACCAATATTTTTCCAAAATAGAACACAAGCAAAAACAAAATGTAAAATAAATAAATAAATTTAAAATAAATATAGTTTAAATTGAATTGCAAAGGATATATCTAAAAATAATTGAACAAGTGCAAAAGAGGTACCAAAAATACAAATGAAAAATAATGTGAAAATATACACAAATGCTCTTTTTAATAAAATTTAACAAACACTAAAAATCGACACAACTTCAATAGATCTTGAAAAAACATTTGCAATTTAAACGCCAATCTAAAGCATTTGAAAAATAAATATGAAAAAGAAACACACTATTATAACTTTATTCAAACAAACATTATGAAAAAGCTTTTACACAAAACAAAGTCAGGTTTAATATTCCCACTGCAACAGTAGGGAAAATGTGGGACTCTAGAGGGGTCAGATTTACTAGGGAAGTGTTAGTCTTGTGAAGGGTTACATTTACTATTTCCACTCCAAACTGTACACCAGCAGCTAAAGTGGCAGCCTTTGGTGGGGTTTTATTTGCAATTCCCATCAGTGCAAACATTGTATAGGACTTTTAGAAAAATCAAATGTATAATTACCAAGCGTTGTTTTGTGTAAGCACCAGTGGTAATATATTTCAACATTAAAGGTTCTCTTTTATATAAAGTGGAATACGCTAGGTTTGAGATTATACACGCCTTGTCTGTTGCTGGGCAGTTCTTACAAATATGTAATAGTAGCAATATGACTAGTTGACCTATCACAATAACAATCATTCCTCAATTCACCATGTTCGTTCTCAAACCAAAAGTGTGTGTCCATATGTTCATCATACATTCACTTTTACTGATAAGGTTCACTTCCATTGGCCTATACTCAACTTTCCTCAAATGTTTGGTTCCCTTGGCACAATAATCTACACTTATATTTGTGGCACTCACTATCTCTAAGCGTGGTCCTTGTAACATTAAATCTCTCCTGTGCCTTGATGCGAGTTGGGTGTGTTGCTATCTGGTCATCTAACACTTCATCAATATCCTGGAAGGCACATATTGACAGTGACATTTTTAGATTGTCAGCAGAGGCCTCTGTTGTCTCGCCTACAGTGTCCATGGTATAAATGATATCCCTCCATTGTGCTACGCATTGTAGTGCCAAAATGTTTTTCCGTTTGCTTTTTAGCTTCCATGTAAACATTCCAGTCCTCCTAGGGGCATATCAGCAACACGCTGCGATAATTATCGCTTAGCGCTGTTAGCGTAAGGATAATTATCGCCGGCTAGCGTGGATTTTTATCGCTGAGATAGCGTGCTATTAGCAACGCTTATCTCCTCAGCGATAAAAATTCTCACGCTAACTGCCTAACGTGAGATTATCGCTGGAAACCCAGCGATAATCTCACACAATGTGGCGTTAGCTTGTTGATACTGACTCACAAACTTAGCCATGATATCCACCTTCCATAGGATATCATGGCTAAGTCAGTCTTGAAGCAGGTGTAAGGAAAGTAGCGATAACAGGGGTTATCGCTGCTTTTCCTGACGCTATGCTTCATAGCGTGGGGCTTGATGATAGGAGAAATGTCGCTTAGCGACATTTCTCCTGTCATGTTAGGTCAGGAACGCCCACTGTGCATCTCATTAGAGATGCAAAGCTGGGCGTTAGAAATCCCCACGCTAAAGCAAGGTTTCACGTGTTAGCGTGGCCTTGCTAATTAGACGATAAAATTATCGCCGCTTTTCGGACGAAAACGGCTGCAAAAGCGGCGATAATTTTTTATCGCCCGCTTGTAAATATGCCCCCTAATCTTTTCCAAGAGATGTAATGTTGTCAATCTCCTTCCTTCCACACCAACAGCATTGCTTGATTTATGCCAGCACTAAGGGCCTGGTCTAGAGTCAGCGGATGAGCTACCCCATCATAAATGTGACGGATCTCCATCCTCTGTATCATAAGTGCATTATATCCTATCGCACTTGTAATTCGCTGGACGGGATATTCGGTACGTGTGTGATGGATATCCCATCCACCGAACTCTAAATCAGACCCTACTCTCTCTACCCTCTTGTGCTTCTAAATGCATCTGAGGTGTGGTATTTGGCAACCTTGCAGAGTATCCCTGTCAACCTTCCTTGCTAGTGGTGTGGTTCATCCTATTCAACAGCGCAGCTCTTCCCTCTGAGTCCAGATCCACAGATTGTAAGGCTGACAATATAAGCTGGAACCTCACCCCATAAACTCATATGGGAACGTGCAATGGGACATTACACTAGATGGTGTGCGAAGTAGTATAAAGTTGTAAAGATCATTTCACAAGGATAAACTGGGACATCTATGCATTGCTGCATATGAAAAGAACACCTGGTACTGAATGGTGCAAATCCCCCACTTGTCACTCTCTCTAAACACTCTGCCCCAAAGTTCTAAGGGGGATAAGGCACATGCTGAGTTATGAGGGTAAAGAGTAAGGGGAACCATACATCTGGGTAAAACACATAACACGCAAAAGTTTTCCCTCCTCTGAAATAACCCCCAGCAGACTGTAGCACCGTGTCCAACTACAGAATTATCTCTTTACTGTCCTACCTCACCAAAGTCTTGGAAAAACTAATCAACAAACAGTTATTTTGTTTCCTGGAAGCTAATCAATTATTTGATCCTTTGCTATCAGAATCCCAGACCGTTCACAGTATGGAGACTGCCCTTATTGCTACCACAGATAATATATGGTGTATTCAAGACCATGGAGCTTCAGCTGCCCCAATCCTACTAGACCTGTCAGCGGCCTTTGAAACAGCGTCACATCCTACCCTGCTTAAATGCCTCCATTACTTCTGCATTTGCTCCAATGCCCTCAAGTGGCTCCACTACTTCCTTTCCGATCAACACTGCACAAATCAATGATGGGGTTCCCCAGTACTCTCTGTACACTCTTCAATGCACACCTAGATCCTTTTGCAGATATCAGAGGATTGCTTGGCTTTGAGGATGCTGATGACACTCAACTCATCATATCCAATGACATCTGTATCACTCAAAATAGCTTTCATTTATTTATGTAAGAGGTTGCTGGTTGGATGCGAGACAAAATGCCTAAAAATAAATAGCGGCAAGACTGGGGTGGCCCTTTTCAGAAAAAAACATGTTGCACTGGTCTGAAGACTCGTGGCCCAGAAAGCTAGGCCCCACTCCCCTTTCTGTCACCTCAGCTGGAAATCAAAGATCATTGTTGATAGCACACTCCTTATGGCCACCCAAGTCACAGCTGTTTCAGTTACCTACTTTGGTAGCCTCAGACTTCACTGTGAAGCCTTCTTCTGGCTGCCCATCCACATCCGTAAATATGTTATGCAAGCCCTTATCACCAGCAGACTGTATTATGGTAAAGACCTCTACGTTGGTGTTTGGCAAAAAGCTGCAGCAAGACTGATCTTGAATCTACGAGCATGCTATCAATCACTTACTACCTCCAGGAAATTCACTGGCTGTCTGTGCACAAACTGGTACTCTTTAACGTCCTTTGCCATGCTTTCAAAGCCCTTAACAACATTGGCCCAATCCATTTAAACAACCCATTCAGAGAAGATGCCAATTCGAGATGCTAATTCACACCTACAAAGCCATACACAGTCAAGGACCCGCATACATCAACCACTGCATGACCTTCCACCAACTCCCCAGATACCTGTGCTCCGCATCCCTCTCCCTCACACACACCCACCTTCGCTGAAGCAACAGTGGAGGACGCTCCATCCCACACCTCGCTGCTAAGTCCTGGAACAAACTCCTCCTTCACCTGTGGACCTCATCCTCTCTTGTAGAATTCAGGAAGGGACTCAAGACCTGGCTGTTCAACTGAGCCCTCTGAAGCAATACGGCACTTGCCACCTGGATACCCTCCAGGTGATTAGCTGTGCTCTATAAAAACCTGATTGGTTGATTGATTGATTGAACAGTCTTCTTCCTCAATAACTCAAGACTCCTTTGTTATTCTTTGCGCCATTTATGTACTTTCCCATGCATTTCACTCCAGACCTGGTGCTCGTTTCTTCTCCTACCTGGCAGCTAAACATTAGAATCAACTTCCTCTTGCACTTCTCACTGCCAGCTCTTTTCTGGATTTCAGAAAGAAGAAATTTACACTCTATCTCCTTTAATATCTAGGTACTTCTCTACACCCCCCGTTCAGCTCCGCAATCTTTTAGAGCCAGCATATCCTTTTAACGGTGACATGTGCACTCTGGGCTTCACCTTAGCAACAGAACATAATTCATGGTAGTGATGAAGAACATGTACAATGCATCTAAACCTTATGGGGTAGGAGGTTAGATCCACAGCCGGCGGCACTTCGATAACCCAATCGCTTTATCGTACTGGTTCTGCCATGCTGCATACCTAAATGCATGGAAAATAAAGTAAATTGTGTTAATTATTTTACACAGGAAAATCTAAATTAGCCTGCGGTACTGGAGAGTGGAGTCTGGGATGGAATGGCGAATATCATGAAATAAAATGGAAGGAGCTTGTAAAGCGCATGTATACCCTGAGGCGCTCTCGTGCATCAAAAACGCCCACTAGCCATGTGAGAGAGCAAATACTAAAGAAAAGGGCAATCTGTCTATTGTGTGAAAAGCCATGTCTATATTATAGCACATGTGGCATTTTGGGGACTTAATTTCCAGGAGATAAGAGTTCCAAAGTTTGGTCATTAGATAACAGAAATCCCTCCTCCAGACCCCCCTCCCCCCCAAGTTTCACTCTTGGTAAAACCGTGTTTTTCAAGTCAGTTGATCTAAGATGACTCTTAGGAATATACCAATGGCATCTCAACACTATAAATTTAGGTCCTGAATTATTGAGAACTTTATGAGCAAAGCAAGTGCCTTGAACATAGCCCTCTTCCCTACGGGTAACCAGTATAGCTTGGTCAGCTCTTTGGAGACAGACTGATGTTTTGGTATGTTCAGAATAAGAGGTGTCACACATTTTGGGGTCTATTACGATGGCGGGTGGACTTTCTCCGCCCGCTACCGCCCCGGGAAATGAGACCGCCCGCTATGTGTGTGGCAGTCCCGAGTGTGCAATTAGGATGTGCCCGCCACACTGCGGCCGCATTCCGCATTTTTTGCATTTCGGTGATGCTGTCAGCAGCACCAGCCGCAGTACAAAAAAGGCATTTGTGCTGCACACTTGCAAAAGGCAAGTGTATATGTGCATTTCTGCATATCAGAAATGCAATTGTACGTTTTTCCCTTACGTGTCAGAAGCCCATGGAAATTGCTATTGCAGGCAGAGTGAGCATGATAAACATGTGCACTTGCCTGCAGGTACAGGTTAATGACAATTGATAATCCGAGTCACACAAAACCAGTCCTTGGAGTCTGAAGCCTGCCGAGGAATTGGGTTTTTGCATGCAGGATTTGGGAGGTGAAAGTCTAGCCTTGAAATCTGTCGTTTCCCGCCTGAATCGGGAGGGTAGGCATGGATGCTTTTTATGCAGGAACAGGAATAAAAGAAAATATTTTTCTGAAATCCTAAGGGCTGAAACAGGAGTCCTTGCTTGACTTACATGATTAGAAAAGGTCAATGAACCATCAAAGAACACTCCTTAATTCCTAACCGATTTAACTGGTGTAGGTAAGGTGCCCAGCTGGGTGGGCCACCAGGAGATGGACCACACAGTTGAGTCTTCCCCAAATAGTAGGACCTCAGCTTTTTTCTTGTTCAACTTCAGACAGTTGGAGTTCATCACCAAGGAGGAAAGGTCCTCGCAAGAAATAGGTAGAAAAAGTTGGGTAGGCAAACAAGCACGCAGCACATTATAAGATATGAAACTCGTGATAACGACATTGAGATTAAAAAACAATACAAACACCTGAATAAAATCATAATACTATATAGTAATCTTTAGATCGATGTGGAATTAAATGGGACACATGATAAAGTCAAAAGCTTTATAAAAATTGAAGTTTTTATTAACTCGTGCTTCGTATTTAAAACACGATAATCACGCAATTAATTATCAGACCATTGATGCTTATAATAAAAGAAGAGCACATAAATTCATGAGCTGATATGTGTGTAGTTTTAAATGCCAATTACTTTTAGTTGTTTCTTTATCTGGTGCCAGTGTTACGCTGAAATTAATTGTGCGTAATTATATTTTAAATGGTCAATGTGTATGTCCAACGAGGAGGTGGCACAGCCGGTGGAGGCGGGAGAAGCAGAGGCTTCCCGGCATGCAACGCTTCGATGACAGGCGGATTCAGCACTGCGGACAGTTCCGGCTCCTCTGCCAGTACTTAAAATGGCGCCCTAGCTGGAGAAGCTCTCTCTTGCCCTCCTTCCGCGCACGCGCGCCGCATTGGCCAATGGGCGCTGGCAGTGGTGTGGAAATGGGCGGAGCCGACGGCGGGGGGCTGCCGCCGGGAGCCATGTTGGTGCTGGAGGAGAGCGGGGCTCGGAGGAGGAGCGGCGCGGGCAGAGGCAGCCTGTGAGGCGGGGACGGGCCGTGTCCATGGTTGGTGCGGAGGCTGGGAGAGACGCCGGAGCAGCAGGGTAGGGCCGGGGTGGGGAGGGGGAAGGCAGGAGACCATGGGACCCAGCCTGCCCGCCCGGCTCCCGCTACTGCTCGTCCTGCTCAGCCCTTTGTTCACTGTCAGCCTGGGGGGGCAAGGTTGGGGGAGCGGGGCGGGGGGGCCTGTGGAGGTTCAGGGGGCCGTGGAAGTAGAGAAGTCCGTAGGGGGCTTGGGTAAAGAGGGAGGGCAGGGGCCCGTAGGTTCCAAGACAGCGGGGAACTCCATGGGGGGTGTGGAGGCTCCTGGGCCAGCCAGTGTTAGGGGACCCCTGGGTGCTGGGCTAGGAGAAGGGTCTTTGGATTCTCAGGGGGACCAACTGGTCAAAGAAGCAAGAGAGTCATTGGAAGCAGAGGGGGCCATTGGCCACCAGCAGCTGGTCGATGCTGGCGGCCCCACGAGTGCCCAGGGGCAGGTGGGTGAAGGTAAGGTAGGGGTGGTAGGTGCCCAGAGGCTTAAGGCTGCAGATTGGGCAGAGGGACCTCTGGGTGTCTGGGAATTAGGGTATGCGGAGGATACTGTGGGTTATGAGGGAGCAGGTAAATCCCAGGCCCTTGGAGAAAATGAAGGTCCCAAGAGTGCCCTTGGATTTGGGGATGAGGAGAGCTCCACTGGCGAGAAGAATTTGGAGGCATCCGTGGGTGACGAGGGTTCCATATCTATTGAGAAGACAGGGTTCTCTATGAATCAGGTGGGTCTGGGTGCTGAAGGAACCTTAGGAGCTGACGGGTCTGGGAGTACTAGGGGTTTCTTGGTTTCTCTTCGACCAGTGGGTGTGGGGCATTCCCCAGATGATTCCACTGTGTCCAGGAATTCTAAGGGGGCAGCTGGCATTATTGGGGCAAGGCTAAAAAACACCAAGTTCCTTTGCCCTCTCAGGCATAAGGCAGACACCCTGCAGCAAAAGAGCAGTAATGGTATACCAGTGGGCGCGTGGCCTACCCTGGAGAGCAGCAAGACCATCAAAGACATTTGCAGTGCCCTTCAAGCTCAGAGCACCCTGGCAGTTTCCCCCCTCTGCAGATGTACTCCTTGTGTGAGTTCATGTACCAAGGCTTTGGCGCTGGGGAGCTTCAGATTCAGAATGAAACTCTGCCAGGCAATGTACTTTGGAAGGAGCATACATCAGAAACCACTCCGGATCTCCTGTCTGTGCTGCTTACACCACCAACGGGCCCGGGCGAAGCAGGGAGATCCACTGAGGACTACAGAATTTCCCCCCATGGGTGGATTTGTGTCTCCATCCAAGACTAAGCAAGATGGCCGAATTGGCAGGCGCCTGGACGGGGGTATGAGGAGCTGCTTCTGTTGGCACTGGACTGTAAACTCATGTGTAATGTCTTCAGAACCCAGGGAAGGGTGGGCACCGTCATCGAGCTGCAGCCTTGAAGTTGATTTGGAGAATCTTATTTCCGAGTACTGTAAACCTACCACTGCCGGTTTGACTGATCGTTTCATGGTGCCTAGCAATAACAACCGAAATTGGACATTATTTCCCATTCTGGTGATGCAGCGGTTTGGCACTGAGCGCCACTCGTCGGATTCTGGCAGGTTCAATTGCAAACGCAGCAGTCTGCTTCGGAAAGCAGGCCCCGATTGCACAACCGTCTTCCTTGCACCCTGTGTGTCTTATCGTTGCCCACCTGAAGATGGAGAAAACGGGGGTGAGGTGGTTCAGAGGGAAACTGAGAGAAAATGCCAAATGCCTTGGAGGAGATATTTTGCTAGCATCTTTTCAATCTGTAATCTGAACAGCAGTTACATCCGATGTGAATATTGCAGCCAGTGCGAAGCGTGTTGGGAAACAGCTTTGCGCGGAGGCGTTGGCTGCTGTCACTCTGGAATCGACAGGGGGAGGCTGAGATGTGCCAGGAACGGGGATCCCACCGGGGCTTGCCTGATCCATACTGCTCATGTCGGCAGCCGAAGGCGAAGCGCGGCCTCCTGGGACTCGTGTCGAAGTGTGAAGCGCTGTGTAATGCAGTGTATGAAGCGGTGTGAAGGGAAACCCCCTGGTTCCGTGGGCGTGTGCAACTGTACCCTTTACGTGGTGGGCTCCAGCCACGCACGGGTGTGGGGCTGGCCAGTCCTACAGGTGAAACCCCAGCTCGCCCCTGCTTCCAAGGCTTCCTCTGGAAACAAGCGCCTGCACTGGCCCTGCTTTTCGGGCGGGGCTGTGAATTTGGGTGGATGTGTGCCCTTTATTCCCTGCCCTGAAGAGTGCCTGGGAGAGGGTTGGGTCTCATTAGAAGCCAATCAACATTGTAACCTCTTGCTGGGTGGGTGTGTGAAGCCCCCGGCTGCTGTGAACTCCAGCGGGCAGGCTGGGGAGGGCACGCAGGCGGATCCCGCTTCAGCACCAGCCTCGGGGACAGCTGCCCGGCTGGAGCGGCCGACAGGCCCGGCAGCCCCGGAAGGCGAGCACTACCTCGCGCTTTGTGTTTTTAACTCGCCCACCGGCTGTTTGGGATGCAGTTTCTCTGGAATGGAGATCGCGAAGCATTTAGGCATCGATTTATGCTCTCATCTGCAATTACAGCCCAGTGGAGCCGTCCCGGGCGATCCATTCCCTTCAAGCCATCATTCACGCTCGCAGGGTGTCGGGGAGAAGAGCAGAGGGGGGAGGTGGCAGAGGGGACCCCGGCCATTGATAAGGACACGCCGAGCAGCCAATCGCCATCCTCACTTCCCCCAGTATAATTACCAGGTCCAGGTGGCGGAGAACCAGCCCCCTGGGACCCCTGTTCTAACCATAGCGGCACAGGACGCCGACCCGGGGGACGGCGGCCGGCTTTTCTATTCCATGGATGCTCTGATGAACAGCAAGTCCCTGGAGCTCTTCACCATAGACTCCGGGACGGGTCTCATCTCCACCGTGGAGATCCTGGACAGGGAGAGCATGGACCTCCATTATTTTAGGGTGACTGCCGTCGACCACGGGGTGCCTCGTCTTTCGGCCACCACCATGGTGGCCATAACAGTGGCCGACAGAAATGACCACAGCCCTGTCTTTGAACAAGCTGAGTACAGGGAAGCCATCCGGGAAAACGTGGAGGAAGGGTACCCCATTTTACAGTTGAGGGCCACTGATGGCGACTCGCCAGCCAACGCCAACCTCAGATACCGTTTTGTGAACGAGCAAGCGGCGCACTCCGTCTTTGAGATCGATTCTAGATCAGGTCTGATCACCACCAGTGGTCAGGTGGACAGGGAGGCCATGGAGAAGTATTCTTTAATCGTGGAGGCCAGTGACCAGGGCAAGGAGCCAGGCCCACGGTCTGCCACCAGTAAAGTCTACATCACTGTGTTAGACGAGAATGACAACGTGCCCCAGTTTAGTGAGAAGAGGTACATCGTCCAGGTGCGAGAGGACATCCGTCCCCACACAGAAATACTGCGAGTTACTGCCACAGACGTGGACAAAGACAACAATGCTCTAGTGCACTATAACATCATCAGTGGGAACAGTAGGGGCCAGTTCTCCATCGACAGCATTACTGGGGAAATCCAGGTGATAGCCCCGTTAGACTTCGAAGTGGAAAGAGAGTATACCCTCAGAGTGCGTGCTCAGGATGCGGGGCGCCCTCCCCAGTCTAACAACACTGGCATGATCAGCATCCAGGTGGTGGACATCAATGACCACGCGCCTATCTTTGTCAGCACCCCCTTCCAAGTGTCTATCCTCGAGAACGTCCCGCTGGGCCACTCTGTCATACACATCCAGGCCGTGGATGCAGACTATGGGGAGAATGCGCGCATGGAGTACAAGCTCAGCGGCGTGGCTGCAAACTTCCCGTTTGTCATCAACAGCGCCACAGGCTGGATCACTGTGAGCGGTGTCCTGGACAGGGAGACGGTGGAGCACTACTTCTTTGGTGTCGAAGCCCGAGATCATGGCAGTCCAGCACTGTCCGCTTCAGCCAGTGTCACGATCACAATCATGGATGTCAATGACAACCGCCCGGAATTCACCCAAAAGGATTATCACATCCGGTTAAATGAAGATGCTGTGGTTGGGACCAATGTCCTGAGTGTAACTGCAGTGGATAAGGATGTCAACAGTGCTATTAGCTACCAGATCACTGGAGGCAATGTCCGCAACCGCTTTGCTATAAGCACCCAGGGTGGCAGCGGCCTTATCACTTTATCTTTGCCCTTGGATTACAAGCAAGAGAGGCGGTATGTGCTGACAGTGACCGCCTCTGACCGTACGCTCCATGACAACTGTTATGTGCACATTAACATTACCGATGCCAACACTCACCGTCCTGTTTTCCAAAGCGCTCACTATTCTGTCAATGTCAACGAGGACCGGCCAATTGGCAGCACCGTGGTTATGATCAGTGCAACTGACGAGGATGTGGGAGAAAATGCAAGGATCACGTACCACTTAGAGGACAATATACCTCAGTTTCGAATAGATGCGGACTCTGGGGCCATCACGCTCCACGCTCCGCTAGACTACGAGGGCCAGATGACCTACACTCTTGCCATCACAGCCAAAGATAATGGCATTCCTCAAAAGTCTGACACCACTTACGTTGAAATCATGGTGAACGACGTGAATGACAATGCCCCACAGTTTGTCAGTGCTCATTATCAAGGAACTGTCTCAGAAGATGCGCTTCCTTTCACCAGTGTCCTCCAAATCTCTGCCACCGATCGAGATGCGCATGTCAATGGGAGGGTCCAGTACACATTTCAAAATGGAGAGGATGGGGATGGGGACTTCACCATTGAGCCAACCTCGGGGATCGTCCGTACAGTTCGTAGGCTGGACCGAGAGACTGTTCCTGTCTATGAGTTGACCGCCTATGCTGTTGACAGAGGCATCCCTCCGCAGAAAACTCCAGTCCGTATTCAAGTTACTGTCCAGGATGTGAATGACAATGCTCCAATCTTTCCAGCAGAAGAATTTGAGGTGTATGTGAGAGAGAACAGCATTGTTGGCTCAGTGGTGGCCAAGGTTACAGCCACCGACCCCGACCAAGGGCCCAACGCACAGATTATGTATCAGATCGTGGAAGGCAACATCCCAGAGAACTTTCAGATGGATATTTTCACTGGAGAACTGACATCCCTCATTGACCTTGATTACGAGGGAAAGGCAGAGTATGTGATTGTTGTGCAGGCCACATCTGCTCCTCTCGTGAGCCGGGCAACTGTCCACATCAAGCTGGTTGACCAGAACGACAACAGCCCCGTGCTTAAGAACTTCCAGATCCTCTTCAACAACTATATCTCAAACAGCTCCAACACCTTCCCCTCTGGAGTGATCGGCAAGATTCCTGCCTATGACCCGGATGTGTCTGACCGGTTGTTCTACACCTTTGAACGTGGGAATGAGCTGAACCTGCTAATCGTCAATCAGACAAGCGGGGAGCTGAGGTTGAGCCGGAAACTAGACAACAACCGTCCCCTGGTTGCGTCCATGTTGGTGACTGTCACTGGTAAGTTACTCTATTTACATTTTTAAATGCTCACTGTTCTAATTCACGACTGTTAGTATGGTGGGGTGGGGAAATCTTGACTTGAGCATCCATCATCAAAGATTGAGCAATTCTGCAATCCCTGATATTGGTAGCTGTATGATTGCTTGAAGAGAGCTGTGTTTTTGTTCCAGGAGATGGTTTCCTTAAGTAGGACATGAGAAATCACGACATTGCATGTGTGAGTCACCAGGAATGTTCCATTTAACACAATAATCTGTAAACGTGACTCTTGGAATTGTTATTTTATTAAAAGATATGTGTGCATAATACATATATTCTTTAATGCATCCCTAACTGGGACACCACCAATGTCCGTTTTGACCTCCTGTACCTTTGGGTCACGTGCTATGGATCCTAGCTTTCATATTGATGGCATCATAGTTTTGCAGTTTGTTGCGCTCTGATTTGTACCTGTTGGTCTGGTTGACATGTTTGTTTCTGGAATATGTTGTCCAGGTGGGCTCGCTCCTCCTCCAGGCTTAGTCTTCAGCAACTTTTCAGTCAGTTTCTTGATTCCCGTCACCTTCCGTTTGTGGCATTTGAGCTGTTCTAGGAAACGAGCCCTTTCTTCTGACGTCACGTCACCCAGGGCGTTCTATTGCTACCTTGGGTCTTACACTACAATTGATGGATTCTGGTATCTCAGAGGCTTCCCTGGATTGAACAAGTGTAGCGACTGCAGAAATCCAAAGTGGTCTGGCCCGGAACCTCCCAAGGAAGGAGGGTGACTGTGACTAGGACACGGTTTGTGCTTCTCCGCAGTACTATGTTGGATTTACTAATGGAAACAAGTTGGAACGTATGTTGTGGGGTTGAGTCGGGCGCCTTATCTTTCTTCTTGTGTTTTACTTGCATTTGCCAGGTTGTGTCCTCGGCACTGTTGGCCAAGAGCTCACTCCGTTTTCCGTGAAAGGCAGTTTTCATTAAAGAAACCAATCCCTTCGAAATAAAATGCACCATGGTATTGAAGATGTAAAGAGAACACCCTTTTTATGTCATGTAATTGGTCAATTCTAAGATTTGCTAACATCGGCGGAAAAAGTCACTATTAGAATTGCTTTCCAATATTTTTTAGTAAAATATTGTCTTAAAAAGTAAAATGAGTCTTCGATTATGTGGCATCCTCTGCTCTACGCTAGGATTCGTTTTGGAATGACGTAGCTCGCAGTTCAGCCAGTCTCCAACTAACTGTGTTATTTATTCTGTTTACACCGTGGCCTCTCATTTGTGTATTTTACCTCCTTGTTTAAAACTCCTCACTTCCTGTAATCTGTGCAGATCATATTTTTACCCCTGCACATCCCGATGGACCGAGCTTCTCCAAATGCTCCTGTCTCTCATCATGTTGACCCCAAGAGACAATGTTGTGAGAGGGGCGCATCCTCTCTGCCATGATTGCTTCCTGCTGCTTTATATGCAGAGCCTCTTTGTAGGAACATACCTTCGAACAGGGCATCTGCGTATTCCTCTGACACTCCTGAACTCACTCGTCTGTGCCCTGGAAGCTTTCCATATTCATGAGATCTCACAGAAGCTCGTCTGCTGCGGAGCACCTACCACAGGCTCATTAGCGAGAGTGAGAGGAGCAGGAGTAAGTCCCCTGCCCCCCCATAAACAGGGTGTGTGTGCCTCACTGCTAGGACAACATGTGTTCAGCGCAGATCTGTAGGGCTGGAGCTGCCGCGTGCAACGAGATTAGGGCTCTTCAGGGGTTAATTGTATCTGCAGGGCATGTTGGCACTGCATGTCTAGGCCCAGCCATGACCAAATATGGGAAGAACTCTATCCCGCTTTGGATAGATTGCATTTGTGTAAGACATTGTTTCTGAAATATTCCGCCCTGAAAAAAGACAATCAATTCGGTAAAGGTCTTACTTCAAAATGCGCCCCAGCAGCGCGACGCCTTTCAGGGGCGTTATTGCGATGGAAGCTGGACACAGTGAGCTAAAAGGCTTAGGTTTTATAGAAGCATAAAGCATTGGGGCGGGCTTTATGACGGGATTAGCTCCTCAGTTGTAAGATTTGGCAGGTGAGTTGTGTAATTGGCTACTCTTTATATTCTTGGTTGCTAACGCTATATATATACACTTATATGTGTGTGTGCATGTATATATATATATATACTTATATGTGTATATATAAAAATCATCTATTACCTCTAAACACATAAGAAGGAACACCCACCAGTCTTGTGTCTCATAATTATTGCACCATTAGTAAGTCAACAGCTTAACAAATAGGGTTCACACGTTTCGGCAAGATGCCCTGATGAAGGTTGTGCTCAAGGCGTCCTCTCGAAACCCATGGATCTTGTTTACGCTGTTGGCTTACTAATGGTGCAATAAATAACAGGACACAAGCCCGGTTGGTGTGAGTTCCATGCTGTTTGGAGGCAACAGCTGTTTTCTTCGCACGCTATATTAGTATGGGAGATATATACATATTCTTTATGCCATGCCAGTACAAGATGTGACCGAAATAAGAAATGTTTTGCACAAATGTGGTGAAAAGGTCAGTTCCTGTGGTGTCACAACAGTACATACTAACAATGAATCAGTCTTTACATAACAAATTAACTGGTTTCTTATTTGCAACGCTTTGGGGTTAAATACCTTCCTTTATAACGTCTACTCTTGGGAGACCAGCATGACATGAGCCATACTTGCAGCTCCCCGGAAAGCGTTGTGGTATTTAACACCATTGCCAAGGGTGGGCAGGGACAGTATGGGTCAGTCAAGGCCGCTCCCCAGACTCAGCAGTGGGTATGAATATATTGGACACATGAGAGGACCGGCTGAAGCGCCTCCCTGGTTCCATCCGACTCCAGCTGAGGGAAGGGCAGGCACAGCCTCACTGGTTGTTGGGTTTTCGTTGTCTTTATTTTCTTTGCCGATTCCTTGGTTTCTGGTGCTTGCTGGAGCATGTGTGGCTCCGGGTGGATATTGTTTTGGGTGGGATGGTTTTCATGATACTGGACGCACTTCACATTCGGCTCTAGTTGTGTCTCCTGCGCTGTGTGTTGTACTGTTCGTTGGGCCTCTTGGAGTTTGAGCTGAAGCTGGTGTCCATTGCTTGTCAAGTGCCTCAGAGCTGCCACAACTTTGCATTGTAGTTTGGAGGAAAGGGGGCTTTATTGTGCCTTGTGGAATCCCTTGCTAATTGTGTTTAGACACGTGTATTTGCGTTCAGGACCATTTCTGATGCGCATAAGCCACATTAAAGACGCTTACCTGTTCGAGCAGCCATTTTAGGAGGTTGCCTGCCTTGTTTGGAGGTAAGAATGTTTTGAATCCCAAGCAATGATTCCTCAGAACCAAAATGAAGCACCTGTGGAGGTTTCAGAAGCAGAATAAAGCATCAGCGGTGGCTTTGAGGTGGATAAGAACACACTTACAGGAGCATGATATTGGGAAATGGTTTCTAGAATTGCTGGGAAGGATATTATTCCTTGCCTTAAATATGGTGCAAGAGCACTGACAGGTCGGTGAATACGACAGCATCCTTCATGTGGTACAGTTAATATTTAATGTTCACTCCGTGTGTGTGTGCGCACGCGCACCCTCTCATGTACTACAGGTGTCATCTGTTATCTGTGGTCTCTCACTAGGCTTTGTGGAACAGTTTTGGATCATGGCCAGTTTCTTGGATATGTGTGTTTCCCTGTAGTACAGATATAATTTGTTGTCTGTTCCTTGTATGTGCCCTCCCCCCCCCCCCCCCCCATTGTATACTCACCTGTTCCAGGCGACTGTTTTGATAAGGAGACGGTGTCTCTCAAGGCATACATCGGAGATGCCACATATGCCTGATGATTACATTTTCAAAAATATATGAAAGAAAAATCATTAAAAAATAAAAAGAAGCAAATCTGAAGGGTTATTTTTGGGAGTAATATTCGACCTGCTCATGTGAATTACAAAGACTGACTCACTAATCAACCCTTGCACTCTAAGCTTCCCCTCACTCCTTCCTCCCTCATGCCACTGATCAGATCTCAGCCCATGTCCACATTCTTTCACCATCTAGCTACACTCTTACCCTAACTATCTCTTGTCAACCCCATCAAGGTTCTCTCGCCTTGCCCTGTCTGGTTGCATTACTCTTGTGCTAAGGATCCGACGAAAGCGATGCCCTCTGCCGTCTCTCACCGCCTCCTGCATAGATCACATGCTCAGGAACTTGATGGCCAGTGGTAGAGGGAAGACAGAGAGCAGCGACGCGTTGCTCCACCACTCCGAATCAACACTTCTGCCGGTCAAGGGGGTCTGCTCGATGTAGTTGATACCTACAGACAAAGACTTCTCTTTGGAACCCGCCATAAACGCTCTGTCCTTAACTGTAATAGTGAATGGATACACCCAATATGTCCGTGTAACCACCTCGGTACTGTGACATGGAACTTGTAATTCCTGAAAACCAAACATACAAGGGGTGAGTACCTCAAACACATGTTCGATAAAACTTCTTCCGATGACTTGAAAAGCTACCACAAGCTTCATTACTATGCACTGTCCGTGGGAGATCAGTTATAATTTCTACTTGACTGTTGTAGAATTGCTGGGTACCATCAATGTGAATATTCTGCTGTTCCTGATTTAGCAATGCGTGTAGACATACTAGAACTCTAACACCTAGAATGAACAACAGAGTCCAGGCTAAGAATCCATCCATCCTTTTCCGTCACAGGATAACACTTGGTAAAAAACATAACACAGTCTTATGAGTGTTCGCATGACTGTTCCTTTCCACCAATAACACACCTTTCTCAAATACTTCTCTGCACTCCAAATGTCTTTCAAAACAGATCCATAGAGAAACAAGTGGTTCTGGCTAAAGGAAATCTGAGGTCTGTGCAGCAAGGTTCTGGCTGCAGCAACTTTATATCCTGATGGCCTAGCCAAGACACAGTGGACCATGAGGCCAGCTATACCCAGCTATTCAAGATGGCCGCCGTCTCTCCAGGCTGCACAAGAATTCAGAGTCTGCGGGGAACTTTAGTTGTGTAGTGCATTCTTTGTACACCCAACGCCTCAGTTGAGACAGCATTGACACACTGCAGCGCCTGGCAGCCTTGCCTTCCCTGATAGAAACTCGGCGCTAGCCAGTTTGAAGTATTGCTTTCTTTCATTGAGTAAGCACTCCCTGCAGGCTCGCTTCCTGACACCCCCCAACACCTCTCACATGGTCTCCATCCTACCATCCCATCCTCTCTCACACCTGCCCCATACTCACACAGATTCGAGACTGACCAAATGTAGACTCCAAAGAAAAGTCAGAATCTGCAATTTTTATGCAAATACATTTACGAACCAAATACTTTTCAGAAATAGTCAGATTTTCTTGCTTGCTCCCACTTACGGTAGATGAGTCAGTTGTCTTCCAACCTGTCCCTCTTGTGAGAGGACTGCTTTAGATGTCCTGCTTGTCTTGGCGCGTTCAGTTTTATCACATTTTTGCAGTGCGTTGCGCTGCACAGTTCACTGCGTCAGAGTGGAGGTGCATTAGCCCCACTCACACCCATGCATGTAAACAGGCGTTGGTGGCGCCCGGTGCGACAGTCTTCTTTGGCACCCCCCCCCCATGACCTCCTTCCCCATGAATTCCCTCACTATCACTCTCCAACAGTGCCTCTCATCTCTCTATTGTTCTTCTCTGACATACATTTCATTTTTTTATAGTACTTCTCAGTTCACTCGCACTCAGTTCTGTGATCTGCCTGGTACAGGTTCGTTGCAACAGGCACATTAACCTTCCGCACCACTATGAGTCAAAGCTGCCTCTAGACAAAATTCCGATCTGTTGCCAGAGTTATCTTGGCTGTTTTATTGTTGCCTTAAAACTGCTGGATGCACAAGGAAGTTCACGTGCTTTTAAACCAAGTGTTATTTTTAAACACAGCATCCCCCCCCCCCACCCACCAAAGTCAGCGCCAGGTGCTGGTGCACCGCCCCAACGCCGGTCCTGTATGTAAATCCACGTTTACTTACTGAACTGACCAGTAGGGAAACCTAGAGAGTTCACAGGGGTCTTCTGACTTTGCAGGTCTGGGAAGAGGTGTGTGGTCACATGCCCATCTGTGGCTGACATTCCGCTGACTGACTCCTTCTCAGCCCTGCCTGCGTTTCAGTCTGGCACAGCCACATTACATGTTTTGAAGTTTAACGTTCTACCCCATTTTGGGTGACAATGCACTCCCTGTCATTTCCTTTCCCTCTTTTTGTCACGGAGACATGGATTCAATCACAGCACAATAGCACAGTCTACACCCTTTTAGTAGGATTTGCCTGGTATGGAAAACAGACATTGGGGAAAAAAGTGGAACCTTTTATTTGTTGTTTTACACCATGGGTACTCGCAAACATTCTCCCAGGGGCCACAAAGTTTGGTCTGTGATGTGACAGAGGGCCTCATTGATACCAGCAGTTGGCAGGCAAGGGTTGGTGGTAAGGTGAGTGTAAGGAAAGTGAGGCATATACATCTAGTGTCTGAATTGCACAATGTGAAACCAAAAACGTGAGATTAATCCCGGCTTCTCTACTTAACTGAATTGTGCGATCCTGGGCAATTGTTTTATTTCAATATCCCTTCTTCACTTCATTATCACTTGTAGGTTCCTCGAAATACATGACATCAGGATGGGTGCTGTACAAAACCTCCTCCTGTGTTTGATTTAATAGCCTATAATGTTGTTCATGTAGAATAGAAAGCCAGGTCACCCAAATAGTACACAGAACAACTGACTTGCCTCTCACTACACTATTGCCAGTATCATCAGGGTGGGAGTGAAGAATGTTTCTCAATTCATGTTTGAAAAGTATCTCCTTTAAAAATGCTTCTCAATTCACTGATATAATCTGAGGTAGTAAGTAGAAGCAGTTCTGCATGTTAATCAAATAAACTATTTGAATTTTGAAGAGAATCTATCATACTTTTAAAAGTTTACTGCAAGAGGTCTTTAAAAATGAAGGTGTGTCTGAAGTTGAACAGTGCAGGATACCCTAGCTACTTCCTTTCTTTAACTTCAATTAACCTTTCAATAAATGCTTGTAGATTTATTTAGCATCTTTTAATGTTACTGCTGAGTCACTTCAACCTTAGACCAGTGCTGCTCGTGACCAGAGGGCCTCATGTAAAGGGCAGGAGTGCCGCGTGCGGCCCCCGGGCCGTACTTTAAGGATCACTGTTTTACATCATTAAAACATTACCTCACAAAGAGTCTTTAGGGTCTCCTATTTATACGAACACTGATGAAAACATTCCAAGGAGTTCACATTCACCAGAAGGAGCTAATGATACTTTTATCAGGTAGTGAAAAAGTGGCAGTTAACAGAAAATGCCAACACATCAAGACTGCTATCGCTTTTATCTCACTTGTTTGTCAATATAATCCAGAAACAAAATTTAGTCTTTCTGCTTCAAAGCTGTACATGTTGAGGACACTCGCAATTGGCTTCTGGACTAAAATAAAAACCAGAAAAAGTGTTTTTTTAAATCTAGTAGTTTTGTTCAGTTTTTATACTATCTAGAATGCACTTATAGTAAGCCCCAATCATGGAACTTTGTTTCATGTCAACAAGCCCCCCAACCCTTCAACAATCCAACCCCCACCCCAATTCAAACAACCACCCTGCGCCCCTTCCCTAGTCGGTGTCCCTGATTACATCAAGCTCTTAAGTTATCTCCAGCTTGCTCTAGTTATTTTAGTGGCCATTTCTGACTTTACGTGGTCATCTATCTGATGCAGTTGAGATATCTTGGAAGGTATTACTCTCAGCACTGTCAGATATTTCAGACATGTTCGTTCTCTTAAGTTCTTTGATGGATTGGGCACTTTAGTTGACCTTTCTGACTCAAAGCTTCCACTGGGACGTTGTGGTACCCTAGTTATCTTCTCCACACCCAGCATGCTCCATGTTCTTGTTCTCGTTTGTCAATCTCAGGTGGCCAGGCAGTGATCGCTTGTCTAGCTGCTCAAAGTGCTAGTGAGATCTGTTTTCGCTTCGGTGAGCGAAGGGGATATCATTGTGAATGAGGACGGCCTAGTAGGGTGTAGACTGAAAATCAGGGGATAGATGTTTTGAACATAGAGTTCATAGCGTTTAAGACATTAGACCAGTAGATCTGTAACTTTGCGCAGTGATACAATATGGGAACCAATGTACCCGTGTCATCGCAGCCTCACCAGCATTTTTCAGATTTAATTGTGTTCCATCTTTGGCATTCCATAGGCTTGTAGTACCAATGTAGCATAGCTTTTAACACGTTTCTTTCCCCAGTTTCTGATTGGCTGTATTATGTGTGCATGTGAATATGTCTTCCATTCTCTATCTGAGATGGATCTGTTCAGTTTGCTATCTTTTCTGACCAGTGGATCTTTTTTGTTTAGGTGTACTAAGCAGTTATTTATAGATTTAGATATAATGTTATTTATAGCTTAGGCTATACTATCACTCCTAGCTTAGCTATAGGTCCCATGTCATCAACCTTTGCGGATCGCCACTTTTGAAATTTAGTGAAGTTTCTGTGAAGCAAGGGTATAATGGTTGGTTGCATTGCTCAATGTCCTATTTCTGAACATCTTTATCTCTCTGTGTCTGGTAGGCCAGAGTTGCATTCAGGGTCAAACTTCTGCCTTCTTTATCGAAAATGTCTCCTTTCCCTCACAGCCTTTCTCCCTGCACATTTTATAGCTTCTGGTGTTGTTTGCAGGTGAGAATTCAGGAATCCCCAATATTGGTGACATTGGTGAGGGGAACAAGCGGAGGCCAAAACTTGTTACCTTTTTTAAGACCACCCTTGTGACGAGGGACATGTATACATCTGGTCCTCTGAGAATCTTCTGCTGTCATTAAATACATTTCTGTATGAAGCTTAATTTGCAATTTCTTTGAAGTATGTGGTTGTTTCCCTGCCCCTTTAAAATTGTCAAAGGTATTCTGGAATTGCTTGAGTCCAGGGGTAGGTATCCCGAAGGGTATTTTTCGAAACAAGTTTAGTAATTGAGGCAGAAGCGCCATTTTGACCTCAGACAGGCAGATCATCTGTGGCAATACTTTCATGTTCTAAGATGACAACTCTTTCTGTATGTCTTTAAGAAGGGGAGAACGTGTTTTTTATCTTCTGTTCCACCTTGTCCCTCATTTTAATTTCCAAATATGCCATTGATAAATCGTCCCTTTTATAGGGTAAACGTGTTTTACATGTTTTAATGGAGTCTTGTGGCAAAGATAGGTCCAAGCCTTGCTATTTGTCTATGTTGTCTTTAAATCCAGACATTTCTCTAAATTGGGCCATTTCCTCTTATTCATTGTCTGGTTTTCTCTCCCTGTTTGTATCCCTATTATATCCATGTTTTCACAAATGCTTTAGTCAAAGGGCTCCATAATGAATGCAATTAGTAGTGGGTGCAACCCTGTATGTTCCACTCTTGATCATAAATAGGGCGCAATATGTAGGAATTCGCTCTCGACTTTGGGATTTATTCGTTTGCCAGCACCCAGTTAGTAAATTACGTCCTTGGCCAAATGTCTTCATCAAATTTACCATGTAACTCCAGTATACGTCATCAAATGCCTTTTCGGTGTCTAAAGATGGTAATGTTGCCTGTTAAGTTGTTTTGTGTATCTGGTCGATAGCATGTAAGGCCTTTTTAGGACTATCCCTGCTTTGTTTGCGATGCACGAACGCTGCTTGGTCGGGATCCACCATCCCAGGCAGCATCACAGCCTGAATGCCAGGATACTGATAAATATCTTCGCGTTGACTTCTAGCAATGAGATTGGTCGGTTCGCCTGGTTTGGGCCCGACTTAGCTAATAGCTTCTGTTGTGTTCAATACTACCCCTACGTCCATAAGGGAATTTAAAAGTTGCACTAGAGTCGGGATAAGTGTGGAACAGAAAGTTTTATACAATAAGGCACGAATCCCACCGGGTTCTAGAGCATTCCCTGTTTGCATTCTGGCAAAACTAGATATCAGCTCTTCTGCCTTGATTTGGAGTGCTAAATGTTCTGTCCGTTCTTCTCTTATATCATGTGTACTTATGTCTTTATGCGTCACAGTACTCCCCTATAATGCCCCATGGAACTTATTAAGCGGTTCAGCAATGCTTTCATCACTTTGCTTCAAATTGTCTTTGATACCTTTTTGTTCATTCTCAATGTCTAAATGCCAAAATCATCCACAGTTGTCCTAACCAGCAAAATATTATTGTTTAATAAGTCGCACGGCATATTCAGTGTGATCCTTATCGAGAGCTCTTACTTGAGCTCATACCGAAAGCAGTTTTTTCCTGACTTTAAGGGATCCGGTTCTTTAAATGTGGTTTCTACCACTACCAGCTGGGCTTCCAATCTCTCTTGGGTGTCTTTTCTGATTCAATTTAATCTGCCAATGGGCACGGCTGACATAAGGGCACCTCTTTTTACTGCTTTGAGGGTGTCCTACTGCATACACACAGACACCTCACCATTTCCATGTTCTTGTATGTAATTAGATATACAATCGGATATTACCCTCCTCACTGCTGGATCACTTAATATATTCTCAATAAAATGCGATAGTCCAGGGGCCTGTATATGTATTTCCTGACTCAGTAGTCCGAAAGATCGGTATGTGATATGAATAATGCTATGTGACCAATTTTGACGTGTCATTTTAAGTTTATGCATGATCTGAGCCCTTACCAGGAAGTCATCCAGTCTTGCCCATGTTCCATGTAGAGCAGAGTAGCGTGTGCAGTCTATCTCTCCATGGTGACAGTGTCTCCCTGTTTCCACCAGGCCCCTGTCGTTTAGCCATTGCTGCGATCCCTTGCTTACTATATCCTATATAAAACCTGCCCATCAGTTTGTGCATAACCACATTTATATCTCCGACAATGATCATTTCTCCACCGTTCTCCCTATGACAGTGGGCCTTATGAATCTGCTCTGATCTGTACCCAAAGCATATATACTAGCTATTGGAATGTTTGGGAGCCTATTTTCAAAATCGGAGTTAAAGCACTCGCTGGCCACTTCTTTCAGAACCTCTCCCTGGAAGGATTTAACCAGCAAGCCATCTACAGAATTTTCTGGAGCATTCCTTTTTCAGAAAATAGGTCTCATCAATACAGCGCAAGTCACAATATGTCGTGGTAGGTTCAAAATAGCTTTGTGCTTTACTGGGACGTTAAGACCCTTCATGTTTAACACATGTTATGGCTATACTGGGTGTAATTGTTAGATGCTAGGCTGGCCCACCTATGTGGGGTGCCTATTCTTGTGTATATTTTGGGATGAAAGCTAAGAGAGGGTTGTTAGAGAGATCAGCATTAAACATTAAATCCCCTTTACTCACCATTTTCAGACTTGCCCCCTCTACGGAGGTCTTTGGGTGGGGGCATCTGTATAGGCGTGACACCTCCCTCCAGTTCAAGCCCTCCTCCATGGAACACGTGTTCTCTGGGTAACAGATCAATTATCTCTGCCCTCCATGCTTCAGCTCCAACTTCCTGCAATACCATAGGCCGGGTTAGTCTGGCGCCGAAAGGCATCCCCCTGAAGATGTGATGCTATCATCAGTCTGATCGCGAGTTGGAATCTGGGTCATTTGCTTCTTGAGTTTTCTCTACTGGGCTGCTTGTCGCCTTGAGGTTGCTAATAATTTTCCTGCCTTTCTTCGCCTATATCTTCTGGCGATGGTGTATCTCTTCGTCTTCTGTACTGAACCTTTTGCTGCTCTGGTCTCATCAGAGCCTCACTCCCATTTCTTTTCTGTTTTGGTTTCTCTTGTCTAGAAGTTTTCCACTTTTGTGGGGAATGCTGATCATGGTTTTCCTACTGGAATATCAAGGCAAGCGGATGTTCTTATTGATATGAGATTGATCGTTTTGGTAAGAAATCGCTTAGGGGTTTGAAAGATCTGCTTCTGCCATTGAGTTGGGTAACAATAACCATCTGTTATGCAGCGCCAAGGGGGAACAACCTTTACAACGCAACTGTTAAAACGCACTACACTTACAACGCATTTTTTACAACGCAAAATCCATTACAACGCACTACACTTACAACGCATGACACTACAACGCATTTTTAAAAACTACCTTTACAACGCATTCCATTACAACGCGTACCATTACAACGCATAATATTACACTACACTATCCAACACTTACTCTACTGTTGCACCCCCTGGAGTTAGAATAGTAATTTTTACCTCTATACTATCCAACACTTACCCTACTGTTGCACCCCCTGGAGTTAGAATAGTAATTTTTACCCCTATACTATCCAACACTTACCCTACTGTTGCACCCCCTGGAGTTAGAATAGTAATTTTTACCCCTATACTATCCAACACTTACCCTACTGTTGCACCCCCTGGAGTTAGAATAGTAATTTTTACCCCTATACTATCCAACACTTACCCTACTGTTGCACCCCCTGGAGTAAGAATAGCAATTTTTACCCCTATACTATCCAACACTTACCCTACTGTTGCACCCCCTGGAGTTAGAATAGTAATTTTTACCCCTATACTATCCAACACTTACCCTACTGTTGCACCCCCTGGAGTTAGAATAGTAATTTTTACCCCTATACTATCCAACACTTACCCTACTGTTGCACCCCCTGGAGTTAGAATAGCAATTTTTACCCCTATACTATCCAACACTTACCCTACTGTTGCACCCCCTGGAGTTAGAATAGTAATTTGTACCCCTATACTATCCAACACTTACCCTACTGTTGCACCCCCTGGAGTTAGAATGGCAATTTTTACCCCTATACTATCCAACACTTACCCTACTGTTGCACCCCCTGGAGTTAGAAAAGTAGTTTTTACCCCTATACTATCTAATACTTACCTTAAAAGCAATTTAATATTATGCGTTGTAATGGTATGCGTTGTAAAGGTAGTTTTTAAAAATGCGTTGTAGTGTCATGCGTTGTAAGTGTAGTGCGTTGTAATGGATTATGCGTTGTAAAAAATGCGTTGTAAGTGCATGCGTTGTAAAAGTGTGCGTTGTAACGTCATACATCCAGCGCCAAGATACCCTTGAGTCAACGTGTGCTTTGCAAATACACATGCTATGTAATACCTGAACGGTATACTGTGTCTGCGTATAGGATCCCTCTCTTTTGACCTATCTGTGACTTCATGTAGCTTCTCCTGTACAAAGTTCTGAAGATTGCCCTCTTTAGCATTCTGTGGCATGCCTCTGATTTTTATTTTCCCAAAAAGTTGCATAGTCTTCCTTTTTTTTACCAAAAGACTCTCCACTCAATGATGTTGTTGAGCACTTTCTTGGATGGAACCTTCGGCCGCTTTACATCTTTTGCGTGGCTTCCCTTCCGTTGCTTTGGGTCTTCGTGGTCATTGTCTCAACCCTGGGCCGGGTCTCGTGATCAGTTCCCATATTTGTCTTTTTTTTCAAGATGTGTTTTCTGGCCTCTGATTACTGCTGCATGTTGAATTTGTAGTAAGTCCTTGGGGGACTTCTTTCCTCCTTGGGGACCTTTCGGTGTTCCACATTTGTGGTCACTATTGTGACGTCCTCTTCTGATGGGGATCTTTATGACTGTGGTTACTTTTCTTTTCTTTTAATAACTTTGTTTAAGCCCTTTGTGGTGGCCATTGCAGCACAAGCATAGGCGCACATGGGATATAGGATTATATCTGGAGGGCACAAACAAGCCAACAAACTCTGGGAAACCGCCCTCCGTTCACAATTCCTCAAGGTGAGAGAGACCGCGTCCATGTTTAATAAAGATATCCATTCGGACCAGTCTGCTGCACATGTGTGCCTCTTACTACAGTGCAGGCGTCATTCAGTGTCCGTTCCTTGTATGTGCTTGCATGGATATTACAGGCATCATTTGTTGGAAGTCCCCTGTATGTTTGGGCCTCTCCTGTGATACAACAATCATTCTGCGTCAGTTCCTTGTATGTGCTTGCGTGGATATTAGAGGCATCATTTGTTGGAAGTCCCCCGTATGTTTGGGCCTCTCCTGTGATACAACAATCATTCAGTGTCAGTTCCTTGTATGTGCTTGCATGGATATTACAGGCATCATTTGTTGGAAGTCCCCTGTATGTTTGGGCCTCTCCTGTGATACAACAATCATTCTGCGTCAGTTCCATCTTTGTTTTTACAGTAGATTGCTGGAGTGAAGGCTGTCAGTCGCGGCAGGCCCATCTATGTCTGCAGTGAACTGTATAGCATACACATATCATTTAGTCTCAGTTCCACTGTGTGCGTGTATTATAGACTGTCATATATGCCATATATTTTGTATGTCATTCAATTTCAGTTTCTTGAATTCGCCTCTTCTTATGGTGCGCGTATCAGTCATTGTCGGTCCCATGTATGTACGTCTACCCGCAGAGTGCAGATTCATGCAGTGCAGGTATCCTGTATGTGTGTGGCTTTTGTTCTGTCACGGGTGTCATGTGTTTGTGAGTATTCCTATATAATGTTAGTCCCCTCTATATTTCATCCCAGATATTACAGTATCATTTATTTGGAAGTTACTCTATCTTTATGTCTCACTGTATGGGACAGGTTTAATTCAGTATAATTCTGTGGTATTCATTTCTCTTCCCAGAGTGTGCTGAAATCATTCACTGCTGTCCCTATAGAATGCATGCATCATTCAGTGATTTGTGTGCATGTCTTCCTATATAATGCAGGCGTCATTCATTCTCAGCCCAGCAGTGAGTGAGGGCCATTCCTTGTAGTGCAGGTATCATCCATTGCCAGCCGCCAGCTGTGTATTTCCCCATAAAGTGCAGGTATCAATCAATGCTCGTACCTTGTATGTGTATCATTCAGTGTAAACTGTTTGTGTGTTTGAGTTCCTGTAGAGTATACAAATATCCCCAGTATAAGTGCCCTGTATGTGATTGGTAAGTTCCTGTATAACACACAGATATCACTCGCTGTTAGTCCCCAGTATGTGCTTCTTTATAGTTTACATGTCATAGTGTACAAAAATCATTCAATGTAAGTCCCCTTTGTGTGTGAGTTTCCCTGTATAGTTCACATAACTTATTCAGAGTCAGTCACCGGTTTGTTTCTCCTTTTATAGTACACAGATATCGTTCACGTCTTTGTATGTCTTCTTGTAAAGTGCACAGATATTCAGTGTCATTTCATGTATGTGTCTCTCTGTATAGTATCCAGATATCATTCAATGTCAGTTCCTGTGTTGTCTCTGCATAGTATACTGTTTAACATTCAGTGTCTGCTCCCTGCAAGGCTTTGTATGGCTGCCTGTGCAGTATGCAGATATTGTTCAATGTCAGTTCCTCTGTATAGTATACAGCCATTCAGTGTCAGTTCTTGTGTGTGCCTCTGTATAGTACACGGATGGCATTCAGTGTCAGTTCTTGTGTGTGCCTCTGTATAGTACACGGATGGCATTCAGTGCCTGCTCCCTACATGTCTCTCTGTATAGTATGCAGATATCATTCAATGTCACTTCCTGTGTGTGTCTCTGTATTGTACATGGATGGCATTCAGTGCCCGCGCCCTACATGTCTCCGTGTGTCTCTCTGTATAGTATCCAGATATCATTCAATGTCAGTTCCTGTGTTGTCTCTGCATAGTATACTGTTTAACATTCAGTGTCTGCTCCCTGCAAGGCTTTGTATGGCTGCCTGTGCAGTATGCAGATATTGTTCAATGTCAGTTCCTCTGTATAGTATACAGCCATTCAGTGTCAGTTCTTGTGTGTGCCTCTGTATAGTACACGGATGGCATTCAGTGCCTGCTCCCTACATGTCTCTCTGTATAGTATGCAGATATCATTCAATGTCACTTCCTGTGTGTGTCTCCGTATAGTACATGGATGGCATTCAGTGTCCGCGCCCTACATGTCTCCGTATGTCTCTCTGTATAGTATGCAGATATCATACAATGTCAGTTCCTGTTTGTGTCACTGTATAGTACACGGATGGCATTCAGTGCCCGCTCCCTACATGTTTCTGTATGTCTCTCTGTATAGTACACAGATACCATTCAGTGTCTCTGTATAGTATACGGATGGCATTCAGTGTCCGCTCCGTACAGGTCTTTGTATGTCTCCCTGTATAGTATACAGATATCATTCAATGTCAGTTCCTGTGTGCGTCTCTGTATAGTACATGGATGGCATTCAGTGCCCGCGCCCTACATGTCTCCGTATGTCTCTCTGTATAGTATGCAGATATCATTCAATGTCAGTTCCTGTTTGTGTCACTGTATAGTACACGGATGGCATTCAGTGCCCGCTCCCTACATGTTTCTGTATGTCTCTCTGTATAGTACACAGATATCATTCAGTGTCAGTTCCTGTGTGTGTCTCTGTATTGTACATGGATGGCATTCAGTGCCCGCGCCCTACATGTCTCCGTGTGTCTCTCTGTATAGTATCCAGATATCATTCAATGTCAGTTCCTGTGTGTGTCTCTGTATAGTACACGGATGGCATTCAGTGCCCGCTCCCTACATGTTTCTGTATGTCTCTCTGTATAGTACACAGATATCATTCAGTGTCAGTTCTTGTGTGTGTCTCTGTATAGTACACGGATGGCATTCAGTGCCCGCTCCCTACATGTTTCTGTATGTCTCTCTGTATAGTACACAGATATCATTCAGTGTCAGTTCTTGTGTGTGTCACTGTATAGTACACGGATGGCATTCAGTGTTCGCTCCCTACAGGTCTTTGTATGTCTCCCTGTATAGTACACAGATATCATTCAGTGTCAGTTCTTGTGTGTCTCTGTATAGTACACGGATGGCATTCAGTGTCCGCTCCCTACAGGTCTTTGTATGTCTCCCTGTATAGTATACAGGCATTCAGTGTCAGTTCCTGTGTGTCTCTGTATAGTACACGGATGGCATTCAGTGCCCACTCCCTACATGTTTCTGTATGTCTCTCTGTATAGTACACAGATATCATTCAGTGTCAGTTCTTGTGTGTGTGTCTCTGTATAGTATACTGATGGCATTCAGTGTCCGCTCCGTACAGGTCTTTGTATGTCTCCCTGTATAGTATACAGATATCATTCAATGTCAGTTCCTGTGTGCGTCTCTCTATAGTATATGGATGCCATTCAGTGTCTGCTCTTTGTTCGTCTCCCTGTATAGTATAGAGAGATTGTTCAATATCAGTTCCTGTGTTGTCTCTGCATAATATACGGATAGCTTTCAGTGTCCGCTCCTTGAAAGTCTTAGTATGTCTCCCTGTATAGTATACAGCCATTCAGTGTCAGTTCCTGTGTGTGTCTCTGTATAGTACACGGATGCCATTCAGTGTCCGCTCCCTACAAGTCTTTGTACGTCTCCCTGTATAGTAGAGATAGGAACTATGAAGATCTGAGAATTGGGCGATCCAAATCCTGAGGACGACGGGTACGAGTACAAGGAGCTAGAGGGGGGCAGGAGGGCGGCGATGAGAGCCATGATGGGCCAAAGGCAAAACCAATGAGATGAGGACCATGAGGGGAAGGGGGGTCAGCTGGGATCTAGGAAAAGGACATTGGGGCCTATCAGAGAGGCGGGTTCCACAAGGTGATTGAAACTGAGGGGGGTGGGAAAGTCAGCTGGGATCTTGTAAAGGAAAAAAAGATTGGGGCTTATCGGAGAGGCGGGCTTCAGACGGTGATCTGAACTGGGGGGGGGGGGAGAGTCATTTGGGATCTTTTGAAGGAAGAGATTGGGGCTTATCAGAGAGGTGGTTTCAGAAGGTGATCTGAACTGAGGTGGGGGATGTCATCTGGGATCTCTTGAAGGAAGAGGAGATTGGGGCTTATCAGAGAGGTGGTTTCAGAAGGTGATCTGAACTGAGGGGGGAGAGTCATCTGGGATCTCTTGAAGGAAGAGGAGATTGGAGTTTATCAGAGAGGTGGTTTCAGAAGGTGATCTGAACTGAGGGGGGAGAGTCATCTGGGATCTCTTGAAGGGAGAGGAGATGGGAGTTTATCAGAGAGGTGGTTTCAGAAGGTGATCTGGACTGAGGGGTGGGGGGGAGTCATCTGGGATCTCTTGAAGGAAGAGGAGATTGGGGCTTATCAGAGAGGTGGTTTCAGAAGGTAATCTGAACTGAGGGGGGAGAGTCATTAGGGATCTCTTGAAGGAAGAGGAGATTGGGGCTTATCAGAGAGGTGGTTTCAGAAGGTGATCTGGACTGAGGGGGGAGAGTCATCTGGGATCTCTTGAAGGAAGAGGAGATTGGAGTTTATCAGAGAGGTGGTTTCAGAAGGTGATCTGAACTGAGGGGGGAGAGTCATTTGGGATCTCTTGAAGGAAGAGGAGATTGGAGTTTATCAGAGAGGTGGTTTCAGAAGGTGATCTGGACTGAGGGGGGAGAGTCATCTGGGATCTCTTGAAGGAAGAGGAGATTGGAGTTTATCAGAGAGGTGGTTTCAGAAGGTGATCTGGACTGTGGGGGGAGAGTCATTTGGGATCTCTTGAAGGAAGAGGAGATTGGGGCTTATCAGAGAGGTGGTTTCAGAAGGTGATCTGGACTGAGGGGGAGAGTCATCTGGGATCTCTTGAAGGAAGAGGAGATTGGAGTTTATCAGAGAGGTGGATTCAGAAGGTGATCTGAACTGAGGGGGGAGAGTCATCTGGGATCTCTTGAAGGAAGAGGAGATTGGAGTTTATCAGAGAGGTGGTTTCAGAAGGTGATCTGGACTGAGGGGGGAGAGTCATCTGGGATCTCTTGAAGGAAGAGGAGATTGCAGTTTATCAGAGAGGTGGTTTCAGAGGGTGATCTGAACTGAGGTGGGGAGAGTCATCTGGGATCTCTTGAAGGAAGAGGAGATTGGGGCTTATCAGAGAGGTGGTTTCAGAAGGTGATCTGGACTGAGGGGGGAGAGTCATCTGGGATCTCTTGAAGGAAGAAGGGATTGGAGTTTATCAGAGAGGTGGTTTCAGAAGGGGATCTGGACTGAGGGGGGAGAGTCATATGGGTTCTCCTGAAGGAAGAGGAGATTGGAGTTTATCAGAGAGGTGGTTTCAGAAGGTGATCTGGACTGAGGGGGGAGAGTCATCTGGGATCTCTTGAAGGAAGAGGAGATTGGGGCTTATCAGAGAGGTGGTTTCAGAAGGTGATCTGGACTGAGGGGGGAGAGTCATCTGGGATCTCTTGAAGGAAGAGGAGATTGGAGTTTATCAGAGAGGTGGTTTCAGAAGGTGATCTGGCCTGAGGGGGGAGAGTCATCTGGGATCTCTTGAAGGAAGAGGAGAGGTGGTTTCAGAAGGTGATCTGGACTGAGGGGGGAGAGTCATCTGGGATCTCTTGAAGGAAGAGGAGATTGGAGTTTATCAGAGAGGTGGTTTCAGAAGGTGATCTGGACTGAGGGAGGGAGAGTCATCTGGGATCTCTTGAAGGAAGAGGAGATTGGGGCTTATCAGAGAGGTGGTTTCAGAAGGTGATCTGGACTGAGGGGGGAGAGTCATCTTGGATCTCTTGAAGGAAGAGGAGATTGGGGCTTATCGGAGAGGTGGTTTCAGAAGGTGATCTGGACTGAGGGGGGAGAGTCATCTGGGATCTCTTGAAGGAAGAGGAGATTGGAGTTTATCAGAGAGGTGGTTTCAGAAGGTGATCTGGACTGAGGTGGGAGAGTCATCTGGGATCTCTTGAAGGAAGAGGAGATTGGAGTTTATCAGAGAGGTGGTTTCAGAAGGTGATCTGGACTGAGGGGGGAGAGTCATCTGGGATCTCTTGAAGGAAGAGGAGATTGGAGTTTATCAGAGAGGTGGTTTCAGAAGGTGATCTTAACTGAGGGGGGAGAGTCATCTGGGATCTCTTGAAGGAAGAGGAGATTGGAGTTTATCAGAGAGGTGGTTTCAGAAGGTGATCTGGACTGAGGGGGGAGAGTCATCTGGGATCTCTTGAAGGAAGAGGAGATTGGAGTTTATCAGAGAGGTGGTTTCAGAAGGTGATCTTAACTGAGGGGGGAGAGTCATCTGGGATCTCTTGAAGGAAGAGGAGATTGGAGTTTATCAGAGAGGTGGTTTCAGAAGGTGATCTGGACTGAGGGGGGGAGACTCATCTGGGATCTCTTGAAGGAAGAAGGGATTGGAGTTTATCAGAGAGGTGGTTTCAGAAGGGGATCTGGACTGAGGGGGGAGAGTCATATGGGTTCTCCTGAAGGAAGAGGAGATTGGAGTTTATCAGAGAGGTGGTTTCAGAAGGTGATCTGGACTGAGGGGGGAGAGTCATCTGGGATCTCTTGAAGGAAGAGGAGATTGGGGCTTATCAGAGAGGTGGTTTCAGAAGGTGATCTGGACTGAGGGGGGAGAGTCATCTGGGATCTCTTGAAGGAAGAGGAGATTGGAGTTTATCAGAGAGGTGGTTTCAGAAGGTGATCTGGCCTGAGGGGGGAGAGTCATCTGGGATCTCTTGAAGGAAGAGGAGAGGTGGTTTCAGAAGGTGATCTGGACTGAGGGGGGAGAGTCATCTGGGATCTCTTGAAGGAAGAGGAGATTGGAGTTTATCAGAGAGGTGGTTTCAGAAGGTGATCTGGACTGAGGGAGGGAGAGTCATCTGGGATCTCTTGAAGGAAGAGGAGATTGGGGCTTATCAGAGAGGTGGTTTCAGAAGGTGATCTGGACTGAGGGGGGAGAGTCATCTTGGATCTCTTGAAGGAAGAGGAGATTGGGGCTTATCAGAGAGGTGGTTTCAGAAGGTGATCTGGACTGAGGGGGGAGAGTCATCTGGGATCTCTTGAAGGAAGAGGAGATTGGAGTTTATCAGAGAGGTGGTTTCAGAAGGTGATCTGGACTGAGGTGGGAGAGTCGTCTGGGATCTCTTGAAGGAAGAGGAGATTGGAGTTTATCAGAGAGGTGGTTTCAGAAGTTGATCTGGACTGAGGGGGGAGAGTCATCTGGGATCTCTTGAAGGAAGAGGAGATTGGAGTTTATCAGAGAGGTGGTTTCAGAAGGTGATCTGGACTGAGGGGGGAGAGTCATCTGGGATCTCTTGAAGGAAGAGGAGATTGGAGTTTATCAGAGAGGTGGTTTCAGAAGGTGATCTTAACTGAGGGGGGAGAGTCATCTGGGATCTCTTGAAGGAAGAGGAGATTGGAGTTTATCAGAGAGGTGGTTTCAGAAGGTGATCTGGACTGAGGGGGGGAGACTCATCTGGGATCTCTTGAAGGAAGAGGAGATTGGGGCTTATAAGAGAGGTGGTTTCAGATGGTGATCTGGACTGAGGGGGGGGGGGGGGTGAGAAAGTCAACTGGGATCCTGCAAAAGAAGAAGAGGTTGAAGCTTTTCAGAGAAACAGATTTCAGAAGGTGATCTGAACTTAGGTGGAAGAGGGAGAGATCCAGATTAGTTCAGGAGATCCATACCACAAGAGGAAGAAGAGATCGAAGTGAAGTAGATCTCTATTCTTTTTTTATTGGTATATTTAATGTTAGTCATCAAGCCTGTGACTGGGTCACTTGTAACTGATGACGTGCATTGGCAACAAAACTGTGGGCAGTATTTCTCCAAAGTCTGTATCCTCATCTAAGTTATTGGGAGTCGAGGTTGGTACAGTGCTTAATTTGAGCCGGTGGTTTCCAGTTCTCGACACAGGGACTTAATTGTCAACACTGGCATTACGACAGCATGCCAGATGCTGGCCTTGTTCGTCTAATGAGGAGAAGAGCACAACAGTTGTTTTTATTAATTGGATCTATATTAAAATGACTAATAGCTGCACCTGAAGCCATTCCTATCGTTTTGGGGGGTTGGAATCGCCTGGATTGTCGTACTTGTAGGAGTGTGATGATACTAGTTGCGTGGGAGTGTCATTGGCAGTGCTGGCAGGGGTAATGGGTAGTGGAAGCTGCATTGGCCTCCTGACGAAGGGCATGGCACATATTTTTACAAATTAAGCACTGGGTGAGGGTGCCGCGGTAAGGAGCTGCATAGGCAAGAGGAGATTGGAGCCGTGAGGTGCTTTGTACAGCAGCCACTCAAAAGTGGCGGCTTGTAAAACAATACTATGGTGTAAAGTTCTACCAGAGCATCGCGGCATCCAGAGCCTAGTCCTGGGATTAAAGTGTGCAGCTCGTTTGGGCTAAAGTCAATGACTGGCTGAGGCCATCTTTTCGTAATGGACAGAACTGAACCAAATACTTTATTGTGTGATTACTTAAAACCATTACAAATATGTCAAAATCACATGCTAAAAATTCATAGCCTAAATAAGAACACAATTTAAAAAATTCATTCATACATAAACAGTAAAAGCGCTTTGATGCATACAAGCAAGATCTTTTGTTATGCTAAAATCGAATGTTACCAGGTCCTTTTTAATAGCATTATAGGCCCCCAGGCAAAGCAGTGCACCGGGCCCTGCCTACACACCCACTCACAGGAATAAACATATTTAACGGAAAAGTAGTGTAAATTCTGGTCTGCATGGGGCCCCTATGCTCTTGGGGCCCCTGTGCTCTGCCCCGCGTGCCCATTGGTTAAGACGGCACTGGATGTTGCGTGCTAAAGCTGAATTTATTGAGCACTAGGCCGCTCACTTCTGTGGCACACTTCATTATCGGCAAATCGCCCTTTAACTGTAACCGTGCTTGGTGTATGAATTTTCCAAATTTGTCCGTCTCTCTCGCGGTTCGCAGATGAATAAGAGGTTTTGAGCTTCTTAAACTGATTGTGTACCATGGAGTAAGAAAAATGGCCTCAGGAGGTGCGGCGGGCGAGGTGCAGCGCCGGGCAGCAGCATAACAGGTGGACCAGCGACTCACTGGTCTGTTTACAAGGCGCATGTTCTCCGCAGCACCCTGGCACTAAACAGTGGCTGCTGGACCGACTACCACGACTGGCGCGAGAGCTAAAATAAGAGTATCTTAACCAATCTGCTAAATGTAGAAAATTAGGTTCTAAGGCGCAGAGAAAGAGAATTCCAGGTGTTTGCAGCTGCAGTTGAGATGGTGCCAGGTAACCTGGAAGACATGGGTCAGCTGATGGGACTGACAGGCGCGCTAAAAATGCTTTCCTCCTGCATCTGGGCTTGGCTGAAGCAGGACCGTGTCTTGGCGCTTAACCTGTTGTCTGTATTTAGCACATCTCCAAAGTCGTTAACCTGGACAGGTGAGAGCTTTTGCCACAGATTTTGACATAAGACATATAGACGTCTTAATGTATGCAGACAATCTTTTGTCTTAGACACCAGACTGCAGACACATGTAAGCACATAGTGAACCCTACAAAAAAAAACAGGTTTGTGATTAATTATGGAAAAACGAAGGGATGGCGTTTTCCAAACGTAGGATGAAACATATAAGCTTGAGTTTAGAGACAACAGACTCTTACAAGTACGTGGGAAGAGTCTTCACAGGTACGTTAGGAGTGAAGGCTCACAGGGGCCCGACTCACGAAGGGACTGACAACTCATACAGTTACGAATGCGGGGTCTCCGTACCCGAAGCGGAATCCCCACATGCAGGGCGGAATCCCCACACGCAGGGCGGAATCTCCATACTCGGGCGGAATCTCCACACTCGGGCGGAATCTCCACACTCAGGGCGGAATCTCCACACCCGGGCGGAATCTCCACACTCAGGGCGGAATCTCCACACTCGGGCGGAATCTCCACACTCAGGGCAGAATCTCCACACTCGGGCGGAATCTCCACACTCGGGCGGAATCTCCACACTCGGGCGGAATCTCCACACTCGGGCGGAATCTCCATACTCGGGCGGAATCTCCACACTCGGGCGGAATCTCCACACTCGGGCAGATCTCCACACTCGGGCGGAATTTCCACACTCAGGGCGGAATCTCCACACTCGGGCGGAATCTCCGGAATCTCCACACTCGGGCATAATCTCCATACTCGGGCGGAATCTCCACACTCGGACGGAATCTCCACACTCGTGGCGGAATGTCCACACTCGTGGCGGAATGTCCACACTCGTGGCGGAATGTCCACACTCGTGACAGAATCTTCACCCTTGGGGCTGAATCTACACTCGGGGCGGAATCTCCACACTAAGGGCGGAATCTCCACACTCGGACGGAATCTCCATATTTGGGTGGAATCTCCACACTCGGACAGAATCTCCACACTCTGGGTGGAATCTCCACACTCGGGTGGAATCTCCACACTCGGACGGAATCTCCACAGTGCAGTGCTCAGTGTGGAGATTCTGCCCCAGTTAAGAGATTCCGCCGGAGTGCGAAGACTCAGTGCTTGTATCTTTACGAGTCATAAATCCCTTTGTGAATCAGATCCTGAGTATTAGGAAGGAGCAAGTAGTAAAGTGCATGTCAATGTTTCATAAAGTGTATGTTGAACAGTCCCTTAAAGAAGGCATACGTGTGCCGGCACCCGTATGGAAGCCTGGCGTACGGCCTCAGTTGCACATCTGATGGTGGTAGATCTAATGGGGCGTGCGTAGTTCTGAGAGTCACCGGTAAAATCTGCTGCCATTTTGGTGGTTCGATTAAAAGTGGGACTGAAATCGATGGGCGTATCTGCAGGGACTGTAATCTCTGAAATGTCAAGTCAAGTCAAGTCAATAAATTTATATAGCGCGCTACATACCCAGAGGGTCTCAAGGCGCTTGAAGAAGGGTGGGGACTTACTTGTCAAATATCCACGTTTTAAGTTGCTTTCTGAATGCTAGGTGGTTCTGAGTAAGGCGAAGGTGAGTGGGAAGTGAGTTCCAGGTTTTAGCTGCCAGGTAGGAGAAGGATCTACCTCCCATGGTGGTTTTGTTGATGCGAGGTACAGTGGCAAGGGCCTGGTTGGAGGATCGTAGCTGGCGAGGGGGGGGGTGTAGAAGGACAGTCGTGTGTTGAGGCATTCGGGTCCGATTTCGTAGAGTGCTTTGTGTGCGTGGGTTAGGTGGCGGAAAGTAATCCTCTTATTGACGGGGAGCCAGTGGAGGCTTTTCAGGTGACCAGAGATGTGTTCTTTACGCGGGATGTCTAATATGAGCCTAGCTGAAGCGTTCTGGATGCGTTGGAGTTTTTTCTGGAGTTTTGCGGTGGTACCAGCGTAAAGGGTGTTTCCGTAGTCCAGTCGGCTCGTGACCAGAGCGTGGGTGACTGTTTTTCTAGTTTCGGTGGGGATCCAGCGAAATGTTTTTTTGAGCATGCGAAGAATGTTGAAGCAAGATGAAGAAACGGCGTTGACTTGTCTGTTCATCGAGAGTGAGGAATCCAGGATGACGCCCAGGTTCCGTGCGTGGTCTGTCGGGATGGGTGCTTTTCCAAGGGCCTCTGGCCACCAAGAGTCATCCCAGGCGGAGGGGGAGGTGCCTAGGATGAGGACTTCTGTTTTGTCTGAGTTCAGTTTCAGACGGCTGTGTTTCATCCATTCGGCTACTTCTTTCATTCCTTCATGCAGGTTGGTTTTGGCGGTGTTAGGGTCTCTGGTGAGTGATAAGATCAGTTGAGTGTCGTCGGCGTAGGAGATGATTTTGAGGTTATGTTGGCGTGCGATGACCGCGAGGGGGCTCATGTATACGTTGAAGAGGGTGGGGCTGAGTGAAGATCCTTGTGGTATGCCGCAGATGACTTCAGTGGCCTCTGACTTGAATGGTGGAAGGCGGACTCTCTGGGTTCTTCCGGTGAGGAACGAGGTGATCCATTCCAGTGCTTTTCCTTGGATTCCGACGTTTCTGAGGCGTTGTAAAAGGGTGCTATGACAGACCGTGTCGAAGGCTGCGGAGAGGTCGAGGAGGATGAGGGCGACTGTGTCTCCATTGTCCAGTAGAGTTCGAATGTCGTCTGTTGCGGCGATGAGGGCGGTTTCAGTGCTGTGCTTGGCTCGGAAGCCGGATTGTGAGGAGTCGAGGGATTTGTTGGTTTCGAGGAAGGCGGCGAGCTGGTTGTTGACCGCTTTCTCGATGACTTTGGCTGGGAATGGGAGGAGCGAGATGGGGCGGTAGTTTTTGAGTTCGGTGGGGTCAGCTGTGGGTTTCTTCAAAAGGGCGCTGAGTTCGGCATGTTTCCAGCTTTCCGGGAAGGTGCCGGATTTGAGGGAGCAGTTGATGACGTCTCGGAGGTGTGGTGCTATGACGGAGTCTGCTTTGTTGAAGATGTGGTGAGGGCATGGGTCTGTGGGGGATCCTGAGTGGATAGAGTTCATCAGACGGATGGTGTCCTCAATGGAGATTGGCTTCCAGTCATTGAGGCTATTCGGGGGGGGTGGGGGTCCTGCAGGGGGTTGGGTGGGTTGGTCTCTGGGTCGGTTGTCGAAGCTGTTGTGGATGTCTGCAATTTTGTTGTGGAAGAATGAGGCTAGGGAGTCGCAGAGGGCTTGAGAGGGGGTGATGTCGTTGGAGTTGGCCGAGGGGTTTGTAAATTCCTTGACGATGTTGAATAATTCCTTGCTGTTGTGGGCGTTGTTATCTAGTCGGTTCTTGAAAGCGGCTTTCTTGGCATTCCGGATCAGTTGGTGGTGTATGCGGGTGGCGTTTTTGAAGGCGTCCTTGGTGCTGGTGGTTGGGTCTTTTTTCCAGGCCTTCTCAAGGGAGCGACAGAGTTTCTTGGATTTCTGAAGATCATCGTTGAACCAGGAGGCCTTCTTGCTGCCTAGTTTGATTTGTCGTTTTTTCAGTGGTGCTAGGATGTCGGCGCTGTTGGATAACCATTGGGTGAGGTTGGTGGCTGCTTGGTCTGGGTTTGAGGAGTGGGCTGGGGGGTTTTGCAGAAGCGATGAGGAGATCTGGTCGATGGTGATTTTGTTCCAGTTTCTTTGCAGAGTGGGTTGGGGGTGGATGTTGGATGTGGGCTTGTTCTAGGTAAAGTGAGCGCAGCTGTGGTCAGTCCAAAGGAGAGCTGTGGTGTGGCTGAAGGAGACATGTTTGCTGGAGGTGAAGATAGGGTCGAGTGTGTGACCTGCGATGTGGGTGGGGGTAGTGACAAGTTGTTTAAGTCCGAGGTTGGCGAGGTTGTCCAAAAGGGTGGTGGTGTTGCGGTCGTTGTTCTTTTCAAGGTGAAAGTTGAGGTCTCCCAAAAGGATGTACTCCTCGGAGGGGAGCGCGTGTGGAGTGATGAAGTCCGTGATGTCTTCACTAAATTGTGCGCGGGGTCCTGGTGGTCTGTAAAGGAGGGTGCCTCTGAGCGTGGTCTTGGGGTCGGTGTGGATCTGGAAGTGAAGGTGTTCAGAGTTGGCGAGATTGACGTCTGAGCTGGTTGAGATGCGGATGGATTTCTTATGGACGATAGCGATGCCTCCTCCTGTGTGGCCGGTACGGTCCTTGCGAATGATCTTATAGCCTTCCGGGATGGCAATGGTGATGTCTGGGGCTGAAGAGGCATTCATCCATGTTTCTGTTAGGAAGGCGACGTCCGGAGAGATGGTGTCTAGTAGATTCCAGAGGTCAATGGCGTGCCTGTGGACCGATCGGGTGTTGAGTAGGATGCATTTTAGATGGTTGGGGTCGGTTATATGTTTTGTGTTCGTGGATGAGGAGTTGTTCTTGGTGCCGTCGAACTTGCAGGAGTTGCAGGAGAAGGGTCCATGGGTGTGTCCAGGGGCGGCTTGGACGCAGTTGGGGGAACGGCCGGGGTTGAGGGCTAGGAGGGTGGTGGCATCGTAAGTAATGCGGGAGGGGTGGGCATTACGAGGACCAGGGGGTATGGCGCTGGGCGCGGCCCAGGCGCGGACGGGCATAGACGGGCTTACCTTTGGCGCACCTTCGGCGCGACTGGGGCGCGATCGCTGCGCGTGAACGCTGCGCGCTATTGCATCTGTCATATAAGGATAGTGGAGGGGGAGGGGCGAGGGAGGAGCTGCTGGTAGGTGGGTGCGTGGTGTAGGGGGCGGGCTCCGGCCACAACAACAACAACCCAGGTAATGGCGGCTCAAAGGCAATAGCCGACCGGGTTGGGGAGAAATAGTTAAATAATTAATCTGTGGTGAGTAGCGGGCGCAGACAGTCAAGCAGACAGACAAAGCGCTATCTCTAGGAGCAAGGCACTGTGAAAAATAACAAGCTTCAATCGATGTAGGCACTCTCACAGCGCTAGCGAGATACAGTAAATTCAAGCAAGCAGAGGCGCAGTTAAATAATGCTTCAGTCAAAGTAGGCACAGTAGCAGCGCTAACGATACTCAGCCAGCGTTAAGGGAAGAGCAGTGCAGGAGGGAGCGACGGTAAAGACACGATTGTGGCGTGTTGCTTGTGAGGCATCATGACAAGAACTAGTCTTGGGGTGTGAAATGTGTAAAAACAAGTGAAACGCTGTATAATAAGTAAAATGTAGTTGAAAGAAATGGATGTGAAGCTAGAGGACGACCCCCCCCACACACACACAACATTCTGTGAGCACAAAGAACATTTGTGAAGGGCAGTAGGTAGTGCACCAGTTGTTTTGACTCCTGCAGAGGAGAACAACAGTCGTTGTTACTGTTACATCTGAAACAGGCAAAAGGTTTATAAAACGTTCATGGAACAGGCCAGTGCGTTTGTGGCTTGAGGATTAAAGGTTGCTCCATCAAATCATGATATAATTACATGTTCATTGTATTTAACATTGAAAAATTGTACTTCTGGTTAAAAGTGGAACGTCACGTGCCTCTTTGAAGCTCAACCCAAGGACTGAAGTCCTGTTGTTGGCCAGCAGCTCCGCGACACCTCATATTCAAGCTTGGTCTCAACATGGATCTCAGCGCTTTTACCTCTTGCTGACAACCAACGCAAAATCCTTACGATTCACGCCGTGAGACCGATATTGTACTCAGAAACTATATTGCCAAGGAAACCAAGACAGCATGCTCCGGCTCTCTTCCCTGAAGAAAGTGAACCCCTCTGCAAACCCTGCTCCCCTGCCATCTGGATAGACAGTGTTCTGCTCATCGGCTCCTCACACACCACTCTTACATCTCTGAAACAAATCCTACATGCACCCCTCATCAAGGGCTTGCAGAAGTTCAACCTGATCACTCCAACGCTGAAAGACCTGCCTTGCTTCTCCCCCAGGCCTGTATTAACTTCAAGACCAGCTACTTCTCCTACAAGGTCATCAGAAGCGATCCCTTGATTTGCCTTGAGAAGTAACCCATCACCTCAGGCGAACAATGCCACACAAGACCCAGGACAGAGCCAGACTGGAGACACAAAGGTGCAAAAAGCAAAATCAAGAAGCCATGCCTCCAGCCATGCACCCAGAATCTAGAGCAGTGTTCTCTTTACATCAGGAGGGCTCTATTGCTCTCCTGGTGAGGAATGGCTGCAGTATATAAAGCCCACTACATACATACATGCACACACAGTCATTCAGAGGTGGAAGACCCTTGACGCCACGGCAAGAATGTGTACATTGGAAAAGGTTGCACCTCAGCTCTGCAAAAGGGGAACTCTTCAGTAGGACCAATAAATGAGTCTATAGATTTTTGATCAAGAGTTTGAGTGTCGAAAGATATTCTGTTTATTTGAGTCAATTCAAATTCAATTCAAATAGACTTTATTCGGATTTCAAAAACCATCCATAAAAGCACAAAGTAAATTTTAAAAATACACATATAATACTGCGATTTTGTGCCACAACTTATTATTTACAAATATAATTTATAAAAACAACAATGAAAACTCAAATGGCCTTTATACTATACAATGCATAGAACCACCTTAAATACAATATATAGCGGTGTATAACAAGGGATAAATATAGTTATCATGAAAAGACAAATGCATTATAACACATTAGGTTAGTGCAAATCACATTTTAAAGTGCAAAGTGCATATCTTGGTATAAAATTAATCAATTCTCAAGGACCTGCGAGAGCATACAATAGCATTAAGAAAATTGCTAACTCTAAAAATTAATTCATCAGATCCCAACATCAAATCATGTTTTCTACAATAGGGGATTAGATAGTGCCTTGTAAACTTCATGTAAAAACCACAGCCAAAAATAAAGTGTAGCATACTCTGGGTTCCACCACGGTCACATGGACAATTTAATTTTTCCAGATTTTTAATGTACCCCAATGGAAAACAAATTAGATTAATAATACTCCGGTCCCTGAATCTGAAGAGTAGGGTCCTCTTCCATCTGCCCAATTTTTTGCATAAATAGGGCTGAGGTAACATAGGAAGTTCAAGGGATAATTCCTGGATTTGTAGATAACTGATAGTAGATGGTTTCACAAAATCTACTCTTTCCCTCTCTATGTGATAATGCTGATAGAGTGCCCTTCTCACTAAATTTTTGTGGGAGCCGTCAATCTGGTCGGGGTTTGTAGAGAGATGACCATAATTAACACTCATGAGGCTCTTTTCTACCGCATTAATCCAGGGAATTAAATTGACATTCTCGCAATTTAGACAGTCCATAATAATCTCGCGGGACAGGGAAGCTGCCGGGTTTTTCCAGACCCTTAACCAGAACAGTGCGGGTCTGGCTCTTATAAAATCCTCAACATAATGTAGTTTTAATTCATTATGGCATACAGTAGTTGGTGCACAAATGACTCCCCCCAAAATTTTCCGGCAAAATCTGTTCTCTTCTCTCTGTAATTCGGAACAGTTCGAAAACCCCCAAACTTCAGCCCCGTATGTGCCAGTTGGGAGACATTGGCTCCGATAAATTTGTAATAGGCTGGGAACCACGTCCGCCTGGCGTGGTTGGCGGAGAGAGATAACAGAGTTGATCGATTTTGAGAGTTTATTTCTCCCCATTGCAACGTGGGGTTGCCACGAGCCACTATTAGAAAATAGAAGGCCCAAATATGGGAAAGTGCAAGTGCTTTTTAAGGAGTTTTGACCTATCACGATCTTTGGGATTTTATAGTTTTTAGGACCACAGGTCATTATAAAAGATTTGCTGAAATTAGTGCACAAACCTAAGTCAAACATATAGTCGACGAATCCCGAAATTAAAATACGTAGGGCGTTCGGGGTGCGGCCTATAAGTACCGCATCATCCGCGTAGAGTAACGCCGGGATTGGTTTCTTATTAATCATAGGAACGTCTTTTGTCAGGTTGCATAAAGAATGGGTTAATTCATTGATGTATAATATAAAAAGCAAGGGGGCCAGAACGCAGCCCTGCCTGACCCCCTTGCCTATTAAAATTTCGTTTGAGACCTCGCCTTCATTATTTATTCGGACGCGGGCCTTCAGGTTGCAGTGGAGGTTGGCCAAAAAGTGGACTAGTGGTTCATCTAAGCCGTAGTTCAAGAGAATGGACCACAAGCGGGAGCGGTTTACAAAATCAAATGCTGAGCTTAGGTCCATGAACCCAAAATACAGAGGGGATTGTTTAGCTCTTGTGTATTTGGCCATTATAAGGTTGAGGTTCAGGCATTGTTCCACCGTGCCAAGTTTGCTCCTAAAGCCTAACTGGCAGCGGTGGATGATAGAGTTGTCATCTGCCCATGTGCTAATTCTATCAAATAAGACCCTGCCAAGGACCTTCAGGGTATTATCGATCAGCGATATTGGTCGATAACACCCCGGGTCCAACCTGTTTCCCTTTTTGAAAATAGGTACAATAGTACTACTGGACCAAGTCGGGGGGATAGATTTCTTACTCAAGTTGTTAAAAAGATTACAGAGTAAGGGGGCCCAGAATCTTATATTGGATTTAATCTGGTCGATGGACAGGCCATCCGGGCCTGGTGCCTTATTACCGGCACTATTTCCAATAGCTTCCTCTACCTCCTCTAGTGTTATAACGATGGTGCTGTCTGGGAAATTATCCTCGGTATGATCACCATCTTCCGCATATAATTTCGAAAAGTGGGTGACCCATGAGTCTCCTGTGATATTGCAGTTGATTGGGGTGATGTTACTTCCCAGGGCTCTCAAGTTCTTTACGTTTCTCCAAAACCCGGTTGAGTCTTTTAGGGCAGCAGATTTCGTTAGGTTATCCCAGTGACTTATTAAAAGCTCCTCAGTTCTGACTTTTAGTGCGTGTTTATATTTAAAGCGCAGTGAACTGACAAGGGGCACATCACGGGGTTTAACTGCCAAGGCCTTTCTAAGTTCTCTATTGGCCCTCGAGCAATTGGTGTCAAACCATCTTTGATTGGTTACGTTATGTTCTTTTGACGGTCTGGATATTGCCCTTTTTATAGCTATGCATAAATCACAAAAAGACTTAATTATGTCGGGGCCATCGAATGCTAAACATTTGGAGATCAACAGAGGATTATTCCTGATCACAGTAGATAGGATCTCATGGTTGTCGACCCCTCTCCAGACAATCCTAAGCCTGTCTGTAGAGACAGTGATATTTTGGGCTCCTGTCTCACAAGGGCCTATAGGTTTATTGATAGATTTAAGTTGGATTACTATGGGCAGATGATCACTATATGGGCTATTAACAACCTCAGAGCCAAATAACACTTCACTAAGGCGGGAAGAGGTAAACATATAATCAATCGTAGATGAACTACCACGGCCAATGTAAGTAGGGGCCGGCTCAATTCCCTCGGAGGATCCACATAGGCTCATTACATCATCTAAATCCCTGCTATGTAATAAATCCAATAATTCGGTACCTCGTCTACAGGGCAATGATGTTTGGTGGATGTGGGCATTAAAGTCTCCACCAACACAAATGCCATCAAATTGGCCAAACTTTTCCCCATTTGCAACTTCATCAATAAAATTAAACAGTTCCAAAAAAGTAGGATTTGGATGGTTAATAAAATCATTATTATAAAAGTTTATAAGACAAATTCTTAACCTTGCAACATATTTCACAGCTATCAGATGTTTACTGACCACATGTAAAGGTTCAATTTTCACATCTTTAGAAACTTTTGCCCAGATGGATAAACCACCACTTGGTCGCCCCGAAACAGAGGGCAGAGCAGTAAGGTTATGGGCAAAAAAGCCCTCTAGTAATTGAGGACATGTACACCATGTTTCCTGCAACATTACCACATCAAAATGGCTTATCCATGTAACCCATTCTTTAATTTTCATCTTGCTTGAGAGGCCAGCAATATTCCAACTAATGATACTGAGAGTATCAATTGGTGGATTAATAATGCGAAAAGGCTGGGCAATGGGAAGATAGGGGCGTACTACAAGGGGTGAAATTAATCCATCTGGACAGGACTCAGAAGTGTTTATAAATTTTGCCCTTTCCAAAGGCATTGTACTAGTAGCCTTATCCAGTGTAGTGGAGAAAGTTAATAGTGGTCAATCTAGGCTGCCTAATTCAGATAGGGCAGAAAATCTGTTGAATAAAGGAATTGTGTTAGGGGCCGTTTGGAATATTCTGTGTGGAGGCCTATAAAAATGGCCCAGTGGGTGAAGAGTTATTGCAGTCGATGTATTGGCATAGGTATTATGTGTGTCTAAAAAGAATCTTACTGAACTCGGGTGTCGGAAGTTAATCACTATGCAGTCCCCACTGATATTTTTGTGTTGTGGGCCCACCCAGCTTACCCGACGGGTTGATATAATCTCATTAGATATGTTCCATCTTGCCCCTTTATGTTTAGTCAGCCAATCAGTGCATTTATTGTGCAATTGTTGCCATGACTCACTTTGGTTTTCATTAAGGGCTGGTACACCAGCTAGCACAAGAACATATGGGCAGGCTTCTGGGGGTAAGTGAAGTGATGGTCCTAAATTATTAGTGGTGCTATTTCTTACTGTCGCACCTCTACTTGCGCTTACACTTTCCGGTTTATTGCCTGTCCTATCTTTTCGGGTTACTGATGGAGTGATAGTAGGATTGGCGTCCGAGCTCACAGTGTTAGTAATAGCTCTTCCTGCTGCTCCAAAAGAATCATAATTTGGGCCCTTAGTCAGTGCGGGTTGGATATTGGTTGAAGTACTGCTAGAAGGAACGGCTTTAACCGCTGTTAAGCTTTTAGTGTTACTATGGCCGGAGTCATTAGTAATGGTCAAACCTCCCTCCCTCAGATCATTGCATAATGATTCTAATTTGTTCATAATTTTTTCACCCCGGGCGACATCCACACTCATAGTGCCTTTCCTTTTAATTTCCTCTTTTTTCACAAGGGTTTCAATTTTGTCCAGTCTTTTAAAAACGAGATTAAATTGCTTAGCTATTTGAATTTCGACTTGCTTAAAAATGGTATCAACGATAGTTTCAACCAGGTTACCATTGACTTTGGGTTGGATATTGCGATCAGTATGCTCAGTCTGGGTACTGACCGAATTGTCAATCTCATCGCATAGTCTAACGACCTCACATGTACCCTTATCCCGGGCAGGAGGCTCTGGACTACAGGCAGGAACGGTAGGTCTTCCCGCTCCTTCATCCGATGGTAAAAGTTGCGAAGATAAATCCTCAATGGAGCCTGATAACACTATTTCACAGTCATTTCCTTTATTTTTGTTCCATAAACTTTGTGGGGTGGGTTGGTTTCTGCTGTGACTTGTTTGTTTCCTTTTGTTTATGGTACATTTCACTGGGCCTCTCTTACGTTTCTCCCTTGTTGTTGTGACAGGACGTGTTGTTTTGTCTGGTGCGGATTTCGCTAGTTGAACAGTTCCAGGTACAGTCACCAAGCTGGTTGTATCAGTAATGGAAGTTACATTATCAGTTTGTGCTGATGTTTTGATGACTGTTACTGTAGGGGAGAGGGGGAGACCCAAAGTAGGAGAATCATTAAGGGACTGGGAGTTTAACAGGGTAGTAGTAGGAAGTCCAAAGGACATCCTACGTTCGGTGTCCGCAATCTCGTTGGTAACCATGGTGAGGGCATTAGCCAGTAATACATCAATCGATGTGGGCAGCTCGATAGGGGTAGCAGTATTAGCAGGTATAGGTTTCGTGCGTTTCACCATGATTTATGTAAATACCTGTACGGCTTTGGCAAAGAAAGGGGGGGGGGGCCCAGCCCAGCCTCGTCCTGCCCCGGACGGCCACAGACGGTCCCGCCCTTGTCCCGGGCTTCTCCCGGCGTCGCCCGCGCGCGTCCCGCGTCGCGGGGGTCGTGGTCGGTTAAGTAGCGCCTCCGGGCGCGCAAGATGCGTTGTTTCCGCTTCCGCTTCTGTGCCCCAGGGGAACCTGGGTATTGTAGTCCCTTCGTGCGCTCCCTCCACACAGCGATCGAAACTGCGGCCGATGGCGGGAGGGAGACGCGGCAGCCAGCAAGAAGCCTCACAGGTACGTTTCAGGAATCACCCTAGCGTGGTCAAAAACTCAGTACACAGCCCCCCACACACAGTCATTCAGAGGTGGAAGACCCTTGACGCCACGGCAAGAATGTGTACATTGGAAAAGGTTGCACCTCAGCTCTGCAAAAGGGGAACTCTTCAATAGGACCAATAAATGAGTCTATAGATTTTTGATCAAGAGTTTGAGTGTCGAAAGATATTCTGTTTATTTGAGTCATATATCTTGGGAATCGTGTATGGGGAAATGGCATGGTTCATGCACACACTCCTGTCAAATGTTGGCAAGGGCAGACTGAGTGCAAATAAGTTACATAAATGTCTACAGACAGAACAGCTACCCAGCCCTCTGTCCAGGGACGAGGGGTACCATTTACAAGAGGGCAAACCATCTTGGAGGCAGTTTATTTTAATCTGAGCTCGCCTGCTTGAGGTCACTCCTCCACTTCTGTTGGTGTCTCCCTGTGTGAAGGATTTATTCACATACAATCAGTTTGCTCGTGACTTCTAAATCCCATTTAGTTCTTCATTCGGGAAAGTCATCCTGTGTTGTGTAGTGTTTTATGTCGTTCTTGATTTGAAGCCCTTTTCTATTGAAGGTTGGATTGATGGAATAACAACCACGTGTGTTGCCTGTGTACAGAGAAGCCACATACTTAACGTGCAATGCACATGACGGTCTAATAAAAATAAATTGATAAACCTGCCACAGTTTGCGAAAATCTGCCGAACTGCAATGTTCCTGCATGCACCAGGAGGACTCTGTGCCGTCATGGTACGGACCAGTTGTATTGTGACATCAACATCTGTTGCAGTTTGAATAATGCGTGTTATGGTCCATCTCAGAAAAACTCTTTCAATCAGCCTATTGAAAATGAAGGGCTGATCCTATGTAGGTGACATTCATATCCAATACCTGCAGCTGACACTGAGACTTCTGCAGTAGGGGCTCTGCCCCTGAGCTGTCTTGGCTAGCAGCTCTGCTTTTTATGGGGTAGCCTAGATGAGCTTGTTCCTAGTAGGGTTACGCGCAGAAGTGGCATGTCTGCCCCTCAGTAGGAGGAAGGCCAGTGGCGGAGGAGGCTTACGTGTGACAAAAAGAGCCCTCTGGTGTCTGGTTTGTAAGTCCGAATGGTGAGGAGATGCACGAAATGCCCTATTTTAATGAATCCTCTCACCAGTCCATGCACGGTTTAAACTCTGTCAGGTCAGGGCAGCTTAGGGCCAGCCTGGTGCTGGGGCCTGAGAAGAAGGGCCTAAAGAGTCTGATGCCAGTCTGAAAACGATAGACTTGGCGGTTGGGGGTTGGACCCAACAAATATGGGCTTGTGTCTGGCACTGAATGTGGGCAGACCACAGAATGTGGATTTGTGTCTAGCAATGGAAGTGTGCGAGCCACAGAATATGGAATTGTGTTCGGCACTGGAAGTGAGCAGGCCCTGCATTTATGGGCTTGTGTCTGGCACTGGAAGTGAGTGGGCCACGGAATGTGGAATTGTGGCTGGAAATGGAAACGTATGGGCCCAGTATTCATAGAATTGTGCCTGGCTGCTAACTGGTATGACACAGCACTTGAACGCTTGTGCCTGGTACTTAAAAGGGGTGGGCTGAGGACTTTTGCGATTGTGCCTGTCACTGGAAGGGAACTGGCCCAGCACTTGTGAAATTGTGCTTATCACTGTAAGGGAGCGGGCCCTGCACTTGTGCGATTATGCCTGTCACTGGAAGGGAGTGGGCCCTGCACATGTGAGATTGTGCCTATCACTGGAAGGGAACTGGCCCAGCACTTGTGAGATTGTGCCTATCACTTTGAGGGAGTGGGCCCTGCACTTGTGAGATTGTGCCTGTCACTGGAAGGTAGTGGGCCCTGCACTTGTGAGATTGTGCCTGTCACTGGAAGGGAGTGGACCCTGCAGTTATGAGATTGAGCCTGTCACTGGAGAGGAGTGGACCCTGCACTTGTGAGATTGTGCCTGTCACTGGAAGGGAGTGGGCCCTGCACTTGTGAGATCGTGCCTGTCACTGGAAGGGAGTGTGCTCTGCACTTGTGAGATTGTGCCTGTCACTGGAAAGGAGTGGGCCCTGCACTTGTGAGATTGTGCCTGTCACTGGAAGGGAGTGTATCCTGCACTTGTGAGATTGTGCCTGTCACTGGAAGGGAGTGGGCCCTGAACTTGTGAGATTGTGCCTGTCACTGGGAGGGAATGGCCCCTGCACTTGTGAGATTGTGCCTGTCACTGGAAGGGCGTGGACCCTGCATTTTTGAGATTGCGCCTCTCACAGGCAGGGAATGGACCCTGCAGTTGTGGGCTTGTGTCTGGCACTGGAAGTGGGTGGGCCTTTATCAGGGTCGTCCTTCCTAAGATGGGCTAGATAGTTGTATTATATGTCAAGTAATGGTCGATCACTTCAATCTGTTCTCTGTCCTCTATCATCTGACTGATGTGTCAAGCGCTAAGTGAATGTTAGCCAAGTGTTGTTTACAGAAGACCAAAACCGGAGGAATATATCACACTGTGGTCTTACTTCATTAAGCATCTTCTCCCTGCTTAACGACATTAAAAATCCACCATTAGCAAGGGCCTCGACTACTTACAATGTGAAGCTTTAGCTACTTTTTTTGTTAATAAAGTTGAGGAGATTTACAAATCCTTCCCGCCCATTACCAATAGCAGAAAGTGTGCTGATTCTACCAGGGGTCCAGACACTCTTCAATCTTCCTTTCCTGTCTTATCCTGTGAGACACTAGGGACCCTGTGCTATAAGATCAAATCGGGATCCCCAGCAGAACCTTTTAAGCCTGATCAGTTTTTACAATTTCTACCTTTACTCTTACACATGCTGTGTGAATCAATAAACCTGTCCATCACTTCTGGCATTGTTCCCACGTCATGGAAACATGCGAAGGTCTCCCCCCTGTTAAAAAAGCCTACGCTAGATGCCTCCAAACCTGAAAGTTCTCGCACAATCTCTCTTCTTCCTTTTGCTACCAAAATCACAGAATCTTACATCAACTCTATCCTTACTAAAGTTATAGAGGCTAATAACATTCTAGACCCAAGAACGGTTTCAGGCCTGGCCACAGCACTGAATCCCCCTATTGGCTGGGACTGAACAACTGTGCACTTTGGATGAGGGTCGGACTTACGCCTTGATTCTCCTCGATCTTAGTGTCGCGTTTGACACGGTATCACACAAAATCCTGCTGACACGCCTTCAAGAGATTGACCTAGGAGATCCGGCCCTCGGCCCTGGGAATCTCTCTTACTCCAAAAGATACCGTAATAAGTCTGGGCGTGTGGCTGGACAGCGCACTCACCTTTCAAGCTCAGACTAAACTAGTGGCGGGCAGTTGCTTTGGTCTCCTATGCGGTCTGAGGCCACTGCTCGGGTTCTTTGACCTTCACACTCGCCAAGTTATCATCCAGTCCACCATCCTTTCTAGATTGGACTACTGTAACTCTTTGTATCTGAGTGCCAACAAGGCCGGCATTACCAGATTACAGAGGGTGCAAAACGCCGCTGCTCGCTCCATCTTTGCCCTCCCGCGGTCTTGCTCTACATCTAAATACATACAGAAATTACATTGGCTCCTGATAGAAAAAATAATTAAATTCAAATCTCTGTGCATTGCTCACAGAATTTTTCATGCCCAGGCCCCCTCCATGCTAACCAACCTTCTCACTTTCTGTAAACCAGAACGTGACCTCTGCTCATCTCACCAACTATTGGTGTGCACCCCCGTGTTAGAAGAGCAAGGGCGGTAGGACGCTGTTTCCGGGCTCTAGCTGTGTCTCTCTGGAATGCTCTCTCTAGTACTATCAGGAACCTACAAGACAATAGGGTGTTTAGGAAGGCAGTCAAGACCTGGCTCTTCCCCTGATTGCTCCCAGATGCATCTTTTCCCGCCTTTCTATCTTTTTGCTGCAGATCTAACACTGGGACGCCCCGTCGCTGGGGCAGTTATGCGCTCTACAAATCTGAGATCATAACATAACTTTTGCTCTTGAGTGGAAGCAGCCCACATGTACATACACATTGTTATGTAAAATAGCACAGTCCAGCCTGTAAAGTTATGTGAGGATGTTGTGCATTCTGTCTCCGGACAATTACCACTAATGGTTGGTCCGCTCCTGTATGTAGAAAGCCAGCTACACCCTTACCACATGAAGAACAGCTTACAGACAGCATAGGCGGCAAACCTGTGAAGTCCCTTAGGGTTCCGATAGCTCTGACATACAACTGGTAGTTAAAGAAGCTTATATTTCATATACCCTGAAGCGTGTTTGACATGGGAGAACACTCTGGACATGTGCTGTTATATCAACTCTTGGTCTGTGCTTTCTGCTGACTTATTCCTGAGTTTTGACGTGTCTCCTCAGAAGAAGGGTTTCTTACATTGTTATCCATCAACAGGCTTCTCACGACTTGTGTGGTGCATCAAGAGAAGACAGGAGGCTTCAGTGGCAGCACCTTCCATCGTTTACAAAGTCTCATTTGTATTTCAAGCTAATGAATAATTTGTCCACCCAGAGTCCGCAAGTGCCCCACCAAAACAGAAATGGCTTTCACAAAAGAGATCTTGGCGTGTCTTACATCCACTGACTGACCACTGCTCCTCCTACCATTGAGAGGCACAGTTAACAATGTCTACACTCGAGGAAATGTTCAATATCATATAGTGATGAGTCTATTGGCCACTACCCCTTAGAACTGCTTCCATACCTGAGCCCCAGTAACCAGCATCACGGTCTGGTCTGGTAGGCATCTCTATTAGGGAGGCAAGCAGAAATGTTTTAAGGCATGGGCAAAGTGGGCAGTTGCCCATGGCCCCCACTTCCAAGGGGGTCCCTGAAATATTGAACTTTCTCTCTTACTCTCTGTTGGTTATTTCTCTGTCCTAACCTTTAATGTATAATTCAATATTATTAGGTAATATAGGACTTGAATTGGTAAAAAATAGGTAATAAACTTCAAAGTTTTCCCAAACAGGGGCCCCCAAAATCCTTGAGATAACACTGGAGGCCAGTGGTGCATTCGCCATCATGTATCGCTTTATGGTAGCTTCACGGAGTGTTTCTGACAGATTCTGGTGCTAGGTAGTTAGTATGCAGCACTGGGTCCTGTTCTGGGACCTCTATACCACCCTCCTTATCATACAGTAGCTTTATGGTAACTAGTTCTATTCTGGGAGCTTTGTTTTTTCCAAACAAGTTCTTTTTCTGACGACTCCTAAAATACTTTACTTTAAATCAGCTGGAGACAGCACTGAAACATATAACAGAGGGTTTTAGAATCAGAGTTTTACCAATCGCCTTGTGTTTGGGAGCAATAGGCTGTTTCAAAAAGGCAAAAGTTTGCAGTATCTCACCCACTTTAACTATGACCTTACAGTGCGATAAATAGTCCTTTTCATACGTAAGGATTTGAGTGTGTGCAAAAACCATTACATTCCCGTCTGTACTGGTCTGCCTGTCTAGAACCCCCACCGCCCCCAGTGAGAACAATAATGAGTTAGTCCAGATCACACAGAGATCTCACGCAGCCAAAGTCTGCAGTAGCCGTATATGGAGTTGAACAAATCCACTCAGGATCTTTCGTGCTCACTTAGATGTTATCTATTTATAGAGCCACTACTTGTGGTGTCCTGCCGAAGTGACCATAGGCTCTAATCTTCATGCACAGCAGGTTTGTCTGCAGAAGAGAGGTTGGCAATGCTGTCTGGTTCCCCGCAGTAGTTACCCCCAGTTAGGGATAACCTCATGGTTTGTGCATTAACCAACATTTAACCCATCCATGTTGAGATCTTGTGCTTAGGGAGTAAAAACAGAATCACAATCTCTCAGACAGTCAATCTTGCCTATGACCTGCTACTTCTCATCCTACGGGAGTGGCACCATTCCTCTCACTGCAGTTTGGTGCTTGCGGTCTCGAGGTGCAAGGATATAATTCAGCATATCAAGTGTAAGATTAAATGTTTACATCAGACCAGCGAACAAAGGATGTATTCCTGGTGGAAGCCACATTCAGAGTTTCTGTGTTGACCCATCATAGCTCAGTTAAGTACAAATGAGGTTGCGACAAAAACCCACATCAGTACCTCTCTGGTGCTGCAGGTCAAGCGCCAAAACATTTGCCCTCATCAAGATTTATTAAGGACAGTGAGCTCCTGTCCTTTCTCCAAATGTGTCCCCTGCATAAGTACCCCATTAACATTTCTAAACTGCACAAAAGAGTGGACTCCGGTTTATTTAACCTCTAACTCAATTCCACACATGTGATGGGTCATGCCAATTCAATCTCGCAAGCTGAAGCTTCCCCCGCTCCATCTGCTGCACACCTTTCCCAAGCTGTCCTGTTCATGGACTTAACAATATTGTTAATAATAAGACTGGCTTGCTCCCATCAAACATAGGTCAACGCATGCTACTTATTAACACAGTTCTTCATATAAGATAAAATAAAGGGTCTACAGATCAATGTACGAATATCATATGCTGTGTCCCTCGTACCTGATCCCTGTTACATCAATAAGACCATCTTCCGGCAGGCTTAGTACCCGCTTGAGCATCCAGTTATTACACAATAGATTTACTTACAAATTAGAACAATTCCAAACGTCCTTTTTGCCCCTCACCAACACAGTCCAAATGACACTTGACTAGGCCGAAGTGGTTCACCCTCTCCCTCCCTAACCCGCAGCTCACAAAAGCCGCAGATCAATTTTAGATTTGTCCCCAACCAACTTGCCGCAGGCTGCTGCTGATCCCACAGACTAATTGGGTACCTTTTAAGAGATGGGAATTTGTAGCTGGCCTCCAGGCGGCTCAGCAATAATCGTAGCAGCGCTACCAACGTTAGCATCTTATATAGTACCCAGCAGCCGACAACTTAAAATAAGACACATACGTTTCTAACTGTTCTTCTGTATGACTACATTCTGACGAGTCTCCCCCGACATCTCCCTTCAGTGATCGATCAACTGTGGAATCTAATTTTGTGTCCTTTCATGAACTCCCCCTGTTATTCCAATTTGAAAGCGGTGTAGCATCCAATGGAAGCATCGTGCTTTCTCGTCTGTCTGTTCCTTCCCAACTAGGTCCAATCTATACCACTATTGCTACATACTACATAAATTGATTGCTCAGGTGCCCTGCTTTCTTCCTTCTGCACCTTGCGTCAGAGTTTGTTCTTATGCCTCCTGGGGAGTCTAAAAAAATTGGAATCATCCATCATCAGTGACCTTATGTTTTTGTACGGGGACAGGAGCATATAACTGAGACCGTCCATTCTTCACGTGTCCTTACACCCCTTTGATTATATGTAATGTAAGATGATATAAACTATTAAATTATGGAATGATGTTGGACCTGTTTCTTTCATTGCATAGGGAACAAATTATTTTATCTATATTTCCAGTCCAGGGTAGGCTGCAATATCATGTGGGAAACCCTCTGGCAGATTGCATGTGTCCTGTACAGTCATTCAACCACAAAGCACGTCAGTCAACTATCCTTTGGTATGATGAATCTCAGCGTCTACTTGAGTCTGTATATGGGTTCTCCAGCCCCTCTAGGAGTCGGACTAGCCATAGATTATTTAACCTGTCTCTCCCTGCCAGGTTCTCAGTTCATGGTACAATGATTGCCTACGCTCCTGTGTCGCCCCCTGTCCTGTAGGGCGTTAACTATATCTTCAGTTCCAGTAATCTTGCGCTCTGTCTCTCTGACTATGGAGCACACTTTATAAAAGTGTGCCATATTGCCTTATCACATGAACTGAGTGCCCACAGTACTAATGCTCAGTTAAAGATCTACTTAATCGTGGTATTACTTTCAGGAGATCGAAAATTATATGGGTGGCCAGACCAGGTGCTTTTTGAGCCCCTGTGTTGTTAGGGGATACAGTTTGTTTTAGCAGCTGAGTCAGTTGGTCCCTTTTTGCTTGAACTTGTTGTGAACCATCTGTTTAGTGTCTTCCAATTCCTGTTTTCTGGTTGCTTTAAAGTCCTATTTTTGTTTTCATTGAGATGAACAAGAGGGCAGAGGGATTGAGCTATCATCAGATATTTCTTACGCAGCAGAGAGGGCATTAGTGTGTTGCACCGTGTCCAATTGTTCATCGATTGTGCTCTAATCATAGTACCAAAACAGGTGATACTGTTATGAATACTATGTTTTTTTCCCTTTTAGGTATCACCCTTCTTGAATTATATATGTTGTTATTTAGGTATAAATGTTGAAATATACAATGCACATTTACTCCTGCTATTTATTATTCATTCCAACGTGATAATCCAGTCTGCTTGAATATATTCATGTTATTTTGTGTGATTCAAATTCTCTGTTCTTGTGCTTTTTTATATAATGAACAAAGTTTCGAGGAATCTGAGAACTTTGCTTCTCGTTGATTGTTTTTATACAAAAGGCATGGCTTCATAGAATGTAGTAAGTGAAAGGGTGCAAAGGCCTTTTCAGCTAATTATTTATTCGGAAAAGTTCCACAGTGATCCGATATGTTATAAAAGCTTAGAACAGGTTGTGAGAGAGAGGCTCTTCCTACTGGAGACTCGAGACAGAGGCCATAGAGATCTTTATCCCCTACGTTTTACTAAAGGCTACCAGGAGCCACATTTAGTCTTCGCTCGGCAGGCTTATCTGCCTGCCGGCACAGACAAAAATAGCAGACGCTGCTATTTCATTGAACATTAGTTCTCTGTTCAGACGAGTATGCAGGTGAGAACCACCTTTGAAACTAGAATGACATACCTTCTTTGGTGGTAAGATCAGTTTAGTTAGCCAAAGAGATGAGGGTGAGATTGTAAATATTGACTTAAAGAAAACTTAACCTCTTCAGTGCCCCGCCCTTTCCCCGCCCTGTGCCGGGCGTTGCATTAGCGGGCGGGGTTCATGACGAGATAGTCTCGTCATGGGCACAGCGCAACCGCGCTCCATGACGAGACCATCTCGTCATGGGCACTGAAGGGGTTAAGAACATGTAACAATATTATTTGATATTCACTCTTCGGGTGAATATTGTTGCTATGATATAGCTTATATTCCTAGTAGTTACTATTCATATTGCATGCACTAGGGTAGGTTTCCTGGTTTCGTAGTGTTCTTGAGTGTGTCTTTCCATAATGATAAAGGGTTTAATTTACACTAATTATCCCAGTAATATCTCAGAGGATCGATCGTTACATGAAACGCATGTCACTCAAATATTGCTCAGTGGGTTGTAGGGTGGTTGCAGTCTGTTTGGCTTTCTGTCTCAGGTTGGCACATTGACAAATGCCTTTAAGCCAGGGGTTCTAGAAAGGCTGTTGTATGTGGTGTTCAGAAGGAAAAAAGCAGAACATGTATAAATTCCTTGCAAGATGTAAGCGATCCTTAAATCTCTACACCCCCGCCCCTGTGCTCGTGCACAGTGGTTGTACATCGTTTGCTAGGGTCAGTGGCTGCGCCCCACATCCCACAGTGTCAATCATCTCTATTGATTCTGCTGGCCGGGCGTGACTCCCAGGCACTCTGTGCCACTTCGATGTGAACAGTGCCTAACTCGCTATAAGCACCAAATTACGGCTAACAAACCATTCTCTACTGGTGGCCGAAGAAGGCCTGTCATGAGCCAACATGGTCATTGCCACACAGTAGAGTGCACCATTATATTTTGACTAGGTTTGTGCTATACCAATACCACATACATACATACATACATACATACATGCATACATAGTACTTCTTAGCATCAGTTAAGTCCCTGAGACCCGTTCCATGGATAGGTCTGCACAAGGCCCTTTCTCTAGATCTGGATTATGCACACACTAGGAATCACTGACTAGGGGGTGGAATGATGTATCTTGAAGGATTGATTCGAAAGTAGAGGCAAACAAAAGTGGGCAAGTCAATGTTGATAGAGAATGAAGGCGTTCAAGTGGAGCTGCTCGCCTAAACCAGAGCTCCTTTTATGTTCTGCCTGCTTTATGGAGCACTCTCTGCTTTTGATATTTGATAAAGCACAGACATACAGACCTAGCTCAAAAGAGGCTACACCGCACAGATCGCCATCTATCCAAACACGGGTACAGACGCATCCCACACCGATACTCATGCACACACACACACACACACACACCTCCAGTCGGTCACAGACATACAGACCTAGCTCAAAAGAGGCTACACCGCACAGATCGCCATCTATCCAAACACGGGTACAGACGCATCCCACACCGATACTCATGCACACACACACACACACACACACCTCCAGTCGGTCACAGACATACAGACCTAGCTCAAAAGAGGCTACACCGCACAGACCGCCATCTATCCAAACACAAGTTCAGATGCAGCCCACACCGATACTCATGCACACACACACACACCTCCAGCCGGTCACAGACATACAGATCTAGCTCATAAGAGGATACACCGCACAGATCGCCATCTATCCAAACACGGGTACAGACGCATCCCACACCGATACTCATGCACACACAGGCACATACCTCCAGCCGGTCACAGACATACAGACCTAGCTCATAAGAAGATACACCGCACAGACCGCCATCTATCCAAACATGGGACAGATGCAGCCCACACCGATACTCATGCACACACACACCTCCAGCCGGTCACAGACATACAGACCTAGCTCAAAAGAGGATATACCACACAGACCGCATCTATCCAAACACGGGTACAGACGCAGCCCACACCGATACTCATGCACACACACACCTCCAGCCGGTCACAGACACACAGACCTAACTCAAAAGAGGCTACACCGCACAGACCGCCATCTATCCAAACACGGGTACAGACGCAGCCCACACCGATACTCATGCACAAACACACCTCCAGCCAGTCACAGACATACAGACCTAGCTCCTAAGAGGATACACCGCACAGATCGCCATCTATCCAAACACAGGTACAGACGCATCCCACACCGATACTCATGCACACACAGGCACATACCTCCAGCCGGTCACAGACATACAGACCTAGCTCGAAAGAGGATGCACCCCACAGGCCGCCATCTATCCAAACACAAGCAGAGACGCAGCCCACACCAACACTCATTCATTCACACACACATACACACACCTCCAGCCGGTCACAGACATACAGACCTAGCTCAAAAGAGGATATACCACACAGACCGCATCTATCCAAACACAGGTACAGACACAGCCCACACCAATACTCATGCACACACACACACGTCCAGCCGGTCATAGACATATAGACCTAGATCAAAAGAGGATGCACCCCACAGACCGTCATCTATCCGAACCCGGGCAGAGATGCAGCCCACAGCAACACTCATTCATTCATACACACACCTCCAGACAGTCACAGACACACAGGCCTAGCTCAAAAGAAAACTGCCATGTATCCAAACACGGGCACAGATGCAGCTTACACTGACACTCACTCATGCACCCCACAGACCGCCATCTATCCGAACACAAGGAGAGACGCAGCCCACACCAACACTCATTCATTCACACACACATACACAGACCTCCAGCCAGTCACAGACATACAGACCTAGCTCAAAAGAGGATATACCACACAGACCGCCATCTATCCAAACACGGGTACAGACGCATCCCACACCGATACTCATGCACACACAGGCACATACCTCCAGCCGGTCACAGACATACAGACCTAGCTCGAAAGAGGATGCACCCCACAGACCACCATCTATCCACCAGCACTCATTCATTCACACACACATACACACACCTCCAGCCGGTCACAGACATACAGACCTAGCTCAAAAGAGGATATACCACACAGACCGCATCTATCCAAACACGGGTACAGACGCAGCCCACACCAATACTCATGCACACACACACACACGTCCAGCCGGTCATAGACATATAGACCTAGATCAAAAGAGGACGCACCCCACAGACCGCCATCTATCCGAACCCGGGCAGAGATGCAGCCCACACCAACACTCATTCATTCACACACACACCTCCAGCCGGTCACAGACATACAGACCTAGCTCAAAACAGAATGCACCCCATCTATCCAAACACGGGCAGAGACGCAGCCCACACCGATACTCACTCATTCACACACTCACACGCCTCCAGCCGGTCATAGACATACAGGCCTAGCTCAAAAGAAAACCTCCATCTTTCCAAACACGGGCACAGACGCAGGCCACACCGATACTCATGCACACACACACACACCTCCAGCTGGTCACAGACATATAGACCTAGATCAAAAGAGGATGCACCGCACAGACTGCCATCTATCCAAAAACGGGTACAGACGCAGCCCACACTGATACTCATGCACACACACACACACACACACACACACACCTCCAGCCACTCACAGACATACAGACCTAGCTCGAAAGAGGATGCACCGCACAGACCGCCATCTATCCAAACACGGGCAGAGACGCACACCACACCGATACTCACTCATTCACACACACACACACCCCTCCAGCCGGTGATACTAAAGGAACCAACACTCCTGCTTGCATTTTGTGTGTTTGTGTGTGTGCGTGCGCGCGTGCAGCGGCGGCAGAGCAGCAGTGCTGTCTGCTAACCACCTTCCCCCTGCCCCCTGCTTCCCCCTCTGCCGCTGTAGAGCCGCCTTCACCTCTAATAAGAGTTATTGCTACAAACCTATGCTGCTATTAAAAGACAGGGAGTTTACTTTCCTTCATCAAGGAGGTCGGTGGACTGTGCGCTCTGTGAGTGGAAATGTGGTATTGAATTATGTGCCAACTGCACCCTTCATAAATCATCTATTACAGACAATAATTGGCACGTGAGTGTTCTTAATTGCATGTCGTGCATATTTAATGTCAATTTCTTCTAATTTGAAGGAATCCAAAGGCATGTTAGTGCGTGAAAACACCCATGCACCTTGTTGTGCGCACTCCGGATTGTCGGAGGACACCTGAAGAGCCGATGGCGCGTTTGTGTTTCCTTGATAGTGGTTTTCAGTGGATACCTTTAATTGAGCGATCCGAACTCTCCTTTTGAGCGCCGCGCAAACCTGAGATCTGGTGCCAATGGTGGTCTGCCCGTCCTCCGAGTGAGAGGGGCTCAAACTGCGCTTGACTCTGGAGAAACGACCTTGTTGTCTCTACCCTGTTATTTATGGTACAGAAATCCCCTTCTGTAAAGTTGTGCTTGTGCGCGGTTAACGGGTGAAGAAAAAGCACAGGAACCCTTTTCCAGAGGGCAGATGTAACTCTTCCTGCCTCTGGGTGCCAGGGACCTGTTGTAGGCATGTGCTGGCCTCAGGAAGGTGGGAAGGCACTGCCATGAATTGAGTCTGGCTGCAGAGGAGGCTCGTGTCTCTACAGAAGGTGCATTGACCCACGGACCTTCCTTAACGCATGTATTGTAATAAAAGCTATAGATGGGCATAGATGGAAGGTGCCAGGGAAGTGGGCGCTCCAGAACAGGCTCTCCACGCGAAGAGGGCGAGGGGCCTGACGCAGGGTCTCCTCCCTCTGGGGGCACAGGGACCACCGGAGCAGATCTGCTTCCAAGCCTGGTACACGGTAAGCTCGCCCCTCGCTCGAGGTTTGCAAAAGACCTCTCAAGAAGGGGCAGCGGCGCTTCTAGAAGGGATCTTAGGGGCACACCTTGGTCCACAGATCTGGGGTGGAACAATTGTATAGGGTGTGTACTCGAGTGAGTGTGTGTATGCGTGTTTGCTTCAAATGTTTAAAGTCACCTGTATATGTATGTATAGTCAGACACACACACACACATATATACATAGAAGAGTCAGATGTATACTTTTTATGTAAACGCGTTATAAATGGACAAATACATGTGGGTAGCAAGGCACAGTGCCTTTTTAGGTCGAGCCTAGAGCCAGCGCGCATGTGCGGCTCTGCGAGGCATTTAGTAATTCCTCTGTGCAATGAAACACGCCAACCACTTTTTGTTTGGTTGCTTGGCGTGCCGTTATAAATCCCATTGTTTTGTTTGGTGCACAGGGAACATTTGTCCCGCCTTGTGGGCGTTTTGTCCAAGCCCAGGCAATCGCCCCTGCTACATGGATCCTTTCAGTGTGGATTATGGATTGAGTTTCGCTGCACTACTTTTAGTTTATTTTTGGCGTTTCATGGGCCAACACAGCCTCACACATACGCTGCACTTCATCTTTAGCAATGCTTGTGTACGAGCACGTCGCCCGTTTAGCGAGCATTGTTAAAGATGAAGTGTGGCGTGTGTGTGATGCTGCCTCTGCCACATACAGCCGCTGTGCGAAAGTAAAACATTAAAAATATTCTACATGAAGCGCGGCACCCGGCCGTGAAGCTGCCTTTTCCAACGAATAGCCTGTATTGCGCCCGCTTCACGGCCAGATGCTGCGCTTCATGTTAATTTTTTTTAATGTTGTACATTCGCACAATCAAGGTAATTACGTACTAGTGTCCAAGGGTTGCTGTACCATTGTCACACCGAACTAAAAACCAAGCATTTGCAATGCAACAGGTCTCTCATTTACGTGAGTTTCAGCTATTGGCATTGTAAATGACAATACCTTTTATTTGGGTTTTTGAAACATAAATAAAACACATTGTCATTTACAATGCCAATAGCTTAAACTTGTGTAAAAGCGAGACTTATTGCATTGCAAATGCTTGTTTTTCTTGTGTTGCCTCTTGGCCCATTCAGCAGCTACAGTGGTGGGGCCAGAAGATGGCTAGGACTAATAGTGCTGGGGCGCCGGTCGCATGTGGCCCCCCTCTAGTGATCCTACTGGTTTATGAATAAACCCCGTGCCCAGTGCCGGACTGGGAACTAAAATTGGCCCTGAAAAAGGACTCGCCTGGCTCCCCGGGGTAATGGGGAGCCGGGCGAGATGTTTGCAAGGGCCGGATTCAGACGATTTTGTTACAAGGGCCCGATATTGCAGCTTTGCTGCAAAAACGGCCGTGTAACAAAAACGGCCCCCAGGGGCCCAAAACCGGCCTCCACCCTGGCGACCCACCGGGGAAATGCCCGGTGCCAGCTAGGGCCAGTCCGGCTCTGCCCGGGTCCAAATTCTCCAGAAGCCACATGGGTCGTTTTATTGATATATGCATATATTGCCTGTTGAGACTTTGCGGCTGTACCTCTGCCAACGTCTATGTATATAATTTCACCCCGTGCTCATATTTTCCTGTCTCCCCAGTACATACAAACCACGCCCTTATAAATGTAGGATTTGTTTGCTGTTTGTATGCATTAGTGCGGCCGTGTGTTTGTATGAGAATCCTGATTTTGTCAAGCATTGGTTAGGTTAGCCCTCATGTATAGATAGCGCGCTGCTTCGGCTCTTGTTTTTTGTTTAATTTTTGCAGTTATCACTTGCTGTTAAACTCGGGTTACATCACGACTCCTGCATTCAGAAGAACGTGAACAGTAAACTGCTAAATACACATCTGCTTGTGCACAGTGGTTACACATCTGCTCGTGCACAGTGGTTGCACATCATCTGCTTGTGCACAGTGGTTACACATCTACTCGTGCACAGTGGTTGCACATCATCTGCTTGTGCACAGTGGTTACGCATCATCTGCTTGTGCACAGTGGGTGCATATCTTCTGCTCACGCATTGTGGCTGCACATTGCCTGCTCATGCACAGAGGCTGCACATTGCTTGCTCGTGCACAGTGGGTGCACATCGCCTGCTCACGCACTGTGGTTGCACATCATCTGCTCGTGCACATTGGTTGCACATCATCTGCTCGTGCACAGTGGGTGCACATCATCCGCTCGCGCATAGTGACTGCACATCCTCTGCTCTCGCACAGTGGGTGCACATTGCCTGTTCATGCACAGTGGGTGCACATCTTCTGCTCACGCACAGTGGCCGCACATTGCCTGCTCAAGCACATTGGTTGCACATCATCTGCTTGTGCACAGTGGTTGCACATTGTCTGCTTGTGCACAGTGGTTATACATCATGAGCTCGTGCACAGTGGGTGCACATCTTCTGCTCATGATCAGTGGCCACACATTGCCTGCTCGTGCACATTGGTTGCACACCATCTGCTTGCACAAAGTGGGTGCACATTGCCTGCTCGTGCACAGTGGGTGCACGTTGCCTGCTCATGAACAGTGGATGCACATCTTCTGCTAGTGCACAGTTGCTGCACATCCTCTGCTTGTGCACAGTGGCTGCACATTGCCTGCTCGCGCACAGTGGTTGCACATCGTCTGCTCGTGCACAGTGGTTGCATATCATCTGTTCGTGCACAGTGGGTGCACATCGTCTGCTTGTACACAGTGGCTGCACATTGCCTGCTCATACACAGTGGCAGCACATCACCTGCCCATGCACAGTGGCTTCACATCGCCTGCTTGTGCACAGTGGTTGCACATCGTTTGCTTGCGCACAGTGGTTGCACATCGTTTGCTCGTGCACAGTGGTTGCACATCGTTTGCTCGTGCACAGTGGTTGCACATTGCTCGTGCACAGTAGTTGCACATTGTTTGCTCGTGCACAGTGGTTGCACATCGTTTGCTCACGCACAGTGGTTGGTTGCACATCGTTTGCTCTTGCACTGTGGTTGCTCATCGCCTGTTCACGCACAGTGGTTGCACATCCTCTGCTCGCGGACAGTGGTTGCACATTGTTTGCTCATGCAGAGTGGGTGCGCATCGTTTGCACGCGCACAGTGGTTGCACATCGTTTGCTCACGCACAGTGCTTGCACATTGCCTGCTTGCCCACAGTGGTTGCACATCGTCTGCTCACGCACAGTGGTTGCACATCGTCTGCTCGTGCACAATGGCTGCACAGCGCCCGCTTGTGCACAGTGATTGCACATCATCCGCTCGTGCACAGTGGTTGCACATCATCTGCTCGTGCACAGTGACTGCACATTGTCTGCTTGTGCACAGTGGCTGCACATCGCCTGCTCGTGCACAGTGGCTGCACATCACCTGCTCGTGCACAGTGGCATCACACCGTCTGCTTGTGCACAGTGGGTGCACACCGTCTGCCCGTCTGCTCGTGCGCAGTGGTGCACACCGTCAGCTCGTGGCCTCGGGGCCTGGTGCAGTCGCATGATGTACAGCTTCTGATATTTTAGCGCTGTTAATTAAAGTATTGCGCTTAAGAGGCATATATTGACATACTGTTCACCATGATGAATAGGGGAAATGATTCTGGCCACAGTACTGCAGAGTGTGATTAAATGTAATGCGAGTACACGGGGATCACGGCAGCAGCAGCGCTTTTACTTATATTTAAAGTAAAATCAATATATACTATATAAAAAAAGCCTTGTCTATTTATCTGAGTTTTTCTATTCATCTTTTGTGGGGCCTTCTCTGCTGGCTGTGGTCAGTCAGTGTTTACTGGGGCCCTCTCATTGGTTGGCGCTGTTGTTTACCACTGGCGCGCCAGGGGCGTAGGTTCTGATGCACACATTTGGGTGACCAAGTTACTCCATGTGTGCTCTTAACTTTCAAGACATCGAGGAGTTGGTAAAGTGTTTGGGACTCAGACAGTGTATGACGACACAAAGTGCTGATCCGGCGCCACTGCTTCTTTTTAAAAGAATGCGTATGGTGGAGTGGCACTGAGAGCACTTTCTGGGACAGACCCCCCAACCTCAAGTCTCCCACCCCCACAGGAAGGTCCTGCAGCTGAAAAAAGACATGACATTGTAGGTGCAGTGCTATCTACTGGGGAAGATTTGAACATACTCGACTAGCTACAGAAACCCTTGGACCCAAATCTTTTACCACAACAGCCTTTACAAACTCCTGGCCCGTGCAGCGAAGGCGAGGGAAGTCATACCACAATCTAACAAGTTGGTATTGATATGTGTGGACTTTTCCCCAGTGTCTGAGCACCTCTATGTGCAAGAAAGTACTCTAGATGGTTTTTGTAGCGCCCTCTCCAGCCTGGGTACCCGCCAATGACTACGCCACACACAGATCTATCTATCTATCTATCTATCTATCTATCTATCTATCTATCTATCTATCTATCTATCTATCTATCTATCTATCTATCTATCTATCTATCTATCTATCTATCTATCTATCTATCTATCTATCTATCTACACAATTTAAATCTCTTCAGTCAATCTTTTTGGCACTTCGTTTTCCGACTTGATTTTGTCATTGGAAACTGGAAACTGTCACCATCAATGTCCAGGATCTGCTTCGACAGTGTAGAGCAACAGCATCACTGATGCTGCAGAATCAGTCTCTCCTTCAACATGTGATCTGATGAATGATGAGTTAAACGGCTAAAGTGAGAGGAGTCTCTGCTTATAGACTCTTCAGGGCACTGGGCAGTCACCATGTGTCCCTGGTAGACATCCCTTGAAAAGGCTCTGCATCAACTAGAGCATCAGATTTTCTTTTCCACTTTTGCCGTGCAAGCACTCGATCTCCTTTCTTAAAGATGATGTTCTTTGCATGTCGTCTTTTGTCAGCATACACTTTCATCTTTTCTTTATGAACCAAGTCCTTCTCACGAGTTGTTTTCTCGTTTTTCTCTCTGATTGGTCCATTGAGGTAACTTGGCTGTCATTGCCCTCTTGAACATCAATGTATAAGCGTAAAAGACTGTCTGTACAGGAATACATGGAAATGTTCACGAGCCCATACCACGGCTAAACTTTCTGGTTCAGGTTGTGAATAAGCACGTTCTGTTTGGGACAAACTCCTACTTGCATGCGCTACAATATCCCTTTGAGTATTTGGGTGTCCGCTGTGCTGTAGAAGGATAGCGCCTAACCCCACTGGGCTAACATCAACAACAACCTCTGTATGAAGCTTCGGATTGAAGTGTGCCTTTTCAGTAGCATTCTCAATGGCTTGTTTGATTTTCTAAAAACTTTTCTCACATTCGTGTGACCAATGAAAAGAGAAATATTATTTAATATCAAGTCTCATATAAATCTGGAAAAGTAGCCGGCCATGCAAAGATATTATTGGAGCAGGATTGGGTGTCATACCCCCATCAGAAAAGATATGGCCAAATAATGCTTGCTTTGTCTTATGGAACTCCCACTTATCTGCATTTAAAGTCAAACCTGCATCAGCATGTAAACGACATACTTGTGTGAGAACGTTATCATGCTCTTTTTGTGTAGCTCTGAAAACCAGTATATATCGCTATAATTGAATGCATTCATGACAGGCTGTATGATATGTCAAATGACGTCTTGAAAAAGTTCTTCTGCTGATGACACCCCAAAACGTAGTCTTTTGTATCGAAATAGACCAACATGTGTAGAAAAGGTAGTAAAATACCAGAAAATTTCTTCGAGTACCAACTGATGACAACCTTTATTCAAATCAAGGCGCGAGAAGTGCAGTGTATCATTTAATTGCATTATCATGTCAGCAGTGTGTGGACCTAGATGTTGTTCTCGTTCAATTACCTTGTTTGCTGGACGCATGCCAACCATATGCGTACAGCTCCTTCGCTGATAACATGCTTACGCAAAAATTTAAGTTATTTTTCAACAGCTTCTTGTAACTAAAAAGCAATTTGTCTATGTCTTTGAGCAACAGAACAGACATCCTTATTAATGTGCAACTTTACTTTCATGTCTTAAGCTTTCCTTAACCATGAAACAATGAAGGGAATTGACTTACTATTTTGTGGTGAGCATTCATGTGGTAGTTTATGGAAATCAGTCCCATATCATCAGCTGTACTGAGTGACTTGACGCTGTAACTTGAAGCACATGGATGGGTGTTTGCACCTTCGTTATTTCGGTAATGGAGACAATTCATTATACTTCTCCTCAGACATAATGTTTATCGCAGCACCACTGGCGATAATGATAGGTATTGAACAATAATTTACTTTCAGTGAATTCTTTGGACCGTGTTTGAATGGCTTGGGTGCTTCGGCATGTTGACTTTTCTTAGACTGACTTTTTTCTTCACATGCGCCCAATCCAACATGCACACGCTTCTCTGAGGTAAATATCGACATGGCACAACCATCTTCTTCATTTTCACTTGATACGTATAGAGAAGAACTGTTTGACGATGATTTAGATGACGATTAATTTTGTTCACTGTTGTTTTGTCTTAACTGATGTTGCAGCTTGGCCTTGTGTGTGTGTGACGAACGTTGTTTCTGGAATGTTCTGGCGACCATTTTGTCGTTGTGCCATGGCACACTTGCTTTTTCCTTCACTCTGCAAACCTTCACCAAATGGTTCTCCTTCCCACAGCCTTTACATATCTGTCCAATGGCGGGACATGGGAATGAAAATCCACATCTAAAACGCAGCTTCTTTTTACGTGTGGTCATCACCTTGTGTCCTTCAGTCTTTTGCTTTGGCTTACTTTTCATCCTCATGACTGATTCATTCTGGGAACCTCCGGTCTCAATGGCAGCAGCTTATTTATCGGCACCCTCTTCAGCTCTGGCAGCCATTAACACTCGCTCCAGACTAAGAGTTTTCTCTCAGCATTTGTCATCTGAATAAATCTGACAAGCATCCATCAATAACTCTAAGACGAATAGCTTCTTTATCATTAAATTAATTGAACTTGCAGTCTGTGATGAGTGTGTCATGTCTCTCCACAAATTCATTGTTGGTTTCATCAACTTTCTGTAATTTTTCCTGAAAATGTATCTTTCATAATCAACATTGGGCATTGAATTAAACTTCAAAGCTTCTTTAATCCTACGGTATGTGACTTCTTCATCAGTTCGCTGCATTTTCTTTGTGACTTCTTTCACACCATCACCAACAAGATTTTGAGATACTTGATAATCTTTTTGTTGTCAGTTTCTTCAAGTGCATCAATAAAATCATCAAATGTCTCCATCCAAGTAGACCATCTATCGCCAATATTTTGATTTTTGGCACTATCAAAAGGTGGTGGTAGTTTCAGGAACACAGCAGCATTGTAACCATTTACGGGAGTGGCTGACATGGGTGGAGCTCTTCAGATGCTGTCTGGTGTCCACTAGGACCTGCGTCATCTGCGGTATTTTTGAGGCCCTGCGATGGATGGCCTCCAGGTCGTCCTATACCGTCTGTGAGCCTGTGACCTCCTCCTTGGTCTCCATCAGACCCTTGTTTACTTTCTGAAGACCTTTGGAGTCATTCTGAGCCACCACCTGGCAGCTTCAGGTATTGGCAGCTCAGTAAGCATAACCCTGTGCTTCTTCTTGGGTCTCTGTACCCAGTGCTGAGGTCGTAGAGCCCCACTAAATGAGGCTCTAAGGTCAATGACATTATGCTTTCTTGTTAATTGTTCTGCCAGCCAGTGCTGGCAGAACTAAATCCCTTTTATGAATACCAAAAGTTGTAAAGTTAGGATTTTGTCTCAGTTTAGTAGTAGTAAAGTTAGGAATCCTAACTTTACTACTACTAAATGCCTCCTGTGAATACCAAAACTAGCACGTTTAGGATTTCGTCTCAGATTAGTTCTGTGAATCGGCCCCCTTGTGTCACCCAAACTCCTACCTCCCTAAAAGTGCAGGTATCCTATCCAATAGGGTCTCACTGTCAATTTTCATCCCATTAGAAGCATTGCATTCTTAATAAAATATTGACGAAAATAAATATCTATAACTCAAACTCAGAAGCGCATCAGTTAAACTTTTCTTTGGCGATCTGCAATCTGGCATTTAGGAAGCCAATGTATTGGTCAGAAGCAGCTGACATACGAGAAATGTGTAAAACGCCTTAAACCCACCAGTGTACCCAGTTATTGCGTAAAGGCTCTAACGGGTTAATGTTTGTCAGAGGTTTGCAAGAAATTGTAAATCGTGAAATGAAAATAAGGATGCTTGTGTGCATTAAATCTGTTCATATCGAAACACTTGGCAAGACCGTGGATTGAAGCATTGTTGTAGTGCTCGGTGTAAGTTTGTTGCTGTGGTCAGTGTATCATTTGTTTAGTACATGTTTTGATCGACAACATTTAGCACGATTGCAGTGATCGACCCACCTATTTTTTTATTCTCATCTCCCGATGACTTCTGCCATGACTGCTGAGCTTCAATCCTCCAATTGAGTTCTGTTTTTTAGATTTGATTCTCTGTTAAGGTCTTTGCTAATTTACAGATTTAGGGATCAAATTCTGTTAATTGTGTATTTTTGGACCAGCTTTTCATTTATCGATTGATATTCTAATAGATGATTACTGATGAGTTATCTAAGCGAAATCCTGGTTTAAGGACGATTTCAGAGAATTATGTTCTGTAATTAATTGATATCTGTTTTTCGATAATGTCTTATAAACCGATATAAAAAAGAATTTTAAAAACTCCTAAGTAAACAAAAAAAGTCAACTTCGGATGAATGTTCTATGAAACACTGATGGTAAAGAAGCAGGTTGACACAGTGGTGTGGGCAAGCCACGTCCATCAAAGACCTAAGTACCATCAAAATAGGGATATTGACCACTAAATTTGTACAGCACTGTGTCATCGAGAGGCATGACTATAGATCCCTATCTTGGACAGTTTTAGAGAAGGTCAATGGCGATGCTTCAAATATGGATAGACTACTAATCAATAAGGAAGCTCGTTGGATTTTTTCTGAAAGAGTCAACAAAGTTGGAATGAATGATGGTATAGAGTGGAATAAAATTTCCCTGTGAGATAGGAATTGGTGAGTGCTCCTTTGTGCCAGCATTCCCTCTATACAGACTTCAAAATAAATCTGCATATGTCCAATCAGTCGGACCTTGTGGCTATACTCATAGTCTTCGATGGTTCGGAATTTGGGCTCCTCCGCCCGCACGATCCCCTTTATGGACTGAAAGGTTTTGTTTTTGGGGGGGGTGAGAAACACGCATTGTCAAAATTAACGTGTTTATAACATTGACTCGGGAATTTGTTGAATCCTTTAACGCTCCTGCCAGCTAATCCCCTCTAATGAAGAATGGGGGGCATATCAGAGAATAAAACGCTTTTTGATAGAAGCAGTCGTGAACTTGAAAAGAAAGAAATAAGTACCCTTGTCGATGTAAACTGTTCAGATTTTGAGAAACTCCATCGAACAATTTGGTTAGTGAACTGCAAGTGATGTCAAGGCAGTGTTTGATTACGGGCTAGAAATTGAATACTTCTAGTTAACTATTCAGTTATACACGATTTGTAGACACGACCACCTATCTAAATTTGTGGTAATTAATGATACTTCCTAAGTAATGCCAGGCACATATTAGCACATACAAGAAAAGATTAACTGACATGGATGTATGATACACTGGGACAAAGAACCCTTGTACAACTGGGGTCTTTAAGAAAAAGATCTTTAAAATTAACCCATTCCAAGATGGCGCTCCGTTTTTCGTTACGTATCACGGGACTTTTAGCGTAATCAATGGAAGTCACGGGGTAACTGACACGTTTATTAGTTGGTAGCGCGAACATCCCGGAGCGGCTGAGACGAACCTCGGGACGTGAGAACTGTGCGGTGAGACTTATGAGACTTATGAGTAAAGTAAAGCGTAAGGGCAGTGACTCTCGTAGATATGGTGAGTGTACACCGATGTGGGAGGAAGAGGCTCAGACTTGGTGCAGAGTTATTTACGGGCTGCATTGCTTGATGGCTCTGCGCTTGGATGAGGTCAGACAACAGAATGAATCCCTAAGTAGAGAAGGGAGAACGCTGCGATTAGTCTCAATACCTTTACGCCACTGTATGTGATTAATCTGGGTGATGTGCGAGATAGCCTGTGAACCACCTGTGTCGATGGACTGGTCTTTGATTTAAAAATCCTTTTACAGAATGCCCACAGTAGAAGTTCAGGACAACCGCAAAATTTATGGTTCCTGTCTGACACGCTGTCGAGCTGGTATGAAAAACCTGAGCTGACAACGGGTAATGATACCCCACATGATTTTTATATGGATGGATTGAGTGAGAGTGTGTTTTGGCGTCCAATGTGTAACCACAGGAATCCTTCTTTTCTATGTTTTGCAGTCACTAGTAGTTCATTACAAATGTGCTGATAAGGTGAATGGAGTCCTGTTGCCCTGAAGAAATTGCCGTAACAGTAAGGCAATGAAACATGTTGGCTTTTTGACTTCCTGTCTGTTATAATACAGCACTTTTTACTTTTGAATTGACCCATGAGCAAAAGAATACAATTATGATGGCCATGGTTCTCTATCAATTTTAATTCAGGACTACGGTGTGTGTTGTTCACATACTTTCACCTTTTTGTTGTTGGTTAAATTTTTCAATTTTCTTTGAGCAAGGTGGCAACCTATGATGAGAAACGTGGCAGTACTGGTGATGATCTAACCAGTGTCAGCCCGCTAAGGTGTTGCACACGTGAGGTGCCTCCTTGCTCGCCACATATTTTTTCCTTTCACTGTTTTTCACTAATATTCTACGGTGTGGGGTGTTGTATCCCTGTGAGTGAACTATTTTTTTCACACACATCTTTATATATATAAAGAATATATATAAAAAATTGTTTTTGAACACAGTGACTGCTGACTGGACTTAGGGTTCCTGTGTAACCTTTTTTTTTAAATTAGTAAAGTACCTGGTAAATTGGGAATCCACCCCATAGTTTCAGCTAAACAGGGGTTGGTTTTGAAGAGGCTAATCCGATACCTCTCGATTCCTTTTGTTACACAGTGTATAAAACAGTCCTGTACTGAATAGATTGGGTCTTTGTTTGTTGGAAATCTGTCTAAAGGCACCCAAGAAACCGTTCATCTACATGCCTTAAGCAGGCTCTGTCTAAAGGCACCCAAGAAACCGTCCATCTATATATATGACTTAAGCAGGCTCTGTCTAAAGGCACCCAAGAAACCGTTCATCTACATGACTCAAGCAGGCTCTGTCTAAAGGCACCCAAAAACTGTCCATCTACATGACTTAAGCAGGCTCTGTCTAAAGGCACCCGAGAAACCGTCCATCTATATGACTCAAGCAGGCTCTGTCTATGACTTAAGCAGGCTCTGTCTAAAGGCACCCAAGAAACCGTCCATCTATATGACTTAAGCAGGCTCTACTGAAAGGCACCCAAGAAACCGTCCATCTATATGACTTAAGCAGGCTCTGTCTAAAGGCCCCCAAGAAAGCATCCATCTACATGACTTAAGCAGGCTCTGTCTAAAGGCACCCAAGAAACCGTCCATCTACATGACTTAAGCAGGCTCTGTCTAAAGGCACCCAAGAAACCATCCATCTACATGACTTAAGTAGGCTCTGTCTAAAGGCACCCAAGAAACCGTCCATCTACATGACTTAAGCAGGCTCTGTCTAAAGGCACCCAAGAAACCGTCCATCTACATGACTTAAGCAGGCTCTGTCTAAAGGCACCCAAGAAACCGTCCATCTACATGACTTAAGCAGGCTCTGTCTAAAGGCACCCAAGAAACCGTCCATCTACATGACTTAAGCAGGCTCTGTCTAAAGGTACCCAAGAAACCATTTATTGAATGGGCGCCGGCCTTTGCAGATGCAACTGGATTCAACAAAGAAGCTCACATTGCACTCACAATAAACAAATTGTTCTGTCTGCCATTTACAGCCAGAAGTGAGTTCTAAGTGCTGATCATAATTCACCAGATTGTCCCTGTGAGTGCCCAGAAACCTATAAATATAACATAAAGTAGCACCAAGAGAGAGAGAAAAAAGAAGAGAGAGGGAGAGGAGTGGCCAGGCTTTTACAGTGTGCATGCAGATACGTAGTATATTTCTTCAGGTATGGTGTCGTGCATTGTATATACACAGCAGAGTGTGTGCACAGGCACGTGTCCTGCAGCTTCACAAGTATACAGGCATGTCTGTAGATTAAATGCTTGGTAGAAAGGTGCTGTAGATTCATAGGTTTGAATGTGTGTTCTCGTCTCGTGCTGTGGGAGTGGGTGTGTGTACAGCAGACCCAGGGGGCCCATGATGGCTTCAGAAGTATACAGACAGATATTGTAGATGAAGAGCTTGGCGCATATGTGCTGTAGATTCTTAGATGTAAACATGTATACAGAGGCTCCAGAAGTGAACAGGCTGTACTGTCACCCCTTAGGTGCAAATCCCTGCAGCAGATTCAAATACAGGCTGCGACATACCACCCAGAGGTATGCAGACATGTTCTGTATATACTGAGGTTTGCTGGCGTGTACTGCGAGTGCAGAATATACAGACATACACTATAGATGCAGAGGTGTGCAGATATGTACCATAGACCCAGAGGTGTGAGAATGTGTTATCCAGAGGTGATCGGCTCTGCTTTATTGTAAGAGACTCAAGGACCATGTACTATAGACCCAGAGGTGTGAGAATGTGTTATCCAGAGGTGATCGGCTCAGCTGTATTGTAAGAGACTCAAGGACCATGTACTATAGACCCAGAGGTGTGAGAATGTGTTATCCAGAGGTGATCGGCTCAGCTGTATTGTAAGAGACTCAAGGACCATGTACTATAGACCCAGAGGTGTGAGAATGTGTTATCCAGAGGTGATCGGCTCGGCTGTATTGTAAGAGACTTAGGGACCATGTACGGTAGATCCAGAGGTGTGAGAATGTGTTATCCAGAGGTGATCGGCTCGGCTGTATTGTAAGAGACTCAGGGACCATGTACTATAGACCCAGAGGTGTGAGAATGTGTTATCCAGAGGTGATCGGCTCGGCTGTATTATAAGAGACTCAGGGACCATGTACTGTAGACCCAGAGGTGTGAGAATGTGTTATCCAGAGGTGATCGGCTCGGCTGTATTGTAAGAGACTCAGGGACCGTGTATTATAGACCCAGAGGTGTGAGAATGTGTTATCCAGTGGTGATCAGGTTGGCTGTATTTTAACAGACTCAAGGACCATGTACTATAGACCCAGAGAAGTGCGAATGTGTTATCCAGAGGTGATTGGCTCAGCTGTATTGTAAGAGACTCAGGGACCATGTATTATAGACCCAGAGGGGTGAGAATGTGTTATCCAGAGGTGATCGGCTCTGCTTTATTGTAAGAGACTCAAGGACCATGTACTATAGACCCAGAGGTGTGAGAATGTGTTATCCAGAGGTGATCGGCTCGGCTGTATTGTAAGAGACTCAGGGACCATGTATTATAGACCCAGAGGTGTGAGAATGTGTTATCCAGAGGTGATCGGCTCAGCTGTATTGTACGAGACTCAGGGACCATGTACGGTAGATCCAGAGGTGTGAGAATGTGTTATGCAGAGGTGATCAGCTCGGCTGTATTGTAAGAGACTCAAGGACCATGTACTATAGACCCAGAGGTGTGAGAATGTGTTATCCAGAGGTGTTCGGCTCGTCTGTATTGTAAGAGACTCAGAGACCATGCACGGTAGATCCAGATGTGTGAGAATGTGTTATCCAGAGGTGATCGGCTCGGCTGTATTGTAAGAGACTCAGGGACCATGTACTATAGACCCAGAGGTGTGAGAATGTGTTATCCAGAGGTGATCGGCTCGGCTGTATTATAAGAGACTCAGGGACCATGTACTGTAGACCAAGAGGTGTGAGAATGTGTTATCCAGAGGTGATCGGCTCGGCTGTATTGTAAGAGACTCAGGGACCATGTATTATAGACCCAGAGGTGTGAGAATGTGTTATCCAGAGGGGATCGGCTCTGCTTTATTGTAAGAGTCTCAAGGACCATGTACTATAGACCCAGAGGTGTGAGAATGTGTTATCCAGATGTGATCGGCTCAGCTGTATTGTACGAGACTCAGGGACCATGTACTATAGACCCAGAGGTGTGAGAATGTGTTATCAGAGGTGATCGGCTTGGCTGTATTGTAAAAGACTCAGGGACCATGTATTATAGACCCAGAGGTGTGAGAATGTGTTATCCAGAGGTGATCGGGTTGGCTGTATTTTAACAGACTCAAGGACCATGTACTATAGACCCAGAGGTGTGAGAATGTATTATCCAGAGGTGATCGGCTCGGCTGTATTGTAAGAGACTCAGGGACCATGTACTATAGACCCAGAGGTGTGAGAATGTGTTATACAGATGTGATTGGCTCAGCTGTATTTTAACAGACTCAAGGACCATGTACTATAGACTCAGAGGTGTGAGAATGTGTTATCCAGAGGTGATCGGCTCGGCTGTATTTTAATAGACTCAAGGACCATGTACTATAGACCCAAAGGTGTGAGAATGTGTTATCCAGAGGTGATCGGCTCGGCTGTACTTTAATAGACTCAAGGACCATGTACTATAGACCCAGAGGTGTGAGAATGTGTTATCCAGAGGTGATCGGCTCGGCTGTACTTTAAAAGACTCAAGGACCATGTACTATAGACCCAGAGGTGTGAGAATGTGTTATCCAGAGGTGATCGGCTCGGCTGTATTTTAAGAGACTCAAGGACCATGTACTATAGACCCAGAGGTGTGAGAATGTGTTATCCAGAGGTGATCGGCTCGGCTGTATTTTAAGAGACTCAAGGACCATGTACTATAGACCCAGAGGTGTAAGAATGTGTTATCCAGATGTGATCGGCTCAGCTGTATTTTAAGAGACTCAAGGACCATGTACTACAGACCCAGAGGTGTGAGAATGTGTTATCCAGAGGTGATCGGCTCAGCTGTATTTTAAGAGACTCAAGGACCATGTACTATAGACCCAGAGGTGTGAGAATGTGTTATCCAGAGGTGATCGGCTCGGCTGTATTTTAAGAGACTCAAGGACCATGTACTATAGACCCAGAGGTGTAAGAATGTGTTATCCAGATGTGATCGGCTCAGCTGTATTTTAACAGACTCAAGGACCATGTACTATAGACCCAGAGGTGTGAGAATGTGTTATCCAGATGTGATCGGCTCTGCTTTATTGTAAGAGACTCAGGGACCATGTACTATAGACCCAGAGGTGTGAGAATGTGTTATCCAGAGGTGATCAGCTCGTCTGTATTTTAAGAGACTCAAGGACCATGTACTATAGACCCAGAGGTGTGAGAATGTGTTATCCAGATGTGATCGGCTCAGCTGTATTGTAAGAGACTCAGGGACCATGTACTATAGACCCAGAGGTGTGAGAATGTGTTATCCAGAGGTGATCGGCTCGGCTGTATTGTAAGAGACTCCGGGACCATGTACTATAGACCCAGAGGGGTGAGAATGTGTTATCCAGAGGTGATCAGCTTGGCTGTATTGTAAGAGACTCAGGGACTATGTACTATAGACCCAGAGGGGTGAGAATGTGTTATCCAGAGGTGATCGGCTCGGCTGTATTGTAACAGACTCAGGGACCATGTATTATAGACCCAGAGGGGTGAGAATGTGTTACCCAGAGGTGATCGGCTCGGCTGTATTGTAAGAGACTCAGGGACCATGTACTATAGACCCAGAGGGGTGAGAATGTGTTATCCAGAGGTGATCGGCTCGCCTGTATTTTAAGATACTCAGGGACCATGTACTATAGACCCAGAGGTGTGAGAATGTGTTAGCCAGAGGTGATCGGCTCTGCTTTATTGTAAGAGACTCAGGGACCATGTACTGTAGATCCAGAGGTGTGTGTGCAGCGGTGCACAGAGGGTTCATCTGAGTAGGGTAGTTCTGGCACTTGTTATTTAACCAGAACAAAAACAAAACGCTAGCGAATGTTAGTGTAAAACTAGAGTAGTTACCACCATCTCACTTCTGACCCACAGCCCCTGTATGTCAGTACTGGAACCTACACACAGCTCTGCCAGTGCACAGCATCACCTGCTGGCTGGTCAGAAGTGAGGTTTATAAACAGCTCAATTCATGCCTTTGTGAGATAGCTCAGTGAGTAAAGCACACAACCAATATACTTAATAGGAAGGACAAGAAAATACAGTTCGTAAATTGGCTATTCATGCAAACCAACCTTTGACTTCATGTCAACCCACCGTCAGGAAACATTTTTCACACAGCACAGTGTGGCTAAAGGATTTCAAGTTATATGTGCAGAATGGCAACCGGTCAAAAGAAGGAGGCGCGATGTGAACAAAACAAGGATATGGGGAGAACATTTCAAATGACTTGCAGAAAGTCTGGGTGCTACTCTATTCTGCTTTACTCCATTGCACTCTACTCCATTCCACTTCACACAAAATCACTCTGATACTCCACTCTACAACACTCCAACACTCCACGGCACTCTACTCCACTCTACTCCACTCAACTCTGACACTCTACTCCATTCCACTATAAGCCATTCCACACTGACACTCCTCTCTACAACACACCGACACTCCATGATACTCTAGTCAACTCTGACACTCTAGTCCACTCTACCACACTCTACTCAACTCTGACACTCTACTCCACTCTACTCCATCCCACTCTAAGCCATTCCACACTAACACTCCTCTCTACAACACGCCGACACTCCATGATACTCTAGTCAACTCTGACACTCTAGTCCACTCTACCACACTCTACTCAACTCTGACACTCTACTCCACTCTACTCCATCCCACTCTAAGCCATTCCACACTAACACTCCTCTCTACAACACGCCGACACTCCATGATACTCTAGTCAACTCTGACACTCTACTCCACTCTACCACACTCTACTCAACTCTGACACTCTACTCCATTCCACTATAAGCCATTCCACACTAACACTCCTCTCTACAACACACCGACACTCCATGATACTCTAGTCAACTCTGACACTCTACTCCACTCTACCACACTCTACTCAACTCTGACACTCTACTCCACTCTACTCCATTCCACTCTAAGCCATTCCACACTAACACTCCTCACTACAACACGCCGACACTCCATGATACTCTAGTCAACTCTGACACTCTACTCCACTCTACTCCATTCCACTCTAAGCCATTCCACACTAACACTCCTCTCTACAACACGCCGACACTCCATCATACTCTAGTCAACTCTGACACTCTACTCCACTCTACCACACTCTACTCAACTCTGACACTCTACTCCACTCTACTCCATTCCACTCTAAGCCATTCCACCCTAACACTCCTCTCTACAACACGCCGACACTCCATGATACTCTAGTCAACTCTGCCACTCTACTCCACTCTACCACACTCTACTCAACTCTGACCTCTACTCCATTCCACTCTAAGCCGTTCCACACTGACACTCATCTTTACAACACAGCGACACTCCATGATACTCTAGTCAACTCTGACACTCTACTTCACTCTACGACACTCTACTCAACTCTGACACTCTACTCCACTCTACTCCACTCCACTCTAAGCCATTCCACACTTACACTCATCTCTACAACACGGCAACACTCCATGATATTCTAGTCAACTCTGACACTCTACTCCACTCTACCACACTCTACTCAACTCTGACACTCTACTCCATTCCACTCTAAGCCATTCCACACTATCACTCCTCTCTACAACACGCCGACACTCCATGATACTCTAGTCAACTCTGACACTCTACTCCACTCTACCACACTCTACTCAACTCTGACACTCTACTCCACTCTACTCCATCCCACTCTAAGCCATTCCACACTAACACTCCTCTCTACAACACGCCGACACTCCATGATACTCTAGTCAACTCTGACACTCTACTCCACTCTACCACACTCCACTCAACTCTGACAGAAAGGCTGGGTGCTACTCTATTCTGCTTTACTCCATTGCACTCTACTCCATTCCACTTCACACAAAATCACTCTGATACTCCACTCTACAACACTCCAACACTCCACGGCACTCTACTCCCCTCTACTCCACTCAACTCTGACACTCTACTCCATTCCACTATAAGCCATTCCACACTGACACTCCTCTCTACATCACACCGACACTCCATGATACTCTAGTCAACTCTGACACTCTACTCCACTCTACCACACTCTACTCAACTCTGACACTCTACTCCACTCTACTCCATCCCACTCTAAGCCATTCCACACTAACACTCCTCTCTACAACACGCCGACACTCCATGATACTCTAGTCAACTCTAACACTCTACTCCACTCTACCACAATCTACTCAACTCTGACACTCTACTCCACTCTACTCCATTCCACTCTAAGCCATTCCACACTAACACTCCTCTCTACAACACGCCGACACTTCATGATACTCTAGTCAACTCTGACACTCTACTCCACTCTACCACACTAGGACACTCTCCTCTACACCACTAACTTGTAACTATGGTGAACAGCATCCACACAGGTGTACAACATGGCTAAACACATTGATAAATTCAATAACTCTTGCATTGGGAAGACCTATTGGCTTTGCCAGTGCTTATTACAACAGCTGGCAGGATGGAGGTAGGACACTCACCAGTACGTTCAATTAAAGTGCTCTCAAGGGTACAGAGGGAGAACTTTCAACAAAAATGTAATGCTGGGTGGGCGCCATGTCATGGGAACTCCTTGGCAGCGGCGGCCCATGCAGGTAAGAGTGGTGAGGCAGTATGGCCGGGTGGGGGGCAGGGGATTTCGACAACGACGAGGGGAAATGAATTACCACTCCTCCGCTCTTACCTGCACGGGCCACAGCTGCTCCTTGGTATTTTTTGCTTTGAGGCAACATCCCTGTTTCCTTGATCAGAGTTTTCTCCCTCCGCGACAGGGACATTTCTGTTTGTGGCTACTTGTAAATAAACCCATGGTCAATAAATACCAAGACCAGAGAAACCTAACTGAGTGTAAAGGTGTACAAACAATGCTAAATTGCCTTCATGAGTTTATTTATGAATGAATGAATAATTTCTGGCTCGATGGGTCAGCAAGTTAATGCTTATTATTGACTTTCGCCGAAGGTGCACTTTGTGAAGGATGCTGAAAATGAGTCCGACAACGGAACGAAGTAGGGATGAAAAAGTACCTGCGAGAGATAGAAAGTGTAGAGTGGCAGAAATGAAAGACATAGATGGCATCAAGACTGGGCAGCCTGGTATTCAGCAGTGCCCACAGCAGGCTCATACGACAGACTTTGAGTCCCCACACTTATAGTTTTACAAATTAAGCACTGCTGAGAAATATAGACAGACAGACCGATAGATATGGTATGCATGTAAGGCCAGACTGACAGTACCGGGTATCGCCGTTTCCCAGGGAGGCAGGAAGAGTGGGGGTGGGTGCCAATGAGGGGGGCGTCGGGGGCAGTTTTGTTACTGGGGGCCGGTTTTGCAGCAGTGCTGTAATGGCGGCCCCCAGTACTAAAACCAGCAGGCCAGCATATTCCACACAGAGCTCACTTTCATTTCCAGCCTCCGTGTGTTATAGTTTTAATAGCACCTGCTGCAGAGTTCTTTGTATATCAAGCACTTTTCAGCTACAATAAAAGTGTCAAGATATCTCTGGCGATTCATCTTCCTGCCAGAGTGAGTTGGCGTTTTGTTCAGTGGCTGTTTTGACTCGTTTAAGGTAACATAGAGGGATAATATGCCTGCTGCAAAGAATGTGTACCACACGGGTTACATAAGTGTGTTTTATGTGCATAGCTCAGTGGGTTACTGTTTTTGTCACACAGATTCTTGTGTTACTGCGCAGCTCATAAATTACAATAATAATCTAGCACAGTGAGCTATGAAGTGCCATCAAAGAGCTGCATGCAAACTGCATGGTACAGGTTAGAAAATATGTTTTTTCCAGTCATTCGTTATTCTAATGTTGCTAAAAAGGGTTTATTTGGGTAGAAATAAATTCCTATTAGTAAATGGAACCCTACTTAGTGTGTTACATTTTGAATCCTGCGTTTCTGCTCCTCCAGCCCAAGCACTCTTAAAACATGCCTACACCTCGTTGTGCCTTTTATCATATGTAACATTTTCTATACACTGACTTACACACATATTATTCATTGTGTGTATGCGTGTTTGATGTAAAGTGCTCCGACACCATAATCTGGCATGAGAGGTGCTATAAAATAAATAAAATACAGGTGAGAGAGGGCCTATGTTCAGCATTGCGTCCATCATTCGTTCCTTTTGTCGCCCTAAGTGGGAAGGGTATGCCCAGATGTGGGTCCTGAGCTCACTGCACCTCTGGATTCAAGCTAGCCTGGCTGATGAGGGGTGATGTCCCGCAACTGGTCCCAGGATGCTTATTTCCGGTCCAGGGAGGACCTGGCCTGGCAGTTCGGGCTGGACTGTTCCCGATAGGAGCAGGGTCCTGTGTCCAGCCCTGTGTGCATTGAATCAAGATATTGCAGCTCATCGAGGGTTTTGTGACCATACAGAGGCACAAGGGTGCCAGTCAAGCTCCTGCATAAGGTCCTCGTGACTGTATAAGGTAATTGAGTTTGGAGCCGACTTGACTATCCATATTAGTACATTTAAACTGAATGTAATGTACCATTTCTGATGTGCGCACTCTGTGGCTCTATGTACTGTGAGATATTTTGTAAAGTGCCTTAAGCTGCGGATACTTTCAGCTGACCTGTTTTAAAGTTTAGAGTGACAGCTCATGTCTCTCTGGGAATGGTGGGCTTAAACTGTTGCAGCATCATTTACGGTCGGTGGCTAAGGACAGCAATCAACTCGCTGCAGACATTATTATGATGTAGCTGGTTATAAAGAGGTTCCTATGCGAGGATCAAGTTAAAAGTGCTGTGCACTGTGCACAAGGCCCTCTTGGGCTCAGGCCTGTGATACTTGCATGCATCGACACCCCACTTCTTGCTGACCAGGAGCATGTGTACAGGAAGCTCCATACATTAACCTCGCCTCTCGGCGCCTATAAACAAAGCCATACAGAACTGTAAGCCTGGAAGAGAACAACTGGAAATACAAGTTGGTTGAGCAGAAGAGAATAAAGATACATTGAACATGGTATGTTACGTTAATAAAATGTAATATAGCGCTTGAATCACACGGGACATCTCGGCTCTGCACACCATAGCAGACACATCGAAGCGCTCATTAAAAGAGGATGGCTTTCGATTGTTTCCTAAATTGACAATACTTCGAACCAGCATGAATGTGCGGGGGGAGTCTGTGCCAGTGGACGGGGGCCAGGTACGAAAAGGATCTCCCTCCACATCTAGACAAGCGGACGTGGGGGACACAGCAAGGTTTTGTCCATAGATCTTCCATTTCTGGTGGGAACATAGAGTTTAACTTGCTTTTGGAGGCAGCCAGGGCATTGCCCCATATCGCCTTGTGTGTAAGGCAGCAGATCTTAAAGATGCGCCTTACCTTTACTGGCAGCCTGGGGCGACTTCAGCGAAGGAGCCGGCGGACTACCCGACGCAAGATTGTAAATGAGCCTGGCTGCCGGGCTCTGGACCACTTGGAGTTTGGCCACTAGCGCTTCATTAGCTGCTGCCAGAAGGGAGTTCCCATCATCTAGACGGGTGACTACTAAGGCTTGCACTAAAGTTCTTCTAGAAGAGAACGGTAGAAAGGGAAACATTCTGCGAAGAAGTCACATATTATGGAATCACCTACCTGTGGTGTCCCGAATTTGGGCTTTCATAGAGAGAGATTGATCTATTTTTATGCCCAGATTCAGCTTGTATGGGAGAGGGGGCCGATCCTAGTTGGGTGTGGGGGGGGGGGGGGGGGGGGGCACTGATTAGACCCACAGTGCTGGCTTTGCCGAACAGCATGATCTCAGTCTTGTTCGAATTCAGTTGCAGGTAATTGACATCTGTCCACCCAGACATGGCTAGCATCCATTTCAGAAATCGATCTTTAGTGGAATCTAAGTCAGCATCAATAGTTAGAGTCAATTGCATATCATCGGCAAAGGAAATCATTCCAAAACCAAAAGGCTCCACAATCTGTGTCAGGGGAGCCATCTATAAGTTGAAAACCGTTTTCCAAACACATCTTTCCGGAGGAGTGGTGCCCAGAGTGATAGTTTGGAATCTTTAGTTCAGGAAGTTGTGAAGCCATTTGAGCGCCGTCCCCCGGATGCCAATCACACAAAACATATAGCTTAAGAGCAGTAGGTAACTGTGATAATGCATAATACAAAAGCGAATAAAATATGAAAATAAAATGTGTCGAAAATGACTGAGACAAAGTGAAATCGATACAGCAATCATTCAGCTCAGGGTCAAATTGAAGAAATGTGGTCCTGGTCGGCGAAACTGCTAAGCACGTGGTGTTCTGGTTCTATAGAGCAACTCTCGTGAGCACCCACCTGGTCCACCCACACGCCTTCAAGCGGTTGAAACAAGGAGGCAGGCCCTGGGCGTCCAATGGAGGCTGTGGAATGATGTGAATCCAACCCTGTGGACATAACCGAGCTATATGTATTTCAGGAAATGCCTCAGAGCTGAGTTGTCCACGCTTAATTACCTTCAGCTGAGCTCTATGAGGTACAGAAGCAACAGAACTTGAGGCCAGGGTTCTGTCGACATGTAGAGTGCACCTCACTCCAGGTCAAGACACTGTCTCCAGTCCAGAACTTAACACATCACTGAGTTCAGGCGCTGGGCTAATTCGTTCAGTGGTAGCAAAACAAGACGACAGCCCCCAGAGAGCATAAGTTCAGGAATTAAAACAGTGTCCATGTTTACTTGCAGGGAGGTGATCACTCTACCGCCATCTGATTGGACTTTACGTCCTTCTTGCGTCTTATATGACATTTTCAGTACCACAGTGGTCTAAAGTAGCCAAAAAGCACCTCGAAATGCTTTGCAAAGCGAGCTGATGCGTACATGAACTGATGCATTTCCACGTGCAGACCTGGTACTCCTTCGTCTTTCTATCTAGAGGACAGCTGCTATTTACTATGGCATCATTTAGAAGGGGTGCAGACCTGGTACTCCTTCGTCTTTCTATCTAGAGGACAGCTGCTATTTACTATGGCATCATTTAGAAGGGGTGCAGACCTGGGACTCCTTCGTCTTTCTATCTAGAGGACAGCTGCTATTTACTATGGCATCATTTAGAAGGGGTGCAGACCTGGTACTCCTTCGTCTTTCTATCTAGAGGACAGCTGCTATTTACTATGGCATCATTTAGAAGGGGTGCAGACCTGGTACTCCTTCGTCTTTCTATCTAGAGCACAGCTGCTATTTACTATGGCATCATTTAGAAGGGGTGCAGACCTGGTACTCCTTCGTCTTTCTATCTAGAGCACAGCTGCTATTTACTATGGCATCATTTAGAAGGGGTGCAGACCTGGTACTCCTTCGTTATTCTATCTAGAGCACAGCTGCTATTTACTATGGCATCATTTAGAAGGGGTGCAGACCTGGTACTCCTTCGTCTTTCTATCTAGAGCACAGCTGCTATTTACTATGGCATCATTTAGAAGGGGTGCAGACCTGGTACTCCTTCGTTATTCTATCTAGAGCACAGCTGCTATTTACTATGGCATCATTTAGAAGGGGTGCAGACCTGGTACTCCTTCGTCTTTCTATCTAGAGGACAGCTGCTATTTACTATGGCATCATTTAGAAGGGGTGCAGACCTGGGACTCCTTCGTCTTTCTATCTAGAGCACAGCTGCTATTTACTATGGCATCATTTAGAAGGGGTGCAGACCTGGTACTCCTTCGTCTTTCTATCTAGAGGACAGCTGCTATTTACTATGGCATCATTTAGAAGGGGTGCAGACCTGGTACTCCTTCGTCTTTCTATCTAGAGCACAGCTGCTATTTACTATGGCATCATTTAGAAGGGGTGCAGACCTGGTACTCCTTCGTTATTCTATCTAGAGCACAGCTGCTATTTACTATGGCATCATTTAGAAGGGGTGCAGACCTGGTACTCCTTCGTCTTTCTATCTAGAGCACAGCTGCTATTTACTATGGCATCATTTAGAAGGGGTGCAGACCTGGTACTCCTTCGTCTTTCTATCTAGAGCACAGCTGCTATTTACTATGGCATCATTTAGAAGGGGTGCAGACCTGGTACTCCTTCGTCTTTCTATCTAGAGCACAGCTGCTATTTACTATGGCATCATTTAGAAGGGGTGCAGACCTGGGACTCCTTCGTTATTCTATCTAGAGGACAGCTGCTATTTACTATGGCATCATTTAGAAGGGGTGCAGACCTGGGACTCCTTCGTCTTTCTGTCTAGAGCACAGCTGCTATTTACTATGGCATCATTTAGAAGGGGTGCAGACCTGGTACTCCTTCGTCTTTCTATCTAGAGCACAGCTGCTATTTACTATGGCATCATTTAGAAGGGTCCTTTTGTAGTTCGGGGTCTGGGGCTGCGTTCCCCGTTATTACTAAGGAAGGGTCTGGGGAGTAAGCGACAGTTTCTACTCCTACTAGTTTACTCCATCTTTAGTAACACAATCCGCTTTTTCCTTCCAGTCTGAAATGTGTTCATGGTTCAGTTTATAGTGTCACTTCCTTAAAGCATGTTCTTTGGAAGGAATGTAAACAGCTGCATTGACACCTTTTCCCTCTGAAGTTGTCGAGTGTTAGACAAGCAGGTTCCACAGATGACAGAGAGTGAAATGTCAGCCATCAGCAAAGCTGTCCCTGGGGTGTCGCGTCATCCTGCTTCCGACACCATCTGCTTGACTGCACTGTGGGGCGGGGCCTCTCATTCAGGAAAGTGCAGTTCTGATATCCATTGAGTAAGCTGGGAGCAGCACTCTTATGGCAGGATCATCTTAGGTGCCTTTGAGAGATGCCAAGACACATTCTGACCCGCGAGGATATCAGATCTCTGGGTGCGTTGGAGGGCGTAAGGGAGGTACCTTCATCTCCCACTGAAGAGCCATTCAAGGAACAGAATCATCAGGGGGGAATGAAAGAAACCTGAATATATTGAAATACCAGTCAATGAGTGATTCAGACTGTATCGGCGTGACACAGGGCTAACAGAACTCTGCATTGTAGAAGTCAGCAGTGACCCATTGGTGTTGGAAGGTCAAGAGTCCATCCTTGGTTGGGTGTGTTGTTAGTAGATTATGAAAAATGGCTCTTCCCAGACAATGTCTGCATAAAGAAGTCCACTGTATCATGCCCTGTGGAGATTGGGCCTCTTGCTCCAGTCCAGTTCAGCTCTACTCAATGAAGAATGGGCCTCTCGCTTCCCTCCTTCTTCATGCTACTCAATGAAGAATGGGCCTCTCGCTTCCCTCCTTCTTCATGCTACTCAGTGAAGAATGGGCTTCTTGCTTCTGTCATACCTCATGCTACTGATTGAAGAATGGGTTTGTTTCTTCTATCCTACCTCATGCTACTCAATGAAGAATGGGCCTCTCGCTTCTCTCCTTCTTCATGCTACTCAATGAAGAATGGGCCTCTCGCTTCCCTCCTTCTTCATGCTACTCAATGAAGAATGGGCTTCTTGCTTCTGTCATACCTCATGCTACTCGATGAAGAATGGGTTTGTTTCTTCTATCCTACCTCATGCTACTCAAGTAAGTATGGGCCTCTCGCTTCCCTCCTTCTTCATGCTACTCAATGAAGAATAAGCCTCTCGCTTCCCTCCTTCTTCATGCTACTCAATGAAGAATAAGCCTCTCGCTTCCCTCCTTCTTCATGCTAATCAATGAAGAATGGGCCTCTCGCTTCCCTCCTTCTTCATGCTACTCAATGAAGAATGGGCCTCTCGCTTCCCTCCTTCTTCATGCTACTCAATGAAGAATGGGCCTCTCGCTTCCCTCCTTCTTCATGCTACTCAATGAAGAATGGGCCTCTCGCTTCCCTCCTTCATGCTACTCAATGAAGAATGGGCTTCATGCTTCTGTCATACCTGATGCTTCTGATTGAAGAATGTGTTTCTCTCTTCTGTCCTACCTCATGCTACTCAAGTAAGAATGGGCCTCTCGCTTTAGTTCCACTCAGTGCTACTCATCTAAGAATGGGTTTCTCTCTTCTGTCCTACCTCATGCTACTCAAGTAAGAATGGGCCTCTCGCTTTAGTTCCACTCAGTGCTACTCATCTAAGAATGGGTTTCTCTCTTCTGTCCTACCTCATGCTACTCAAGTAAGAATGGGCCTCTCGCTTCAGTCCCACTCAGTGCTACTCATATAAGAATGTGTTTCTCTCTTCTGTCCTATCTCATGCTACTCAAGTAAGAATGGGCCTCTCGCTTCAGTCCCACTCAGTGCTACTCATCTAAGAATGGGTTTCTCTCTTCTGTCCTACCTCATGCTACTCAAGTAAGAATGGGCCTCTCGCTTCAGTCCCAGTCAGTGCTACTCATCTAAGAATGTGTTTCTCTCTTCTGTCCTATCTCATGCTACTCAAGTAAGAATGGGCCTCTCGCTTCAGTCCCACTCAGTGCTACTCTAAGAATGGGTTTCTCTCTTCTGTCCTATCTCATGCTACTCAAGGAAGAATGGGCCTCTCGCTTCAGTCCCAGTCAGTGCTACTCATCTAAGAATGTGTTTCTCTCTTCTGTCCTATCTCATGCTACTCAAGTAAGAATGGGCCTCTCGCTTCAGTCCCACTCAGTGCTACTCTAAGAATGGGTTTCTCTCTTCTGTCCTATCTCATGCTACTCAAGGGAGAATGGGCCTCTCGCTTCAGTCCCACTCAGTGCTACTCATCTAAGAATGTGTTTCTCTCTTCTGTCCTATCTCATGCTACTCAAGTAAGAATGGGCCTCTCGCTTCAGTCCCACTCAGTGCTACTCTAAGAATGGGTTTCTCTCTTCTGTCCTATCTCATGCTACTCAAGGAAGAATGGGCCTCTCGCTTTAGTTTCACTCAGTGCTGCTCATCTATGAATGTGTTTCTCTCTTCTGTCCTATCTCATGCTACTCAAGTAAGAATGGGCCTCTCGCTTCAGTCCCACTCAGTGCTACTCTAAGAATGGGTTTCTCTCTTCTGTCCTACCTTATGCTACTCAAGGAAGAATGGGCCTCATGCTTCAGTCCCACACAGTACTGCTCAATGAAGAATGGGTTTCTTGCTTCTGTCCTACCTCATGCTACTGATCGAAGAATGGGTTTCTCTCTTCTATCCTACCTCATGCTATTCAAGGAAGAATGGGCTTCCTGCCTGTCTTCTACCTCATCCTACCCAACAAAGAATGAGCTTCCCGCCTTCAGCCTACCTCATGCTGCTTTATTAAGAATGGGTGTATCTGTTCTGTCCTACCCAATGCTACTCAACGAGGAATGAGGTTCTTGCGTCTGACGGCCTCATGTTATGCAACAAAGAATGGTTTGTTTATTTTTTTACCATTTCAAGATGGGAGGCGACAACCTTGGAGTGTTCAAAAAATAATAATTTAAATTGTGCGGAAGAGCATGTTCAAAAAGCATCTGCTTAGCAGCAAATTGCAGATGCCAAGCCCTTCAAAAAAAAAAATAATTAAAAAAAAAATTGCAATAGGATATGGGAGCAATGGAGGAGTGGATGGGGTAAGAAGTTCGCTCGGGCATGGGGCAGGGAGGAGTGCCCCTGATCATGTAGATCTGCTGACAGGAAAACTCCCCATGCGATGACATGCAAAGGCAGATGTGGCTGTGTTTCTCCTATCTGAATCCAGAGGCTCAGAAGAAAGTGGAGGACCTCAATTTTGTTGCAAAATGTTTCATGCCATCTATTGACAAGTTTCTTACTAAATGTAAGGTGCATGGGGATGGTTTAATTGTTGTCTAAGCCTCCTCCTAGGCCTTCAGAGTAATCAAGTTCATGATTGGAGCTCTTTGCATGGTTTTAATGTCTTGGCGATCATTTCATGAGAAACATAATTCATACCAATGGAGGTGAACACAGCTAAAGATGGTACCTCCATCACCCGTGGAGTGAAAATGAACTAAGACTTCACTGCCATCTAGCAGCGATGGGACCTCACTCTTGTGGGAGGTGAGCCACCTCGTTCCTTCTCTCCTAGAGGGACATCACACAAGACTCCCGGGTTCTATCACAGGTTGCATCGGTTTAGGCTCCTCTTTATTCCTTCCTTACTCTCCCCTGCTTTTTTCACTCTTTTTCTTAATATGAACCAGTGATCGAGACCCAGAAGATACTAAAGCTAGGAGTCCTGGAGCTGCTTCCGCCAGTTGACGGTGGCCAGGGATTCTAGCCCTCAGTTTCAGTGTGAGGACAGAGCTCCCTTTCAGTCTGAATTGGGCCAGTGTCTTTGCCAAGGTCTTGAGAGCAGTACTAAGATGTCTACTAGTACCTGCAGGACTTGATGAATTGAGTCTTGTTGCCTCAGGGTTCCTGCATGCTTAATAAAGCGAATAAATAAATAAGTAGTCCCCACCCGGTGCCTGTCATTCTTTACCGGTGTATTAGACCCTGTTGTGGACCAAATGTTACCCTAATGGGAAAGGATCCTGGTGCACAAGAATGCTTATACCCAATTTTTGCTCTTCACTTTTCCACAATTTGGTGATTTTAGGGGATGCTTTGATTGATGCGCTTTTTTTGTGCATGTGGCGAACAATGCGCAGAAGGCAAATTGCACAAGCACAGTTAACTCTTTCATGCAACGTTATTAGTTCCCAGCACGAACAAATGTGATGGAGGACGTAGAATGGCTGTATTCGAGAGTAGCCTAGTTTTGGCCCCATTGTCAGTTTTGGGTCCATTGGACCTCATCACAGCAGCGGTGGGACCTTTTTCCGGTCTCCTTTACACCCACACTCACCTCACTTCTGTAGCGAAGCCCTGCTAGATCTCTGTCTTCGAGGCAGATGGATCCCTTCCAATGGTTGTGACTAAGGCTGTATTCTTACAATGAAATGTGGCTGTGGGCGTAGGACAAGGAAAGCTGATTGTTGGCCATGTTTTTAACATTAGTTGAGAACACACAAGCAGACACACTGTGCAGGATGATGCAAGCCTATTTATCATGGCAGTCACACAGGAGCATGGCTTATGATATTCCTTCCAGGGACCAACCAACCAAAGATCTCCAGAGATAGTGTGATCCATGGATAATGTGGTTGCAGTGTTGTTGCATTATGGATTGGGAAGGACCATTACTCGTTGGTAAGTCATCTTCCCAAGCAAATGGCGAGGCCGTACCTGTATGGATTCCCTCCATTTCTCTCCAAATGAATACACAGTTTACTAACGAGCCAGGGAGGGTGACTGATCCCGGTGACTCCCAGGTGGCTCAACGTTTTCTGGGTATTGCAATATCTCGATCCCTGTGAGACAACTCATTGACGTTACCTACAGGGAAAGCTGTTCTCTCCGCGTAAGGACCAACAAATGCACCATTGTCTGCAATCTGTGAACTTTGCAGACTTGAACTTGAGACCTCAGCTTCAATCAAGCAAGATTTGTATAGCGCTGCTTATCACCCGTGAGGGTATCCAGTTGCTGGGGGAGGGGTGCTGCCGCTTGAGGTCATTTTGGCAAGTCTCAAAAGTGTATCAAGATTTTCAGGTTATTGGGAGGAAATCCATTAGGTTTGAACACAAAAGAGTAAATGGCTTAGACTGTATGCTGGTTTATTGAGGAGGCTTTGGAGTAGGGTTGGTTTCGCCCCTGCTGCTTGTAATCAAGTCACAGAACTGTATGTTATCTGTGTTACTGTAGCATAATCAGGAGTGGCTGCTCCCGGGAAGCGGGAAGCTCCCGGGAAGCAGCAGTGGGGTGGAGAAGGGGGAAGAGGAGGAGGAGTGGGGGGGGTTAAAAAATAAAAACTATTACCTGCCAGCCGACTGCTGGTCGGCCGCCGCCGCCGCTCTGGCGTCCTCTTCCTGGCTTCTTGTCTGCAGTGGAAACAGGAAGCACGCGGCTCCCAGCCTCCCAATAGCCAATGGTCTGAGTGCCATGGTTCGGCGCTCCGCCAGGGAATGGGAGGCTGGGCATGTTCTCCATGCAGGCTGTAAGGCAGCCTGCATGGAGAACATGCAAAGTGCACATAAATCTTTGGCCGGCCAAAGAGGGCCGGTTAAACATTCATGCGCACTTACATAGTACCCACCATTCCTCCCCCTGCTCTCAGAGCAGAACAAATCGGACGTAGACTTATTATCATTTTATTTTTCCTTTTTTTCCACTGCGAAAAGCAGGGGGGCGATGCTCCTCCGCCTTAGCGGGGGAACCGCCACTGAGCATAATACGCTTGTACATCGATCTACCTAGAATTGCAGGCCTCTGCACCCTGTCCTTCCAATCAGAGATCAGGTATTTTAAGGACAATTCTTAGAAATTGGATATGATTGCCTTCCAAAACTGCCACTTCTCCTCAGATAGTGCATTTAGTGGCTTATGGGTTATTTTCCAATGTGAAACTTTCAGTCAAATGTCAGGCATTCGTTTCTTGCATCTAGTATCCTATTTCATCAAGCACTTTATAATAGCATTTATTTTAATAGTTCTTGATCTGGTGCTGCTCTGCCCAAAATGTTTCACAGCGCTTTACAAAGCAAAGATGAGATGCAGACAGTTTATCGAGAATTTAACAAGGGTTGCATCAGGGTCGATGTGATAAAAAACTGGAAAAGATAAAAATGTTGCAGTGCACATAAAAATGTAGGAACATCATATTGACAACGACTCGTGCAATAAAATTGTGCAGAGGCTAGAAATGAATAAACGGAGAGTATAAATCAGAAAAATTAAAAATGTCCTATCTTATAGTCATAGAGTACAAAACTTTGAAATTCATATCTATGGCGAAGAAATGATACAGTGTGGTAGGAGTTTTACAGCTTAGTTCTGAAGATTCGGCGTGAGGGAGCTCTTCTCCCATGAGTATGAAGGTGGTCCCAGATTTTAGGGGTACTACCTTGTGCTCAAGAGGAGCAGTTTTCTTAAAGCAGGCGGGTCGGGTTGGGGAGTGGAGGGAACTTGAGAAGTTTTTGAGATTGGCTTCAAGAACTCTGTTTTTTGCCTACCTGTTCTAGTTTCTGTGTCAGTTGAGCGGGAGAATGTTGGCGCTCGTCTTTGTAAGTGATGCCTGCTGTCCTCTAGAAAGTGCGAGATCTCAAGGCTCTCAGTTTCAGGGTCTCGAGACCAGGAGAGATTCGCTCAACTTTTCTCCAGAGAAGGTTGACCCTGATATAGAGATGGGATTTCTTTGAGGAGGACTAGATGAGATGAGTCCAACGAGTAGTGTGCTCCAGCACTCAATCCGTGATAACATCAGAGCGGATATTAAATCTTGTTGAGGAAACTAATGTGTGATGTTCGTGGCAGCTTTGATTGAAATATGTCTCTCTTAAGGATTGCTTTATTCGGATGCCAATGTTGAGTGATTTATCTAGAAGGGATCTGGAGCAAAGGTGACCAGTTGTGGGGCTCATTCTGATTGTTATCCATCACAGCGACATTTCAAGTCGATACACGTTACATCCCACCGATAACAAGATCATTGGGTGTGGGGAGGGAATAAAGGGGACAGGATGCAAGGAAATGATGTGACTTAAAGAGTTTCGAAGAACAAAGAGAATGAAGAGGGTGAAAATGTAGACTGCGCTGACAGAGAGAGCCAGACCATGAATGGATCTCAAGACGAGACATACAACCAGGGTTTGAAGCGAATATAGGAAGCCCATAGGAAGCCATGTGAGATGATGCGTTGGAGCTGTATGCCTGCTGAGAGACAGTGAATTGTGGTACTATGGATAGACTGAGAAGGGCGAAAGCATAAAGCAAATGTCCAAGGACAATGGCAGGACAGCTGGCGAGGGAGAGATTGAGTGGGGTTGAACTGGAGAGAACTGTCAGAAATGAGTTGAAGCAGGTGAATGCTTGACAGAATACATGGGCAGCGGACTGGCGGTGACCTATCAGAGATTTGAGATGTATGAGGGTACCAGAAGATTTAAGAGGGTGCTTGAGAAAGTTGTGCCTCTTCCCAGACTGCCAGCTGAATGATTGCTGGCTGGTAAAGAATGTGTAGGGTGGTTGCGGGCACCTGTAGCCCGAGGCCTTGCGTAGTGGTCCTCTGTAGACCAGAGGAACAGTGTTGAATTTGGGAAGCTACTTTTCTTGGTCCTGAGTGCATGTGGACTGCCCTCAGACCCTGCCTGGAATGTCCAAGCCCTGGGTCCCTTTATGTTCGGCTTCTCTTTCTTCGGTTCCTTTTATGGTAAAACTCCCAGGGTGCCTGAGTGCATGTGGCCTGCCTTCGGACCCTGCCTGGAAGGTCCAAGCCTTGGGTTCCTTTATGTTCGGCTTCTCTTCCGTTGGTGCCTTTTATGGTAAAACTCCCAGGGTGCCTGAGGGCATGTGGACCGCCCCTCATTAATCTGCTGTATTAATCTGTAAGGGCCAACACATACAGCCGACTTCCACAAAAACAGGCGCACACGTGGAATATTTATCAGAGCATTGTATGTGGCCTCTCAGCAGAATGTTTCCTATCCTGGCTCACCGCTTCCTCAGGTAGAGAGAGCTGTGATGCTAGGGGTGTATTTGTCATCAGGATGAGACAATTGGCGTTAAGATGTTGTGAGCAGAGGGGTGCTCTGCATTTTTCATGTGGAATTGGAAATCAAGTATATTGAATAATAACAAAATATTTCCATAGTTACTGGTAAAAAATTATTATTTCCACTGAAACCTGTTTGGCACAAAGTATACCTCGCACCAGCGCCCTGCCTTCCAGCGGTGCCCATCCGCGCCATTACTGTCGTTGTTTTCTTGTATTTTGTATTTGTCTGCGGGTGATTCCTGGAGCTTCTGCCGTGTGTGTGGGAGGCTGGGTGAGGGGTAATGCAGCTGCTCTGCTGTGCGTAGGTGTACCATTTCTTCCAAGTGTATGTGCAGTGATGTACTACGGCTCTCCAGAGGTGCTCAGAGATGCAGCTTCTAGGAGCTGCATTGATACCCATCAGCTCTGCACATGAACCAGCAGATACTTCGTTGCTCACCTTCCGCCCAGCAGTCCCGGGGCGGGCTGTATAATGTAGGTGGGAGACACTAGAGAGGCGTGTTCCTGTCTCATACCTCCTTCAGATCGCTGCATCCTTGGTACATCTTTGGGGAGCGTAGTTCCGTCGCAGTACCACTGTTCTCGGCGCCACGAGACAAATAATGCAGTCGTATATTCCAGAAATGTGCTGTGTTAAGTAAACAGGAAATGGAGTGTCATTTTTTCACCTTGGTGAAGGTCAGCTCCCCGAAGGGTCTAGAAAAGTCAAATGTGTGTGGTAAGAGCACTTAAGACCAGGAGAGTATGTACAGTGTGTGCGTCATTATATACCACTCACTTAATACCATCTTACCAGTCCAGTTCATTTCACTTATAAAAGGGCCTCTGCCACACCTGCCTTTAAATAGTAGGGAATGGACAAAGACATTTCACTTTGCACAGTAAACCACAACTGATCATTTATGAAATAAAATCCGCGTATTACCTTTCTTGTCCAATTTTCTATTTATTGTATGAACTATACTTGAGTAAATTGTCCTGTGTAGGTGGGCTTTCTTATCAGTAGACAAGATATAATCTTGTGACACTTTATACAGAAAGGTATAATATCTTACTCCTCATTCTGTGCTTTCCTCCACCGCACCCCGCTGCCCTCCAGTGTGTCTTCACCTCCAGTCCTCCATTCTGTGTCTTCATCCCCCAGTCTCTCTCTCCTCCACCACCCATCCAGTCCTCACCCTTTCTAGCTCAGACTAGTCTGCTTTCACCCTTCACTCACCTCCATTCTGTGCTTTCCTCCACCACACCCCGCTGCCCTCCAGTGTGTCTTCACCTCCAGTCCTCCATTCTGTGTCTTCATCCCCCCAGTCTCTCTCTCCTCCACCACCCATCCAGTCCTCACCCTTTCTAGCTCAGACTAGCCTGCTTTCATCTTTCACGCCCCCCTCCTCTCCATACTGTGCTTTCCTCCACCGCACTCCACTGTCCTCCAGTGTGTCTTCACCTCCACTCCTCCATTCTGTGTCTTCATCCCCCAGTCTCTCTCTCCTCCACCACCTATCCAGTCTGTACCTTCATCACTCTTTCTAGCTCAGGCTAGTTTGCTTTCACCCTTCACTCACCTCCTTTCTGTGCTTTCCTCCAACGCACCCCGCTGCCCTCCAGTGTGCCTTCACCTCCAATCCTCCATTCTGTGTCTTCATCCCCCAGTCTCTCTCTTCTCCACCACATATCCAGTCTGTACCTTCATCACCCTTTCTGTTTCAGACTAGTCTGCTTTCATCTGTCGCGCCCCCCTCCTCTCCATACTGTGCTTTCCTCCACCGCACCCCGCTGCCCTCCAGTGTGTCTTCACCTCCAGTCCTCCATTCTGTCTTCACCTCCAGTCTCTCTCTCCTCCACCATCTATCCAGTCTGTACCTTCATCACCCTTTCTAGCTCAGACTAGTCTGCTTTCACCCTTCACTCACCTCCATTCTGTGCTTTCCTCCACCACACCCCGCTGCCCTCCAGTGTGTCTTCACCTCCACTCCTCCATTCTGTGTCTTCATCCCCCCAGTCTCTCTCTCCTCCACCACCCATCCAGTCCTCACCCTTTCTAGCTCAGACTAGCCTGCTTTCATCTTTCACGCCCCCCTCCTCTCCATACTGTGCTTTCCTCCACCGCACTCCACTGTCCTCCAGTGTGTCTTCACCTCCAGTCCTCCATTCTGTCTTCACCTCCAGTCTCTCTGTCCTCCACCACATATCCAGTCTGTACCTTCATCACCCTTTCTAGCTCAGACTAGTCTGCTTTCACCCTTCACTCACCTCCATTCTGTGCTTTCCTCCACCACACCCCTCTGCCCTCCAGTGTGTCTTCACCTCCAGTCCTCCATACTGTGTCTTCATCCCCCAGTCTCTCTCTCCTCCACCACCCATCCAGTCCTCACCCTTTCTAGCTCAGACTAGCCTGCTTTCATCTTTCACGCCCCCCTCCTCTCCATACTGTGCTTTCCTCCACCGCACTCCACTGTCCTCCAGTGTGTCTTCACCTCCAGTCCTCCATTCTGTCTTCACCTCCAGTCTCTCTGTCCTCCACCACATATCCAGTCTGTACCTTCATCACCCTTTCTAGCTCAGACTAGTCTGCTTTCACCCTTCACTCACCTCCATTCTGTGCTTTCCTCCACCACACCCCTCTGCCCTCCAGTGTGTCTTCACCTCCAGTCCTCCATACTGTGTCTTCATCCCCCAGTCTCTCTCTCCTCCACCACCCATCCAGTCCTCACCCTTTCTAGCTCAGACTAGCCTGCTTTCATCTTTCACGCCCCCCTCCTCTCCATACTGTGCTTTCCTCCACCGCACTCCACTGTCCTCCAGTGTGTCTTCACCTCCAGTCCTCCATTCTGTCTTCACCTCCAGTCTCTCTGTCCTCCACCACATATCCAGTCTGTACCTTCATCACCCTTTCTAGCTCAGACTAGTCTGCTTTCACCCTTCACTCACCTCCATTCTGTGCTTTCCTCCACCACACCCCTCTGCCCTCCAGTGTGTCTTCACCTCCAGTCCTCCATACTGTGTCTTCATCCCCCAGTCTCTCTCTCCTCCACCACCCATCCAGTCCTCACCCTTTCTAGCTCAGACTAGCCTGCTTTCATCTTTCACGCCCCCCTCCTCTCCATACTGTGCTTTCCTCCACCGCACTCCACTGTCCTCCAGTGTGTCTTCACCTCCAGTCCTCCATTCTGTCTTCACCTCCAGTCTCTCTGTCCTCCACCACATATCCAGTCTGTACCTTCATCACCCTTTCTAGCTCAGACTAGTCTGCTTTCACCCTTCACTCACTTCCATTCTGTGCTTTCCTCCACCACACCCCTCTGCCCTCCAGTGTGTCTTCACCTCCAGTCCTCCATATTGTGTCTTCATCCCCCAGTCTCTCTCTCCTCCACCACCCATCCAGTCCTCACCCTTTCTAGCTCAGACTAGCCTGCTTTCATCTTTCACGCCCCCCTCCTCTCCATACTGTGCTTTCCTCCACCGCACTCCACTGTCCTCCAGTGTGTCTTCACCTCCAGTCCTCCATTCTGTCTTCACCTCCAGTCTCTCTGTCCTCCACCACATATCCAGTCTGTACCTTCATCACCCTTTCTAGCTCAGACTAGTCTGCTTTCACCCTTCACTCACCTCCATTCTGTGCTTTCCTCCACCACACCCCTCTGCCCTCCAGTGTGTCTTCACCTCCAGTCCTCCATACTGTGTCTTCATCCCCCAGTCTCTCTCTCCTCCACCACCCATCCAGTCCTCATCCTTTCTGTCTCAGACTAGTCTGCTTTCATCTTTCACGCCCCCCTCCTCTCCATACTGTACTTTCCTCCACCGCACCCCGCTGCCCTCCAGTGTGTCTTCACCTCCAGTCCTCCACTCCTCCATTCTGTGTCCTCATCCCCCACTCTCTCTCCCCTCCCCCACCTATCCAGTCTGTACCGTCACCTATTGGCCCCCAGCAGGGACTTTTCAACGCTCGTTTTTTTGGTTTTGCAGTTTCAAGTTCTAGGCATAGAAGTTGGAATGATATATTTCTACAGATGTAAATATGGACGCACCTGACACACACACACGCACACACACGCACGCGCGCACATACACACATGTACTTGTCCTAACAGATGGACCGGGGGAGCTTTTATTTTCAGCAGGGAACGGGCAGCGTACACATTTAAATTCACTTCTGACTGGTTGGTAAAACGTGGTCATCTTTAGGCCTGGCATGTATAGCTTTTTATGTTCTTGCCAATTGGTTTTCCATTGCAGCGTTCTCAAAGCCCCCTATACTGTTAGAGGCCCGTCTGTGTGTCGAAGGGCCCAGCAGGTGACTTGGGGCATCAGTGTGGTCGTACAACAAACAGTCAGGTTTACAAAGGATGCAGCCAGCAGTGGCGGTCAGGTATGGGTCTGCAGCAATGTGGGCAAATCCCACCTTTGTAGAAAAGACGTCTTGGAGACGTGTGAAGTAGTTGGGGCCGGATCCCAGCTGAGGGTGGAACTGGGCGTTTACACAATTTTAGATGTCAGTGTTTTAAGACCTGTCAAGTACAGGCCACGGGCAAGGCTGAGAGAAGCGAGCCGAGTTTATAACATGTTACTCGGGTCGAGTTAATGGGCTTTGGAAGGAATAAAGGGGCATATCAGCAACAACCGGCGATAATTATCGCTAAGCGCACTTAGCGCTAGGATAATTATCGCCGGCTAGCGTGTATTTTTATTGCTGAGATAGCGTGCTATTAGCAATGCTTATCTCCTCAGTGATAAAAATCCTAGTGCTAACTGCCTAACGTGAGATTATCGCTGGAAACCCAGCGATAATCCAACGAAATGTGGCGTTAGCTTGTTGATAGGGCCCCACAAACTTAGCCATGATATCCACTTTCCATAGGATATCATGGCTAAGTCAGTCCTGAAGCAGGCGTAAGGAAAGTAGCGATAACAGGGGTTATCGCTACTTTTCTTGCCGCTATGCTTTATAGCGTGGGGCTTGATGATAGGAGATATGTCGCTTATCGACATTTCTCCTGTCATGTCAGGTCAGGAACGCCCACTTTGCGTCTCATTAGAGAAGCAAAGCTGGGCGTTAGGAATTTGTGCGCTAATGCAAGGTTTCACGTGTTAGCGTGGCCTTGCTAATTAGGCGATAAAATTATCGCCGCTTTTCGGCCGAAAACGGCCGCAAAAGCGGAGGTAATTTTCTATCGCTGCCTTGTAAATATGCCCCAAAGACCTCTGGGTTTGAGCAGATGAACACTTCGATGCCCCACAGGACAGTCACTCCTCCCGCCGGGCACGGACAGGATACTGCCCTCACCCACATGCTCCTTTCCTTAGAACTGGCACCCTGCCATGACATGAGGCACACACCTGGCATGGTGGGGTTAACAACTGAATGCCCACACATCAGGGAGAGCTGATCAGGCACGAATGAGACATCGCAATGTTTGATTGTTAATGGGTTGTTCCTCATTGTTTTTAATGACCTGCACCCCCCCCCGGGCAATGGTATAACCCAAGCAGGGGCCATTGATATTGCTACTACAGCCTGTGGCTGACGAATGTGAGGTGTTATCCTGACGATTCCCTATTGTTGATGCTGTAGCACTGGAATTCTGTGTCAGGAGTACCACTGATGAGCATTGTATACAACAGAAAAGCTGTCAATAAAAACATTTCAAAAAAAGAGAACTATTCGATGCTGCCAGATGTGAGGATCTTTGTCTCAACCTGACAGCCGGGTTAAAGAGAAATATTGGGTCACGCTTGAGCTGCGATCTCTGAAGCAAAAGTAGGCCTTGGAGACAAAAGATGATATTGGACGGAATCCTTCTTCGAATAATGTCATTTCAGGGTTAAATGCCCTTTATGTGTTAGGTATTTGTTACAGCTCCACTAAAGTACAGAGCATGTTCAGATCTTTGCTATATGTGAGGGCCCCAGTACTTAATTTGTAAAAAATAAATAAGTGCCAGGGCTCTCATCAGGAGGTCACTTCTGCCTGCACTGCCCATTGCCCCTGCCAGCGCTGCCAACTACAGAACCAACACAACTACTAACCCTCACACTCCTACAGTTGGGACAAATCTGACTATTCCAGGCCCCCAAAGCTATAAGAATGGCTTTGGCAGCAAGCATTAACCATTTGTAATGGGAAACATCGGTTACAACGCTGTTGTTACCACGCAGGTAGGTAACAACACGGTCGTTACAATGACCACGTTGTTACCATGCGTGGCTTTACATCGCAAGTCGTTTCTATGACTTGCGCTAGGTGGCGTGCAACACCAGGGAATGTGTTGGATTTTAAATCCAACACGTTCCCTGCTGTTGCGCTAACTGGAGTAGGAATAGTAATATATACTATTCCTAACTCCAAAGCGCCATCTAGCCCAAGTCGTAGAAACGACTTGCGATGTAAAGCCACGCGTGGTAACGCGGTCATTGTAACGACCGCGTTGCTACCTACCGCGTGGTAACACCACACGTTGTATCGTCATACATTCATTTGTAATGCATATTTAATAAATAAACAACTGTTGTTGTGCTCGTCTCTAAATTAGACAAACAGTGCCGCCATGTGGCAGACTCTCATAAGTGCTGGTGTGGACAATTAAGTGCCAGTGCCAAGAACCGGAAATCACCGGCCCAAATTAAGCACTGAGGGGCCCCTGAGCCAGCTGGCTGATTACACTGTCCAGATATTTGACATAGATGAGGCAATGTATATGCCACCGGACGAGGCCAGTATTAGTATAATCTCCCCTAGATAGTTTCATAAATGAAGCTTGGAAAATACTCAAAGGGTTGTTTGCAACAATAACTGGTTTTGATAAGGGAGCAATCAGCTTTGGTTTGTGCTGGGAACAATATGTGTGTCTAGACGAAGGTCCCATGCTCACTGTGCCCCAGGACTCAAGCTGCACCCCACTGACTAGGAGGTACCTCGTTTGTAGCAATATGACGTGTGCACTGAACTAACTTTACCACCCATTTTCACCCAAAACTGATACCTGTGATGTCTGTATATCGATTTGAAGATTAGAAAGTATGTTTTGTAACGGTGATATTTACCTTTTGATCTTTTCAAGATTATGTACGTCACTCTAACCTGTGTGTAGTTGCACATGTATTGTATCTATTCTTCCAAATGATGTTGATTCAGATATTTAGAAGGATTCTAGAAAAAGAGACATCTGTTTTATCCGGGTAGTATTTTGCATCAATAACTGTTTGTTAAAATGGTCAAAAACAACGCCATGGAATGAGTCTCAAATTACGCTTATAGCTGCATTAAATACTGTTTCATTTCCTTACCTTTGCCGTATAATTTGGTCATTCCAGCCTAACAATTATGCCTGCAATTACCTGCCTCTTGGCGAAGTGGAGACATCGCTTGAATTTGTGGGCTCAGCTCCGAGCCATGCTCATTGGTTGACTGTATGCATTGTCATGTTATGCAGATTGTAGAGAGTGGGAGGGTATCCCGGCGCGGAGCAGGTGTGAGTCCAGCCAAGCCCATGGCCTAGTAGAAGTCATCGAAAAGCCCGGACTTCAGTTACTTGCGGAACTCAAGAAGTGAGGAGGAGGCTCTTCTGTGTGGCTGCGAGAGGTCGTTGCACGCTCTTGGAGCAGTGGAGGAGAAGATCGGCCGCAGAATCTGGTTTCCGTATGCGTGGAACATGTGCAGTTGGAGTCCAGACGAGTGGAGTTGTCTGGAAGGTTTGTGAAAGGAGATGTGGTTGTTGAGGTATGCTGGGTCAGTGTTATGTAGTGTCTTGAAAGTGTAGGCGAGGAGTCTAAGTTGTGCTCGTTTGTGAACGGGAAGGCAGTGGCGCTCCTTCAAGTGCGCTGCGATGTGGGTAGCGGCATTGTAAGTTAAGAGTGATTCTGGCCCGAGTTCTCAATGGTCTGCAGCCTTTGGTGAGTTTTTTGTTGAACCCATTGTAGAGAGTGTTCTCATAATGCAGCTTGCGTGTGACTAGCCGGGGCGTAGCTTCAGGGGGGTGTTGGGGGTATGACACACCTCAAATAAATGTATTTTTAGCTTAGTAGTTGGGTCTGGGAGCCTTGAGTTGGGTCTGCTATCTCTCTGTCAGTTTGTCTAGCATTATGAGCCAAGAATAGAAGGCAAAACAGTGAACCTTAATGTGAACAGGAGAGAGGCAGAGATCCCCATCTGATGACTGAATTCCAAAATGTGAACCAGATAACCTGGGATCAATACCGGCATCCCTGCTCGTCCAAATTGTGTGATCCTAGGCAAATATATATATTTTTTTTTACATAGCCTCATTATTTTCTTTATTGTCACCGCTGAGTGCACTTTTAATTGCATGAGTTCATGGTGTGAGCTGCACAAGGGCCTCTTATGTTTGATTTTGTAGATTCGAATGGTGCTCTAGCTATAAAAAGAATCTAGGCTAATTTAGAGTGTACGTGAGTTCTGACTTGCATCTCAGTTCCCTGGTGGTAGTGTCGTTGAGGGTGAGCCACGCATGTTTCAAGAACTATCATTTTTTTTCAATGCAGTGATATAATCTAATTCATTTAGGTGAAACGCTTCCGCTTGTTAAAGAAATAACAATTTTTAAATTTTTGAAATTTTAGATTGGATCATAAATCTAACTTATGTTTGTTGCACGCTATACATGCAAAATGTTTTCATGATTCAGCTCGTGCACTGACTTCTAGAGCCAAGCAAGATCTATGGCTTGGCTCCTCCTATTAATTTGTTTGCGACCCCACCTCCATTTGCGATGTCAGTTAGTAACTTGATGAAATGATTGGCAAAAGGCGAGGAGTGGCATTATAGCGCCCTGCCCACATGCCCCAATTTGACAAGTCTACCATAAAGACTTCTTGTGGCAGAGATGAAGAAGGGCTTGTGAAGTGAAAATACATTTCAAATAAGTGATCCCATGATACAGATTCCAGGCCGTCGTGTTGCTTGTGAACATAGTCCTGAGGTCCCAGGCAGAGAACTAACAGGCCCAGGTGGGAGTGACAGGGGCGTAGCTTCAGTGGGAGAGTTTTGGGTGTGACACCCTTCAAAATATATTCTTGGCTTGGTAGATGGGCCTGGTGGACTCATTTTGGGTCTGCTATGTCTATGTCATTTTGTTTTGTGTTCTCATTTCACTAAGGGATGTTACCTTGTTCATTTTTTAAATCAGGATCTTAAAGATATACAGTGACTGTTTTATCAAATAGTCGTAAATCTGCGCCGATAGAAGTACTCCTTGAATGAATACAAATATACTCATTTTTGGAACTTGCAACGTTGGCAGTAGTAGGTTTGGAACGTTACACCAATCTCGAGTTACCAGGTATACTACTGTCAATGAAACACCCAAAAGGTGATGGGATGAATGCTTGCAAATAGTCTAACCAGTGGCAATCTCTCGGGGTAGCATTCCAACCCATCACTCTTCACTCACTGTGCCACTCTAAACAGAGGCCCAACTAATGCCAATCAGCACTTCAGTCCTAATCCCGTTCACCATGGAAACAGTCAGTCCCGAACCTTCGTCATCTCACCCCTCCACCCTGCAGCCCACAGCTTTTTTATTTGAGATTCACCCCCCCCACCGAATGCCACTGACTATGCTACGACCCCTGGTGATGAGGGCATACATGTCGGTTTTCGGGCTGCTGATTGGGAGCCATTTGAAGATCTTCCTCAGTGTCTTCAGGTTATAGAAGCAAGAGGAGGCTATGGCATTGACTTGGGTGGTCATGTCGAGTTTGCTGGTGATGACTATCCCGAGGTACCTGGCATGGGTTGTGGAGATGAGTGCCGGTCTGAGCTCTGTTGGCTACCAGGGGGAGCCCCATGGTGACGTGCTCTTCCTGGAGATCACAATTTGGTCTTGTTGGTGTGCAGTTGTTCCTCTTTAGACAGTTGATCTTCATCCAGTGGGCGATTTCAGTCATGCAGGCATTGAACTTGGGCATCTTGTCCTTCAGGGAGAGAATGAGCTGTTGTACATCGGCTTAGGAGAGGACATTGATGTTGTGAGAGCGGATGACGTTGGCTAGAGGAATCATGCATGCGTTGAAGAAGATCTGGTTCAGGAAGTATCTTTGCAAAACTCCACAGATGAGGTTATGGGCATACTAGGTGTATGGTGCCAGGTAACTGACTGGGTCCTTCAGTCAGGAAGGAGTAGATCCATTGAGTGTGTGTCCTTGGATTCCGATGTCATGTAGGCGTTGGATGAGAATTGGCTGGGAGACCGTGTTAAACACTGTGAAGAGGTCCAGGAAGATGAGGGCTGCAGTGTCTCCTTTGTCTAGAGTCATGTTGATGTCATTCATGGTGACGATGAGGGAAGTTTCCATGCTGTGATTGGATCTTAAACCAGACTGAGTGGTGTTGAGGAGTTTGTGGTTATTGAGGTATTCAGTGAGGCATCTGTTGATGATTTTCTCCAAGACCTTGGCTAGGAATGTTAACAGGGAGATTGGTCTGTAGTTGGCAAGCGTTGAAGGTCATCAAGAGGATTTCTTTAGCAATGCAAGGACAGTTGATTGTTTCCAAGTGTCTGGGAAGGTCTCAGAAGAGGTTGAAGCATTCAGAATGGGTGTAAGCGTTGCGCAGGTGGGTTGCAGTCCTCTGGAGTAGGAGTGGTGGGGGCAGGGGTCTGATGGGGCTCATGAGTTGATGGACTTCATGGTAACAGTGGTTTCTTCTGGGGTGATGACGGGCCAAGATCGAGGGTGTTTGGCAAATACTGTCTGGTCCAGTTGCACGTTGAAGTTGCTGTTGATGGCGGGGATTTTGTTGCTGAATAATTGAGAGAGATGGTTGCAGAGGTCTTGCGAGGGAGTGATTGAGTTGGCCTCTGGTGAAGTGAAATCCTTCACAATGGCCTAGATTTCTTTGCTTCTGTTGGTGCTGGCATCAATACCGTTCATCAGAGCTGCACGTTTGGTGATCCAGATCCTTTTGAGGTAGCGTCTCAAGGTGGATTTGGAAGTGCTCCTGTTTGAATTTTCCTGGCTCATGCTCCATTTGCACTGCATTTCTTTGCAGTGGCGTTTGGCAGTATGAGCTCCTGCGGGTGCCGACTCGCATGGGGTATAGATCTTGATGTATTGCTGTATTTGAGGTGGGCCAGAAAGTCGGTGCAAGAGGTGATCAATTGTTGAAATTCTTAATAGCTTTGGGGAGGCTGTTCCTGTGCACGGGTTGGTGGGTGTTGAGAGCGGTGTTCCAGGCCTTGTCAGTGATCCTGCTCCCGTTTCGACAGGGTGATCTTGCAGAGATGCATTTGATTGTACTGGCATGAGGATGCTGAACTTGATGAGGGCGTGGTCTGTCAGGGAGACTAGTGCAGGCTGTTTTTTTTTTTCCCCCAGAGTTTTATATAGCGCAAACTTGACCCGAAGGTATCGGGTATCAGAGCACTTTACATGAGCACCATTTGTGTTACATAAGGACACATTCATTTTTTTGTTAGGCACGGGGAGATTAGGTGATTTGGCCAGAATCACTTAATCTCCCTCATGTTGCTCGTCCTTGCCCAGACTCGAACCCAGTTCCCCAGATTTAAGACCAATCGCCCTAGCCGTTAGGCCACATCCTCAGATGTTGCCAAAAGTGGTTAAAATAGAGGTCTGCTGATGTGGGTCCATCATCCATCTATAAAGGAAATTACATCACTGAATTTGACATCCTCCATCTGCACAAGAATTCACATCACTGAATTTCAGATCATCCATCTACACGGGAAGTGACATCACTGGTTTCCTGCTAAAGCTGTCTTTAAACGAAAAAGGCAAGTAAGAGGACTCCTCTCCATAATCCATCTGCACAGGAAGTGACATCACTGGATTTACCATCATCCGTCTATACAGGAACTTATATCAATTCTGCCCCCTCCCAAGATCTAGTTAATGGCGGCCACCATGTGGACACAGGCCAAAGACACTCCAAAGGCAACCCTGTTTGCACCTGGACCACGCCCAGTCACAGAAACCCTAGTCATCCCTTCTCCTGCTGCTACCCAGGTGCTTCCCTCCACGCCCTCAACCCTGGCCACCGCTACACATACTGCTACCTCGACGCGCCACACAACACAAAGGAACTTTCTCTTGAGCGTCCTGTAAATATTCATGCACTTATTCATTCCTCACACCCAGTACTCGCCGCACATTCATCAACAGTACCCGACACCTCACACTCACACAGTCTCATAACCACCCCACCACACTCTGCACTCTCATGCATGCTCCTTAACACCCACTCACTCATCAAACACGCCACAGAGATCTGGGACCTGCAGCACAACAAACCCCTAGACCTACTTTTTCTCATGGAAACCTGGTTTAATCCTACATCCGTACTTGCCACAGCTATCCACCCTGGCTAAAAGATCACTAGGTACGACAGACTTCACAACGCCCCCGGAGGTGGAATCATCATCATCCACAAGAACGCCATCAGCTGCACCACCTCCACGGACACATTATTCTCCAATTTCGAACACCTATTTTTCAAGCTCCACGTCACAGCTAACTTCACACTAGGTGGCACTCTCATCTAAAGACCAATTGGTCCACGTACCAACTTCACCGACACCATCACTGACTTCTTTGCATCACTTGCCCTCAATGCTAGCAATTGTATCTTAATCAAACACCTGAACTTCCACTTGTAAGAAAATGCAGACCACAACTGAAAAAAAACACATTTGGGAGACCACATCATTACCGGCCCAAACCCTTCACTGAATTATGATGGATTTGAGTATACTCAGCCTCCATCTTGTAGCTTGGTCGCCAACTATTGTAGTCAGCTTGGGCATTTTACTATGGAACAGGTCAGCAACGGATTATTTTTGTGCTGCACCCTTTTTGGAATACTGATATTTCCTAGAAGAATGTAAAGATTTTAGCATGATGAGAACATTGTACCGGAAAAGTGAAAACATCGCATTGGTTCACTCACTTGTCCCCAGTAGACCTGCAGAGGGGATAGAATAGTAACTCGCCTGTGATCTCAACGTCTGAGGTTAGGGAGAGGGGAGTCTTTAGTAAAGTTCATGGGGTGTGCAAGGGTCTCCTGACAACTGACTACATTTTTCTATTTACTCACCTGAAAAGGGCTGTTCCCTTGGAGTGAGGTGTCCCATTGACTTAAATCATAGTGTTCGAAGATGTGTTATATTATTGCGGGTCCTGTTGCATGAATGCATTATGGGACTTTGCTGGGATTTGTGCACTGGCTTTACTTGGCCTCCTAGTATATTATGCCTGGGGGACTGTCAATGGTCGGAGGACATCAATCTTTTTTTAGGGCTGTTGTGCATATAATATTGCAAGATGAGGCTGGGTCGAGGATAAGCTCAGTTGCTTGTGAGTAAGGTAGGATTTTTCTTATAAGCTTCAGATGGTGGTACCCTCATTTGACGGCTGCATTGATTTGAAAACAGGATGGCATTTAGGACTGGTCCCAACTTTAATTTAGTTCTAATTGTATGAGGCCCGTGGCCCCTGCCGACGGCATGCCGCTAGAGATGTCCGGGTATCACGAAGCATACATGGGGTGAATACACTTGGATAAAGTGCTATCAAGATTGAGTAGACTCCTGGATCATGGTTGGACTACACTGGTACACACTTCTGTATCGATTCAACTGACGCTCGCATTTAAGTGACATCCCTTAACTTCCTACACTACTGAGACGTAACCATAACACCCGCCTCCTTGGTACACCATTAATGATTTATAAATTACTGCTAGTAAATGTATAGAAAAATGTAAACTTTAATTTTTAGTTACATAAAACATTGTTTCTTCTGGAATTGAGGCCTTTGAAAATAGGAGTCTCCTAAGCTGTTTGGAAACCTGCCTCTCAATTTATCTTTTCAGACGCGGTCAATTTGCAGTTGTACAATTACAGTATTAAAAGCAGATGACTAGAATGCTTTTATGTGGCATATGACCCCTCCCCTTCCACAAAATACATCGGCTGTACATTGTTTCCAGAGGGAAGGGACTTTCCATTTCCAATGTAACTTTGCCATCATCCTGTAAGCCCATCGCCTGCCATTGTGCCCGTAAATGTCCGCGCACTCCTGAAAGAGGAATCTAATAAGTATTGAACAAAAGTGAAGTGTGAAAAGGCATTAGCAGCCCTGGCTAGATGGCTGAATGACAATAGGGACACGAACAAAGGAAGCGAGGTGAAGCCGCTCAGCGTTCCGTTATCAGCCATGCTCCGCGCGCACTACCTTCAGCTCGCCGCCATTTTAATTATAGGTGGCGGGTAAGGACAGGGCTGCAGATTAGCATCACAGTAGACCTGTATGCATTCTGAAACAAAGCTTGCCAGGTCTCATAATGTGAGGTGATAGGGGACAGGCAAAGGCAGCACCCTCTAAAGGGCTGGGAGTCTCTGAGGTGCAGAGGGGACTGCTTTACTCTCCAAGTCAGGTTCAAATTCTTCCAGCAGGTACTCTCAGTAGATGCAATGTCCAGATGTATCTCTCTCTGGAAACAGGGGTTTCCCCTATTCTAAAGCTCCACATTTTATATTCGAATTAACTGAGGAACTTGGATAGAATGATTTGGGGAACCTAAGCCTGCATGTCAGATTTGGGGTTTACAAAGCATTCCTTGGCTGAGCGAAGTTCTCCTGACCTCCACTGGTATTCAGACATTACATGTTGGAGTTTAATCTCTGCTCAGAAGACACAATGCACCTTGTACTTTACTTCATTATTTTTATTATTGCTGCAGCTACTCTGTTTAAAGCCTAGAGTTTCATCACTGACTGGAACGGCTAGGTGCACCAGGATTGGCCCGTTCCTCGCCTTCCTGCTGTAAAATCTTTGAGCCTCGTGGAATCTACGCATCCTCATCTGATGTAGACCCTGCTGGGACTCTCCGGTATTATGGCTCTGGAGTAGTCCAATACGGCTTTGGGATGTAAAAAAGGAAGTGATAAAAAGGAAAGTAATTTATTACCATTTTGTACTCTCAGGTAAACTGTAAAGTGGCGGGAATTCACCACCCATTTTACCCAGTACCTGGGTACTGGGTAAATGAGTTGTCTTAAGACCTTTTCCCTTGTTCAACGGAGCAGGGATATTCTGTTGCCAGTGTCCTGAAGTTTCACCTGTTGAAGCCCAGAGACTTGAGCCGAGTTGTCGGTGACCGGGATTGATCTCTTTTTTTCTGTACCTATGTTACTTGTGATAAGATGGAATCCGTCTGGGAAAACCAGACCCCAAAATCCATTTTTGTATCTGACCGCCAATGCTTGTCTGACTTGCAGCATAAAAATGTGTATTGTTGGAACATTTAACAGAGCAAACACAAGGAGATGATGGACGGAGCACTGAAACTTTTCAGACACTCACCCCCAGTCACAGATCTGGGTTGAATCATTTAACAGCCCTCGTGTACAATGTTGAATCCATCATCGTTCTTTAGCTCACTTCGCCACCCCAGTTCAGACCCAGCCATATGCAAATCATTCTTGACCCTGTGCGTCATGGGAACAGTCCAGTCCGAATTGCCAAGCCAGATCTTCTTTGGACCGGAAACAAGCATCCTTGGACCGGTTTCGGGGTAACACCCCTCATCAACCAGTCTTGTTTGAATCCAGTGGCAAAGTTAGCAAGGGACCCACGTCTGGGCATACCCTGCCAACATAGTGCGAACAAAGCAAACACAAGGAGATGATGGATGGAGCGCTGAAACTTTTCAGACACACCCCCAGTCACAGATCTGGGTTGAATCATTTAACAGCCCTCGTGTACAATGAAAAGCAAACCTAAACTCTCCAATCCTAGGTAGCAGAGTGCTGCTGGCTAAAAACCCAGGATTGGGGGAATGTCATACATGATGTGGAAGCAAGTGCTCCCTGGAATATTGTCGAGCCCTTACTGGTTTACAGGGACAAGGATGAGAACCGATGATGAAGCGTGCCACGAATAAAGTCGCAGAGACTCTTTAACAAGGCTCGGCAGTGCGCCAGTGGCTCTCTCCGTTTGGCCTCAAAATCAGAGGAGGCGGTGGTAGACGGGAATGGGATACGGTATTGAGTAGTAATAGCAGCATTGCATCCATGGTAGGATCATGCCTTACAGGCTATCGGGGTTCTTGGAAAAGAGACATTCATATGTCCAGTCTGTCCGTGAGGTGCATAAGAGTGATCACTAATCAGGCACACATTGGGATTACGTCCGTAAAGATGTGCAGTTAAAGGCTAACCAGGGTCCATTTGAAGACACGCTTCATGCACTTTTTACCACTCAACTATGAGTCAAATGGACGAAAACTAGCGTACCCCGAGCGCAATGGTTTCCGTTTGTGTCGAGAAGTTAAATCCCACTGCATTGGGCATGTTAGCTAATCAGATGGCAGATTTGTCTTTGAATTGCCATCTTGGCTGGAGAAGAGTTTTCAAAAGTTTGCTGCTGGAAGGTCAGTAGAAGTGGGCCAGATGGTCCCATCCCTGGCCCTCTAGCAGGTATCGGTCTCCTCTCAGCGCTGCTGGAGGATGTGCTGAAAGCTCAGAAGGAAATAATGCTTACGATTAAAATACACATGATTTAATATGAGAAATGTTAATTATCTAAAAATAAATTTAACCCCAACTTTCATTTATTCATTGTACACATAGTTTAACAACGTAAGGTTCGAGGCATGTGGGCTGCTGAATTCATATCTGTGCATAGATCGCCGCCTAGTGTTGGGTCCGGATGATTGCACATTGTTGTCCTGGAAGAGTCTTCGAAGTATCACGAGATAGGTGGCTCCTCCCCTGTACTACAGTGCGCATGGGCATCGTCTCCATCCTTAGATTGTTTTTTTCCGCCATTGGGTTCGGATATTTTAGCAGAAACATTATGCACAGCTGTTGAAAACATTTCCCCCAAAATAGGAAAGTTCTTTGATTTTAGTTTAGAAGATGAAATCCATTATACTGGCATTATCACGAAACTGATGATTTTTCAAAAGTGTAAGTATGAACAGATGTCGCTCAAAATCACTGCAATACTACAACAAAGCAGGCTGCCGACCTCTCCTGATCCGAGACAGCCTGAACCAGCACATGCTGCCACTCTTTCCCTGCTGCCTGCCTGTCAGTTCCAAAAACATCAGTTGCTTCATAGATTTTATACAATACAGAGGCAGTGGTCAGCAGTGCGAAACCTGCATGAAAAGAGGGCCTGGGGGATGTTGGTGCAAATACATCCTCTGTTCATTTGTGGACCACCGAGTAATACTTATTGAGGACTATTTTAAAGCAAGAGTGTGTTATATGGGGTCTCATAAAGACACCCCAATGCGTCAGAAAGTACCGGACTTTTGGGTAGGGCATTATCATATAGGGAGAATAGATTTTCATTTCGTAGGCAAGACGAATCCTGGTTTAGGTTAGTCTAGCTTTAGATGAATTCTTTGTGGACAGCTTAGATGGGGAAGACTTCCTTAATTTAAGGGCCTACTTAATCAAATACCCTTCTGTTTTATCCCACAATTCTTCTCTCTCTTGTACTCAAATTGCAGAGCTGGAAATCAAGTTCACAACCACCTTGAAATTGTGTGCCTTTAATAGAGGTTAAACAAAAAGGTATCCAGTGAAGTTTAAGAATTTGATCAGTCCCCCATAAACTTTAAGCGATTCCTGTTATGCGCTTAAGAGGGGGTTCCAAGCGAACTTATAGTCATTTAGTAGCACGAGATAGTTGTAGCCCCTGACCATCTCTATGTCATACCCTTTGTGACACCTTACAAAATGATAGTCCCACTTGTTAAAGAACATAACTTTGCTTTTTGCTGAGTTAACATAAAGGTATGTAATGCGGAAGTTGTCCTCTAACCCTCTCTGCAGAAACACCGGGTCTGGTTAACTAATATCATATTGAATAAATAAGTATTAACTATTTTGGATACAGACGTCCAGTGTACAGATCCAATTCATATCAATGAAATAAACAAAAAACGGCCTTATTCTACATTCCTAGAGCTGGGGGTCCTGCTAGTTTGACCCATATCATTTCTTCAGGAGCTCTTAACTAAGAAATGTTGGAAAATAAAGAAATCTGTCAATAGCGTCAAGTGTATTTTCTAGGCCTGTGTATGAGAATAAAAGCAGGGAAATCAGTTTGCCACAGAGCAGGTATAAACCATGGATTGTTGGTGTCGGAAACCAGTTTGTACAGTGTGAGACAAAAGCAAGACTTCAGCAGAGATTGTACCAGTGAAGCCCTGCATCAGCAGTAGGTGAACATTCAACTGAGACCATTGGAGACCCCTGTCAGTCAGAATCAATCTCCCCCATGTATTCAACTGAGACCATTGGAGACCCCTGTCAGTCAGAATCAATCTCCCCCATGTATTCAACTGAGACCATTGGAGACCCCTGTCAGTCAGAATCAATCTCCCCCATGTATTCAACTTAGACCATTGGAGACCCCTGTCAGTCAGTATCAATCTCCCCCATGTATTCAACTGAGACCATTGGAGACCCCTGTCAGTCAGAATCAATCTCCCCCATGTATTCAACTGAGTCCATTGGAGACCCCTGTCAGTCAGTATCAATCTCCCCCATGTATTCAACTGAGACCATTGGAGACCCCTGTCAGTCAGTATCAATCTCCCCCATGTATTCAACTGAGACCATTGGAGACCCCTGTCAGTCAGTATCAATCTCCCCCATGTTCCAGATGGGGTAAGGTGCATGTTAGAGAACCAATCGGTGCCGTCCACTCCAGGAAGTGCCCCCACCCACTCATCTTTGTGGAGAATTAGTAAGACGTTATGATGTCAATATGCTGACCTTGGGGTGTAGCTGGAAATATAAATAAAGCCAACAAATGTGAAAGATAAAGTTCCCATGGCCTTCTAAATGGATTTCAGATTTTCATTCTGGTATCTTTACATATTGGATTAATTTAGGTTGTCAAAAGTAAGCTAGTTTTTTAACCAACTGCCAAAATGTATATAAAAAACTATTTTGTAGGTTATGCATGACAATTCATTTTGCCTTAATAAAAGTGCCTGTTTAAATCTAATAAACCTCTCAAACATGTTCTTAGGGGTTTTAAGTAATTCTTTTCACTGTTGAAGCTTTGAATTCGCTCCTTGCAGCAGCGGAACTTTGCTTAATTCTATCCTGCTCCTGAAGTTCGATGGAGCAGCTAACAGCTCTATGGTCAAGTATCTCACTATCAATATTCTCTTTAAAATGTTCATCTTTTTTATTAGATTTTTTTCTCTGTGATATTTTCTTTAAAAATGGGTAAAGGTATCCTAATCCCTGTGCTTACAAGGCTCTACTTTGCAGGTTCTCTTGGGCAGGCGTGAACCGTGTCGGCACAATACTAACGTGTTATTTGTGCCAGGACCTACGATAAACAGCCTCACATCCCTTGAAGGATGAACAGTCCGGGGCCAACGCCGCCATATAAAATATCCTGCCAACAGTTTCATAGATTCCCAAATCACAGACCTTTATATCTAATACGTCATTCTCCTCGACCCTCCATGTACGCGTTTAGCATGCTCATCCTCATTGGCTGCAAACTCCACTGGGAACATACAAAGTTCTAGATCTATCACAGTTTGAACCAGATGCCCAAAGTCCTTCTTGTCGTCTAAATAATACTGCAAATGTTCTTCTCACCTGCTGTGGTACCAGTTGGGGTTCCACACCCTGGCGCACGGTAGAACCTTCCGTGTCTGATACAACGTGCACATACATGTTGCGTAAGTGTGCCTGGACACTGCTCCTGAGCAACAGAAAGGAAACTCGCTCACTCCCATCTTAGGCAAAATATATTATTACAAAGTCTCCACATAGCTAAAAAATCCCAAAATGCAGCATGCCTTCACAATTGCACATGTGCATTAACTCGACCTTGCAATTCTTGCGCTGTATGGCACCCTAGTGGAAACTATTTTTCAAAACCCTTTTTGGGCATTACCCCAAAGTACAGGTGATTAAGGCAGCGCCATTAGTTGTCGTCCCCCTCCTTCCTGTCTAGCGTCTTTTTAACCAAGTTTCATTCCTTTTTAATTTATGACTTTTGTGTTTTTTACTCTTGTATCCGGGTGCTCAATGAGTTGTCACCAAGTTAGGGTAAGGAGTTTCGATTTGCTGACGGTTCTGCCTACTACATTTTTCATCTGTAAGTGAATCTAAGTTACCAATTATTAAGCCCCCCCCCCCCCCCCTTTGTAAGCCTCATTGACTGCCATCAAAGGAGCGGGCCAGTGTTGGTAACAACAATGGGGCATATTAACAAGGAACAGGGAAAATTAATGCTAAAGGCGCTTAGCGTTAATTTTTTTAACGCCCGCTATCGCTGGATAATATCGCCTGGTTATCGCGTTATTAACAACTCTAACCGCCTAGGCGATAAAAAATACAGCGATAGCGGCATTTTGGGAGGTTATCGCTGGTAATGCGGCGATAAAACTACAAGGATAGGGATATCCATCAAAAATAAACGAAGAGGGGACCCTCTCGTACAACATTGGCTAGACCATCAACATTCTGATAAGGAGTTAAAATGGACTATACTGGAAAAAGTTCATACTCCCAGCGATAACTACATCAATGACCTTAGGAGCAAAGAGAAGTATACTGGATTTTCACTCTTCGTACCGCGGTCACAGGACTCGATGAATGCTGCCCCTGGCAAAATGCCTTATTATAAACATTCTATCTTAGGTTTCTTGTCTCTTTTATAGGCTTCCTACTTTTGTTGTTTCACCTTCATTACATTGGTTTGCTTTGTAGGAGACAGTTGAGCATTTGCTCTGTACTCTTTAGTAATATGGTTGTCTATTCTTTTGGCATGATATATCTTTTCTCTTGTATTTTGAGACTTTGTCCACATAAACTCTTTTTTCTATATTAATTGCTGTAGACACCATACATCCCTACGTGTGACGATATTCCCCCAAAAAGTTTTTTGCCATACCGGGTACGTGTCTATATCATTCTTTTATACTTTCATTTTGATTTTCCGGTTGAGATTTAGGGTTTTTTAAAATTGGTGGTCTGTTTTCTATTTCCTCTACCTTCCACGGACTGCTCGTTGGTTTGAGTAGTGTTTTGTTATTTATTTTGTATATATAATTTTTTCTGGCAGTCTTCGTTACTCGCCCCATTTCATTTATTGGAAATTAGCTTATTATTTGCGTATTACTTTTTAGAATTGTTTGTTCCCGCGATTCCATGACGCGCGTATACACCTAAGATGGCGTCCATCTCTATGCGCACTAGTTTTTCTTCATCCCGGGTACGTACGTAACCCAGGTGTATGTAATCATGCCTGGTATTTATTTCTTTAGACGCGGCACCATCAGTTTGGATTCTCCGACGGGCCGTAGACTCTACTACACCGGACTTTGCCTTCCTATCGGGTAAGCGCGAATGACGTGATAGGAACTGTAGCGTGTGTTTCATAGTCTCAGTCCATACTATTTTTTCACTGATTCGCCTTGTTCTCTCTACGTAGCTTTGATGCATGACATCCTTCCGATTTTAAAAGATGCGGCGGTCGTGAAATGAATAAAGCAAGTAGCACCTATATACCTGCATCAAGTAAGCAACTCACAGGGCTAAACTATTTAGTCATAGGTAACATTATCTGTATACCGGTTTTCTATCTACCTGTCGTCATGCATTGCACATGTGTGTATATTTATTTTGGCTTTGTCATTTTTTTAGGGCACGTTTATATTGTTTAAATTGAGGATCATCCATTCTTTGGCACAGCTTTTTGGAATTCCCTGTATATTCTTGATTGACATAAATAGCGTAAGTTCAGAAACTCGACAATCACATGGTTTTGTCTCTTTAATCGACATGGGCTCTATACTTATCAATTTATTTTCCATATTTGTAGTGAATCTTCTTGCAGGGGGTCCTCTCTTTATTGGTACCCCCACTTCCATTTAGACTATCTACCATCTGTGGACAACTAGAAGCCTGATATTCAACAAGCTGGTAACTATACAGGATCGGTTCTGTTTATCTTTCCATTTTTTTCTATTATTCTTATTCTTTTCATATTATCCCCAGTATTTATAAGTTTAAATCATTTAGGAATATTTTTAGTAATTCCTTTAACATTTTCCCCTTTCTATACTTGGCACTGGTCTGGTCTTTTTGGCTATTAGGTACTCTTACATACTATGTATGTTGTATCTTCACATTTGATCTGGGAATTTGAGTGGCTACTCTGTACTGTACTCACTATTCGGGTGTTTCCCTGGTTGTGGTTAGCTCCAATAGATATATGTAATCTTGGTTTTAATGTATTTATATATGTCGCTGTGTGCCTCATTATTGTTCACAGATGTTGTATGAGTAAACAGTGTGCTACCAAGGAGCCCCCTCACCTCGCAGTCTCAATTTAATATAAAGACTTCTTAGATGGGATTTATGAACACCTTATGATTATTTTCTACTGCGCCCTGACGAAGGAACTGGTGGACTCCATGGTCCACTCCGAAACACGCGTCGGCGCTTTGGTTGTTAATTGATTGACATGAAGGATCTGTTTTGTTATATTTAAAGTTATATTTATTGTTTAACTTTGTAATTATTTTCTTGATTATCATTTATGTGAAATATTCTTGTCTCTTGTTTCTCTTCTTTCCACTCATGCATTGTTTGTTTGTATGTCTTGTTTAATTGTGTTTTGTGAGGTATGATTTCGTGTTACATGTATATGTTCGTTTTTCGAAGGTGGGCTCTTTCTGATATTTGCAAGTACAAACTATTGAAATTGTTTCAATTGAATTGTCTTTTTACATTATTGTCTTTATAAAAAGAAATCCAAAAGAAAATACCTTTTTCCTGTGACTTAATGAGGCTTTTAAATATTATTTGTTGGATGCATCACCAATTAAGAGCTCAATAGGGGGAGGTTTTGTTGTTAGTAGTATCCTTGTTGATAGCCCATGGTGGACTTAGCCATGTAATCCACCTCCCATTGGATTAAATGGCTAAATCTGAAAATTAGCAGACGTAAAAAAGCAGCGTTAACCGTGGTTAGCGCTGCTTTTTTTGTCTCTAACAGGGTTAGCGTGAAGCTTGATAATAGGAGAAATGTCGCTTAGCTCTGGAACGCCCACTTTGCATCTCATTAGAGATGCAAAGGGAAGCGTAGTGAAAAAGGGTGCTAACATGCGATTGTTGTTGATAGGGCGATATTTTTATTTCCGCTCCGGAGATAAAGCCCTTGTTAATATGCCCCAATGTTTTTTCAACTGCTCTTTTAGTTCTGTTGAGGCTAAAAGATGAAACAACAGATTGGCCCTCCGGTGATACGCGTATGTTGATAGATTGCCGAGTAAAGAAACCAGTATTCTGGACCTTACTGCCTTGGGACACAAGTCAGTCAGAAAATAATTTAATCCTAACTGACGTGATCACTTTAGGTTTCATCAGACAAGCAATGTCAGGATCCTCAAGAGAAGATGTGGAAGTTGTCAATAGGTGGTACCTGAGGTCCACTGTCATCGGTATTTCAAGATGCAGGATTGCAGATGATTCAGTGTCTTATAGGTTCTGTGGAGGCGTGGAGTAAAGCTCCAAGGTCCTCTCCTGTGAAAGAAAGGATCAGATGGTCAATTCTCCTCACTGGATCCATCAGGTGGGCGCCTCCTGTTGTTAATAGGTGGTACCTGAGGTGGACTGTCATCAGTGAAAAGCTCCAAGCTCCTCTCCTGAGAAAGAAAGGATCAGATGATCAATTCTCCTCAATGGATCCATCAGGTGAGCGCCTCCTGTTAAGCTTTCACTTTCAGATTGTGGAGCAGTAGGGAGAAAGCATAATCCTCTCCAGCTGTTGTAATTAATGTTTACGGTTCCATAGCGCTAATTATGTTTTAAGGCACTGATGGAAAACATGCTCAACTTTTCCTTTATGAGTTGCTTAGAAAGATTGACAGTGAGACTGGGAGTAGAGGCGCGGTCCGAGCAGAACGGAAGAGAATAGCATGCCGTGCGGGAGCAGGAGCAGAGAAAGATCATTTTGAGCTCTCGGTGCTGTATTCTTCAGCACTCTCAAACTTCTCCGACACTCCTTCCCAGGTTGAGTTGCAACCCACTTTTAAAAACAATGTTGAGTTGAGACTGCAGGGGTCTAGTAACTTTGGCTTTTTGTTTGCTCCTCAATCCTGTGTGTTTATGGGAGGGTGATCTGTGGAGAACAGCGATGGAGTATGGAGATGGGGAAAAGAGGATAACGTTAATGATCGAACGTTTAAACTACAGATTGGAATAGTTTAAACACCTTGCAAATTGAACACATGTTCCTTTTCCTATCGTGGAGACCATTATTCTGCAGCAGGCATGGGTAGATTCAGAAACACCCTATGCCCTATTGAGGCGATCTGTACAAGAACCATTTGGCTGTACATATTTTTCTTGCATTGTGTTTTGGAATGCGGCCCGACCTCTTCCCAGTGGCTGATGGGAATTCAAGCATTCCATCCATCACCTTGTTGTTTTTCCATATGGCGGGGTCCACACTGAGGTGGCATGGTGAGCAAAAATGTATGGATTGCGATGCGGCCGGAGTGATTGCCAGTGGCTGATGTGAATTCAAGCATTCCATCCATCACCTTGTTGTTTTTGCATATGGCTGGGTCCACACTAAGGTGGCATTATGGGCAAAAAATTATAGAATTGTGATGCAGCCGGAGTGATTACCAGTTCTAAGATTAATGCAAGCATTTCATCCATCACCTTAGTGTTTTTGCATTTGATGCCCTAAGTGTGCCAGGTATGCCCAGACATGGTTCTGGGGCTCACTGTGCCACTGGAACCAAGCTATACCTGGCTGAGATCCCTAATAAAGGTGAAACCGGACCTAGGTTGCTTGTGTTCCCATTTAGGGAGGACCTGGCCTGGCAGTTCGGTCTGGACTGTTCCCATGACGAGCAGGGTTGAGACTGATTTGCATATGGCTGGGTCCAAACTGTGGTGACATATTGGGTGAAATAGAGTGGACTGGGATGCGCCCTGAGCGATTGCCAGTGGCTGAGATGAATTCAAGCAATCCATCCATCACCCTGTTGTTTTGGCATTTGGGCAGCACATTGGCAGCGTGTATTGTCACCACACCAATGAAACAAGATGCAGATGTACTAAGACAAAACAATCCACTGACCAGTGCAGATCTAACTGAATTATAGCAATTAGATTGTGTTCCACTGCATCTAGCCTGCTTGAATTGTGTTACTTCAGACCGCGAAGGCAGTGATATCCAGGCTACCACAGAATACTGGCTACATTAAGAAGTGAAACAAGCACTGGCAAAGCCAATGGTGCGGGCTTTTGTATTTTTGTTGCTCCTTGAGGGTGGCCCTTGGTGAGGGGGCACAACCGCATTGAGAGGAACATGGTCTCTATTGCAGATTGTGAAATGAGTTAACAGTGACACATTAAAAACAGGAATGAAGCGTTGAAGCAGGGTGTTACCAACAGACTGAATTTGGAGTTATTTTGGGAGGTTTGTTTGTGGATCCATGGCCAAACTTTGGCTAAAGTGGAGCGTCTACTGCAACAAACAACAAAGTCCTGAAGGAATGCTTGACTTAATCTCAGGCGCTATCAATCACTCCAGACCAGTGGATGGGTCCCAGAGGAATTAACAGTGGCTAGCATTCATTCAAGCGTTCCAACCATCACCTTCTCATCTTCTTCAGTGAGACTCCCTGAGTGTGATTGGTAAGTCAATCAATCAAACATTTACAGAGCGCTTCAAGTTACCTGTGAGGGTCTCAAGCTGCTGGAGCTGTTTGCTGCTGCGTGGAGGTTTGATCATTCAAACATCCAGGTCTTTGGTTCTCTTCTGAATTGCTAGAGTGACGGTTGGTCCTGAGGTGCCGGGGGAGGTTGTTCCAAGCCTTGGCTGCCAGGTCCGAGAAGAAGCGTCCTCCACTGTTAGCTCAATGGATCCCTGGGGTGTCTGTGAGGGAGAGGGAAGCTGATCGAAGGCGTCTGGTCGGTTGGTGGAGGGTCAGGCGTTTGTTGATGTATGTTGGTCCTTCTTTGTGCGGGGCCTTGTAGGCGTGGGTCAGTATCTTGAACTGGCATCTATTCTGAATTGGAAGCCAGTGTAGTTTCTTGAGATGTGGTGTGATGTGGGTCCTTCTAGGGAGGTCACCTATTGGTATGTCCATATGTGGGTCCTGTGCTGACTGTGCTAAAGAAAACAAGCTATAGGTCAGTGCTAAGTACCAAATAGGTCATAACCGTCCTGGAGCTGCTTGTCCCTGGTTCCGCAGGAACCTTGGCAGGCAGCCCGCGGTGGACTGTTCCTGTTGGGGCAGGACCAAACACTGAGTTGCATGAGGGTAGTTCCTGTCTACAGAGCATAGGGGGCAAAACACTGAACTCAAATGTGGCCGAAAGTAATTGCCAGTGGCTGAGAATAATTCAAACATTCCCCCATCACCTTTTTGTTGTATGTGATTCTCTAGTGGGTTAGGGCAGTTGCAGGTCTTGCGCCCACTGTGCCACAGGAACGAAGCTCCACTTCGCTGACGAGGCCCACATTGGTCAAAGCTGGTCTAGGTTTGCTTGTTTCCCATTTGTATGGAAGTTCAGGCTGGACTTTTCGTATAGGAGGATGGCTCTTATCTTAATTATCTCACAAGGACTGAGTTCATCCGCGATTTATTACACGTGGCTGAGATTCATTCGGCACTCCACTCATCGCTCTTTTGTTTTCCTCAATTTGGTTGGCCACAACAGGTGGAAACCATAGCCAAAAGTGTGAATGTAGACCACCACATCTTGGGGACACTGCCTTAGCCACCAAGAGAGAGAATCAGAGATGCAATCCACATAACTCAGGTCCCAACCCCTCATGCCTTCAGTAGCATCACTTCCATGTGCACGGTTAGAGGCTGCAGACACAGAAGAAGGACAAGTGCATAAAAAGTGTTCAGTTTGTCTTGATGTAGATGACAAATACTACTGTAAATGTAACATTGAAAGTGCAGCTGTGCAGCAATGTGCCTGTTCTGATGTAGTGGCGACAGGATGTGTTACTGAAGTGCATCTCACCGAAGTAACCTATAGTGGGCCTCACAGGGCTTGCACCTGTCTTTATGGGGCAGTCTTCCATACGGGTGTATGTACAGGTTGGTCTGCTGCTGCTACCGTTGTGCCCACTAGGCAGGGTCGAACTGGGGCAGGAAATAGACATGGGCATCAAGATGAAAGTGGCCCACATTTAGAAATCAGGCCACTTTTGAACTTGTAAGACCCTGTGGTGCATCTTCAACACAGCCCTTCTCCTGTGCTATAGGAGGTTCACCTCTCTACTCCAATAGCAAGCCATACCCATAGTCCGTTCCACCTCCACAGGGCACCAGATGTTTGTTTTGTGGTTTGTCCGAAGCCGTGCAGTTCCATCCTTTACTGGACTGACAGCTGGCCGCCCCTCCTGTTATGGAAATGTACTGCTGTGGTATTGGCAGACAGTGAACCAGGCACAGGAGGTTATACCCAACCGGTACAGTTACTAGAGGCTAGAACGAGCTGTTCTAGGGCTGTAGTGAAATGGTACCGTCAAATACACTGCTATTGGGAAATATGCACCAATTAAGGCATCGATTAGGCTGGCGTGTTGATGCAGGGTCCACACACACTGATCGAAGTTTCAATACTCTGGTAGAGCGTTAGTAACCTCAAATTTTAGATTGACACAGTTTGGATTTTGCGTAGTTCTGTAATTAGCTCGTGTTTCAGAACCTGCGTGAGTGTAAACATGATGGAGGGACATTGGAATATAGAGCTCTGGTACAGACCAGATTAGTAGAAGGGGTTCCTATGATAGCCACACCAAGGGAACGGACTCTGCTCCGACTGTGGGATTCCAGTGCTGGAAGACAAGCCACACCAAGGGAACGGACTCCGCTCCGACTGTGGGATTCCAGTGCTGGCAGACAAGCCACACCAAGGGAACGGGCTCCGCTCCGACTGTGGGATTCCAGTGCTGGAAGACAAGCCACACCAAGGGAACGGACTCCGCTCCGACTGTGGGATCCCAGTGCTGGAAGACAAGCCACACCAAGGGAACGGGCTCCGCTCCGACTGTGGGATTCCAGTGCTGGAAGACAAGCCACACCAAGGGAACGGGCTCCGCTCCGACTGTGGGATTCCAGTGCTGGAAGACAAGCCACACCAAGGGAACGGGCTCCTCTCCGACTGTGGAATTCCAGTGCTGGAAGACAAGCCACACCAAGGGAACGGGCTCCGCTCCGACTGTGAGATTCCAGTGCTGGAAGACAAGCCACACCAAGGGAACGGGCTCCGCTCCGACTGTGGGATTCCAGTGCTGGAAGACAAGCCACACCAAGGGAACGGGCTCCGCTCCGACTGTGGGATTCCAGTGCTGGCATCTTCAACACAGCCCTTCTCCTGTGCTATAGGAGGTTCACCTCTCTACTCCAATAGCAAGCCATACCCATAGTCCGTTCCACCTCCACAGGGCACCAGATGTTTGTTTTGTGGTTTGTCCGAAGCCGTGCAGTTCCATCCTTTACTGGACTGACAGCTGGCCGCCCCTCCTGTTATGGAAATGTACTGCTGTGGTATTGGCAGACAGTGAACCAGGCACAGGAGGTTATACCCAACCGGTACAGTTACTAGAGGCTAGAACGAGCTGTTCTAGGGCTGTAGTGAAATGGTACCGTCAAATACACTGCTATTGGGAAATATGCACCAATTAAGGCATCGATTAGGCTGGCGTGTTGATGCAGGGTCCACACACACTGATCGAAGTTTCAATACTCTGGTAGAGCGTTAGTAACCTCAAATTTTAGATTGACACAGTTTGGATTTTGCGTAGTTCTGTAATTAGCTCGTGTTTCAGAACCTGCGTGAGTGTAAACATGATGGAGGGACATTGGAATATAGAGCTCTGGTACAGACCAGATTAGTAGAAGGGGTTCCTATGATAGCCACACCAAGGGAACGGACTCTGCTCCGACTGTGGGATTCCAGTGCTGGAAGACAAGCCACACCAAGGGAACGGACTCCGCTCCAACTGTGGGATTCCAGTGCTGGAAGACAAGCCACACCAAGGGAACGGGCTCCGCTCCGACTGTGGGATTCCAGTGCTGGAAGACAAGCCACACCAAGGGAACGGGCTCCGCTCCGACTGTGGGATTCCAGTGCTGGAAGACAAGCCACACCGAGGGAACGGGCTCCGCTCCGACTGTGGGTTTCCAGTGCTGGAAGACAAGCCACACCAAGGGAACGGACTCCGCTCCGACTGTGGGATTCCAGTGCTGGAAGACAAGCCACACCAAGGGAACGGGCTCCGCTCCGACTGTGGGATTCCAGTGCTGGAAGACAAGCCACACCAAGTGAACGGGCTCCGCTCCGACTGTGGGATTCCAGTGCTGGAAGACAAGCCACACCAAGGGAACGGACTCCGCTCCGACTGTGGGATCCCAGTGCTGGAAGACAAGCCACACCAAGGGAACGGGCTCCGCTCCGACTGTGGGTTTCCAGTGCTGGAAGACAAGCCACACCAAGGGAACGGGCTCCGCTCCGACTGTGGGATTCCAGTGCTGGAAGACAAGCCACACCAAGGGAACGGGCTCCTCTCCGACTGTGGAATTCCAGTGCTGGAAGACAAGCCACACCAAGGGAACGGGCTCCGCTCCGACTGTGAGATTCCAGTGCTGGAAGACAAGCCACACCAAGGGAACGGGCTCCGCTCCGACTGTGGGATTCCAGTGCTGGAAGACAAGCCACACCAAGGGAACGGGCTCCGCTCCGACTGTGGGATTCCAGTGCTGGAAGACAAGCCACACCAAGTGAACGGACTCCACTCCGACTGTGGGATTCCAGTGCTGGAAGACAAGCCACACCAAGGGAACAGGCTCCGCTCCGACTGTGGGATTCCAGTGCTGGAAGACAAGCCACACCAAGGGAACGGGCTCCGCTCCGACTGTGGGATTCCAGTGCTGGAAGACAAGCCACACCAAGGGAACGGGCTCCGCTCCGACTGTGGGATTCCAGTGCTGGAAGACCAGCCACACCAAGGGAACGAGCTCCGCTCCGACTGTGGGATTCCAGTGCTGGAAGACAAGCCACACCAAGGGAACGGACTCCGCTCCGACTGTGGGATTCCAGTGTTGGAAGACAAGCCACACCAAGGGAACGGACTCCGCTCCGACTGTGGGATTCCAGTGCTGGAAGACAAGCCACACCAAGGGAACGGACTCCGCTCCGACTGTGGGATTCCAGTGCTGGAAGACAAGCCACACCAAGGGAACGGGCTCCGCTCCGACTGTGGGATCCCAGTGCTGGAAGACAAGCCACACCAAGGGAACGGGCTCCGCTCCGACTGTGGGATTCCAGTGCTGGAAGACAAGCCACACCAAGGGAACGGGCTCCGCTCCGACTGTGGGATTCCAGTGCTGGAAGACCCGGATGCAGAGGTCTTGTCCTTCTTCACACATACCATAAGCAGGAAGAATGGGACATTAGCGCTCTGACAGAGGGAAAACGTAGTAATTGGTGTCCAGTCTTTGATGGGGCATTTGATGCCTCTTTGTGGAGCAGTGATGTATAAGTAGAGATACAGAAGTGCAGGTGCTCAGTACATGTTTACTCCTGAGAAGTACCGGTACTCTCCCATTAAATGTACTGCAGCAGCGCTGAAGGTGCAGACACTCTCCCTTTGAAATCATTGAAGTGCAGGTGCTCAGTACATGTTTACTCATGACAAGTACCAGTACTCTCCCATTAAATGTACTGCAGCAGAGCTGAAGGGGCAGCTACTCTCCCTTTGAAATCATTGAAGTGCAGGTGCTCAGTCAGTACATGTTTACTTCTGAGAAGTACCGCATTCTCCCATTAAATGTCCTGCAGCAGAGCTGAAAGGTGCAGGCACTCTCCCTTTGAAATCATTGAAGTGCAGGTGCTGAGTACCGGGCAGCACCTGCCCATTTAAAGCTCTGTACAAAAGAGAAAAGACAGATATTCCGGTGACTGCACTCGGGAAATCCCAACCTGCGGGTGTGTTTCTAGTGCATCATTTTAGGGGGGCTTAGAATGGGCCATAGAGAGGGGAAGTGTCCGTAGGCACCTCATTGAGTTTGGGGTGGGGGTGAGAGGGGGGGGGGGTGCATTTCACTGCCAGGACCACGACCCTGGCTGTAGATGGTGCGGGTTAGAAGAGTGAACCCCTGGGAAGGTTTAGGGTACCACTGCTCTTCGGCCTCGATTACCCTTGACTTGCGCGAGGATCCCATGACAGAAAGCGAGCCCCAGGATCTGAAAGAGGGGTCTCTGCTTTTGTTGCCTCGTTCCCGCTTATCTCTCGCCCCCCCTTTGAATGTTATCTTCATAGCGCCAGCAGCCGGTTGGGCCGGTGCCTGGGGAGGAGATTTCAGAGACACAGATAATATTCATGTTTTGGGATGTTTCCATTAATCCGCCCCCTCCCTGGGCTTCAAACATGACTGAAAAACGAGCTTCTTGTGACTCTGAGGAGACATCCAAGTGTGTGCTTCCTTCGCAGGGCCTTAATGTCGGCTGCCTCCTTCCCGAAGGTGCCATGGAGGGTGAACTATGGCAGACCCATAGGAGCCGCACATCATTGAGGGACAGGAGTGGGACAAGTGTGTGCTTCCATCGCAGGGCCTTAATGTCGGCTGCCTCCTTCCTGAAGGTGCCATGGAGGGTGAACTATGGCAGACCCATAGGAGCCGCACTTCATTGAGTGGCAGACCCATAGGAGCCGCACTTCATTGAGTGGCAGACCCATAGGAGCCGCACTTCATTGAGTGGCAGACCCATAGGAGCCGCACTTCACTGAGGGACAGAAGTGGGACAAATTGCTGCTTCCTTCGCAGGGCCTAATGTCGGCTGCCTCCTTCCCGAAGGCGCCATGGAGGGTGAACCATGGCAGACCCATAGGAGCCGCACTTCATTGAGTGGCAGACCCATAGGAGCCGCACTTCATTGAGTGGCAGACCCATTGGAGCCCCACTTCATTGAGGGACAGGAGAGGGACAAGTGTGTGCTTCCATCGCAGGGCCTTAATGTCGGCTGCCTCCTTCCCGAAGGCGCCATGGAGGAGGAACAATGCCAGATCCATAGGAGCCGCACTTCACTGAGGGACAGAAGTGGGACAAGTTGCTGCTTCCTTCGCAGGGCCTAATGTCGGCTGCCTCCTTCCCGAAGGCGCCATGGAGGGTGAACCATGGCAGACCCATAGGAGCCGCACTTCATTGAGTGGCAGACCCATAGGAGCCGCACTTCATTGAGTGGCAGACCCATAGGAGCCGCACTTCATTGAGGGACAGGAGAGGGACAAGTGTGTGCTTCCATCGCAGGGCCTTAATGTCGGCTGCCTCCTTCCTGAAGGCGCCATGGAGGGTGAACCATTCCAGATCCATAGGAGCAGCACTTCATTGAGGTGTAGAGGAGGGACAAGTTGGTGCGTCCATCGCAGGGTCTAATGTTGGCTGCCTCCTTCCTGAAGGCGTCATGAAGGAAGACCCATGGCAGACCCATAGGAGCCGCACTTCATTGAGGGACAGGAGTGGGACAAGTGTGTGCTGCCATCGCAGGGCCTTAATGTCGGCTGCCTCCTTCCTGAAGGCGCCATGGAGGGTGAACCATGGCAGTCCCATAGGAGCCGCACTTCATTGAGGGACAGGAGTGGGACAAGTGTGTGCTGCCATCGCAGGGCCTTAATGTCGGCTGCCTCCTTCCTGAAGGCGCCATGGAGGGTGAACCATGGCAGACCCATAGGAGCCGCACTTCATTGAGGGACAGGAGTGGGACAAGTGTGTGCTTCCATCGCAGGGTCTAATGTCGGCTGCCTCCTTCTTGAAGGCGCCATGGAGGGTGAACCATGGCAGACCCATAGGAGCCGCACTTCATTGAGGGACAGGAAAGGGACAAGTTGGTGCTTCCATCGCAGGGCCTTAATGTCGGCTGCCTCCTTCCTGAAGGCGCCATGGAGGATGAACCATGGCAGTCCCATAGGAGCCGCACTTCATTGAGGGACAGGAAAGGGACAAGTTGGTGCTTCCATCGCAGGGCCTTAATGTCGGCTGCCTCCTTCCTGAAAGCGCCATGGAGTATGAACCATGGCAGTCCCATAGGAGCCGCACTTCATTGAGGGACAGGAGAGGGACACTGCGAGCCTGTTTGTTGGTACTCACAGGTCCATCTCTGCCTCGCCTGCAAGTGTTGGGCTGCCTGGTCCTGCTCAGGCAGGCGGGATTGTAGAGAACTCTGTAGAATTGTTGGTAGGCTCCCCTCTGAAAGGCTGGCCTAGACTCCCTAACAGTCCAGACTCTTCTAGGCACTTCCATGTTGTGATTTCCCTCCAAGTAAGTCTGCCCGGATTGTCAGCTTATCTTTTGAAGCGCTGCTTCGCTGATTGTAGTTCTGCATCTTCCAATCTGTAGCTCCCTTTATATTATGTTATTATATGTTATTAGGAACATGCGCATAAACAAACCATGATTGTAGACCTTGTTCATTGGGTACAGAGGTATCATTAGGAAATAGACTCCACGGCAAAGATCTTTAGTTTTCATATGAGTAATTGTGAGATCATGGTTCAAAAGCATCAACTATTGAGGTGAGAGGGAAGATCATTGGACTGATGGGGATGTGCCTGTTTGATCATGGCTGTGTGTGTCTCTCTGTAGGACTATACCGACTGTGCCTGTTTGATCATGGCTGTGTGTCTCTCTGTAGGACTATACCGACTGTGCCTGTTTGATCATGACTGTGTGTCTGTAGGACTATACTGACTGTGCCTGTTTGATCATGGCTGTGTGTCTCTCCGTAGGACTATACCGACTCTGCCTGTTTTCTCTTGGCTGTGTATCTCTGTACAAGACTATACTGACTGTGTTTGTTTGCTCAAGGTTGTGTCTCTCTCGACAGGACTTTACCCACTGTGTCTGGTTCCACATGGCTGTGTATCTCTCGGCAGGACTTTACACACTGTGTCTCTTTGCTCTTGGCTGTTTATCTCTTCAGGACTAGACCGACTATGTCTGATTGCTCAGGCTGTGTATCTCTTCAGGAGTATTGCGACTGTGCTTGTTTGCTCATAGATGTGTATTCCTTTACAGGACTGTACAACTGTGTCTGTTTGCTCATGGCTGTGTATTTCCCGGCATGGCTTTACCGACTGTATCTGTTTGCTTAAGGCTGTGTATCTCTTCAGGACTTTACCAACTGTGTCTGTTTGCTCATTGCTGTGTATCTCGCTGCAGGTCTATACCGATGGTGCCTGTTTTCTCTTAGCTGTGTATCTCTCTGAAGGACTATACCGACTGTGTCTGTTTTCTCTTGGCTGTGTATGTCTCTGCAGGACTATACTGACTGTGTCTGTTTTCTCTTGGCTGTATATCTCTCTGAAGGACTATACCGACTGTGTCTGTTTTCTCTTGGCTGTGTATGTCTCTGCAGGACTATACTGACTGTGTTTGTTTTCTCTTGGCTGTGTATGTCTCTGCAGGACTATACTGACTGTGGCTGTTTTCTCTTGGCTGTGTATCTCTCTGCCTGACCATACCGACTGCGCCTGTTTGCTCGTGGCTTTGTATCTCTCGGCAGGACTATACTGACTGTGCCTGTCAGAACTATGCTGACTGTGTCTGTTCGCTCATGGCTGTGTATCTCTCCGCAGGACTATACAGACTGTGTCTGTTTGCTCGTGGCTTTGTATCTCTCGGCAGGCCTATACTGACTGTGCCTGTCAGAACTATGCTGACTGTGTCTGTTTGCTCAGGCTGAGTATCTCTCAACAGGACTATACACACTGTGTTTGTTTGCTCATGGCTGTGTATCTCTTCAGGACTATACTGACTCTGTCTGTTTTCTCTTGGCTGTGTATCTCTCTACAGGACTATACCGACTGTGTCTGTTTGGTCATGGCCGTGTATCTCTCTTCAGGACTATACCGACTGTGTCTGTCAGAACTATACCGACTGTCTCTGTTTGTCATGGCTGTGTATCTCTATTCAGGATTATACCGACTGTGTCTGTTTTCTCATGACTGTGTATCTCTCTGAAGGACTATACCGACTGTGTCTGTTTTCTCTTGGCTGTGTATGTCTCTGCAGAACTATACTGACTGTGTGTGTTTTCTCTTGGCTGTGTATGTCTCTGCAGGACTATACTGACTGTGTCTGTTTTCTCTTGGCTGTGTATCTCTCTGCCTGACCATACCGACTGTGCCTGTTTGCTCGTGGCTTTGTATCTCTCGGCAGGACTATACTGACTGTGCCTGTCAGAACTATGCTGACTGTGTCTGTTCGCTCATGGTTGTGTATCTCTCCGCAGGACTATACAGACTGTGTCTGTTTGCTCATGGCTTTGTATCACTCGGCAGGACTATACAGACTGTGCCTGTCAGAACTATGCTGACTGGGTCTGTTTGCTCATGGCCGTGTAGCTCTCCGCAGGACTATACCGACTGTGTCTGTTTGCTCGTGGCTTTGTATCTCTCGGCAGGACTATACTGACTGTGCCTGTCAGAACTATGCTGACTGATTCTGTTTGCTCAGGCTGAGTATCTCTCTACAGGACTATACACACTGTGTGTGTTTGCTCATGGCTGTGTATCTCTTCAGGACTATACTGACTCTTTCTGTTTTCTCTTGGCTGTGTATCTCTCTACAGGACTATACCGACTGTGTCTGTTTGGTCATGGCCGTGTATCTCTCTTCAGGACTATACCGACTGTGTCTGTCAGAACTATACCGACTGTCTCCGTTTGCTCATGGCTGTGTATCTCTATTCAGGATTATACCGACTGTGTCTGTTTTCTCATGACTGTGTATCTCTCTGCAGGACTTTACCTACTGTGTCTGTTTTCTCATGGCTGTGTCTCTCTCTGCATGACTTTACCGACTGTGTCTGTTTGCTCATGGCTGTGTATGTCTCTGCAAGCCTATACCAACTGTGTGTGTGTCCTCATGGCTGCATATATCTCCACAGGACTATACCAACTGTGTCTGTTTCTTTATGGTTGCGTATATCTCGGTATGACTATGTATATCTCTGTATGACTATACTAACTGTCTGTTTGCTCATAGTTAGGTTATAGATACTGTTTTCTCAAGGCTATGTATCTCTCTGCCGGACTATACGGACAATGTGTCTGTTTGCTCATGGCTGTGTATCTCTCTGCCGGACTATACGGACAATGTGTCTATTTCCTCAAGGCTGTATTTATCTCTGTCGGACTATATGGACAATGTGTCTGTTTCCTCATGGCTGTGTATCTCTCTGCCAGACTATACGGACTGTGGGGCCCGATTCACAGAACTAACTTAAGACAAAATCTTAAACTTACTACCATTTTGGTATTCACAGAAGGCACTTACTCATTTTGGTATTCACAGAAGACACTTACTCACTTCGGTATTCACAGAAGTTAGGAGTCCTAACTTTAGGACTCCTAAATGCCTTCTGTGAATACCGAAAGTCTTAAAATTAGGGTTTTTCTCAGTTTAGGAGTCCTAAAGTTAGGACTACTAACTTTACTACTACTAAACTGAGAAAAATCCTAATTTTAAGGCTTTCAGTATTCACAGAAGGCATTTAGGAGTCCTAAAGTTAGGAGTCCTAACTTTACTACTACTAAATTGAGAAAAATCCTAATTTTAAGACTTTCGATATTCACAGAAGGCATTTAGGAGTCCTAAAGTTAGGAGTCCTAACTATACTACTACTAAACTGAGAAAAATCCTAATGTTGAGACTTTCGGTATTCACAGAAGGCATTTAGGAGTCCTAAAGTTAGGACTCCTAACTTCTGTGAATACCGAAATGAGTAAGTAGCTTTTGTGAATACCAAAATGAGTAAGTGCCTTCTGTGAATACCAAAATGTTAGTAAGTTTAGGATTTTGTCTTAAGTTAGTTCTGTGAATCGGGCCCAATGTGTCTGTTTGCTCAGGCTGTGTATCTCTCTTCAGGGCTATACGGACAATGTGTCTGTTTGCTCAGGGCTGTGTATCTCTCTTCAGGGCTATGCGGACAATGTGTCTGTTTGCTCAGGGCTGTGTATCTCTCTTCAGGGCTATGCGGACAATGTGTCTGTTTGCTCAGGGCTGTGTATCTCTCTGCCCGACTATACAGACAATGTGTCTGTTTGCTCATGGCTGTGTATCTCTCTTCAGGACTATACCAACTATGTCTGTTTGCTTAGGCTGTGTATCTTTCTGTTGGACTACACTAAATGAACTGTGGAGCTTTCTGTCTATTCTGTCTGAGTGCATTGGGATTTCATCCTTTCTGTCTTGGAGAGAAGACCACACAAAAAATTCTAAATGGACTATGGCACGTCAGACCTTTCTGACGTTGGGTCTGATCTTCCAGTGGTTAATCTTGGCCTTAGAACAATAGTTCTTACCTTCTGATTTCAGTGGACCCCCATTTAACCATTACTGGAACCCGAATATCCCAGCGGAGTTGTTTCTGGAATCCAGGGACTCCGACTGAGTCCTTGCTGGAAGTTGGGAGTCCCGGCCTGAGCATTTTCAATGATTAGAACTGCAAAACAATACACACAAAAATACTGAAACCGCATTCATCAAACAAATAAACAAATGATATTTTATTTAATTCACATAACAATATAAACTTTAATTTTAATAGGAAGGTTGGAGCTTTTCTAAATTAGATTGAGGCCACTTATCGTCTATACTGTTTCCTGTCGGATGCTCTTGCACTGCTCCCATGATTCAATCTGAGGACACTAACTTAATTTTTATTCACCCAATTCAAACTCCTTCACATTTACAGAGCGTTTAAAATTTTTCAGATGAACATTTTGCTTCTTTATTTATATGCACTTTTTAAAATCGTTTAATATTATTTCATTTTCTAAGCGCTGCAGACCCCCTAAGTAGGCTTCTCGAATCCCCAGGGGTCCCTGCACCACAGATTAAAAACCACTGCTCTCGTGCCTTGTAATATCTGAGTGGAGCCACAGGGTGAATCAGATAAGGGGCAGTGTCATCTTTTTCCACAGTAAATGAAGGAAGTACTGCTCTGTCTTGAGTTGGCATCTATTTATGACACTGCCCCCCCCCCAAAAAAGATTGCTTTTGTGCAGGCAAACACTTGATGTAGGTGGGCTCCATACATTAAACTCCAAAAAGATCATTTCCCACTTCACTTCCTCCCCCGCACCTGCATTTTGGTTTTGGTGTTCCTCCTTCCCTGATGTTGGCATCACTACCACATTTGTTTTCTCAAAATTTGGAGAATTATTAGATCAAAATTGTATTAAAAAAAAAACAATGAAGACTGTCTGCCAACAGTCAATCACACAGTTTGCAGTGTCAGGTTTATGTACAGGGCTGCCACAAGCAAAGAAGTACCTTTCCCTACAACCAACCAGCGGGTGCCCCATAATGTGTTTTACCACAGCAGGCAGGATTGGTTGGGATAAGATTGTAGCAGACTTGCATTAAATGTCACTGGTGTCAGTCAGACTAGACCCTCTTTGGCGAGCACCAATCTGAAAGCTGACCACAGAAGCTATTTAGCTAAGATCATACACATTAGTTCATATGCCCACTTGTGGAGGAGAGGTAGGGATTGGGTGCCTGGTGTGTCCTTCTAACCTCCAAATCCCCTGACCTCTGTGACTACCCTCAATCCTGCACTGGTTCAACCCCCTGACTTCTGTGACTACCCTCAATCCTGAACTGGTTCAGCCCCCTGACCTCTGTGACCAGCCTCAATCCTGAACTGGTTCAGCCCCCTGACCTCTGTGACCAGCCTCAATCCTGTACTGGCTCAACCCCTGGACCTCTGTGACTAGCCTCAATCCTGAACTGGTTCAGCCCCCTGACCTCTGTGACCAGCCTCAATCCTGCCCTGGTTCAGTCCATTGATCTCTGTGACCATCCGCAATCCTGCTCTGGTTCATCCTCCTGACCTCTGTAATCAGCCTCAATCCTGCAGTGGTTCAACCCCCTGATCTCCGTGACCAGCCTCAGTCCTGCACTGGTTCAACCTCTTAACCTCTGTTAGCAGCCTCGATCCTGCACTGGTTAAACCGTCTGTCCTCGGTGACCTGCCTCAATCCTGCACTGATTCAATCTCCTGACCTCTGTGGCGAGCTTCAATCCTGTACTGGCTCAACCGTCTGCTCTCAGTGACCAGCCTCAATCCTGCACTTGTTCAATCTCCTGACCTCTGTGGCGAGCCTCAGTCCCGCATTGCTTCAGGCCCCTGACCTCTGTGAGCGGCCTCAATGCTGCACTGGTTCAACCGTCTGTCCTCGGTGACCAGCCTCAATCCTGCACTGGTTCAACCTCATAACCTCTGTGGGCAGCCTCAATCCGGCACTGGTTCAACCATCTGTCCTCGGTGACCAGCCTCAATCCTGCACTGGTTCAATCTCCTGACCTCTGTGGCGAGCCTCAGTCCTGCACTGGTTAAAGCACCCGACCTCTGTGACCAGCCTCAATCTTGCACTTGTTCAACTATGTGACATATGTGACGGCCTCGATCCTGCCCTGGTTCAACCTCTTAACCTCTATGGGCAGCCTCAATCCTGCTCTGGTTCAACCTTCTGTCCTAGGTGACCAGCCTCAATCCTGCACTGGATCAATCTCCTGACCTCTGTGGCCAGCGTCAATCCTACTCTGGTTCAGCCCTTTGAGCTCTGTGACCTGCCTCAATCCTTCAGTGGTTCAGGCCCTTGACCTAAATGACCAGCCTCAATCCTACACTGGTTCAACCCTTTAACCTCTGTGAGCAGCCTCAATCCTTTATTGGTTCAAACTTCTGTCCTCGGTGACCAGCCTCAATCCTACACTGGTTCAACCCTTTAACCTCTGTGAGCAGCCTCAATCCTTTATTGGTTCAAACTTCTGTCCTCGGTGACCAGCCTCAATCCTACACTGGTTCAACCCTTTAACCTCTGTGAGCAGCCTCAATCCTTTATTGGTTCAAACTTCTGTCCTCGGTGACCAGCCTCAATCCTGCACTGGGTCAATCTCCTGACCTCTGTGGCCAGCGTCAATTCTACACTGGTTCAACCACCTGACCTCTGTGACCAGCCTCAATCTTGAACTGGTTCAACCTGCTGACCTTTGTGACCAGCCTCATCCTGCACTGGGTCAGCCCCTTTACCTATATGATCAGGTTCAATCCTGCACTGGTTCGATACTCCTGACCTCTGTGGCGGGCCTTGATTCTGCACTGGTCCAACCCACCAGACCTTTGTGATGAGCATCAACCCTGCACTTGTTCAGCCCCCTGATCTCCGTGACCTGCCTCAAGCCTGTACTGGTTCAACTCCAACCTCTTCCCAGTCTCAGTCTTGCACTTGTTCAAACCCTTGTCCTAATGTGACCAACCTCAACCCTCAACTGGTTCAGCTCCCTGACCTCTGTGGCCAGTGTCAATCCCTCACTGGTTCAACCTCCTGATCTCTGTGACCAGCCTTATTCCTTCTCTGGTTCAGCCCCCTGACCTCTGCTCAGCCTCTACCCAGCACTGGTTCAACCTCCTGACCTCTGTGTAAGCTTCAATCTTGCACTGGTTCAACCCTCCTGACCTCTGTGACCAGCCTCAATCAATCCTGCACTGGTTCCACCCCCTGACCTTTGTGACCAGCCTCAGTCCTTCTTTGGTTCAACCCCCTGCCCTCTGTGACCAGCCTCAGTCAATCCTGCACTGGTTTAACCCTCCTGACCTCTGTGACCAGCCTCAATCAATCCTGCACTGGTTCCACCCCCTGACCTTTGTTACCAGCCTCAGTCCTTCACTGGTTCAACCTCCTGATCTATGTGACCAGCATCAATCCTTCTCTGGTGCAGCCCCATGACCTCTGCTCAGCCTCTATCCTGCACTGGTTCAGTCCCCTGACCTCTGTGACCAGACACAATCAATCCTGCACTGGTTTAACCCTCCTGACCTCTGTGACCAGCCTCAATCAATCCTGCACTGGTTCCACCCCCTGACCTTGTTTACCAGCCTCAATCCTACACTGGTTCAACCTCCTGATCTATGTGACCAGCCTCAATCCTTCTCTGGTGCAGCCCCATGACCTCTGCTCAGCATCTATCCTGCACTGGTTCAGCCCCCTGATCTCTGTGACCAGACTCAATCAATCCTACACTGGTTCAACCCCCTGACCTCTGTGACCAGACTCAATCAATCCTGCAATGTTTCACCCCCTTGACCTCTGTGAGCAACCTCAAGTAAATTCTGCATTGGTTGATTCCCCTGACCTCTGTGATCAGCCTCAACCCTGCACTGGTTCAACACTCGACTTACACTCATTCGAATGAGTTGGACAAGCCTCATTACATAATTTATTTATTTTTGGCTCATTTATTTTGCACATCTCAGGTAAAAGGAATTGTTGCACATTAAAGAATTTAGAATATCTAAGATTTTTTTTTTAATATCTGGGGGGGAAAAAATCAGTAAATGACAGTGAAATACAATACAATACAATAATAGGAGCCCCGAATACAGACACTCAGTGAAACAACTTAATTTTTGGACATTTGAATACCTGGGGCCATATTATGTATGCTGCCCATTTTCCTAGATTGCGCTGGGCGCACCATTCAAACCGTAGCGGCCGGCAACATTGCCATCTGGTGGGGCGCGATGGCCAAAAAATTCACCAGAAGAATGTTGCTGGCTGTAGGGTCCAGGCACCGTCTCTCTCTTCTTCGGTGCTCTCGGGCGGAAAGGGTGGGACTTCCTTGTACAATGCGTATCCAACCAATCAGTTGGAGCAAGCTAACCCAGCGCTCCTCTTGAGGCTGGGGGCCTGCGGCTGCAATCGCTGAACTGCGCAGGCTAGATTGGTAAGCTGTAGACAGCCGGTCAATCTTGCATGCGCACTGGCAGGGGGCTGACGTAATAGTGCAATTGCACCAATCAGCTCTGCCCTCGCGCTGTAGCGGCACGAGCCTGCCACACATAATAAAATGTCATTTTTTACCATTTTATGAATGTGTGTGCATGCTGCACTGGCAGCAGGCGGGGCGATGCTTCTCCACAATAACGGAGGAGCCGCCTGCATTCAAAAGGTGCACCAAGTGCAATCCAGGAATATGCACTGCATTATGGTGAATGCGCTGCCCCAGGGCAGCCGCGAACTCGCACTGCCCCCAGGGCAGTGCATTCATTTGAAAAACAGAGCAACTGATTTAAAGCCGCTCTGTGTTTTTCACAGTGCAGATGGCAACCTGCCTGCACTTTTACAGGGGATAAGAGATCCCCTTGCAGGCGGGTGCAGTGATGACTGCACCTGCCTGCGAGTGGATATCAGGGGGGTCCGAGGGACACCCTTTCCCATGCCAGAGGGCTTCTTTGCTTCTGCGCCCATATCTTTAATTTGGCGTGGACGCAAAGGGATTCCCTCATTTGCATGGGGCCACATCGCAATGCAAATGAGGGAACTACCCTTTGAGAAAGCGCTGGCGCTGTTTGTGCACTAGCGCTTTCAGTATTACAGAAGGTGATGCACAAGCATATGCGTCCCGTTCTGTAATAGCAAAGTGCCCCGGGGGCGTGCAAAGCAGGCTCACATGCCGGTTGCGCACCCGGGGCACTTGTGTAATACGGCCCCAGGTGGCAAATGATTTACAAAAACACTTAGCTGTCCCAGAACGGGGCCTAAAAGAGTTATCTGTTTACAGATTTTGGCAGAAGCTTGACCCAAAGGGGGCATCAGGGGTTGGTGCTATAACAGCCGCCAGGGACCCGGACGTTACCAGTTTAAGCCACCTTAGCGGCAAACAACGAGCGGGGGGGGGCCATCCCGCTCCCCCTCAGAGGAAGAAAAGCTTAACAAGTTGGGCATGAAAACACCAGGCCAATGAGAGCCCAGGCAGTGCCAGATAATGGTTTGAACTCCCCTATGTGTGGGTAACACCACACCCTCAGCTTGGTCACAGGGGTGTTAATAGAACTGTGCTGCCCCTGCAGAAGGTACATTTGTGGGTGTAGGGCAGCATGCAGGAAATTGAGACCCACCCACCCACACCAGAACATCAGCATTGCCGCAGGGCTGAGAGGGCAGGTGAGCTGTAAAAGTAGAGGAAGCCCACCGGAGGCGGTGTGATGGAGGAATGCCACTTACCTTTGGGTGCCTTATGGCTGGGTAAGTAGGCTGATGGGGGAGTAAGCGGAGCATGGCACTTGCAGCCCAGATCTGTGGGTTGGCAGGGCACAAAATGGACAGACAAGGTAGTGAGTTGAACCTGACAGCAGTAAGGGGCTACCCCACTCACAATCAGAGCAAGAGCCAATAAAAACACTTAAAAACGCTATGACCCCAAAAGCGGCATGGATGATGGCCTCAACAATAGAAAGGTGTCAGAATCATGAGAAGCAAATACAAGGACTTTATTGATATATGGCAGAAATGATATGGGACCTGTCAACCGTTGATGATTTATGACCTGTCAACCGCTGATTTTTGACCCGTCTCGTAATGAGGATTTATAATCCTGCCAGAATGATTTATGATACTCAGAATGAGTTATGACACTGTAATCACAATGATTTATGGCCTTGTCATCTTGAAATATGATTGACCACTGCGATTTGCGATGTCATTGATATGATGTAATGTAGAGACCATGCATGTAATAAACCTGCGGCCATGTATTCCCACAGAAAAATGCAAATACATGACTGGTGCAAGTTCTTCATAAATGTGTATGTGGGATGTGTACTAATTGGAGAGGCCAAGTGCGGAGGTTATAGGGACTGTTAACACATTTTGATGGTGAGAGGCCCGGGAGCAACATGGGATTTTAAACTAAGAAGCTTGGAATTGCTGCGGTTCGGATACTTCTCACTGTAGGCTCGACAAGCCGTCTTAAGAAGCCCTGTGGCTTCCACAGTGAGGCAGTGATGAAAGCCCAGCTGAGTATGTGATTTAACATCCTGCGATGGCTGCAGGCTGGAGTGGCTTTTAGGAGAAGAAGAGAGATCTCCCATTTGCTGCTGTTTTCTACTGGTGACTTTCATAATCATAGGAACCATCAGAGCCCCCTTAGCTGCTGCTGCTGCTGTTTGTCATGAGCAAGGAGGTATCCGTGGAACCATCCTTTTATTCCACTGAGTACTGAGACCAAACAGATGCGTGGACCAATGTAGCTGTTTTCGATTAAATTGTTTTTGCAACCAGAACCCAGTGCCGTTTTTAGGTCTCGCCTAGGCAGCACTTGCGCTGTCTCTTCGGGACATGCTGTATTCAGGATATGTGCATAAAGCTCCGCCTACTTCCCCGCCCATCTCTTTAATTGGCTCCTGTCTCTGTCCTTTGTAAATGGTGGCTTTTCATTGGTCATTAGATTTTGTAGTCCCTCCTTGGTACCTCCCTGTCTCTTTTTGTAACCTCCCATGAGGACACCCCCTATTACATGTGTTGTTACCCCCTAGGTTTTAATTAGAACCTCAAGGCACTGTTTTCTTAAAGACCTTCAGACAGGACACTCACTTGGTCCTAACAAGGTTGGCAGTGGTTACTTTACTCGCTAACACATCTCACATTTATATTAGACCTTCTATAAATTTCCCTTCATCAGCTCCACATAGAGTACATCCTAATCTGGAATTAATGTAATAATTCTTTTGTCACATTTCAAAGCTACTAATTGTATGTATTGAATGTATTGTTGTACTGTCTTGCATTTAATGCATTTTGCGTAGGGTGGATTTACCATATCTTCAATGTTTATGATGCTTAATAGGGACTTCCAGGCGCAGCTTGTGGTACTGCACCTACACATCTCACATTTATAGTAAACCTTCTATAAATTTCCCTTCATCAGCTTCACAAAGAGTACAACCTAATCAGAATGAATATGATAATTGTTTTGTCACATTTCAAAGCTATAAATTGTATATATGAACGTAGCTATTTGAATGTACTCGTGGTACTGTCTTGCATGCAGTGCATTAGAGGAGTACCATATGTGACCAAAAGTTTGGTGCTCACTAGGGACCTCAAAGCGCAGCTTGCGGTACTGTACCTACACATCTATATAAGACCTTCTATAAATTTCCCTTCATCAGCTCCACATAGAGTACAACCTAATCCGGACTTAATATCATTCTTTTGCCACAGTTCAAAGCTACTAATTGCATGTAGGGGCATAGCTATTTGAATGTACTTGTGGTGTTGTTTTGCGTGCAATGCATTATGGGTAGGGTGGATTTACCATATCTTCAAAGTTTATGTTGCTTACTAGGGACCTCTAGGTGCAGCTTGCGGTACTACACCTACCACATCTCACATTTATATTAGACTTTCTATAAATTTCCCTTCATCAGCTCCACGTAGAGTACAACCTAATTCAGAATTAATATAATAATTCTTTTGTCACATTTCAAAGCTACTAATTGTATATATGGTCATAGCTATTTGAATGATACTCTTGGTACTGTTTTGCATGCAATGCATTATGGGAGTACCATATGTGACCAAAAGTTTATGATGCTCACTAGGGACCTCTAGGAGCAGCTTGCAGTACTGGCCGTGCTGGTGCCTTGCTCACTAGGGACCTCTAGGAGCAGCTTGCGGTACTGCACCTACCACATCTCACATTTATATTAGACTTTCTATAAATTTCCCTTCATCGGGTCCACATAGAGTACAACCTAATCCGGACTTAATATCATTCTTTTGCCACAGTTCAAAGTTACTAATTGCATATAGGGGCATAGCTATTTGAATGTACTTGTGGTGTTGTTTTGCGTGCAATGCATTATGGGTAGGGTGGATTTACCATATCTACAAAGTTTATGTTGCTTACTAGGGACCTCTAGGTGCAGCTTGCGGTACTGCACCTACCACATCTCACATTTATATTAGACTTTCTATAAATTTCCCTTCATCAGCTCCACGTAGAGTACAACCTAATTCAGAATTAATATAATAATTCTTTTGTCACATTTCAAAGCTACTAATTGTATATATGGTCATAGTTATTTGAATGATACTCTTGGTACTGTCTTGCATGCAATGCATTATGGGAGTACCATATGTGACCAAAAGTTTATGATGCTCACTAGGGACCTCTAGGAGAAGTTTGTGGTACTGGCAGTGCTGGTGCCTTGCTCACTAGGGACCTCTAGGAGCAGCTTGCGGTACTGCACCTACCACATCTCACATTTATATTAGACTTTCTATAAATTTCCCTTCATCTGGTCCACATATAGTACAACCTAACCTAATCCCGAAATGAAATAATTCTTTTGTCACATTTCAAAGCTACTAATTGTATATATTTACATAGCTATTTGAATGTACTCATGGTACTGTCTTGCATGCAATGCATTATGGATAGGGTGGATTTACCATATCTTCAAAGTTTATGATGCCCACTAGGGACCTGTAGGAGAAGCTTGTGGTGCTGCACCTAGACATGCAGTGCTGGTGCTTTGCTCACTATGGAGCTCTATGAGCAGCTTGCGGTACTGCAACTAGACACGCAGTGCTGGTGCCTTGCTCACTGGGGACCTCTAAGAGCAGCTTGCGGTACTGCGCTGTGACATACAATGCTGGTTCTTGGCTCACTATGCAATCATGTGCAATGCACTAGGTCTCGCATTGCTGAAAGTATGAGCTATTGGCGTGCATTATTATTTGCAACGCCAGTACCTCAAACTATCAGTAATGCGAGACCTATTGCATTTCAAACATTTGTTTAATTTATTGGCATTCAAATGATCATTTAATCATTAGAACTTGTTTCTGGTACACAGTGGTTGTGAAGGAAGAAAATACACTGCTGTCCAATGAAGAACCACTAGCATATCTCATACACACCCCGTAAGGAGCTGTCATCCATCCTTCCGTGTCTGACACTGGAAGTACGGTGGCTGTGAAGGAAGAGACTACACTGCTGTCCGATTCCGAACCAGAAGCATGTCTCATACACACCCCATAAGGAGCTTGCATCCTTCCATCGCTGTCTGACACAGGAAGTACAGCTGCTTGAGTTAGCACAGCAGGATCCTTCCACCCCAAGTTGCAAGGAGCCTGCTTTTGGCGCCAGATCTTTTCATGTTTTGTGGCAGCCACAGGTCTCGTAAACTGGCTTCTCGAGGAACATCCATATGTTCAACCCTCAGAGCCACCCCCATAAAACAGGAGATTCTGCATTGATCCAGAGCTGAGCTGTATCAGGCTGATAAAGTAGCAGACCCAGGACTTTCATATAAAGTTTGGGTTCCAAATCTTACAGCAGAAATGCCAATGTAAGATCCAGCCATCCTACAATCCTAAATAAGGATTTAATTGCCTCAACCTGGAATAATTGGACAGCCCTATGTCGTATAGAGAAGCTCCCTGTTTCCTAAATGGCATTAAAAGACAGAGGGTGTTCCCTTCGTGACCTCCACCACCTTTCTTGCGTGTAGTTGATTCTATTTATGTATTAGAATTGAATCCGCCTATACCGGGAGGAAATGGCTCCACCCCTCTGGAACATACAATCCTCTTCAGACATGGCCCATCATCCGCTTCCCATGCCACCCTATGAGCCACAAATGTATCTGGAGTTTGATAACCAGAGAGTTTTATTTTCAGGGCACCTTATTATCCCTTAAAGTACCCATAGTGAGATTGGCTTCCAACAGGCTGAAATTTGCCATCTCACTTAAATGTCTTAGACCCTCATTACGAGTCGCCCGCTAATAGGGATTATTATGGTCCACTCAAATTGAGGTACTTTGTGGCTGGAAATGGCATGTCTCAGCTGCAAGGATCTGAAAAGTTGGCCCACATGAAGCTCAGAGTCCTCTTGTAGGTCTGAGAAGGATCACCACTGGAGGTGAGCGGCCACATCTTCCAATCAGGATTTTACTATCCCATTCCACCCAGAAAAACCTTGGAGAGATGAAACCTATCACAGTGGCATCCAGCCTAGAAGGAGTTTCACCTGTAAGCTATTTATTTGTAATTTGCACATTATACCAGAAGGCATAAAGGCTTTGACTGGTGTCTGGTGGCCAGTGGCCTCTTCATGTAGGGAACTGGTCCAATCAGACCCTGTTGATGTACACTGTAGCCACTGGCTGCATATGGAGCAAACAGGCAATATTTTAGGCACCAGAGAGCAAACCCCATCCTGGCCAGAACAACAAACAGATAATTCCAGTTACCCAATCAAAGACTGTCTAGAAGCGATTGGATGCATGAAAGCAGCTGATTGGCCAAAGCCTTCGTCCGAGCCTGGGCTAACATCTTAGCCTCAACATTAATCAAGGAGGCTGTTCTGTAAGAGGAACACTGACCGGGAGGTTTCCTGGGTTTTAAGAGTGTGATGGTAGCGTCTTCCAGATCTGGAGGGACAATACCATCTGTGCAGGCTTCAGAGGGCAGCAGTAGGTCTCTTGCAGATCTGGAGGCAGACAACCATCCATGCAGGTAACAGAGGGCAGTATTAGGTCTCTTGCAGATCTGGAGGGACAATACCATCTGTTCAGGATTCAGAGGGCAGCAGTAGGTCTCTTGCAGATCTGGAGGCAGACAACCATCCATGCAGGCTTCAGATGGCAGCAGTAGGTCTCTTTCAGATCTGGAGGCAGACAACTATCCATGCAGGCTTCAGAGGGCAGCAGTAGGTCTCTTGCAGATCTGTAAGCAGACAACCATCCATGCAGGCGTCAGAGGGCAGCAGTGGGGCTCTTACAGTTCTGGAGGCAGACAACCATCCATGCAGGCTACAGAGGGCAGCAGTAGGTCTCTTGCAGATCTGTAAGCAGACAACCATCCATGCAGGCTTCAGAGGGCAGCAGTAAGTCTCCTGCAGATCTGGATGCAGACAACCATTCATGCAGGCTTCAGAGGGCAGCAGTAGGGCTCTTACAGGTCTGGAGGCAGGCAACCACCCATGCAGGCTACAGAGGGCAGCAGTAGGTCTCCTGCAGATCTGGATGCAGACAGGCATTCATGCAGGCTTCAGAGGGCAGCAGTAGGTCTCTTGCAGATCTGGAATCAGACAACCATCCATGCAGGCTACAGAGGGCAGCAGTAGGTCTCTTGCAGATCTGTAAGCAGACAACCATCCATGCAGGCTTCAGAGGGCAGCAGTAAGTCTCTTGCAGATCTGGATGCAGACAACCATCCATGCAGGCTTCAGAGGGCAGCAGTAAGTCTCTTGCAGATCTGGATGCAGACAACCATTCATGCAGGCTTCAGAGGGCAGCAGTAGGGCTCTTACAGGTCTGGAGGCAGACAACCACCCATGCAGGCTACAGAGGGCAGCAGTAGGTCTCTTGCTGATCTGGAAGCAGACAACCATCCATGCAGGCTTCAGAGGGCAGCAGTAAGTCTCCTGCAGATCTGGATGCAGACAGGCATTCATGCAGGCTTCAGAGGGCAGCAGTAGGTCTCTTGCAGATCTGGAATCAGACAACCATCCATGCAGGCTACAGAGGGCAGCATTAGGTCTCTCGCAGATCTGGAGAGAGAGAGTATCTTCCATGCAGGCTTCAGAGGGCAGCAGTAGGTCTCTTACTGATCTGGAGGGAGAGACTACCATTCATGAATGCTACAGAGGGAAGTCGCTTCGTGCAGATCTGGAGGGAGAGAGTACCATTCATGAAGGCTACAGAGGGCAGCAGTAGATCTTTGGCAGGTCTGGAGGCAGACAACCATCCATGCAGGCTTCAGAGGGCAGCAGTAGGTCTTTTGCAGATCTGGAGGGAGAGAGTACCATTCATGCAGGCTACAGAGGGCAGTAGCTTCTTGCAGATCTGGAGGGAGATAGTACCATTCATGCAGGCTACAGAGGGCAGTAAATTCTTGCAGATGTGGAGGGAGAGAGTACCATTCATGCAGGCTACAGAGGGCAGTAGCTTCTTGCCTATCTGGAGAGAGAGAGTACCATTCATGCAGGCTACAGAGGGCAGTAGCTTCTTGCCTATCTGGAGAGAGAGAGTACCATTCATGCAGGCTACAGAGGGCAGTAGCTTACTTCAGATCTGAAAAGAGAGAGTACCATTCATCCAGGCTACAGAGGGCAGTAGCTTCTTGCAGATCTGGAGGGAAAACACCTTTCATGCAGGCTACAGAGGGCAGTAGCTTCTTGCAGATCTGGAGGGAGAGAGTACCATTCATGCAGGCTACAGAGGGCAGTAGCTTCCTTCAGATGTGAAAAGAGAGAGTACCATTCATCCAGGCTACAGAGGGCAATAGCTTCCTTCAGATCTGGTGGGAGAGAGTACCATTCATGCAGGCTACAGAGGGCAGTAGCTTCTTGTAGATCTAGAGGGAAAACACCTTTCATGAAGGCTACAGAGAGCAGTAGATTCTTGCAGATCTGGAGAGAAGGAGTACCACTCATTCAGGCTACAAAGGGTGGTACCTTTCAGCAGATTTCGAGAGATAGAGTACCATTCATGCAGGCTACAGAGGGCAGTTGCTTCTTGCAGAATACAATTCATGCAGGCTTGTAAAGGCAGAAGCCTCTTGCAGAATACTATCCACTCATGGTCAAGACAGTAGTAGCCTCTTGCAGGATAATACCCACCCATGGTCAAGAAGACGGTAGCCTCTTGCAGACCTGGAGGAAGAATACCATTGATGCAGGCAAAAGAGGGCAGTTGCTTCTTACAGAATATTATCCATGCAGGCTCAAGAGTGCCGTAGCCTCTTGCTGACCTGGAGAGACAATACCATCCACGCAGGCCCAAGAAGGCAGTTAGTTCTTGCAGAATGCCAACCATGCAGGCCCAAGAGGGCAGTTAGTTCTTGCAGAATGCCAACCATGCAGGCCCAAGAGGGCAGTTGCTTCTTGCTGTTCCGGAGGGAGAATTCCATCCATGAGGGCTGGGAGGGCAGTAGCCTCTTGCTGACCTGAAGAAAGAATACCGTCCATGCAGGCCCAAGAGGATGGTTTCCTCTTGCAGAATACCATCCGTGCAGGCTCGAGAGGGCAATTGCTGTCTAAAGAATACCATCCATGCAGGCTGAGGAAGGCAGTAGCCTCTTGCAGGATGCCATCCACATACGCCCTAGCGGGTAGTAGCCTCTTGCAAACCTGGAGGGAGAATACCATCCATGCAGGCCCAAGAGGGCAGTTGCTTCCTACAGAATTCCATCCATGCAGGCGAGAGAGAGCCGTAGCATCTTGCAGGATACCATTCTCTCAGGCCCAAGAGGGCAGTTGCTTCATGCAGGCCTGGAGGGACAATACCATCCATACAAGCCCAAGAGGGCAGTTTCCTCTTGCAAAATTCCATCCATGAGGGCTCAGGCAGGCAATAGTCTCTTTCTTGCAAGATACCATCCGTGCAGTCTCAAGAGAGCAGTTGCTTCTTACAGAATACCATCCATGCAGGCTCAGGAAGGCAGTAGCCTCTTGCAGGATGCCATCCACATACGCCCGAGCGGGTAGTAGCCTCTTGCAGACCTGGAGGGAGAATACCATCCATGCAGGCCCAAAAGGGCAGTTTCCTCTTGCAGAATTCCATCCATGAGTGCTCATGCAGGCAGTAGCCCCTTTCCTGCAAGATACCTTCCATGAAGGCTCAAGAAGGCAGTTGCTTCGTACAGAATTCCATCCATGCAGGCTCGAGAGCTGTAGCCTCTTGCAGGATACCATCCTCGCAGGCCCAAGAGAGCAGTTGCTTCATGCAGGCTTGGAGGGACAATACCATCCATGCAAGCCCAAGAGGGCAGTTTCCTCTTGCAGAATTCCATCCATGAGGGCTCAGGCGGGCAGTAGTCTCTTTCTTGCAAGATACCATCCATGCAGGCTCGGGAAGGCAGTCGCTTCTTAAAGAACACCATCCATGCAGCCTCGGGAAGGCAGTCTCTTCTTACAGAACACCATCCATGCAGGCTCGGGAAGGCAGTCTCTTCTTACAGAACACCATCCATGCAACCTCTGGAAGGCTGTCTCTTCTTACAGAACACCATCCATGCAGCCTTGGGAAGGCAGTCACTTCTTACAGAACACCATCCATGCAGGCTCGGGAAGGCAGTCACTTCTTACAGAACACCATCCAAGCAGCCTCGGGAAGGCAGTCACTTCTTACAGAACACCATCCATGCCGCCTCGGGAAGGCAGTCTCTTCTTACAGAACACCATTCATGCAAGCTCGGGAAGGCAGTCTCTTCATACAGAACACCATCCATGCAGCCTCGGGAAGGCAGTCTCTTCTTACAGAACACCATCCATGCAGCCTCGGGAAGGCTGTCTCTTCTTACAGAACACCATCCATGCAGGCTCGGGAAGGCAGTCTCTTCTTACTGAACACCATCCATGCAGGCTCGAGAAGGCAGTCTCTCCTTACAGAACACCATCCATGCAGGCTCGGGAAGGCAGTCTCTTCTTACAGAACACCATCCATGCAGGCTCGGGAAGGCAGTCTCTTCTTACAGAACACCAACCATGCAGGCTCGGGAAGGCAGTCTCCTCTTACAGAACACCATCCATGCAGCCTCTGGAAGGCAGTCTCCTTTTACAGAACACCATCCACGCAGGCTCGGGAAGGCAGTCTCTTCTTACAGAACACCATCCATGCAGCCTCGGGAAGGCAGTCACTTCTTACAGAACACCATCCATGCAGGCTCGGGAAGGCAGTCTCTTCTTACAGAACACCATCCATGCAGGCTCGGGAAGGCAGTCTCTTCTTACAGAACACCATCCATGCAGGCTCGGGAAGGCAGTCTCTTCTTACTGAACACCACCCATGGAGGCTCGCCAGGGCATTGCATGGATGTGCGATGCAAGTTTGGCTGAAGAGCATTTGAACCCTTGTACTTGAATTCTGTTGGGCCCAGTGGCTGTACCAGAGGCAGTTTCAGACGTTGCCTCCCCAATCTCATCATCAGTGGGAGTTTGTTCTGGTTGGTCGCGGGCTACCTGCGATGAGCGCTGTAGTGGAGTCTCACCTCGAATGGTCTAAAGAGCACGCGATGGTGGCCGCGTAGTTATTGAAGGGGAATAGTAACGTCTTTGCGCCTAGGTGACCATTCAGTTCTGGTTCCAGAGTTTTGAAAAACATAAAAGTCTGTATTAGTGTTTTGAATGCTGATGAATAAAGCATTACAATAATGCCAAGGTACTCAGGGTGCCCTGTCGTTCGGTTCCAGGGTTGTCTGTACTCATGTGTTAGCGTTGGCATTTTTTCATCTGATGATGATTAAGAGTTAAGATACATTTGTTGGGTGGATGAGTGCGTCCCCGAAGACACCAGGGTTCCTTCAAATGGAATCCCATCATTTGTAGGATTGAGGGCACCACAGAGCAGCGACACAGAACTGCTTCCTGCAAACCAAGACGCCATTTTGTGCCTGTACAGCCGTACACTGGAAGTAGCAGCCTCACCCCTCAACGCATGTCAATGTGGTGACAAAGCGTGGAAATTGAAGATTGTTGGTTCGGACAACGGTCGACGAGATGTGCATCCCTGCCTTTGGGGTCTACACCTGCTTCCCCCCCAGTGAAGGCTGTGAAATTGGGTGCATTTAGAAGGTATGCAAACGAGGCCAGAGGTGAACAGCTTCTCCACTCTGGGGCCTAAACCAGTCAAGCTCTCCGATCAGCCAGTGAATATGCAAATAGTCCCCACGCAGAGCTACATAATATGCAAATATGTATCATGCATATTCAGCATAGACATTATGGAAACTAGACTGATGCCACGAGCCTCCAGGACTGGCGTTGTGCTCTCCCCGAATTAAATTAACTGAAGCCAGACATCTGGGTACATCCTAATACGCTTCTGTTTCCAATTTCTCCAGCATTAAGCATTCAGTCCCCCAGTTTTTTGCAGCAGAAAACATGCATGCAGTTTAAATCTGGATCCTCCAGTCTCATTTATGGAAGATACTCTGCGATGAACAGAACAAAAACCATCTAAACGAAGAGTGCTGCGAACAAACTGCTTGGCCAGTAGGAAGGAGCATCGACAGGGCGCGGGAAGCGCCTGGCCTACGCCATAGCGTTTCCTGGTTTACAAGTAACGGCCTCTCTGTGCGAAGGGAATTCACTGTATCATAATAAGGTAGAGCCTTGCTCCTCATGGTGTACGCCTGCAGGGATCCTGAAGGGACATGGACTCTAGGGTTTCGAGTGGGAAGGCGGGAGCGTTCATCGACGCTGAAGCAGCCAGTCCTGAGCTGATCCCATGGTGTCCTGGAGCTCAGAAACTCTCAGGCAGAAGCTATCATTGGTTGTCGTGAGTGTGGATTCCAGATAATGGTGAAGCTGACAAGACTGAATCTGCAGTGAAAAACGGGGGGAGGGGGTTATGTTGAGGTGGATGTCATGGAATTGGAGCAGGACACAAGCAATCTCTTTCTATCCCCAAAGTGTACCTACTTATTTATTAACAACATTTACATTTCACACATACAGACCCAGCTCGTCGCTGGGCACCGAGACGCCATCCCAGCAACGCACAGAATGCGCAGTTGAGACACCGGCTGAGTATGTCGTCTACGTGCATCAGTGGGGAACAGGGCGACTTTGAGGGCCTTCCTGAAGGGAGCGTGGTGAGTAGGGAGCAGATGTAGATCTGATGTTGTGCCACAGTCTTGGGTACGCACAGCATCTATCTCCCGCTTCTTGAAGGCGGAGACCATGAGTTGTCGTAGGGATCTGTGAAGCAGGATGTCATGTTTCTGCAGAGGTATCACAGGGTTGTGCTTCTCAAGCTGTTGCATGTTCAGGCCAGGTTCTTGTAGCATCTCCTGACAGGCAGCCAGTGGAGTCCGCGCAAGGCCCCGGATACAGTTGTGTTGTTTAGCAACTCCAGCTGCCATGGCCTGGACTCTTTAGTCTGTCCAGGAGATTTCCTCAGTGGCTTTTATATAGAGCGATGAGAGAGGCAAATATTGGTGTTTGTCGTGTTGGCACTTCTTCTGTGAGAAGCTTGAGGGACAGCGTAAGGAAGGGGTTTTCTGAGCAGTAGGACAGCACTCCTGGTAATGGTGCCTACTTGAGTACTCAGGCCTGTGTTCTGGTCCAAGTAAAGCCAGAGGATGAGGAAAGGCAAGGGTGGGCGAAGAATGAAGGAAATAGATTTTGTTGTTCGTGGAGGACTGGGTATTGGATATCGAGGTCTCTTTCTGGGGTTAGTCACGTCTCAACCGGGAAGAGGATACCTAGATTCTGTGCTGTGGATGTATGGAGGATACGGGCCCTTGGAGAAGAGGGCAGACCGAATATTGAGGCCACAGCACGGACCCGGGTATCAGTGGGCCAAGGGTTGGACGCCCAGAGGATGTGGTGGTCGCGGTTTGTGTCCTTGAAGTTTTCTGGCACCAAACAGAGCATTGCCTGACATAAATATAGGGTCCTAAATATTGTCCACAAAAATGTCGCCCCATTGGAGTTAATAATAGAAAATCTGCACCTAATGGGACAATATGTTTGTCAGCGATATTCAGGACGCAGTATTTATGTCCGATGATATTTCTCTATTCATATTCAACCGGTTGTATGTCTGTCCTACAATCCCTTCCAGGGCTCTCCTGTATAGACATTCACCAGGGAGTTAGTATGGGGAGCAGCGTAGTCTTTTCTGAACTTACAGTGATTTTATGTCCACAATCAGAGAGGATGAAACTCTGCTCCAAAGCCCTTGTTTCTGTATGTTGAAGTATTTGGGTACCAAGAATAGCTAAGCCATAAAACCCAGACTCCAACCAGGCAGACATTCAACGCACCGAAATAAGAAAGTAAAAGTGTTTTAATAGTCTTTTAAAGCCATCGTGATTCTCAATTTTCCTTATTTCTCATAGTAGTTAGTTCTAGAGCTTACTATCCAAGGGATGAAAAGGCCAACCACCTCTCTCCGAACTCTTGGAGAGCCAATCTGGTAAAGAGTGGACTGGGGCAAGCGGCCGGGTCTATTGTGAGGCAGGACAGTGGACATTTCAAACTTCTCCTGTCTATGGAAATTCTTGTCAAACAGAAATATTCAAAATGTTCTCAGATTTCTGCGTGCTGTAGGAATGCAGTCAGATTTCCGCCAATTCTTGGCTATCTTAGCTGCAAAGTTCAGGATTTTGTGGGCAGAGATATAGCCCGCAGACCCATATAAAGACTATTGCAACAGTCCAGCCAGTCTAGAATAGGTGCATGTGTTTATATTATTGATTTTGATAATCACATGTTATTGTAACCAACAGTGCAAAGACAAGTCCAAGAAGAATTGCTTCCCAGTCAGGTCCACCTTCCACCCGCCTAAAGTTCCAGTAAATGCACCGCTCTTTTATCCTTTGTAGGTCCATCATCTCGAACTGTAGACAAGTCATAATACTCCCCCCATGTACCCTGGATCTCGTGGAATTCTGTATTTACATTGTTTAATAAGCATATGTTCACGAGCTGGCAGGTTGAAAAGATGATTTTCATAAGCTCAGAAGGGTTGGGTGCAGTGTTGCAACAGGAGGGTGAGAATGGCTTGGAAACTGTTACTTTTATTTCGAGAGGTCTTAAGGATACAGAATCGCGTTATTCTGTAATTGAGCGTGAAGCGCTGGCAGTATTTTGGGCGGTCAGGAAGTTGAAGAAGTTTTTGTGGGGTACGAAGTTTATTGTTTTTTTTTTTTGAAAAACCTTTATTGACATTGCAAATAAAGACAAGTATGGGCCTGCAACCCTCGGGGCCGGCCGCTAAGCAGTGAAAGTAACAGCAAGCAGATTCTAATCACATGCAGCACCTCGGGAAGCAGATTCTCCATGCTGGTATTCTCTTATCCACTGAACAGCCCAAGAGGGAAACCAGGATATAAAAGGTTTTCATTTTACAATAAAGGATAGAAGGATCAGGTGCCAATCAAGTTCTCAGCAGCGAAAAATGGCAGGCAGAATAGTGAACGTCAACAATAAATAGCAATCTATCAAGTCAATGGCGCTAAAACAGGAGGTTCAGGATGTGGAGGGATATCACGAGCCATTTGCGCCTGCAGTCTCCTGCCCTAGGACCCATAAAACCCCACGGAAATGGGGCACAAATGAAAAACAATGATTGGCCACGAAGGAAACCTACCGCACTGACCCCAGAAAAGAAAGACAAAGAAGAATAAGAGAAGAAAAAGAAGGCCATAGAAACAAAGTAAAGGACTATAGAAGCCCCTCCCCCAACCCCCCACCCTGCACCTCTGCAGATGACTACGGCCCCCCCCCCGCAGCGTGCCTGTCGCCCCAGAACCAGACCCGAAATATAGAAGAAAAAGGGGAAAGAGAGGAAACCCCCCCTAACAGAAAAGGGGAGAGAGTAATAATAAACTGGAGAAGGGCCTTCAACCATGCCCCCGGCTTCTCCCTCCCGCACAATATCTTCCTCCCCAACGCAAACAGTAAACAGCAAAAGTTTGGCCATATCTAAGAGAAATGGGGAGCATTATTCACCGACTACACTATTAGTTACATCGCGAAAGCACACAACCCCCAAGCCCGCCCGCCTATTAAATGACAACCTCTGAAGGATCAGCCTTATCCTTGGCCACTCTTTGCGAATCCACCAATGCATACCCATCGACCCATTATAATGTCCAAGGTTACAAGGAAGAGGAGCGTCCAAAGAAGACCAGGAAGGGACACACACATGTGGGGAGGACGTTTCGGAACACCAACACAGTCATCGTCATGGAAGATCACCTTTCCCAGTACTGCCCCAGGGCCTGCGCCGCACACGAGGTCCAGGAAGGAGGAATCAGCCAGAGCAGGCGACCGTCGCGTGAAGATTGCCTGGATCGCCGGAGGCCGCGCGTGGGACAAAGTCACCACCTTCCGCTCAAGTCCAAAACCTCCGGAACAGACCGACCCCACAGCCAGCCAACCACACGCTGCCACAGTGTCCAAAGTTTCCATCTGTCCCTTATTCACAGAGGCGGTCACGGTACTTTCCTCCTGTGGAAGGTGAGACAGAGCCTTATGTACCTGGGGACAGGCCGACCGCAATTGTTCCGACGCTGACGCAATACCATCAAGCTTCCTCCCCAAAACCCGGGCGCCGTGAACCAGGGTGGAATGAAGGGCTCCGAGAGCATCGAGAAGGTCACCGTACCCCAGCACGGCCCCCCGCGCTCGCTCCGCTACGCTCCTCTGCGCCACACACTCCCAATCTTGCTGCGACCCAGTGTACAGGATGATAGAGTCCATCCTATCAAGATGGCCGCAGGGCAGGGCCACCCCGGATGGGGACCGGGTCTCAGGCACAAGCGCATCAAGTTCCATGTCACTGCAAACAAGGGTCCGGAGGCAGGCAAAAAGTGTATCCAGTGTGTGGTCACAGGTGACAGTCGTTCTCCCCCTGGGCCAGTGTCTGCGAAAACCGGGAGCAGCCCGCGCAAATCGGGACGCGCCACAGGCCGCGTCCGATCAGTTCACTGGCGAGGGTCCAGGCGATCGCCGATAACCCCTGGAATCGTCACCCCGGGTATGCACCCGTCACGCTATTCTCGGTGATAGGAGCGACCACAGCGAGATTCAGGCCAATATTCGCGCCGCTTCGGTATTCCGACTCCACCCGGTCACCAATGGCCGCTGTTGTTGAACCGCAGCCCGGCCATGTTGTCCATCCGAGGTCTCGGCTCCAGGGCCGCACAGGCCGCAAACTTCAAATGAACAGTTCTCGGGCGGTACCGCCGCTAGGAGCTTCAGGATCACACGATCGGTTGCCGCTCTCAATCACCAACACGGGCACGTAGCGCAGGCTGAGGATCTCATGCAGGATATCTGTGCGGGATGCGGAGATTCACGGAGCGGGGAGCCTACGCTGCCATCCCGGTCGCCATCTTGGCTCCTCCTCCCGAAGTTTATTGTTAAGTCGGACCACAAGCCACTGTGTGAAATTTTTGAGAAGAAGGGAATTGATCAGGTTTCAGGAAGGATCAGTAAGTGGGTCATAGCTCTTCAGGAGTATGATTTTCAGGTTAAGTATATTCCTGGTGTAGAGAACACAGTGGCAGATACTCTTTCTAGGTTGGTGGATGTTTGTAATGAAGAGGATGACACTGATGATTGGGCTGAGGGTGATTCGCATGTGTGTTTTGTTGATACTGGCATTATTGATGAGGCTTTATGGCGGGAGAAATTAACTCAGGATCCTGTTTTATATGAAGTGATGAGTTTGATTCAGAGAGGGTGGTGTAAAAAGAAGACTGGTTCGGTTGAGGCTGTGAAATTTTGGGGTGTGAAGGATGAATTGGGGGTGTTTGATGGAATTTTGGTACGTGGAACACGGTTGGTACCTCCATTAGAATTAAGGAAGAGGTTGGTTGATTTAGCACATGAATTGCAATCTGGCATGTCTAGGACCAAGGAGCGGCTTCGCACTTCTTATTGGTGGCCTGGAATGGATTTGTACATTGAGAGGGTTATTAGAGATTGTTCGGTGTGTGCTACTTGTGAAAAATCAAAAGTGCTTAGAGTTCAGCCCATGGTCATATGGGAGCTTCCAAGTGGCCCGTGGAAGTAGGTGGCTCTGGATATTGTGGGTCCCATTCATTCTAATGGTCAGCAGAGTTATATTTTTGTTTTATTGGACTTATTCTCTAGGTGGCCTGAAATACAATTCACTTCTGGGATAGAGACTGTGCATGTGATTCGTTTTCTTGAAAGTCTTTTGGGTAGAGAAGGATTTCCCGAGTCAATTTTAACGGATAATGGTGTACAACTGGTTTCTAGAGAGATGGAGAAGTTTCTGAAGGATAGAGGTATTACACACAAGAAATGTTCCTTGTACCATCCAGAAACTAATGGGATGGTGGAAAGGTTTAATAGAGTGATTAAGGAGACGGTCTCTTTAGCAAAAAGCTCTGGGAAGAACTGGAAGGAACAGGTTTTGAGGAAAATCGAAGAGTATAGAATGACCCCACACAGTTCTACGGGTCAGTCTCCTTTTGTTCTTTTTAGGGGTAGGGCCCCTTGCACTCAGGTTGAACCTTTTTGGGTTCGACGGTTGGGTGACTCTGTGTGTGGTTATTCTCCTGTAAGGAACAGTGAGGAGTGGAGAGTAAGAGAGGAGAATAAGTGTCGTTACAGGAAGGAGAACTTTGATGTGAGAAAATCTACCAAGCAGACAAAAGTTAAGGTTGGGGATGTTGTTGTTGTAAGGCTTCCAGGTTCAAAAGTAAGTTTCTCCAAACCTTTGCATGTTGTTAAGGTTTTCAGTAATGCTGTTAGAACTAGTGATCATAAGATTTGGAATTTAGGAAGGATTTGTGTGAGTTCTGATTTGAATGAGTATGTGGGAAATACTTTGGAAAAGGAAACTGGTTTGTCTGAGTTCACACGCAAATCTTCTAGGGTTCAAAGGAAACCAGGATATTTAAAAGACTATGTTTCCTAATGGTTGGGATTCTGGGTGGGAAATGTCTTGAAACTATTGTGTATATGTGTTTTTTTTTGTTGTGTTTTATCGGAGGGAGGTGTGTGGGATTCTGGTTGTCACAGCTATGCCTAGCTTGTGTCATCTGGTTTCTCTAGGTTCTCATTATGATGTAGGAATGTTCTAGCTGTTACCTAGGTTAAGGAATGTGTAAGTTTGAAGGTGTGGGCTGGGTCAAGGGACAGTTGGTGGAGAGATAACTGTTGTCCTGATGAGCTGGATGTAGGATTGGATGGGTCCTATTACTTGGAATAAACCTGCATATACTTCAAGAATTTCCTGCGTCTAAGCATCTTATTTTGTCTTATGGAGATTCTTACACATATGTTCACGAGCTGGCAGGTTGAAAAGATGATTTTCATAAGCTCAGCGAGAACAGGCGGCTCATCAGGGCTGAGGGCGGTTGGTACCAGAGCCGGTGATGAGTGTCCGGATCGAATGTGACCCCAAAACATTAGACACAGGATCTGGGGGGACCCCATACAGAGGCTCCACGAGAGGTCATTCTAAACTCCGGTGCATTTTGTTGCTCGTCTGTTTAAGCAGGGAAGGGGGAGGTGTTGAGTTGGTTGTGGCAGGTGTTTCCCACCCCCTGTCTCCAATAGGCTTTGTTAATGTAGACTCTTGCAGTCCCACTTCTGCTTGACCACGAAAACTCATCCCCATAACACCCATGAGCACATCTCCCTTTCACACAGAGAGCAAAGGCCTCCTTGAGGTTCGCAAGCGAAGGGATGCAGCGGCCTCCTCTTCAGGAGACGGACAGGCGTGGACCCGGCCCTTCTCTCTGTATTTCCTGGCTGGTTTCCAGGTGAGAGGACAAACAGGGTGCATTTGTTTCAGGGCAGCTCCAAGGTCTTACACAGAAACAAAGATGACATTTTGATGTTACAGTTTGCTTCGGCTGGACGTGTTTTAATCCTCTTTCTATCCTCATCCTGATTAACTCGATCCCTGTCTAATGACGGCGCAGCCTGGATTATTCGCGCTTGTGTAATCCTGTACCATAAAGACCGTTCTTCATGGGTGATTTGAACTAATATGATTTTTCATGGTAATTTCTGGGGCTTTGACGTCCTCCTTAAGTACCTCCATTTTGCAGCCAGAATGTGCTTTGCCCTTCTTTGCGTCTGAGCCTTTTTCCAGCCATTTCTAAGCCGCAGAAGACTTGTGTTAGACTTGACAGCTGACGGACCCTTTCTTCAGCATCACTCAGGTGCTCGTTGGTAACCTAGGGCCAGATGTATCAAAGGGTTTTGTCCATTCTGTGTCTATGGGGAAATGTGTTGATACACATGGCCCCTGATGGGTGAGCTTTGGTGGAGGCAACCGTCCCATCTGGGGTGGCACATGTATGTATGCACGCATGTATATGGAATTTGTGTAGCATAAACGTAGCCGAAAGGTACATCATGCATGAGCCATCAATGCAGGATGTCGTCACTTGCATGACATCAATACCTCTGCATAGAGGAAACGCGAAGAACCCTTGGGGGGGTCTGAAGTTGGTGGAATAAAATTAATTCATTGTGGATCTGGTGAGCAGGACATTAGGGTGGTCGGTGGCACTGGAGATCCGGTAGAGGGAAAGTTACAAAGTTTGTAGTGATAAAAGACCGTTGGACAAAACTTGGTTCGCCAAAGACGCCCCTGTGAAGAAGATATTAATGTGGGAAGCGGTTCCGAGGTTGGAGTTAAGAGCCCGGAAGGCAGAACGTTTTAAGCTTTATTCATTTATATTGGAATACCGTCATTGCTTCCCATGTATTTTCTTGGGAATCCGATCACAGGCATCGCATACTATGGACGTTTCTACTTGCAGCGCATGTTGTCACCAGGAAGAAACTCTAGTTTGCTATGCAAAGTCCTTTAACCAGGTGCTCCTCTAGAATTGTACGCACCAGCTTAGGTGTTGTAGATTGACCAATAACGGCCCAGTGCCGTATTATAATAATTATATGTGATGGCTATAAACCCAAAGATACTTTATAGTGTGATCCTTTTTCCACCTTGATTGAAAATTGGAGGTTAATTCGAATTGATGCTGGATGATTCTGGCTTCAGACATGCTGGCGTACTTACCCACCCACCCCGTTACCACTTGGATGCATCTGGCTTCAGACATGCTGGCGTATTTATCCACCCCACCCCCGATGCCACTTGGATGCATCTGGCTTCAGACATGCTGGCGTACTTACCCACCCCACCCCCGATGCCACTTGGATGCATCTGGCTTCAGACATGCTGGCATACTTACCCACCCACCCGTTACCACTTGGATGCATCTGGCTTCAGACATGCTTGCGTACTTACCCACCCACCCCCGTTGCCACTTGGATGCATCTGGCTTCAGACATGCTGGCGTACTTACCCACCCACCCCGTTGCCACTTGGATGCATCTGGCTTCAGACATGCTGGCGTACTTACCCACCCACCCCGTTGCCACTTGGATGCATCTGGCTTCAGACATGCTGGCGTACTTACCCACCCCACCCCCGATGCCACTTGGATGCATCTGGCTTCAGACATGCTGGCGTACGTACCCACCCCACCCCCGATGCCACTTGGATGCATCTGGCTTCAGACATGCTGGCATACTTACCCACCCACCCGTTACCACTTGGATGCATCTGGCTTCAGACATGCTTGCGTACTTACCCACCCACCCCCGTTGCCACTTGGATGCATCTGGCTTCAGACATGCTGGCGTACTTACCCACCCACCCCGTTGCCACTTGGATGCATCTGGCTTCAGACATGCTGGCGTACTTACCCACCCACCCCGTTGCCACTTGGATGCATCTGGCTTCAGACATGCTGGCGTACTTACCCACCCCACCCCCGATGCCACTTGGATGCATCTGGCTTCAGACATGCTGGCGTACGTACCCACCCACCCCCGTATCCACTTGGATGCATCTGGCTTCAGACATGCTGGCGTACTTACCCACCCACCCCCGTTGCCACTTGGATGCATCTGGCTTCAGACATGCTGGCGTACTTACCCACCCACCCCCGTTGCCACTTGGATGCATCTGGCTTCAGACATGCTGGCGTACTTTCCCACCCACCCCGTTGCCACTTGGATGCATCTGGCTTCAGACATGCTGGCGTGCTTACCCACCCACCCCTGTTACCACTTGGATGCATCTGGCTTCAGACATGCTGGCGTACTTACCCACCCACCCCCGTTGCCACTTGGATGCATCTGGCTTCAGACATGCTGGCGTACTTACCCACCCACCCCGTTACCACTTGGATGCATCTTGCTTCAGACATGCTGGCGTACTTACCCACCCACCCCGTTACCACTTGGATGCATCTGGCTTCAGACATGCTGGCGTACTTACCCACCCACCCCCGTTGCCACTTGGATGCATCTGGCTTCAGACATGCTGGCGTACTTACCCTCCCCACCCCGTTGCCACTTGGATTCATCTGGCTTCAGACATGCTGGCGTACTTACCCACCCACCCCTGTTGCCACTTGGATGCATCTGGCTTCAGACATGCTGGCGTCCTTACCCACCCACCCCCGTTGCCACTTGGATGCATCTGGCTTCAGACATGCTGGCGTACTTACCCACCCCACCCCGTTGCCACTTGGATTCATCCGGCTTCAGACATGCTGGCGTACTTACCCACCCACCCCGTTACCACTTGGATGCATCCGGCTTCAGACATGCTGGTGTACTTACCCACCCACCCCCGTTGCCACTTGGATGCATCTGGCTTCAGACATGCTGGCCTACTTACCCTTCCACCCCCGTTGCCACTTGGATGCATCCGGCTTCAGACATGCTGGCGTACTTACCCACCCCACCCCGTTGCCACTTGGATTCATCTGGCTTCAGACATGCTGACGTACTTACCCACCCCACCCCCGTTGCCACTTGGATGCATCTGGCTTCAGACATGCTGGCGTACTTACCCACCCACCCCCGTTGCCACTTGGATGCATCTGGCTTCAGACATGCTGGCGTACTTACCCACCCCACCCCGTTGCCACTTGGATTCATCTGGCTTCAGACATGCTGACGTACTTACCCACCCCACCCCCGTTGCCACTTGGATGCATCTGGCTTCAGACATGCTGGCGTACTTACCCACCCACCCCCGTTGCCACTTGGATGCATCTGGCTTCAGACATGCTGGCGTACTTACCCACCCAACCCCCGATGCCACTTGGATGCATCTGGCTTCAGACATGCTGGCGTACTTACCCACCCCACCCCCGATGCCACTTGGATGCATCTGGCTTCAGACATGCTGGCGTACGTACCCACCCACCCCCGTATCCACTTGGATGCATCTGGCTTCAGACATGCCTGCGTACTTACCCACTGTTAGACGGCGACCTCAGAGGAGCCCGGAAGGGGGTCCTGACTTCCCTGAGTCCCACCCGTGTAGTATCGTAGCCGGGCACTGGCGAGAGATTCCCCAGGGGGAGGAATCGCGCAACTAGGATCGTACTTCTGGCACCACACGACACAGAGAGACCACCCTGGGTATTCTCAGAAACAAGCTTTATCAAATGGGTATCACTGCAAATATGTACACGGCGAGCACGGGCTCAAGAGTCTCGGAAAGGTAGGGGGTAGCGGGACTGTCTCTGGTAACGGTTCAAAGCAGGGACGTATCCGGCGCACAGCTCACCATCCTCGAGCTGGGGGATATGTGGTCGGAGTCGGGGTCCGGCGGGACCGTGAGAGTCTGGGGGAGCCGCGAGTCACTCAGCGGGCTCAGGTACAAGTTCGGAGGTCTTACGATCTTCAGGGAGCCGCGAGTCACTCAGCAGGGCTCAGGTACAAGTTCGGAGGTCTTACGATCTTCAGGGAGCCGCGAGTCACTCAGCAGGGCTCAGGTACAAGTTCGGAGGTCTTACGATCTTCAGGGAGCCGCGAGTCACTCAGCAGGGCTCGGGTGGGTTCAAGTTCCAGGAGCCGCGACCACGTCAGCAGGCTCTCGTTGTTCCAGCGTCGAATCTGTCGGACAGTCTCAGAGCACCCCTTGTTATAGGTCGACCCCGCTTTGATGTCCGGAGTCTGCGCAGGCAGGGGTCTTGTCACCTGGGGGCCGCTTGTCGGGGTTTCCTGCTATTGTCTTTTGATCCTTTCAGGGCCGGGTCGGGAGGAGTCCCAGACATCCAGCAGGCACGGAGCCAGCCCGCAGGGAGGCCGGAGGGCCGATCGAAACCCATCGTCCCAGGGGAGTTCAGAGGTGCGATAGAAACTGCTCCTCCCTCTCTCATCCCCGGGAAGCGTGATGTCCTCCAGCCGGAGTGGCGCCTCGAGGCCCGGGTCGCGCTGGAGCCGGGCGGCCATCTTGTTGCATGGAGTGGGCACGCGGGCCCGGGGTGGCCGAAAGGAGAGAGGCCATGTACGGGGAGGTCCGGGGTTGGTGCAGGTGTCCTGGTGGGAAAGGTCGGCTGGGCCGCGTGCTTGGGCTGCAGGCACCAGGTTTCGGTGGTGCGGGGGCACGGAGGGCCATTCTACGAGGCCGGGTCCAACACGCGTCCCCCCCAGCTGAAAGCCGGAGAGAACTGCCCATCACCTTGGGGGGTTCTCTTCGCTGAGGCGGAAGAACCGGGAGAGGCCGTCAGCGTTGGCGTGGTCCGTACCAGGGCGGTGTTCTACGGTGAAGTCCATTCCCTGGAGGGAGATTGACCACCGCAGTAGCTTGGGGTTTTCTCCTCGCATCTGCATGAGCCATCGCAAGGGCCGATGGTCAGTTTGGACCCTGAAATGAGTGCCGAACAGGTAGGGTCGTAGTTTTTCGAGTGCCCAGACCACGGCAAAGGCTTCGCGCTCTATGGTGCTCCACTTCTGTTCTCGGGGTAGCAGCCGCCGACTGAGGAAGGCGACGGGCTGGTCTAGGCCTTGATCATTCACTTGGGACAGGACGGCCCCAATGCCATGCTCGGAGGCATCGGTCTGGACTATGAACTCCTTGGTGTAGTCGGGAGCCTGGAGGACGGGGGCAGTGCACATGGCCTTTTTTAGAGCATCGAAAGCTTCCTGGCAGGCAGCCGTCCATTGCACCTTCTTTGGCTGTTTTTTAGACGTGAGTTCAGTGAGAGGACCGACCAGGCTGCCATACCCCCGAATGAATCGGCGGTAGTAGCCCGTGAGTCCCAGAAAGGCTCGGACTTCCGTTTGGGTGATGGGTGGGTCCCAGGCCAGGATGGCGTCGATCTTTGGCTGTAGAGGAGCGACCTGGCCACTCCCGACTTGGTGCCCCAGGTAGACTACGGATCCTTGCCCGATCTGGCACTTGCTGGCTTTTACGGTGAGGCCTGCCTGGCGCAGGGCGGTTAGCACTCTCCGGAGGTGCTGGAGGTGCTCACTCCACTCTGAACTGAAGACAGCGATGTCGTCCAGATAGGCCACGCTGAACTGTTCTAGCCCGGCCAGGACCCTATTTACCAGTCTCTGGAAAGTGGCCGGGGCATTTTTCATCCCGAAGGGCATCACGCGGAAGCGGTAGTGCCCATCGGGGGTGGAGAAAGCAGACCGCTCCTTGGCCCCTTCGGTGAGCGCAATCTGCCAGTAGCCGCAGGTGAGGTCGAAAGTGCTGAGGAACCGGGCGGCCCCTAGTCGGTCAATGAGCTCGTCGGCTCGTGGAATGGGGTGGGCATCGGCTCGGGTAACGTCATTGAGCCCCCGGTAATCCACGCAGAACCGGAGCTCGGGGGCGACACCGGGGGCTGCTGCCTTCGGAACCAGGACCACGGGGCTGGCCCAGGGACTGTCAGAGGGCTCGATCACCCCCAGGGTCAACATCTTCGAGACTTCAGCTTGAATGCAGGACCGGACCCGGTCAGGAACCCGGTAGGCTCGGTGTCTCACCGGCGGGCTGTCCCCGGTGTCCACATCGTGAACACACCAGTTGGTGACCCGGGGGGTCAGGGAGAAGAGGTCGGAAAATTGTCTGAGGAGCTGGCGGCAGTCTGCTTGTTGCTGGGCAGTGAGGGCTGGGGAGAGGTTCACTCCCTCCACGGAGCCATCCTGCTCCTTGACACACAGGAGGTCCGGAAGGGGATCCGACTCATCTTCGGCCCCGTCATCGGTGGCCAGCAGGAGGCTCAGTTCTGTCCGCACGAAGTGAGGCTTGAGGCGGTTCACGTGCAGGACCCGGAGGGGATCCCGAGGCGACTGGACGTCCACCAAGTAGGTGACTTGACTCTTCCTCTCAACCACTTTGTAGGGCCCAGTCCATCGGTCCTGGAGAGCGCCAGGCTTCACGGGGGCCATGACCCACACCTGCTGGCCCGGCTGGAACTCGACCAGAGTAGCATTCTGGTCGTACCAGCGCTTCATTTCTTCTTGACTCGCCTCCAGGTTGGCCTCGGCCAGTTCTCGGAACCTCCTGGTCTGGTTCCGGAGGGCCAGGACATATTGGAACACATCTCGGGGAGTGGTCTGGGGTGCTGCCTCCCACCCTTCCTTAACCAAACTGAGGGGACCTCGGATGGGGTGTCCATACAGTAATTCAAACGGGCTGAACCCTAAGGACTTCTGGGGGACCTCCCGGTAAGCGAACAAGAGGCAGGGGAGCAGGACGTCCCACTTACGCCGGAGGGGCTCTTCTAGGCCAGCGATCATCCCTTTCAAAGTCCTATTAAATCTCTCTACTAGGTCGTTCCCTTGGGGATGGTACGGGGTGGTGAACTTATAGGACACCCCGCATTGTTGCCATAGGGACGTCATATACCGGGATATAAAATGAGTGCCGCGATCGCTCACGACCTCGCGGGGGAAACCCACCCTGGAAAAGATCCCCATCAGGGCCCGGCCCACCACGGGGGCCGTAATGGTGCGCAGGGGAATAGCCTCTGGATAGCGGGTGGCGTGGTCTACTAGGACCAAGATGAACTGGTGACCTTGGGAGGTGGGGGGGTCCAGTGGCCCCACGATGTCGATTCCGACTCGTTCGAAGGGGGTACTGACGACCGGGAAGGGTTGGAGGGGAGCCTTGCGCTTCCCCCCACTCTTCCCACTGGCTTGGCACGTGGGGCAGGACTTGCAGTGTGCCTCTACCGCTGCTTTCATCTTAGGCCAAAAAAAATGGGTCACGAGACGGCTGTAGGTCTTGTCCTGACCCAGGTGACCGGCGAGGGGGACATCGTGGGCTAAGCCCAGGAGGAAATCCCGGAAGCGGAGGGGTACCACCAGTACCCGTCCTGATCCCAGCTCCACTGATTTCTGCTCACTATACAGGATGTTATTCTCCCAATAGATTCGGTGCGTTCCGGTCTGGTCACCTGCGGCTTGGCCCTCGGCCTGGCGCCGCAGCCCGACCAGGGAAGGACAGGTGGCTTGCTCCCGGCAAAATTCTTCCCGGGTGGGCCCGCCCTCGTGGCGCCAATGGGCCAACTCGGGTAGATCCCCCAACTCGGGGACCGGAGCGGGGTCGGATGGTGCGGGTTCGTCGCTGGCGACGGACCCTTCCGATGGGGGAACGGGAGGACCCTCGGCGGGAACGGTACGGGCTTCTTCGACCGGGGTGCCCTCGACTTCTCTCCGGGGCGTGAGTCGGGCTGTCATAGATCGGGTGGTGGCACACACCCACTCGGGGAGTCCCATCATTCCTAGGTGGGCTTTGCGCTCTACGTGCTTCCAGGGAGAACTCTCCAGGTCGTTCCCTAAGAGGCAGTCGACCGGCTGGGAGGTTCTTACGGCCACCTTGAGTTTACCTACCACCCCTCCCCACTCAAATGGCACCAGGGCTACCTGACACATGCTTTCCCTATTGTCTGCGGATATTACGGGGCAAAAGACATTGGGGAGGATCTGCTCCTCGGGAACTAAGTGCCTGAGGACACCGGTGATACTGGCCCCGGTGTCCCGCAGGGCCTCTACCTGGTGGCCATTGATCTTGACGAGCTGCCCATATTTCTGTGTGTTGGACGGTAGGAGGCTACCAGGGATCATTTCCCTATCTCCCAGTGATACTAGGGCCATAGCGGCGGGTTCCCACTCCTCGGCTTCCTCAACCTCCTCCCCCAGGGCTACGTTTGCTATCTGTCTCGCAGGGGTGACTTGGGTGGCCATGGGGCACTCTGGGTCATTGGCGTAGTGCCCGGGTTTCTGGCAACGAAAACATGTGACGGTCACCCGGTGTCCTCGTCTCCCAGGGGGCCCTGTTACTGGTGGGGGGGGTGCCGGGAAAGGTGGAGGTGGTGTCTTCGGGGGGCTAGGCTGGGACTCTCTCGGCCCTCCCTGGTTCCCTCCCCCTCTCTGGCGGGGTGGTCCCTGACTGGTTCGGGGGTACTCTCCTACCATGCCCCGGGAGACCCGGGTGTTGGTCCAGCGGTCGGCCTCCACAGCCAGCTTCCGGGGATCTGTGAGCTTGCTATCCAGCAGATGTTGACGTAGCTCTACGAAGCAGTTCGCAGCCAGATGTTCCCATAACATGAGATCAGTGAGTTCGGCCAGGGTGGTGACCTTGCTGCCCTTGACCCACCCATCGAAGGCCCGACTAAAAAAGTTTACATACTCCACCCAGGTGGTGCCCGGGATCTTCCTGCAGTCCCGGAACCGTTGGCGGTACATTTCTGGGGTGAGGCCGTATCTTGTGAAGAGAGCCTCTTTCATGTGGCTGTAGGAGGTCTGCAGGGAGAGGGGTAGGTCGAGCAGGGTGTCCCTTCCTTCGCTCAGAAACCGCCCCCACAACCCCGCCCCCCAGTCCTTCTGTGGAATCCGATGGGAGGTCATGGCGACCTCGTAGGCCCGAAACCATTGCTGAATGTCATCGTTTTTATAATATTCTTTGACCACATCCTTGGGGATGTGGACCTTCTGTTCCGCTGGGGGGGCCGTCTCTCGGTTCCCCGAGGGCCTCCCGTCCTCATTTCGGGCCTTGAGCTCGAGTTCTTTTAAGCTGCGTTCGTGCTCTAGTTGGAGCTTTCTTCCTTCGTGCTCCCGTTGGAGCTTCTTTTCTTCCAGTTCGCCTTGTACGCGCATTTGCTCTACCGCTAGCTTTTTCTCCGCTAACTTCAATTCGCCCTCGATTTTGAGCTTGGCTAACTCGAGTTCATGACTGCGGCTTCTCTCTCTGTCCGCGAGTTCTTCCGGGGATAGGCCCCCGTCTGGTACAATGCCTCGCACCTGATTGTTGCTGCTTTCACTTGGAGGGGGTTCGGCTTCGTCGGGGCGCTCCCCCGTGCCTTCCGGGCGGGATGCCCCGGTCTCCACCCAAGTTTTCAGTGCTTTCTGCAAGTCTTCCTTAGTGTTGAGGCCAGTGGTAGCGATTTTAAGTTCTTTGCAAAATTGTTTTAGCTCTTTGTGTGTGTATTCTTCCAGATGCTCCACCTGGAACACTCTGTTGGCGTTGGTTTCTGCGGAGCTCATGGCGCTTCCTTCTGCCATCTTTGTTGGTCGTGCGTCCGTTGTTCACTGTACGATCTCTAGGTGATGGGCCCGAATCCCGTCGCTTGCCACCAATGTTAGACGGCGACCTCAGAGGAGCCCGGAAGGGGGTCCTGACTTCCCTGAGTCCCACCCGTGTAGTATCGTAGCCGGGCACTGGCGAGAGATTCCCCAGGGGGAGGAATCGCGCAACTAGGATCGTACTTCTGGCACCACACGACACAGAGAGACCACCCTGGGTATTCTCAGAAACAAGCTTTATCAAATGGGTATCACTGCAAATATGTACACGGCGAGCACGGGCTCAAGAGTCTCGGAAAGGTAGGGGGTAGCGGGACTGTCTCTGGTAACGGTTCAAAGCAGGGACGTATCCGGCGCACAGCTCACCATCCTCGAGCTGGGGGATATGTGGTCGGAGTCGGGGTCCGGCGGGACCGTGAGAGTCTGGGGGAGCCGCGAGTCACTCAGCGGGCTCAGGTACAAGTTCGGAGGTCTTACGATCTTCAGGGAGCCGCGAGTCACTCAGCAGGGCTCAGGTACAAGTTCGGAGGTCTTACGATCTTCAGGGAGCCGCGAGTCACTCAGCAGGGCTCAGGTACAAGTTCGGAGGTCTTACGATCTTCAGGGAGCCGCGAGTCACTCAGCAGGGCTCAGGTACAAGTTCGGAGGTCTTACGATCTTCAGGGAGCCGCGAGTCACTCAGCAGGGCTCGGGTGGGTTCAAGTTCCAGGAGCCGCGACCACGTCAGCAGGCTCTCGTTGTTCCAGCGTCGAATCTGTCGGACAGTCTCAGAGCACCCCTTGTTATAGGTCGACCCCGCTTTGATGTCCGGAGTCTGCGCAGGCAGGGGTCTTGTCACCTGGGGGCCGCTTGTCGGGGTTTCCTGCTATTGTCTTTTGATCCTTTCAGGGCCGGGTCGGGAGGAGTCCCAGACATCCAGCAGGCACGGAGCCAGCCCGCAGGGAGGCCGGAGGGCCGATCGAAACCCATCGTCCCAGGGGAGTTCAGAGGTGCGATAGAAACTGCTCCTCCCTCTCTCATCCCCGGGAAGCGTGATGTCCTCCAGCCGGAGTGGCGCCTCGAGGCCCGGGTCGCGCTGGAGCCGGGCGGCCATCTTGTTGCATGGAGTGGGCACGCGGGCCCGGGGTGGCCGAAAGGAGAGAGGCCATGTACGGGGAGGTCCGGGGTTGGTGCAGGTGTCCTGGTGGGAAAGGTCGGCTGGGCCGCGTGCTTGGGCTGCAGGCACCAGGTTTCGGTGGTGCGGGGGCACGGAGGGCCATTCTACGAGGCCGGGTCCAACACCCACCCACCCCCGTTGCCACTTGGATGCATCTGGCTTCAGACATGCTGGCGTACTTACCCACCCACCCCCGTTGCCACTTGGATGCATCTGGCTTCAGACATGCTGGCGTACTTACCCACCCCACCCCCGTTGCCACTTGGATGCATCTGGCTTCAGACATGCTGACGTACTTACCCACCCCACCCCCGTTGCCACTTGGATGCATCTGGCTTCAGACATGCTGGCGTACTTACCCACCCACCCCCGTTGCCACTTGGATGCATCTGGCTTCAGACATGCTGGCGTACTTACCCAACCCCACCCCCGTTGCCACTTGGATGCATCTGGCTTCAGACATGCTGGCGTACTTACCCACCCCACCCCCGATGCCACTTGGATGCATCTGGCTTCAGACATGCTGGCGTACTTACCCACCCACCCCGTTACCACTTGGATGCATCTGGCTTCAGACATGCTGGCGTACGTACCCACCCACCCCCGTATCCACTTGGATGCATCTGGCTTCAGACATGCTGGCGTACTTACCCACCCACTCCCGTTGCCACTTGGATGCATCTGGCTTCAGACATGCTGGTGTACTTACCCACCCACCCCCGTTGCCACTTGGATGCATCTGGCTTCAGACATGCTGGCGTACTTACCCACCCACCCCCGTTGCCACTTGGATGCATCTGGCTTCAGACATGCTGGCGTACTTACCCACCCCACCACCGATGCCACTTGGATGCATCTGGCTTCAGACATGCTGGCGTACTTACCCACCCACCCGTTACCACTTGGATGCATCTGGCTTCAGACATGCTGGCCTACTTACCCTTCCACCCCCGTTGCCACTTGGATGCATCTGGCTTCAGACATGCTGGCGTACTTACCCACCCCACCCCCGATGCCACTTGGATGCATCTGGCTTCAGACATGCTGGCGTACTTATCCACCCCACCCCGTTGCCACTTGAATTCATCTGGCTTCAGACATGCTGGCGTACTTACCCACCCACCCCCGTTGCCACTTGGATGCATCTGGCTTCAGACATGCTGGCGTACTTACCCACCCCACCCCCGTTGCCACTTGGATGCATCTGGCTTCAGACATGCTGGCGTACTTACCCACCCACCCCCGTTGCCACTTGGATGCCTCTGGCTTCAGACACTTACCCACCCACCCCCGTTGCCACTTGGATGCCTCTGGCTTCAGACACTTACCCACCCACCCCCGTTGCCACTTGGATGCATCTGGCTTCAGACACTTACCCACCCACCCCCGTTGCCACTTGGATGCCTCTGGCTTCAGACACTTACCCACCCACCCCGGTTGCCACTTGGATGCCTCTGGCTTCAGACACTTACCCACCCACCCCCGTTGCCACTTGGATGCCTCTGGCTTCAGACATGCTGGCGTACTTACCCACCCACCCCCGTTGCCACTTGGATGCATCTGGCTTCAGACACTTACCCACCCACCCCCGTTGCCACTTGGATGCCTCTGGCTTCAGACACTTACCCACCCACCCCCGTTGCCACTTGGATGCATCTGGCTTCAGACACTTACCCACCCACCCCCGTTGCCACTGTCACACACACAGGTTTTCTTGCTGGCTCGTGATTTGCTGGAATGAAAAGCCCTTTTGTAGCTCAGAGCTTCTCTTCTGATCAGAGAGCTGCAAAGCTGATGCCCCTGGGCTGGTGTCAGCGGAGGAGTCTGAGCAGAGACTGGAGACAAACTCCTGTGTGTCTGCTGCTCCCTCTTTACATACTGGGAATCTTGTCTTTGTTTTACTGAGCACAGAAGGTGTGTGCGCTCCTCCTGAACCCAGCACCTTCCTGTGAATTTACCCCAGACACAGTGGTGCTGTGTGGGCGGAGGAGCCGGGGCACTTCACATGGTGCGGGCACAAGAAGACACAACTGTGGACGGGCTCGCCACCTCCAGCTCTCTAAACGCAATATCTACCTGCCTGACAGTCCTTATGCACTTTTTGGTTGCGCTTTATACGATCCAATTGTGTTTCTCCTCTTCTCTGCAGCAACGAAAATATACAAAAAAGAAATCTCGGGTATCAACACACTAGCAGAAGCACTGAACATGTACTGGTGGTAACGCTGGAGGGAAAATCAGGAACTGAATTGAAAATGGCCTTGGAGATGTGTGGGGAGTAAGCTTGACACAAGAACAGAGACAGGGGGAAAAGTGGGGACCCTTTCAAGTTCTGCAGCACTCCAGGAAATGGGACTGGAGGTGGCCGGGCTTGTCCTGTCACTGTCTACCCGCAATGCATATGTATGAGTGGGAGGGGCGTGGTCTGCGGTGTTTGACTCCTGCTTCATGATGGGTGGATCTGTTCATCAGTCACCGTTGTACAAACAGAGCCTCAGCGTGGTCCTTCCTGCTTCGTGATGGGTGGAATGGTGGGTGGGTCTGTTCATCAGTCACCGTTGTACAAACAGAGCCTCAGTGTGGTCCTTCCTGCTTCGTGATGGGTGGAATGGTGGGTGGATCTGTGCATCAGTCACCGTTGTATAAAGAGAGCCTCAGTGCGGTCCTTCCGCTTGGTGATGGGTGGAATGGTGGGTGGATCTGTTCATCCATCACCTTAGTACAAACAGAGCCTCAGTGTGGTCCTTCCTGCTTCATGATGGGTGGAATGGTGGGTGGATCTGTTCATCCATCACCTTAGTACAAACAGAGCCTCAGTGTGGTCCTTCCTGCTTTGTGATGGGTGGAATGGTGGGTGGATCTATGCATCAGTCGCTGCATGACAAAGAGAGCCTCAGTGTGGTCCCTCCAGCTTCGTGATGGGTGGAATGGTGGGTGGATCTGTGCATCAGCCACTGTATGACAAAGAGAGCCTCAGTGTGATCCTTCCTGCTTCATGATGGGTGGATTGGTGGGTGGATCTGTGCATCAGCCACTGTATGACAAAGAGAGCCTCAGTGTGGTCCTTCCTGCTTCATGATGGGTGGAATGGTGGGTGGATCTGTGCATCAGCCACTGTATGACAAAGAGAGCCTCAGCGTGGTCCTTCCTGCTTCGTGATGGGTGGAATGGTGGGTGGATCTGTTCATCCATCAACTTAGTACAAACAGAGCCTCAGTGTGGTCCTTCCTGCTTCGTGATGGGTGGAATGGTGGGTGGATCTGTGCATCAGTCACCGTTGTATAAAGAGAGCCTCAGTGTGGTCCTTCCGCTTCGTGATGGGTGGAATGGTGGGTGGATCTGTTCATCCATCACCTTAGTACAAACAGAGCCTCTGTGTGGTCCTTCCTGCTTCGTGATGGGTGGAATGGTGGGTGGATCTGTGCATCAGTCACCGTTGTATAAAGAGAGCCTCAGTGCGGTCCTTCCGCTTGGTGATGGGTGGAATGGTGGGTGGATCTGTTCATCCATCACCTTAGTACAAACAGAGCCTCAGTGTGGTCCTTCCTGCTTCATGATGGGTGGAATGGTGGGTGGGTCTGTTCATCCATCACCTTAGTACAAACAGAGCCTCAGTGTGGTCCTTCCTGCTTTGTGATGGGTGGAATGGTGGGTGGATCTATGCATCAGTCGCTGCATGACAAAGAGAGCCTCAGTGTGGTCCCTCCAGCTTCGTGATGGGTGGAATGGTGGGTGGATCTGTGCATCAGCCACTGTATGACAAAGAGAGCCTCAGTGTGATCCTTCCTGCTTCATGATGGGTGGATTGGTGGGTGGATCTGTGCATCAGCCACTGTATGACAAAGAGAGCCTCAGTGTGGTCCTTCCTGCTTCATGATGGGTGGAATGGTGGGTGGATCTGTGCATCAGCCACTGTATGACAAAGAGAGCCTCAGCGTGGTCCTTCCTGCTTCGTGATGGGTGGAATGGTGGGTGGATCTGTTCATCCATCAACTTAGTACAAACAGAGCCTCAGTGTGGTCCTTCCTGCTTCGTGATGGGTGGAATGGTGGGTGGATCTGTGCATCAGTCACCGTTGTATAAAGAGAGCCTCAGTGTGGTCCTTCCGCTTCGTGATGGGTGGAATGGTGGGTGGATCTGTTCATCCATCACCTTAGTACAAACAGAGCCTCTGTGTGGTCCTTCCTGCTTCATGATGGGTGGAATGGTGGGTGGATCTGTTCATCCATCACCTTAGTACAAACAGAGCCTCAGTGTGGTCCTTACTGCTTCGTGATGGGTGGAATGGTGGGTGGATCTGTGCATCAGTCGCTGCATGACAAAGAGAGCCTCAGTGTGGTTCCTCCAGCTTCGTGATGGGTGGAACGGTGGGTGGATCTGTGCATCCATCACCTTAGTACAAACAGAGCCTCAGTGTGGTCCTTCCGCTTTGTGATCGGTGGAATGGTGGGTGGATTTGTTCATCAGTCTCCGTAGTACAAAGAGCCTCAGTGTGGTCCTTCCTGCTTCGTGATAGGTGGAATGGTGGGTGGATCTGTACATCTGTCACTGTATGACAAAGAGAGCCTCAGCGTGATCCTTCCTGCTTCGTGATGGGTGGAATGGTGGGTGGATCTGTGCATGAGTCACTGTATGACAAAGAGAGCCTCAGTGTAGTCCTTCCTGCTTCTTGATGGGTGGAATGGTGGGTGGATCTGTGCATCAGTCACTGTATGACAAAGAGAGCCTCAGTGTGGTCCTTTCTGCTTCGTGATGGGTGGATTGGTGGGTAGATCTGTGCATCAGTCACTGCATGACAAAGAGAGCCTCAGTGTGGTCCCTCCAGCTTCGTGATGGGTGGAATGGTGGGTGGATCTGTTCATCCATCACCTTGGTACTAACAGAGCCTCAGTGTGGTCCTTCTGCTTCGTGATCGGTGGAATGGTGGGTAGATTTGTTCATCAGTCTCCGTAGTACAAAGAGCCTCAGTGTGGTCCTTCCTGCTTCGTAATGGGTGGAATGGTGGGTGGAACTGTGCATCAGTCACCGTAGTACAAAGATAGCCTGAGCGTGGTCCCTCCTGCTTTGTGATGAGTGGAATGGTGGGTGGATCTGTTTATCAGTCACCGTTGTATAAAGAGAGCCTCAGTGTGGTCCTTCCTGCTTCATGATGGGTGGAATGGTGGGTGGATCTGTTCATCCATTACCTTAGTACAAAGAAGACCTCAGTGTGGTCCTTCCTGCTTTGTGATGGGTGGAATGGTGGGTGGATCTGTGCATCGGTCCCCGTTGTATAAAGAGAGCCTCAGTGTGGTCCTTCCTGCTTCATGATGGGTGGAATGGTGGGTGGATCTGTTAATCAGTTATCATAGTATAAAGAGAGCCTCAGTGTGGTCCTTCCTGCTTCGTGATGGGTAGAATGGTGGGTGGATTTGTTCATCAGTCACCGTTGTATAAAGAGAGCCTCGGTGTGGTCCTTCCTGCTTCGTGATGGGTGGAATGGTGGGTGGATCTGTTCATCAGTCACCGTTGTATAAAGAGAGCCTCAGTGTGGTCCTTCCTGCTTCATGATGGGTGGAATGGTGGGTGGATCTGTTCCTCCATCACCTTAGTACAAACAGAGCCTCAGTGTGGTCCCTCCAGCTTCGTGATGGGTGGAATGGTGAGTGGATCTGTTCATCCATCACCTTAGTACAAACAGAGGCTCAGTGTGGTCCTTCAGCTTCGATATCGGTGGAATGGTGGGTGGATTTGTTCATCAGTCTCCGTAGTACAAAGAGCCTCAGTGTGGTCCTTCCTGCTTCGTAATGGGTGGAATGGTGGGTGGATCTGTTCATCAGTCACCGTTATATAAAGAGAGCCTCAGTGTGGTCCTTCGTGATTCATGATGGGTGGAATGGTGGGTGGATCTGTTCATCCATTACCTTAGTACAAAGAAGACCTCAGTGTGGTCCTTCCTGCTTCGTGATGGGTGGAATGGTGGGTGGATCTGTTCATCCATTACCTTAGTACAAAGAAGACCTCAGTGTGGTCCTTCCTGCTTCGTGATGGGTGGAATGGTGGGTGGATCTGTGCATCAGTCACTGTATGACAAAGAGAGCCTCAGTGTGGTCCTTCCTGCTTTGTAATGGGTGGAATGGTGGGTGGAACTGTGCATCAGTCACCATAGTACAAAGATAGCCTCAGCATGGTCCCTCCTGCTTCATGATGGGTGGAATGGTGGGTGGATCTGTTCATCCATTACCTTAGTACAAAGAAGACCTCAGTGTGGTCCTTCCTGCTTCGTGATGGGTGGAATGGTGGGTGGATCTGTTCATCCATTACCTTAGTACAAAGAAGACCTCAGTGTGGTCCTTCCTGCTTCGTGATGGGTGGTATGGTGGGTGGATCTGTGCATCAGTCACTGTATGACAAAGAGAGCCTCGGTGTGGTCCTTCCTGCTTTGTGATGGGTGAAATGGTGGGTGGATCTGTGCATCAGTCACTGTATGACAAAGAGAGCCTCAATGTGGTCCTTCCTGCTTCGTAATGGGTGGAATGGTGGGTGGATCTGTGCATCAGTCACTGTATGACAAAGAGAGCCTCAGTGTGGTACTTCCGGCTTCGTAATGGGTGGAATGGTGGGTGGAACTGTGCATCAGTCACCATAGTACAAAGATAGCCTCAGCATGGTCCCTCCTGCTTCATGATGGGTGGAATGGTGGGTGGATCTGTTCATCAGTTACCATAGTATAAAGAGAGCCTCAGTGTGGTCCTTCCTGCTTCATGATGGGTGGAATGGTGGGTGGATCTGTTCATCAGTCACCGTTGTACAAACAGAGCCTCCACGTGGTCCCTCATGCTTTGTGATGAGTGGAATGGTGGGTGGATCTGTGCATCAGTCACTGCATGACAAAGAGAACCTCAGTGTGGTCCTTCCTGCTTCGTGATGGGTGGAATGGTGGGTGAATCTGTGCATCAGTCACCGTTGTATAAAGAGAGCCTCAGTGTGGTCCTTCCTGCTTTGTGATGGGTGGAATGGTGGGTGGATCTGTGCATCAGTCACTGTATGACAAAGAGAGCCTCAGCGTGATCCTTCCTGCTTCGTGATGGGTGGAATGGTGGGTGGATTTGTGCATCAGTCACCGTTGTATAAAGAGAGCCTCAGTGTGGTCCTTCCTGCTTCGTGATGGGTGGAATGGTGGGTGGATCTGTTCATCCATTACCTTAGTACAAAGAAGACCTCAGTGTGGCCCTTCCTGCTTCGTGATGGGTGGAATGGTGGGTGGATCTGTTCATCAGTCACCGTTGTACAAACAGAGCCTCAGTGTGGTCCTTCCTGCTTCGTGATAGGTGGAATGGTGGGTGGATCTGTTCATCAGTCACCGTTGTACAAACAGAGCCTCAGCGTGGTCCTTCCTGCTTCGTAATGGGTGGAATGGTGGGTGAATCTGTGCATCAGTCACCGTTGTATAAAGAGAGCCTCAGTGTGGTCCTTCCTGCTTTGTGATGGGTGGAATGGTGGGTGGATCTGTGCATCAGTCATTGTATGACAAAGAGAGCCTCAGCGTGATCCTTCCTGCTTCGTGATGGGTGGAATGGTGGGTGGATCTGTGCATCAGTCACCGTTGTATAAAGAGGGCCTTAGTGTGGTCCTTCCGCTTCGTGATGGGTGGAATGGTGGGCGGATCTGTTCATCCATCACCTTAGTACAAAGAAGGCCTCAGTGTGGTCCTTCCTGCTTCGTAATGGGTGGAATGGTGGGTGGATCTGTTCATCAGTCACCGTTGTACAAACAGAGCCTCAGCGTGGTCCTTCCTGCTTCGTAATGGGTGGAATGGTGGGTGGATCTGTTCATCTATTACCTTAGTACAAAGAAGGCCTTAGTGTGGTCGTTCCTGCTTCGTAATGGGTGGAATGGTGGGTGGATCTGTTTATCCATTACCTTAGTACAAAGAAGGCCTCAGTGTGGTCCTTCCTGCTTCGTGATGGGTGGAATGGTGGGTGGATCTGTGCATCAGTCACCGTTGTACAAACAGAACCTCAGTGTGGTCCTTCCTGCTTCGTGATGGGTGGAATGGTGGGTGGATCTGTTCATCCATCACCTTAGTACAAAGAAGGCCTCAGTGTGGTCCTTCCTGCTTCGTGATGGGTGGATTGGTGGGTGGATCTGTTCATCCATCACCTTAGTACAAAGAAGGCCTCAGTGTGGTCCTTCCACTGGCGTGTGTCATGGGAGTGTCCTTCTATATATACCACCTCCCACGGCTCAGATCTACATGTCACGCATCTGTTTATTCACTGTGATTTCACACAATAAAAATGAGAATGACCTTTTCCGTTTCAAAGCTGCCAGCCGTCAGAGCAGTTTTGCCTATTATTGTAAGGTGGAGGTACTTTAAAAGCCCAGGATAACCCTTGGGGCCATGACCCTATATCTAGGGTCCACCCTCTTCCAGTCTTGGTTTTATGCCTTATTGTAAAGGACTCCTCGCCTAGATGGTGCCTAACACTGATGACCGATGTTCATCTCTGCAACATTTGAGCATCCGGTGTTAACTCGCGACTGTTGGCGGCCTTCATTTGCTCTGGATCCGATCTGTTGTGTCATGAATGTTAAGTTACGTGTGTTGTCTCCTATATAAGTTATACGTTTGTTAGCTCCGTTGTCTTGGGGGAGACCCCTGTGAACCAGACCCTTGTAGTGGTCCTTGTAACCATCCCTTTGCTCCTCTCCTCTTTGGAGTTCCTGTTCCCATTGACTCCCCTTCCCAAGCAGCCCAGACCCATTCCTTACCCACGCCTATTTACCCTTGGAAGCCCCCTTTCCTGCCTGTGCCCTCATCCAACCCTCCAGCTTCTTCCTGCTTACTTACTCTTCTCGGGTACTTGTTACCTCTCCCTGCTCTCTCTCTGTGCCTGCTTCTTCCTGCTTGCTTACTTTCCTGGGTTACTTGTTACCTCTCCCTGCTCTCTCTGTGTGCCTGCTTCTTCCTGCTTGCTTACTTTCCTGGGTTACTTGTTACCTCTTCGTGCTCACACTGTGTGCCTGCTTCTTCCTGCTTGCTTAATTTTCTGGGTTACTTGTTACCTCTCCCTGCTCTCTCTGTGTGCCTGCTTCTTCCTGCTTGCTCACTCTGCTAGGTTACTTGTTACCTCTTCCCGCTCGCTCTCCGTGTGCCTGCTTCTTCCTGCTTGCCTTCTTTCCTGGGTTACTTGTTACCTCTTCATGCTCACACTGTGTGCCTGCTTCTTCCTGCTTGCTCACTCTGCTAGGTTACTTGTCACCTCTCCCCGCTCACACTCTGTGTGCCTGCTTCTTCCTGCTTGCTCACTCTGCTAGGTTACTTGTTACCTCTCCCCGCTCACACTCTGTGTGCCTGCTTCTTCCTGCTTGCCTTCTTTCCTGGGTTACTTGTTACCTCTCCCTGCTCTCTCTGTGTGCCTGCTTCTTCCTGCTTGCCTTCTTTCCTGGGTTACTTGTTACCTCTTCCCGCTCACTCTCCGTGTGCCTGCTTCTTCCTGCTTGCCTTCTTTCCTGGGTTACTTGTTACCTCTTCATGCTCACACTGTGTGCCTGCTTCTTCCTGCTTGCTCACTCTGCTAGGTTACTTGTTACCTCTCCCCGCTCACACTCTGTGTGCCTGCTTCTTCCTGCTTGCTCACTCTGCTAGGTTACTTGTTACCTCTCCCCGCTCACACTCTGTGTGCCTGCTTCTTCCTGCTTGCCTTCTTTCCTGGGTTACTTGTTACCTCTCCCCGCTCACTCTCTGTGTGCCTGCTTCTTCCTGCTTGCTCACTCTGCTAGGTTACTTGTTACCTCTTCCCGCTCGCTCTCCGTGTGCCTGCTTCTTCCTGCTTGCCTTCTTTCCTGGGTTACTTGTTACCTCTTCATGCTCACACTGTGTGCCTGCTTCTTCCTGCTTGCTCACTCTGCTAGGTTACTTGTTACCTCTCCCCGCTCACACTCTGTGTGCCTGCTTCTTCCTGCTTGCTCACTCTGCTAGGTTACTTGTTACCTCTCCCCGCTCACACTCTGTGTGCCTGCTTCTTCCTGCTTGCCTTCTTTCCTGGGTTACTTGTTACCTCTTCCCGCTCACTCTCCGTGTGCCTGCTTCTTCCTGCTTGCCTTCTTTCCTGGGTTACTTGTTACCTCTCCCCGCTCACACTCTGTGTGCCTGCTTCTTCCTGCTTGCTTACTTTCCTGGGTTACTTGTTACCTCTCCCCGCTCACTCTCTGTGTGCCTGCTTCTTCCTGCTTGCTTACTTTCCTGGGTTACTTGTTACCTCTCCCCGCTCACACTCTGTGTGCCTGCTTCTTCCTGCTTGCTCACTCTGCTAGGTTACTTGTTACCTCTCCCCGCTCACACTCTGTGTGCCTGCTTCTTCCTGCTTGCCTTCTTTCCTGGGTTACTTGTTACCTCTTCATGCTCACACTGTGTGCCTGCTTCTTCCTGCTTGCTCACTCTGCTAGGTTACTTGTTACCTCTTCCCGCTCACTCTCTGTGTGCCTGCTTCTTCCTGCTTGCTTACTTTCCTGGGTTACTTGTTACCTCTTCCCGCTCACTCTCCGTGTGCCTGCTTCTTCCTGCTTGCTTACTTTCCTGGGTTACTTGTTACCTCTCCCCGCTCACACTCTGTGTGCCTGCTTCTTCCTGCTTGCCTTCTTTCCTGGGTTACTTGTTACCTCTTCATGCTCACACTGTGTGCCTGCTTCTTCCTGCTTGCTCACTCTGCTAGGTTACTTGTTACCTCTCCCCGCTCACACTCTGTGTGCCTGCTTCTTCCTGCTTGCCTTCTTTCCTGGGTTACTTGTTACCTCTTCCCGCTCGCTCTCCGTGTGCCTGCTTCTTCCTGCTTGCCTTCTTTCCTGGGTTACTTGTTACCTCTTCCCGCTCACTCTCCGTGTGCCTGCTTCTTCCTGCTAGCTTACTTTCCTGGGTTACTTGTTACCTCTTCCCGCTCACTCTCCGTGTGCCTGCTTCTTCCTGCTTGCTTACTCTGCTAGGTTACTTGTTACCTCTCCCCGCTCACACTCTGTGTGCCTGCTTCTTCCTGCTTGCCTTCTTTCCTGGGTTACTTGTTACCTCTTCCCGCTCACTCTCCGTGTGCCTGCTTCTTCCTGCTTGCCTTCTTTCCTGGGTTACTTGTTACCTCTTCCCGCTCACTCTCCGTGTGCCTGCTTCTTCCTGCTTGCTTACTTTCCTGGGTTACTTGTTACCTCTTCCCGCTCACTCTCCGTGTGCCTGCTTCTTCCTGCTTGCTTACTCTGCTAGGTTACTTGTTACCTCTCCCCGCTCACACTCTGTGTGCCTGCTTCTTCCTGCTTGCCTTCTTTCCTGGGTTACTTGTTACCTCTCCCTGCTCTCTCTCTGTGCCTGCTTCTTCCTGCTTGCTTACTTTCCTGGGTTACTTGTTACCTCTCCCCGCTCACTCTCCGTGTGCCTGCTTCTTCCTGCTTGCTTACTTATCTGGGGTACTTGTTACCTCTTAACACACAAACAAGTATCCACTCACTGAGATTAGAAATTGGAGAGAGAAGAGGGAAAAAGCAAGTATATAAGTTTCCACCGCACTCAGAGGTGAGAAGAGGAAAAAGTCTATTTTTATGTATAACCCGCACCCACTCTAGTAGTGTCATGCTTCATCATCGGGTTCACCCTGACTCCTAAAGGTCAGGGTGGGCTCAACCGTATTCCAGGGAGCACTTAGGAAACAAATTGTCTTAATGCTTAAGGGTTTTTTTTAAATATTAAGATAAAAATCACTAATTAACCGCAGGTATCCCTTTATTGGTGGGGTGAACGGGGTTATTAAAAGTAAAAAGGGAAGGGGCAATCAGGATATTGTGGTCCTGTGACCCTAAACTCCATGCACCAACATATTTCTGCCCTACTCTGCTGGCCCATGTGGGTCCAGGCATTCGTTAGGGCGTTACCAGAGAAACAATGCCCCATTAGCGTCACCTTGCAATTTTACCAAAGTGAGCGTGCGATGCCGGAGGCTTACTCCGGCGTGCAACAATACAACGTGTGTAAATTAGAGAGGTATATCACAGAAGTACGTCCATAATATATACCCTATTTTATTAGTTCACAAAAGCTCATAAACTCAGATTTCCTTCTTTACAGCAGCTGAAGCAGCCGAGATGCGCTCTTCCTGGAAAAGCATATAGCACGGCTCTCTGGACACGACCAGAGTGCGGCCGCGGAGCCTTCCTTAAATGCCTCGTTGCATTAGTTCCCTCTGCCACTTTCTTTGAGCCATAAATATTCATGTTATTGGCCCTTCATGTATTTCCCGTGATCGTAGGCGGATGGATGTTCTGTGATGGACTTCCAACGAGGGCCGTGTTGTATGTACGGCTCTGAATGGCTCCTGCCCGTCTGGACAGGAGGAGTTTGGGCCAATGTCCCGAACCATCCCTTGCAAGGGTCTTGGACACGGACACTCGTCCTTACAAACACAGAGCCCTTTGGATCCAAAGGGCTCCAACAGTGAAGACGAGTGGACATACCTGGACTTACTACGCAGGGTTTATCGTGGCGAGAGAAGGCTGGGGGCGAAGGCGCATTCTTCACAATGGAGCAGAAGAAAGCGAGGTGGGCTCCGCTCTAGAAAGAGGCTTCCTGGGTTGGTATAGACAAGGGTTAAAGGATGGGTTGGCCGGGTACCGTAAAGCCAGAGAGAGGAGATGCGTTGGAGCGTAGTCCTGAATCCAAAGATCAGTACATGTGCAGGTCTGTTGTAGGAGGCACATCACCCCTGGGAAAGCATGCACGTCCTAATGGTTGATTGTTGTGCTGTGGAGTGAAGTCAGCAGGACAGGACGTTCTATAGAATGAGGTCCACCCAGTTTCAAACGTTACTGTCCATCAATTCTCAGAATCAAGGGGATTCACAAGTGTCGGAGTCTTCACACTGCTTTGTGAGTGCTTTGGAGGAAGCATGGGTGCGCTTATTGTCACACACAATCTCCTTCCTAGCCCAGCTGGTACTGGCTGCTCAGATCAGGATCCATCACACAGCATCTGTCCGTATCCACTCCACATCTCAGGCGCTTTTAATGACGCCATCAGATTTGGAAGAACACCACTCACTCTGCTCCAGTCCATATCGGACGCCCCTTTTCACGAGTCCTCGTAAAGTAACCCTCCGAGGAAAAGAAAAAGATGAGCACCCCTATTAAGAAGGACCCCAGAACCTACATCTGCTTGCTGATGTCTGGTTGGCTTTTGAGAGCCTTTGGGATATCATTGACTGGATGGCCCATTTAAGAAGGGTTCCCGCATCCTGCCCAGATAAGGAGGAACCTTCATCATTTAATGAACTCCAGACTGGGCCATCGCACAGCCAGGCCGGTGAGCCTCACAGCCGTTCCATTGGCTGTGGATGCCCAAAATGAAGGCCAGTCTTTTAAAACAGACCCTGTCCTGCCCCAACCCTCGTCAGGAGACTGCACGGACTACTTATTAGAGCTTCCGCCATCTTCCGTGCTTAAATTACAAACTTGCTTGGTGAAGGTCCAAGTTTGTTTGTGCTCCAGACTCCACCCTTGATTTCAGTGCAGACAAGCAGCGCCCTGTGGAACTGACAGGCCTGCATGCAGAAGTGTGGGTCACAGAGACATGTCTGTACTGAGTCCCTTGATCCCTCCCACATCCGTTTCCTGAGAGCAAAGTAAGTTACAAAGATGTCACAAAGGGTTTAAATCTCTCATGAACAAACCCAGGTCATACTCTATAGTTTTTGGCATATTTCATGATTTTTTTATTTATTTGTTATTCACATTACTCATCATGCTTTCTTCTAAACGTTTCTTTTTGCAATTCGAAGTTCATCATTTACATGTTAACACATATATTGTACCAAAGTACACATATTGACACACACCATTAATCACAAATTCCATCTATTGTAGAAAAATTGCTGATTATTCTCGTTTCTAAAAAGGTTTTTTCCTCGCAAACATCCGCATTCATTCCTTCTATTCCACACTCTTCTCGGGCACACCATGTAAATGCAACCGTGAGCTCATTTGGGGGCAAAGAAGGTGTTCCTGAGTTAGAACCAACACACGGCCATGAGGATGGAGGCAGGCGGGCATGTGACGGGGCCCATCCACTGCCAGTGTGTTTGAGTGCTATCATGAGGCCCTGCCATTGGTTAAGCTGTCTGCCTCTCTCAAGGTCTTGAGAGGAGCAGGGCTGCCTTCCGTGATCTGCGCAGAGTCTCTGAATCAGGTACTGGGCGTGGCTTCTTCTGAGAGCTATTCCAAGGGTGCTTGTGAGCTCCCTTTAAAGGGTCAGGTTGGCTTCTGGATTGTGAAAAGTGTTGTCCAGGACCTCCGGTTTCAGAAAAGTCTTTCACCCTTCCTTCTGTCTTTTCATTTGGTACTAAACCTGAGAAAACACAGTCTGTTGATTCCACAAAACTATTTCACAAGCAGCACAAGGCAAAGCAGAGGAGGGGGGCTCCTGTGAATCTCAACACGTGTTTCTTGGCTTGGCAGGTGGTCCGAGGCTCCCGAGTATCGCAGAGAGAGAGCATAAAACTAGAGGCTGGGTGAACCAAGCCTCAAAGTGAGAGATGATGGAACACGCCGTAGCAAAAGGTGGTGTAACACACACACACCAAAGGAAGCCATAATGTAAAATCCATGGACCATAGTATGAGATAATGTAACACACACCACAGCGAGAGATAATGTAACACACACACCACAGCGAGAGATGATGTAACACACGCCGTAGCAAGAGGTGGTGTAGCATACATACACCATAGGAAGACATTATGGAAAATCCATGGACCATAGCATGAGATAATGTAACACACGCCACAGCGACAGATGATGTAACACACGCCGTAGCAAGAGGTGGTGTAACACACACACCATAGGAAGACATAATGTAAAATCCATGGACCATAGCATGAGATAATGTAACACACCCCACAGCGAGAGATAATGTAACACACATACCACAGCGAGAGATGATGTAATAGACATACACCCCACAGCAACAGATAATGTAACACACACACACACCACAGCGAGAGATAATGTAATACACACTCACCACACACCCCACAGATGATGTAACACACGCCGTAGCAAGAGGTGGTGTAACACACATACACCATAGGAAGACATAATGTAAAATCCATGGACCATAGCATGAGATAATGTAACACACACATCCCACAGCAACAGATGATGTAACACACACACACACCACAGCGAGAGATAATATAACACACACACATCCCACAGCAACAGATGATGTACCGCACCATAACAACAGGTGGTGTAACACACATACACCAAAGGAAGACATAATGTAATATCCATGGACCATAGCATGAGTTAATGTAACGCACACACATCCCACAGCAACATATGATGTAACACACGCCGTAGCAAGAGGTGGTGTAACACACATACACCAATGGAAGACATAATGTAATATCCATGGACCATAGCATGAGATAATGTAACACACACCACAGCAACAGATGATGTAACACACGCCGTAGCAAGAGGTGGTGTAACACACACACACCAAAGGATGACATAATGTAAAATCCATGAACCATAGCATGAGATAATGATACACACACCACAGCAACAGATGATGTAACACACGCCATAACAAGAGGTGGTGTAACACACACACACCAAAGGAAGACATAATGTAAAATCCATGGACCATAGCATGAGATAATGTGACACACCCCACAGCAACAGATGATGTAACACACGCCATAGCAAGAGGTGGTGTAACACACATACACCAAAGGAAGACATAATGTACAATCCATGGACCATAGTATGAGATCATGTAACACACCCCACAGCAACAGATGATGTAATACACGCCATAGCAAGAGGTGGTGTAACACGCATACACCAAAGGAAGACATAATGTAAAATCCATGGACCATAGCATGAGATAATGTAACACACACCACAGCAACAGATGATGTAACACACGTGAAAACAAGAGGTGCTGTAACACACATACACCATAGGAAGACATAATGTAAAATCCATGGACCATAGCATGAGATAATGTAACACAAACCACAGCAACAGATGATGTAACACGCCATAGCAAGAGGTGGTGTAACACGCATACACCAAAGGAAGACATAATGTAAAATCCATGGACCATAGCATGAGATAATATAACACACACCACAGCAACAGATGATGTAACACACGCCATAGCAAGAGGTGGTGTAACACACACACACACCAAAGGAAGCCATAATGTAAAATCCATGGACCATAGCATGAGATAATGTGACACACCCCACAGCAACAGATGATGTAACACACGCCATAGCAAGAGGTGGTGTAACACACATACACCAAAGGAAGACATAATGTACAATCCATGGACCATAGTATGAGATCATGTAACACACCCCACAGCAACAAATGATGTAACACATGCCATAGCAAGAGGTGGTGTAACACACACACACCAAAGGAAGACATAATGTAAAATCCATGGACCATAGCATGAGATAATGTAACACACACCACAGCAACAGATGATGTAACACACGCCATAGCAAGAGGTGGTGTAACACGCATACACCAAAGGAAGACATAATGTAAAATCCATGGACCATAGCATGAGATAATGTAACACACACCACAGCAACAGATGATGTAACACACGTGAAAACAAGAGGTGCTGTAACACACATACACCATAGGAAGACATAATGTAAAATCCATGGACCATAGCATGAGATAATGTAACACAAACCACAGCAACAGATGATGTAACACGCCATAGCAAGAGGTGGTGTAACACGCATACACCAAAGGAAGACATAATGTAAAATCCATGGACCATAGCATGAGATAATATAACACACACCACAGCAACAGATGATGTAACACATGCCATAGCAAGAGGTGGTGTAACACACACACACCAAAGGAAGCCATAATGTAAAATCCATGGACCATAGCATGAGATAATGTAACACACACCACAGCGAGAGATAATGTAACACACACACCACAGCGAGAGATGATGTAATAGACACACCCCGCAGCAACAGATAATGTAACACACACACACTCCACAGCGAGAGATAATGTAACAAACACCACAGCAACAGATGATGTAACACACGCCATAGCAAGAGGTGGTGTAACACACACACACACCAAAGGAAGACATAATGTAAAATCCATGGACCATAGCATGAGATAATGTAACACACACCACAGCGAGAGATAATGTAACACACACACCACAGCGAGAGATGATGTAACACATGCCGTAGCAAGAGGTGGTGTAACACACCTACACCATAGGAAGACATAATGTAAAATCCATGGACCATAACATGAGATAATGTAACACACACCACAGCAACAGATGATGTAACACACACCGTAGCACACACACCAACGGAAGACATAATGTAAAATACGTGGACCATAGCAAGAGATAATGTAACACATCCCACAGCAACAGATGATGTAATACACGCCGTAGCAAGAGTTGGTGTAACACACACACACCAAAGGAAGACATAATGTAAAATACGTGGACCATAGCAAGAGATAATGTAACACACCCCACAGCAACAGATAATGTAACACACGCCGTAGCAAGAGGTGGTGTAACACACACACACCAAAGGAAGACATAATGTAAAATCCATGGACCATAGCATGAGATAATGTAACACACACCACAGCAACAGATGATGTAACACACGCCATAGCAAGAGGTGCTGTAACACACATACACCATAGGAAGACATAATGTAAAATCCATGGACCATAGCATGAGATAATGTAACACAAACCACAGCAACAGATGATGTAACACGCCATAGCAAGAGGTGGTGTAACACGCATACACCAAAGGAAGACATAATGTAAAATCCATGGACCATAGCATGAGACAATATAACACACACCACAGCAACAGATGATGTAACACACGCCATAGCAAGAGGTGGTGTAACACACACACACCAAAGGAAGCCATAATGTAAAATCCATGGACCATAGCATGAGATAATGTAACACACACCACAGCGAGAGATAATGTAACACACACACCACAGCGAGAGATGATGTAATAGACACACCCCGCAGCAACAGATAATGTAACACACACACACTCCACAGCGAGAGATAATGTAACAAACACCACAGCAACAGATGATGTAACACACGCCATAGCAAGAGGTGGTGTAACACACACACACACCAAAGGAAGACATAATGTAAAATCCATGGACCATAGCATGAGATAATGTAACACACACCACAGCGAGAGATAATGTAACACACACACCACAGCGAGAGATGATGTAACACATGCCGTAGCAAGAGGTGGTGTAACACACCTACACCATAGGAAGACATAATGTAAAATCCATGGACCATAACATGAGATAATGTAACACACACCACAGCAACAGATGATGTAACACACACCGTAGCACACACACCAACGGAAGACATAATGTAAAATACGTGGACCATAGCAAGAGATAATATAACACACACCACAGCAACAGATGATGTAACACACGCCATAGCAAGAGGTGGTGTAACACACACACACACCAAAGGAAGCCATAATGTAAAATCCATGGACCATAGCATGAGATAATGTGACACACCCCACAGCAACAGATGATGTAACACACGCCATAGCAAGAGGTGGTGTAACACACATACACCAAAGGAAGACATAATGTACAATCCATGGACCATAGTATGAGATCATGTAACACACCCCACAGCAACAGATGATGTAACACATGCCATAGCAAGAGGTGGTGTAACACACACACACCAAAGGAAGACATAATGTAAAATCCATGGACCATAGCATGAGATAATGTAACACACACCACAGCAACAGATGATGTAACACACGCCATAGCAAGAGGTGGTGTAACACGCATACACCAAAGGAAGACATAATGTAAAATCCATGGACCATAGCATGAGATAATGTAACACACACCACAGCAACAGATGATGTAACACACGTGAAAACAAGAGGTGCTGTAACACACATACACCATAGGAAGACATAATGTAAAATCCATGGACCATAGCATGAGATAATGTAACACAAACCACAGCAACAGATGATGTAACACGCCATAGCAAGAGGTGGTGTAACACGCATACACCAAAGGAAGACATAATGTAAAATCCATGGACCATAGCATGAGATAATATAACACACACCACAGCAACAGATGATGTAACACATGCCATAGCAAGAGGTGGTGTAACACACACACACCAAAGGAAGCCATAATGTAAAATCCATGGACCATAGCATGAGATAATGTAACACACACCACAGCGAGAGATAATGTAACACACACACCACAGCGAGAGATGATGTAATAGACACACCCCGCAGCAACAGATAATGTAACACACACACACTCCACAGCGAGAGATAATGTAACAAACACCACAGCAACAGATGATGTAACACACGCCATAGCAAGAGGTGGTGTAACACACACACACACCAAAGGAAGACATAATGTAAAATCCATGGACCATAGCATGAGATAATGTAACACACACCACAGCGAGAGATAATGTAACACACACACCACAGCGAGAGATGATGTAACACATGCCGTAGCAAGAGGTGGTGTAACACACCTACACCATAGGAAGACATAATGTAAAATCCATGGACCATAACATGAGATAATGTAACACACACCACAGCAACAGATGATGTAACACACACCGTAGCACACACACCAACGGAAGACATAATGTAAAATACGTGGACCATAGCAAGAGATAATGTAACACATCCCACAGCAACAGATGATGTAATACACGCCGTAGCAAGAGTTGGTGTAACACACACACACCAAAGGAAGACATAATGTAAAATACGTGGACCATAGCAAGAGATAATGTAACACACCCCACAGCAACAGATAATGTAACACACGCCGTAGCAAGAGGTGGTGTAACACACACACACCAAAGGAAGACATAATGTAAAATCCATGGACCATAGCATGAGATAATGTAACACACACCACAGCAACAGATGATGTAACACACGCCATAGCAAGAGGTGCTGTAACACACATACACCATAGGAAGACATAATGTAAAATCCATGGACCATAGCATGAGATAATGTAACACAAACCACAGCAACAGATGATGTAACACGCCATAGCAAGAGGTGGTGTAACACGCATACACCAAAGGAAGACATAATGTAAAATCCATGGACCATAGCATGAGACAATATAACACACACCACAGCAACAGATGATGTAACACACGCCATAGCAAGAGGTGGTGTAACACACACACACCAAAGGAAGCCATAATGTAAAATCCATGGACCATAGCATGAGATAATGTAACACACACCACAGCGAGAGATAATGTAACACACACACCACAGCGAGAGATGATGTAATAGACACACCCCGCAGCAACAGATAATGTAACACACACACACTCCACAGCGAGAGATAATGTAACAAACACCACAGCAACAGATGATGTAACACACGCCATAGCAAGAGGTGGTGTAACACACACACACACCAAAGGAAGACATAATGTAAAATCCATGGACCATAGCATGAGATAATGTAACACACACCACAGCGAGAGATAATGTAACACACACACCACAGCGAGAGATGATGTAACACATGCCGTAGCAAGAGGTGGTGTAACACACCTACACCATAGGAAGACATAATGTAAAATCCATGGACCATAACATGAGATAATGTAACACACACCACAGCAACAGATGATGTAACACACACCGTAGCACACACACCAACGGAAGACATAATGTAAAATACGTGGACCATAGCAAGAGATAATGTAACACATCCCACAGCAACAGATGATGTAATACACGCCGTAGCAAGAGTTGGTGTAACACACACACCCCAAAGGAAGACATAATGTAAAATACGTGGACCATAGCAAGAGATAATGTAACACACCCCACAGCAACAGATGATGTAACACACGCCGTAGCAAGAGGTGGTGTAACACACACACACCAAAGGAAGACATAATGTAAAATCCATGGACCATAGCATGAAATAATGTAACACACCCCACAGCAACAGATGATGTAACACACGCCATAGCAAGAGGTGGTGTAACACACATTTACCAATGGAAGACATAATGTGAAATCCATGGACAATCGCATGAGATAATGTAACACACACCACAGCAACAGATGATGTAACACGCCATAACAAGAGGTGGTGTAACACACATACACCAATGGAAGACATAATGTAAAATCCATGAACCATAGCATGAAATAATGTAACACACACCACAGCAACAGATGATGTAACACACGCCGTAGCAAGAGGTGGTGTAACACACATACACCAATGGAAGACATTATGGAAAATCCATGGACCATAGCATGAGATAATGTAACACACCCCACAGCAACAGATGATGTAACACACGCCGTAGCAAGAGGTGGTGTAACACACACACACCATAGGAAGACATAATGTAAAATCCATGGACCATAGCATGAGATAATGTAACACACCCCACAGCAACAGATGATGTAACACACGCCGTAGCAAGAGGTGGTGTAACACACATACACCAATGGAAGACCTAATGTAAAATCCATGAACCATAGCATGAGATAATGTAACACACCCCACAGCAACAGATGATGTAACACACACCGTAGCAAGAGGTGGTGTAACACACATACACCAATGGAAGACATAATGTGAAATCCATGGACCATAGCATGAGATAATGTAACACACCCCACAGCAACAGATGATGTAACACACGCCGTAGCAAGAGGTGGTGTAACACACATACACCATAGGAAGACATAATGTAAAATCCATGGACCATAGCATGAGATAATGTAACACACACATCCCACAACAACAGATGATGTAACACACACACACACCACAGCGAGAGATAATATAACACACACACATCCCACAGCAACAGATGATGTACCGCACCATAGCAAGAGGTGGTGTAACATACATACACCAAAGGAAGACCTAATGTAATATCCATGGACCATAGCATGAGATAATGTAACACACACCACAGCAACAGATGATGTAACACACACCATAGCAAGAGGTGGTTTAACACACACACACACCAAAGGAAGCCATAATGTAAAACCCATGGACCATAGCATGAGATAATGTAACACACACCACAGCGAGAGATAATGTAACACACACACCACAGCGAGAGATGATGTAATAGACACACCCCACAGCAACAGATAATGTAACACACACACACTCCACAGCGAGAGATAATGTAACAAACACCACAGCAACAGATGATGTAACACACGCCATAGCAAGAGGTGGTGTAACACACACACACACCAAAGGAAGACATAATGTAAAATCCATGGACCATAGCATGAGATAATGTAACACACACCACAGCGAGAGATAATGTAACACACACACCACAGCGAGAGATGATGTAACACATGCCGTAGCAAGAGGTGGTGTAACACACCAACACCATAGGAAGACATAATGTAAAATCCATGGACCATAACATGAGATAATGTAACACACACCACAGCAACAGATGATGTAACACACACCGTAGCAAGAGGTGGTGTAACACACACACACCAAAGGAAGACATAATGTAAAATACGTGGACCATAGCAAGAGATAATGTAACACATCCCACAGCAACAGATGATGTAATACACGCCGTAGCAAGAGTTGGTGTAACACACACACACCAAAGGAAGACATAATGTAAAATACGTGGACCATAGCAAGAGATAATGTAACACACCCCACAGCAACAGATGATGTAACACACGCCGTAGCAAGAGGTGGTGTAACACACACACACCAAAGGAAGACATAATGTAAAATCCATGGACCATAGCATGAAATAATGTAACACACCCCACAGCAACAGATGATGTAACACACGCCATAGCAAGAGGTGGTGTAACACACATTTACCAATGGAAGACATAATGTGAAATCCATGGACAATCGCATGAGATAATGTAACACACCCCACAGCAACAGATGATGTAACACGCCATAACAAGAGGTGGTGTAACACACATACACCAATGGAAGACATAATGTAAAATCCATGAACCATAGCATGAAATAATGTAACACACACCACAGCAACAGATGATGTAACACACGCCGTAGCAAGAGGTGGTGTAACACACATACACCAATGGAAGACATTATGGAAAATCCATGGACCATAGCATGAGATAATGTAACACACCCCACAGCAACAGATGATGTAACACACGCCGTAGCAAGAGGTGGTGTAACACACACACACCATAGGAAGACATAATGTAAAATCCATGGACCATAGCATGAGATAATGTAACACACCCCACAGCAACAGATGATGTAACACACGCCGTAGCAAGAGGTGGTGTAACAGAAATACACCAATGGAAGACACAATGTGAAATCCATGGACCATAGCATGAGATAATGTAACACGCCCCACAGCAACAGATGGTGTAACACGCCATAGCAAGAGGTGGTGTAACACACATACACCAATGGAAGACCTAATGTAAAATCCATGAACCATAGCATGAGATAATGTAACACACCCCACAGCAACAGATGATGTAACACACGCCGTAGCAAGAGGTGGTGTAACACACATACACCAATGGAAGACATAATGTGAAATCCATGGACCATAGCATGAGATAATGTAACACGCCCCACAGCAACAGATGGTGTAACACGCCATAGCAAGAGGTGGTGTAACACACATACACCAATGGAAGACATAATGTAAAATCCATGGACCATAGCATGAGATAATGTAACACACACATCCCACAGCAACAGATGATGTAACACACACACACACCACAGCGAGAGATAATATAACACACACACATCCCACAGCAACAGATGATGTACCGCACCATAGCAAGAGGTGGTGTAACACACATACACCAAAGGAAGACATAATGTAATATCCATGGACCATAGCATGAGTTAATGTAACGCACACACATCCCACAGCAACATATGATGTAACACACGCCGTAGCAAGAGGTGGTGTAACACACATACACCAATGGAAGACATAATGTAAAATCCATGGACCATAGCATGAGATAATGTAACACACACCACAGCAACAGATGATGTAACATACGCCGTGGCAAGAGGTGGTGTAACACACATACACCAATGGAAGACATAATGTAAAATCCATGGACCATAGCATGAGATAATGTAACACACCCCACAGCGAGAGATAATGTAACACACATGCCACAGCGAGAGATGATGTAATAGACACACACCCCACAGCAACAGATAATGTAACACACACACACTCCACAGTGAGAGATAATGTAATACACACTCACCACACACCCCACAGCATCAGATAATGTAACGCACACACCCCACAGCAACAGATAATGTAACACATCCCACACACACCACAGCGTGAGCTAATGTAACACATATAGACCATAGGAAGACATAATGTAACATAGGTCAGCCATAGCACGAGATAATGTAACACACACAACAGCAACAGATAATGTAACACATACGGCCCACAGCAGCAGATAATGTAATACACACACCACACACAAACCACAGCAACATATAATGTAACACACACACCACAGCAACAGATAATGTAACACACTCACACACCGATAATGTAACACACACACTCCACACACCCCACAGCAACAGATAATGTAACACACGCCATAGCAAGAGGCGATGTAAGACACATAGACCATAGCAAGAGATAATTGAACACACACACACCCACAGCAACAGATGATGAACACACATAGACCAAAGGAAGACATAATGTTACACACCTAATAGACGGTAGCAAGAGATAATGTAACACACACACTCCACACACCCACAGCAACAGATGATGAACACACATAGACCAAAGGAAGACATAATGTAACACACCTAATAGACGGTAGCAAGAGATAATGTAACACACACACTCCACACACACCACAGCAACAGATGATGTAATACACACACACATACCACAGCAACAGATGATGTAATACACACACACCACAGCAAGATGATGTAACACACACACCACAGCAACATATGATGTAACACACACACGACAGCAACAGATGATGTAATACACACCCCACAGCAACAGATAATGTAACACACACACACCCCCCACAACAACAGATAATGTATCACACACGCCATAGCAAGAGGTGATGTAACACACATAGACCATAGGAAGACATAATGTAACACACACCCACCCACAGCAACAGATGATGAACACACATAGACCAAAGGAAGACATAATGTAACACACCTAATAGACGGTAGCAAGAGATAATGTAACACATACACTCCACACACACACACCACAGCAACAGATGATGTAATACAAACACACATACCACAGCAACATATGATGTAACACACTCACACCACAGCAACAGATGATGTAATACACACACACCACAGCAACAGATGATGTAACACACACACCCCACAGCAGCAGAAAATGTAACACACGCCATAGCAAGAGGTGATGTAACACAGATAGACCATGGCAAGAGATAATGTACCACACACACCACAGCAACAGATGATGTAATACACCCACACATACCACAGCAACAGATGATGTAACACACACACCCCACAGCAACAGATAATGTAACACACACCCACAGCAACAGATGATGTAATACACACACAAATAATGAATGTAGAGCACGACAGAAGAATCCAAGTTGGTTCTTTATAAAGCCCTCACTCACCAACCTGGTTGGTGACATGCTTCATCATTGGGCCCCACCAGGAGAGGCAGAGTGCCACCCTGGTGTGCTACAATGCCAGAATTACTGCAGAGCTGGTTATTCGTGTGTAGTGAATAGTGAAAGAGGGAATGTTAAAAGTATCACGATTGTGTCAAAAAACTATTTTATTAGAAGCCAATCGGACACAGTAAAAACAAGGTGTGGGACAAAAAGCTGAATAAATTGTTCAGCAGAGTCCGCTTAAGAGGTGGTCAACATGTTTCTGCCTATTTGTTGTAATTTTAACAGGCATTCGTCAGGACCATTAAGTGTAAACCCCGGCGGTATGGGTGCGCTAAGGCCCACCCTAACCTGAGGTTCTAAGTGTGAAAAACATGTGACATCTGGTATCCCTCGTGTGTGGGAGGAGCCGAGTTTATTATAAGATGCAGTCACTAACTACATTATGGGTCTCGGGAGGGGGGTGGTAGCAACAATGGCACACCGCCTCCAGTGCTTAACACCCGCTTGGTGCAAATTCCCTCTTGAACCGGACCCCGATGGCCATTGTTGCCACCACCCTCCTCCCGAGACCCATGATGTAGTTAGTGACTGCATCTTATAATAAACTCGGTTACACACACACCACAGCAACAGATGATGTAACACACACACACCCCACAGCAACAGATGATGTAACACACACACCACAGCAACAGATGATGTAACACACACACACCCCACAGCAACAGATGATGTAACACACACACCACAGAAACAGATGATGTAAACACACACACACACCCCACAGCAACAGATGATGTAACACACACACCACAGCAACAGATGATGTAGCACACACACACACCACAGCAACAGATGATGTAACACACACACCACAGCAACAGATGATGTAACACACACACACCACAGCAACAGATGATGTAACACACACACCACAGCAGCAGATTATGTAACACACATACACCACAGCAACAGATGATGTAACACACACACACACACCCCACGGCAACAGATGATGTAACACACACACCACAGCAACAGATGATGTAACACACACACACACACACACCCCCCCCACAACAGATGATGTAACACACGCCATAGCAAGAGGTGATGTAACACACACCCACAGCAACAGAAGATGAACACACATTGACTGCAGTACAGATCAGTGTTTTACTGTTGGAAGGCAAGGATCATGCGACTGACGCTTCCTTTGCACATATGACTGCTGACATTGGAGGGGTCCTGATGGCGTCTCTTTGAAGTGACGGCTTCTTGAGATAATCACGACAGATGATCGCGAGTCGCGACAGCTGTGTGCGTCGTCGGCGCAGTGGCAGAAATTTAATTAAATAGCACCAGCCAGCAGGGGCTCTTTGTAGGCTTTGTGTATCACTTTCTGCGGGTGTAGTGTTGTTCCCACATCAAGGAAAGTCTGGGATTGTCGAAGAGAAATAGTTTCGGAAGCCATAGCAACAGATTCCATCTGGCACCCATGACTCCAGCCGTAGGAGGAGTGACATTCCCCCGCCCTCTACTCCACCCTTCAACGGGGCCAACTTGCGATGCTTGCAGGGGGGGTCTGACCCCCCTCGTTTGCCTAGCGGTGAAAAGACCCGGATCCCGGAAGCCATGACTGCTGCCACCCCAGCCCAGCAGAACCTTGGAGAGGTCCCAGTGTAAGAGACCTGAGCATTGGATGGATTCGTACCTCTTTCTAACCATTATCCCAGTGTATCTTCTATACAGTGATGTCTGATGTGCAACCAAACCATGTCAGTGCTCACAGGTTAAGTCTTACCCAGATGGGTATGTGCTTCTGCTACGCATTGCACAGCGGTCCACGTGCATAAGTAGGCCGTACGCCTGTGACGTCAGAGCTGTGCCACAGCAGGTGGGGGTACAGCGAGAGAGAGCAGCAGGCTTCTTCTGTGGGTGGTAATGAGGTGCACAACTGTGCCAAAGGGATGTCTGTGGCACGGGGCTGAATACGGTGCTCCCCAGGGGTGTCTGGGCTGCCCCCGGGAAGGCGTTGGTGTGTATGGCGCAGTGGATGGGGGGGGAGGGCTGAATACGGTGCTCCCCAGGGGTGTCTGGGCTGCGCCGGGCAGGCGTTGGTGTGTATGGCGCAGTGGATGGGGGGGGGGGGCTAGAGACGGTGCTCCCCAGGGGAGTCTGGGCTGCACCGGGAAGGCGTTGGTGTGTATGGCGCAGTGGATGGGGGGGGGGGCTAGAGACGGTGCTCCCCAGGGGTGTCTGGGCTGCACCGGGCAGGCGTTGGTGTGTATGGCGCAGTGGATGGGGGGGAGGGGGCTGAAGACGGTGCTCCCCAGGGGTGTCTGGGCTGCACCGGGCAGGCGTTGGTGTGTATGGCGCAGTGGATGGGGGGGAGGGGGCTGAAGACGGTGCTCCCCAGGGGTGTCTGGGCTGCACCGGGCAGGCGTTGGTGTGTATGGCGCAGTGGATGGGGGGGGGGAGGGCTGAAGACGGTGCTCCCCAGGGGTGTCTGGGCTGCACCGGGCAGGCGTTGGTGTGTATGGCGCAGTGGATGGGGGGAGGGGGCTGAATACGGTGCTCCCCAGGGGTGTCTGGGCTGCGCCGGGCAGGCGTTGGTGTGTATGGCGCAGTGGATGGGGGGGGAGGAGGCTGAAGACGGTGCTCCCCAGGGGTGTCTGGGCTGCACCGGGCAGGCGTTGGTGTGTATGGCGCAGTGGATGGGGGGGGGAGGGCTGAAGACGGTGCTCCCCAGGGGTGTCTGGGCTGCACCGGGCAGGCGTTGGTGTGTATGGCGCAGTGGATGGGGGGGAGGGGGCTGAATACGGTGCTCCCCAGGGGTGTCTGGGCTGCGCCGGGCAGGCGTTGGTGTGTATGGCGCAGTGGATGGGGGGGGAGGAGGCTGAAGACGGTGCTCCCCAGGGGTGTCTGGGCTGCACCGGGCAGGCGTTGGTGTGTATGGCGCAGTGGATTGTGGAGGGAGACTGCCGGCTTCTCATCCTGCCTCTGCACATCAGCCCCCTGCGGGATGAATCTGCTTTAGGGAGGCCTGCTCCGCTCATAGCCACATACACAATAAAAGAGGAACATATGTTAAAATAAACAATCCAGTTCTAAGTCTAGAGCACCTTGTGATCGATACAGAGCCGGCAGCCGGGCGAGAGGGAGGTCACGGGGCATCATGAGAGCAGCTGTTTGATGCAACAAAGGCAACGTCGCTTCTCTTTCTTCTGCTCGATTTTAATAGCTTTCAATGACAAGCAGGGAGAATATGTTTATTTTTTGCACTCCTTAGAGAAAAGCTAGAATCGTTCTGCCTGTTTCTACACGTTCCATGCTGCTGCAGCTTTTTGGTTTTTAAACTGACTTGTATTGGACGGCTTCTCATATCTGTTTGCCACAAATAGCTAACAGGTTCTTGATGTGTTTAATTTCCACTGAAGGTTTTTGTTTTATTCTTCATCTTTGCAAACATGCTCTCCTTTTCACATGAAAGAGCTACGCACCAAGGTTTACGTGGCGTGTGGGAATGGTGATGGTGCCACCCGGCATACATGATAAGGATACTGCAAGCGGTGGCATAGCAAGGGGTGGGAGGGGCAGTCCGTCCCGGGCAGCATGAGTTTTGGGGGCGGCGGCTTTCCCCCTACCTGACGTCATCACCCGTCTCGGGGTGGCAAGGCCGGAATAGCTAGCACCCCCTCCACTCTTACATGCTGCCGCTGCGGGCGACAACCTTAGGGGCCGACACGGGTGGCAAAAGGTCTGGCTACTCCACTGATTGCAAGCCACCTCCGAGGCCCATAAGCTTATAAAGGAACGCGGCCTTGGTCCTCTGTATGGTTAGGGAACTCCTCAGTGGCCTGCAGTATCCCTATAAAGTATGTCGGGGGCTACTTTATTCCTAATATAATACGGATAGTTATGCTAAGACACATGTAGACACAGAACAGTATACTAATATGGGGATCGATTCACAGAACTAACTTAAGACAAAATCCCAAACTTACTACCATTTTGGTATTCACAGAAGGCACTTACTCATTTCGGTATTCACAGAAGTTAGGAGTCCTAACTTTAGGACTCCTAAATGCCTTCTGTGAATACCGAAAGTCTTAAAGTTAGGATTTTTCTCAGTTTAGGAGTAGTAAAGTTAGCGCTTTACTACTCCTAAACTGAGAAAAATCCTAACTTTAGCACTTTCGGTATTCACAGAAGGCATTTAGGAGTCCTAAAGTTCAGAGTCCTAACTTTACTACTCCTAAACTGAGAAAAATCCTAACTTTAAGACTTTCGGTATTCACAGAAGGCATTTAGGACTCCTAAAGTTCAGAGTCCTAACTTTACTACTACTAAACTGAGAAAAATCCTAACTTTAAGACTTTCGGTATTCACAGAAGGCATTTAGGAGTCCTAAAGTTCAGAGTCCTAACTTTACTACTACTAAACTGAGAAAAATCCTAACTTTAAGACTTTCGGTATTCACAGAAGGCATTTAGGAGTCCTAAAGTTAGGACTCCTATCTTCTGTGAATACCGAAATGAGTAAGTGCCTTCTGTGAATACCAAAATGAGTGTCTTCTGTGAATACCAAAATGAGTAAGTGCCTTCTGTGAATACCAAAATGGGAATAAGTTTAGAATTTTGTCTTAAGTTAGTTCTGTGAATCGGGCCCGGAGATCGTAACTTCAGTAAATACATGAAGGCCTCTCTGCTGCTCATTATCCCAGTAGACCGGTCTCAAATGTTTGCACCTGGAAATAGTGCACGCTGGGACGTCAGACACATGGACAGCTAGACACATATAACTCCGACTCTTACATTTTAGGAAGTCTGACCATTCCAGCTACCAGACTCATTTTAATCGTCTCAGCCGATTTATTTCATGTGAAGGCAGTGTAGAGCCCAGATGGGCTTCCTGGTTAAAAGAGGGCGTGGTTGTAATACGCACCTTTAAGTTTGCCCTCTCTGTGGTGGCATAGTCCCAGGAAATCTTGGTTACGTGATACGTAGCTGCACAAGCCTACTTTTACGGATTCTGTAAAATAAAACTTCAACCTATACGATGGGCAGCCTCAAGATAGCTCAGCCCTGGGGGACAATGCAGCAAGTCTGGAAGTGGTTGTGTGTACTAGGGGGCTCCAGGGTAGCTTGCGCATTGAGGGCTTGCAGGGGGCTCTGTAATGCTTTTCATCCAAGAAGTGTCGCCCTGGTCCCAAGGGTTGATTGTGAGTCACTTCCCTTGGAGGGTAAAGTCGCAGAGAGCAATTGTCTGGGCAGTGAACCTGTTGACATTCCCACGCATAGCTTCGTTTACATGATGACTCGGAGAGAAAAGCTGGTACGTTCTCCACTAAAATGCTGCATATTTCCTGCATGGACTCGATCCAGCCAACTTGTTCTCATCCCTAGCTCCATTTGGGGCGGGTTGGGGCTGATCAGCAAGGTCGGCTTTTTTGGATAAAAAATTGCCAAATGCTGCATGGGTGAACCCGGGCTTGAGAGGTGTGAGCTATGGAAATTCTGGCACATTTTTGGTTTTCTGTAGCCTTTGTGATGGTGAGACCCAGAGCTCTCAGGGTGATAGAGGTGAGGGAGATACAGATGCCTGGCACTGCCGGTTGTGTGGTGCAGGTGAGACCCAGAGATGCCAGGCACTGCTCTCAGGGTGGTAGAGGTGAGTGAGACAGAGATGTCAGGCACTGCTCTCAGGTTGATAGAGGTGAGGGAGACAGAGATGCCTGGCACTGCTGGTTGTGTGATAGAGGTGAGACCCAGAGTGGCCAGGCACTGCTCTCAGGGTGGTAGCGGTGAGGGAGACAGCGATGCCTGGCACTGCTGGTTGTGTGGTAGAGGTGAGGCCCAGGGTGGCCAAGCATTGCTCTCAGGGTGGTAGAGGTGAGGGAGACAGAGATGCCTGGCACTGCCGGTTGTGTGGTAGAGGTGAGACCCAGGGTGGCCAGGCACTGCTCTTAAGGTATTGGAGGTGAGGAAGACAGAGTTGCCAGGCACTGTTGGCTGTGTGGTAGAGCTGAGGGACACAGCGATGCCAGGTGTTACCGGTTGAGTGGTACAGGTGAGACCCAGGGTGGTAGAGGTCAGGGAGACAGAGATGCCAGGTACTGCTGGTTGTGTGATAGAGGTGAGACCCAGAGTGGCCAGGCATTGCACTCTGGGTGGTAGAGGTGAGGGAGACAGAGATCCCAGGCCCTGCTGGTTGTGTGGTACAGGTGAGACCCAGAGTGGCAGGTACTGCTCTCAGGGCGGTAGAGACGAGGGAGACAGCGATGCCTGGCACCCCCGGTCGTGTGGTGGAGGTGAGACCCAGAGTGGCCAGGCATTGCTCTCAGGGTGGTAGAGGTGAGGGAGACAGAGATCCCGGGCACTGCTGTCTGTGTGATAGAGGAGGGACGCATAGATGCCAGGCTTGACTGTCTGTGTGATAGAGGAAAGACGCATAGATGCCAGGCTTGACTGTCTGTGTGATAGAGGAAAGACGCATAGATGCCAGGCTTGACTGTCTGTGTGATAGAGGAAAGACGCATAGATGCCAAGAGTCACTGTCTGTGCGATAGAGGAAAGACACATAGATGCCAAGCTTCACTGTGTGTGCGATAGAGGAGGGACGCATAGATGCCAAGCTTCAGTGTGTGTGCGATAGAGGAGGGACGCATAGATGCCAGGCTTTACTGTCTGTGTGATAGAGGAAAGACGCATAGATGCCAGGCTTCACTGTCTGTGCAATAGAGGAGGGACGCATAGATGCCAGGCTTTACTGTCTGTGTGATAGAGGATAGACGCATAGATGCCAGGCTTTACTGTCTGTGTGATAGAGGAAAGACGCATAGATGCCAGGCTTTACTGTCTGTGTGATAGAGGAAAGACGCATAGATGCCAGGCTTTACTGTCTGTGTGATAGAGGAAAGACGCATAGATGCCAAGCTTCACTGTCTGTGCAATAGAGGAGGGAGGCATAGATGCCAGGCTTTACTGTCTGTTCGATGGAGGAGGGACGCATAGATGCCAGGCTTTACTGTCTGTGCAATAGAGGAGGGACGCATAGATGCCAGGCTTTACTGTCCGTGCAATAGAGGAGGGAGGCATAGATGCCAGGCTTTACTGTCTGTGTGATAGAGGAAAGACGCATAGATGCCAGGCTTTACTGTCTGTGTGATAGAGGAAAGACGCATAGATGCCAGGCTTTACTCTCTGTGCGATGGAGGAAAGACGCATAGATGCCTGGCTTCACTGTCTGTGCAATAGAGGAGGGATGCATAGATGCCAGGCTTTACTGTTTGTGCAATAGAGGAGGGAGGCATAGATGCCAGGCTTAACTGTCTGTGTGATAGAGGAGGGACGCATAGATGCCAGGCTTTACTGTCTGTGTGATGGAGGAAAGACGCATAGATGCCAAGCTTCACTGTCTGTGCAATAGAGGAAAGACGCATAGATGCCAGGCTTTACTGTCTGTGTGATAGAGGAAAGATGCATAGATGCCAGGCTTTACTGTCTGTGTGATAGAGGAAAGACGCATAGATGCCAGGCTTCACTGTCTGTGCGATGGAGGAAAGACGCATAGATGCCAGGCTTCACTGTCTGTGCAATAGAGGAGGGACGCATAGATGCCAGGCTTTACTGTCTGTGCAATAGAGGAGGGAGGCATAGATGCCAGGCTTAACTGTCTGTGCGATAGAGGAGGGACGCATAGATGCCAGGCTTTACTCTCTGTGTGATAGAGGAGAGATGCATAGATACAGGCTTTACTGTCTGTTCGATGGAGGAGGGACGCATAGATGCCAGGCTTTACTGTCTGTGTGATAGAGGAAAGACGCATAGATGCCAAGCTTCACTGTCTGTGCAATAGAGGAAAGACGCATAGATACCAAGCTTTACTCTGTGTGATAGAGGAAAGACGCATAGATGCCAGGCTTTACTGTCTGTGTGATAAAGGAAAGACGCATAGATGCCAGGCTTTACTGTGTGTGATAGAGGAAAGACGCATAGATGCCAAGCTTCACTGTCTGTGCGATAGAGGAAAGACGCATAGATGCCAGGCTTTACTGTCTGTGTGATAGAGGAAAGATGCATAGATGCCAAGCTTCACTGTCTGTGCGATAGAGGAAAGACGCATAGATGCCAGGCTTTACTGTCTGTGTGATAGAGGAAAGATGCATAGATGCCAAGCTTCACTGTCTGTGCGATAGAGGAGGGACGCATAGATGCCAGGCTTTACTCTCTGTGTGATAGAGGAGAGATGCATAGATCCAGGCTTTACTGTCTGTTCGATAGAGGAGGGACGCATAGATGCCAGGCTTTACTGTCTGTGTGATAGAGGAAAGACGCATAGATGCCAAGCTTCACTGTCTGTGCAATAGAGAAAGACGCATAGATGCCAAGCTTTACTGTGTGTGATAGAGGAAAGACGCTTAGATGCCAGGCTTTACTCTCTGTGTGATAGAGGAGAGATGCATAGATCCAGGCTTTACTGTCTGTGCAATAGAGGAGGGACGCATAGATGCCAGGCTTTACTGTCTGTGTGATAAAGGAAAGACGCATAGATGCCAGGCTTTACTGTGTGTGATAGAGTAAAGAAGCATAGATGCCAGGCTTTACTGTCTGTGTGATAGAGGAAAGACGCATAGATGCCAGGCTTTACTGTCTGTGCGATAGAGGAAAGATGCATAGATGGGATGTGCTGTACCTGACTGTACCCTGAAGACAGCAGCATAGAAGTAAGCACTGCAGACAGTGGGATGAGTTGTACCCCAGGTGTACCCTGAGGAGAGCAGCACACAGGCAGGCACTACAGACAGTGGGATGAGTTGTAACCCAGGTGTACCCTAAGGAGACCAGCACACAGGCAGGCACTACAGACAGTGGGATGAGTTATGCCCCAGGTGTACCCTGAGGAGGCCAGCACAAAGGCAGGCCCTGCAGACAGTGGGATGGGTTGTACCCCAGGTGTACCCTGAGGAGACCAGCACACAGGTAGGCACTATAGACAGTGGGATGAGTTGTACCCCAGGTGTACCCTGAGGAGACCAGCACAAAGGCAGGCACTACAGACAGTGGGATGGGTTGTGCCCCAGGTGTACACTGAGGAGACCAGCACACAGGCAGGCACTACAGACAGTGGGATGAGTTGTACCCCAGGTGTACCCTGAGGAGACCAGTATAGAGGCAGGCACTACAGACAGTGGGATGCGTTGTGCCCCAGGTGTACCCTGAGGAGAGCAGCACAGAGGCAGGAACTACAGACAGTGGGATGTGTTGTACCCCAGGTGTACCCGGAGGAGAGAAGCACAGAGGCAGGCACTGCAGACAGTGGTAGGGGTTGTACCCCTGGTGTATCCTGAGGAGACCAGCACAGAGGCAGACAGTGGGAGGGGTTTCACCCCAGGTGTACCCTGAGGAGAGCAGCACAGAGACAGGCCCTGCAGACAGTGGGATGAGTTTGAACCCAGGTGTACCCTGAGGAGACCAGCACAGAGGCAGACACTACAGACAGTGGGATGAGTTATGCCCCAGGTGTACCCTGAGGATGCCAGCACAAAGGCAGGCCCTGCAGACAGTGGGATGGGTTGTACCCCAGGTGTACCCTGAGGAGACCAGCACACAGGTAGGCACTATAGACAGTGGTATGAGTTGAACCCCAGGTGTACCCTGAGGAGACCAGCACAAAGTCAGGCACTACAGACAGTGGGATGAGTTTTACCCCAGGTGTACCCTGAGGAGACCAGCACAGAGGCAGACACTACAGACAGTGGGATGAGTTATGCCCCAGGTGTACCCTGAGGATGCCAGCACAAAGGCAGGCACTGCAGACAGTGGGATGGGTTGTACCCCAGGTGTACCCTGAGGAGACCAGCACACAGGTAGGCACTATAGACAGTGGGATGAGTTGAACCCCAGGTGTACCCTGAGGAGACCAGCACAAAGTCAGGCACTACAGACAGTGGGATGAGTTATGCCCCAGGTGTACCCTGAGGATGCCAGGACAAAGGCAGGCCCTGCATACAGTGGGATGGGTTGTACCCCAGGTGTACCCTGAGGAGACCAGCACACAGGTAGGCACTATAGACAGTGGGATGGGTTGTACCCCAGGTGTACCCTGAGGAGACCAGCACACAGGTAGGCACTATAGACAGTGGGATGAGTTGAACCCCAGGTGTACCCTGAGGAGACCAGCACAAAGTCAGGCACTACAGACAGTGGGATGAGTTTTACCCCAGGTGTACCCTGAGGAGACCAGCACAGAGGCAGACACTACAGACAGTGGGATGAGTTATGCCCCAGGTGTACCCTGAGGATGCCAGCACAAAGGCAGGCCCTGCAGACAGTGGGATGGGTTGTACCCCAGGTGTACCCTGAGGAGACCAGCACACAGGTAGGCACTATAGACAGTGGGATGAGTTGTATCCCAGGTGTACTCTGATGAGACCAGCACAGAGGCAGGCACTGCAGACAGTGGGATGCGTTGTGCCCCAGGTGTACCCTGAGGACAGCAGCACACAGGCACTGCAGACAGTGGGATGGGTTGTGCCTCAGGTGTACCCTGAGGAGACCAGCACACAGGCAGACACAACAGACAGTGGGATGAGCTGTACCCCAGGTGTACCCTGAGGAGATCAGCACAGAGGCAGACACTGCAGACAGTGGGAGGGGTTTCACCCCAGGTGTACCCTGAGGACAGCAGCACAGAGGCAGACACTGCAGACAGTGGGAGGGGTTGTACCCCTGGTGTACCCTGAGGAGAGCAGCACAGAGGCAGACACTACAGACAGTGGGATGCGTTGTGCCCCAGGTGTACCCTGAGGAGAGCAGCACAGAGGCAGGAACTACAGACAGTGGGATGCGTTGTGCCCCAGGTGTACCCTGAGGAGACCAGCACAGAGGCAGACACTACAGACAGTGGGATGAGTTGTACCCCAGGTGTACCCTGAGGAGAGCAGCACAGAGGCAGGCACTACAGACAGTGGGATGAGTTGTACCCCAGGTGTACCCTGAGGAGACCAGCTCACAGGCAGGCACTGCAGACAGTGGGAGGGGTTTCACCCCAGGTGTACCCTGAGGACAGCAGCACAGAGGCAGACACTGCAGACAGTGGGAGGGGTTTCACCCCAGGTGTACCCTGAGGAGAGCAGCACAGAGGCAGGCACTACAGACAGTGGGATGGGTTTCACCCCAGGTGTACCCTGAGGAGAGCAGCACAGAGGCAGACACTGCAGACAGTGGGAGGGGTTTCACCCCAGGTGTACCCTGAGGACAGCAGCACAGAGGCAGGCACTGCAGACAGTGGGAGGGGTTTCACCCCAGGTGTACCCTGAGGAGAGCAGCACAGAGGCAGGCCCTGCAGACAGTGGGATGCGTTGTGCCCCAGGTGTACCCTGAGGAGAGCAGCACAGAGGCAGGAACTACAGACAGTGGGATGTGTTGTACCCCAGGTGTACCCTGAGGAGACCAGCACACAGGCAGGCACTGCAGACAGTGGGATGGGTTTCACCCCAGGTGTACCCTGAGGACAGCAGCACAGAGGCAGACACTGCAGACAGTGGGATGAGTTGTACCCCAGGTGTACCCTGAGGAGACCAGCACAGAGGCAGACACTGCAGACAGTGGGAGGGGTTTCACCCCAGGTGTACCCTGAGAAGACCAGCACAGAGGCAGACAGTGGGAGGGGTTTCACCCCAGGTGTACCCTGAGGAGAGCAGCACACAGGCAGGCACTGCAGACAGTGGGATGGGTTTCACCCCAGGTGTACCCTGAGGACAGCAGCACAGAGGCAGACACTGCAGACAGTGGGATGAGTTGTACCCCAGGTGTACCCTGAGGAGACCAGCACAGAGGCAGACACTGCAGACAGTGGGAGGGGTTTCACCCCAGGTGTACCCTGAGAAGACCAGCACAGAGGCAGGCACTACAGACAGTGGGATGAGTTGTACCCCAGGTGTACCCTGAGAAGACCAGCACAGAGGCAGACACTACAGACAGTGGGAGGGGTTTCACCCCAGGTGTACCCTGAGGAGAGCAGCACAGAGGCAGGCACTGCAGACAGTGGGAGGGGTTGTACCCCAGGTGTACCCTGAGGAGAGCAGCACAGACAGGCACTGCAGACAGTGGGAGGGGTTGTACCCCAGGTGTTCCCTGAGGAGAGCAGCACAGAGGCAGACACTGCAGACAGTGGGATGAGTTGTACCCCAGGTGTACCCTGAGGACAGCAGCACAGAGGCAGACACTGCAGACAGTGGGATGAGTTGTACCCCAGGTGTACCCTGAGGAGACCAGCACACAGGCAGGCACTACAGGCAGTGCGATGAGTTGCACTCAGAGTGAGCTCTCAGCAACCAGTGGAGAGGGGAGGGCAGCAAGGAAACGCTGTTTACCTGGAGAGAGAGAGGACACCTCTCGTGTCCATGACCGGAATGGTGATTAATGCCGCTATCTGTAATCAATCTGCCCCAGGGCAGGATTGTAATGAAATGCTAAATTGTTGGTGATCTGCCAAAGTGCGTGTGATATTTACGTTATTAGCGAAATTACCAGGATGAACTAGAACTCCCGCTAATTGGATTTTCACATGTTCGCCTTCTTTGAAAAAAGTCTGACGAGTGCAGATCACGTGGGGTTTTCCCGGGAGCCCGAGCTGGGGGCGCCCGAGCTGGGGGCGCCCATGGAGAGATGCTGCTAGCCGAGGTGAGGAGAGGCCGCGCATCGAAGACCGCTCGAGGCGCTACACTGCGCCCCAAGGAGCTCAGCACAGGGGCGGGAACATCACGGTTGGGACTTTTCACCTGGGCGAGGGATTAAAGGGATCCTAAAAAATATTGATTATGGAACTAAGTGAGACACAGCCTGGTGGTAGCACTTCCTGGTAGTGCATTGATTTGCCCTTTTCCAATATTGTGTTATGCTCCATTTATGGCAAGGCTAACCTGCCCCTCCATGCCAGCACCCCTCCACCACAGACACGTGAAGGGACGCCCCTCCCACAGTTTGTAAATCAGTCATGGATTTCTACAAAGTGTAGGGGCTTGATAAACATGCAAGTGTAATGTATATGTTTGGTCCTTCAGAGCCACAGGCCAGGTGACAAAAAGTGTTTTGAAACTGCACACCGACTATTTGCGACTTGTCTCTGATTTTGTGACGCATCCTATGTACTAATACGTCACTTTGCAAAACCTCTAGTCACAGAGTGTCACAGAATGACCTGCTTAATTCTCATTATTAGATAGGTCGCTAATTGGGACTCCCTAGATTGGACACACATATAGGGATGAGGCCTGCAAGGAATAGCTGACTGCAAATCTTATGTTTTCAGTCCCAAAACTGCAAGTCTTTTTGTCAGTAGTACATCTTTCTTAAATGAACTGGTGCTGGTTTAAAAAAAAAGTGATTGGTTTGGGAAGGCATCAGGTCTGGCCCCCTGACACCATTCCCAAAGGGGAAGCTGTCCAACAGTGACAGCTGCGCCTTTGCAAACGTTACCAGGAGCAGTTGAGGCGTTGGTAACATTTCTGTATATTGTGCCTGCAGTTGTGGTCGCAAACCACTTGCGTATTTATTTTGAATGTTTTGTATAGCGCGAACAAGACCCTTGCGGGTATCGGAGCGCTTTACAGGGCAGATGTAAGTCAACAGAAACCAGCATAGAAAAATATAGGTGAGTATAATACAAAATAGTAACTAATACAAACTAGCAGATATATTACAGGGATATATAAATAGTTCAAATAAATTTAGCCATGAGAATTGATTTCACCTCTTTTTTGAAAAATGCAGTAGAAGGATTCTGTCTCCTTTCTGGGGGCAAAGCATTCCAAATCCTGGGAGCTATTCCTGAGAAGGTCCGGTTGTATGTTTTCTTTTTGGCAAATCGTTGTGGTTTCAGTAGAAGATTACTGGAGCTCCTGGTGGATCTGTTACCACAAGAGAGCACCAGTTTCTGAGCTAGATAACTCGGAGTTTTGTGATGTAATGCCTTTTGCATAATACAAACGATTTTCAGATGAATTCTAGCCTCGAAAGGTAACCAGTTGAGGGTTCAGAGGTCTGGGGAGATGTGACAGTTTCTTTTGGAGCCTGTGATGAGTCTAGCAGCTGCGTTGATTGAAGCTCTTAGAGGGGCCCTCGTCGATCTGGGAAAGCCGCAGAGAGCGACACTCCCATATTCCACTCTTCGGATTACTAGAGCTCGAACTGCCTGTTTGAAGTCATTTGCGGGCAGGAAGGGTTTCAGTCTTCTCAAGGTGTTCATCTGAAAATGTGCTCCTTTTGTAGAGGTGCTGATGTGTTTCTGCATGTTTAGATTTCTGTGAAGAGTCACTCCCAACGATTTCACTAAATCGATAATGAAAGGTTGACCTTTGAGTGCTGTTAGGTGGTTCAGCCAATCGAGGATGATGGTCGATTGGTTGGGGGAGCGATTAAGAGGAATTCAGTTTTGAGGGTGTTTAGTTTCAGATCGTTTTCGGCCAACCAGGTCTGCGTTTTTTGAAGCGTTGAATTGAGAGACTTGAAGTCCTCAAGTGAGTGGGTCTTTATGTAGAGTTGTGTGTCATCTGCATACATGTGATAATGGACATTAGCGGAGCTGAGAAGTTCGGTGAGTGGTTCCATGAATAGGTTGAAAAGTGTGGGTGAAAGGGATGATCCCTGCGGTACTCCTAAAGTGACTGGGACGGGCTTGGATAAGGACTGATTAACCTTGAATCTTTGTGATCTATTTTGGAGGAAAGAGGTGAACCAGTTTAGAACAGATAATCCCATTCTGTATTTCAGGAGACCTAGCAAGTTGTCGTGTTTGACGGTGTCAAAGGCCGAAGATAGGTCGAGCAAGATTAGTAAACAGGCTTCGTTTTGGCCAAGGATTTTTAGTGCGTCATCTATTATGTGGGTCGTGGCTGATTCAGTACTGTGACCTGCACGAAAGCCTGATTGGTATTGGTTGATCAGGTTGAACTGATCTATGTGGTTGCCAAGCTGCGTGTGAACACATTTTTCTAAGAGTTTGGCCAGAGTAGGGATGTTGGATATTGGGCGATAGTTGTTTAAGTCCGACGGGTCCACCAATGGCTTCTTTAAGATAGGGGATACCTGCCCTGCTTTAAGGATTTCTGGGATGGTTCTTTGAAGGAGAGAGGTGTTTATAATCTTGGTCCATAGAGGCAATAACAATGGAATGAAGTCTTTTATGTAGTTTGACGGCAGAGGGTCTGTGAAGTGGCTGGAGGGATTGAGGGGCGTGAGCGTTTTTAATATAGTTTCTTCACTGTAATTGTTGAAGGAGGACCAGGATGCGTTGTTTTTGAGGTCAAACTTTGCGGAACATATGAGTGGGGCTCCTAGCCGGGGCAATGAAGTGTCCATGTGAGTGTCGGTATGCGATATTGGCTCGTTGAGCAGGTTCGTCTTTATGTTTTCTGTCTTCATAGTAAAGAAGGAGGCAAATTCCTCGCTATTGGGTAGTGTGTCTGGGTTAGCTAGGGGGCGGTGGGGTAAACCCTTAGATTGAGATTTCATTAGTTTGAATAGCTTTTTGGGACGCTTCTTGGCATGGTCTAATTGCTTACTGAAGAAGTCTGCTTTTGATCGTCTGATATTTCTGTAGTAGGAGTTTCTCGTGCTTCATAGTAGCTTGGGGTGGTCAGAGCATGGTGCCGATCTCTATCGTCGTTCAATTAATCTTAGGGATCGGCTGTCTTCATTTAGCCTACCATCATACCAGGGCTTTGAGTCTTTTGTGGCAGCTCTTTTCAATTGTAAGGGAGCTAGTTTGTCTAGTACCATGTCCATTGAGTGGAAGTAATGGTTAGTCAGATCTTGTACATCGGATAAGCCTTCGGGGGGAAGCAAGATGTTAGGACTGGAGGTTGTGAGTAAGTCGGAACCGAATCTTTTTAGATTCCTCTTCCAAATTTTCATTCTTGTGGGTTGGGCAGAAAGTAATTGAACTGATTCATTGATGTGGGATGTAATGATATGGTGGTCAGACCAGTCACAGGGGAGGATCGATTCAAGCGGAGCGTAGTCAGCTTTGGAAATTACTAGATCGAGGGTTGAGCCTTTATCATGTGTGGGGCTGTCACAGATTTGGGTAAGATTAAGGTCTGATAGGAAAGCTTTGAGGCTATTGACTCCTGGGTCGTCAAGGTCATTCCAATGTATATTGAAGTCACCAAGGAGTATTTGAATATTTTGTTGTCTGGCAGTTGTAGCTAGAATATCCATGAGATGTTCGATGAAGGTGTGGTTATTCCCTGGCGGGTGGCAGAATACGTGTAGTGAACATATTGGTTTATTATTACTAGTGATGTCTAAACAAAGGTATTCACAAGGATAATACTGGGGAGTGGGAGCGGTTCACTGAGAGATTGCTCCGATGTATGCAAGCAATACCATCACCTGGCCTATCAGTTCTATCTAGTCTTGTGATGTCATGGTTTGGGGGTACTAGTATGTCTAGGATGGGCGTAGATGATTCATTTAGCCATGTTTGATCCATTGTGAATCGCAATTAGAAGGGGACACCCTTTTCACACCCTTTCCTAAATGTGGTTCCGAATTTGTTATTAAACCTCGTTTGTGATTCAGGAAGGCTTTTCTGAATTGGAAATTGGGTTTAGTAAATATCAAATTTCATTTCTGCGAATTACAAGATTTGCACCCACAAAATACTTTAGTACAAATTTCTAATTCAGAAAAGTTGCACTTGTTTTTTTTTTACTATTATTTATATTTCAATGTGTTTTATTAATTTTTTACAAGAACACATTATCAATTCTGTTACAGGGTTTGCATCGAATAATCCGCTCGCTTTTAGACCATATCATTCTTTGCAGGCTCTACATGTCATAACAGTGAAGAAGAGAAAGAAGAACAGAAAGGAACATCAAAGCCAGGGGTGAAAGAAGAGAAAGGGGACAGGCACCTGAGAGTTACATTGCTTATAAAATACGTCTGACATACCGTAGGGCAGTTGTTACGCCTTATGACATCCCTGCAGGTCCTAGCGGCCCACATTGGTTGGACTCGCACTTATAAGCAGATCTACTCACAAAAAGAGCGCTCTCTTTGTTATGCTTGCGGTATTCACAAATTCCTTTCTGGCAAGACAAAACCCCTCTCTCAGGTGTGAAGAGTCATTGGAGCGCCAATAAAGATTGGTGGGGTGTAGGGTAAGGGAGTCTTTCCTTGGCAAGGAATAATTTAAACATGCAGATAAAGTGCCCATTACACAAATGCACCAGCGTTTTCCTATGTGCAGCTGTGTGTGATGTGTGATTATCCCTGCGGCACTCTGTCGCAGGGGCAGTTTCCAAGGCTGTGCCTGGATATCTAATGGTACCACAGGTTTACGGACGTGACTTGGGATACACCTGTGAATAGATCAAAATGAGGTCACAAGTGCCTATTCCAGCTCCTACACAGCCTGCCCAGGTTTCAATACCCCGTTCTTCATATATGAGCACGCATCACAAACGTTTGGGACCAGTAATGTTCATCTGGAGCACAACAGTTAGGAACACATTGTCACACCCAGCCCTAGAAGGGCACTGTTGTTGTCGCTAACTCTTTGTGAAGTCTGTTTGTGCAAGAGTGTCCCAACACATGCACAGCCTACATCGTGTTGGGGTGCTTGTGAGGGATGTAGGGAAAAGCCTGGAAGGCGTAGGACAAAGGGACTGCTTGTAGGGGTGAATGTCCAGCCTGGCACAAACCCTGGGGAGCACAAACAGTTTCTTGTACACATTAATATAATTTGCTAATGTTGCTAATTTGCCTTTTCACATCTTCCTGCAAACAGTCGGACTCACTCTCTACAAGCAGTAGGACCACTATGGGTCTGGTGTGGACACATTCTGTGGCTCCACTTTTAGCTTATAAATGTGTGTGTGACTGTGTGTGTGTGTACATTAAAATATCACATCAGTGCTGTTGTTTAACATATCATGATTGATGTAATATGTGAAGTCATACACAGGGGTTGGATGAGGCGCAAGTTATACTTAGCACAGTAAACAATAACTTGCGAATTTAGTGTTTTTTGTTTTAAAATATTGTTTTTTATCTTATTATAATACCTATCTATAAAATAATTTTAGCATTTGTTTTTCTTTTTTTACTGAATATCTCCGTTTTTTTTTAACACAAGCTTAAAGCTTCTTATCTTACTTTCTGACCTTACTATAATGCCTCTTTAACCTTTGTTTTTTCATTGGATTTCTGGGAGTTTATGATCATATTCAGCCACCTTCCTCACTGAGTATAGATATTGACCATGCACAGCACTGAGCTGGACGCAGGGCCTGTCCTGCAGCTAGGCCAGCACCCAACTCACCATGGGAGGCCCACTCTCTGCCCAGGCCGTATGCCCATCCTCCCTCTGCGTGCTCCGTGTGGTGTTGGCTGCAGGTCCTGTCCTTTGGCTAGGCCAGCACCCAACTCACCATGGGAGGCCCACTCTCTGCCCAGGCCGTGCGCCCATCCCCCCTCTGCGTGCTCCGTGTGGTGTTGGCTGCAGGGCCTGTCCTGCAGCCAGGCCCTGTGCCCAACTCACCCTGGGAACCCCACTCTCTGCCCAGGCCGTACGCCCATCCCCCTCTGCGTGCTCCGTGTGGTGTTGGCTGCAGGGCCTGTCCTGCTGCTAGGCCCTGTGCCCAACTCACCATGGGAGGCCCACTCTCTGCCCAGGCAGTATGCCCACCCCCCCCTCAGCGTGCTGCGTGTGGTGTTGGCTGCAGGCCCTGCACCCAACTCACCATGGGAGGCCCACTCTCTGCCAAGGCCGTACGCCCATCCTCCCTCTGCGTGCTCTGTGTGGTGTTGGCTGCAGGGCCTGTCCTGCGGCTACGCCCTGCGCCCAAATCACCATGGGAGGCCCACTCTCTGCCCAGGCCGTACGCCCATCCTCCCTCTGCGTGCTCCGTGTGGTGTTGGCTGCAGGGCCTGTCCTGTGGCTAGGCCAGCACCCAACTCACCATGGGAGTCCCACTCTCTGCCCAGGCCGTACGCCCATCCTCCCTCTGCGTGCTCCGTGTGGTGTTGGCTGCAGGGCCTGTCCTGTGGCTAGGCCAGCACCCAACTCACCATGGGAGGCCCACTCTCTGCCCAGGCCATACGCCCATCCCCTCTCTGCGTGCTCCGTGTGGTGTTGTCTGCAGGGCCTGTCCTGCGGCTAGGCCAGCACCCAACTCACCCAGGGAGGCCCACTCTCTGCCCAGACCGTACGCCCATCCCCCCCTCTGCATGCTGCGTGTGGTGTTGGCTGCCGGCCCTGCGCCCAGCTCAACCTGGGAGGCCCACTCTCTGCCCAGGCCGTACGCCCATCCTCCCTCTGCTTGCTCCGCGTGGTGGTGGCTGCAGGCCCTGCGCCAAACTCACCCTGGGAGGCCCACTCTCTGCCCAGGCCGTACGCCCATCCCCCTGTGCGTGCTCTGTGTGGTGTTGGCTACAGGGCCTGTCCTGCGGCTAGGTCCTGCGTCCAACTCACCATGGGAGGCCCACTCTGTGCCCAGGCTGTACGGCCATCCTCCCTCTGCGTGCTCCGTGTGGTGTTGGCTGCAGGCCGTGCGCCCAGCTCACCCTGGGAGGCCCACTCTCTGCCCAGGCCGTACGCCCATCCCCCCTCTGCGTGCTCCGTGTGGTGTTGGCTGCAGGGCCTGTCCTGCGGCTAGGCCAGCACCCAACTCACATTGGGAGGCCCTCTCTCTGTGCAGGCCGTACGCCCATCCCCCCTCTGCGTGCTCCATGTGGTGTTGGCTGCAGGGCCTGTCCTGCGGCTAGGCCCTGCGCCCAACTCACCCTGGGAGGCCCTCTCTCTGCCCAGGCCGTCCGCCCATCCCCCTCTGCATGCTCCATGTGGTGTTGGCTGCAGGCCCTGCGCCCAACTCACCCTGGGAGGCCGACTCTCTGCCCAGGCCGTACGCCCATCACCCTCTGCATGCTCCATGTGGTGTTGGCTGCAGGCCCTGCACCCAACTCACCCTGGGAGGCTGACTCTCTGGCCAGGGCGTACGCCCATCCTCCCTCTGCGTGCTCCATGTGGTGTTGGCTGCAGGGCCTGTCCTGCGGCTAGGTGCTGCGCCCAACTCACCCTGGGAGGCCCACTTTCTACCAAGGCCGTACGCCCATCCCCCCTCTGCGTACGCCGTGTGGTTTTGGCTGCAGGGCCTGTCCTGCGGCTAGGTCCTGTGCCCAACTCACCATGGGAGGCCCACTCTGCCCAGGCCGTACGCCCATACCCCTCAGCGTGCTCCGTGTGTTGTAGGCTGCAGGGCCGGTTCAGCGATGACCCGTTTGCTGGCCAAACCCTCCCTCCCCCCCGGGCCGCCACCACACACTTTCCTATTTTTCTCATTGTACTGCACAAGCGGTGCTCTGAAGGACTATGGGACAATGCAAGCTTCACTGGTCAACGCCAGGGATACATTTTACTCAGTGGCGTTTGCCTTTGCGTCGTTATAATTAGGTGAGAGTTTCCATAAGAAGAGCGCAACCCAGAGAATACTGTAATTGTATATATGGCTTGCGGCCGCCATTACAGGACTTGGTCATCGTTTCTTGAATTCCTTTCAAATAAGCATTGGCAAAGCCAACATGTCTCTCCTTTAGGGTATTGGTTTTTAGCCAAGTTGCGCAGCATCTTTATGACGCACCATGACTTGCACTAATATTAATCGGGAGGTGTACGTTTTGGGTCCTTTCAGATAGGCATGCAAGAATATTTAAACTACTTCCCCCTGAAGTACTACTTCGAGTACTTTCGAATACTTTTGTGAATTCACCTCTACTTTCTTTTTTTACTCGGTCTCTAGAAAAGGGCATAGATTGGCTGCTAGGGTGAAAGATGCAGATTCTGTGGTAAAATAACTTGACAAACAGAGGAATATGGTGGTCAAATGAGTCCCTGGCACCAGGCGTGAGATTAGCATACTCCAGGATTGGCAGAGATGGTTTTCTTTAAATGAAGTATCGCAGAGCACCGAAAGAGGGGCCTAAAGGTAGAAAGAAGCAGAGACTGTAGGACCTGGAGTCACCTGGTCACTGGAAAAGCCAAAGAAGGGCCAAGTCAAGACTGCCAGCAAATTGTTCAGGCTGAGATAGCCCTGCACGTGCACTTCAGATTGGAATAAACACCGGAAGTGAATCATAACTGGGGCTCAGGTGCTGTACTGCAGGGATCACTGGATTTGCCATTGCTGCCCCATCATTTTGTTCGGGAATTGTAAAAAAAGTGTTAATTTCACAGCATGCTGAATCTTTCTTTTGCTTGAATAGACCGCAAGCCAGGAAACCAGCAATTAGGAAGATAAGCTAGACACGTGCTGGTTCAAATTGCTTTAACACAGAGAAAATGTACACATATGGAGAATAGTTTTATACCTCAGGTCCTCTCAAAACCCACTGCTCAGAAACATCAAAGCAAGATACCCCAGCATGACAGCAGCTAGGAGATGAACAAAACAGCTAACTCACTGTAGGAGAAAGTAGAGCGTAGAAAAATACATTTCCCCAGGGCTCTAACTGGAATGAAAACCCCGGAGGTCTCTTTAAGGGGCGTGGCCGATGTAATTAAGGGCGTGGCTTAAAACACGTAGGCTAAAAATCTGTGCTTAGCAATTTAGCATAGTGTGTCGCCCGACTGGTATTTTGCTGCTTCTGCGATTACATCCAGAATATAATACAAGTAACATTACTAGCGGCGGCTCCTCCTCTATGGCGGAGGAGCACCGCCTCCCCGCCAGCACCCTCAAAACGGCAGGAAAGGAAAAATAAACAATAATAAACATGTTTTAGTATTATTATGGTTTTACTTTTGCTTTCCTACCGAGTCTTTTGGGGTGGTGCCCAGGGGGATGACAGGCTGCAGGAGGAGTTGTAGGCACTGTTGTCGACCGGCTAAACCGTCATGCGCACTGAAGCGGTCTCCAACCCGAGCTGCTTTGCTGGGTGGAGACAGCAGGCAGAGGCCCCCAGTCTCATTGGGAGAGAAAATTCAGAGTGCTCAGGCCAATCCTGACGCTGCTGTCATGCCATGAGAGCAGCGTCAGGATTGGCCGCAGTGGAGTCTGGGACCCAGTGTCTACAGAGAGGAGCAGAAGAGCGCGAAGTTGTGGGCTGCAGGTAAGTGTTATTTTTTATTTTGTGTTCCCCAACCCCTTCTCCCCACCCCCCTGCCCCGCCACTCTTCCACACAACACCAGCCACTAGTGAACATTATACCTACAACGAGCCAGAACTATTTGCTTTTTCAATGGTTGTTAGTTTATAAGATAAATAAGCAACAACGATGGTTTCATTGTATAAAATATTGAAAATGCTTCAGTTTTGAAATGATGAGACTGTGAAAGAACTATAACCAGTGCATTTGAAGTTACCTTAAAGGCAGTGACGGGTGGCGCTGCTGCGAAGTTACGATTGTTGTTTCTACCCTGATGGTGAGGGCAAAAATGGAGAGCTCAATAGGGACCCGTCTCAACACCTTCATTTTAGAACTGCTGGTGCTGAGCACCGGCAGAACCTGGCCCACTTAAAGCCCTGTGTTTACCTCATTTGGAGGTGCATATGTACATGTCTCTGCCATTGCATCAAATGGACGCCCACTCCACATGTCCCAATATTCGTAGATGTTTCTTGAGTACTTTTCCACCACCAACTTCAGGGTATCCTGGCCACGATTACAGCTGAAGAGCTGCTTCCGGCTGCCACAGCAGAGCAACTCAAGAGGAAAGATGAGGAAAGTGCCACAGTAGGAATCCGCTTCAGCTTCCTTTCCGTGGCCTTATCAAGCTCTGGCGAAGACCTGCCTACGTAGGTGGCCGGTGGGTTATCCGGCCAAGAGACCCACAGACTGCAACTCTCACCGTAGGCGAGAAACCCCACCGGAAGTGGAGACAAACAAAGGAGAATATGTGCGAAGCGGTGACCAATGGTTGGCGGCTGCACCAATTAAAAGGGCCAATGAGAGAGATGGCCCAGAGAGGATTTAAAGCCACCAGGAAAGGGGGGGGGAGTGAACATACACAGAGGGGGGTGGCAGGACGGCACAGCTTCCTAGGATTGCTCGTGGTTGAGGCAGAGACATGATTTTAGGTTCCTTTGAGGCACGTGTTTTTCTTGTCCCAGTTACTTCCAGCTGTGCACTGAGCCGGCATGGGTGTCCGCTGTCCTTGGCTTGTCTCCTTTCTTATTCCTGTTTTAAATGCAACATTTATATAGCGCTTACTCCCTCTATGTGGGGCATTGAAGTGCTCGCTTTGAGTACATGGGCAGCATGCTACACCGCGCAAGGTGTCTGGTTGGAAGTGTATGGTATTGGTTTTGATCCCATGCGGGAAGGGTTTCCACCAGGGCAGGCCCTAAATCGGATTGACTGAGACAGTGCCCAGGGTAGAAAGGAAATTTGGTGTTAGTTGCGGGCATACATGCCAACGTTTTGGAGGCGAAAAGTGGGAGATTTAAAAATAATGATCGGGAGAATGTATTTTTCCCATTGAGTTCTATTGCCGCCTGCATCGGGTCTATCGGAGTGTATGGGACTTGCAATTGTGCTGCTGCAGGATCGGAAATCAGAAATTCAAATATAAGGTTTTTCCATTACTGTCAGGAGCACAGAGAAATCGCTATGGCAGGTGGAGAAAACGTGACTAAAATGTTGTGCACTTGCTTGCAGGAGCAGTTTACTGTCGGTGCATCATCCGAGTCACACAAGACCAGCTCCTGCCATCCGCAGCCCGCTGCTGAACTGGGATTCTGCATGCAGGAATCGGGGACCTATGTTGAAATCTGTAATCTCTCGGCTGAATCGAGAGGGTTAGAATGTATGTAAGGGGGTAGGAGGTCATTACAATGGGATGTAGGAAGTATGAGGAGGATGGGAGGAGGGCAGGAGTTGAATGGGGTGCTAACAATTACACTGAGGTACATTAAGGGCTGATTACAAAGTATTTAACGGGACCCAATTGAGACCCAGTGGGATGGACGAGCTGCTGTTTGCATAACATTGAGGCTGGCAGCTCCCTGCTGCGCCCCTCGGAATATTGGTGCCCCGGGCCTCGACGCAGCTCGCCCATGCCCAAGGCGGCCCTGGTTCCCATGTTGTGCATCATCACCACCAAGGTGTGGTTATCCTGTTATGGGACGCAGCGCTTAGCAGTGTGATGTATGAAGAAGGGACCGGGAGGGAGATGTGCAGTTTATGGTTTCAGTACGCTGACCGCTTTGCGCTGCAGGTCCCTTTATCATATTTCTTATTATCATTGTCCAATTAGCTGGCTACTGCACTGGGATGCCCTTTTTAAGGTCTGGCTTGACAGCGCAGCTGTAGGCAGACAATTATGTGAGGGTCACTAGGGATGGGCTTTGGCTCCGCCCACATGTTGAGAGCCAGAGGCACATGTTTTTATTGGGCAGACGTTGCTGCTTCACAAAAAGTGCGTGCCCTCCATATAGCTGTGATTATTTTGTTTATGTGTCCACTGCCTGAGCTTGAACTTCCAAGGGAACACACACAAGACACTGTAATGCTATTAAAGTGTCCTAGATAACAAAATAATGAATGTTGTTTTTTTCTGGCAGCAGCACAGATGGTTGAAGGGCATTCATTAATCTACATGGAGTTTTAGGCACGGCTTGAAAGTGCAACTGTCACCTGACCTTTTAACCTTCACCAATATTATTTTGCAGTTCTTTGCTACTACACAAGTACATATCCATCCCCATGCTATTTAATTGTAATGCTTCACTTTACCATACAACACTCCTACACAGCCCTAACCTATTTGCATTGCCAATGCTTGTTGAGATATTTAGTTTAAAGTTCATGATCCTGGATAGGTGTTCATTGGAAGAAGACGTGTGATGCAATTAGAAGCTGTTGCTGCACAATATGCAGATGTCCTGGCCCGTTCTTGTTCTTTTCTTCTCAAATAGGTTCCTCAGGATATACCCGAAGCTACACGTGCCTTCATGGCCAGATTTATGACAAGGGAGGGGGCGGGAGGGGGTCGCGTTTACTGTTAAATCCTCGCCCCAGCCACAGACTCAGAGAAACCCCCCAATTCAGGACTATGATGTATCACAGGTGGTAGGATGTTCGGATCCAGCACTTCCCCTGGACCTCGATATTGTTCATCGAGGACACTCGGATCCTCACGTTTTGTGAGTGATGGATAGTTTAGCACAGTGATGCTCAAAGTATGGCCTGGGGACCACACGTGCCTTCATGGCCAGATTTATGACAGGGGGGGGGGGGGGTCGCGTTTACTGTTAAATCCTCGCCCCAGCCACAGACTCAGAGAAACCCCCCAATTCAGGACTATGATGTATCACAGTTGGTAGGGTGTTCGGATCCAGCATTTCCTCTGGACCTGGATATTGTTCATCTAAGACTCTTGGGTCCTCACGTTTTGTGAGTGATGGATAGTTTAGCACAGTGATGCTCAAAGTATGGCCTGGGGACCACATGTGGCTCTCCTGATCTTCACATGGGGCCCCCGTCAACAGCAGCACTGGGCTGCTGTTTACTGGACTCAGCACTAACAGCAAGAATATTTTAAAGAGGCAAGAATTTGTTTATAGGTTAATTGGAAGCTTAAGAAAGTTATTACCTAGTGTATCCTGCACGCTTAACTTTAGGAACTATATCATTTTTAAAGACATCTTGCAGCAAGTGTAAAAATATGATAAGGTCTTCAGAATTCAAAATTTGTATTTCATTAACATGCAGAACTGTTTCACCTGAGTACATCAGATTATCAGTGCATTGAGAAGATTTTTTTTAAAAGTGATAGTTTTCAAACGTGAATTTAGAAACATTCATTCTTCCCCCACCTTGACCACAATGCCAATAGGGAACAAAACGGCACGCCAGTTCTAATGTCCAATCATTGGGTGGCCTGGGTTCCTAATATACATGAACAACATTATAGTGTTTTAAATCCAACACAGGAGAAGGTGTTGTACTGTGCACATCCTGAAGCCATGTATTTTGAGGTCCCCTATATGTGATCATAGAGAAAAAGGAAGGAAAGTGAAATAAAACAATTGACTAGGATCACACAATTTGGTTAAGTGGGAAAGCCGGGATTAATCCCAGATTTTTCCGGTTTCCCATTGTGCAATTCAACCACTAGATGTATATGCTTCTCTTTCCCTACACCCCATGCACCCCAACCCATAACACCACCCAACTGGCAACAATGCGGCCCAGACCAAATGTTCTGGGCCCTGGGAAAATGTTTGCTAGTATGCATGGTCTAGCAAGTTCTCACAGCCTCTAGCCAAGCCTCACTTCCGCCTGCCTCCACTGCCCAAGTCATTGGACAGCTGCAAGGCCCTGTGTAGGGTGTAATTCAGTGTCTTCTGCCCAGTGGTGCGATAGTGCCTGTGCCTCAGCTGTCCCTAGTGTGGAAACTGTCTTTGAATTTCCACCCAATCATGGACCTTAAGATGATGAACCGGTTTATTCGGCATGTTCCTTCCAAGGTGCTATCACTACAATTCATAATCTTGATGATCTCTTGGGGAGAATTTCTGGTCACAGTGGATTTAAAAGAACTTCAGCTCTGTCCCCACCCCGGCTATAGCACTTGAGCAGAGCAGACGGTGGAACCCCACCGCAGGCACACCGCTGTGCACGGCGGTGGAGCGCAAGGGAACACCATAACTAGGGCCTATGACCAGGAAGGCTAAGACTCAGAGTCATTAAGATTATCAGTAGAAAACTGAGACACTTTCTTACAAACTAGAAACCACCCTTGGCCTCTGCGTATTGCAACATGGGGTCGCCGATCTCCAAGGTGAGCCAACTGCCCCTCTTCATAGTGTGGCCCCCTTTCTCTATGGCTGGATATATGGACCAGGCCCGAGGCCAGACGGAACAAGGATATATCAAAAAAGTGCAAGTCCCTTGATCGGTCATATCACATCCCCAGGCTGAAGTACATGTAGATACCTTCGGAGCCCGGGTAGGAGTGCGTATGTTGTTCGGCGCACTGGAGGGTATTGTTAGGACGGATCGTAAATGGGCAAAAGAAAACTTCTTTTGGCTTAGATCTGTTTCCAGAGAAGAGTTAGCCCTACTGAGACCTTGTGTGCGAGCCCACCTCTCGTGGAAATCCGTGCCATCCGCTGTGCCATATCTCTTCAAAGTGAAAAGCAGGCATGATCGATTTCTGCTAGCCAGATTCAGGCTGGACCTCTGGTGCTTCCTACTAGCGTTCCCTCGGGGGGTGGGGGGGTAACGTGGCGCCAACCACTTATGTCCTGCGGCTGCGACAATGTATCTCCACAGGACACCTTGCATTTTATAATGTTCTGCACATTTTATGAGGTCCCTAGGAAGACATTCCTTATCCCATTGCTAAAAAGAATGAATTTCCCCTAAGTACGACCGGCCCTTTTGTACCTACAATTGCTTTCAGAAGTTGTTGTTTTAAATGTGGTCTGTGTTTTTTTAAAGCTGCCATGAGATAGAGGAAAACTTGTGATTAATTATTTAATCTGTGTGATAATGATTGACTTTTACCAGTCAGACTCAATTTTATGCATAATCTTTTTATAAACCTTTTTAAGGCTTCTTTTTATGGAACCTGTGAATGATGTTTTAACCTTGCATGTATTGTTCTCCTCTGTATGCTTAATATAGTTTATACTGAGTTGTTTTTTGTATTGTTTGCTTTCTGGTATCTTGCTTTTATGTTTTGTATGAAAAGAACCTAAAAAAGCTTATTTTGATTGATAGATTGACTGACTGTCTGCTTGTAGATGGGTTGGAGTGAAACTTAAAAAAACCTATGGGCATTCAATTGTAGTTTAGCTGTAAATGACACTCCAAGCGGTGTGTGGAAAGGAGGGTGGTGGTGAAAAATGCTAAAGCGAGATTTCTTTTTATGTTTCACTTTCTGCCTTTTCTCCGTGGTAAAAAAATCTTGAAAAAGCAGTGTAACGCCTGAGCAGCACATACGCACTCACATGGGTAATGCAATGTCTACTGATGCTGGGCATGGTGTTTGGTAACATTCTTATTAATGCAGCATTGAGGTATAGCGGTAGGAAGCTTTTGTGTCTGCAAAAAGATTTTTATTTTGTATGAAACCCAAATTGAGATATAGTAACACGTTACCAAATAGAATATGGGTTTTTGACCAAATACTGATTCAGTATTTCGGAGGGGCATAGTTAGGGTGTCTTTTCCAAATACCGAATCGGATTGGCATGAAGTAATATTTTGCGACCAAAATCCAGCCGCAAAACATTCATACTTTACTACCTACTGAAAGGTAGTGGTGAGACATTCGCATACTCAAAGGACCCATCCCCTTGGTGAATGTTGAAAAAACATACTTTTTAAAAGTAGGCATTGGTCCCATTAACCACTGCCTACTCTCAAAAATGTTAATGACATGTTTTTTAAAAAAATGCCTCCTGGTTTCCTTTAAGGACAACAGGCTTCATTTAAAAAAGAAAAATAGTTTCATTGAAAACAAAAAATAAATCAACAACCAATCACAGCCATGGTGGTGCTCTGCTTACCTCAACAGGTCGATATCCCTGTGATGACTGGGAAATTGCAACCAGTATTTTGCGACCAATGCTTTGTACATCTGGCCCTATGTTGTTTAATGTGGGTTCTTCATTAAAAGTGTAACATTCTCTTCAGACTGGGAGCACCTGGGGGTGTTCGGTGTGCGGTGTTGTGCTTTACAAGTTTTCTCGCATTCATAGGAAATTTATTTTGCACTGTAAAAGGGGTTGCTCTCTTAGGCACACTTGTGCTCACTTCTCAGTAACTTTACACTGTCCTCTACAAACATGCGAGGGCCACTAGTAATGGGAAGATACCCATCCTACGAGGCTAGCCAAGGATTTAAAGCGCCTAGAGACAGATTAGGAGTACAGTGCTCCAGTCACATGCTCATCATGGTAACCAACATCTCAGCCACACTGTACATTAAAGCATCCAGCTAGGGAGGACGTAGCGCTGCTACTCCGTTGGCACTGTATGGTGCCAGAGTGCCGGCACATTCTCAGCCTGCGCCCTCTCCTCGTGCAGTATACAAACCGTTTACCAAGCTTGGGATGCACCAGACTGAGGCCACACAGCGCAAGTGGCTGAGTTGCCTCACACTGCGATGGGGAGGCGTGCCATGGGTGTTATGGTGGGTGTTCCCATGTAACACCCACGGATTCTGACACATTCCCAAATTTACAACAAGTTGTAAACCTGGGAATGCGTCAAAAGCCTGTATGTCCCCTGGGGAGGTGTAACGAGGAGAAATAACTTTATTTCTACTCTTTTCTTCCTCTATGTGTGCTGCAGAGGAAATTGCCTCCATTGATTGTTTTTGTGCGAATAGCTGTCCCTTTCTACACAGAAACAATCATCCCTACAACGGAGACTGCGTTGGCGCAGGGCAGCCAATCAAGTGCCAGCGCAGGGGAAGAGAACAGGAATGCACTGTATCTGATAGATACAGCGCATTCCTGCCCTTTTCTTTTGCAACAGCAGGAAGGCTTGTGGCGCGGCCCTACAGAAAAATATTGTAGAGCCCCATAATGTTTGAATGAACTGCACACTGGCATGTTCAAGCTATCTGCCCTGTACATAGAGCACTACATTATACTCGTTTCTACAGCTGTACAGCCTCAGATTGCATGCCATGTCAGAACCCCCCCCCCCCACTGTGTTCATAAAACCCTGAATGAAAAACTGACCTTGAGTTATACCTCATGATTGGTTCCTGTCCTTTCTTTCTTCAGAGTGACCCTCTCCTTACCTTAGTCGCTTGCCTCTGCCTCAATCTTTAATGTCGTATTTCTTCAAATACCACCGCAAAGGAACTGGTATAAATGCATGGGATGTGTTTTCCTTCGGAGCCCAGGGCTAATACCAGTAACCACGGGACTAACCACTAGCCTTGGCTTCCAAAGTAGCGTGCTGCTCGCAGTAAAGCACCTCAACTCCTCGCATGGGGTTCTGAGCGCTATATGAGTGTAATTACAGTGGGACAAGTGTATTCTCACATTCCACCTCCATGGTTTTGTTTGACTTCACAAGGGAGTATTTCCAGCTTCCTATCCACAAACGTCATCTTTGTTCTATGTCCTCCCTTCCCCAGGACTGCTCTGTAAACTTGAAGGCCAGGTTTCTCAGCTGGCGAGGCCATCATCTTGTTCTATGTCCCCAATGCCCCAGGACTGCTCTGTAAACTTGAAGGCCTGGTTTCTCAGCTGGCGAGGCCATCATCTTGTTCTATGTCCTCCCTGCGCCAGGACTGCTCTGTAAACTTGAAGGCCTGGTTTCTCAGCTAGCGAGGCCATCATCTTGTTCTATGTCCTCCCTGCGCCAGGACTGCTCTGTAAACTTGAAGGCCAGGTTTCTCAGCTGGCGAGGCCATGATCTTGTTCAATGTCCTCCCTGCCCCAGGACTGCTCTGTAAACTTGAAGGCCTGGTTTCTCAGCTGGCGAGGCCATCATCTTGTTCTATGTCCTCCCTGCGCCAGGACTGCTCTGTAAACTTGAAGGCCTGGTTTCTCAGCTGGCGAGGACATCATCTTGTTCTATGTCCTCCCTGCCCCAGGACTGCTCTGTAAACTTGAAGGCCAGGTTTCTCAGCTGGCGAGGCCATGATCTTGTTCAATGTCCTCCCTGCCCCAGGACTGCTCTGGAAACTTGAAGGCCTGGTTTCTCAGCTGGCGAGGCCATGATCTTGTTCTATGTCCTCCCTGCCCCAGGACTGCTCTGTAAACTTGAAGGCCTGGTTTCTCAGCTGGCGAGGCCATCATCTTGTTCTATGTCCTCCCTGCGCCAGGACTGCTCTGTAAACTTGAAGGCCAGGTTTCTCAGCTGGGGAGGCCATCATTGTTCTATGTCCTCCCTGCCCCAGGACTGCTCTGTAAACTTGAAGGCCTGGTTTCTCAGCTGGCGAGGCCATGATCTTGTTCTATGTCCTCCCTGCGCCAGGACTGCTCTGTAAACTTGAAGGCCTGGTTTCTCAGCTGGCGAGGCCATCATCTTGTTCTATGTCCTCCCTGCCCCAGGACTGCTCTGTAAACTTGAAGGCCTGGTTTCTCAGCTGGCGAGGCCATCATCTTGTTCTATGTCCCCCCTGCCCCAGGACTGCTCTGTAAACTTGAAGGCCTGGTTTCTCAGCTGGCGAGGCCATCATCTTGTTCTATGTCCTCCCTGCGCCAGGACTGCTCTGTAAACTTGAAGGCCTGGTTTCTCAGCTGGCGAGGCCATGATCTTGTTCAATGTCCTCCCTGCCCCAGGACTGCTCTGTAAACTTGAAGGCCTGGTTTCTCAGCTGGCGAGGCCATCATCGTGTTCTATGTCCTCCCTGCCCCAGGACTGCTCTGTAAACTTGAAGGCCTGGTTTCTCAGCTGGCGAGGCCATCATTGTTCTATGTCCTCCCTGCCCCAGGACTGCTCTGTAAACTTGAAGGCCTGGTTTCTCAGCTGGCGAGGCCATCATCTTGTTCTATGTCCTCCCTGCCCCAGGACTGCTCTGTAAACTTGAAGGCCTGGTTTCTCAGCTGGCGAGGCCATCATCTTGTTCTATGTCCTCCCTGCGCCAGGACTGCTCTGTAAACTTGAAGGCCAGGTTTCTCAGCTGGCGAGGCCATGATCTTGTTCAATGTCCTCCCTGCCCCAGGACTGCTCTGTAAACTTGAAGGCCTGGTTTCTCAGCTGGCGAGGCCATCATTGTTCTATGTCCTCCCTGCCCCAGGACTGCTCTGTAAACTTGAAGGCCTGGTTTCTCAGCTAGCGAGGCCATCATCTTGTTCTATGTCCTCCCTGCGCCAGGACTGCTCTGTAAACTTGAAGGCCTGGTTTCTCAGCTGGCGAGGCCATCATCTTGTTCTATGTCCTCCCTGCCCCAGGACTGCTCTGTAAACTTGAAGGCCTGGTTTCTCAGCTGGCGAGGCCATCATCTTGTTCTATGTCCTCCCTGCCCCAGGACTGCTCTGTAAACTTGAAGGCCTGGCTTATCAGCTGGCGAAGCCATCATCTTGTTCTATGTCCTCCCTGCCCCAGGACTGCTCTGTAAACTTGAAGGCCTGGTTTCTCAGCTGGCGAGGCCATCATTGTTCTATTTCCTCCCTGCCCCAGGACTGCTCTGTAAACTTGAAGGCCTGGCTTATCAGCTGGCGAAGCCATCATCTTGTTCTATGTCCTCCCTGCCCCAGGACTGCTCTGTAAACTTGAAGGCCTGGTTTCTCAGCTGGCGAGGCCATCATTGTTCTATGTCCTCCCTGCCCCAGGACTGCTCTGTAAACTTGAAGGCCTGGTTTCTCAGCTGGCGAGGCCATCATCTGTCTGGGAAGCACTGAAGCCGGGCTCCGGAGACAATGTCCCCGCTGGTGCCAGTGTGTGCACAGCTCACGCGGCTGGTGATGGCTGGTGCAGCTCTCGGTCGGACAATCCGTCTCTGTCTCCGCTCCTGTTTGCTCTGCCTGCCTCCATTCCTCAGTCTGATTACAGTGGTTCCCCTTGACTTTGACAGATGTCATTGCCCAAAGGAAGAGGGGGCGGAGAGGCAGTCATCAGCTCGTTTCCTGCTCTGTGTTGTGCTTTTCAAAGACTGCCAGGCTCCCTTTCATGCGGCCCATCACGCCTGTGCGCGCCTCAGTCGAGCTACCGTGGCCGGCAATCCCTTTAAATCCTCGCTTTGAAAGTGCTGCTGTCTCCGAACCGACTGATGCAGACAGAGCAGCGTCTGCACCGCCTTCTCCCCCCCTCCCCATGGCCTGTTTTACCTACTTCCTTCTTACGAGGCAAAGTTACCCAGACTTATGAGCTAAAGTTATACTTGTTGTTGGAAATGGCCCTTTCTGCAGGGTCATCCCCATACTTTTTTGACTTTTTCCTCCCCTTTTTGCTGAATTTGTCTTTGTTGGCTTTAGGACTCTGGGCACTTTACCGCTGATAAACACTGATAAAGTGCTTGTACTCTCTCCTTAACACATGGTAGAATTGCCTTATTCCCAGGTGGTATATTTAATTTAATTTACTTATAAATCCCTAGCAAAGTGAACTACATGTGCCCAGGGCCTACTAGCGGGCCAGCAGTACTGATTGTGCCACCCACTTAAGTAGCCCTCTAACCATGGCTCAGGCCTCAAACTGCAGAGCCTGTGTGGGCAGTTAAACTGCCATGCCAACTTGGCAAAATAACCCTATGCCCAAACCATCCCTTTTAATACATACAAGGTACCTCTAAGGTAGGCCCTGGGCAACCCCAAGGGCAGGGTGCAGTGTACCTAAAAAGTTAGACATGTACTTTTAAGTTTTGCATGTCCTGGTAGTGAAAAGCTCTTAAATTTGTTTTTCAATACTGCAGGGCCTTTCACTCCCATAGGATAACATTGAAGTTGCCTTATTACATTTTATAACTGTAATTTCCAAAGAAATAACCCCTTCAGGTTTGGTGTCTCTAGAATCCTAATTTAAAATCCTAATTTATGATGAATTTGAATTTTAAATTGCAAACCTGAAAATGCCACGTTTAAAGAGTTGGCATTTTCTTGCCTTAGCCATTTGGTGCTTGCAGCCTGTCTCTGATCACTGGGTGTAATTGGGTGTAATTGTAAAACTTTACAGTTTAATATTTCCGGTTCTACTAATTGGATTTTTGTCATTTTGGACTTGTTTTATTCATTAAAAATCCCGCTGTGTTTCTAAACATGATGTGAGATCTTTCTGTGTGGTCTTTTCACTGTTTCACTGTTTGAAGTGTTGCACAAATACTTTACACATTGCCTTCAAGTTAAGTCTGACTGCTCTGTGCCGAGCTACCGAGGGGTGAGCACAGGTTCATTTGGGGTTTGCTTGTGCCTTACCCTGACTCGGGGTCTAGGACTAAGATTGTGGTTGCTGCTTGACCTGGGATCTCAACCCACTCAATCAGTGACCCAATTTCTAACACTTGTTAAATCCAAACCAAGGTATTATAAAAGATGTTTATTTGCACAGCACAGTACAAACAGGACTGTGTAAGATAACGTCCTTTGATAACTGACTCTCTGCATAATTCCAGAATGCAAACAGACCCTAGAACGCCCACAGCACTTGAGGAAAAACAATAGAACACACACAGCTTATGCATAGTAGAAACTTCATACATTCCTAAAACATAGCAACATATATAGCACTACAGTAAAGAACATTTAAATATGTAACACATCTTCCCCCTTAACAACTGTAAGGATCAAATACCCATAAGCTCATTGAATGATTCTTGCTGGAGGGAAAACCAGGCTACCATTACCTTTGACTCTGAAAGCCATAGAATCATCCTCTTCCACAGCAAGGTCACCACCATTCGTCGCCATGACATCTCTACACTTGTCTTTTAGCTCTTCATACCGGAGGCTTTTGCGCCTCTAAGAACTGTAAATAACTGGTGTTACGATTATCCAATGTATCATTGCTCTTAGTATTGGCCCTGAGAAGCTAAAAGACTCGGTTGACACTTTGTGGGTTCAAGCGAGAGACCTGCAGATCCCAGCAGACTCAGCATCAAGCACTTAACTCACTATGTCCTCTTGTTACCATGTTGAGATGCATTAGTGCAGGGTCTTCCACTGGCAGCTCAAGAGCTACTTGTGGCTCACCAGCACCCTCAGAATATCTCTCTATGGTCAAGTCAAGCCAGTCTCAGACTCTGTGCATATTAAAGAGGGCAGCACTGCTAGTTTCAAGACCTTTAGAGTGACAGCCAGCCAAACCAATGGCAGGACCTCATGATAACACGCAAACACACACTGTGTTGGCTTATGAGTCTGCCACATGACTATTTGCATCCACGCTAATCCTATGGCAGAAGGAGATTGTCCATGTTATACTCCCTGCTCTGCCAGTGGCATTACATGTGTGAGTAGCAGCAGTAACCAGTGCTGGCCCACCAATGTCTGTGACTGCAGGAGCAAGAGTGAACATGTGTTATTTGGGCAGGAACAGGGCAAGAGCTGAGGAGGGCAGGGTTTGGGTCCAGAGCAGAGAAAATTAGGAGCCTCATCTGAATACATTTATGTGTGTCTGTCTGACGTTGTGTCCCTCCCTAATAAACAGAGTTGTTTCTTGGATGCTAAGCCTGATTTCAGGGGCTACCAGTTGTGTATTGCTGGCCCCCATCATTTTTTTAAACAAACTTTATTGAGTTTTCCCAGTAGAAGGAGCAATGAATTACATATTGCATTAATCACATTAAGTACATATGTGGCAGCGGATATATCTGTAACGTCTTGCGCCAGCCTGGAAGTAGAGCAGCACAGTTGCCCATACATTTTTAACATGTAACAGGTCAGCCTGAAAGGCCACCAAACACTCCCAGTACCATGCATTAAGTAACCCTTCTGCAAGACACTGTACCCACAGGGAGCGGTGCACACTCAATATCTCCCCAACTCCCCCTCCCACCCAGAACCCACCCACCAAAACCAACCCATGCCACATAAATTCGGTCTGAGGGCCGCAGAGCGTTCCCTGGGGGAGGGGAAGGGGGGGGGAGGAGACCACACCCCAAGGAGGCAGAACAGTGCATCAAGAGGGGAGAACTAGATGAATGAGAATAAGTGGAATAAGGAGGGGAGGAGTAAACCACCACCCACCGGGCATTGGCTGCAATCATTTGGGATACTTCACCACACATTGCCAGGGGATAGGTTCCAACAGACACACAATCTTATCCACTGATAGGTACCACGGCACGTTCTCTGGCCCCCATCATAACCGTTTTATCTCTGGCGCAGGTGTGTCCATTGATTGCATAATAGTGCCAATGGCATAATAATGGTCAGCCTTGACTATTTTGAACATCTTTGGTAGCGTGCCATACTGGCTTCCATCATTGTTAGACGGCGATCTCAGGAGAGCCCGGAAGGGGTCCTGACTACCCTGAGACCCACCCTCAAAGTATCGTAGCCGGGCACTGGCGGGAGACTCCCCAAGGGGAGGAATCTCGTAGCTAGGATCGTACTTCTGGCACCACACGACACAGAGTAACCACACCGGTTATTCTCAGAAACAATCTTTATCAAGTAGGTTATCACGGCAAATATGTACAAGATGTGCACAGGCTCAAGAGTCTCGGAAAGGTAGGGGGGTAGCGGGACAGTCTTTGGCAATAGTTCAAGCAGGGACGTATCCGGCGCGCGGCTCACAATCCTCGAGCCGGGGGATACGGGGTCGTAGTCGGGGTCCGGCGGGACCGTGAGAGTCTGGGGGAGCCGCGAGTCACTCAGCAGGCTTAGGCACAAGTTCGGAGATGTTACGATCTTCCAGGAGCCGCGAGTCACTCAGCAGGCTTAGGCACAAGTTCGGAGATGTTACGTTCTTCCAGGAGCCGCGAGTCACTCAGCAGGCTTAGACACAGGTTCAGAGGTGTTACGATCTTCCAGGAGCCGCGAGTCACTCAGCAGGCTTAGGCACAGGTTCAGAGGTGTTACGATCTTCCAGGAGCCGCGAGTCACTCAGCAGGCTTAGGCACAGGTTCAGAGGTGTTACGATCTTCCAGGAGCCGCGAGTCACTCAGCAGGCTTAGACACAGGTTCAGAGGTGTTACGATCTTCCAGGAGCCGCGAGTCACTCAGCAGGCTTAGACACAGGTTCAGAGGTGTTACGATCTTCCAGGAGCCGCGAGTCACTCAGCAGGCTTACGTTGTTCCAGCGTCGAATCTGCCGGACCGACCCAGAGCACCCCTTGTTATAGGTCGCCCCCTCTTTGATGTCCGGGGTCGGTGGAGGCAGGGGTCTTGTCACCTGGGGGCCGCTTGTCGGGGTTTCCTGCTATTGTCTTTTGATCTCGTTCAGGGCCGGGGCGGGAGGAGTCCCAGACACCCAGCAGGCGTGGAGCCAGCTCTCAGGGAGGCCGGAGGGCCGATCGAAACCCATCGTCCCAGGGGAGTCCAGAGGTGCGATAGAAACTGCTCCTCCCTCTCTCATCCCCTTGGAAGTGTGATGTCCTCCAGCCGGAGTGGCGCCGCTAGGCCAGGGTCGCGCTGGGGCCGGGCGGCCATCTTGACGCATGAAGTGGGCATGCGGGCCCGGGGTGGCCGAAAGGAGAGAGGCCATGGACGAGGATGTCCGGGCCGGGTGCGGGTGTTCTGGTAGGAAGGACCGGCTGGGCCGGGTGGTTGGGGCTGCAGGTACCAGGTTTCGGCGGTGCGGGTGCACGGAGGGCCGTTCTGCGAGGCCGGGTCCAACACGCGTCCCCCCCAGCTGAAAGCCGGAGAGAACTGCCCATCATCTTGGGGGGTTCTCTTCGCTGAGGCGGAAGAACCGGGAGAGGCCGTCAGCGTTGGCGTGGTCCGTACCAGGGCGGTGTTCTACGGTGAAATCCATCCCCTGGAGGGAGATTGACCACCGCAGTAGCTTGGGGTTTTCCCCTCGCATCTGCATGAGCCACCGCAATGGCCGATGGTCAGTTTGGACTCTGAAATGCGTGCCGAACAGGTAGGGTCGTAGCTTTTTGAGTGCCCAGACCACGGCAAAGGCTTCGCGCTCTATGGTGCTCCACCTCTGCTCTCGGGGCAGCAGCCGCCGACTGAGGAAGGCGACGGGCTGGTCTAGGCCTTGGTCATTCACTTGGGACAGGACGGCCCCAATGCCATGTTCGGAGGCATCGGTCTGGACTAGGAACTCCTTGGCATAGTCGGGAGCCTGGAGGACGGGAGCAGTGCACATGGCCTTTTTTAGAGCATCGAAAGCCTCCTGGCAGGCAGCCGTCCACTGCACCTTTTTTGGCTGTTTTTTAGATGTGAGTTCGGTGAGAGGGCCGACCAGGCTGCCATATCCCCGGATGAAGCGTCGGTAGTATCCTGTGAGTCCCAGGAAGGCTCGGACCTCCGTCTGGGTGATGGGTGGTTCCCAGGCCAGGATGGCATCGATCTTTGGCTGTAGAGGGGCTACCTGGCCGCTTCCGACCCGGTGCCCCAGGTAGACTACGGAGCCTTGCCCGATCTGGCACTTGCTAGCTTTTACTGTGAGGCCTGCCTGGCGCAGGGCGGTTAGCACCCTCCGGAGGTGCTGGAGGTGCTCACTCCACTCTGAACTGAAGACGGCGATATCGTCTAGATATGCCGCGCTGAACGGTTCCAACCCGGCCAGGACCTTATTCACCAGTCGCTGGAAAGTGGCCGGGGCATTTTTCATCCCGAAGGGCATCACGCGGAAGCGGTAGTGCCCGTCGGGGGTGGAGAAAGCAGACCGCTCCTTGGCCCCTTCGGTGAGCGCAATCTGCCAGTATCCGCAGGTGAGGTCGAATGTGCTGAGGAACCGGGCTGCCCCTAGTCGGTCAATGAGTTCGTCGGCTCGTGGAATGGGGTGGGCATCGGCTCGGGTAACGTCATTGAGCCCCCGGTAATCCACGCAGAATCGGAGCTCGGGGGCGACACCGGGGGCCGCTGCTTTCGGGACCAGGACCACGGGGCTGGCCCAGGGACTGTCAGAGGGCTCAATCACCCCCAGGGTCAGCATCTTCGAAACTTCATCTTGAATGCAGGACCGGACCCGGTCAGGAACCCGGTAGGCTCGGTGTCTCACCGGCGGGCTGTCCCCGGTGTCCACGTCATGAACACACCAGTTGGTGACCCGGGGGGTCAGAGAGAAGAGGTCGGCAAATTGTCTTAGGAGCTGGCGGCAGTCCGCTTGTTGCTGGGCAGTGAGGGCTGGGGAAAGGTTCACTCCCTCTACGGAGCCATCCCGCTCCTTGACACACAGGAGGTCCGGGAGGGGATCCGACTCATCTTCGGCCCCGTCATCGGTGGCCAGCAGGAGGCTCAGTTCTGTCCGCACGAAGTGAGGCTTGAGTCGGTTCACATGCAGGACCCGGAGGGGGTCCCGGGGCGACTGGACGTCCACCAAGTACGTAACTGGACTCTTCCGCTCAACCACCTTGTAAGGCCCAGTCCATCGGTCCTGGAGGGCTCCAGGCTTCACGGGGGCCATGACCCACACCCGCTGGCCCGGCTGGAACTCAACCAGAGTGGCATTCTGGTCGTACCAGCGTTTCATCTCTTCTTGACTCGCCTCCAGGTTGGCCTCGGCCAGTTCTCGGAACTTCCTGGTCTGGTTCCGGAGGGCCAAGACATATTGGAACACATCTCGGGGGGTGGTCTGGGGTGCCGCCTCCCACTCTTCCTTTACCAAACTGAGGGGACCTCGGACGGGGTGCCCATAGAGTAACTCAAACGGGCTGAATCCTAGGGACTTCTGGGGGACCTCTCTATACGCGAACAATAGGCAAGGGAGCAGGACGTCCCACTTCCGCCGGAGGGGCTCTTCTAGGCCAGCGATCATCCCTTTCAAAGTCCTATTAAACCTTTCTACTAGGCCGTTTCCTTGGGGATGGTACGGGGTGGTGAACTTATAGGACACCCCACATTGTTGCCACAGGGACGTCATATACCTTGAGATAAAATTAGTGCCGCGATCGCTCACGACCTCGCGGGGAAACCCCACCCTGGAAAAGATCCCCATCAGGGCCCGGCCCACCACAGGGGCCGTAATGGTGCGCAGGGGGATAGCCTCCGGATAGCGGGTGGCGTGGTCCACTAGGACCAAGATAAAACGGTGGCCTTGGGAGGTGGGGGGGTCCAGTGGTCCCACGATGTCGATCCCGACCCGTTCGAAGGGGGTACTGACGACCGGGAAGGGTTGGAGGGGAGCCTTGAGTTTCCCTCCACTCTTTCCACTAGCCTGGCACGTGGGGCAGGACTTGCAATGGGCCTCTACCGCTGCTCTCATCTTAGGCCAGTAAAAATGGGTCACAAGACGGTTGTAAGTCTTGTCCTGTCCCAGGTGACCGGCGAGGGGGACGTCGTGGGCTAAACCCAGGAGGAACTCTCGGAAGCGGAGGGGTACCACCAGTACTCGCCCAGATCCCAGCTCCACCGACCTCTGCTCACTGTACAGGATGCTATTCTCCCAATAGATTCGGTGCGTCCCGGTCTGGTCACCTGCGGCTTGGCCCTCGGCTTGGCGCCGCAGCCCGACCAGGGAAGGACAAGTGGCTTGCTCCCTGCAAAACTCCTCCCGAGTGGGTCCGCCCTCGTGGCGCCATTGGGCCAACCCGGGTAGATCGCCTAACTCAGGGACCGGGTCAGGGTCGGATGGGGTGGGTTCCTCGCTAGCGACGGACCCTTCTGATGGGGGGACGGAAGGACCCTCGGCGGGGACTGTTCCGATCTCTTCGATCGGGGTGCTCTCGACTTCTCTCTGGGGAGTGAGTCGGGCGGACATAGATCGGGTGGTGGCGCACACCCACTCGGGGAGCCCCATCATTCCCAGGTGGGCCTTACGCTCTACGTGCTTCCATGGGGAACTCTCTAGGTCGTTCCCTAAAAGGCAGTCGACCGGCTGGGAGGTTCTCACGGCCACCTTGAGTTTGCCTATCACCCCTCCCCACTCGAATGGCACCAGGGCTACCTGGCACATGCTCTCTCTATTGTCTGCGGATATTACAGGGCAAAAGACGTTGGGGAGGATCTGCTCTTCGGGGACTAGGTGCCTGAGGACACCGGTGATACTGGCCCCGGTGTCTCGCAGGGCCTCTACCTGGTGGCCATTGATTTTGACAAGCTGCCCATACTTCTGGGTGTTGGAGGGGAGGAGGCTACCAGGGATCATCTCCCTATCTCCCAGGGATACTAGGGCCATTGCTGCGGGTTCCCACTCTTCAGCTTCCTCCACCCCCTCCCCCAGGGCTACGTTGGCTATCTGTCTCGGCGGGGGGACTTGGGTGGCCATGGGGCACTCTGGGTCATTGGCGTAGTGCCCGGGTTTCTGGCAGCGAAAACAGGTGACGGTCACCCGGTGTCCCCGTTTCCCAGGGGGCCCGGTTACTGGTGGAGGGGGCGCTGGGAAAGGTGGAGGTGGTGTCTTCGGGGGGCTAGGCTGGGACTCTCTCGGCCCTCCCTGGTTCCCTCCTCCTCTCTGGCGGGGTGGTCCCTGACTGGTTCGGGGGTACTCTCCTACCATGCCCCGGGAGACCCGGGTGTTGGTCCAGCGGTCGGCCTCCACAGCCAGCTTCCGGGGATCTGTGAGCTTACTGTCCAGCAGATGCTGACGTAGTTCTACGAAGCAGTTCGCAGCTAGATGTTCCCACAACATGAGGTCAGTGAGTTCGGCCAGGGTGGTGACCTTGCTGCCCTTGGTCCACCCATCGAAGGCCCGACTGAAAAAGTTTACATATTCCACCCAGGTGGTGCCCGGGATCTTCCTGCAGTCCCGGAACCGTTGACGGTACATTTCTGGGGTGAGGCCGTATCTTGTGAGTAGAGCCTCTTTCATGTGGCTGTAGGAGGTCTGCAGGGAGAGGGGTAGGTCGAGCAGGGTGTCCCTTCCTTCGCTCAGAAACCGCCCCCACAGCCCCGCCCCCCAGTCCTTCTGCGGGATCCGATGGGAGGTCATGGCGACCTCGTAGGCCCGAAACCATTGCTGAATGTCATCGTTTTTATAATATTCCTTGACCACATCCTTCGGGATGTGGACCTTCTGTTCCGCTGGGGAGGCCGTCTCTTGGTTACTTGGGGGCCTCCCTTCCTCGTTTCGGGCCTTGAGCTCGAGTTCCTTTAAGCTGCGTTCGTGCTCCAGCTGGAGCTTTCTTCCTTCGTGCTCCCGTTGGAGCTTTTTCTCCTCCAGCTCACCTTGTACACGCATTTGTTCTACCGCTAGCTTTTTTTCCGCTAACTTCAATTCGCCCTCAATTTTGAGTTTGGCCAGCTCTAGTTCATGATTGCGGCTTCTCTCTCGGTCCGCGAGTTCTTCTGGGGAGAAGCCCCCGTCTGGTACGCCTCCTCGCACCTGATTGCTGCTGCTTTCACTTTGGGGGGGTTCGGTTTCGTCGGGGCGCTCCCCCGTGCCTTCCGGGCGGGAGGCCCCGGTCTCCACCCAAGTTTTCAGTGCTTTCTGCAAATCTTCCTTCGTGTTGAGACCAGTGGTAGTGATTTTAAGTTCTTTGCAAAATTGCTTCAGCTCCTTGTGTGTATATTCTTCTAGATGCTCCACCTGGAACACCCTGTTGGCGTTGGTTTCTGCGGGGCTCATGGTGCTTCCTTCTGCCATCCCTGTCGGTAGTGCGTCTGTTGTTCACGGTACGATCTCTAGGTGATGGGCCCGAATCCCGTCGCTTGCCACCAATGTTAGACGGCGATCTCAGGAGAGCCCGGAAGGGGTCCTGACTACCCTGAGACCCACCCTCAAAGTATCGTAGCCGGGCACTGGCGGGAGACTCCCCAAGGGGAGGAATCTCGTAGCTAGGATCGTACTTCTGGCACCACACGACACAGAGTAACCACACCGGTTATTCTCAGAAACAATCTTTATCAAGTAGGTTATCACGGCAAATATGTACAAGATGTGCACAGGCTCAAGAGTCTCGGAAAGGTAGGGGGGTAGCGGGACAGTCTTTGGCAATAGTTCAAGCAGGGACGTATCCGGCGCGCGGCTCACAATCCTCGAGCCGGGGGATACGGGGTCGTAGTCGGGGGCCGGCGGGACCGTGAGAGTCTGGGGGAGCCGCGAGTCACTCAGCAGGCTTAGGCACAAGTTCGGAGATGTTACGATCTTCCAGGAGCCGCGAGTCACTCAGCAGGCTTAGGCACAAGTTCGGAGATGTTACGTTCTTCCAGGAGCCGCGAGTCACTCAGCAGGCTTAGACACAGGTTCAGAGGTGTTACGATCTTCCAGGAGCCGCGAGTCACTCAGCAGGCTTAGGCACAGGTTCAGAGGTGTTACGATCTTCCAGGAGCCGCGAGTCACTCAGCAGGCTTAGGCACAGGTTCAGAGGTGTTACGATCTTCCAGGAGCCGCGAGTCACTCAGCAGGCTTAGACACAGGTTCAGAGGTGTTACGATCTTCCAGGAGCCGCGAGTCACTCAGCAGGCTTAGACACAGGTTCAGAGGTGTTACGATCTTCCAGGAGCCGCGAGTCACTCAGCAGGCTTACGTTGTTCCAGCGTCGAATCTGCCGGACCGACCCAGAGCACCCCTTGTTATAGGTCGCCCCCTCTTTGATGTCCGGGGTCGGTGGAGGCAGGGGTCTTGTCACCTGGGGGCCGCTTGTCGGGGTTTCCTGCTATTGTCTTTTGATCTCGTTCAGGGCCGGGGCGGGAGGAGTCCCAGACACCCAGCAGGCGTGGAGCCAGCTCTCAGGGAGGCCGGAGGGCCGATCGAAACCCATCGTCCCAGGGGAGTCCAGAGGTGCGATAGAAACTGCTCCTCCCTCTCTCATCCCCTTGGAAGTGTGATGTCCTCCAGCCGGAGTGGCGCCGCTAGGCCAGGGTCGCGCTGGGGCCGGGCGGCCATCTTGACGCATGAAGTGGGCATGCGGGCCCGGGGTGGCCGAAAGGAGAGAGGCCATGGACGAGGATGTCCGGGCCGGGTGCGGGTGTTCTGGTAGGAAGGACCGGCTGGGCCGGGTGGTTGGGGCTGCAGGTACCAGGTTTCGGCGGTGCGGGTGCACGGAGGGCCGTTCTGCGAGGCCGGGTCCAACAATCATTGACATGTTAAAAACATTACTGGCCTACTTTTAGCAATCCCTGACAGTATGGTGGCCACTTCTTGCATAATAATGGCCATAATGATATACTGGGTGCATCCTGGATGTTATGGCTCCCAGCCTTGGCACAGTGGGGGCCCTAGTAGCATAACACAGACATCCCTGGTGCAATGGTGAGACTCCTTGGCCTATAACTGTAATACCAGGGCATTCGAAGCAGAACCTGTCCATGCGAGGCATTTTTAGATGGTAGTACCTCAATTATAATAACAAGCTGATGTATGGAAACTGTGTATGTTTTTTCGGAAAAGGTTTTTCTTCTGGAAAATTGAGTTTGTTTGCCTAAAGTGGAAAGTGGTATTTGATAGAAAAATTTGTATTTTCAAAAACTAATATGCTGATGAAGACAAAATATTGCAATTCTAAAACACATTTAAAGTTGATAGCTGAGTGATCGCTCAGTTTGAGTTGTGGAGGTTTACTGTTGTGGGTATGTCCCTTGTGCCACAAGGCATGTGATGATTTGAAGTTACCTCATTACTAAGGTGGAGGCATTTAATATAGATAAGAATCACACAAAAGGTGATAGGAGGCTGCTTGCAATAATTCCAACCACTGGCAAACACTCGGGGTAACACTCAAATCCATCGTTCTTGTGCTCACCATGCCACCTCAGTTTGGGCCCAGTCATATACAAATCGATCTTGATTGACCCTGTTCCTATTGGGAACACTCCAGCCCAAACTGCCAAGCCAGCTCCTCCCTGAACTGGAACACAAGCAACCCTGGACCAGTTACGCCCTAGTTATGGGCTCATCAGCCGGGTACATCTTGGTTCCAGTGGCACAGTGAGCACACAACCCACGTCTGGGCTTACCCATGAGACTTAGGGATCAGCATCAGCAGTGAGAAACATAAAATGACAATTACTTAGAGTTATTGTCATTTTATGTTTCGTGTCCTGCTGCTTTGCAGCAGGCGGGTGGGCGGGGCTGCTTCGCTGCCCGAGCAGGGGAGGAGTGGTTTGCCCACTGCTAAGTGCGCAATGACTGTGTGGTTGGCTCAGGAGTCGTGCACTTCCCTGGTTACATTACCGCCTGCATGGAGAACACACCCACCCCTCCAGTCCCTGGTTGAGCTCTGTGTCAGACCAATCACAACGCTGCAATTAGCAGCATTATGATGGGCGTAGGGGAGGGAGCCTGGTTGCCTGGCTTCCTTCTTCCGGTTCCTGTCAGAGGCAGGAGAGCAGGAGCGGAGCAAACGCGGGACCCGGCCTCGAGGTAAGTTTTTACAACTTTTTTAAAATTCCGATCCCCTCTCCCCACGGCGCATCACCCGCGGCCCCACCCCGCCACCCGCGTACCATGCCTGCCGGGACTGCCCCTAAGTAGCGTTAAATGTTGGAGACCTCGAGGGGCTGAGGGCAGGCCACATGCCCAGACTCGGTTATCCCCACTGATCTATGCAAAGGGCACTTAACTTTAGGAACTTAGTGACCCTCAACTGATGGAAGGTCTCTTTATTTGACCCCAGAATGCTACTGATAGTTAATGGCCCTGATAGTTAATGGCCCCAGGATTTCGCTGAAACGTAAAAACTGCAGAATACATCTGATGGTCAAGGGCCCCAGGATACTGTTGATATTGAAAGACCAAGGATGCTGATATTATCTGAGGGCTCCAGGATGTTGCTGACATTTAAGGACCACGGAATATTGCTGATATTTAAGGACCCCGGGACATTGTTGCTGTTTAAGCGCTCCAGGATGCCTCTGTGGTTAAAGAGCCCAGGATGCTACTTTTATTTAAGGGCTCCAGGAAACTGCTGATATTTAAGGGCCCTGTGATACTCATAATATTTAAGGACCCAAGTATGCTTCTGAAATTTAAGGGACCCAGAAAACTGCTGATATTAAAGGGCCCCAGGATGCTGATATTATCGAAGGCCCCCAAGATCATGCCTATATTATGGATCCAAGGGTACCGTCGATACCTAACAGCTCCAGGATGGGGATGCGATTAAAGGGTTTCCTGATGCTGCAGTTACAGGAAACTGCTGATATATAAAGGCCCCCAGAATTATCTAAGGAAGGAGCATGGGGTTTATATTTAACGGTCACAGGAATGCTGTTGAGTTTAGAGGGTGTCAGCATGCTGATATTGTCTGAGGGCCCGAGGACCCTGCTGATATTAAAGGTCCCCAGGAAGCTGCTGATACTAAGCACCCCAGGGTACTTCTGACATTTAAGGGCTGAAGGATGCTGATGTTATTGAATGGCTCCAGGATGCTGCTGATATGTAAGGGCTGCAGGATGCTGATGTTATTAAAGGGCGCCAGGATGCTGCTGATATGTAAGGGCTTCAGGATGCTGACGTTATTAAAGGGCTGCAGGATGCTGATGTTATTAAAGGGCTCCAGGATGCTGATGTTATTGAAGGGCTTCAGGATGCTGCTGATATGTAAGGGCTTCAGGATGCTGACGTTATTAAAGGGCTGCAGGATGCTGATGTTATTAAAGGGCTCCAGGATGCTGATGTTATTAAAGGGCTCCAAGATGCTGACGTTATTAAAGGGCTGCAGGATGCTGATGTTATTAAAGGGCTCCAGGATGCTGATGTTATTGAAGGGCTTCAGGATGCTGCTGATATGTAAGGGCTTCAGGATGCTGACGTTATTAAAGGGCTGCAGGATGCTGATGTTATTAAAGGGCTCCAAGATGCTGACGTTATTAAAGGGCTGCAGGATGCTGATGTTATTAAAGGGCTCCAGGATGCTGATGTTATTGAAGGGCTTCAGGATGCTGCTGATATGTAAGGGCTTCAGGATGCTGACATTATTAAAGGGCTGCAGGATGCTGATGTTATTAAAGGGCTCCAGGATGCTGATGTTATTGAAGGGCTTCAGAATGCTGATGTTATTAAAGGGCTCCAGGATGCTGATGTTATTGAAGGGCTTCAGGATGCTGATGTTATTAAAGGGCTTCAGGATACTGCTGATATGTAAGGGCTGCAGGATGCTGACGTTATTAAAGGGCTGCAGGATGCTGACGTTATTAAAGGGCTGCAGGATGCTGACGTTATTAAAGGGCTGCAGGATGCAGATGTTATTAAAGTGCTTCAGGATACTGCTGATATGTAAGGGCTGCAGGATGCTGACGTTATTAAAGGGCTGCAGGATGCTGACGTTATTAAAGGGCTGCAGGATGCTGACGTTATTAAAGGGCTGCAGGATGCTGACGTTATTAAAGGGCTGCAGGATGCTGATGTTATTGAAGGGCTGCAGGATGCTGCTGATATTTAAGCGCTGCAGGATTCTGATGCTTTTGAAGGGCTTAAGGATGCTCCTGATATGTAAGGGCTCCAGGATGCTGATGTTATTGAAGGGCTTCAGGGTGCTGCTGATATATTAGGGCTGCATGATGCTGATATTATTAAAGGGCTGCAGGATGCAGATGTTATTAAAGGGCTGCAGGATGCTGATGTTATTAAAGGGCTCCAAGATGCTGAGGTTATTTGAGGGCTGCAGGATGCTGATGTCATTAAAGGGCTCCAAGATGCTGATGTTATTGAAGGGCTTCAGGATGCTGATGTTATTGAAGGGATCCAGGATGCTGATGTTATTGAAGGGCTTCAAGGTGCTGCTCATATTTAAGGGCTGCAGGATGCTGATGTTATTGAAGGGCTTCAGGGTGCTGCTCCTATTTAAGGGCTGCAGGATGCTGATGTTATTGAAGGGCTTCAGGATGCTGATGTTATTGAAGGGATCCAGGATGCTGATGTTATTGAAGGGCTTCAAGGTGCTGCTCATATTTAAGGGCTGCAGGATGCTGATGTTATTGAAGGGCTTCAGGGTGCTGCTCCTATTTAAGGGCTGCAGGATGCTGATGTTATTGAAGGGCTTCAGGATGCTGATGTTATTGAAGGGCTTCAGGATGCTGATGTTATTGAAGGGCTTCAAGGTGCTGCTCATATTTAAGGGCTGCAGGATGCTGATGTTATTGAAGGGCTTCAGGGTGCTGCTGATATGTTAGGGCGGCAGGATGCTGATGTTATTAAAGGGCTTCAGGATGCTGCTGATATGTAAGGGCTTCAGGATGCTGATGTTATTGAAGGGCTGCAGGATGCTGATGTTATTGAAGGGCTTCGGGATGCTAATGTTATTGAAAGGCTCCAGGATGCTGATAATATTAAAGGGCTGAAGGATGCTGATGTTATTGAAGGGCTCCAGGATGCTGATGTTATTGAAGGGCTGCAGGATGCTGATGTTATTAAAGGGCTCCAGGATGCTGATGTTATTGGAGGGCTGCAGGATGCTGATGTTATTGAAGGGCTCCGGGATGCTGATGTCATTAAAGGGATCCAGAATGCTGATGTTATTGAAGGGCTTCGGATGCTAATGTTATTGAAAGGCTCCAGGATGCTGATAATATTAAAGGGCTGAAGGATGCTGATGTTAGTAAAGGGCTCCGGGATGCTGATGTTATTGAAGGGCTGCAGGATGCTGATGTTATTGAAGGGTTCCGGGATGCTGATGTCATTAAAGGGATCAAGGATGCTGATGTTATTGAAGGGCTTTGGGATGCTAATGTTATTGAAGGGCTCCAGGATGCTGATAATATTAAAGGGCTGAAGGATGCTGATGTGATTAAAGGGATCCAGAATGCTGATGTTATTGAAGGGCTTCATGATGCTAATGTTATTATAGGGCTGAAGGATGCTGATGTTATTGAAGGGCTGCAGGATGCTGATGTTATTAAAGGGCTTCAGGATGCTGATGTTATTGAATGGCTTCAGGCTTCAGGATGCTGATGTTATTGAATGGCTTCAGGATGCTGATGTTATTGAAGGGCTGCAGGATGCTGGTGTTATTGAATGGCTTCAGGATGCTGATGTTATTGAATGGCTTCAGGCTTCAGGATGCTGATGTTATTAAATGGCTTCAGGCTTCAGGATGCTGATGTTATTGAATGGCTTCAGGATGCTGATGTTATTGAATGGCTTCAGGATGCTGATGTTATTGAATGGCTTCAGGATGCTGATGTTATTGAATGGCTTCAGGATGCTGATGTTATTGAAGGGCTGCAGGATGCTGGTGTTATTGAAGGGCTGAAGGATGCTGATATTATTAAAGGGCTGCAGGATGCTGATGTTATTGAAGGGCTTCAGGATGCTGATGTTATTGAATGGCTTCGGGATGCTGATGTTATTGAAGGGCTGCAGGATGCTGGTGTTATTGAAGGGCTGAAGGATGCTGATATTATTAAAGGGCTGCAGGATGCTGATGTTATTGAAGGGCTGCAGGATGCTGGTGTTATTGAATGGCTTCAGGATGCTGATGTTATTGAATGGCTTTGGGATGCTGATGTTATTGAAGGGCTTCAGGATGCTGATGTTATTGAAGGGCTTCAGAATGCTGAGGTTATTGAAGGGCTGCAGGATGCTGGTGTTATTGAATGGCATCTGGATGCTGATGTTATTGAATGGCTTTGGGATGCTGATGTTATTGAATGGCTTCAGGATGCTGATGTTATTATAGGGCTTCAGGATGCTGATGTTATTGAATGGCTTCAGGCTTCAGGATGCTGATGTTATTGAAGGGCTGCAGGATGCTGGTGTTATTGAATGGCTTCGGGATGCTGATGTTATTGAATGGCTTTGGGATGCTGATGTTATTGAATGGCTTCAGGATGCTGATGATATTATAGGGCTTCAGGAAGCTGCTCCTATTTAAGGGGTGCAAGATGCTGATGTTAAGGACCACAGGATAATGCTGACATTGAAAGGTTTCAGGATGCTGATGTTATTAAAGGGACCCAGGATGCTGCTGATATGTAAGGGTCCCAGGCCACTGTTTATTTAAGACCCCTGGCTTGCTGATATTATTTATGGCTTCAGCTTGCCTCCAGTATCTGTATCATTGTGCCAACCGTGCCATGTGTTGGAAACGCCGATTGTCGGTGGGGCATGTGATCCTGATCTGTTCCCAAGACATCTGAAACTCTGGCCTGACCCTGTGGGCTACAATTCCTAGACTTCGGTTCACCAAAATGAGAGGGGCAGTGAAAATGATATCACACATCCTTCTACTACCTCGCCTCCTTCAATGTCAAACGATGATCCCTTGCTCTCTTCGCCACCTCCTATTTATTGTTGAGGGGCTGGAGGGAGGCTATGGAGCTCTCTTTACCTTCTGTCCCTGATGTTGCCTTCTTTACCCCTGACATGGGGGATAGCAAGGGAAGGATTGGTACTAAGCAGCACGCCAGGAGTATCTGCTGCTACCCCTGGATGCTCATGTCTAATATCCAGGCGTGCTGTGAAGACCAGCCAACGTCAGGTTAAGAGTAGAGATGAGTATCGCTTCCAGACGGTAACAATTACATCATTTTTCTGCTCCTGGCTCCTTACCTCTTGAGGAGAACTCAGTTTCCCTGGAGGGTTTTAGGAGGTTACCAATCTGATACAATGGAGATAAGATTAGGGACAGCCCTAATGTTGTGTGAAGGGTTTGCATTAACAAAGCGGTACAAAAGGGGGTGGTGATGGACGGAGCATCAGAACCAATCAAACACTCACACCCAGTCAACAGATCTGGGTTTGATCCATCCCCGTTCTTTAGCCCACTCTGCCACCCCAGTTCAGACATGGCCATATGCAAATCAGTCTGACCCTGTGCCTCATGGGAACAGTCCAGCCCGAACTGCCAAACCATGCCTTCCCTGGACCGGAAACAAGCTTCCTAGGACCGGTTTCTGGCATTTCAGCCGTCCTCAGCCAGGCTTGCTTGAATCCAGTGGCAAAGTGAGCAAGGGACTCACGTCTGAGCATACCCTACCAACTTATGGCGAACAAAGCGGTACAAAAGGGGGTGGTGATGGACGGAGCATCAGAACCAATCAAACACTCACACCCAGTCAACAGATCTGGGTTTGATCCATCCCCGTTCTTTAGCCCACTCTGCCACCCCAGTTCAGACATGGCCATATGCAAATCAGTCTGACCCTGTGCCTCATGGGAACAGTCCAGCCCGAACTGCCAAACCATGCCTTCCCTGGACCGGAAACAAGCTTCCTAGGACTGGTTTCTGGCATTTCAGCCGTCCTCAGCCAGGCTTGCTTGAATCCAGTGGCAAAGTGAGCAAGGGACTCACGTCTGAGCATACCCTACCAACTTATGGCGAACAAAGCGGTACAAAAGGGGGTGGTGATGGACGGAGCATCAGAACCAATCAAACACTCACACCCAGTCAACAGATCTGGGTTTGATCCATCCCCGTTCTTTAGCCCACTCTGCCACCCCAGTTCAGACATGGCCATATGCAAATCAGTCTGACCCTGTGCCTCATGGGAACAGTCCAGCCCGAACTGCCAAACCATGCCTTCCCTGGACCGGAAACAAGCTTCCTAGGACCGGTTTCTGGCATTTCAGCCGTCCTCAGCCAGGCTTGCTTGAATCCAGTGGCAAAGTGAGCAAGGGACTCACGTCTGAGCATACCCTACCAACTTATGGCGAACAAAGCGGTACAAAAGGGGGTGGTGATGGACGGAGCATCAGAACCAATCAAACACTCACACCCAGTCAACAGATCTGGGTTTGATCCATCCCCGTTCTTTAGCCCACTCTGCCACCCCAGTTCAGACATGGCCATATGCAAATCAGTCTGACCCTGTGCCTCATGGGAACAGTCCAGCCCGAACTGCCAAACCATGCCTTCCCTGGACCGGAAACAAGCTTCCTAGGACCGGTTTCTGGCATTTCAGCCGTCCTCAGCCAGGCTTGCTTGAATCCAGTGGCAAAGTGAGCAAGGGACTCACGTCTGAGCATACCCTACCAACTTATGGCGAACAAAGCGGTACAAAAGGGGGTGGTGATGGACGGAGCATCAGAACCAATCAAACACTCACACCCAGTCAACAGATCTGGGTTTGATCCATCCCCGTTCTTTAGCCCACTCTGCCACCCCAGTTCAGACATGGCCATATGCAAATCAGTCTGACCCTGTGCCAATTGTTTGTTGTAATGCTTTTCGCCCTAAGTGGGATGGGTATTCCCAGACGTGGGACCCGTGCTCACTACGCCACTGGAGTCAAGCTATCCTGGCTGATGACGGCTGATAGCCAGAAACCGGTCCTAGGATGCTTGATTCCGGTCCAGGGAAGACATGGCTTGGCAGTTCGGGCTGGACTGTTCCCATGAGGCACAGGGTCAGACTGATTTGCATATGGCCATGTCTGAACTGGGGTGGCAGAGTGGGCTAAAGAACGGGGATGGATCAAACCCAGATCTGTTGACTGGGTGTGAGTGTTTGATTGGTTCTGATGCTCCGTCCATCACCACCCCCTTTTGTACCGTAAGGTTCCAGAATGGCGGCCGTGCATTTCTTTTGTTATGCATGACTCGCCCAAATCAATCAACACAGTCAACAATGGCGCCCGCGGCTTGCAGCCTCTCATCCCGCTCCCGGGCGCCACCCTTTCGTTTTAGCATGGCGCCCTCTTTTCACTTTTATATTAACAACACAGGCTCAATCTCCGAGTAAAGGCACGCATCACGCCCGCTTCACTTTTATGAATGGCGGCCACGCCTTTAAAAAAAGTTTAGTTATGCATGGCTCGTCAAACTTTTTCAAACAAACTGACATGCAGCGTTTCAGCTGGAACAATGGCGGCCACGCACCTTTCTTATAACGCGGCTCGCCACATCATTTTTTAATTGAAATTATACTTTGTTATGCAGCGGCACACCACACTTGATCTTCATGGCAGCCGTGCACATTGCCTTTTTAGCTACACGATGTTCACTTTCTGAAATGTATAAAGAGCGTCACCTGAAGCTGGCGGCTCTTCTCAGCAGACCATTATGTATGCGATTTGGTGAGTGTGAAGAGTTTCATGGCGCTAATCCACACTTCCGGTTCCGGCCCATAAATCCTTTGTGGATGTTATATGCCCTGTTTTCCAGTCTGGGATCACCTAACTTCCTCTTTGGCCTCTCCGTGAAACCGTGGCATTCAGTTTCTTTGTCTACGACTTCCTGTTGTCTCTGCTTTGAATGGATTCTACTTGTTTTTGTTTCATAGACTCAACATACAACGACACGACAAGGCCATCAATGAAGTCATTCACAGCTCCCCTCCCCCATTTCTCTCATCTAAACTTATGAAAACCCAGTACAGTGGCGTTCCTCTTCACCATCAAATCTTATTTTCTGACCGAAATAAAAAAAATCTTGGCATCCCCTCCATCCATCTTGACACGCTTGTTGCCTGCTTGTAACAGACAACCGCCCCTGTTCCAATCTGTTTTTTGTGTCCCTTTTGACGAGCTTGTCCGAATTTGCAGCATGGACCTCCGGCCCCACCTCGCTACGCCCTTCTCAGCCATGCTGTACAATCACACTGCCCTGCGACCTTGGCGCGGATTATCCCATCCAGCCCTCAGCAAACGTTCTCCTGCGTGGATTTTCTCTAACAGGAGCGCCAAGACCATTGGGCTGGAATAGTTTACCCCCTCCTCCATCGTGCCGTGGGCTGGGGATGCTGCAGGCCATATTTCTGAGTAAAACATCTTGTTTGGGCCTTCACTATTCTCAAGTCCTTTTATATTTAAATGTGATCGCTTGCACTTAGAACATGTAATAGATACTTTTTAAACAAGCATTTGCAATGCAATAGGTCTCGCTTTACTGAAAGTTTGAGCTATTGGCGTTGCCAATAATAATGCAACGCCATTAGCTCAAACTTTCAGTAATGCGAGACCTATTGCATTGCAGATGCTTGTTTAATGATGCTGGTAATGTATAGGAGAGTCCGTAAAGTTAATGCACCGCGTTAATGTAAGCCGTGGGGGTATGCATGCAAGTCCTTGGTGCTGGTTCATAACACATTATGCACACTAAGCTATATTGCAAGGAGCTGCGATTTATGACCTGCAGGTAACACCTAGTTAACTGCCAGGAAATCACTGACCCATCGAACCTTCTGCATAAATTACAAACATGTGACCGGCAGGTCCCATCGTGTGCTTTGCAGCAGGCACATGAGCACTGCTATCAGGCACAATGATAGTCTCCCTGCAGAATGTGGGGCTGGGGCCACTGCACCTGTATCCTGCAGATATATGCAGGCCTGGGCTGACTGGGGGAGGTGGCTTGGGGGGATCCTAAAGGGCGCCTCACGCACACCAGGGGCTGTAAGGGTCTTTGTAACCCTCTGCACTATTGCATGATGTCAAGCCTGTGACTGCACACACGCAGATCTCTCAAGCAGGTGCATTAACCACAAGAGTTATCTTACTGTAATAAAACCTGCAGCTATGCTGGCAGCCCAAAGCAGGTGCATTTTCCCGGCTGGGTGTTTTCAGTTTGTTTGTGACCAATTAAACAAGCCAGCACAGATAGGCCCCCATTTGTCCTTCTTTTCATTTTCTTTGGAGGGCATCATTTTTTAAAGAATGAATGTATACGTTGACATTCAGGCTCCACTCTACATGACTCCAGCTCCTTGTGACTCGAGCCCCGGCCTGTTTTCACCATCTTGTTTCCAAGACATGGAATCACGGAGTAAACTTGTTCCATTTCCAGCACTGATGGACAGTGGAAAGGCAATGAGGTGCAAAGACAAAGCCAGCTAAGAGGTCTCAGTAGTAAGGATTCAGCAAGGGATAACTATTACCTATCTCCAGTTCACTCGTGCGCATTCCATGACAAACACGGAGTTCAGGCAAAACTCCATTCCCCCACGTAGCGGAGTCACCTACTACACTGCACCTTCAAATGCTTTGATAAAGCGACTTTACATGCTAAAAAGCATATAACCAATTCATAAAAGTGAACTTTGAAAATGAAAAATATTAGGCAGTGAGAGAGGTGATGATTGTTGGGTTCCCCCTAACCTAGGGGGAGGACCAAGCAGATGCCTTGAACACAAAGTTCAAGACGAGATTAGCAGTGGGCAGTGAATATTATAGTATCCAATGTCAAAATAATTCTACAAAGAGCTGCAGTTCAACTAGTCGTTACTAGGTGTCCCTCACGAGTCAAATGCAAAAGTATTGAAATTATTACATAAAGCTGCAGTTCAACTAGTCGTTGCTAGGTGTCCCTCAAGTCAAATGCTTTTGCATTGGACTCACGAGGGACACCTAGTAATGACTAGTGGAACTGCAGCTTCATGGAAGGGTTTCAATGCTTTTGCATTTGACTCGTGAGGGACACCTAGTAACGACTAGTAGAACTGCACCTTGATGTAATAATTTCAATGCTTTTGCATTTGACTCGTAAGGGACACCTAGTAACGATTAGTTGAACTGCAGCTCTTTGTAGAATTATTTTGAGATTGGATACTATAAGATTCACTGCCCACTGCTAATCTCGTCCCATAATGCTTTGCAGGGCCTTTGGTTGGCATTGTATTTTTGCCCATAACTGTGCTTGGGGTGGTCCCAAGAGGATGGGACCGCCACCGAATCGTTCAGCAAGATGTGCTCTTTGTTTTCAAGGCATCTGCTTGATTCTCTCCCTAGGTTAGGGAGGATCCCAAAATCATCACCTCTCTCACTGCTTGCTAAATTTTTATTCTCACTTTTGTGAAATGACTATATGCATATTAGCATGTAAAGACAGAGGTCCAAAAGTATATAGGTTTCTGTTTAATTGGCAGTCCAACGGAGCGAAGTTGTGGAATTCATGGAGTTTCCGTTCAACTTTGTGCAGTTCCGCCTAGTGGTACTCTGCCAATTACGCCCACCCTTAGTGGTTACTCTGATCTTAACTGCAAACTCGATATGCTGTGATGACGAGGATGACATTGTCCTGTTTTAAGGCAGGTCTTTGTGTGGTCGTCTGATGGACGGGATAACATTTCTGTCAGAGCAAAATCCGTGTTCAGGGAGCCCAGTCCTATGGTGTGCTGCAAAGTCTGAATTAGAGATTCAAAAGGCGTGTCTGAGCCTCACATTTCCCACAGCGCTGTCATTTTATCTGGTTCAAATGTCCATCCTTGGACCCTAGACTTTCCTCGACAAACCCCAGACTCCTTGTCCGTTAGTGGAGGTGCACTTTTTACAACAGGGCAGTCCTTCTTCAGTTTGGCGCCGTATGCACAATGTGTGTCCACCAACCTCCGCGTGTGTCCACCAACCTCCACCGCGTGGAACCTCACTCAAGACAACGCAAATATTTCAATTTTCTCAGCTGGATCTTGAGCTCTTGATCCCTTGCTAGGGCCTTCAGGCCTTCCTTCACCTTCTTCTAACATGCCAGCCAACTCCCCTCCTCTCTTTGCCTCACATTTATTCTCGGATCTGAGAGATGATGACATCATTACCCCATGTGTTGAGCGTGTAGGTCCAGATTGCAAGCATGCGCCTGATACTGCGGTTTCCATCGGTGATTAATCAGGGGTTTCGCCGTGGTCTGGTATTTCAGTAACGACTGTGTGACTCATTTCCACACACTCATTATACCTTTCGACACCTCATGCTAATACGTAATTTTCATTTCAGCAAATGACAGAGGAGTCCCTTCCTTATCACATCTCAAACCTGTTTACACCTCTTCGTCTCACTGCAGCTATTCATTTATTTCATTTATTTGAGATTTTATCGAGCGCTAATCAATACAATAAGAATAAGGCATCAGAACACTTTACATAGAATATGTGACATTAAAAATAGGAATTTAGAAGAAAAATACAAAAGATAAAAGTTAATAAATTGAAGCCGAATCACTAAAATATACATATAATATACAGATAATGTAGGCTTAAAAGAGCTGGGTGTAGTGGAGAAAAGAGCAGAATAGAGAGTGGAAGAAACATTGAGGGATTGAGGCGAGTAATCTACAAGATTATAGGACTGTTAGCAGTATTCAAGACGTGCCTGCAAGGAAGATCTCTTTTTTTGTTGTTGAAAAACAGAGATTGCTAGGACAGTATTTAAGACAGAACAGATATGTATGGAAGGTGCAATGTTAGAGTTTACATATCTTCAATGTAAAATTAGTTTAAATGGCTCTTAACATGGATAAGCACATCATGCTAAAGAACTTTATATTGAAGAACCTTAACTGGATTGGATATTTCAAAAGGAGACCCTTGGCATCCAATATGTGTGAACTTGCACTTCAAGAAAATATGGTGATATAAAATTACAATCAGGAATTTCTCGAGTCTAAATGTATTTCGGAACTAAATGGAGAAATAACAAAGGAAGAATGGAATAAGGTGTTGAAAAGTAGCTTTAGAGACATCTAAGATCTGTCTCGGAGTATGGTTTAATGAAATGTTATTCATAGAAAATAGCGGTCCCTAGCAGCCACTTGCATGCCGCCTTGGAATGTTGTAAAAGTCACCCTTCCTCATATTGCCTTCAATGCGGGAGGTTGTGGAATCCCCATTGGGCTTGTTTCCCGCTGAAGCATGTCAGAATCCACCACCAATTGTGCTGTCAAGTCTGCGAGCTAGGTGTCAAAGCCATTCCTCCACCATATGGGTTGGAGCACCCGATGGGTTCACTTATTCTTCCTGTTGAGGACAGTCCCCTGCAGGCTGCTTCCTTCACTGCCCAGCAGGCACCATGGGGCCTTCTCCTGATACCACCACCAGGCCTCCCTGATCAGGGATATTTCTGTTTCTCGGGTCAGATCGGCTCACTTTCAGCTCATAGCCAACTGTGATGATTTCTGTTTGTCTGCCTCTGGTTTCTGGTGGGAAGAACTAGCCAGCAGCCTTGGTTCGTGCCAGATCGGTTCACTTTCAGACCATAGCCAACTGTGACTATTTTATTTTCTGTGCCTTTGGTTCATTGCAGGATGAACTAGCCACTAGGCTTGTCTCATGCCAGGTCAGCTGACTTTCAGATCATAGTCAATCGTGAATATTTCTGTGTATTTGTCTCTGGTTTATTGTGGAATTAATTATTTGGATTCTTATAACTATCATCCTTGGGTCCAGCTAATTCAGCCGACTTTCAGATCATAGCCGATCGTGAATATTTCTGTGCCTTTGCCTCTGGGTTATTGTGGATTGATTTATCTGCATTCTTATAACTATCAGCCTTGGGTCTGGTTAGTTCAGATGACTTTCAGACCAGCGACTGCAGTCGTAAACATTACCAGTTAAGAGTCACTCCTGCATATGTCCTCCTGATCTAAAATAGGATTGATTGCAATAGATCTTGCTTCCTAATTTACTCCCGAGCATCCAAAGATTCTTCATTAAACATCCTGCCTTGAGGGCCCGGCATTGGTTGCGGGTTTCCAGACGATCCACACTCAAGCTGCTTTGTATCACCCACAAAGCAATACATGGAACATGACCGCTCTTTATCAGGAATAAAATCATCAAATGCAGACAACGTAGGAACCTCTGCTCAAGATTGGCACCTCGCCTTAAACCCCAGCATACAAGAAAAAAACATGGGTGGTACATCTTTCTCTGTTCAAACAGCCAAACTATGAAATGTATTACCTCCAAACATGAGATCCACAGATAATTATCTTATCCTCAAAATACTTTCCAAGAGCTTGCTCTTTCCTTCATGACACCACCCTCAAACACAAATGTACAGCATATGCCTGTGCATGTAAATATGGATAATTTGATTAGATGTATGCATTAGATATGTGCATTACTTTTTACAAAAAAATATACTACTCATGGTTTGATACATATATGGATATTCTGCTTAACAAATGTATATACTACTTATGGTTAAAAAAATATATAAACACATATTCTTAATTATTTTATGCTTAACGTGTATATAGGTAACTGCATAGTTTTCATATAAGTTATTTGATTAGATGCTTATGGGTTTCTGTTTATTTTATTTATCTATCACAATATGAAATATGATCTTAATCATATCTATTAGTGCTTCACTGTTAAAATATTGAGGAAACAAAATAAAAGAAAACAATAAACATTATATATATATACACACACACACACACACAAATACATTTGCCTTTACGTACATCAACACTTGAAAGTCGAATTTCTATCTATCAATTCATACTTGCACATATGGAACTTTATGCAATACAATTTTAGATCTCTTTGTTATTCTCATTTATATATACCTTTTCAATGTAGTTATCTATCTATATTTTTTATTACTTTACTCCTACTGTAGAAAGGGAAAAAACGTAAGCTCCCTCCAATACACTACTCTGTCTCATCCTATACCTCTCTCAATATATCCTCTACATCCACTCACTGCCTCATCCCAAACCTCATTCTACTGCTATGATCGCGCATAAAACCCTTTCTAAACTCTTCCCTCCTCTATCCCTCCTTGACTCACCCCAAACCTCATTTCCGCTATGATCTTCAAAATAACACTTCCTAGACTCTTCCCTCCTCTATCCCACCTTTGACTCACCCCAAACCTCATTTTACCACTATGATCTTCAAAATAACACTTCCTAGACTCTTCCCTCCTCTATCCCACCTTTGACTCACCCCAAACCTCATTTTACCACTATGATCTGACTAATAACACTACCTAGACTCTTCTCTCCTGTATCCCACCTTTGACTCACCCCAAACCTCATTTTACCACTATGATCTTCAAAATAACACTTCCTAGACTCTTCTCTCCGGTATCCCTCCTTTGACTCACCCCAAACCTCATTTTACCACTATGATCTTCAAAATAACACTTCCTAGACTCTTCTCTCCGGTATCCCACATTTGACTCACCCCAAACCTCATTTTACCGCTATGATCTTCAAAATAACACTTCCTAGACTCTTCTCTCCGGTATCCCACCTTTGACTCACCCCAAACCTCATTTTACCACTATGATCTGACTAATAACACTACCTAGACTCTTCTCTCCTGTATCCCACCTTTGACTCACCCCAAACCTCATTTTACCGCTATGATCTTCAAAATACCACTTCCTAGACTCTTCTCTCCGGTATCCCACCTTTGACTCACCCCAAATCTCATTTTACCACTATGATCTGACTAATAACACTACCTAGACTCTTCTCTCCTGTATCCCACCTTTGACTCACCCCAAACCTCATTTTACCGCTATGATCTTCAAAATAACACTTCCTAGACTCTTCTCTCCGGTATCCCACCTTTGACTCACCCCAAACCTCATTTTACCACTATGATCTGACTAATAACACTACCTAGACTCTTCTCTCCGGTATCCCACCTTTGACTCACCCCAAACCTCATTTTACCACTATGATCTGACTAATAACACTACCTAGACTCTTCTCTCCTGTATCCCACCTTTGACTCACCCCAAACCTCATTTTACCGCTATGATCTTCAAAATAACACTTCCTAGACTTTTCTCTCCGGTATCCCACCTTTGACTCACCCCAAACCTCATTTTACCACTATGATCTGACTAATAACACTACCTAGACTCTTCTCTCCTCTACCCCTCCTTTATCCGATTCAATCAAACTGACAGACTCATATGTCCACCGCTCAACGTAACAACTTATATTTCCCTCTACTAAACCACCAGTAATCCTATGGGTTCCGGAGTAGCGTGCTACTCGCGAAAGAGTGCTCCAATGCCTCATCAGGGGTAGTAAACGCTATTTAAATACAATTACATTTGCAATTACAAAATGCTAATGTGTCTTTGTTTTGACACATGGCACTTTAGAAATAAAATAACTTATACTAAGTCTATTGTTGGGTTCGGATACATTCATAGGTCTCTAAAAGCTAGTGTAATTTCAGTTTAATCTGGAGTAAGGGAGGTTTTCAAAATAAAGTGTTTCTCACATCCTGAGTAGAGAGTGACATGTAGAATTTGACCACTAAGTTGATACACAGGATGAAGATGCCATGGCTTTTTAGATATCTCGAAGGTGTTTGCACCCAGGCTGTGATCCTTTGGCAGTGCCAGTGCTTGCTGGAATCCTTTGTGATTTCTAGCAGTAATTCTGCTGCTGAAGTATTGAGACTGCTCTGCCCCTAAATAGTTGGCGTGATAGAATGTAAGTCGAAACTAGGGAAGGTGGGCACAATACTCAAATGACGGTATACATACCTAATGTGGTTTTGCAATGTCCTCATTCTCTTCTGATGCGTAATTCTTCACTTGTGTAGTACAGTTGACATATTTCGTCAACCAGGACTTTCTCAAGACTTTAACAATATCCATATGAGCACATGCTCTCGTTCATAAAAGAACCTTAAGAAGAGACCTATCAATGTACGAACATCATGGGGAATCACTGGATTTTGGACCAATGGGTCAAATCATGAAACGTGGCTTTCGATGCTCTGTAGTCTGGGACGAGAAAGAGAGAGCTTGGGGTTTGTCAGTGTTGCCTTTCGTTTGCCAACGTATCATGCAGGTCGCCCTTCGCGCGCCTCAAAGGCATGCCTTGTTTTAGATGTACTGACTGGATTAAGATGCCTCCTAGCACTCTGTATCCTCTACCAGACTCAGACTTTGAGATGGCCTCCCTCCACCAACAAGTGGGAGGAGGCCTCCAACCCCCGGACACTGCTCGGGAGCTGACCTTGACACTGCTCAGGAGCTGACCTTGACACTGCTCGGGAGCTGACCTTGACACTGCTCGGGAGCTGACCTTGACACTGCTCGGGAGCTGACCTTGACACTGCTCAGGGGCTGACCTTGACACTGCTCAGGAGCTGACCTTGACACTGCTCGGGAGCTGACCTGGACACTACTCGGGAGCTGACCTTGACACTGCTCGGGAGCTGACCTTGACACTGCTCGGGAGCTGACCTTGACACTGCTCGGGAGCTGACCTTGACACTGCTCGGGAGCTGACCTTGACACTGCTCGGGAGCTGACCTTGACACTGCTCAGGAGCTGACCTTGACACTGCTCGGGAGCTGACCTTGACACTGCTCAGGAGCTGACCTTGACACTGCTCGGGAGCTGACCTTGACACTGCTCGGGAGCTGACCTTGACACTGCTCAGGAGCTGACCTTGAGCCCTGCAGCTTGGAGACATGTCTGGAAGGAAGGGTCTGAAATGGCCGAGGTGACGATGAGTGGGGAGGTGGGTTCAGACTCTTTGTGAGGACTAAGGGGGGTGTAGAGGGATTTCAGTGTGGCAGCAAGCCTACTTGGAGACGTGGCAATGCAAGACAAGCATTGGCATAGCCAAAAGGTCTCACTTTTGGGACCTTATCATTGTTTAGTTATGCAACTGTTGCATGGCTAAACACTTATAAGGCCCCAAAGGCGAGACCTATTGTCTATGCCAATGCTTGTTAAACTTGGTAACACTGGTTGCTCCTCATCAGTATCCATTCATCCCCCAAATATAGCAATACGCAACAGAAAGCTGACCAGTCAAGTTTTGAAAGGGCCTTCCACCACGCTGCTGCATTTTTAGTATTGTTGGAACCGTTTGAGCTAGAATCAAAAAATATTTTTGTTAAAATCTGCAGATAATGCTGCAAATGATGGTTTATGTGGCAAATGCGGCAAATCTATAATTATGCCAAAATCACGCGACCGCACTATCGCATAATTCCAGTAGCCTTGCTTTTAGCCCACATGCATCATTAGGGCAAGTTCAGCGCACTTTGTGACACATAATTCCCCAGAAATATTCTAGGACTCGTGCTGGCAACAAAAACATAACAGAAATATTTAAGGAATACTCAGTATATTATATTATAGAATACTAATTATAATGGTAATACCACATGAACAGGGGAACAGTAATGGAATTAGTAATACGAATAATGACAATAATAAAACAGTACACACCATAGTAATGCGATACACACCAATGGCGGCACGGCGCTGTAAACATCTCAACATATAACACAATTGTAACTTTGATAGTAACAGTGACAACAGCAATAACGCTGGCCCTCACAATAATCACATGAATAGTTATAATACTGTTTGTAGTGATGCGGTGCATACATTCAATAGCTAGTTTAGGTCGAGCCATGGTGATATGTTCTGTGCAAGGGAGTTATTTGGAGGGGGGGGGGGGGGGGGGGGCAGGAGACAACCTGAGAGGAGAGAGGCAAGATAACGGACAGAGCCCGACTGTTGCGCCCAATAATAACACGGAACTTGAAAAACGGGTTTGTGGGAAAGGAGGAAAAGTAGAAGGGAAAAGAAAATGCAAGGGGGAGATGAAAAAAGTAACAAAAGGGAAGGAAGCGAGGAGAGCAAAAGAGTACATATAGGAGGGAGGGAAGGAAAACCTCCAGGACTTTGGATAAAAGGTGAACAACCGAGATGGAAGGAGGTGAGGAAATGCACAGGTAGGGAAGGAAACAGTGGGAGGAAGGAAGGAAACGGCGAAAGGCAGAGACAACTTAGGGAGGTGAGAAAAGAGAACGAGGCGACAAGACAACGAGTGAGAGAATAATCTAGAAATAAGGAAACAACCCCAGCATGAGAGAAGGAAGGGGTTGAGTAGAGTGGGGAGAAGGGCAATAAGGACTGGGGTGAAAGGGCTGCGAGAAAGGGGGGGGCGGGTAAGAGATGAGTGAAGAGAGAATGAAGGGCGCGGAGAACGTACTTATCTGATTGTAACTGAGAAAGGAGGACGCGTGTGACATGCTGTAAAGTGAAAGCAAATTTGTGTGCGCGCTTGGCGGGGGCGGGGGCGGGGGAGGGAGCGTATTCCAGGAGGGGGAGCGGACCCTTTGAAGTACGATAACAAATGGATTGCATGGCGGCACGATGCACGTGATTGTGCGCGTGCTCGCCATGCAATCCTCTTTTGGGAGCACTTTTGGGAGCCCCTTACTAGAGTCTCGCATAGCAATTGCTACGCAATAGCTAGGCGAGACCTAAAAAAACAAATAAAACTTTCAACCTTGTGACTTTTGGCCACACGTCTTACTCTGAATGAATACCAGCTCTGCTGCGCGGGGGGGTGGAAGGGGGAGGGGGAGGAAGGGAGGTCCTACGACGTCCTGCCCGCAGCGCCCTGATCATCCCTCCGCTGGCCCACGTATCCAGTCTAAATCATGGAAGCTTCGCCAGATCGATGAACACTTGTCACAAAGAGGCCAGCAGTAAATATTGACTCGCTGCTGCCAGTTTTTACATGTTATTTATCCAGGCAGAGGGATTAGACAGCGCTGCGCGCGCCCGCCGAACAGGAGGCCCTGATTTGTTCATCGGGATTTTTTGATTCGAAGCTGTCGGCAAAGGCTTTGGAATTAAAGTGGCTTCAGATGGTTGTTTTGTGGCTGAGGGTGGTGTACCAGGACCTGGGCTCCCTGGTGCTTCTCGGTAGCCTGGGAGTCATTATTCTGAGATTATGCACTCTGTCAACTGAATCCTCTGGAGGTGTCTGGGAGAACTTAGAGTTTGGACCTGGGAGTAGTGTGCTTTGGAAACTATTCGGGTTAAGCGCTTGAAGATCTCCACAGCACTGTGAAACCCTCACACTGTCTCCAGCTGTGCCATGGCTTGCAGATCTCCACAACACTGTGAAACCCTCACACTGCCTCCAGCTGTGCCATGGCTTGCAGATCTCCACAGCCCTGTGAAGCCCTCACGCTGCCTCAGCTGTGCCGTGGCTTGGAGGTCTCCACAGCTGTGTGAAGCCCTCACACTGCCTCCAGCTGTGCCGTGGCTTGGAGGTCTCCACAGCTGTGTGAAGCCCTCACACTGCCACCAGCTGTGCCATGGCTTGCAGATAACCACAGCTGTGTGAAGCCCTCACACTGCCTCCTGCTCTGCCGTGGCTTGGAGGTCTCCACAGTTGTGTGAAGCCCTCACACTGGCTCCAGCTGTGCCGTGGCTTGGAGGTCTCTACAGCTGTGCGAAGCCCTCACACTGCCACCAGCTGTGCCATGGCTTGCAGATCTCCACAACACTGTGAAACCCTCATACTGCCTCCAGCTATGCCATGGCTTGCAGATCTCCACAGCCCTGTGAAGCCCCCACGCTGCCTCAGCTGTGCCGTGGCTTGGAGGTCTCCACAGCTGTGTGAAGCCCTCACACTGCCTCCAGCTGTGCCATGGCTTGCAGATCTCCACAACACTGTGAAACCCTCACACTGCCTCTAGCTGTGCCATGGCTTGCAGATCTCCACAGCCCTGTGAAGCCCTCACACTGCCTCAGCTGTGCTGTGGCTTGTAGGTCTCCACAGCTGTGTGAAGCCCTCACACTGCCTCCAGCTGTGCCGTGGCTTGGAGGTCTCCACAGCTGTGTGAAGCCCTCACACTGCCTCCAACTGTGCCATGGCTTGCAGATCTCCACAGCTGTGTGAAGCCCTCACACTGCCTCCAGCTGTGCCATGGCTTGCAGATCTCCACAGCCCTGTGAAGCCCTCACACTGCCTCCTGCTCTGCTGTGGCTTGGAGGTCTCCACAGCTGTGAAGCCCTCACACTGCCTTCAGCTGTGCCATGGCTTGCAGATCTCCACAGCCCTGTGAAGCCCTCACACTGCCTCCTGCTCTGCTGTGGCTTGGAGGTCTCCACAGCTGTGTGAAGCCCTCAATCTGCCTCCAGCTGTGCCATGGCTTGCAGATCCCCACAGCCCTGTGAAGCCCTCACACTGCCTCAGCTGTGCTGTGGCTTGGAGGTCTCCACAGCTGTGTGAAGCCCTCAATCTGCCTCCAGCTGTGCCATGGCTTGCAGATTCACAGCCCTGTGAAGCCCTCATACTGCCTCCTGCTCTGCTGTGGCTTGAAGGTCTCCACAGTCCTGTGAAGCCCCCACACTGCCTCCAGTCGTGCATCAAAGCTCCACCGATGGTAGGACGGTAGCTCAGACTTGGGGCACCATCATCCCTGGACCTCCACCAAGAGACAACCAGTTTAAACCGCATATGATGTTTTTGAAGGAAATAGTATGACAGAGTGCATACACTGGATCAACAGTGCACTCACCACGTTCAGTTGGCTCTTTTAATTGGAGTGCAATTTTACTTTTAGAGTACAGTGGGTGACGCCTTTTCCATATGTGTTGTTGCCTGGCTCGTACAGGCCTCTTTTCCACATGTGGTGTTGCCCGGCTGATGGAGGCCCTTTTTCCGCATGTGTTGTTTCCTGGCTTGTGAAGGCCCCTTTTCTGCATGTGTTGTTGCCTGGCTTGTTAAGGCCCCTTTTCTGCATGTGTTGTCCCCCGGCTGGTAGACGCCCCTTTTCTGCATGTGTTGTTCCCTGGCAGGTGGAAGCCCCTTTTCCGCACATGTTTGGTGGCTCTGCCACCGGCGTCCTGCTCAATTCCTGTATCTGGGCTAAACTCGGGCAACGCATTGCTGGCTGGATGCCTGCACCTGTGTGGGATACACACTGGTGAGCTGTCGCGCTGCACGTTTAATCTTACATTGCAGTAGCTGGCCCGTTGGTGCTGCTGCCTGCCTGTTTTTACCTCTCCATGGAGGGGGGTCCCATTAGGGGGACGCCATAAGCCTAAGGAAGCCTGGGTCTGATATTTAACCCATTCAAAGACCGCTGCCACCTAATCCATCTAATAGGAATATTCCCAATCCAACATGGCGACATTGGCATTTCCTGTTTTCTTGGATATATAAGGCTGGAAGTTCTTATTGTTCTTACTTCGCAATGCTTCAAGTTCTCTTGCCTTAGTGTTCATGGCTCCTGACTCTGCTGGTATGTTCCAAGTTTAGTCAGTCCTTCATTCCTGAATCCAGTGTTCCTTCTAATCCAGTGCCTAATGATGTGCCTTATCTCCTGCTTTTCATTCCCAATTCCAGTATTTCCTCTGCTGAGTGCCTTCTGCCTTGTCTCTTGGTAACCTCTTTGTCTTCACCTTTTGGAATTTTGCCCCTACCTTGGAGGTTTTTTGCCCTTGGGCTTTTTCCTCCATCTTCTGGAGGGCAATTTCTGCATAGATGCTTCCTCGTGTCTGTGGCAACGTGCCTGTTAGAAAGGGTTGCCCATACCTCTGGCAGACCAAGACAGTCAAGACCTGGAACCATGGCCGTGCTGGCCAGTTGCGCAAGTGGGCAATCCCCCGGGAGGCTGGAGCCTCAGGAAGCCGGTTTTGACACTTGGAGGCTGCTTTCGGCTTCCAGGAGTGTTTTTGCACGTTACACGATCCCAGCAGCAACTTGAAAGAGTTGCTCTGGTTCTAGTACGCATTAGCACGTCTGCACAGGGGGGCTGAATTTATCATTTTTGCCAGGGCTATTTTCTATCACAAACAGCCAGATTTTCCTGACTGGGTGTCTTAATCATGACAGTTTTGTTGCCTGGCTCGTGGGAGCCCCTTTTCCACATGTGTTGTTGCCTGGCTCACACAGTCTGTTTGTAGGTCAAGCCTAGAGCCAGCGCGCATGCCCTGCTCTGCAAGACATATTGTAGAGGAGTAGGGAATAGAAGCCCCGCCCACTCTCTGCCCATATTTGCCTTTGGCTTGTGTCATCGTCTGCCCTAAATGCTGGCTTCTGATTCGTCAATAGGCTTGTTAGTCCCTCCTTTGTACCGCCTCCTCTTCATTTGTCACCTCCCATGGCGACTGGCCCCTTTACTCTGGTTGTTACAGGATACGTGTTATTTAGACTGTGAGTACTATTTTCTTTAATGAGGTTCTCCTACTGCAGGCACGACATGCTTTGGTGCCTTCTTTACTCCCCCCCTCCCGTTGTCGTGCTTTCTTTTCCCCTCCCCGCCCTCCCTTCCGTTATCCGTGCCTTCTCGCACCCCCGCCCTCCCTCCTGTTGTCCGTGCCTTCTCCCCCCGCCCTCCCTTCCTTTGTCTATGATGCCTACCATTTGCAATGCAGTAGGTATCGGGTAAATGCGAGACCTATTGCATTTCAAATGCTTGTTCTACATGTGTTGTTGCCTAGCTAGCGGAGCCCCCTTTTGTACATGTATAGTTGCCTGGCGCATGGAGGCCCCTTTTGTACATGAGCTGGTGCCTGGCTAATGGAGGCTCCTTTTCTACATGTGTTGTTGCCTGGCGCATGGAGGCCCCTCTTGTACATGTGCTGTTGCCTGGCTCGTACTGTCCATTTTTCTACATGTGTTGTTGGCTGGTGCATGGAGGCCTCTTTTCCACGTGTTGTTGCCTGGCTCGTACATTCCCTTTTTAGGTCTCGCCTGCGGTGAGAGCTTTAGTAAACGGGGGATTTGGAAGTGCAATCCAGTGCTTTTCAGGCCTCTAAATACAGTGCATGTGCGCCGGGCGCGCGCACCATTTGTCAGCCTGCCTGATCACTTTCGCGGCCGCTTTGATGTTCTCAGTGAGCCGCGCGGCCACTGAGAACATCAAAGCGGCCGCGAAAGTGCTCACCATATGCTCTGCTCGCATCTCCCTCCCCCCTTTTCTGAACATGGTTCGTGTGTGCTCGCTTTCGTGACTTGTTTCTGTTGATTTCCCTGCCAGTGCCTTAAAATCTCGTCTCTCTAAGCTCCAACAACACTGCTCTGCTGAGTGCCGACACCCACAAAGTTTCTCTGCAAACTCTGGTAGGATTGCCCTTAAGACTGCAGCAGGATTTCTCTGTAAGCGGCATTAAAATTGTTCTGCCTGCATCCGTAGGAAAGATGCCACGGCACTGCAGTTTCCCTTGATTACCCACAAAAAATCCCGACTTCCACAAGTTTGCTGACTTTGTCCTCCTGCACTCAATATTATTCTGCATCCCCATCTCTACCCTGGGGCTTCCAATTTCGATCGCTAACAGGACTGATCCCCGCGAATCCGAGCTAGCCATGCTCGCTTTCGCGATTACTCCACGTGAGCGATCGCTGAGCACAGAGTCCACCACTCTGAATAGGATCCCGGGGAACAAACTTCTACACGAGTCACGACCTCATCCGAAAAAAAAAGAAAAGTGACAGCGGCAATACTACTAGTGCTTGTTGCAAATATCTACGTGGAGTCGTGGGAGTGGGTGTCTAGAAGTGGACGCACTGACTCCATAAATCGGAGACGGGAATTCAACCCTGTCCCGGCACTCGCTCTCTCTGCTTCGACACCGTGCGATCTTGGTTTAATTACTACTTCTCTGCAAAAAAAACAATGCCTATGCTGTATTACCTTGTTCATTCAGATGTGTGCAGCCAGCTCTGAAGGCGCGCTTGTTCTTCTTACTACATCTTTGATCGTGTGAAATGCCCAGGGAATGAGCTCTGCCTCAGCGTAGGCATGGCGTGTCATCTTTCAGTGCTCGCAGGCAAAGTTAACGAATTGCAGCACTTCTCAATCAGAACTTTAAATTGTTTTAAAACAATATTAAACACGCATTTGCAATGCAACAGGTCTCGCATTTATGCGAGTTTAAGCTATTGGCATTGTAAATGACAATGCCTTTTATTTATATTTTAATAACAAACACAAAAATAAAAGGCATTGTCATTTACAATGCCAATAGCTCAAACTCTCGCAAATGCGAGACCTATTGCATTGCAAATGCTTGTTCTACATGTGTTGCTGCCTGGCCAGTGGAGCCCCCTTTTCTACATGCGTTGTTGTCTGTCTCGTGGATGCCCCTTTTGCACGTGTTGTTACCTGGCACATGGAGGCCCCTTTTCTACGTTTTGTTGCCAGGCAGGTGGAAGCTGGCCAAACAAGGATGGGTAGCAATAGCAGTACATGAACCTCACACTGGAGATCTCTCACCGCTTTCAAGACCGAGCTAGCTGTCCTTAGAGCTAGCTGAGACTGAACCTGGCAAGGCACTCAACTCCCCCACTCCTTTGTCCTGCCGACCAAAGTAGTTGGTGGAGAATTTGTTTCATTTAAGTGTTTTGGGGAAGGAAACCTTGTAGTTTGAAATACAGAAGGTGGAAAGAGGAGATGTAATGAAGACAGACTGGCATTGGGGTCCTAAAGTAAGCCAAAGGTTTACATTAAAATGCCAAATCAACATATGTAAGTGATATGAAATAACCCTTCCGGGTACCTTTGTTTGCACCTTTCTGACCACAACAAACTAAACTGCTCACTGCAGGAGTAGGGCTGTCCACCTGTGTGTCGCTTGTGATGCTCTTAGAGGGGTGGGTGGGTTCCGGTTCGGCTTCCAGGACTGAATTCAGTGCATTCTACTATTTTAATGCGCCCATCATGCGGGATGGACACGGTTGTTTAGGGTAATTAGATTAAATGCTCGAAATCTAACCAATCATTTGGTATTTTAGCCGATTTGACTGGTTGGAAATAAAATTAGAAAACGATAACTGATCAGAAAAGTCAAATTCATTCAAACTGACTCAACACACAAAATAAAAATAAATTGTTGCAGAATTTCATCCATGATGGAGGCGGAATCCCTGCCCTCCACATCCATCATGCGGTACAGTCCACTTCCCACTACACAAGCTTGCATTGTGTTGTTTGATGATGCCAAACGTGGCTTCCTGTCTTGTGTCAAGGTGTGTTCCCCAGAGCATGTTACTAAAGGGGCCTTGTGCTGTCCAAATGAGAGGGAGATCAGTGTCCCTAGCAGTCAGCATTCAAGGTACTCAGTCCACAGCAGTTAGTGGAGTCCCCCTAGCGTCCTTGACTCTTGGGGTTGGCTTGGGTGATCAGTCCAGGGGTTAACTCAAGGGTCACAGCCATAGCAGAGTAAAAATGTCCTCTGTGCACACCTTTAATTATACCTTCATAGTGTGATAACACATGTAATAATTGTAACAATATATAATAATTGCAATGATATATCATTTATGTGTAGTGTATACGGTTAGGTAAATTATAGAAACACATAAACTACCCAACACAACACTAAATATAATATAGCGATTGTGCAGCAAACACGTACATTAAAAGAGAGAATACTCTTCTCAGGCATGTTTACCCGTCAGCAGTTAGAATATATCTAAATGCATACCATTCTAAAATGGGCACCTGGCTAAACAGTACACAGTGTGAATAATGCTTGTGAACCTTGAAACAACTAGACTAGAAGAGGCACAGAACCACTGCAGTTAGTACGGATACACAATCGCACTGTTCGCATACTGCACATGTTCACGCGGCTTGCTTGACATGGAGGATCATAGCCTTGCAGCGAACTGTGGTATTTTGTGTCTCTTTGGTTTTTAATAGCTGTCTCCCTATCTAACTGATGCAACAGAAAATAAACTCAACAGTGTTAAGAGTGTCGAGAGTACCTGCACGGCAGGACCGCACCCTAGACTTTGTGCTCGTGCTGTGGATGTATGCGTCCTCCTGGGTATCGCAAAACATGCAGGGGCAACTGTCGGCATCACAACCAACCTCAGAGGTCGGTGAGTCTGGCTGGCTGCTGCTGGACCACCAAAAATGACATGTAATAGGCAGCAATAGAGACGTGTGCTTACCATTTACAGTCACCACCGTCTCGCCTGCCCTTGAGCAGTCGATGCATTTGGTAGACTCCGTCGGTCACAGCTCATAGGGTACAGACAGCAGTAAGGTAAAGGATTACAATAAAGCTAGGGGCGGAGAGACGTGCTTACCATTCACAGCCACCACCGTCTCGCCTGCCCTTGCAGCAGTCGATGCATTTGGTAGACTCCGTTGGTCACAGCTCATAGGGTACAGACAGCAGTAAGGTAAAGGATTACAATAAAGCTAGGGCGGAGAGACGTGTGCTTACCATTCACAGTCACCACCGTCTCGCCTGCCCTTAAGCAGTCGATGCATTTGGTAGACTCCGTCGGTCACAGCTCATAGGGTACAGACAGCAGTAAGGTAAAGGATTACAATAAAGCTAGGGGCGGAGAGACGTGCTTACCATTCACAGTCACCACCGTCTCACCTGCCCTTGCAGCAGTCGATGCATTTGGCAGACTCCGTCGGTCACAGTTCATAGGGTACAGACAGCAGTAAGGTAAAGGATTACAATAAAGCTAGGGGCGGAGAGACGTGCTTACCATTCACAGTCACCACCATCTTGCCTGCCCTTGAGCAGTCGATGCATTTGGTAGACTCCGTCGGTCACAGCTCATAGGGTACAGACAGCAGTAAGGTAAAGGATTAAAATAAAGCTAGGGGCGGACAGACGTGCTTACCATTCACAGTCACCACCGTCTCGCCTGCCCTTGAGCAGTCGATGCATTTGGCAGACTCCCTCGGTCACAGCTCATAGGGTACAGACAGCAGTAAGGTAAAGGATTACAATAAAGCTAGGGCGGAGAGACGTGTGCTTACCATTCACAGTCACCACCGTCTCGCCTGCCCTTGAGCAGTCGATGCATTTGGTAGACTCCGTCGATCACAGCTCATAGGGTACAGACAGCAGTAAGGTAAAGGATTACAATAAACCTAGGGGCGGAGAGACGTGCTTACCATTCACAGTCACCACCGTCTCGCCTGCCCTTGAGCAGTCGATGCATTTGGTAGACTCCGTCGGTCACAGCTCATAGGGTACAGACAGCAGTAAGGTAAAGGATTACAATAAACCTAGGGGCGGAGAGACGTGCTTACCATTCACAGTCACCACCGTCTCACCTGCCCTTGCAGCAGTCGATGCATTTGGCAGACTCCGTCGGTCACACCTCATAGGGTACAGAGAGCAGTAAGGTAAAGGATTACAATAAAGCTAGGGGCGGAGAGACGTGCTTACCATTCACAGTCACCACCGTCTCACCTGCCCTTGCAGCAGTCGATGCATTTAGCAGACTCCGTCGGTCACAGCTCATAGGGTACAGAGAGCAGTAAGGTAAAGGATTACAATAAAGCTAGGGGCGGAGAGACGTGCTTACCATTCACAGTCACCACCGTCTCACCTGCCCTTGCAGCAGTCGATGCATTTGGCAGACTCCGTCGGTCACAGCTCATAGGGTACAGACAGCAGTAAGGTAAAGGATTACAATAAAGCTAGGGGCGGAGAGACGTGCTTACCATTCACAGTCACCACCGTCTCGCCTGCCCTTGCAGCTTTCGATGCATTTGGTAGACTCCGTTGGTCACAGCTCATAGGGTACAGAGAGCAGTAAGGTAAAGGATTACAATAAAGCTAGGGGCGGAGAGACGTGCTTACCATTCACAGTCACCACCGTCTCGCCTGCCCTTGAGCAGTCGATGCATTTGGTAGACTCCGTCGGTCACAGCTCATAGGGTACAGACAGCAGTAAGGTAAAGGATTACAATAAAGCTAGGGGCGGAGAGACGTGTCCTTACCATTCACAGTCACCACCGTCTCACCTGCCCTTGCAGCAGTCGATGCATTTGGCAGACTCCGTCGGTCACAGCTCATAAGGGTACAGACAGCAGTAAGGTAAAGGATTACAATAAAGCTAGGGGCGGAGAGACGTGCTTACCATTCACAGTCACCACCGTCTCGCCTGCCCTTGAGCAGTCGATGCATTTGGTAGACTTCGTCGGTCACAGCTCATAGGGTACAGACAGCAGTAAGGTAAAGGATTACAATAAAGCTAGGGGCGGAGAGACGTGTCCTTACCATTCACAGTCACCACCGTCTCGCCTGCCCTTGAGCAGTCGATGCATTTGGTAGACTCCGTCGGTCACAGCTCATAGGGTACAGAGAGCAGTAAGGTAAAGGATTACAATAAAGCTAGGGGCGGAAAGACGTGCTTACCATTCACAGTCACCACCGTCTCGCCTGCCCTTGAGCAGTCGATGCATTTGGCAGACTCCCTCGGTCACAGCTCATAGGGTACAGACAGCAGTAAGGTAAAGGATTAAAATAAAGCTAGGGCGGAGAGACGTGTGCTTACCATTCACAGTCACCACCGTCTCGCCTGCCCATGAGCAGTCGATGCATTTGGCAGACTCCGTCGGTCACACCTCATAGGGTACAGAGAGCAGTAAGGTAAAGGATTACAATAAAGCTAGGGGCGGAGAGACGTGTCCTTACCATTCACAGTCACCACCGTCTCGCCTGCCCTTGAGCAGTCGATGCATTTGGCAGACTCCGTCGGTCACACCTCATAGGGTACAGAGAGCAGTAAGGTAAAGGATTACAATAAACCTAGGGGCGGAGAGACGTGCTTACCATTCACAGTCACCACCGTCTCGCCTGCCCTTGCAGCTTTCGATGCATTTGGCAGACTCCGTCGGTCACAGCTCATAGGGTACAGACAGCAGTAAGGTAAAGGATTACAATAAAGCTAGGGGCGGAGAGACGTGTCCTTACCATTCACAGTCACCACCGTCTCGCCTGCCCTTGAGCAGTCGATGCATTTGGGAGACTCCGTTGGTCACAGCTCATAGGGTACAGACAGCAGTAAGGTAAAGGATTACAATAAACCTAGGGGCGGGGAGACGTGCTTACCATTCACAGTCACCACCGTCTCGCCTGCCCTTGAGCAGTCGATGCATTTGGCAGACTCCGTCGGTCACAGCTCATAGGGTACAGACAGCAGTAAGGTAAAGGATTACAATAAACCTAGGGGCGGAGAGACGTGCTTACCATTCACAGTCACCACCGTCTCGCCTGCCCTTGAGCAGTCGATGCATTTGGCAGACTCCGCCGGTCACAGCTCATAGGGTACAGACAGCAGTAAGGTAAAGGATTACAATAAACCTAGGGGCGGAGAGACGTGCTTACCATTCACAGTCACCACCGTCTCGCCTGCCCATGAGCAGTCGATGCATTTGGCAGACTCCGCCGGTCACAGCTCATAGGGTACAGACAGCAGTAAGGTAAAGGATTACAATAAAGCTAGGGGCGGAGAGACGTGTCCTTACCATTCACAGTCACCACCGTCTCGCCTGCCCTTGAGCAGTCGATGCATTTGGGAGACTCCGTTGGTCACAGCTCATAGGGTACAGACAGCAGTAAGGTAAAGGATTACAATAAACCTAGGGGCGGAGAGACGTGCTTACCATTCACAGTCACCACCGTCTCGCCTGCCCATGAGCAGTCGATGCATTTGGCAGACTCCGTCGGTCACAGCTCATAGGGTACAGACAGCAGTAAGGTAAAGGATTACAATAAAGCTAGGGCGGAGAGACGTGTGCTTACCATTCACAGTCGCCACCTTCTCGCCTGCCTTTGCAGCAGTCCATGCATTTGGTAGACTCCGTCGGTCACAGCTCATAGGGTACAGAGAGCAGTAAGGTAAAGGATTACAATAAAGCTAGGGGCGGAGAGACGTGCTTACCATTCACAGTCACCACCGTCTCACCTGCCCTTGCAGCAGTCGATGCATTTGGCAGACTCCGTCGGTCACAGCTCGTAGGGTACAGACAGCAGTAAGGTAAAGGATTACAATAAAGCTAGGGGCGGAGAGACGTGCTTACCATTCACAGTCACCACCGTCTCGCCTGCCCTTGCAGCTTTCGATGCATTTGGTAGACTCCGTTGGTCACAGCTCATAGGGTACAGAGAGCAGTAAGGTAAAGGATTACAATAAAGCTAGGGGCGGAGAGACGTGCTTACCATTCACAGTCACCACCGTCTCGCCTGCCCTTGAGCAGTGGATGCATTTGGCAGACTCCGTCGGTCACAGCTCATAGGGTACAGACAGCAGTAAGGTAAAGGATTACAATAAAGCTAGGGGCGGAGAGACGTGCTTACCATTCACAGTCACCACCGTCTCGCCTGCCCTTGCAGCTTTCGATGCATTTGGTAGACTCCGTTGGTCACAGCTCATAGGGTACAGAGAGCAGTAAGGTAAAGGATTACAATAAAGCTAGGGGCGGAGAGACGTGCTTACCATTCACAGTCACCACCGTCTCGCCTGCCCTTGCAGCTTTCGATGCATTTGGTAGACTCCGTTGGTCACAGCTCATAGGGTACAGAGAGCAGTAAGGTAAAGGATTACAATAAAGCTAGGGGCGGAGAGACGTGCTTACCATTCACAGTCACCACCGTCTCGCCTGCCCTTGAGCAGTCGATGCATTTGGCAGACTCCGTCGGTCACAGCTCATAGGGTACAGACAGCAGTAAGGTAAAGGATTACAATAAAGCTAGGGGCGGAGAGACGTGTCCTTACCATTCACAGTCACCACCGTCTCACCTGCCCTTGCAGCAGTCGATGCATTTGGCAGACTCCGTCGGTCACAGCTCATAAGGGTACAGACAGCAGTAAGGTAAAGGATTACAATAAAGCTAGGGGCGGAGAGACGTGCTTACCATTCACAGTCACCACCGTCTCGCCTGCCCTTGAGCAGTCGATGTATTTGGTAGACTTCGTCGGTCACAGCTCATAGGGTACAGACAGCAGTAAGGTAAAGGATTACAATAAAGCTAGGGGCGGAGAGACGTGTCCTTACCATTCACAGTCACCACCGTCTCGCCTGCCCTTGAGCAGTCGATGCATTTGGTAGACTCCGTCGGTCACAGCTCATAGGGTACAGACAGCAGTAAGGTAAAGGATTACAATAAAGCTAGGGGCGGAGAGACGTGCTTACCATTCACAGTCACCACCGTCTCGCCTGCCCTTGCAGCTTTCGATGCATTTGGCAGACTCCGTCGGTCACAGCTCATAGGGTACAGACAGCAGTAAGGTAAAGGATTACAATAAAGCTAGGGGCGGAGAGACGTGCTTACCATTCACAGTCACCACCGTCTCACCTGCCCTTGCAGCAGTCGATGCATTTGGCAGACTCCGTCGGTCACACCTCATAGGGTACAGAGAGCAGTAAGGTAAAGGATTACAATAAAGCTAGGGGCGGAGAGACGTGCTTACCATTCACAGTCACCACCGTCTCGCCTGCCCTTGAGCAGTCGATGCATTTGGCAGACTCCGTCGGTCACAGCTCATAGGGTACAGACAGCAGTAAGGTAAAGGATTACAATAAACCTAGGGGCGGAGAGACGTGCTTACCATTCACAGTCACCACCGTCTCGCCTGCCCTTGAGCAGTCGATGCATTTGGCAGACTCCGCCGGTCACAGCTCATAGGGTACAGACAGCAGTAAGGTAAAGGATTACAATAAACCTAGGGGCGGAGAGACGTGCTTACCATTCACAGTCACCACCGTCTCGCCTGCCCATGAGCAGTCGATGCATTTGGCAGACTCCGCCGGTCACAGCTCATAGGGTACAGACAGCAGTAAGGTAAAGGATTACAATAAAGCTAGGGGCGGAGAGACGTGTCCTTACCATTCACAGTCACCACCGTCTCGCCTGCCCTTGAGCAGTCGATGCATTTGGGAGACTCCGTTGGTCACAGCTCATAGGGTACAGACAGCAGTAAGGTAAAGGATTACAATAAACCTAGGGGCGGAGAGACGTGCTTACCATTCACAGTCACCACCGTCTCGCCTGCCCATGAGCAGTCGATGCATTTGGCAGACTCCGTCGGTCACAGCTCATAGGGTACAGACAGCAGTAAGGTAAAGGATTACAATAAAGCTAGGGCGGAGAGACGTGTGCTTACCATTCACAGTCGCCACCGTCTCGCCTGCCTTTGCAGCAGTCCATGCATTTGGTAGACTCCGTCGGTCACAGCTCATAGGGTACAGAGAGCAGTAAGGTAAAGGATTACAATAAAGCTAGGGGCGGAGAGACGTGCTTACCATTCACAGTCACCACCGTCTCACCTGCCCTTGCAGCAGTCGATGCATTTGGCAGACTCCGTCGGTCACAGCTCATAGGGTACAGACAGCAGTAAGGTAAAGGATTACAATAAAGCTAGGGGCGGAGAGACGTGCTTACCATTCACAGTCACCACCGTCTCGCCTGCCCTTGCAGCTTTCGATGCATTTGGTAGACTCCGTTGGTCACAGCTCATAGGGTACAGAGAGCAGTAAGGTAAAGGATTACAATAAAGCTAGGGGCGGAGAGACGTGCTTACCATTCACAGTCACCACCGTCTCGCCTGCCCTTGAGCAGTGGATGCATTTGGCAGACTCCGTCGGTCACAGCTCATAGGGTACAGACAGCAGTAAGGTAAAGGATTACAATAAAGCTAGGGGCGGAGAGACGTGCTTACCATTCACAGTCACCACCGTCTCGCCTGCCCTTGCAGCTTTCGATGCATTTGGTAGACTCCGTTGGTCACAGCTCATAGGGTACAGAGAGCAGTAAGGTAAAGGATTACAATAAAGCTAGGGGCGGAGAGACGTGCTTACCATTCACAGTCACCACCGTCTCGCCTGCCCTTGCAGCTTTCGATGCATTTGGTAGACTCCGTTGGTCACAGCTCATAGGGTACAGAGAGCAGTAAGGTAAAGGATTACAATAAAGCTAGGGGCGGAGAGACGTGCTTACCATTCACAGTCACCACCGTCTCGCCTGCCCTTGAGCAGTCGATGCATTTGGTAGACTTCGTCGGTCACAGCTCATAGGGTACAGACAGCAGTAAGGTAAAGGATTACAATAAAGCTAGGGGCGGAGAGACGTGTCCTTACCATTCACAGTCACCACCGTCTCGCCTGCCCTTGAGCAGTCGATGCATTTGGTAGACTCCGTCGGTCACAGCTCATAGGGTACAGACAGCAGTAAGGTAAAGGATTACAATAAAGCTAGGGGCGGAGAGACGTGCTTACCATTCACAGTCACCACCGTCTCGCCTGCCCTTGCAGCTTTCGATGCATTTGGCAGACTCCATCGGTCACAGCTCATAGGGTACAGACAGCAGTAAGGTAAAGGATTACAATAAAGCTAGGGGCGGAGAGACGTGCTTACCATTCACAGTCACCACCGTCTCACCTGCCCTTGCAGCAGTCGATGCATTTGGCAGACTCCGTCGGTCACACCTCATAGGGTACAGAGAGCAGTAAGGTAAAGGATTACAATAAAGCTAGGGGCGGAGAGACGTGCTTACCATTCACAGTCACCACCGTCTCGCCTGCCCTTGAGCAGTCGATGCATTTGGCAGACTCCCTCGGTCACAGCTCATAGGGTACAGACAGCAGTAAGGTAAAGGATTAAAATAAAGCTAGGGCGGAGAGACGTGTGCTTACCATTCACAGTCACCACCGTCTCGCCTGCCCATGAGCAGTCGATGCATTTGGCAGACTCCGTCGGTCACACCTCATAGGGTACAGAGAGCAGTAAGGTAAAGGATTACAATAAAGCTAGGGGCGGAGAGACGTGTCCTTACCATTCACAGTCACCACCGTCTCGCCTGCCCTTGAGCAGTCGATGCATTTGGCAGACTCCGTCGGTCACACCTCATAGGGTACAGAGAGCAGTAAGGTAAAGGATTACAATAAACCTAGGGGCGGAGAGACGTGCTTACCATTCACAGTCACCACCGTTTCGCCTGCCCTTGCAGCTTTCGATGCATTTGGCAGACTCCGTCGGTCACAGCTCATAGGGTACAGACAGCAGTAAGGTAAAGGATTACAATAAAGCTAGGGGCGGAGAGACGTGTCCTTACCATTCACAGTCACCACCGTCTCGCCTGCCCTTGAGCAGTCGATGCATTTGGGAGACTCCGTTGGTCACAGCTCATAGGGTACAGACAGCAGTAAGGTAAAGGATTACAATAAACCTAGGGGCGGGGAGACGTGCTTACCATTCACAGTCACCACCGTCTCGCCTGCCCTTGAGCAGTCGATGCATTTGGCAGACTCCGTCGGTCACAGCTCATAGGGTACAGACAGCAGTAAGGTAAAGGATTACAATAAACCTAGGGGCGGAGAGACGTGCTTACCATTCACAGTCACCACTGTCTCGCCTGCCCTTGAGCAGTCGATGCATTTGGCAGACTCCCTCGGTCACAGCTCATAGGGTACAGACAGCAGTAAGGTAAAGGATTAAAATAAAGCTAGGGCGGAGAGACGTGTGCTTACCATTCACAGTCACCACCGTCTCGCCTGCCCATGAGCAGTCGATGCATTTGGCAGACTCCGTCGGTCACACCTCATAGGGTACAGAGAGCAGTAAGGTAAAGGATTACAATAAAGCTAGGGGCGGAGAGACGTGTGCTTACCATTCACAGTCACCACCGTCTCGCCTGCCCTTGAGCAGTCGATGCATTTGGGAGACTCCGTTGGTCACAGCTCATAGGGTACAGACAGCAGTAAGGTAAAGGATTACAATAAACCTAGGGGCGGGGAGACGTGCTTACCATTCACAGTCACCACCGTCTCGCCTGCCCTTGAGCAGTCGATGCATTTGGCAGACTCCGTCGGTCACAGCTCATAGGGTACAGACAGCAGTAAGGTAAAGGATTACAATAAACCTAGGGGCGGAGAGACGTGCTTACCATTCACAGTCACCACCGTCTCGCCTGCCCTTGAACAGTCGATGCATTTGGCAGACTCCGCCGGTCACAGCTCATAGGGTACAGACAGCAGTAAGGTAAAGGATTACAATAAACCTAGGGGCGGAGAGACGTGCTTACCATTCACAGTCACCACCGTCTCGCCTGCCCATGAGCAGTCGATGCATTTGGCAGACTCCGCCGGTCACAGCTCATAGGGTACAGACAGCAGTAAGGTAAAGGATTACAATAAAGCTAGGGGCGGAGAGACGTGTCCTTACCATTCACAGTCACCACCGTCTCGCCTGCCCTTGAGCAGTCGATGCATTTGGGAGACTCCGTTGGTCACAGCTCATAGGGTACAGAGAGCAGTAAGGTAAAGGATTACAATAAACCTAGGGGCGGAGAGACGTGCTTACCATTCACAGTCACCACCGTCTCGCCTGCCCTTGAGCAGTCGATGCATTTGGGAGACTCCGTTGGTCACAGCTCATAGGGTACAGACAGCAGTAAGGTAAAGGATTACAATAAAGCTAGGGGCGGAGAGACGTGCTTACCATTCACAGTCACCACCGTCTCACCTGCCCTTGCAGCAGTCGATGCATTTGGCAGACTCCGTCGGTCACAGCTCATAGGGTACAGACAGCAGTAAGGTAAAGGATTACAATAAAGCTAGGGGCGGAGAGACGTGCTTACCATTCACAGTCACCACCGTCTCGCCTGCCCTTGCAGCTTTCGATGCATTTGGTAGACTCCGTTGGTCACAGCTCATAGGGTACAGAGAGCAGTAAGGTAAAGGATTACAATAAAGCTAGGGGCGGAGAGACGTGCTTACCATTCACAGTCACCACCGTCTCGCCTGCCCTTGAGCAGTGGATGCATTTGGCAGACTCCGTCGGTCACAGCTCATAGGGTACAGACAGCAGTAAGGTAAAGGATTACAATAAAGCTAGGGGCGGAGAGACGTGCTTACCATTCACAGTCACCACCGTCTCGCCTGCCCTTGCAGCTTTCGATGCATTTGGTAGACTCCGTTGGTCACAGCTCATAGGGTACAGAGAGCAGTAAGGTAAAGGATTACAATAAAGCTAGGGGCGGAGAGACGTGCTTACCATTCACAGTCACCACCGTCTCGCCTGCCCTTGAGCAGTGGATGCATTTGTTAGACTCCGTCGGTCACACCTCATAGGGTACAGACAGCAGTAAGGTAAAGGATTACAATAAAGCTAGGGGCGGAGAGACGTGTCCTTACCATTCACAGTCACCACCGTCTCGCCTGCCCTTGAGCAGTCGATGCATTTGGGAGACTCCGTTGGTCACAGCTCATAGGGTACAGACAGCAGTAAGGTAAAGGATTACAATAAAGCTAGGGGCGGAGAGACGTGCTTACCATTCACAGTCACCACCGTCTCGCCTGCCCTTGAGCAGTGGATGCATTTGTTAGACTCCGTCGGTCACAGCTCATAAGGGTTGCAGTAGAAAGGGTCCTTAGCTTCTCTCGAGTGATCACTTGGGTCCGTCAACAATCTGTTGCAATCCCGCTGGGCGGAATACTTTTATTCGATCTGTAAAACACCAAAGGGTGGACGAGGAGGCAAGGGAGAGCCGCACAACGAAGTGACCTCTCTCAAGGTCTGTGGAAGAAGCACGACCATACCCTTTCTTAGAGGAAAGGTAAGTACTGCGTCAATTCCAGCCTATGGGCTCCGTGCACTGAAGGTTTCAACAACACAGCGGAGCCATTGTGGTGAATGAGCTCTCTACAACATTTACAGAGCTCGCTCATCCTCCCACCACACAGTAAACTTCTGTTGAGTTCTTTGAATGCCAAGATAATCTAATAAACTCCACTCAATGTTCTTCTTTGGGACGCAGCCTTCTTCATCGCGGAGCTCCCGAGAGCTGCTGCTCTTTCTTATTTTCTTGGCTGACGCACTGAGTTTTTAAACAAAAAGTAACAAAACATAGCAAGTATGCGTTCCCGAAGGGGGGGGGAGGAGGGGATTACCTGTTAAGGATATCGTTCAGAATTGTGTTTGCTCTGATGTTGGTAACGCTGCCTCTACAAATAGTGAGAAGGAGCCCTGGTCAGCTTCTTCTACTACACCACCGGTCACTGGTATAATCTACCCATCCTTGTTATGTTCATCACTTACTCTAGGCCTCACCCACCCTCTAACCCTTGCTTAACATTAACCCTGAATCTAAAAGTAACCCTACACTTAGCCTCCTTATCGTCGACTCATGCTCTGCCCTTAACCCAAACAATGACCTGCACTTTTAAACTGTTTTATGAGGTATTTTTCCCCCAAGATATTTGTCCACCACAGTTTTCACCCATGGATATTGGCATGCCAGTTCAGAGGCAAGTCATAACTTACATCGCTTCCCAGGGTTTCACCTGCAAGTCTCCTGACCCTTCACTGGTGACCTCTGACCTGTTCTCACTCATAGAACACAGCCACACCCCTCACCTTCTAAACCACACTATGTCCACTCACTCAGGGCAGGTCCCCATAAACAGTAGGACGCGTGTGGAAAACCCCCAAACCACTGCCCCACACTCTGCATCAAGAAACACCAAGCGGTCAAGAGGACACGTGGGGGCTGGTCTGGCCACGAATGAAGATGGTCGGACGGCGGCTGTGGCGCTCTCGGCGTTGCGGGGGGCACTCCAGCAAGCCTCCTGTTCCACCAGCGCCTGAGGCTGACACTCTGAAGGCAGCCGGAGGCTTCGATGCGCTGTAAGGCTCTCTTCCCCGGTCCTGCATTGCCTGAGGCGGGCCGGGCCTACAGTACAGAGAGGGGAAGCCCGAGCCCACCGTGAGGAGAGGAGTCAGCGGGGCCGCCCTACGACGGAGTGCCCCGGCCCGGCGAACTCCATCTCTCCTGCTTCCACGGGACGACGGGGGCCCTGTGACCTGTTCACCCGCAGCGTCCATCACCTGCTCTACTCTTCCTCGACTCTGGGCTTGATATCAGCCCTGCCGTGGATGCAACGGCCTTGATGCCATCGGCTCACACCAGGCCTGCGGACCATTGAGATATCACGGCGAGCCGGCCCCGCCTGACTGTCTGGGTGGACTCCGCCTGCGACCTACCTGCCCACACAGCAGGCTAGCCCTGAGGCCCCGACCCTACCCTGCCTCCATCTGTCCTCGTGCCCTCACCTGCCTCTGCGGCCCGGACCGCGTTGGGGGGACTCTAAGGACTGGGGCTTGCAAGAGGCCAACGGGCCCCGCTTCCACAGCACGTCCCCGTATGGAAACAGCCTTTACCACGAAGGCTTTTCTACGCGTTACGTTTACAACGGTACACTTACCTCGTAAACGTCTTCACAACGGTATTGCTTCCACGACCGTCTTTACCACGCAAGCAACGTCTTCACGGAACGTCTTCTTCCTCATCCGAAAAAATGTGTCAGTCCTTTTTTAGTGTCGGCGAAGACGTGAGAAAAAGGCAAAAAAAAGAAAATAGGGGGTTTGGGGGGGGGGGGGTCTCCCCCCCAAAAAATAAAAAGCGTGGTAAAGGAAAAATCAAGGTAAAGGCTATGCGTAGAAAAATCATTCAGTTGTAATGCAAATGCGTATTAACAACATATATTCACGGAGACCCGCCTCTCCCTAGTCAGACGCTGGTGCCACGACTGCGAATGGGGCCCGGCAGTGGTGCCCGGACATCCCCGTACCTCAGCAGGGAGAGGAGCAACCCTTTGGTTTTGGATAACGAGGCCGGGCTCTGCCCCTCCCTCACCTCACCAGGCAGAGAGGGCGATATGGAGACCTTCAGTTCCGGATAGCGAGGCCTGGCTCTCACCCTCACACCATGGAGAGAGGGAGAGAGATGCAGCCCTTTGGTTTCGGATAGCTAGGCCGGGCTCTGACCCTCCCACCACCAGGGAGAGAGGGAGAGAGATGCAGCCCTTTGGTTTCAGATAACGAGGCCTGGCTCTGACCCTCACACCACCAGGGAGAGAAGAGAGATGCAGCCCTTTGGTTTCGGATAACGAGGCCTGGCTCTGACCCTCACACCACCTCGGAGAGAGGGAGAGAGATGCAGCCCTTTGGTTTCAGATAACGAGGCCGGGCTCTGACCCTCACACCACCTCGGAGAGAGGGAGAGAGATGCAGCCCTTTGGTTTCGGATAGCGAGGCCTGGCTCTCACCCTCACACCACCAGGAGAGAGGGAGAGAGATGCAACCCTTTGGTTTCAGATAACGAGGCCGGGCTCTGACCCTCACACCACCACGGAGAGAGGGAGAGAGATGCAACCCTTTGGTTTCGGATAACGAGGCCGGGCTCTGACCCTCCCACCACCACGGAGAGAGGGAGAGAGATGCAACCCTTTGGTTTCAGATAACGAGGCCTGGCTCTGACCCTCACACCACCAGGGAGAGAGGGAGAGAGATGCAGCCCTTTGGTTTCGGATAACGAGGCCTGGCTCTGACCGTCACACCACCAGGGAGAGAAGAGAGATGCAGCCCTTTGGTTTCGGATAACGAGACCTGGCTCTGACCGTCACACCACCACGGAGAGAGGGAGAGAGATGCAACCCTTTGGTTTCGGATAACGAGGCCGGGCTCTGACCCTCACACCACCAGGGAGAGAAGAGAGATGCAACCCTTTGGTTTCGGATAACGAGGCCGGGCTCTGACCCTCACACCACCACGGAGAGAGGGAGAGAGATGCAACCCTTTGGTTTCGGATAACGAGGCCGGGCTCTGACCCTCACACCACCAGGGAGAGAGGGAGAGAGATGCAGCCCTTTGGTTTCGGCTAACGAGGCCGGGCTCTGACCCTCACACCACCACGGAGAGAGGGAGAGAGATGCAACCCTTTGGTTTCAGATAACGAGGCCTGGCTCTGACCCTCACACCACCACAGAGAGAGGGAGAGAGATGCAGCCCTTTGGTTTCGGATAACGAGGCCGGGCTCTGACCCTCACACCACCACGGAGAGAGGGAGAGAGATGCAAACCTTTGGTTTCGGATAACGAGGCCTGGCACTGACCCTCACACCACCACGGAGAGAGGGAGAGAGATGCAAACCTTTGGTTTCGGATAACGAGGCCTGGCACTGACCCTCACACCACCACGGAGAGAGGGAGAGAGATGCAACCCTTTGGTTTCGGATAACGAGGCCGGGCACTGACCCTCACACCACTACGGAGAGAGGGAGAGAGATGCAAACCTTTGGTTTCGGATAACGAGGCCGGGCTCTGACCCTCACACCACCACGGAGAGAGGGAGAGAGATGCAGCCCTTTGGTTTCGGATAACGAGGCCTGGCACTGACCCTCACACCACCACGGAGAGAGGGAGAGAGATGCAAACCTTTGGTTTCGGATAACGAGGCCGGGCTCTGACCCTCACACCACCACGGAGAGAGGGAGAGAGATGCAGCCCTTTGGTTTCAGATAACGAGGCCTGGCTCTGACCCTCACACCACCACGGAGAGAGGGAGAGAGATGCAACCCTTTGGTTTCGGATAACGAGGCCTGGCTCTGACCCTCACACCACCACGGAGAGAGGGAGAGAGATGCAGCCCTTTGGTTTCGGATAACGAGGCCGGGCTCTGACCCTCACACCACCACGGAGAGAGGGAGAGAGATGCAACCCTTTGGTGTCGGATAACGAGGCCGGGCTCTGACCCTCCCACCACCAGGGAGAGAGGGAGAGAGATGCAGCCCTTTGGTTTCGGATAACGAGGCCTGACTCTGACCCTCACACCACCTCGGAGAGAGGAGAGAGATGCAGCCCTTTGGTTTCGGATAACGAGGCCGGGCTCTGACCCTCCCTCACCTCACAAGGGAGAGAGGGAGATGTGGATACCTTCAGTTCCGGATAGCGAGGCCTGACTCTCACCCTCACACCACCAGGGAGAGAGCAACCCTTTGGTTTCGGTTAACGAGGCCTGGCACCATGGAGAGAGGGAGAGAGATGCACACCTGGGGTTTCGGATAGCTAGGCCGGGCTCTGACCCTCCCACCACCAGGGAGAGAGGGAGAGAGATGCAACCCTTTGGTTTCAGATTACGAGGCCTGGCTCTGACCCTCACACCACCAGGGAGAGAAGAGATATGCAGCCCTTTGGTTTCGGATAGCGAGGCCTGGCTCTCACCCTCACACCATGGAGAGAGGGAGAGAGAGTCAGCCCTTCGGTTTCGGATAACGAGGCCGGGCTCTGACCCTCACACCACCACGGAGAGAGGGAGAGAGATGCAACCCTTTGGTTTCGGATAACGAGGCCGGGCTCTGACCCTCACACCACCAGGGAGAGAAGAGAGATGCAGCCCTTTGGTTTCGGATAACGAGGCCGGGCTCTGACCCTCACACCACCACGGAGAGAGGGAGAGAGATGCAACCCTTTGGTTTCGGATAACGAGGCCGGGCTCTGACCCTCCCACCACCAGGGAGAGAAGAGAGATGCAGCCCTTTGGTTTCGGATAGCGAGGCCTGGCACTGACCCTCACACCACCACGGAGAGAGGGAGAGAGATGCAACCCTTTGGTTTCGGATAACGAGGCCGGGCTCTAACCCTCACACCACCACAGAGAGAGGGAGAGAGATGCAACCCTTTGGTTTCGGATAACGAGGCCTGGCTCTGACCCTCACACCACCAGGGAGAGAAGAGAGATGCAGCCCTTTGGTTTCGGATAGCGAGGCCTGGCTCTGACCCTCACACCACCAGGGAGAGAAGAGAGATGCAGCCCTTTGGTTTCGGATAACGAGGCCTGGTACTGACCCTCACACCACCACGGAGAGAGGGAGAGAGATGCAACCCTTTGGTTTCGGGTAACGAGGCCTGGCACTGACCCTCACACCACCACGGAGAGAGGGAGAGAGATGCAGCCCTTTGGTTTCGGATAACGAGGCCGGGCTCTGACCCTCACACCATGGAGAGAGGGAGAGAGATGCAGCCCTTTGGTTTCGGATAGCGAGGCCTGGCTCTCACCCTCACATCATGGAGAGAGGGAGAGAGAGTCAGCCCTTCGGTTTCGGATAACGAGGCCGGGCTCTGACCCTCACACCATGGAGAGAGGGAGAGAGAGATGCAGCCCTTTGGTTTCAGATAGCGAGGCCTGGCTCTGACCCTCACACCACCACGGAGAGAGGGAGAGAGATGCAGCCCTTTGGTTTTGGATAACGAGGCCGGGCTTTGACCCTCACACCACCACGGAGAGAGGAAGAGAGATGCAGCCCTTTGGTTTCGGATAGCGAGGCCTGGCTCTGACCCTCAAACCACCAGGGAGAGAAGAGAGATGCAGCCCTTTGGTTTCGGATAACGAGGCCTGGTACTGACCCTCACACCACCACGGAGAGAGGGAGAGAGATGCAACCCCTTGGTTTTGGGTAACGAGGCCTGGCACTGACCCTCACACCACCACGGAGAGAGGGAGAGAGATGCAGCCCTTTGGTTTCGGATAACGAGGCCGGGCTCTGACCCTCACACCATGGAGAGAGGGAGAGAGATGCAGCCCTTTGGTTTCGGATAGCGAGGCCTGGCTCTCACCCTCACACCATGGAGAGAGGGAGAGAGAGTCAGCCCTTCGGTTTCGGATAACGAGGCCGGGCTCTGACCCTCACACCATGGAGAGAGGGAGAGAGAGATGCAGCCCTTTGGTTTCAGATAGCGAGGCCTGGCTCTGACCCTCACACCACCACGGAGAGAGGGAGAGAGATGCAGCCCTTTGGTTTCGGATAACGAGGCCGGGCTTTGACCCTCACACCACCACGGAGAGAGGGAGAGAGATGCAACCCTTTGGTTTCGGATAACGAGGCCTGGCTCTGATCCTCACACCACCAGGGAGAGAAGAGAGATGCAGCCCTTTGGTTTCGGATAACGAGGCCGGGCTCTGACCCTCACACCATGGAGAGAGGGAGAGAGATGCAGCCCTTTAGTTTCAGATAACGAGGCCGGGCTCTGACCCTCACACCACCACGGAGAGAGGGAGAGAGATGCAGCCCTTTGGTTTCGGATAGCGAGGCCTGGCTCTCACCCTCACACCACCAGGAGAGAGGGAGAGAGATGCAGCCCTTTGGTTTCGGATAGCGAGGCCTGGCTCTCACCCTCACACCACCCTCAGGACTGGAGATGACGTCGACGGGCAGCAGCTCCCTCTGAATGTTCGACTTGTGCTGACTGCACAACCAGAAACAGATCTGCTGATTGACGAGAATTAATGATCACCTTCCTATTAAACTCCGTGATGAACGAGGTCTTCACAGGAGCACCGTCATGTATCCAAGAGGTTGTTTTGTAGTGGAGAAGTGTGGCTCAATGATTAGAGCGGCAGACCCTGATGCAGAGGTCTAGCCTGGGACCAGGGTTCAATTCCCCACCTCGGCGGGTCTTGGGCTCAAAAATTCCACGGATCTGATAATTCTCGCCACGGTGCCTATTCCAATCATGGAGTCCCACTCTGCAACTCTGGGCAATAGCTTGCTTAATCTCCACAACGGCCCCCACAACGCTAAGGATGCCTGGCCTTCACCAGGAGTGGATGCCTCACAGGAAAAGCCAGGATGGGTTCCACAGTGGTATTCGTGCAAGCGCCTTGAGACCCTTGCGGGTGAGTAGTGCGCTATACAAGTATCAAATTTACATTTTGAGTCCTACCAGGCTGCTGTGGTGATGGAAAGCCTGGCTCACTCATCTGTTACAACACTTTCTGGTACCACCCCTCCCACTGGAGGGTGTGCTGTAGCGTGGTCAGGCGTGGAGCAGGGGGACCCTCTAAGGTGCCCCAGGAGCCCTCTCAGAATTCCACCTTCTCCTTACTGCATGTCAGGGGGGCAGACAGCGCCCATACAATGGCTGCTGTCCCGGCTCTGGCTCTCTCACGAGGACGGCTGGCACTTTAAGCGGCACCAGCAGCTCTAGAATAGAATTGCCACTTCCTGTTGGGCAGCCATTCTAACCGGAAGTGGTGTGTTTATAAAAAGGCGTCTAGACCTGTGGGAGGGAAGACTTCTGGAAATGGGAGCAGCAAAGCACAGCGAGTCAAGTGACAGGTGATACTGTGTAGCAGCACTTTAAGGCTGCATGCCTTCAGCAGCCGCACGACTGTGTATATTTTATTTATTTCACCTGTTCTTCTTTGCATTGCACTCGTACTGCTCTGAGGCGGTTCCCTGGCGTATTTAGGAATGGAAGGAGGTATGATTGCCAGAGAGGAAGTGGAACTCTAGGAGAAAAGGAGGGTTATAAAGAGACTTCTTGTCAATACCACTGGGAAAGCCTTGTGGCAGAGATGCAGATTGGTTGAGTTCAGAAGATGACGCCATCTCAGTGCAGAACATTTCCCAAACTCCTAGTATTATTGCCCCCTAGAATCAGAGATGGTTCTGAGAGGAGGCCTTAGGCATCTGGTCAGGTACTCCCAGTTCTCCTTGAAGCCCTCTCGAGACCGCTGAAGCTTGCAACATTGCCTCTAGGAGGCAGAGATGGCTCTGGTAGATGGCCTCTGGCATCCGGTCAGGTTCTTCCAGTGCTCCTTGAAGCCTCCTCGAAGCCACTGAAGCTGGCATTATTACCCCCAAGAGTCAAAGATGTGAGAGGTGACCTTAGGCATATGGTCAGGTACTTCCGGGGCTCCTTGAAGCCCTCTTCAAACCGCTGAAGCTTGCATCATTGCCCACAAGAGACAGAGACGGTTCTGAGAGGCGGCCTTAGGCATCTAGTCAGGTATTTCCAGTGCTCCTTGAAGCCCTCTTGAAACCGCTGAAGCTTGCATCATTGTCCCCAAGAGGCAGAGATGGTTCTGAGAGGCGGCCTCAAGCATCTGGACAGGTACTTCCAGTGCTCCTTGAGGCCCTATTGAAACCGCTGAGGATTGCATCATTGCCTCCAAGAGTCAGAGATGGATGTGAGAGGTGGCCTTAGGCATCTGGTCAGGTACTTCCTGTGCTCCTTGAAGCACTCTTGAAACCGCTAAAGCTTGCATCATTGCCCCCAACAGGCAGAACGTTTCTGAGAGGTGGCCTCAAGCATCTGATCAAGTACATCTAGTGCTCCTTGAAGCCCTCTTGAAACCGCTGAGGCTTGCATCATTGCCCCCAAGAGGCAGAGATGGTCTGAGAGGTGGCTTTAGGCATCTGGTCAGGTACTTCCAGTGCTTTTTTAAGTCTTCTTGAAACCGCTGAAGCTTGCATCATTGCCCCCAAGAGTCAGAAATGTTTCTGAGAGGTGGCCTCAAGCATCTGATCAGGTACTTCTAGTGCTCCTTGAAGTCCTCTCGAAACCGCTGAGGCTTGCATCATTGCCCCCAAGAGGCAGAGATAGTCTGAGAGGTGGCCTTAGGCATCTGAAAAGGTACTCCAGTACTCCTTAAAGGCCTCTTGAAACCGCTGAAGCTTGCATCATTGCCCCCAGGAGGCAGAGATGGCTCTGAGAGGTAGCCTTGTGCATCTGGTCAGGTACTTGCAGTGCTCATTGAAGCCATCTCGAAACCATTGAAGCTCTTTGTGAAGAGAACAGCCTCAAGTTTGTATCTCGAGTTCTGCAAGAGTCCATTCAGTGGAGCAAGCTAATGGGAATGGCAGCCTCTGTTCTCCCGTCTTTAAAGGGCGGACAGTGGCATCACTGGCATTAGTCCGTCTTGTGGCTTGCCTCCGACTCTGCATGGCGGATTATGGATAAGGGCAAAACTGCGGCTACTCTTCTGCTGGATCTCAGAGCCGCTTTCGATACCGTATCCCATAACTTCTGATCAAGAGGCTCGGGGACTGCGTGATTGGCTACACGGTGCTGCCTGGCTGACCTCATTTCTACAGGTGCATTCATCCCCAATTTCAAAAGAGTCAGAACTGGAGAAATTGAAGCTCTGGCTCTTTGGATCCGGATAGAACCTCTTCAGCTGTAAGAGCAACCGACCTGTGTCTGTCTCCGAAGTCAGTGCCAGCGCTGTGATACTGCGCATTGAGTAGCCATGCGCTCTAGAAATCGCATTATTAGTAGGTGTAGTAACCTATTGCTGAAGGTTTGGTAGAGCCTTGCATCCCAGAGGTTCCAGACGTGCGCAAATGTAAACACTTTCTTATTTGTTGTATGTCCACCATAGAAATAGAGGCCCTTAATGGACTTGCAGTAACGCCTGGCCTCCCTCCGGGTACAAATGTCCTTGGGTTGCTGGACACTTTGATAAGCCTTTGACTGTATACTAAGCTATAGTAGGATGAAATATCACTTCGCCATAGGGTTGGAGGATCTTTGAGTGATCGCCTGTTGATTCTTCTTTCAGCAAGGGATGTACCCTACACAAATCTGGACCACCGTACGCTTGTAGTGTGGCACACAGAGATATATAGACACATATGTACAAGTTGGTAGCAGAAAAGACCCCAGCACCAATAGGTTTCACTCTGTTGTGAGATCTGTTGACCCTACCGAGGCACACATGTAGAGGGCAGTGCTGAATCAGCGCTAATGCCCTTCGGTAGCGATTATGTTGTTGGGGTGGGGAAGTCGTTTAGGCTTTTTTGACTGTTTTGGGGGACTAGGCAACCGCAAAGCAGTTTACATGTGGTTTTCAGCATTCCTATGTGGAGTAGATACCATCTGTCGGCATTACTCTACATCTGTAGCATGGGGTAAATGTGTGACTGTCGGTGACCACACATTCTGACATTTCCTCTCACGCTGATCTTTGTGAGTTGGGTAGGTACTCATTCTACTGATCATTTCCTCTCACGCTGGTCTTTGTGAGTTGGGTAGGTACTCATTCAATTGATCATTTCCTCTCACGCTGGTCTTTGTGAGTTGGGTAGGTACTCATTCTATTGATCATTTCCTCTCACGCTGGTCTTTGTGAGTTGGGTAGGTACTCATTCTATTGATCATTTCCTCTCACGCTGATCTTTGTGAGTTGGGTAGGTACTTATTCTATTGATCATTTCCTCTCACGCTGATCTTTGTGAGTTGGGTAGGTACTCATTCTATTGATCATTTCCTCTCACGCTAGCCTTTGTGAGTTGGGTAGGTACTCATTCTACTGATCATTTCCTCTCACGCTGGTCTTTGTGAGTTGGGTAGGTACTCATTCTATTGATCATTTCCTCTCACGCTGGTCTTTGTGAGTTGGGTAGGTACTCATTCTATTGATCATTTCCTCCCACGCTGGTCTTTGTGAGTTGGGTAGGTACTCATTCTATTGATCATTTCCTCCCACGCTGATCTTTGTGAGTTGGGTAGGTACTCATTCTATTGATCATTTCCTCTCACGCTGGTCTTTGTGAGTTGGGTAGGTACTCATTCTATTGATCATTTCCTCTCACGCTGATCTTTGTGAGTTGGGTAGGTACTCATTCTATTGATCATTTCCTCTCACGCTGGTCTTTGTGAGTTGGGTAGGTACTCATTCTATTGATCATTTCCTCTCACGCTGGTCTTTGTGATTTGGGTAGGTACTCATTCTATTGATCATTTCCTCTCACGCTGATCTTTGTGAGTTGGGTAGGTACTCATTCTATTGATCATTTTCTCTCACGCTGGTCTTTGTCAGTTGGGTAGGTACTCATTCTATTGATCATTTCCTCTCATTCTATTACCTCCCCGTTTGAAGAAAGGGATCCTGCGAGTAACGCAGGTGCAGTGGCCTCATAAAACAAGGCTAAAAGGCCATACAACCATCCTGGACGGTATGTCATGGGGTGGCCAACACTGGATGTTTGCTTCCACTCTCAGTGAGAATTACGCCAGGGAGGTGATGAGTTACTTCCTCACAACAGAGGCTAACTGTGGTGTAAAGTGCATTTACGAAAGATGATTAGTCGAATACGTTCCATGTAGGGTTGACTTTCCTGGGGCAGCTGCTGACTTCCCTAAACTTCTCCTTGCTGTTGAGACTAACTGCCCCAACGCTGGGCATTCTTTGTGGACAAGGTAGGTATTGACTGTGTGTATGTACTAGGGCTCTACAGCGTAGTGCTGAGCTTGCGATTTAGTGCCGTGAGTTGAATCGACTCCCTTGTGCTGCATGAGAGTAGGCTTTCCCCTGGAGTTTATGAATGATTGAATTTATTTACATTTTCTGTGTGACGTAATATACTGCAGCAGGTGTGGAAGGCGAAAACTTTGGCATGGTTTATGTATTTCATGGTCGTATCAGCCCAGAATGGTGGGTTGGAAGTTCAAATTCTGGCCGACATTGGCACTCTCAGGTGGGATTCAAGGGATGGGGAAGTAGGGAGTGGGCACGCTGTGTCAGAGATGTAGGGTTGATGGAATCTAAGGCGTCTGCAGTACTGGATGGTATCTTCTGCAGTTCTGACAGGAGTAAGTGGACACCTCATTCAAATGGTTCTGGGTTGGAGAACAAGCTACTCTCTTGGAGATTGAGAAGGTGATGATGAAGCTGCTGTGAATGAGCTTCTCTGAGGGATAAATGGATCCCTTTGGGTGACCAGCGTGATCTCGCGGAAGTCATGAGGACCCCGTAAGGGTGGGAAAGGTGTTTGCATTTCCTTGCTCCTGTGATCATCTTTGCTGCTGCATGTTTGTACCGACTGGTGGAAGGGTTGCATCTTTACTCACCCTCTGTGAGACCTCAGTTGTCTACTCACAAGAGCTTGAGGGCTTGAGTGAGTGTGAGGTTTTCATCACGGTGAGGGTTTTACGCTTGTACACGAGTCCTCGGAGACGAAAACATGCTGTCTGCTGTGCTGATATGGAGTCTACAGGAAAGAGAAGGGTGAAGGGGACACGTAGGCATGCGTCTTGGATTCTCATGTACGAGATATTGTAGGAGGGGAGCGGGCGAGAGGATAGCGAGATTGTTTTGGCTAGAGTGATCTGAACTGCTGACTCTCATTAGGTGTTTTAGCTTGAAGTCATCAAGGTACCATCAGCTGTGTGACATCATTTCATTTGTTGGAATTTAGAGAGATACTTTGCAAGGTTTTAGTTAAATTGCACCCCCCCCCCCCACCCCCAATGTTAGGAAGATGCGGGTGTTCTCCACCTACTGAGGTACTGAGAAGAAAATAGTTGTGAGAGGGCATATCCATAGGGTGAGACTACACAGAATCTGTTCCACACCTAAATGTCCACCCATGGACACTCTCTTCAGACAGTGTTGAGGGAAGGACTCGACTGAGGCCCGTTTAGACCCATCCTCATTTTCACTCGGTCGAGCGAAGAGGTCAATGAAAAACCTCACACGCTCAAGTCAGAAGGGCGAAGGAAGTCAAAGGGTGTGATCATGTGCCCATAAATCATGTGAAAGGGTTGTGGTGAAGCTAAGCTTTTGGAGTTATAAGGGAGCTGTGTGTCAGAGTGAACCCCTAAGACTCTGTACTGTTATAGGCACCAGTGACAGTCCACCATATGCAGCAGGTTGTGGTCCAGTGTGGGATTTGGGGACTCACTCATTTTCCCTATTCATCCCCTGCAGTGCTCAGCCAGGACAAGTATCTGTTTGCGCTGAATTAGGAATTTGTCAGGAGTTCCTATACATGGACATTGTAGTGAGATCGTAACCATGTCAACAACTGCCCCCATAGCCAGGAGGGCCTGCACATACTTTTAAGATGAGCATGTTGCGGAATGTTCCGGGATAGCCTCGGTTGTACTGTTCCCACCGTTGGCATGTGCGTGCGTCAGGAAACAGATCAGAGCACATGGGTATGGACCCTGCTTCCCAAGTGCAACATGGCCCGCTAAAGCCTAACTACAAGCAGGTGTTTTCTGTGCTTGTTTATTAATGGGGTTGATAATAATCCTATAGGGCCGTCTCTTAGGGCTTTGTTACAGATTAAAGGCCAACATTTCAGAACAACTGAAGGAGAATGGGAGCAAAAATTCAGATAAACAATAAGAAATGATTCTGGAAGAAGTTGGTAATGTCTCTTGTGTTTGACGAAGTGTGTGATCTTTCCAAGTCCCCAACAGGACCTGAGTTGGTCTCAAGAGTAGGCACATACTTGGCACCTTGTGCTGTGCCAGCCTCTGCAAGTTCTACCTCGGCTGAGAACCCTGAAATCTGACACACGCTGGCCTTTGAGAATTGTGAGGTTGGCAGTGGTCACTGGTAGGACAGGTCCGTGGGCTGGGCGCCCACTGTGTTAAGTCTGTGCCACCTGCAGCCCGCAGGTTTGAACTCTGGCAAGTCTAAGTATTAAAGATGAGTCTGCTGGGGCAGGTGTGTAAACGGGCGGGAACCGAACCTTTATTGAAGCACTGAGGTGAACTTATATTATCATATTAGTCTCCTTTGTCAATAAACCAGCCTTCCCTAAACCACATACCCAGCATGCCTCACGCTGAGAGATACCCAGCACGCCTCATGCTGACAGATACCCAGCACGCCTCATAACCAGCACGTCTCATACTGACAGATACGCAGCACGCCTCATGCTGACAGATACCCAGCATGCCTCATGCTGACAGATACCCAGCACACCTCATAACCAGCACATCTCATACTGACAGATACCCAGCACGCCTCATGCTGACAGATACCCAGCACGCCTCATACTGACAGATACCCAGCACGCCTCATGCTGACAGATACCCAGCACGCCTCATGCTGACAGATACTCAGCATGCCTCATACTGACAGATACCCAGCACGCCTCATAACCAGCACGTCTCATACTGACAGATACGCAGCACGCCTCATGCTGACAGATACCCAGCACGCCTCATGCTGACAGATACCCAGCACGCCTCATGCTGACAGATACCCAGCACGCCTCATGCTGACAGATACTCAGCATGCCTCATACTGACAGATACCCAGCACGCCTCATAACCAGCACGTCTCATACTGACAGATACGCAGCACGCCTCATGCTGACAGATACCCAGCATGCCTCATGCTGACAGATACCCAGCACGCCTCATAACCAGCACGTCTCATACTGACAGATACCCAGCACGCCTCATGCTGACAGATACCCAGCACGCCTCATGCTGACAGATACCCAGCATGCCTCATACTGACAGATACCCAGCATGCCTCTTGCTGAGGATACCCAGCATGCCTCATACTGACAGATACCCAGCACGCCTCACACTGACAGATACTCAGCATGCCTCATGCTGACAGATACCCAGCACGCCTCATACTGACAGATACCCAGCACGTCTCATACTGACAGATACCCAGCACGCCTCATGCTGACAGATACCCAACACGCCTCATGCTGACAGATACCCAGCATGCCTCATACTGACAGATACCCAGCATGCCTCTTGCTGAGGATACCCAGCATGCCTCATACTGACAGATACCCAGCACGCCTTACACTGACAGATACTCAGCATGCCTCATACTGACAGATACCCAGCATGCCTCATACTGACAGATACCCAGCACGCCTCATACTGACAGATACTCAGCATGCCTCTTGCTGAGGATACCCAGCATGCCTCATACTGACAGATACCCAGCACTCCTCATACTGACAGATACCCAGCATGCCTCATGCTGACAGATACCCAGCATGCCTCTTGCTGAGGATACCCAGCATGTCTCATACTGACAGATACCCAGCACGCCTCATACTGACAGATACCCAGCACGCCTCATGCTGACAGATACCCAGCATGCCTCTTGCTGAGGATACCCAGTATGCCTCATACTGACAGATACCCAGCACGCCTCACACTGACAGATACTCAGCATGCCGCGTGCTGATAGATGTATGTGTCACTCGGAGCGTTCTAGAGACTGGAAGAGCGCGTGATGATTTTGTGTTTGAGATAAATGGACTTCCCGAGGCTTCTCCCTGTCCTTGCTGGCAGTGTGCGAGGGACGCCCTCCGTTGGGAGAGACATTAGCAGAGGCGACTTTAACTGCAAGGGGGGGCTCAGGTGAGTAATTCTCGGGAACCCGCCAGTATTCCTGGTGGAGATGCAGCTTCCTTGCCCCCTCCAGAATGACGAATGAGCCGCCCCCCCCAGACCTGGCAGTGGCGCGCGGCGCTCACTTGCGGGTTACGCTTCCATGCACCGCACTCCTCAGCGGTGACAGGAGGGTCTCTCCCTCTTATTACCCCCATGGAAGTATTGCAAGATACCCCTGTGTATGGCTGACTTCAGGGCGGCCTCACGGCCTGCATGTATTGACCACTCATTGGGTAGGGGGAGGAGACGGGATACATGTAGATGGGCACAGACCCTCCATGGAGGGTCCTAGGTACTTAGATGTGGAATTAAGAATAGAAAATCTTGCTAGTTTGATCGTGTATTTTCTTGCTACAATATTACGATAGTGTTATATTAAAAATGCGATATTCTGACATATAATCAAAGCTTGCTTGCCCATCCTCAGTTCTGACTATGTTCTTGCCAATACACCTGTAATTGGAACGTTTCAAATCATTTCTTATCTTTGATCCCTTTATACTTCAGTGAGCCCTACAGAATGTGTTTATCCACCGCTCTATTGCTAGGTGAACACACAACGCTAACTACATCTATTGGTCATATTAAAACCAGTTACACACAGATTACAGTGCCCTCTGTAAATAAAACCAGTTACACACAGATTACAGTGTCTTCTGTAAGTAAGAACAGGTACACACAGGTTACAGTGTCCTCTGTAAGTAACCCCAGTTACACACAGATTACAGTGTCCTCTGTAGGTAAAACCAGTTACGCACAGATTACAGTGTCCTCTGTAGGTAAAACCAGTTACGCACTGATTGCAGTGTCCTCTGTAGGTAAAACCAGTTACGCACTGATTAGAGTGTCCTCTGTAGGTAAAACCAGTTACGCACTGATTAGAGTGCCCTCTGTAGGTAAAACCAGTTACGCACAGATTACAGTGTCCTCTGTAGGTAAAACCAGTTACACACAGATTACAGTGTCCTCTGTAGGTAAAACCAGTTACGCACTGATTAGAGTGCCCTCTGTAGGTAAAACCAGTTACGCACAGATTACAGTGTCCTCTGTAGGTAAAACCAGTTACGCACTGATTACAGTGTCCTCTGTAGGTAAAACCAGTTACGCACAGATTACAGTGTCCTCTGTAGGTAAAACCAGTTACGCACTGATTAGAGTGTCCTCTGTAGGTAAAACCAGTTACGCACTGATTAGAGTGCCCTCTGTAGGTAAAACCAGTTACGCACAGATTACAGTGTCCTCTGTAGGTAAAACCAGTTACGCACTGATTAGAGTGCCCTCTGTAGGTAAAACCAGTTACGCACAGATTACAGTGTCCTCTGTAGGTAAAACCAGTTACACACAGATTACAGTGTCCTCTGTAGGTAAAACCAGTTACGCACTGATTAGAGTGCCCTCTGTAGGTAAAACCAGTTACGCACAGATTACAGTGTCCTCTGTAGGTAAAACCAGTTACGCACTGATTGCAGTGTCCTCTGTAGGTAAAACCAGTTACGCACAGATTACAGTGTCCTCTGTAGGTAAAACCAGTTACGCACTGATTAGAGTGTCCTCTGTAGGTAAAACCAGTTACGCACTGATTAGAGTGCCCTCTGTAGGTAAAACCAGTTACGCACAGATTACAGTGTCCTCTGTAGGTAAAACCAGTTACGCACAGATTACAGTGTCCTCTGTAGGTAAAACCAGGTACACACAGGTTACAGTGTCCTCTGTAAGTAAAACCAGTTACGCACAGATTACAGTGTCTTCTGTAAGTAACACCAGCTACGCACTTGTTACAGTGTTCACTGTAAGTAAGACCAGTTACGCACAGATTAGTGTCCTCTAAGTAAAACCAGCTACACACAGATTACAGTGTCCTCTGTAAGTAAAACCAGGTACGCACAGATTACAGTGTCTTCTGTAACTAAAACCAGTTACGCACAGATTACAGTGTCCTCTGTAAATAAAACCAGTTACGCACAGATTACAGTGTCTTCTGTAAGTAAGATCAGGTACACACAGGTTACAGTGTCTTCTGTAAGTAAGACCAGCTACGCACAGATTACAGTGTCCTCTGTAAGTAAAGCCAGTTACGCACAGATTACAGTGTCTTCTGTAAATAAAACCAGTTACGCACAGATTACAGTGTCCTCTGTAAATAAAACCAGTTACACACAGATTACAGTGTCCTCTGTAAGTAAGACCAGCTATGCACAGATGACGGTGTCCTCTGTAAGTGAGACCAGCTACGCACAGATTACAGTGGCCTCTGTAAGTAAAACCAGTTATGCACAGATTCCAGTGTCTTCTGTAAGTAGGACCAGGTACGCACAGATTACAGTGTCCTCTGTAAGTAAAACCAGTTATACACAGTTTACAGTGTCCTCTGTAAGTAAGACCAGTTACACACAGATTACAGTGTCCTCTGTAAGTAAGACCAGCTATGCACAGATGACGGTGTCCTCTGTAAGTGAGACCAGCTACGCACAGATTACAGTGGCCTCTGTAAGTAAAACCAGTTATGCGCAGATTCCAGTGTCTTCTGTAAGTAAGACCAGGTACGCACAGATTACAGTGTCCTCTGTAAGTAAAACCAGGTACACACAGGTTACAGTGTCTTCTGTAAGTAAGACCAGCTACGCACAGGTTACAGTGTCCTCTGTGAGACCAGCTACGCACAGATTACAGTGTCCTCTGTAAGTAAAACTAGCTACGCACAGGTTACAGTGTCATCTGTAAGTAAGACCAGTTACACACAGATTACAGCGACCTCTCTAAGTAAGACCAGTTACGCACAGATTACAGTGCCCTCTGTACGTAAAACCAGCTACGCACAGATTACAGTGCCCTCTGTAAGTAAAACCAGCTACGCACAGATTACAGTGTCTTCTGTAGGTAGAACCAGTTACGCACAGATGAGAGCGCCCTCTGTAAGTGCTTTGTACTTCTTCATGTTTTGATGTCGAGCTGAATCTTAGATCTCTGCTGTTTAAAGTGAAGCTAACGCTCTGAAACAGCTCCAGAATCCCAAAGTCCAGGTGATGTTAACCATCTCTTTTCCTTTCACAGATGGGATCCACAGTGTGACAGCGCAGTGTGTGTTGAGGGTGATCATCATCACGGAGGACATGTTGTCCAACAGCATCACCGTGCGCTTGGAGAACATGTCCCAGGAGCGCTTCTTGTCCCCGCTGCTCACCAGCTTTCTGGAGGGGGTGGCCACCGTGCTGGCCACCCCCAAGGAGGACGTCTTCATCTTCAACATCCAGAATGACACCGATGTTGGTGGGGCCATCCTCAACGTCAGCTTCTCGGCCCTGGTGCCCACGGGTGTGCGGGGCCAGTTCTTCAGCTCGGAGGACCTCCAGGAGCAGCTGTACATGAAGAGGATGGCGTTGACCTCTGTGTCCATGCTGGAGGTCCTGCCCTTCGACGACAATGTCTGTCTGCGGGAGCCCTGCGAGAACTACATGAAGTGCATCTCGGTGCTTAAATTCGACAGCTCAGCTCCGTTTATCAGCTCGGAGTCCATTCTGTTCAGACCAATACACCCTATAACTGGCCTACGCTGCCGCTGCCCTCAGGGCTTCACCGGGGACTACTGCGAGACGGAGATCAACCTCTGCTACTCCAACCCCTGCCACAACGGGGGCGTGTGTGCCCGGAGGGAAGGCGGCTACACCTGCATCTGCCAGCAGCAATTCTCAGGTAAGCACATGACATTCTGTTTTCGTTAAGTGTTTCTTCGAGGTATACCAGACTGTATCTGCAACATAGAAGGGGGAAAAGGCGGGACATCCTGTGATTGGCAGAGTCTTGCTTATGGCTTTTGTAATATGAGTGCAATTAGGAGAGCAACAGATGGTATGGATGGAAATGAGACTTGCTCCCAGCTGCTGTGGCCTGGATGCAAAGATGACATTTTAAGGATTATGATGAGAAATGTCAGTGGATTGATTCAAGATAACTCATTAATTGTGGGGAACCCATCTAATTTAGATGCCAGATATTCAGAACACAGCAATCTCATGTCCCCTCACTGTGCATCACAACAGCATTATGCATAGTTATGCCGCCACACACTGCATGTGCTTGAACGGGTTGCATGAGGGACATTCCCTCAGACAGGGGATGTTTGGTATTGTGCACTGCTAAAAAAGGAGATGTTGATGTTTTAAATCTTTGTGGTCTTGATAGAACATGTTGATAAGTTAACCTCTGACAGATGTTCATTGGTTCATCTGTGCCATAAGTTGATGGGTTCACCTGTGATGGTTTTGCCAGATGTTGATGGGTTCACCTGTGGTAGGTTATGCGAGATGTTGATGAGTTCACCTGTGGTAGGTTGTGGTAGAAGTTGATGGGTTCACCTGTGATAGGTTTTGCCAGATGTTGATGGGTTCACCTGTGGTAGGTTATGCGAGATGTTGATGAGTTCACCTGTGGTAGGTTGTGGTAGAAGTTGATGGGTTCACCTATGGCAGCTTGTGCCATAAGTTGATTAGTTCACTTACTAGATGTTGATGCGTTCACCTGTAGTAGGTTTTTCCAGATGTTGATGGGTTCACCCATGGCAGGTTGTGCTGAAGTCTGTGAGTTCTTGTTGTTTGGAACATGGACCCCGGGACAGATAGTGAGATGGACTCACTCTCTCTTATTACAATAGACAAACAAATGTTTTCCAAACACCAAGAGTCCTGTATCCATTGTAGATCCTGGAGGCCGGATCCATGGCAGATTTTCAAGGTAGCCACATAGAATTTGCATACAATGAATGTAAATGAAACCCGAGTTACTTAGTGGCTGACCTGAAAATCTGGTATGGATTCGGCCTTCCTCTATGACCTGGATGCAGAGGGAATTCATTCTGTCTGTCGCATCTCTGTCCGTACTGTTACACAGAACTAGCAGGACGATGTATGGCGTGGAACTGTTTTAGGCCGAGGTTTGCCCTGCCCTCGAGGTCACATTGACTTTCATAGCACCATGTTCTAGCGTTGTTTTTACAGGCAGTTCAACTGAGAGCCTTGTGATAGATTCCAGTACTGCAGAGCATGGCACGGGGCCCAGGAGCACTGCTTCTATGCAGCAGCAAATCATGTATGTCATGTGTAACAACACTGTGTGATGCTCCCTCAGGGCTGGATGGGTGGAGGGTCCCTCAGCCCACCCAGAACTGAGAGGCACCTTCTGTTCTCACCCTCCTACCCGGGGTTCTCCTTTGGGCCTTAAGATGCTCAAGGCTTGTGCCCCATGGAAGTTCCATGAACTGGTGTCTGCACTGGTGACCTCTTTCTTCCTGACATTTAGTCATTGGTGTGCAGAGTTCAAATAGACCCTTTCTAAATAGTTCACATCCCTCAGGAAGCAGACAAGGGACACCTGGGAGCCAGGGGTTGAGGTAGTGTCCATCATGTGTGCTTCCTGGCTGAAGTTTCAAGTGTAAAGTTCTGACTTAACACAGTGTGGCCATTGCGGCCTTTGGTGCATTGGACGAAGAATACAAGGCTACATGGTGAAATAAAACTTATTGGGCTATTAAAAGACATGTTAACGATGAACAATAATTTTAAGGATTGAAGGAACTTCAAACATATTTGGTTTGAAATGAGGAGATCAGATATATGGAATGCCACATCCTGCGTCTGGGGAAAAGGGAATATATATATGTGAGAGGGTGTTTGTATATACTTGTATACACAAGTGTGTATAGAAAAGTGTGGAAGAAATGATTCTTAATTCTTCACTTATGCAGAGAAGTTCCAGCATTTATTCCCACATTCAGTGCTTGTGCTTCCTATTTAGATGTGTGATCTTCAGCACATCTGACTGGATCAGGACTGTCTCGAGCCTCATGTCTGATACTGGTTAAAGTGTGAGTTTGGGGACATTGCTAATGACATTGGCGTGACTGTCCGTAGCTTGATCTGTGCCCTTCTTGTGCCCTGTAATGCCAGGACATTATCCATTTTATGATGATTCCATGGAAATACTAGTGGGATGAAATGGGACCAAGCGGAAGCTCTTAAATTGTGATTTCCCTTGTATGCTGATTTTCTCTGGTGCTCTGTCTGGAGCTGGGAGATGATGTGGTGCATGTGTGACCAGAAGGGGTAAAGCCAGCATGGCTACCCTTGCTACTGAAAATGTGTGCCAGCTTTAAGGAATCACTTTGGCTGCTGTGGCTTGGAGGGCGCAAGATTTTTTTCGGTGCCTAAGATTGCATAAGGATAGTTTCTGCCATGCCACTGGACCATGTCTGTTTATTGTGAATTCAAATCCTGCTGTGGGGACTTTGGGATAGCTCTTTCTTCTTCTTCAGTCTTGCTTCTGCAGTGTTGCTAAATGTCTCATGAAACGTGCACGGCGCATTGAATCATGGGGCAGGTCCTCATGTGGTAAGTGAAGTGAGAAGGCTGCATTTCCGGTGTTGTCTGCTGCGGTTTGCTCTGATTTATGGAGAATTCTCCTGTGGGTCATTTTTGTTGTCTACATAAATAGATCACATGCCGTCTACTATCGTTTGATGCCTTTCGTTGTGTCTCTTTCATTCATGAAACTGTTATATGGACTTTAGTCTGTGCATGCTCCATACTTGCCAACATTTTAGAAGAGGAAAGTAGGAGGTTTTTAAAAATAATCGGGAGACTGTTTTCCCCCCCATTAATTTCCCTTAAAGTAGAGGCAATGTCAGGCCGGAGACCGCCCAAAGAAACCCGTTTTTGGCCTCAAAGATTGGGAGTCTCGCGCCTGAATCGGGTCTGTTGGCATGTATGATGCTCCTTTCTAAGATGGAGACACACATTGTAAGCCCTATTGTGCTCTTCTGGGATTCATGATTTCATTAGGAGGTGCCTTTTCCTTCTCTCTCCCCTCTTTCTGAGTGTCTCTCTACGTCTCACCCACACTTCAATTGATGCAAAGAATATGTCACCTCCCAGGGCTGTCCTGGACCTCTGGTGTCTCTTCTGCCACATGGCCCGTAAACCTGCACCTGTATGTCCCATGCTACCCTCCAACACACATCGCACGCCCCAAGCCTACAGTGGGATTAGCCCCAATTCCTATTCAGGGGTGGCTGAGATGGTTACAGAGACCTTGGTCTTCGCATCTGATTTCTGTGGGTGCTGCTGATTCGGGATTGCGCTGCTCCTGTGTAGATTGAAGTAACCCAGTATCCCTGGGAGTATTTCCCAGGGGTATCGGGGAGGACGCATCGGGGTTACAGTCAAATCACGCCCAGCCTGGGGCAGCCGCAGGAACGCCCTGAGGGCTAGGCAGCCGTATCAGCCAGTTGCTCGGTGCATTGGTTGGGATGTACGTATCACACGTTCACATACACTGTCAGTGGGTCGTTGCACCACTCATCAGAAGCAACTCGGAGTCATTCATTAGTTATGTTGATTCATCGGGGAGACGTTTACTTCTCCACCAGTATTCAAGTCCATTTTCCGGGGCAACGGATGGATTCCTCTTTAGGCTTGTGCTGAGTTGATGCTATCCTTAGCTTCACGCTTTTTGTGGAAAGCACATTTTCTCTGGAGAAATACTTAAAAGACCTAAGTCTATGATTAATGTTCTAATGTTATCTTCGACTAGTATTGTTCTGCCTCAGATTTGGCGTCTGAAGCTTCTTTTAAACTTGGTAGGCTGCCCATGTCCTCCTTGCCGACTACGCCAGTGGCCCGATGTATTCCTGTTGTGCTGATGGTACTTCTGAATATTGACACCAACAATATTGTGTCGTGCTTATATCAAGAACAGAATAGCGTAGGGCAACATATCAAAAGGTGCGTGCGTATAGGAAAGTGGACATTTACTACTCCTAACTCCACATCTACGTACCTTGCAGATATATGTACCGCGTAAGTACACATATGTGGAGTTAAATATAGAAAATCTAGACTTACTTATCTGTTGATATTTGATTTTCGATATTCTCTCCTTTATATTCTGTCCCATCGATATTGTTGAGTCGATATTCAGGGGCGCACCTGTTGTGCTTTATTTGAACGATTCTAGCAATGTTATCACCAGGGGTTTTATGTCATAATTGTTAACTCAGGGAGTCTTGTGAATCCTGTTGACCCCCCCAATTTCATTGGGTGCAGAAACCTCTTGGACACACAGTGCCTCCTTCATTTAGTCGATCCCTTTCTTTGTCTGGGTCTGGTGGCTTAGTGGACTAATGTGTCCAGTGTAAGGGGCTGTGTTTGACCTCCTGGTCACAGGTTCACCACCCCGCTGGTCCACTCAGCCTTTCATCCTTCTGAGGTCGATAAAATGAGTAGAATTGGGATGGGTAACAATGAACATCTGATATATAGCGCCAAGATACCTCTTGGGTGAACGTGCGCTTTACAAATGCACGTTATGTTTTCAGGAAGATTGAAGATTAGGCTGCCCTGCAGATCCCATCACGTGTTCTTCCCTCTGGTTTCCAGAGGAGTGCTGTGCCATACAAGGTCCATGTTTAATGTTAATGCACTACTGCTTCCGGGGTAGGACCATAGGACATCTTCCCCTCCCTGTTCAGGAAGTGCTGCCGAAAGGGTCTCTTGATATCTAAGTGACCCTAGGGTGGACTAGTTCAGGTTCATCGCCACTCGCCTGTCCCCACAGTGTTCATGGGTCCCATCTCCTCTCTCTCACCTACCTCTGCTTCTCTTCCTACAACTTACCTGCCCTCCCCCTGGTCACCTGACCGGAAGCTACCTTGCACCTATCTCGGAGCTCCATTATGTTTACATAGCCCTTTAATGTATGAAAGAATGTGAATGAACACAGCCGTCTAGCATTGGCGCTTTCTTTTGTGGTACGGTGGGGTGAGGGGAACGCAGGGCTGCCTGCCATCTGGCGTGTGTAGGGTGGCCAACTTTCCATTATCACTTCGCTGATGCCAGCTCTTCCAACGTCCTTTGGGTTGGTACGATGCTCAAAATGTCCCTCCTTCTGGTACCACGGATTCTGACTTGCTATGAAAGCACTGGTTATCAGAGTGGCTAGCGTAGGGGGGACACCAGGGAAAGGAACAGCAGGAAGGCTACCTGAAAAAAACATGAAGAGGTAGTGGGTCCGCAAAGCGGGTGCGGGGGGGGTTAGACTTCCCTCGGTACTACCACCTTCACACCTAAATAACTGGATCTTCTTAAAAACTATTGAGAAAAGCTAGGCTGGGGGTCTGATCAATGCAAGTCCTGAAAAAGAAAAAAAAAAAAGGTTTCAACATTGGAATTCCACAAACCGGGTTTATCCCACCACATGACTTATTTACATTAACCATACTACAACACTAGCCTACCAGAATGTGTAGAAAGAAAGTGTCCTGACAGCTTTCTTGCTGGAGTCGCCTTACACGCAGAGGTGAGCTTCACCCTCTGTATGGGGACATGAGACACCCCTGGATAAACACAGGACTTTATTACCATTCATTCCAGCGATGCTACAACGGTAAGGAGGGCCAGGTTCAAAAGAGCCAACGTCCCCACACCTCCAAGTCCTGCACCTCGATGCACAGGTGTACAACCCTCAACAGGTGGTAGGGCTCATAAATACACAGCCAGAGCTCATCACCAACCAGACAGCTCAAAGTCACAAACGAGGATTGGTTCTCCTCAAAAGAGAATAGGAAGAGAACTCTGAAGTAGCTATGAAGAAGAAACACCGCACAGTGTGCTCAGAAAGATGCTGAGTAGAAACAAGCATCGGCTTCATACACAAACGTAACCAAGGGTGGACTCAGCATAAACTAGGTGCCTCAACCCTAGGATGTCTGACACTCTCCACCACTTTGGAGCCTTCAGTAAGGAGTCTAGGTCGCTCATTGATGAAATATGGAGACTCATTACATTCTGCTGGGGAGGGGCTCATTTTGCTTTACGCGACTGCCTGTCCGCCGACTCGAATGCTGCATGGGCAGCATGCACCCACAAATCCAGTCATAATCAGCCATGTGTATCTCAACATAAGTTCAGGACAGAGGCTTAACTCCCAAACCATAAGGGTGCCTTTCAGCACGCAGGAACAACTACGGACACACAACATGACGACCATAAAAGGAGTGTGGCCTCCTGGACGGGGCCTTGCGCGGACCAAACAACAGGGTGAAGAGAAACCCATCTCTGGGGAGTTTAGAAAATGGGTGAAACAATTAAAATGAACAAACAAACAGTAGGGGCAGAGAAGATAACTAGAAGAATAACCACGTCTTACCCCCGCCCCCCCCTTTTAAACACTAGTGATTTGAGGTACACATGGGATTATGTAAAGCAGAACCTCAAATCCTGATAGCCGTAAAGTCACCAGTCTGTGCCGTGGTAGTCCCGTAGCAAACAGTGCAATGTGCTTAGACATCCCAGATGCTGCGGAGCATTATATCAGCGCGGTTAATATTCAGCTACTTCACGATCTAACACAGCCCGCCCTGTTGTAGGCCGATGCAGTCACTAGAATGAGTTACATAAGACTTTCAGCTGAATACTTGTCATTTGAAAGGGATAAACGAGTACAAAATACTATTTAACATGTCTATGCCCCTTTCTGGCCCATGGGATCTCTTCGCTTGATAACACCCGTAAGCCCAAACAGGACAGTTTCGGAACTCACTGTCTTCTGCAGTGATCCAGGACATTGATGCCCGATGCGAGGCCGCGGCGGTTTTCCTGGACGCCACTAAGGCGTTCGACTCACTTGAGTGGGATTACCTGCTGGCCCTGTTGGAGCGGATGGGACTACCCTTCAACTTCCTGGACTGGATCCGGTTGCTGTACCGCCGACCTCAAGCGGCGGTCCTGCTCAATGGGTCCCGCTCTGCCCCCTTCGTTATCCACAGAGGCACCCGTCAGGGATGTCCTCTCTCTCCAGTCCTATTCGCCCTCGCCATAGAGCCGCTTGCGGCCAAACTTCGGCAACACCACAAGCACCGATCCATTACTTATCCAGAGCGCCAACTGCTCATCGCGTTATATGCGGACGACATGACGTTGTACGTCCACAAGCCGCAAGAGAACCTTAACCCCTTATTGCGGGAGGTGACTAAATTTGGCGCTATATCGGGCGTACAAATAAACTGGGCGAAGTCTGCTTTATTCCCCCTGACTGACAATACTGCGCAGTTCCCATTAGATTACCCCTTGGTGTGGGAGGCGGACGAGATAACATACTTGGGGATTAGGGTGACCAGGAACCGGGAAGCCCTTCTTAGAGCGAACTACGGGACTGTCATAGACAAGCTCTCCGATAAAATCACGCAATGGAACCACCTTCCGCTGTCTATGGCGGGACGCATCTCCCTGATTAAGATGGTAGTACTTCCCAAATTGTTGTACCTCTTTACCAATATACCATACAGCCCAGGGGCATACTTCTTCCGGACCCTCAATTCCCAGCTGTCCCGACTTATATGGGGCGGGAAGCAAGCCAGGATTGGACTGCGGACACTTATGTTGCCCTATCACCAGGGTGGGCTTGATGTTCCGAACTTTCGAAGGTACTATGATTGCGCCCAGGGCCACTTTGTGGTGTACTGGTTCCATCCCCCCCCATTTATGGCTCACCTGGTGGTAGAAGATGGGTTTATGAGGCCCGAGAAACCCTCCGGATATCTGTACACAGAGGCTCGATTAGGGACTCGCGATCCCACTACGGTTGATTGCACTGTTCAAGCCTGGAAACGCATGGCAGATTCTATGGACGTACGGTTTCTGTATTCTCCCCGTATGACACTGGCACATGACCCCAGACTAAGTGTTACCCGCGAGGAGCTTGGACGCAAGCTGCTCGCGCGGCTGGCGGTCCACACATGGGGCGACCTGTATCACCAGGGGAGCTTTCGCGCTGCGTCCCACTTTTTTGGGAACACCGTCCCTTCGGTAATGGATACATTTCTTTACACCCGACTGCGGCAAAATATTAGGGCTATCACTCCTAACTTCCCTGATGAGCCAGACACCATGGCGCCTCTACATGCCCTGCTCCAGGCGACCACCCCGACGCATGTGGTCTCGATGTTATATAAACATGTACAAGCGGCACCTTCCCCCCCCCTCTCTTAAAGCGCGGACTGACTGGGACAGCGATCTGGGTGCCCCGATGTCAGATGCCCAGTGGGAAGAAAGCTGCTGTCACACTACGGCCGTGACGGGCAATGCCCGCCTCCGCTTGGTACACTTTAAGTTCTTACATCGCCTTTATTTCACCCCGGCTAAATTGTACCGCTTCGGACTCCGGGATGATGATCGCTGTCTGCGATGCCGAAAGTCAGGAGCGGACTTCATGCACTTAGCATGGTCGTGTCGGGCGGTGGCTGAGTACTGGATCGCGGTGTTCGCGGCCCTCTCTCATGGTCGGGGTGGACATACCACCCTTCCCTATGATTGCCCTTCTGGGCCGCTCATGCCCCACGTTAAAGGCGCATCGGAAATTCTTCGCGTTGGGGCTTTTACTGGCTAAGCGACATGTGGCATGCCGATGGGGACGAGGGCGAGCGCCCAAGTTCAAGACCTGGTTGGCTACGATGTCAACCTGGCAGGAACAACTTCACAGCTATGCTGACCTCTTGCCTCACAGATCCCGTCCCAAGGACTTATGGGGACCCCTCACTGCATACCTCCTGCGCTCTCCGAGCTCGACAGAAGGAGGGAGGGAGCTGCACGATGACTCGGAGAGGGACGGCCCGCCTGCTACACGCAGTCCTGCGACAGCCCCCACGGGCGACCACGTCTGATGCATCTCCTAACCCCACTTATACCTTTTCCTTTCAACGCATGCTGCGCACAGCGTTTCAGACTTGCCCTGACATGCCGCACGCTTTCGGATGTGCTTACACACCACGTGCCGGATGCTCGGGAGGGGTGGCCGGTGGTTTCTTTGACTTCCCCTGACCCCTGGGTAGGGAGGCCCTGATTCTACGATGGCGCGTGCAGCATAGCATTCTGGATAGTAGCACCAAGTTTCTAGTTCCCTGATTAGCTCATATTACACCCCCCCAGCGCAATGGACTGGCTGTCCGGGGCGGAGCTGTGCCGCCCCTTGCTCCTAATTCATACTACAGTGAGATTCGCCGTATAGCAGCTCTGCGCCGATCAATCCTTTCTGCCACATACTATGTATGGTGGACAAATCCTGGGAGGGCATCGATGTTTGATGTTTTGTGGTTCTTAAGTTGGTTAATACAGATAAACGAAACCTCAACTACCAGCTGTTGACTTTACATTGCTTTGTCACTACGCATCATTGCATATTTGTGCAGTTTGTGTTCTTACCCCGCTGCCGGCCCTTAAGGGTTGTAGGCGTTTGAGCTGTGTTAAATTGTGGATCCTAGTTAGACACTGTTCGCTGCTCACGATACTGCATTGCCGCTACCGGCCTGTTCAATCAGGTTGTAGGTGATGAGCTGTGTAAGATTTGATTGTGACCAATAAAGGTTTTTCCACAAAAAAAAAAAACTCACTGTCTTCTGCACCTTCTTGACTGAACACCTGCCTTCCCCCATTTCTACCTGTTGTACCTGAACTACCCTTTGCATGAAGGGCTCTCTAGTTGATTGTCCTATACCATGGTGCATTCCACATTCTGAACCCGGTGTCCCTTACCTTGCAGCCTTCCTGACTCCAGAGCTTGGCATCTCATAGTGTGGATCCTTCCACACTCCTGAGGTTGGTGTCTCTAACTATGCCGCCTTCTAGACTCTGCATCGTGGTGTTCCTGAGCATGGAGCTTTCGACACTCCCGAGCTTGGTGTCCCAGGGCATGGAGAATTCCACACTCCTGAGCTTGGTGTCCCAGTGCATGGAGAATTCCACTCTCCTGAGCTTGGTGTTCCTTACCACGGATTCACCCACATTCCCAAGCGGGGTGCCAGTTACCATGGAGCCTTACACACTCCAGAGCTTGGTGTCTCATAGCATGGAGCCTTCTATGCTGTTGAGGTCAGTGTCCCTTACCTTGGCACCTTCCACATTGACAAGCCTGGCGATCCTTAACATGCAGCCATCCACACTCCTGAGCTTGGTGTCTCATAGCATGGAGCCTTCCACGCTCCTGAGCTTGGTGTCTCATAGCATGGAGCCTTCCACGCTCCAGAGCTTGGTGTCTCATAGCATGGAGCCTTCCACGCTCCAGAGCTTGGTGTCTCATAGCATGGAACCTTCCACGCTCCAGAGCTTGGTTTCACATAGCATGGAGCCTTCCACACTCCAGAGCTTGGTGTCTCATAGCATGGAGCCTTCCACGCTCCAGAGCTTGGTGTCTCATAGCATGAGCCTTCCCTGCTGTTGAAGTCAGTGTCCCTTACCATGGCACCTTCCACATTGACGAGCCTGAGGTTCCTTATCATGAAGCCATCCACACTCCTAAGCTTGGTGTCCTGTAGTATGGAACCTTCTATGCTATCAAGCTTGGCATCTGTTACCATGGAGCCTTCTGCGCTCTCAAGCTTGGTGCCCCAAAACATGGAGCCAGCCACACTCCCAAGCTCGGTGTCCCCAGATGAGTGACTCAGGCCTTCTGCAATATCCAGCCGAGTACCCCTCAGTTTGGGTCTTTCAGACTGCCTAGCCAAGTATCATTTATCATTCAGCATTCCACGCTCCCTAGCTCGGTGCAGTAGGAGCCTCTACACACTCTAGATGCCTCTTGTAGCCTTCCTACTCCCTACATAGAAGTCCATGGAGTCCTCTTGCTAGCTGTAGTATGAGCCTCCACACTCCATAAATGCGTATCCCTTCGTATGATGCCTTCCACACTCCTGAGCTAGAGGTCCACAGAGTCCTCAACATCCCCTCTCTGGGACTAGTATGAACCTTCAAACTTCCTGGTTAGGATACCGTCTATCATGGAGTCTTCCGTCCTCCTTTGCTGATTGCCCCTTACTGTGGTGCCTTCCACACTCCCTGGCTGGAATACCTCGCAGCATGGAGTCTTGCATGCTCCTTTGCTGATTGTCCCTTAGTGTGGCGCCTTCCACGTGCCTCGTTGGGATGTCTCTTAGCATGGAGTCTCCCACTCTCCTTTGCTGATTGTCCCTTAGTGTGGCACCTTCCACACGCCTATTTGGGATGCCTCTCAGCATTGAGTCTTCCATGCTCCTTTATTTATTGTCTGTTAGTGTAGTGCGTTCCACTCTCCCTAACTTGGATGCCTCCTAGCATGGAGTCTTCCGTGCTCCTTTGCTGATTGCCCCTTAGTGTGGTTCCTCTCACACTCCCTAGTTGGAATGTTTCTTAGCATAGAGTCTTCCATGCTCCTTTGCTGATTGCCCCTTAATGTGGTGCCTCCCACACTCCCGAGCTGGGATGCCTCCTAGCATGCAGTCTTCCATGCTCCTTTGATGATTGCCCCTTAGTGTGGCGCCTTCCACACTCCGTCGTTGGGATGCCTCTTAGTCTGGAGTCTTCCGTGCTCCTTTACTGATTGTCCCTTAGTGTGGTGCCTTCCACACTCCCAAGCTGGGATGCCTCCTAGCATGGAGTCATCATCAAAATATATCTTTATTTCGGATATAAAAACATCCAAGAAAAGAACAAAATAATTACACATGTTACAGAATAATATTACAAACAGCTTCACATATTAAAACTCATTAACACAGTGGGAGTAAAACAAAATAGGTCGATTCTGAATGTCCTGTCCGTAGCCTCGATGACTAAATTATACAAAACGACTGGCAGCCTATAAGTTCATCAATTATTACTTATTAAGGTGCAGGGTGCAAGCAACTATATAGTACAAAAAACCATCGATCAGAATAAAATATACGATCATAGATGTTTAAAACACGTTATAAAAAATTTTTATCATTAAAAATACCATATAACCTCCCCGATGCACTAAATCATCCAATACGTCATTTACATACTTCTTTGGGTATTACTACTATTTTATGCATAGTGCGGGTCAAATAACATGAAGCGAGACACCACTTCCTATACACTGACAACGGAATAACTTATGTCTCACGTCTCGATTTCCTTAATTTTGCAGCAAGTCTTAAAAAGTTCACAGTGCAAAACAGTGTAAGAGGTTCCGCAGAAAGTTTTAAATATAAAAGAGCTACCCTGACGTGGGTGAATTTATTCGCTTTTCAGATGGGTTTTAAAAGACATCCCGCGGGAATTCATATAAGGGACAAAAGAATACAAAGTGAAGGGTATCCTGTGGAGATCCCAGATCGCAGCCACAGGGACCCTTTGAACCAATATCTTTTGTGAATCCCTCGGGAACAGCTAAAATGTGGTGTAAAAGGTCCAGTCTAAATCTGGTCATTAAAAATCTGTCATTTTTGTTATAAATTTGCGCCAAGTAAGGTTCCATGCCAGCAACAGATTTCGTAAGTATATGTGCACGCACTGACCCTTTCAATAATTCACAATCTTCTCTATAGCAGGCTACCCGCCTCAAGAATTCTGCATTTATGAGTGTTTTCGATTGTGACGTCATGGAAGTGGGCTCATCAAAACATCTTACATAGCCCAGCCACTTCAACTTGTCCTTCACGAATTTGAGCCAAGGAATTTTGTGACTTTTTTCCCTTCTAATACAGTCTGTAATTATATCTCTGCTAAAGCTAGCATCCGGATTAGTCCAAATTTTAATCCAACACATTATTGGTTTAAGGCTTATTCTATCAGAGATGTAAGGGAGCCCTAACTCTTCATGTATAATATAGGCCGGGATGCTTTGTGGTACTTGCAAGATCCTTCTAAGAAACTTATTTTCCTCTAGTTGTATCATGGAGGTGTTTCTAATGCCCCAGACCTCACTCCCATACATGATCTTGGAGCAACAGATTGAATTGTATAAATTCAATACTTCGTTCGGGGACCAGTGGCCTAACCTCGTGGCGCGGGACATAATTGAACCCATTATATTTGTGTGCTGTTTACACTTTTCTGTGACTAATGGCGTGAATTTGAGATGTTTATCAAAAATGATTCCTAGATAATTAAAAACCTCAACCTTCTCGAGCTTATGACCCCCAATTTTGAAACTGAAATTCCTCATTGGTCTTTTTCCAGCTTCCATGATATAGGATTTTGTTAGGTTGGGAGATAAGTCTAGATGTGCCATAAACCCACAAAAACCGTCAATGAGGGCCTGCAGACCCCTCCCTGTTCGTGCGAGGAGTACTGCATCGTCCGCGTATAGCAGAACAGGTATACTTCTGTTGGCCACTCTAGGGCAGTCCACCCCTAATTTTCCTAGGGCTTTATCCAAACCATTTATATATATCGTGAATAAAAAGGGCGCCAAAATACAGCCCTGTCTCACCCCCCCGGTGCAAGCAAAATGATCAGTTAAATTCCCCTCATTGCTGTATCTAATCTGAGCAGTTGTGTCCCTATGTAGAGTTTTTAAAATAAAAATCAAACTAGGGTCCACCCCAAGCAACTCTAAAATCTCCCATAATTTTTCCCGGTTGACCCGATCAAAAGCTGCCGTTAGATCCATGAAAGCAAGATAAGCTGTCCCATCATCGGCAAGAGTATACTTGGCCACCAGATTATATAGATTGAGACATTGATCTGATGTAGAGCGACCCGTTCTAAAACCGTACTGAGTATCTGTAATAATCTTATTTTCCTCAGCCCAGTCCATCAGACGGTTTAGAATTACCTTCCCTAGAACCTTTGCTGAGACATCAATTAGTGAAATCGGGCGGTAACATTGGGGATCGCATTTATTGCCCTTTTTGAAGAGGGGAACGATGGTGGCAGTTGACCAAGACCTGGGCATTCCCCTTTCCACTGCTGTATTAAAAACTCTAGTGAGTATGGGAGCCCACAGGTCAACCTGGGATAAAAATAGGTCGGGGGGAATCCCATCGGGGCCAGGGGCCTTGTTCTTTGTCAGGGCTTGAATTCCGACTTTGATTTCGTCCACTGTAAACTGGGCCCATGAACTTGGCAACACGCCTACATCAGAGATGGATTGAGTCATGGTACTGCCCTGGTTATACAATTTTTTGAAATGGGAGACCCACGCTTCTGGCAAGATATTGCAGGAGACCTTCACGCTATTTGAGGGCTGGAAACTAGGATCATTAATCACCCTCCAAAACCGTGACATATCTCTCATTTCGGCTGCCTCCCTTAAATTCGCCCAAGCTTCATAGTGGATAGATTTTTTCCTCTTTTTTATGGCCATTTTATAGTGGGCCCTACATTCCACTATCATGTTCCTGTCCTTCGGTACCTTTTTGAGTGCCCGTTTTAATTCTTTTTGGGCTCTGGAGCATGCTTTGTCAAACCATTTGGGTGTGAGATTGGGCGGTGCTTGTGATTTAATCCTCAATAGCCTGTCAATATCCCTTGCCATGCTTTCAAATGCATTTATCAGATCTAGGCCTCTAATTTCTTGGTTTAGGCACAACCATATCCCGCTTTCTGAATTTGCGAGAAGTTTTTTATAGAATACTTCCCCATCAGTATTAGACCAACGTAGTCGCCTGCCCTGATCAATTGCTTCCACATTTCCCCTTATCGTCCGGGGCATTAACTGCACGGAATCATCCGCGTCCAGCAATGACAACACCAGTGGGTTGTGATCACTAAAAATGCTAATTTCTATATTAAAATCTATGATCCTACTTTTAAACCCATAAGAAATAAAAATAAAATCAATAATAGTTTCTTTTCCCCTGCCTTTAAAAGTGGGATTTATGATGTTCATGATCCTGGGCTTAATCAGGTCCATTGTAGGGGCGAGATTGTATATCCCCAGAATCTTGCTTAATTCGCTGCCTTCCTGTGTGTGTTCAAGGTGCCAATCACTAGTGGAAGGACAAGAATTCCATGTTCCCCCGGCCCATTTCAGATATGGGCATGGGTGACAATTAAAATCGCCCACCAAAATTACATTTGGGGGATGCTTTCCCCTAGAATACAAGTCAGCCAGTCTATCCTTCAGATCAGCCAGCCTCTGCATTGATTGGCCCGCATTATAAAAATTTATCAATACAAATTTAGTCCCCTTTTTACTATAACTAAGACCCTGAATGTATTCCGAGTTCCAGCCCATGCCTTCCCATGTCCCTTGTAGCGTCAGAGATACATACGTTATTAAACCCCCTTTCGCTCTTCCCATCAGAGATTTTTGGGCGGGCACAAAAAACATTTTGTATCCATCTAGATGAGGGGCACTACTATCCAACTCCCAGGTTTCTTGTAAACAAATAATGTGAAACTTTTTGCTGTACTCCAACCATTCCTTGTTTCTTAATTTGGACGAGATTCCAGCAATGTTCCACGATACCACCCTAAGTTCCCCGTTCCCCGGGGTGGTCACATTCCTTACTAGGGTATACTGGATTTGGGATCCCTCTTCTGCTGAACTACTCTGATCAACTGCTGAACTAGTCGCTAAGTGGATAGTTACGACCTCATTTTGGGGGATTCCGGGTAAAAGGCTATTTCCTGTAAAGCCAACATTCTTCCCAGTCTTAATGTTGTCTGAAGGTGATGAATTTTCCGGAATTTCGACTTGAGTCTGTCAATCTAGTTCATCCATCACTGCCGCATCAGACAATGGGTTGAACCTATTAGAGACTGGCCCCAGTCTATGTGATCTTAATGACGGACCTTCCCCTCTACTTCGTGGCCCTTGGCGTGATGCTTTTGCCTGGTCCCTATAGAAAAAGTTCAGAGGGAGCATTTTTATAGTCGTCCCACTGTCAAAAGCCACATAACTATAACCCAACAGTTCTTTTACCAACTCTCGATGTCTAAAATTGACAATAACGCAATCTCCAGCAAACTTCTTTTTTGAGGGACCAATCCAAGCTACCCTCCTTGCCATGAGAATATGCGTTCTCCAATGATTGGATTCCTTTGCGTTGTTATGCAGCCAGTGACTGACCTTGTTTATCAAGGAACCTGTAGATTCTTCTCTATCCCTATTTTGGGCAGGGACCCCTGCTAAAACTATTGTATAGGGACAACATGCCGGGGGCAAATCTAACGTCTGGAGGCCCGGGGAACTCAGCACCTGGGCATTCTGGGAACCAATGGCTACTATCTGGGCTTTTGTACTAGCCTCCTGTTGGAGACTCGCGGGCACCCGAACAGGGAGTGTGTCACTATCGTTGCTCACATTGCGATCAGCCCTCTGCTTCGACCCTGCTCGTCCCGGACAAGATACAATCTCTAGCCCATCAGAATTCGTAATTTGGTGGGGGGCTGGGAGAGCGCATTTATCCATCTCCGACAACCTATTGACCTTTTCCTCGATTTTCTTTATGTCTTCCACCAAGGGGGCCAAGTATTTAAGAAAAAGGGCTTCCAACTTGGATTCGAGTGTTTTCAATATCTTCTGCGACCAATCCGTTCTGTTTACGGGGGAGCTGGAATGACATTGTGAGCAAGCTGGCCTATTACTTTCATCCTCAACTATTATAGGGTCTATTCTGGAACTACCTTTTTTTGCTTTTGTATCATTTTTAGTTTTGCTTGTCCCCTTACTTTGTGGCCTGGTTGAGGACTTTGAACTCTCAGTGGAGGCACTTTCTGGAGGGCGGTCTGGCGATAATAGGACTTTTTTTGATCGGGTAACTACTACCCTTTCCTTCTCCACTGAAGCATTAAGATCCCTCTCACCCCCGGGAGTAATCGCATCCTGTTCTTGGGCACCCACCTGAACACCCCCAGGTCCGCTAACCTCCTTGACTACCGCGGGGCCCGCCTGTGGCGGTAGCTCGTCATCCCCGTCACTTTGCCTATTTGTGTGAACTTGTACTAATGTAGAGCCCTGAGTTTTACTCTGCAAGAAAGGACCCTGACCTGCCGATTTACTCACTCCAGGCGTGACACATTCCGCTATTGTCCCCAACGATGAGCGTTTATGTGCCAATAGGGAATCAAGGGACAATCTACGCTCCGTCAACTGTATCTCATGTGTCAACAGGGATTCTGCACGTGTAATGAATGCATCTAGTGTGCCCCTAACTCCCGTCCCTGGTCTAATTGGTGTTTTTCTGGTTTTCCCCATGTTCTCAAAATGACGATTGAAACTGACCCGGTAGAAAAAGACCACAATGTATTAACTTGCCCACTACAGTGAGAGATTACCCTGCGCCGGTAACACACAGGCGATAGCTACAGTGAGGTGTAACAAAACAAGACAAATTGTTGTGCCCCCAGATGTAGTATTTGACACAACTGACAGTATTAAATCTACACACCCCTCCCTGACTTATCTTCACGGTCTCGGAAGTCTTTCTGTGGCTGAGGAACGATGACCAGCTTGACAAAACGAGCCAAAAGGGATGGCCCAGCCTCCTCCGGCCTCGGACGGCCGCAGACGGTCCCGCCCTTGTCCCGGGCTTCTCCCGGCGCTGCCCGCGCGCTGCCCGCGTCGCGGGAGTCGAGGTCCGCTAAATAGCGCCTCCGGGCGTGCTGGCGGCGATTTCCGGCCCCCAGGGAATGCTGGGAAGTGTAGTCTTTCTCTGCGCTCCCCCCACACAGCGGCCACCTCTGCAAGTGACGGCGGGAGGGAGACGGCGCTGGTACAGCGATCCTCAGGCCCCCAAAAAACAACACCTCTCGCTGGTAAGGTTCAAGCCCAGCCTTTCTTCCTCCTGTTTGCTGCGTCCCCCGCTCTGCCGGGGTCGAGGTCCGCTAAATAGCGCCTCCGGGCGTGCTGGCGGCGATTTCCGGCCCCCAGGGAATGCTGGGAAGTGTAGTCTTTCTCTGCGCTCCCCCCACACAGCGGCCACCTCTGCAAGTGACGGCGGGAGGGAGACGGCGCTGGTACAGCGATCCTCAGGCCCCCAAAAAACAACACCTCTCGCTGGTAAGGTTCAAGCCCAGCCTTTCTGCCTCCTGTTTGCTGCGTCTTCCGTGCTCCTTTACTGATTGCCCCTTAGTGTGGTGCCTTCCACACTCCCGAGCTGGGATGCCTCCTAGCATGGAGTCTTCCATGCTCCTTGTTGATGGTCGCTTAGTGTGGCGCCTTCCACACTCCCTAGTTGGGATGCCTCCTAGCATGGAGTCTTCCATGCTCCTTTACTGATTGTCCCTTAGTGTGGCGCCTTCCACACTTCCGAGCTGGGATGCCTCCTAGCATGGAGTCTTCTGTGCTCCTTTGCTGATTGCCCCTTAGTGTGGTGCCTCCCACACTCCCTAGTTGGAATGTTTCTTAGCATGGAGTCTTCCGTGCTCCTTTGTTGATTGTCCCTTCTGTGGTGCCTTCCACACGCCTAGTTGGGAGGTCTCTTAGCATGGAGTCTTCCATGCTCCTTTACTGATTTGTCCCTTAGTGTGGCGCCTTCCACACTCCCGAGCTGGGATGCCTCCTAGCATGGAGTCTTCTGTGCTCCTTTGATGATTGTCTGTTAGTGTGGCACCTTCCACACTCCCTAGTTGTAATGTTTCTTAGCATGGAGTCGTCTATGCTCCTTTGTTCATTGTCACTTAGTGTAGTGCCTTCCACACTCCCTAGCTGGGATGCCTCCTAGCATGGAGTCTTCCGTGCTTCTTTGCTAATTGACCCTTAGTGTGGCTGCTACCACGAGCTTAGTTGGGATGCCTCTAAGCATGGAGTCTTCCATACTGCTTTGCTGAGTGTCCCTTACTGTGGTGCCTTCCACACGCCTAGTTGGGAGGTCTCTTAGTCTGGAGTCTTCCGTGCTCCTTTGCTGATTGCCGCTTACTGTGGTGCCTTCCACACTCCCTAGTTGGGATGCCTCTTAGTCTGGAGTATTCCATGTTTCTTTGCTGATTGTCCCTTAGTGTGGCGCCTCCACACGTCTAGTTGGAATGTCCCTTAACATGGAGTCTTCCATGCTCCTTTGATGATTGCCCCTTAGTGTGGTGCCTCCCACACTCCATAGCTGTAATGTTTCTTAGCATGGAGTCTTCCATGCTCCTTTGATGATTGCCCCTTAGTGTGGTGCCTCCCACACTCCATAGCTGTAATGTTTCTTAGCATGGAGTCTTCCATGCTCCTTTGATGATTGCCCCTTAGTGTGGTGCCTCCCACACTCCATAGCTGTAATGTTTCCTAGCATGGAGTCTTCCATGCTCCTTTGATGATTGCCCCTTAGTGTGGTGCCTCCCACACTCCATAGCTGTAATGTTTCTTAGCATGGAGTCTTCCATGCTCCTTTGATGATTGCCGCTTAGTGTGGTGCCTCCCACACTCCATAGCTGTAATGTTTCTTAGCATGGAGTCTTCCATGCTCCTTTGATGATTGCCCCTTAGTGTGGTGCCTCCCACACTCCATAGCTGTAATGTTTCTTAGCATGGAGTCTTCCATGCTCCTTGTTGATTGTCGCTTAGTGTGGCGCCCTCCACACTCCCTAGTTGGGATGCCTCTTAGTCTGGAGTCTTCCATGCTCCTTTACTGATTTCGCCTTAGCGTGGTGCCTTCCACACTCTCTAGCTTGGATACCTCGTAACATGGAGTCTTCCATGCTCCTTTACTTATTGTCCCTTAGTGTGGTGCCTCCCACACTCCCTAGTTGTAATATTTCTTAGCATGAAGTCTTCCATGGTCCTTTGATGATTGCCCCTTATTGTGGCGCCTTCCACACTCCCGAGCTGGGATGCCTCCTAGCATGAAGTCTTCCATGCTCCTGTGCTGATTGTCCCTTAGTGTGGTACCTCCCACACTCCCTAGCTGTAATGTTTCTTAGCACGGAGTCTTCCATGTTTCTTTACTGATTGCCCCTTAGTGTGGTGCCTCCCACACTCCCTCGTTGGAATGTCCCTTAACATGGAGTGTTCCGTGCTCTTTTGTTGATTGCCCCTTAGTGTGGCGCCTTCCACACTCCATAGCTGTAGTTCACAGTGTTCTACATCCCCTTGCTGTGTGTAGTGAATGCATCCTTATTTCCTGGATGGATGCCTCTTAGATCCACAATGTCCTCCTCATCCCCTCGCAGGATGTCTGCTGACCTGGTCCTGTCCACCTTTAGTAGGTGGTGTCCCTTAGAAAGGGACCATGGCCTGGGTGGCTTCTAGGCACTCTCACATTCCATCTCCTCTAGCTGGCGTGTTAATAAAGACATCCGCTTTCCCCTATGTAAACAGGTGTCTGTTGGCATAGTGCCTGTCTGTTTCGCTTTACACAGTGCTAATGGCTTGGGCGCTACCACATCCTTAGCTTATTTTTCCCTTCTGTTCTAGTTAGGTACTTCTTTGTTTGAAACATATAACCCTCTTTAGCTGAAGTGCTCCTACACCCGGTGCCCTCCCTGGCACAGGCTGTAATGCTCATCTGTCTAAGATGCCCCGTGGCACAATGTCCATCGAGAAGTGACTGAACATAAACACTCTCGTCTTAGCCATCTGTCATTGCCTAAGGCCAGTGGCCACTCCTCCCAAGCTGGGATGCAACAAGCCCTATTCTCTGTCTTCCACCGTGACCATCCTGTGCCCTCTGCTTTCCTTTGCTCTAGCTGGTATGCCAGTAGTCTACCCTTTCCGGAAGTGTCCTGCCCTGCTGAAGTTCATCGTTGCAGCTGCGTCTGTACCGAGATGCTGCGTTGCCTATTGGTTCGTCCTTGAGCTGCCCTTACCCACACTGTGGACCCACTTTGTATTCAGCCCCCTCACCCAGGGAGCTGGGCCTGCTGCATGTCAGTCTCCCGATGTTGGCACAGTAGCCCTGCTCTGCGGATTAAGGGAGGTGGAAGGCTGTGGTCCACTTCATGCCAGCCTCTCGATGTTTGCACAGTAGCCCTTCTACAAGTATTAAGGAAGGTGTAAGGCTGTGGGCCCGCTTCGTGTTAGTCACTGCTTCATGCCGGCCTCCAGATGTTCGTACAGTAGCCTGGCTCTGGGGATTGAGGGAGGTGGAAGGCTGTGGGGTCACTTCATGCCAGTCACTGCTTCATGCCAGTCACTGCTTCATGCCAGTCAGTGCTTCATGCCAGCCTGCCGATGTTCTCACAGTAGCCCTGCTCCCGGGAGGTGAAAGCTGTTGTCCACTTCATGCCAGTCTGTCACTGCTTCATGCCAGTCTACCGATGTTCTCACAGTAGCCCAGCTCTGAGGATGAAGGGAGCTGAAAGCTGTGGTCCACTTCATGCCAGTCACTGCTTCATGCCAGCCTCCCGATGTTCGTACAGTAGTCCAGCTCTGGGGATTGAGGGAGGTGGGAGGCTGTGGCCCACTTCATGCCAGTCACTGCTTCATGCCTATCTCCCATTGTGGGCACAATAACCCTACTCTGGGATTGAGGGAGGTGGAAGGCTGTGGTCCAGTTTATGCAGGTCACTGCTTCATGCCAGTCACTGCTTCGTGCCAGTCACTGCTTCATGCCAGTCACTGCTTCGTGCCAGGCACTGCTTCATGCCAGTCTGCAGTCTCCGGATGTTCGCAGAATAACCCTACTCTGAGGATTAAGGGAGGTGGAAGGTTGTGGTCCACTTCATGCCAGTTACTGCTTCATGCCAATCTCCCATTTTGGGCACAGTAGTTCTACTCTGGTGATTGAGGGGGGTGTAAGGCTGTGGTCCAGTTTATGCCAGTCACTGCTTCATGCCAGCCTCCCTTTGTAGGCACAGTAGCCCTGCTCTGAGGATGAAGGAATATGTAAGGCTGCGGGGTATTTCATGCCAGTTTCACAATCCTGGCACCGTAGCCTTCCTCAGGGGCCTGCGGGGGAGGGAGAAGGCTGTAGCAGATAGCTCCTCTCCAGTCTTCCTCTGCAGCGCAGGTAGATGGAACAGCGCTGCTCCCCGCGCCTCCAAGGCGCCGTTTCCTTGAAGGAATGCTTATGCTTCCCATCATGCACTGCTGGATGTTGTCAGAGATTGATCACCACAGGGCCTGCAGTTTAAAGTAAATGATAGAAACGGAAGTCACGAGACTTTCACAGGCTCCCAGGCGGCTTCAGCCTCCGCGGAATATGAAATGTAGTCCCTCAAAGGCCCTTCAGCCTCACTTAGGGTGCTGCTGAGGCGGGCAGTGCAAGCGTTGTCATGTAAAGAGCATGTGAGGCTGGACTCACTGCCATCTCTCTGGAACAGCTAACAGCAGTGACTGGCTTCTAACCTCACTGCCATCTTTCTGGAACAGCTAACAGCAGTGACTGGCTTCTAGCCTCACTGCCATCTCTCTGGAACAGCTAACAGCAGTGACTGGCTTCTAACCTCACTGCCATATCTCTGGAACAGCTAACAGCAGTGAGTGGCTTCTAGCCTCACTGCCATCTCTCTGGAACAGCTAACAGCCGTGACTGGCTTCTAGCCTCACTGCCATCTCTCTGGATCAGCTAACAGCAGTGACTGGCTTCTAGCCTCACTGCCATCTCTCCGGAACAGCTAACAGCAGTGACTGGCTTCTAGCCTCACTGCCATCTCTCTGGAACAGCTAACAGCAGTGACTGGCTTCTAACCTCACTGCCATCTTTCTGGAACAGCTAACAGCAGTGACTAGCTTCTAGCCTCACTGCCATCTCTCTGGATCAGCTAACAGCAGTGACTGGCTTCTAGCCTCACTGCCATCTCTCCGGAACAGCTAACAGCAGTGACTGGCTTCTAGCCTCACTGCCATCTCTCTGGATCAGCTAACAGCAGTGACTGGCTTCTAGCCTCACTGCCATCTTTCTGGAACAGCTAACAGCAGTGACTAGCTTCTAGCCTCACTGCCATCTCTCTGGATCAGCTAACAGCAGTGACTGGCTTCTAGCCTCGCTGCCATCTCTCTGGAACAGCTAACAGCAGTGACTGGCTTCTAGCCTCGCTGCCATCTCTCTGGATCAGCTAACAGCAGTGACTGGCTTCTAGCCTCACTGCCATCTCTCTGGAACAGCTAACAGCAGTGACTGGCTTCTAGCCTCACTGCCATCTCTCCGGATCAGCTAACAGCAGTGACTGGCTTCTAACCTCACTGCCATCTCTCCGGATCAGCTAACAGCAGTGACTGGCTTCTAGCCTCACTGCCATCTCTCTGGATCAGCTAACAGCAGTGACTGGCTTCTAGCCTCACTGCCATCTTTCTGGAACAGCTAACAGCAGTGACTAGCTTCTAGCCTCACTGCCATCTCTCTGGATCAGCTAACAGCAGTGACTGGCTTCTAGCCTCGCTGCCATCTCTCTGGAACAGCTAACAGCAGTGACTGGCTTCTAGCCTCGCTGCCATCTCTCTGGATCAGCTAACAGCAGTGACTGGCTTCTAACCTCACTGCCATATCTCTGGAACAGCTAACAGCAGTGAGTGGCTTCTAGCCTCACTGCCATCTCTCTGGAACAGCTAACAGCCGTGACTGGCTTCTAGCCTCACTGCCATCTCTCTGGATCAGCTAACAGCAGTGACTGGCTTCTAGCCTCACTGCCATCTCTCCGGAACAGCTAACAGCAGTGACTGGCTTCTAGCCTCACTGCCATCTCTCTGGAACAGCTAACAGCAGTGACTGGCTTCTAACCTCACTGCCATCTTTCTGGAACAGCTAACAGCAGTGACTAGCTTCTAGCCTCACTGCCATCTCTCTGGATCAGCTAACAGCAGTGACTGGCTTCTAGCCTCACTGCCATCTCTCCGGAACAGCTAACAGCAGTGACTGGCTTCTAGCCTCACTGCCATCTCTCTGGATCAGCTAACAGCAGTGACTGGCTTCTAGCCTCACTGCCATCTTTCTGGAACAGCTAACAGCAGTGACTAGCTTCTAGCCTCACTGCCATCTCTCTGGATCAGCTAACAGCAGTGACTGGCTTCTAGCCTCGCTGCCATCTCTCTGGAACAGCTAACAGCAGTGACTGGCTTCTAGCCTCGCTGCCATCTCTCTGGATCAGCTAACAGCAGTGACTGGCTTCTAGCCTCACTGCCATCTCTCTGGAACAGCTAACAGCAGTGACTGGCTTCTAGCCTCACTGCCATCTCTCCGGATCAGCTAACAGCAGTGACTGGCTTCTAACCTCACTGCCATCTCTCCGGATCAGCTAACAGCAGTGACTGGCTTCTAGCCTCACTGCCATCTCTCTGGATCAGCTAACAGCAGTGACTGGCTTCTAGCCTCACTGCCATCTCTCTGGATCAGCTAACAGCAGTGACTGGCTTCTAGCCTCGCTGCCATATCTCTGGAACAGCTAACAGCAGTGACTGGCTTCTAGCCTCGCTGCCATCTCTCTGGATCAGCTAACAGCAGTGACTGGCTTCTAGCCTCACTGCCATCTCTCTGGAACAGCTAACAGCAGTGACTGGCTTCTAGCCTCACTGCCATCTCTCCGGATCAGCTAACAGCAGTGACTGGCTTCTAACCTCACTGCCATCTCTCCGGATCAGCTAACAGCAGTGACTGGCTTCTAGCCTCACTGCCATCTCTCTGGATCAGCTAACAGCAGTGACTGGCTTCTAGCCTCACTGCCATCTCTCTGGATCAGCTAACAGCAGTGACTGGCTTCTAGCCTCACTGCCATCTCTCTGGAACAGCTAACAGCAGTGACTGGCTTCTAGCCTCACTGCCATCTCTCTGGAACAGCTAACAGCAGTGAGTGGCTTCTAGCCTCACTGCCATCTCTCTGGAACAGTTAACAGCAGTGACTGGCTTCTAACCTCACTGCCATCTCTCTGGAACAGCTAACAGCAGTGACTGGCTTCTAGGATCTCTTTAATTGGCATTCCTGTTAAGTAAAGGAGTTCTTCCCCCGTTTTCCCTCCCCTCCCCCACACACCCACTCACTTCCGCCGCCCCTCCTGTGAAAGAAGGATAGAAGGGTTATGACCCCAGAGTACTGACACAGGAGCACTGATATGCATTCACTGCAAGGGAACAGGCTTATGAAAATGGATAGTAGACCACTGGTACACAGAGATGTCCAGTACTGGCACAGGCACATAGATACTGCGAGACACTAACAGCGGGACAGTTAAAGTAACATAGGACAATAGTGACACTGGTACAGTGACAGACACTGAGATTAACATATTGGTCCTGGCTCACTGACATTGGACACAACCTGGTAAAGGGACACACTGACGCGGAGACACTGGCACTGTTACGGGGATATTGACATTTAGGCCGGGGACATCGATACATCCACGTTGTGATACCACACTGCTGCCCTGACATTCGGAAATGGGGATAGAGGCAAACTACGTCACAGAGGAGGCCACTAATAGTAACACTAGGTCACTGGCACCAGGACATGAGGACATAGACACACTAATGTGTGGACACAAAGACTAGGCCTGTGAGATAGACCAGGTGACCTTCGACACTTGGACAGCTTGCATACAAGCAAACACATCTAATACCCCAATGTAACACTAGTATGCTGTAACAGCCCTTAGCACTAAGAGGGTGGACCATTGGCATATGCTGGAGACAACTCACAAGCACAACCAATGTCAACCCTGTCTAAAATAACCAGAAGAGTGTCTGATCCAATGCACGTTCCCAGAATGCACCTTTTCGTTTCCCAGCACTGTGAGAAGGTCCTATGCTTTTTGCTCTCACACTGTTGAAAAGGGGGCTTCAATCAGGATAGGCATGGTACATTCGAAGGAGGCCCTTTTCTTTCCCTTATTCTTTCAGTGGTCTTCATCATTTAAATTCCATTGCCCACCACCAGCCCAGTCAGTTTGGAAGCTCTCTGAAGGCAGCCACCTAAAGCGACACAACCCAGTACAGGGTGGGATCTGGACCCAAAATATATCACTGCAACTCTGCGTTAGTGGTTTGGGGTCCAAGCAGTTCTTGTTTTGTAAACATATTACTGCAGGGGCCAGGCCTGTCTATCCCAAGGCTGCTTAGTGTTGATTACACCTTGTGTTTTTAGGTCTCGCCTGACCCAGCGCATGCGCTGGTCTGGAGAGACTTATTGAGAGGGCTCCAAAAAGTGCTACCAGGCCAGCCTAGAGCTACAGTGCATGTGCGCGGGCGCGCGCGCCGCGCTTTACTGCGATTACTTTCACTTTTGCGGCCGCTTTGCATACCCAATAGGTGTCGCTTTTGGGACCTTATAAGTATTTAGTTATGCAACTGTTGCATGGCTAAACACTTATAAGGTCCCGAAGGCGAGACCTATTGGCTATGCCAATGCTTGTTTTCTTCTGTCACCCTACACTGCCCGTATGTTCACGTTACTCTTCTGGGTTCAGTTTCATGCCTGCTATTGACTCTTTCTCTTCGACCTTCGTTATTTCTTCATCTCAACTGGTTTTATAATCAAAATTAAGTGCGGGTCACCAAAACTGAGTGTTGGTGCCTGCCACCTCCAGCCAGCCACCCCCAAACCAAGCTCTAGGCCCAAGGCTCGCGAACGATGGGTGGGTAGCTGTCTGGCGAGCTCTAATTTCTTTTAACTAGGGAAGAGGGCATATTACTACACTTACTGCCCGAGCTTGCCCACACTCCCTCAACAGGCTATGCCCACCCTGTCCTCCTCTCTTTTGATTGTTCCAATGAGGTCTCTCCCGCAGGAGAGAGGTACAGTCAGCACACTTCCTACTAACAGTGAGAGCAAATCTTTGTATGCACTGAATCTGTGTACCTAAGACGGTGGCACTGTGCTTACAACTACCTTTAAAGCCCACTGAGTTATTATCAATGGTTGTGACTAATGTGCCTTGGAATGCAGCATTCGCTATACAATTCCCCAAAGGTTCCTTGATAGAGAATACACAACCCCACGTATAAGAGCATTTATAATGGATTCCGTTTTCATCAGTCTCATTAGCTAGAAGTGCTTTCGAAACACAATTTAACGAAACATTTACTGAAAATATTTCAGTGTCCCTTTGACGGTTTTAATGGAATCGTGTAATACGACTCATCGGAATCAAATCAAATCAACAGCATTTGTAAAGCGCAGCACTGTCACACCTAGGGGTATCTGGGCGCTGTGTCTCCATCGAAGAGCCAGGTCTTGAGTCTCTTTCTGAAGCCTGCCAGCGAGGGGGTTGAACGTAGCTCGAAGGCAAGGCCCTTCCAAGTCTTGGCAGCGATGCAGGAGAAGGAGCAGCCACTGTTGCGGCTGCGGCATGCAGGGAGTGTGTGAGGGCGAGTGAAGAGGAGCGCATGTGTCTAGAGGGTTGATGGGAGTTTAGTGTTGATGCAGGAGAAGGAGCAGCCACTGCTGCGGCAGATGCAGGGGGTGTGTGAGGGCGAGTGAAGAGGAGCGCATGTGTCTAGAGGGTTGATGGGAGTTCAGTGTTGATGCAGGAGAAGGAGCAGCCACTGCTGCGGCTGTGACAGATGCAGGGGGTGTGTGAGGGCGAGTGAAGAGGAGCGCATGTGTCTAGAGGGTTGATGGGAGTTCAGTGTTGATGCAGGAGAAGGAGCAGCCACTGCTGCGGCTGCCACAGATGCAGGGGGTGTGTGAGGGCGAGTGAAGAGGAGCGCATGTGTCTAGAGGGTTGATGGGAGTTCAGTGTTGATGCAGGAGAAGGAGCAGCCACTGCTGCGGCTGCCACAGATGCAGGGGGTGTGTGAGGGCGACTGAAGAGGAGCACATGTGTCTAGAGGGTTAATGGGAGTTCAGTGTTGATGCAGGAGAAGGAGCAGCCACTGCTGCGGCTGCGACAGACGCAGGGGGTGTGTGAGGGCGAGTGAAGAGGAGCGCATGTGTCTAGAGGGTTGATGGGAGTTCAGTGTTGATGCAGGAGAAGGAGCAGCCACTGCTGCGGCTGCGACAGATGCAGGGGGGGTGTGAGGGCGAGTGAAGAGGAGCGCATGTGTCTAGAGGGTTGATGGGAGTTCAGTGTTGATGCAGGAGAAGGAGCAGCCACTGCTGCGGCTGCGACAGATGCAGGGGGTGTGTGAGGGCGAGTGAAGAGGAGCGCATGTGTCTAGAGGGTTGATGGGAGTTCAGTGTTGATGCTGGAGAAGGAGCAGCCACTGCTGCGGCTGCGACAGATGCAGGGGTGTGTGAGGGCGAGTGAAGAGGAGCGCATGTGTCTAGAGGGTTGATGGGAGTTCAGTGTTGATGCAGGAGAAGGAGCAGCCACTGCTACGGCTGCGACAGACGCAGGGTGTGTGTGAGGGCGAGTGAAGAGGAGCGCATGTGTCTAGAGGGTTGATGGGAATTCAGTGTTGATGCAGGAGAAGGAGCAGCCACTACTGCGGCTGCGACAGATGCAGGGGGTGTGTGAGGGCGAGTGAAGAGGAGCGCATGTGTCTAGAGGGTTGATGGGAGTTCAGTGTTGATGCAGGAGAAGGAGCAGCCACTGCTGCGGCTGCGACAGATGCAGGGGGTGTGTGAGGGCGAGTGAAGAGGAGCGCATGTGTCTAGAGGGTTGATGGGAGTTCAGTGTTGATGCAGGAGAAGGAGCAGCCACTGCTGCGGCTGCCACAGACGCAGGGAGTGTGTGAGGGCGAGTGAAGAGGAGCGCATGTGTCTAGAGAGTTGATGGGAGTTTAGTGTTGATGCAGGAGAAGGAGCAGCCACTGCTGCGGCAGATGCAGGGGGTGTGTGAGGGCGAGTGAAGAGGAGCGCATGTGTCTAGAGGGTTGATGGGAGTTCAGTGTTGATGCAGGAGAAGGAGCAGCCACTGCTGCGGCTGTGACAGATGCAGGGGGTGTGTGAGGGCGAGTGAAGAGGAGCGCATGTGTCTAGAGGGTTGATGGGAGTTCAGTGTTGATGCAGGAGAAGGAGCAGCCACTGCTGCGGCTGTGACAGATGCAGGGGGTGTGTGAGGGCGAGTGAAGAGGAGCGCATGTGTCTAGAGGGTTGATGGGAGTTCAGTGTTGATGCAGGAGAAGGAGCAGCCACTGCTGCGGCTGCCACAGATGCAGGGGGTGTGTGAGGGCGAGTGAAGAGGAGCGCATGTGTCTAGAGGGTTGATGGGAGTTCAGTGTTGATGCAGGAGAAGGAGCAGCCACTGCTGCGGCTGCCACAGATGCAGGGGGTGTGTGAGGGCGACTGAAGAGGAGCACATGTGTCTAGAGGGTTAATGGGAGTTCAGTGTTGATGCAGGAGAAGGAGCAGCCACTGCTGCGGCTGCGACAGACGCAGGGGGTGTGTGAGGGCGAGTGAAGAGGAGCGCATGTGTCTAGAGGGTTGATGGGAGTTCAGTGTTGATGCAGGAGAAGGAGCAGCCACTGCTGCGGCTGCGACAGATGCAGGGGGGGGTGTGAGGGCGAGTGAAGAGGAGCGCATGTGTCTAGAGGGTTGATGGGAGTTCAGTGTTGATGCAGGAGAAGGAGCAGCCACTGCTGCGGCTGCCACAGATGCAGGGGGTGTGTGAGGGCGACTGAAGAGGAGCACATGTGTCTAGAGGGTTAATGGGAGTTCAGTGTTGATGCAGGAGAAGGAGCAGCCACTGCTGCGGCTGCGACAGACGCAGGGGGTGTGTGAGGGCGAGTGAAGAGGAGCGCATGTGTCTAGAGGGTTGATGGGAGTTCAGTGTTGATGCAGGAGAAGGAGCAGCCACTGCTGCGGCTGCGACAGATGCAGGGGGGGTGTGAGGGCGAGTGAAGAGGAGCGCATGTGTCTAGAGGGTTGATGGGAGTTCAGTGTTGATGCAGGAGAAGGAGCAGCCACTGCTGCGGCTGCGACAGATGCAGGGGGTGTGTGAGGGCGAGTGAAGAGGAGCGCATGTGTCTAGAGGGTTGATGGGAGTTCAATGTTGATGCAGGGGAAGGAGCAGCCACTGATGCGGCTGCGACATGCAGGGGGTGTGTGAGGGCGAGTGAAGAGGAGCGCATGTGTCTAGAGGGTTGATGGGAGTTCAGTGTTGATGCTGGAGAAGGAGCAGCCACTGCTGCGGCTGCGACAGATGCAGGGGTGTGTGAGGGCGAGTGAAGAGGAGCGCATGTGTCTAGAGGGTTGATGGGAGTTCAGTGTTGATGCAGGAGAAGGAGCAGCCACTGCTGCGGCTGCGACAGACGCAGGGTGTGTGTGAGGGCGAGTGAAGAGGAGCGCATGTGTCTAGAGGGTTGATGGGAATTCAGTGTTGATGCAGGAGAAGGAGCAGCCACTACTGCGGCTGCGACAGATGCAGGGGGTGTGTGAGGGCGAGTGAAGAGGAGCACATGTGTCTAGAGGGTTGATGGGAGTTCAGTGTTGATGCAGGAGAAGGAGCAGCCACTGCTGCGGCTGCGACAGATGCAGGGGGTGTGTGAGGGCGAGTGAAGAGGAGCGCATGTGTCTAGAGGGTTGATGGGAGTTCAGTGTTGATGCAGGAGAAGGAGCAGCCACTGCTGCGGCTGCCACAGACGCAGGGAGTGTGTGAGGGCGAGTGAAGAGGAGCGCATGTGTCTAGAGGGTTGATGGGAGTTTAGTGTTGATGCAGGAGAAGGAGCAGCCACTGCTGCGGCAGATGCAGGGGGTGTGTGAGGGCGAGTGAAGAGGAGCGCATGTGTCTAGAGGGTTGATGGGAGTTCAGTGTTGATGCAGGAGAAGGAGCAGCCACTGCTGCGGCTGTGACAGATGCAGGGGGTGTGTGAGGGCGAGTGAAGAGGAGCGCATGTGTCTAGAGGGTTGATGGGAGTTCAGTGTTGATGCAGGAGAAGGAGCAGCCACTGCTGCGGCTGTGACAGATGCAGGGGGTGTGTGAGGGCGAGTGAAGAGGAGCGCATGTGTCTAGAGGGTTGATGGGAGTTCAGTGTTGATGCAGGAGAAGGAGCAGCCACTGCTGCGGCTGCCACAGATGCAGGGGGTGTGTGAGGGCGAGTGAAGAGGAGCGCATGTGTCTAGAGGGTTGATGGGAGTTCAGTGTTGATGCAGGAGAAGGAGCAGCCACTGCTGCGGCTGCCACAGATGCAGGGGGTGTGTGAGGGCGACTGAAGAGGAGCACATGTGTCTAGAGGGTTAATGGGAGTTCAGTGTTGATGCAGGAGAAGGAGCAGCCACTGCTGCGGCTGCGACAGACGCAGGGGGTGTGTGAGGGCGAGTGAAGAGGAGCGCATGTGTCTAGAGGGTTGATGGGAGTTCAGTGTTGATGCAGGAGAAGGAGCAGCCACTGCTGCGGCTGCGACAGATGCAGGGGGGGTGTGAGGGCGCGTGAAGAGGAGCGCATGTGTCTAGAGGGTTGATGGGAGTTCAGTGTTGATGCAGGAGAAGGAGCAGCCACTGCTGCGGCTGCGACAGATGCAGGGGGTGTGTGAGGGCGAGTGAAGAGGAGCGCATGTGTCTAGAGGGTTGATGGGAGTTAAGTGTTGATGCAGGGGAAGGAGCAGCCACTGATGCGGCTGCGACATGCAGGGGGTGTGTGAGGGCGAGTGAAGAGGAGCGCATGTGTCTAGAGGGTTGATGGGAGTTCAGTGTTGATGCTGGAGAAGGAGCAGCCACTGCTGCGGCTGCGACAGATGCAGGGGTGTGTGAGGGCGAGTGAAGAGGAGCGCATGTGTCTAGAGGGTTGATGGGAGTTCAGTGTTGATGCAGGAGAAGGAGCAGCCACTGCTGCGGCTGCGACAGACGCAGGGTGTGTGTGAGGGCGAGTGAAGAGGAGCGCATGTGTCTAGAGGGTTGATGGGAATTCAGTGTTGATGCAGGAGAAGGAGCAGCCACTACTGCGGCTGCGACAGATGCAGGGGGTGTGTGAGGGCGAGTGAAGAGGAGCGCATGTGTCTAGAGGGTTGATGGGAGTTCAGTGTTGATGCAGGAGAAGGAGCAGCCACTGCTGCGGCTGCGACAGATGCAGGGGGTGTGTGAGGGCGAGTGAAGAGGAGCGCATGTGTCTAGAGGGTTGATGGGAGTTCAGTGTTGATGCAGGAGAAGGAGCAGCCACTGCTGCGGCTGCCACAGACGCAGGGGGTGTGTGAGGGCGAGTGAAGAGGAGCGCATGTGTCTAGAGGGTTGATGGGAGTTCAGTGTTGATGCAGGAGAAGGAGCAGCCACTGCTGCGGCTGTGACAGATGCAGGGGGTGTGTGAGGGCGAGTGAAGAGGAGCGCATGTGTCTAGAGGGTTGATGGGAGTTCAGTGTTGATGCAGGAGAAGGAGCAGCCACTGCTGCGGCTGCCACAGATGCAGGGGGTGTGTGAGGGCGAGTGAAGAGGAGCGCATGTGTCTAGAGGGTTGATGGGAGTTCAGTGTTGATGCAGGAGAAGGAGCAGCCACTGCTGCGGCTGCCACAGATGCAGGGGGTGTGTGAGGGCGAGTGAAGAGGAGCGCATGTGTCTAGAGGGTTGATGGGAGTTCAGTGTTGATGCAGGAGAAGGAGCAGCCACTGCTGCGGCTGCCACAGATGCAGGGGGTGTGTGAGGGCGAGTTAAGAGGAGCGCATGTGTCTAGAGGGTTGATGGGAGTTCAGTGTTGATGCTTGAGAAGGAGCAGCCACTGCTGCGGCTGCGACAGATGCAGGGGTGTGTGAGGGCGAGTGAAGAGGAGCGCATGTGTCTAGAGGGTTGATGGGAGTTCAGTGTTGATGCAGGAGAAGGAGCAGCCACTGCTGCTGCTGCGACAGATGCAGGGGGGGTGTGAGGGCGAGTGAAGAGGAGCGCATGTGTCTAGAGGGTTGATGGGAGTTCAGTGTTGATGCAGGAGAAGGAGCAGCCACTGCTGCGGCTGCGACAGATGCAGGGGGTGTGTGAGGGCGAGTGAAGAGGAGCGCATGTGTCTAGAGGGTTGATGGGAGTTCAGTGTTGATGCAGGAGAAGGAGCAGCCACTGCTGCTGCTGCGACAGATGCAGGGGGGGTGTGAGGGCGAGTGAAGAGGAGCGCATGTGTCTAGAGGGTTGATGGGAGTTCAGTGTTGATGCAGGAGAAGGAGCAGCCACTGCTGCGGCTGCGACAGATGCAGGGGGTGTGTGAGGGCGAGTGAAGAGGAGCGCATGTGTCTAGAGGGTTGATGGGAGTTCAGTGTTGATGCAGGGGAAGGAGCAGCCACTGATGCGGCTGCGACATGCAGAGGGTGTGTGAGGGCGAGTGAAGAGGAGCGCATGTGTCTAGAGGGTTGATGGGAGTTCAGTGTTGATGCTGGAGAAGGAGCAGCCACTGCTGCGGCTGCGACAGATGCAGGGGTGTGTGAGGGCGAGTGAAGAGGAGCGCATGTGTCTAGAGGGTTGATGGGAGTTCAGTGTTGATGCAGGAGAAGGAGCAGCCACTGCTGCGGCTGCGACAGACACAGGGTGTGTGTGAGGGCGAGTGAAGAGGAGCGCATGTGTCTAGAGGGTTGATGGGAATTCAGTGTTGATGCAGGAGAAGGAGCAGCCACTACTGCGGCTGCGACAGATGCAGGGGGTGTGTGAGGGCGAGTGAAGAGGAGCGCATGTGTCTAGAGGGTTGATGGGAGTTCAGTGTTGATGCAGGAGAAGGAGCAGCCACTGCTGCGGCTGCCACAGATGCAGGGGGTGTGTGAGGGCGAGTGAAGAGGAGCGCATGTGTCTAGAGGGTTGATGGGAGTTCAGTGTTGATGCAGGAGAAGGAGCAGCCACTGCTGCGGCTGCCACAGATGCAGGGGGTGTGTGAGGGCGAGTGAAGAGGAGCGCATGTGTCTAGAGGGTTGATGGGAGTTCAGTGTTGATGCAGGAGAAGGAGCAGCCACTGCTGCGGCTGCCACAGATGCAGGGGGTGTGTGAGGGCGAGTGAAGAGGAGCGCATGTGTCTAGAGGGTTGATGGGAGTTCAGTGTTGATGCTTGAGAAGGAGCAGCCACTGCTGCGGCTGCGACAGATGCAGGGGTGTGTGAGGGCGAGTGAAGAGGAGCGCATGTGTCTAGAGGGTTGATGGGAGTTCAGTGTTGATGCAGGAGAAGGAGCAGCCACTGCTGCTGCTGCGACAGATGCAGGGGGGGTGTGAGGGCGAGTGAAGAGGAGCGCATGTGTCTAGAGGGTTGATGGGAGTTCAGTGTTGATGCAGGAGAAGGAGCAGCCACTGCTGCGGCTGCGACAGATGCAGGGGGTGTGTGAGGGCGAGTGAAGAGGAGCGCATGTGTCTAGAGGGTTGATGGGAGTTCAGTGTTGATGCAGGAGAAGGAGCAGCCACTGCTGCTGCTGCGACAGATGCAGGGGGGGTGTGAGGGCGAGTGAAGAGGAGCGCATGTGTCTAGAGGGTTGATGGGAGTTCAGTGTTGATGCAGGAGAAGGAGCAGCCACTGCTGCGGCTGCGACAGATGCAGGGGGTGTGTGAGGGCGAGTGAAGAGGAGCGCATGTGTCTAGAGGGTTGATGGGAGTTCAGTGTTGATGCAGGGGAAGGAGCAGCCACTGATGCGGCTGCGACATGCAGAGGGTGTGTGAGGGCGAGTGAAGAGGAGCGCATGTGTCTAGAGGGTTGATGGGAGTTCAGTGTTGATGCTGGAGAAGGAGCAGCCACTGCTGCGGCTGCGACAGATGCAGGGGTGTGTGAGGGCGAGTGAAGAGGAGCGCATGTGTCTAGAGGGTTGATGGGAGTTCAGTGTTGATGCAGGAGAAGGAGCAGCCACTGCTGCGGCTGCGACAGACGCAGGGTGTGTGTGAGGGCGAGTGAAGAGGAGCGCATGTGTCTAGAGGGTTGATGGGAATTCAGTGTTGATGCAGGAGAAGGAGCAGCCACTACTGCGGCTGCGACAGATGCAGGGGGTGTGTGAGGGCGAGTGAAGAGGAGCGCATGTGTCTAGAGGGTTGATGGGAGTTCAGTGTTGATGCAGGAGAAGGAGCAGCCACTGATGCGGCTGCGGCAGATGCAGGCGGTGTGTGAGGGCGAGTGAAGAGGAGCGCATGTGTCTAGAGGGTTGATGGGAGTTCAGTGTTGATGCAGGAGAAGGAGCAGCCACTGCTGCGGCTGCCACAGACGCAGGGGGTGTGTGAGGGCGAGTGAAGAGGAGCGCATGTGTCTAGAGGGTTGATGGGAGTTCAGTGTTGATGCAGGAGAAGGAGCAGCCACTGCTGCAGCTGCGACAGATGCAGGGGGTGTGTGAGGGTGAGTGAAGAGGAGCGCATGTGTCTAGAGGGTTGATGGGAGTTCAGTGTTGATGCAGGAGAAGGAGCAGCCACTGCTGCAGCTGCGACAGATGCAGGCGGTGTGTGAGGGCGAGTGAAGAGGAGCGCATGTGTCTATAGGGTTGATGGGAGTTCAGTGTTGATGCAGGAGAAGGAGCAGCCACTGCTGCAGCTGCGACAGATGCAGGGGGTGTGTGAGGGCGAGTGAAGAGGAGCGCATGTGTCTAGAGGGTTGATGGGAGTTCAGTGTTGATGCAGGAGAAGGAGCAGCCACTGCTGCGGCTGCGACAGATGCAGGGGGTGTGTGAGGGCGAGTGAAGAGGAGCGCATGTGTCTAGAGGGTTGATGGGAGTTCAGTGTTGATGCAGGAGAAGGAGCAGCCACTGCTGCAGCTGCGACAGATGCAGGGGGTGTGTGAGGGCGAGTGAAGAGGAGCGCATGTGTCTAGAGGGTTGATGGGAGTTCAGTGTTGATGCAGGAGAAGGAGCAGCCACGGCTGCGACAGATGCAGGGGGTGTGTGAGGGCGAGTGAAGAGGAGCGCATGTGTCTAGAGTGTTGATGGGTGTTCAGTGTTGATGCAGGAGAAGGAGCAGCCACTGCTGCGGCTGCGACAGATGCAGGGGGTGTGTGAGGGCGAGTGAAGAGGAGCGCATGTGTCTAGAGGGTTGATGGGAGTTCAGCGTTCATGTAGGCAGGTCCTAGTTAATGGAGGGCTTTGGAGGCATCGCTTCTGGATAGGGAGCCAGTGGGGGTCTCTCTGGTGGGGGGCAAAGTGGTTACTTGTGTGGAGGTGCGAGATGAGTCTGGCTGCAGCGTTCTGCATGGTCTGGAGTCTTCTGAGGAGCCAGGTGTAGATGTCGACATAAAGGGCCTTGTCATAGTCGAGGAACCTGGTGACAAAGCCTGCGTGACGGTCTTTCTGGTGTTGGTTGGGATCCATCTGAGGAATCAGCGGAGCATGTAGATTGTGTGGAGGCAGGAGGAGGCGACTGCATTGGCTTGTTATTTCATGGTCAGTTGGCTCTTGAGGATGATGCAGAGGTTGTGTGCATTGTCGGTCGGTGTGCGTGTACGTCCGAGTTCTGCAGGCCAAAAGCTTTGCCCCTTGAGCAGAAGTGATCTTCACGAAGATCAGACCTTCAGTTTTGTCGGAGTTGAGTTGGAGGCAGATAGGAATGTCAATGTAGAATACTTTGAAAATATCACCAAATGTGTTTAATCCTTAAAATTATTGCTATACTGTGCCCCAATTTAAAAGATACTGTGGAGCAGTCACATCCTGCTCCACCCTGAAACCTCTTTAAGGCCCTAGTTACGACCTGGGAGAAAGTAAGGATTGGTGAATACACATTGGGCCTTGCACTGGCTATTAATGTTTCTCAGCAGCACCCAATGCATTTTACCACCAGCTTATACCACTACTTACAGTATTAATGTTTCTGTGCAGCACCCAGTGCACTGAGCACCAGTCCATACCAATGCCTACAGTATTACATTTTCTCTGCAGCAGGCAGTGCTCTGGGCACCAGCTCATACCACTACTTACAGCATTACATTTTCTCTGCAGCAGGCAGTGCCCTGGGCACCAGGCCAGCTCATACCACTACTCATAGCTGGGGTCTGTGGATGGCAGGGGGCTTCACCTACCGGTACTCTAGGGTCATAACCCTTATGACACTGCCCCCCATCAGGATTGATGGGCTTGTGCCTTGCTGGTGTCCAGTACTGTTACTTCTTAGTGTTCGTATCCGTGTGTTGTAGCATCCTGCATCAGTGTCCCAGTGCCCGTGCCTCCGTGCTTGTGTCCAGTACTGCTACTTCCTAGTGTTCGTCTCCATGTGTTGTTGCGTCCTGCGTCAGTGTCGCAGTGCCTTGTCTTGTGGTGTCCAGTACTGTTACTTCCTAGTGTTCGTATCCGTGTGTTGTAGCATCCTGCATCAGTGTCCCGGTGCCTGTGCCTCGCTGGTGTCCAGTACTGTTACTTCCTAGTGTTTGTATGCGTGTGTTGTAGCGTCCTGCGTCAGTGTCCCGGTGCCTGCGCCTCCTTGCTGGTGTCCAGTACTGTTAGTTCCTAGTGTTTGTATCCGTGTGTTGTAGCATCCTGCGTCAGTGTCCCGGTGCCTGCGCCTCCTTGCTGGTGTCCAGTACTGTTACTTCCCAGTGTTCGTATCCGTGTGTTGTAGCGTCCTGCATCAGTGTCCCGGTGCCTGTGCCTCGCTGGTGTCCAGTACTGTTACTTCCCAGTGTTCGTATCCGTGTGTTGTAGCGTCCTGCATCAGTGTCCCGGTGCCTGTGCCATGCTGGTGTCCAGTACTGTTACTTCCCAGTGTTCGTATCCGTGTGTTGTAGCGTCCTGCATCAGTGTCCCAGTGCCTGTGCCTCGCTGGTGTCCAGCACTGTTACTTCCCAGTGTTCGTATCTGTGTGTTGTAGCGTCCTGCCTCAATGTCCCGGTGCCTGTGCCATGCTGGTGTCCAGTACTGTTACTTCCTAGTGTTCGTATCCGTGTGTTGTAGCATCCTGCATCAGTGTCCCGGTGCCTGTGCCTCGCTGGTGTCCAGTACTGTTACTTCTTAGTGTTCGTATCCGTGTGTTGTAGCGTCCTGCGTCAGTGTCCCGGTGCCTATGCCTCGCTAGTGTCCAGTACTGTTACTTCTTAGTGTTCATATCCGTGAGTTATAGTGTCCTGCGTCAGTGTCCCGGTGCCTGTGCCTCCTCGCCGGTGTCCAGTACTGTTAATTCCTAGTGTTCGTATGCGTGTGTTGTATCGTCCTGCGTCAGTGTCCCGGTGCCTGCGCCTCCTTGCCGGTGTCCAGTACTGTTAGTTCCTAGTGTTTGTATCCGTGTGTTGTAGCGTCCTGCATCAGTGTCCCGGTGCCTGTGCCTCGCTGGTGTCCAGTACTGTTACTTCCCAGTGTTCGTATCTGTGTGTTGTAGCGTCCTGCATCAGTGTCCCGGTGCCTGTGCCTCGCTGGTGTCCAGTACTGTTACTTCCCAGTGTTGTAGCATCCTGCGTCATTGTCCCAGTGCCAGTGTCTCCGTGTTAGTATTTGTGCGCTTGCCAGTGTTCCTGAGTGTCCCATCTCAGTGTTAGTGCATATGTGTCAGTGTCCCTCTGTTTTTCTCCCGTCAGTGTTCCAGGATCAAGTCTTCGCCCTCAGTGTCCTGGCTTCAGTGTCCCTATACCTTTTCTTTTGTGCCATTGTCCATCTGACAGCGGCAGCATTCCAGTGTCAGTGTCTCTGTGACAGTGTCCTGTGCCTCAGGGTCTGTGTTCCCAGGCCGTGTCACTGGGGCAGTAACCGTGGACAGTGTTTCTGGGTCCAAGTTTCAGTTTCAATGCCTGTCTCCATATGCTGGTATTCGTCTTTCAGTATCCGAATGTCAGTAACCCAGTGTCAGTGACCCAATGTCAGTGATGCACGTAAGGAACCAGTGTCAGTGACCCAATGTCAGTGATGCACGTAAGGAACCAGTGTCAGTGACCCAATGTCAGTGATGCACATCAGTAACCCAGTGTCAGTGACCCAATGTCAGTGATGCACGTCAGTAACCCAGTGTCAGTGACCCAATGTCAGTGATGCACGTCAGTAACCCAGTGTCAGTGACCCAATGTCATTGATGCACGTCAGTAACCCAGTGTCAGTGACCCAATGTCATTGATGCACGTCAGTAACTCAGTGTCAGTGACCCAATGTCAGTGATGCACGTCAGTAACCCAGTGTCAGTGACCCAATGTCAGTGATGCACGTAAGGAACCAGTGTCAGTGACCCAATGTCAGTGATGCACGTAAGGAACCAGTGTCAGTGACCCAATGTCAGTGATGCACGTCAGTAACCCAGTGTCAGTGACCCAATGTCAGTGATGTACGTCAGTAACCCAGTGTCAGTGACCCAATGTCAGCGATGCACGTCAGTAACCCAGTGTCAGTGACCCAATGTCAGTGATGCACGTAAGGAACCAGTGTCAGTGACCCAATGTCAGTGATGCACGTAAGGAACCAGTGTCAGTGACCCAATGTCAGTGATGCACGTCAGTAACCCAGTGTCAGTGACCCAATGTCAGTGATGCACGTCAGTAACCCAGTGTCAGTGACCCAATGTCAGTGATGCACGTCAGTAACCCAGTGTCAGTGACCCAATGTCAGTGATGCACGTAAGGAACCAGTGTCAGTGACCCAATGTCAGTGATGCACGTAAGGAACCAGTGTCAGTGACCCAATGTCAGTGATGCACGTCAGTAACCCAGTGTCAGTGACCCAATGTCAGTGATGCACGTCAGTAACCCAGTGTCAGTGACCCAATGTCAGCGATGCACGTAAGTAACCAGTGTCAGTGACCCAATGTCAGTGATGCACGTAAGTAACCAGTGTCAGTGACCCAATGTCAGTGATGCACGTAAGTAACCCAGTGTCAGTGACCCAATGTCAGTGATGCACGTAAGTAACCACAGGTCAGTGCCACAGTGTTCTGTCCTCAGACAGTACCCATGTATTCGTGCCCCTGTGCCATTCCACTGTCCTGGTGGTGTTTTCAAGCGCCAGTGTTTTTTTAGTGTGAGTGTCTTATTTCCCCCTCTCAATCTTCCAGGGTCACTGCCTCTTGCCCTTGTCCCCGCATCAACGGGGGCGCCCCCTACCCGTGTCCCTGTTTTTGTCTGTTTGTCTGTGTGATTGCTGGGCCCCTGTGTCAGTTGTCAATGTTTCAGTTTCACTGTCTCCATGTCGGAGTCCCCATGTCAGTTTCGGTGTCCCAGTGTCCGTGTTTTTGTCTGTCTGTTTGTGTGATTGCTGGGCCCCTGTGTCAGTTGTCAATGTTTCAGTTTCACTGTCTCCATGTCGGAGTCCCCATGTCAGTTTCGGTGTCCCAGTGTCCGTGTTTTTGTCTGTCTGTTTGTGTGATTGCTGGGCCCCTGTGTCAGTAGTCCAGTTTTAGTGTTCTGTATCAGTGTCCTAGTGTTAATGTTTGAGACCCTTGTCAATGTTTCAGTTTCACTGTCTCCATGTCGGAGTCCCCATGTCAGTTTTGGTGTCCCCGTGTTTTTGTCTGTTTGTCTGTGTCAGTGGTCCAGTTTTACTGTTCCTCTATCAGTGTCCTAGTGTTAATGTTTGAGACCCTTGTCAATGTTTCAGTTTCACTGTCTCCATGTCGGAGTCCCCATGTCAGTTTTGGTGTCCCCGTGTTTTTGTCTGTTTGTCTGTGTCAGTGGTCCAGTTTTACTGTTCCTCTATCAGTGTCCTAGTGTTAATGTTTGAGACCCATGTCAATGTTTCAGTTTCACTGTCTCCATGTCGGAGTCCCCATGTCAGTTTTGGGGTCCCCGTGCCAGTCTATTAGTGTTCGTGTTCCAGTGGCGGGGTCCCAGTATGTGTCTCCATGTGAATGTCTTTATGTCCGCTCCCATGTCAGAGTCCACGTCAGTACCCATGTCGCCTCCCCCAGTCAGTGTCCATATGTAGTGTCACTGTACTGGCATGGAGTCCTAGAGTCAATATCCTCGTAGTCGTAGCTGTCATGCATCCGTGTCCCAGTGGCACTCCTCCATGCCAGCGTCCCAGCAGCAGTGACTGTGCCCACCTCAGCTCTCCTGTGTCACTGTTCTTGTGTCAATATTGTGACTCGTGTGTTAGTATTTTCTGTCCAGAGGCCTAGTGGCAGTGTTGATTTGCCTGAGTCATTATACTAGTGACAGCGCCTATTGCCTTTGCCCCTGTGTTAGTGTCTCCTCGTTAGTTCCCTGGTGTCAGTGTGCTTTTGTCGCAGCACACGTCAGTGTCCTCATGTCAGTGCTGCTATGACAGAGAGCCAGTGACCTTGTCAGTAGGCCCTTTGTCAGTGTTGGTACCCCTGTGTGAGTTTTCTGCTGGCAGTGTGACCACTCCCGTGTCAACGCACCAGCCTTAAAGTCCCACGTGATGTCATTGTTTGCTTTTAAACTGCTTATTCCAACTTGCGTCCTGTTTGAAACACTTCGGGTGATGGGTGAGTAATGGGGAACTTCATGAAGATAAAGATGGAATGTTCTGGAAAACTAAAAAATGGGTTGGGGTGATGAATACTTCAGGAAGGCTAGCTTGAAAACAGTTGTGAAAATAAGGGGCAGATTTACTCAAATGTAGTGCAACACACCACAGCAACCAAAAACACACCACTGCAACCAAAAACACACCACTGCAACCAAAAACACACCACAGCAACCAAAAACACACCACAGCAACCAGAAACACACCACAGCAACCAAAAACACACCACTGCAACCAAAAACACACCACTGCAACCAAAAGCACACCACTGCAACCAAAAGCACACCACTGCAACCAAAAACACACCACTGCAACCAAAAGCACACCACTGCAACCAAAAGCACACCACAGCAACCAAAAACACACCACTGCAACAAAAAGCACACCATAGCAACCAAAAACACACCACAGCAACCAAAAGCACACCACAGCAACCAAAAACACACCACTGCAACCAAAAACACACCACTGCAACCAAAAGCACACCACAGCAACTAAAGTTTCTGCGTTGTATTCCGCAAGTGGGAGAACGCAGTGCAGAGCCACATGTATTCATAGAGGACCTGCTGGTGCTCTCTTCCCCTGTATGGGTGCACAAACAGGCTGCGTTGCACCATGCACACACCTTTGCACCACAGTGCTAAGGCATGTGTGATGTCTAGCATCGATTTGGTTCCCTTCCAGTACATGATCCTATGCCTAGACATTGTATAACATTTGGCACATTGGAGGTGTGTTTCCTGTGCAGTGCAGCACACATGCAAGGTGTGAAATATTAGGATAAATAAGTTCGTTTGTCCAACTTTGTGCCTGCTTCATGGAGACGCTATGTTTTTTTAATGTAAAGCCTGTCTGGGTATCTCTGTGGATCGCGCTTCGTGTTAAACACACAAGTGCGTGCGCTGTAACGCCCAAGTACCCCCATCTAACTCACCTTTGATGCACAGTGGCGCAAAGAGCAATTTCCATCAAGAAAAGGGCACATTTCAGTGCAAGACACCCTCTCCGCTGGAAAGTCTGCGTCCATCAGGAGTGCCCTAACGCTGCCCTAATTTAGGAAAGAGTGGAAGAGACACCTCTTTTAGAACACTACGTCAGAGCGCACTAACCTTCCACAACAGGAAAGACTAAAAATGTAAAAACCACCTCTTCCTTGCCGCGAGTTTGGGGTTTTCTCTCATGGTGGAAAAGTTAGGAAAAATTAGACAAGATTGTGCATTTTACAGCAATCATTCTGTATTTGTAGAGCGCACACTTTTCAAAAAAATGGCCTGAATGTACGTAGTCTCTATTAGAACATCAACAATATATTTGAATATTCTATGGGCCGTCAGGCAAGCCTTGTCCGCTCCAGTGGTCACCTTAGAACAATACTGAAGGATGGCGAAACAATGCTTTATCAGCAGATCTTTCTCTGGACTCAGATCTTGGAAGTCACTTTTTCTTTTACCTTTTTTTTTAAAATGTATTTCTTTCTTTACTGTAATGATTTTAATTAATTGAACAGTTAATAAATTCAATTCACTTCAAGAATGAGGCGGTGAAACCTTTGTGTGGCGCTTTGCGGGTAGATACGATGTTCCACTGTAGTGACAGACCTGAGGCTTCAGGGATAGTGGAGCAGGTGAATGGCAGGCTGAGGTCTCGTCTTGCTGAAGTGTGTGCGTCCTGAGGTCTTGTATTGCTGAAGTGTGTGCGTCCACGTCTTTGAAATGGCCTACGCCCCCTCGTTGGTACTGATGAGGACAGAAAGGGACTTTAAACTGCAAGCTCTCCTGCACAACACTGCATCAGAGCATTTAATAACAAGCTTTGCAGTTCAGGGACACCGGGCAGTGGACGGTCAACCGCCAGCACAATGAAGGAAAGCGAAGTGCTTCAGCTTAGTACTGAGGCCTTGTTGTCCATCTGAGATAGGCAGCAGTTTAGCCAGGTAAGGTGGGTTTCCCAGGTGTACCGCTTTGTACGTCAGACAACAGATTTTACATTATGTTCTGGCTTCGAGGGACCACCCCGCCCGCAGTTCATGCTGAACTAGGGAGGTGTGGTCCTTTTTTAGGTCTCGCCTGACCCAGCGCATGCGCTGGTGTTGCGAGACGCTTAGTAAGGGCTTCAAAAAATGCTACCATGGCCGGCCTACAGCTTGTGTGCATGTGCGCGTGCTTACGAGCAGAGGCGCCGTATGGCTTTCCTCGTCATGCTCATTAAGCGCATCGCTCGCCTCGCTTGATCACGATCGCGATCACTTTCACTTTTGCGCTGTTCTCAATGAGCCAGTATTGCACTTACACCATTTTCTAAGCCGGGCTTGTCTTGTTTAACGTGCAGCGCGAGCGTGCGCTTGTTTGTTCTGCATGTCTGGTTGTCCCAGTCCTCGTCTCTCAGACCCAGTGGCTGTGAAATCCTGCCCTAGTGCCTGTGTGATGTCTCACAGTTGCCTATTAGATGCCCGTGCGGCCTTGTCAGTAAAGTGAAAGGACACAGTAGTGCGCACGTGCTCTTTGAAGTTGGCAGGAGCTATGCATCTTACAGGAAATAATTAAATAACACGATATACTGTTCCACTTGCGCAATAACACGGTCTCAATTACTCCACACTATCCTAAAACCAGCAGCAGCTGATATGAAAGACTTGCTGTTGGCTAAGGCCTGTGTAGAGATACTTGGTTCACAGCTCCAGTAGAAATGGCCACACGAGGGCACCTGTTGCTTAGCGAAAAGGAGCACTCAAACAGCAAATTATCATTGCGCCTGGTGCCCCGAAACTTCTTGCACAGGAACGGGTTGACTCGTCAGAGATGCCTTTGCTGAGGTAATGCTCTGTGGATCACAGATTTAAATCAAAGAGTGCAAGCGAGGGGTGTGCATAAACACTCCACACTGCATCATGGCAGCAGTTCAGGGAGAACGCTGCCTCGCCGCAGGACCCACACCAGAGTACCTTTAAACCTCACCAGGACCCACGTAGTCGAGAACAGATCACTAGCGAGTGATTAAAAAGATAACATTTGGATCTAAATTCACTTGAAGTACTCTTGTTGCTCTTGTTCGGGATCCACCTATGTTTCCTTGTGCTTGCTCCGCCATTACAAAGTACAATACTTTACAAAGCCTGAGCTTGTTTGCCGCAAAATGATATTATTTTACATGTTGGGATTTTCCACAGAGTTGCTTACTATTCCCGTTGTCACTCTCCGTCATCCTGAGCGACTCGAGGAGTATCTCTGATTTGCTAACAACTTCCCCAGCACAAACCCAAAAATATGCAGAGAAACCACACTCACAAACCGTCCTGAAAATTATCAAAACGACCACATTTTGCTGAAAATGCTCGAAATAGTGCTTCTCGCGCCTCCTTGAACGTCTGCTGTTGCACAGAGCATGTGGTCAGCGGCCTGAGCAGAAACGCTTTAAGCCATGTGCAACGTGAGACCCACCTTCCAGGGCCCCCTGGGAAAGTGAACTTTCCCCCTCTCTCGGGCCTCCTTTCTATTCGGTCTCTCCCTTTAAACCTCTCTCCCTGTTTCTACCTGTGACTCTCTCTCTACCCAGCCACATCTTCGGGAATTTTGGGGCCCGAGCATGACATATTTTAGCTGCTGTTACTCTGTTAAAGTTTAGCATATAATTCAGTATTGTTTGGCGTCTTGATGATGAATTATCAGGAAATGGTAATAAAACTATGTGTTCAATACAGGGGCCCCCAAAATATGTCTTGCCCTGGGGGGCCTAAAATCCTTAACATGACATTGGGCCTGGCCCTGAGTGAGGATTGGGGATTGGACTACCGTGCCAAGAACAGTAGAAACGGTGCCAGCTCAACCAAAGCAAGCAAACACTGCAGGGTGTGATGTCTTTTGTTGGACTAACCGCAGGTATATGCTATCGGTGCTACGTTTTAATGACCTTTCAGAGGCCTCCCTCAGAAGGCACTGGCAGCGCTGCGCGGACAGGATACAAGGAGACCTCGAACATATTTTCTTACACAAATTAATACATGTACAAATGTACACATTGTGCGCACTGCTCGAAAGTGAAGTATTTGAAGAATATACCACAATATTGGCAGTTTTATAAAGCACTACGTCACGTTACTACAGGCCGCTGTGGATGCTGACAGTGTCCTTGGCAGGCGGGTTGGGGTGGGTAGCATCCCATCCCTGGGGCAAGGCATTGGACAGTCTGCAGCCCTGGAAACTTTAAGTTAATCTTTGACAAATGCACTCTATTACCATCTGAAGGCTCAGTTGGTTAATGCGATCGCAGCCGCTGTCTTTGTCATTACCAAACAGCCACATAATAGGATCCTGCTTGCTGCAGAGGGGAACAGTCAGACTGCACCTTGTATAAACCTTTTATGTAAGTTTTCCTTCAGAAGGACACAACCCCAAACTTATATGGTAACACCCTTACATTATCCCTCAAAAATAATCTTTGTCACCATAAAGTTTCAGATGAGTCCCACAATTAATATAGTGTCTCCCAGGTAGCCTTTAGTTGTACTGCTCAACCAGGTGCAGGCATTTGTATGTCTTTCCGGTACCAGGGCCCCTGGTGGGAAGGCATGCTCTTCTGTGACTGCTTCTTGCTTGTCTTCACAGTACAAGAGATGCCCTTTTGCCCTTTCAGTGAGTGACGCCTCAAGGGCAGCATCAACCGTTCAGTAACAGTTGTTTCTTAACAAAAAGTAGGGGAAAGTGTTAAAACAAGCATTGGCATAGCCAATAGGTCTCGCCTTTGGGACCTTATAAGTGTTTAGCCATGCACCACTTGATGTTGTTGCACCAAGGATATTGTGCTGCAAAACTAAATACTTATAAGGTCCCAAAAGCGAGACCTATTGGCTATGCCAATGCTTGTTTTTCTTGTTGGAAATTGCCATCCATTGTTGGATTTTTTTAGAAACAGGATCGGAGGGTAAGGATGTTTTTGATGAAAGATTGATAACATAATTGTGCATCCATTGAAAAGGCCCTGATAACTCATAGATGGGATATTTAAATGTTATTTCGTGGGTTGGTGGCTGTTCACCGCATTATTCAGGCGTTGCCTCTTTGAGATTGCGGCACATGTAGAGCCGCGCCAGACTGTGAAAGTTTACATGTGAGTGAACCCATTAACGGAAGTAAATCCACGTTTGTGCGCCGGAATGCTGTGCGCGCACAGACGGCGCTGCTGGCTCCCCAAGCCTCACTCACTGCACGTAGATTTGTGAATCAGCCGTCAGGTCCCGCGGTTCTCCAGCCTGTATCCTAGCAACGAGGCCAATGTATAGTAAAACGATGCTGTGTACATTCCCCGCAACACGCAAGGTTACAATTGCATAAATGAAGTGTGGGGCCCGCGCCTGGCAGCGGGCGTGCACCGCATCACGCGGTGAATTCACCACGCGACATTAAAAGAGCCGTCGCCGCTAAATGGCATGAAAATTCATCTATTTTTGTAAAGGCCACCGCGGCACAGCCCTGATGCAAATGCTGCTTTTGGAAGCGTGTCAGCCCCCGCTTTCAGCTTCAGACACAACCACCGTCCCCGTGGGTGGAGCGGCCGCCCCCCCCCCTCCCCCTCTAAGATGTTTGTTCTCCCTTTAATTCCAAGCCTGTGAGGCCTCCGTCTGCTCCTGTGAAAGATAAAGGAATATTCATTCAAACGCACGCGGCTTCGGAGCCTTTTCTGCAAAAGATGCTTCGCCGCTCCTTATCTGCCTCCAATTTACGCTTTCTCCAGGTCAGAGCATCCAATTTAAATATGTATAAATATGTGGTTAACCCCTGGCTGACCTTGACACCCTTCGTCGACCCGTATGACTTAGCAACCGCAGGGCAGGAGCAGGCGTGAAGGGGTGGAGTCCACCTTACACTGATATATGGACCCTGAGCGCATATACTGATATATGGACCCTGAGCGCAAATACTGATATATGGACTCTGAACCCATAAACTGATGATATATGGACCCAGAGCCCATATACTGATATATGGACCCTGAGCGCATATACTGATATATGGACTCTGAGCCCATAAACTGATGATATATATGGACCCAGAGCCCATATACTGATATATGGACCCTCAGCCCATATACTGATATATGGACGCTGATCCCATATTCTGATATAGGGGATAGAACAGGGGATTTCCAAGAGACACCGAATGTAGAGGAAGGGCAGGGGTGTTACCTCAATGCACCTAGCTCCGCGTGACTCATGACTCATGGTCCGATGTTTGTGCTCTGCTGGTTTTGCTCAGCCGTGTTTCAAGGTCTGGTTTTGCCTGGTCGTATTTTGCTGTTGTTGAGTTTTCTGGAGTTTGTCGGGTTTAGGATTGGAGTGAAAGTGTCTGTGCCCAATTGATTCATCACAGAAGGCCCTCAGTCCACCGTTAAGCGTATACAGTTCAGCCCATGTATGTCTCTATGCTAAGCCATGTTTCAAGGTCTTGTTGCTTAAGTTCATATGTATATGTGGGTGGACGTTGGGTACCTGGGCGGTTGCCTGACTTAGTATGGGAGTGAAAGTGATTCTGCCCTTTTGATTTCTTAGAGAAGACGCTGTCCACTGGTAAGCAGAGTATGACTTGTCCCATGTATGTGCCAGTTTCCTGTGTTAAGCCATATTTCTAGGTCTTGTATATGTTCATATACCGGGGTTTCTGGGTTGTTTTTGAGTTCATGGGGAGTTGTCTAGTTTATCTGAGGGTGAACGGGACTCTGCCAATTAGATTTGTCACAGAGAGCCAGCCACCACTGGTAAGCAGAGTACGGTTTGTCCCATGTATGTGCCCCAGCTGCTTCCCATGGTAAGACATCTTTCAAGGTTTGGTTATATAAGTTCCCTTTGTTGGGTTCTTAGGTTGGCGTGGAGGTCCTGGGAGGTTGCCTGTTTTAGCATGGAAGTACCAGTGACTCTGGGAAACAGAGTACGCCAATCCTAATATCGGCAGAGATGGTGCTTGAATAATGCTCATAGTGTGAACAACTGTCCCGATGGTGCTCTGGAAATCTTTGAGGTCCAAACATTTTCTACGTCCCAACTTTCCAGTTTCTGGAGCAGCTCCTCTTGGTCACTTCTAAGGCTCCCTGGACCCTAGTGACAGCTCCAACCGGGTTCAGTCCAATTCCAGTTGCTTCTGGTCAGCTGGACGCTTCAGGGAAAAGGCTTCTTGCAGCTTGTGTCCTTGCTGCCACACAGAAGGGCAGCCAACTAACTCTTGGAGCACATCTCTGTGTCTTGGGTACAGCGCAGACCCAGCCCTTCTGGTCTCCAACAGCAGGTTCACTCCTCTTCTGGTCGTGCGCAGACCCAGACCGGGTTCTCCAGAGCTGGTGTTGAGATCAATTTCTCAGTTCAGTAGCCAGTGGGAAGGGATGACTCCTGTGCATGCCTTAACAAATGGGGAAACATTTCTTGGGGGTAACCCTACCCCCTACCCACTTTTATAGCACATCCGGTTTGCCTTACTGCAAACTATCCCAGAGTGCATTGTTCTAAAGGAAATCCAAGATGGCAAATGCTTTCTTTCCCTAGAGAGAGCAGTTACAATGTGCTGCCTGGCTGCCCCCTTTTGACAATACACTTATGCACACATTTATCTTATTATTTGTTTATTTTGTTTATAAACCGGTGCAAGATTGGTTTACACCCACCTTCAAATGGTAAATATAAAAAAAAACCGTCAGCAGCATCAGGTCTTATGTGCGCGTGCATGGTGATGCGCAGTTGTGTATACGTTATCACACTGGGTCGCTGCATCGTCATGATGCGTACGCCAACATGCGTGATGATGCATGCACTGGTAAGTGCATTTAATTTTGAGGTCTTGCTTACCAGTCAACGCAGGCTGTCAGCTTGGGAAAGCCCTTTTGTGAACTTGCAGTGGGTGTACAGCCCCCTGATCACTTGTCATTGGTTGGCTTTATTGTCTAATTGCTTTCTTCTTCTATGATGGGTTGCTTTCCTCTTCTTCTGTTTGTCCCTCCCCTGGAGCATAGCCTCTATACCATCCTTTTCATTGGCTGCCATGTATATATTCACTGCTCGCTTTTAGGGAACTACTTTTTGTTTTAAGCACTCCATGAGAGTCCATGTATTTTGAAGCACTCACCATTGTGTGCTTCACCACTTTCCAAATCCCATCACCACGCCCCTACGTTGCTCTCCGCCTCTTGTGCTTCATGCTCATAATCTTCTCCCTCGCTAAACTCCCCTTCCAGGCTCTGCGCTGCTCTCTTACTCCTGCGCTGCTTCTTGTGCTGTGTTGCTCTCTCATGAGTGTGCTGCTGCCCCTTCTTTCATGTTGTTTCTCCCATCCCTGCCAGGGTTGGATTGGGATTAGAAAAGTGGCCCACATTTGCATATTGCCTTTCCGCAAAACACTGCTTTGGCTGCGTTTTATAAACACCTGGAAACAAGTGAGGCCACTTCTGCTCAGGCCCCCTGCCCCGCTCAGTAGGCGCACATTCATTGGCCGGCCCAGCGAGTGAAAGGGAGTGGCATCTCTGCCCGTTGATAAAAGGGAGGTAATTGACGCCCATCTGCCTCCAGAAAGGCCACTCAGGAAGGCCCCACTGGGCCGCTGGCGACATCTAAACACACCAGACACAGCCCAAATCGGCCCACCAGGCTGCCATAAAAACAGCCTGCAGCTGGAACTTCGATACCGGCCCCTCGGCCATTGCCAGAGTGCCCGCCTTACCAATCCGACCCTGATCCCTGCGCTCCGTATAGTTTTCTCCATCATTTGCATCTCCTGCCGCCCCACCCCTGTGTTTCACTCACCCGTATGTGCTGCTTTTCCCCTCCACCTCCATCCACTTCTCTGTTGCGCCCACCACTGCGGTCCATTTTTCTTTATCTTTTGCACTTTTGTGCTATTAATGTGTTTTTAAATTTACCGATCCAAGTAGCATCTACCATTTTTGATAGGTAAATTAAAAAACAAAGTAGAAAATTGCACCTGCATCATTCTGTAGGCGGCATTTCTAAAAAGCAGGTGCTGAGACGGGCCCCTATCGTGCTCTCCATTTTTCCCCTCACCCTCGGAGTGAAAAAAGGAGTCTTACCTCGGCAGATTGCCACCCGTCACTGCCTTTGATGCTCCTTCGAAGAGACTCGAAGAGTTACAGTTATTTCACAGCCTCATTATTTAGTACAAAAGATTGTTTAATATTATATACAACTAAGCTACTGTTGTTTAACTTATGCAACTAACAACCAATGACAAAGTCATTAGTCCTGGATTGTTTTAGGTGTATGTCAATCAAAAATACTTTATTTCTGCATTTTCCCACAAAAGTGAGTGCGTTGTATCTGGAACAGAGAAAGGCAGCAAAATATCACTAAGGCGGCACACTGTGTTAAGCACAGATTTTTGGCTTATGTGTTTAAGCCACACCCATAATTACATAGACCATGCCCACTTGACAGACCCTCCCCTCCCTCTCTAATTCTCTCATCCCACTTAAAGCCCTGGATACTATACAGCATCAGCAAACCACATTGGCAAAGTCAACAGATCCAACTGGCAAGACCTGTTGGCTTTAGCAATTTAAGTTTTTCTTTTAGGCAATGCTGAACAGCATTTCCAAAAAGCATTAGCAAAGCCTAAAGGTCCGCATTGGCAGCGAAAAGGCCATGACCTATTGACTCTGCCAATGCTTGTTTTAATTCGGGTACTGATATAGCCCCCAACACCTGCTGCTTTAGGATGATTTTATCGAAGCAAAGGCAATTCAGATGGGAGACAGGCAAAATGAAGCCATTGGGCCTTTGAAAAACCAGGACTCTCGCACTGGCATCGTGTATGTTGTGTTCAGTGAGTAAAGGCATTTGAGAAAGGAACTGACGGGGACTCCGCTTCAGGATGAGGTGAATATGGCTGATAGGCTTGAGCTCAGAGGACGGAGGTTCACCCCGAAGAAGAGCCGAGCTCATCTCAAGCCTTGAATACCATGATATAATGTGTTACTGGATTGACGACTAATGGGCGAGCGAGGCCATGGGTGCCATCTGACCGAGGAGCCATTGCCGCAGGGTGACCCGGGACCAAGAGAACCCTGGCTGGATCAGGAATCCATCAGAACAGAGGCCCCTCCTGAACTACTGGTCTGTTATTGGCTCATTGTCCATCCTACTAACACTTCATGTGTTTGCATCATTGTCCAACATCAGTGTGGTTGGAGTCAACAGTGAGCAGCGCGGCAGGCAACGAGCATGGGCAGGGATGGCTGCCGCCCTGCTCACTGTGACTCGGCTTGTTTGGCTAGCATAGTGGTAGTCCAACTTTACTAGACCCTTTCTGACTTGCAATACTGCACCTAGCTCCAAAGGACGAACAAATTACTTTCTCAGATGCAGTACAAGTGTCACCCTGTCCCGGTGATGCCCCCTTGGCTCATCTAAGGGGGCGAAACCTCCACTATATGTAAGTGGCACATGTGCATTGTTTCGCGGACCCTAAAATCATTGGAGATTTCGGCCTTTTCCATAAAAAATCATCCAGCCAGTTGCTCATTCCACTGGAGGTAATTGAATATTTTTAAAAGACTTCACAACTATTGCTTTGCGCCACCCCGCCCTGAGCCCTGCATCGTTGACATCGCACTGGTAATCCTTTTCATCATACTGGAACTATCATTGGATTGAGTCCAATCACCGGGTGCTCTGTTCTTGGTTGTTGCTATACTGAAGGATGCTGATGTTGCCGAGTATGTGTTCTGGTCGGCATGGCTAGTGCAGGTCTCGGAAGGATGTGAGCGAACAAATGAGGGAATAAAGAATTGTATCTTCCTCGGTTCCCTACCTCGCGCCAGTGACTTACACATATTGTATCGTCTTATGCCACATATTCTGCATCCATTTGAATACTTGTTTTGTATACAATACTTCTAAGCACTCTTCTGCTGTTTCAAGGCGCTTTCAGGCATGAGAGCGATGTTGCTCTCGCATTGCAATAAGAAGGCCTGCTAGAGCAGGTCTCATCTACCCCTATCTCAGGGCCTTCACAGCATCTCCCATGCTTCAGTCAAGCAGTGTAGCTGCTTCAGACACCCAAAGAGGGGTCTGTAAGGGGCATGTAAACACCATTGGTTTCTATTTAATCCATTGATGCTGTGATTGTTCTGTTTAAGCGCAGCGGGCAACAACAAGCTTGGTGTGACAGGACCACACCACGTGTCAGGACCTCACGCATCACACCCAATTCTTTCTACCTTGGACATGCTACACTCGCACATGGTCCCACCTTACACACATGTGCCTGTAAGCGTTGTGAGATGTTTTGAGCACTATAGTGTCTGCTAATGGCTAATGACCACATGCCATAAGGCCGCTGGTCTGAATCCACGATGACCGTGCTGTTCCTAGAATGTGCCCATTGCGTTGGAAGCTCGTGTGTGTGCCTCACACTGAGGTACCTGAGGTGAAGGCCTGTACCTCATTAGTAGGCCTAGCCATCTTGCAGCTCTACCCCCATGCTCTGGAAGCAGCACCCTCCTTGGCAGGCCTGCATTGACCCAGCCCACTGAAGCTCTCTCCCAATTCGTAGATGAAGGGGAGGCATGGGAGCAGCGGTGGGGGGCTCGGAGAGGGCGATAACGACACTGTGAAGGGCTCTTCAGAGCGCGGTGTAATTACCAATATGATAAGCCAAGTCAGCGGTAATTAACCTGTTCCTTCTGAAGAGGGAGAGACATGGGTAAGTGGTTAACAATCCCACTTAGCGCTAGAGTCCTCGTCTTCACCCCGCTGACCCCCAGTTTGAGTGCCTTTGGTCCCTGTCCTTGGAGATGTTGAAGGTGAACCCACATTCTTATAGGATGGTGATCCATCAACTTTTTAGAGGATTGACTTCGCCCCACATCATTTAGATGTTGAGGCTTGGGGGAGACATAGAAGTGTAACTCTGTCTTACATCTGGATTTCTTCTAGAAGCACCTGCATATTGTGTTTCTTAATTCTAAATACGTCATGATTTAAAAGAAAAGGTTATGGCTGCCTTAACGAGAACAGGAGTCTTGTAACGGTTCAGAGCTAATTTCATGTGGGATGTGCAGAACCCAATTCTTTACAGCGTGATTCCACCTCTGAAATGAAACAGGTTTACACAGGGGCATTTAAGATCTGAGATGGTTACAAGCAGTAAACCTTACAGGTTGTGCGCCCCTGGTGTTCTCTTTAGAGTCACAGACTTGTTACAATAGCTCTGAGTCAAATGAACATCCCTGAATGCTGTGCTTAATACGTAAAAAAGTTAATAAGAGGTCCGGAAATTAGGAGTGGGGGAGCTGTGTTTTAGGAATAAAAAGCAAGCACATCTCCTTTGAAATTCACTCCCAGAAACTCATTCAGGCTTCGATTCACCCCCAAAACTCTGCTCCATTGTCTCCCGCCTTCAATTTTAGGTCGAGACTCTGTGGTTGAAATTGAAAAAGACACACTGATTTTTTTTAAGTACTTTTTTAAATTATGTACTCAAATAATTCTATTTATCTGTTGCGGTAAAGGAATTGTAACTCTATCTAACTTCATTATATTATTGTTCTTAATTTCCCCTTTTGGTTTTAAAGTGTTCCTGAATCATTTATGGGACTCTGCATTACCTGTTGCTGCCAGACTGAATGGAGTTGTCCATTCGTGGCCTTGAGCTTTTCGATTCTGTGTCGTTCTCTTTTATCTTGTATTGCATGAAATTGTGTACATAATTAATTATATTTATTTGTTGCGGTAAAAGAATTATACAGTATTTTACAGTCCAATTTCATTATGATATTTGTCCTCTTCTTCTTTATTGTTATTTTTTTAGTATCTTTATACTCCTTGCTGAATTTGCACTTCATTATTGCTGGTAGGTCGAAGGATGTTTCCTTTACAACTATATAAGCTTTTTCTTTCTTTTTCTTTTAAGCTAAATCGTCTGTCGATTTTATGGTTGTGGCATTATTGGTACAAAATTGTACTTTTATGAAATGCTGTTTCATTTGTTATCCTTCTAAAAGTGAGTGACTCGTCTTTTGTCATTTATACGACCAATATTTCATGGTGAAGGTCTTTATTTGCACAATGTGCGATGTTATCTTGTGATCCTCTTGTAATGTTTTAAGTGGACTTCTTTTTGAGTTCCATATCTTAATAAAGATCTGAATTGATTGAATTGAATTGAAAAAGACCTATTGTCATTTTACCCCGAATTTACAGTGGGATTAAAGGTCCCCGTTGCCTACCATTGGATGGCTTTACTGTTACTCTCCTTTGCTTGTTCCTTTATTCAATGGGTTGCTTTGTCCATCATATGTTTGTCTCTGCCCTGGAGAGTACCCTCTTTACTTGTGTCCTTCCACCGCTTGCTTTTAGAGAACTACTCCCCCCCCCCCCCCCCGCCCCATTTTTTTTTTTTTGCTAAGCATTTAAAAAGCAAAACCCCAAAAGAGGCCCTCGTGTCATGTTGGAGATCTGCTCATATGTCACCACAAGTGTGCGTGCATACACATGATGCAGCTGCCACAGGCCATGTTATCATGCCTTTTTGTTTTGCTTTTGTTTACAGCGTACAAGAAGCAAATGCTGTACTGTGAGAACAAAAGCCATTGGCATAGTACAAAGGTCTCAAAGGCGAAGCCTATTGGCTTTGCCAATGGTTGTTTAACCCTGCAGTCTGATATTAACTGTTGATTATTTTAATCTTGAAGAACTTCTGTTTGATTAGTATATTTGATTCCAAAATAGCGTGTTGGGTGTTGGTTATAGCAGTTACAAAGTTCAGGCAACAAACTTTATGAAATTAAATTAAATAATAATATTTAAGCTTATTTATATTTTAACCCCCCAGATATAATGTGAACATTTCAAACATTCTCTCTTCGGGCTTTAAGAGCAACATTATATCATCTGCGTATAATTTAATTCGGGCCATATGTGGCTGAGGGGGACAGATGATAGTGCTGTTTCTAATCGCAATTGCAAGAGGCGCTATAAAAAGAGCAAATACAATAGGGGGAGGGGCAGCCCTGCCTGGTCCCTCTCTGTACTTCGAAGCTGGCTGCTTCCCCTGGATTGATAATCGAAGCACCCTTGTAAAGTCTAGAAATGGCGTTTATAATTTGTGTGGGAAACCGAAATAATCCTGAAATATGAACAAGGGAGTCCAAAGCCACTACATCGTAGACCTTTTAGGCACTGAGTAAAAAAATCATTGCAGGTACCTGTTTTACCGAAAACATGTCCAATGTCTCCATTAAATAATTTGCGTTCGTATTAAATTGTTGACCAGGTATAAATCCATTCTGGTCTTTGTGTATTAATTCACTGACTGCAGCATTAAATCGTTTCACGGTTCATTTCATGAAAATGTCGTAGTCGGTGTTTAAAAGAGATATCAGGCGATATGAGTTCGGTTTTCACCTTTCTTGAAAAAAGATACAATAACGCCAGTATTAAAAGATGGTGCGATGGCACCTTGGATGACATAGTATTAACCAAGTTTAAAAGATGTGTTTTTAACTCATTATAAAACACTTTAAAAACTCAGTGAACAACAATCGGGTCCGAAAGCCTTCCCAGCAGGGAAATTGGCAATCACTCGATATAATTCTTGCACCGTGAAAGGTTTGATTAGCCAAGCTTCTCTTCTCGTGCTAATCTGAGACTGGATGGTTCCAAACTCATTTAACTTACTAGACTCTACCGCTGATCGTGACAGGATATTGGCTTAAAATAATGGGACAACCCATAATTATCTGTTCTGGAGCAGAAACGCAGGATTTAAATTACGAAGCATTATTAGCGCAATCCAGATCCTTCCTTTTGGAACTGAAGATATTCTCGCTTACAATTTGTGGTTGGGAGTGAAGCACACAGGGGTAACCCTATAACCCAAGGAACCTGGGCCTCGTAAATATATATGAACAATGGTTCCGCAGGGAAAATTATTATTTACAATTAAGATAAATCAATTAAACATGAACACAGCATTCGATGATCTAGCAAGCAATTAATCTTAAAGAATGAATAATATTTCAAAAAACGTAACAATTTATTTTTTAGTATTTCATCTGAATTTTAAATCATTCATCAACTCCTTTAGATATGTACAAAAATGAAAACGGGCTGTATATACAATAATATTTACAAAACAACGACGCAGTGACAAAGTGAATAGGGTGACTCTGTGTGATAGTGAGGAAGTGAATATTTACAATGTTATGTGCGTGATTATCAATAAAATACACAGGAAGTTTTTTACACAAAAAGTCCTCAGCTGAATTATGGATAGGTAATGACCCTTGTATGGCACAAGTCCTGATTTATCTGTGTATACAAGGAATTCCAGTTAGTGCAGGACTGTGGAACCGTCAACGTTTCGACCCTATATCGACCAGTTGTTCTATACAGTCATATCGGGTCTTCTTCAGGACACGGGGGGTGTATAACAGCCCAATTATAGGTGATAGGACCGATGTCCAACAGTATGACGTGATTGCTGCTCAGTGCCAGTCAGAGGAGAATACCAGTATCGTAGAAGGTCTAGATTCTTCTTCGTCTATTTATTTACTCTTTTTCTTCTTTTGTCATTCAGATTAGCGTGCCCGCTGTGAGTCACTGACTTCAGGATAAATATTTTGTACTGCCGGAGACACGGTCATCAGGATACCACTTCGACTGATGTATTTAGTGTATTCTCTTGGTCTCGGGGAGTCCGTCCGAAGCACGCCACCAGTGGCGTGCTTCGGACGGACTCACAGCGGGCACGTTAATCTGAATGACAAAAGAAGAAAAAGAGTAAATAAATAGACGAAGAAGAATCTAGACCTTCTACGATACTGGTATTCTCCTCTGACTGGCACTGAGCAGCAATCACGTCATACTGTTGGACATCGGTCCTATCACCTATAATTGGGCTGTTATACACCCCCCGTGTCCTGAAGAAGACCCGATATGACTGTATAGAACAACTGGTCGATATAGGGTCGAAACGTTGACGGTTCCACAGTCCTGCACTAACTGGAATTCCTTGTATACACAGATAAATCAGGACTTGTGCCATACAAGGGTCATTACCTATCCATAATTCAGCTGAGGACTTTTTGTGTAAAAAACTTCCTGTGTATTTTATTGATAATCACGCACATAACATTGTAAATATTCACTTCCTCACTATCACACAGAGTCACCCTATTCACTTTGTCACTGCGTCGTTGTTTTGTAAATATTATTGTATATACAGCCCGTTTTCATTTTTGTACATATCTAAAGGAGTTGATGAATGATTTAAAATTCAGATGAAATACTAAAAAATAAATTGTTACGTTTTTTGAAATATTATTCATTCTTTAAGATTAATTGCTTGCTAGATCATCGAATGCTGTGTTCATGTTTAATTGATTTATCTTAATTGTAAATAATAATTTTCCCTACGGAACCATTGTTCATATATATTTACAATTTGTGGTTGAGCAGCTTTGATTAAAATGTCTGTTCTTCTAATGTACAACTTTCTATTTTCTGCCGGTCCTGCCTATAGCCCGCAACTTTTCAAAACAAATTGGATTGATTATTGTCTTCTTTTTTATGGCAAGACTCCTATCCAGGGTTAGCACTCAGATCTTTAATAGGGTCGATTAAAGAGGGAGGGCTGGCGGTACCCAGTTTTGGAACTTAATGCTATGCTAGCTTTACACAGTACTCTTTTAGGTTTAAAGTGTCAGAACAGTTCTACCCTGTCAAGATCATGAGGTGATACAAATAATGCTGCAAGCAACAATACTGCAGATTAATTATGACTAATGAAAACTCCCAAAAAAGTGTGATATAGAAAACTTCGCTGGTTCCTTACCAGGAAAACCCAGTACTTCAAACATTTTCAGATTCCATATGTGAATGTGTCAACTCGCCTTGAAGAGCGGGCTGTTAAAAATCAAGAGGTTAATGATTCAAAACTGATAGTGCGATGGAAATTGATTAGGTTCACAAAGAATGGTTGACTTTATTGTAGAAGATAGATGGAAAACATGGTTCTGAATTGAGAGAGGATGCAGAATAGATAAGAATTGAATCCTTTTTTTTTTTTTTTTTTACTTTTTCAGTCTCTTTTGAAGCAATCTCTCCATTAAATATTTATGATATTTGAAATCTGTTTGAAAATGCTACTAAAACATCTGGGAGCTGCAGTCAATATCTGATGGAGCAAAAACAATCGAATTTACATCAAAAGTTGCTGTTAGGTGTTTTAACTCTTGAGATCTGGCGGAAGATTAATGAATTACATTTTTCAATCCTTAGGGGCCAACTTCCTCAAATTCAGTTTTATTCAAAATGGCTTATATATCATACTTTCAAACTTTTAGATATAATGTATCCATCCAATATCTTCAATTGGTTTCAATATGACACGTTAGACATGGCTAATTCGACACATATCATTTGGCAGTGTCCAGATTGAATGATTTCTGGTGTTCCATATTAGAGCACCTCCTCCTTGGATACCATCCTCCGGCTGGTGCAGCTAGGACGTTTCAGAAGCTGCTTTATGTAGCAGTGTTGGTGGTACGCTCATTGATATTACAGAAGTGCAAAACCCCATTCGTTCCATCACTCATGGAATGGTCTGTCGAAGTGTCTTGAGTCGACCCGCATGAAGATATCTACGCCCAACGTGTTGGTGCTAGCTCAAAATTGTTAAGATGTGGGGCACTTTTTTTGATAAAAACAATTGGAAAGCGAGCTCGCCTTTGATATAAACTGTTTGGCTCATTCTGCACTTTACGCATTGTTGGGTCTCACCAAGGCAAGGACGTTCTCTGACTGGGAGAGGTGGAATGCAGGGTGTCTGAGCACTTTATCAATGAAAGCACTTTAGGCATATTAGAATTCTGCCTGTTTTCTTATTTATGTGAGTTGTATAGGCTACAAAGATATAAAAACGTTGTTACAGTATTGGGAGCAACTTAGACAAGACGGCACCTTCAGTATTTCTTGCACTTTAGACCTCTTATATTAATGCCGTCTTGCCAAAGGGATGGCCTGAACTTATATTTCTCTATGAATTTTTTGTTATGTACTCTCTATTTATCTAATAACTCCTTCGATGTATGCCTCAGAAAGTACAAAAATAAATACTGCGTCACAGCTGCGTTTAGCCCCACTGAGGCGTCAGATGCAGCCACACAAGTGGCCTGCTTAGTTTCAGCTTTCAAAAGCTCCCCGAACCCTGCTTGCTTCACCTAAGGGAGCTTTGGAGAATGAAAGGCGTTTTTATCATTTCTTTTTTTTATTTCTCCATTGTCTTTTTTTCCTGTACCTTTATGTTTTTTCTTGCTGCCAGTCCTGCCTCCATCTTTCCCGGCCTAAATGGGTGCAGCAGAGGAGGCTCTGGCAGACCCCATTATTGTAAACCACTGGTGATATTCCTTCCTTCGTCATCATTTCTCGAAAGGTCTTTAAAATAGGCCTGTTTTCTACTCCTCAATCCTCACACATTCTGAATTGATGGTACAAGGGAAGGTGTCTCCTCGTGCACTGCATTCAGCCTCTCTCTGAAATGACCCTCGGCCGCTTCTTTTGACAGATCTCCCCTCGCAGGTGTGATTATATCTGAGTGCTTCTGCAAGGAGTGGGTTGTAATGTGTGGTAAGGCTGATGTCAGGTTTGGCTGCTGTCCATGGTGCTGAGCAGCTAGTATGGTTGCTGCTCTTAGAAGCATTAGATTTCCCTCCCTTCAATAATCGTGATCAGTTTCTTCATGGAAAGCGATGAAAGACGTGGCCATAAGACACCTTTTGTATACATTTATCTGTTGCCTCATTTGTTTTTAGCCGGTGTTTTCCCCCATCTGTATCTAAACTCCTCAAAAGATACATACCTAGTGGTGTGCCGAATGAAAAGCGCCTATGAGAATCGGGCCAACACAGCGGTGGCTGAAAATTGTGCCTTAAAATGTCATTCTGTTATAATGAAAACAAAATTAATTGACTGTGCATCTACTGAGGGTGGAGCGGTTCTAAACTGTTGCCAAAGCTATCCTGCACCGCGCTGTTGGTGGCATTAATAATGGGTGGGCAGCACAGGGTAAGGGAATGGGAGCTGATGCTGTATCATGAATGTTCCCTTCTGGCCAGTCCACTCCCCTGGCAGTGATGGGTAGGGTCCCTTGTTTCACCTGTCACGCCTTTGCCCCCTGACCCCAAATGTCCTCCCTCGGGAAGTCTGTTGTGCGCCTCTGACTCTTCCTTGCGGAGACCAGAATTACCAACAAATCTGTGTTGAGACTCCTTTTTCCAAATGTTCTGGGAGGAGGCGGATGCGTCCAGATGTTGTGTTCCATATTCGTACTCCTTGGATAGTTCACCTGTCAGCGCGGCACTCCAAGGGGTAAGTATGTGTTCTTCGAGCTCCACTTCTTATAGCTCAGTCGAAGGAACATACTATTCACTCCTCATTGGTCTCATCCAACAAGTCCCACCAAGCCTCCAGACTCCATGAGATGTGTTCGTGGTCTGAAGGAATACCGCACATTCTCTGCCATCATCACCGTGAAGCCTCTCCAGGCTAAAGAATATTGTATCATTTAAGTGTGCCATTGAAAGTGATTGGAGGAGTTTCACATCATCCTTAGATTCTGTTGTATATTTGTTATAAATATTTCCTAATGAGTTTAAAACATCAGCCCCGAGAAGATAAACACAACATATATTTCTCAAGGTAGTATACACTACACTACACAACAATAATGCTGCTCAATTCAATTCAAGTCTTACTTGTAGAGCGCAGCTTGTCACCCAAGAGGGTCAGGCGCTTGCTGCCGGTTTCAGTCGAAGAGTCAGGTCTTAAGCCTGAAGTAGGGCAGCGAGGATGCGGTGCGGAGGTGGAGGGGGAAGGAGTTCCAGGCTTTAGCTGCAAGATGGGAGAAGGAGCATTTTCTAGAGCAGCAGCGGCGTATGCGAGGGCGAGGAGTGCAGAGTGGAGGTTCCTGGGCGGTCGGTGGAAATGCTGGTGGTGGTTCATGTTGGCGAGTCCTTGGTCGTGGTAAGGCTTTGTTGACGTGGGTCAGGAGCTTGAACTGGCATCTCTTCTGGATTAGGAGCCAGTGGAGGTCTTTTAGGTGCTTGGTGATATGGGTCCTCTTGGGCACGTTGAGGATGAGTCTTGCAGCTGCGTTCGGGATCATCTGGAGCCTCTGCTAGAGTTGGTGGTGGTGCCTGCATAGAGTGCGTTGCCGTAGTGCAGTCGGCTGGGGATGAGGGCCTTCGTTACCATCTTCGTGGTGCAGATGGGGAGCCACTTAAAGCGTTTGAGGAGCGTACGGATCGTGTGGAAGCAGGCTGAGGAGACAGCGTTGACCTGACGTTTCATGGAGCGTTCACTGTCGAGGATGATGCCTCAATGTGTAGCTGGCGTAGGTAAGTTGCATCAGTAAAGTAAAAGGAGTACAGGAATCAAAGGTGAATGGATTGTCATCACAGTGGACTTAGATACATACAAGGTCTTCTTATAATCATCCACATAGCCTCGATTTCATGAGATTGTTTGGGAACATCCTGTGCCCACCATGCAGTCTTCATGCTGATCTATTATCAGTGGCCCATCACGTTCCTTCAGCATCTGCAGACACCTCGAGCATATTTTTTTTGTCCTTACAGTAAAAACCCCAAATTGTCGTTTATACTGCGGAAACGTTAGTAGCCCCATTGGCAACTATAAGGTTACAAACTGACAACCCAGCTGTGCTAACTTGTGAATGGTCTGAATGGAACTACTAAAGTTGATACTTCAAGGAATCAAAATATCATTACATTATATCCGACTTAATGCCTAAGTCGAACATCTAATGTACGTTTTTAAGAATTGTAACTTTTAGAAAGTTGCCACTCGGTTGCCCAAGTCTTCCTGTGGCCACTCGCAGATGCTGGCCACAAAACGGCCTTCTGTCCTCCTGGGGAGAATTGCAAACCACTCCCAGGAATAAGAACAATAGAGTTCTGCGGTGTCACCTCTCCATGGCAGGAAGCCACACATGTTGTGAGCCAAAAAGGGTAGCTTCAAAGGGGAAGCCACCTTTGAAGGGCAAATGGTGGACACACATTAGAGGAGTTGCTCTTTTGTTGAGGTAGATGGGTTGGTGTTGGGGACAGAGAGGGGAGACTAGTTGCCAACCAGTTTTCCTTGTAGCCCTCAGGCAGCCACACCTCTAGGGTGGGCTACCAAGCTCCACACACCAAGAGAGGGGTTCTGCCTTCTTAGGAGTGCACAGAAGTGTGCACTCTGGGATAGCTAGATGCTCACATTGCAGGAAGTCTTCATCAGGTGCAGAGGGGCTTATTAGCCCACTGGCTAGTAACCGCTCAATCCACCTGGGACACTTTCTGGGCATAAATATGCCATCCCTGGCCCCCAGACCCATCAAACACATCGGGACTGGAGAAAGGATTAAAGAAGGACTGCTTTTCTGTTCCTTGGACCTGGCAAGAGAGGCTACACCAGCTGCTGGACTGCACCTGCTGATCCATGGGCTAGCAAAGAGAGGATGGTGTCGGTGGTAGCTGGCTCATGGACAAGTTTCTTCTGAGCCTGAAACAGAAGACATGGATTCCAACAGTCAGCTGCTGACTTCCTGTTACAACACCAGGTCCACAAAATCTGAAGAAGTCTGTTCTAGCCAGTCAGTAGCCACAATCGCATAATTGCCACTGACCACAGATGTGCAGCCAGGAGGACTAAGCCCCAACCCTCAAAAGTTTCAGCTGAGTCTGCCGGACCAGGGAGTGCAGCCCGGACACCCAAGATGAATACTAGCCTTCCCCATTGATAACTTTGGTTTTGCTGCGACCGGAGACCAGTAGTCCAGTGGCAACTCGACTTTTGCTGGACCACAGAGGACTTCAAGGGACATTGACCCCTGTGGCCAAAGTCACCCCATCGGGATCTTGGACAGAGGAGTAGCCTCAGGAAGAGCCCTGTCAACCAAATAACATCCTCAACATTTTACGGCATCTTCAGCATCCTGCACCCCTTGCATCAGGACCCTTTCATTTTAAGCTTTGGGGGTTCACCCATAGTATCTTGAACAGGACTTGAACATACTTTGGTGGCAAGGTAACTGTCCTTTTAGTCCTCATTGGCCTCGTGATGTTTCCCCTGATGGAATTGGTTCCCCAAAGCGGGCCGGAGTAGCCCAACATAACTCTTCAAAAGTTTTACAAAGTTTCCAAACTTTGCGGCCGTCAATGCTTGTTCATGTTCTTGATTGAAATCTGTGATTTATGATTCACTTAAAAAAATCATATCTCTGGAACCCTCCCTTCGATTTGGTTAATTTTAGTGTCTAAAAATGTATAAAAATAAGATCTGTTGTTATAAATTAGTGCTAGATTTCTTTCGTGTTGTGTGACTTTCTAATTGTGTAGTTTAGGTAGTTTTAAATGTTTTACACTTGTGCCTTTGTTTGGCGCCTGCTGACAGCGCTGCCGAATGGTAGGGTTGCTGAATGCCAGGCATGCCTGGTCTTGGCTGCACCCCATACTTCTTTCTTCTACCACCCCCCCTCACTTGCTGCCTCTTTATCTCTTGCTGGTTCTTTTTGATCCCTACTTTCTACCTTTGACACTAATTCTCTTCCTCCTTCTTTCTCCCTTTTCTGCCTTTCTCTTGCTCTGAGTCAAAGTCTGATGCGGAACGATAAGACTCAGTCCCCAAAAACAAGTGTCCACCACCCGCAACTACATTTAATTATTAAAAGCAGTCTTTGCCAGGCCAGTTCAAGTGGAGGTGGCCCTTTATGCCAGTTCAATCTTCGTTATGAATTTGGAAACTGTCTGCCCTGTGGGCTCATGAAAGGTTTGAAACTGACTCTGTACCAATGCGGCGTTCACTGCTCCTGTGAATCTAGGCCTGGTTCTGAGCGCTGCTCGGCGGAGCCTTTTCTTGTCTCTGTCGTTAAATGTGCTGTGAAGCAGTGAGCCTTTTAAACTGAGAGCTATCATGAGTTCTAATGTTGGGGTCAGTGTGATCAGACAGACCCCCACCTGGATTTCAGGGAGTTAGTTACTTCCTTCTAAAGTTTCAGGTAGACATAAAAGAAATATTGTACCCGGATCATTTATTTTACCGGATTATTTTGACTTCAGGACTTTTTCTTATCTCGTATCTTAATATCGTATCACAACATGTTTTCGCCGCAGCCCGCCTTACTGCCCTCTTGTCACATTGATCAGTGCCATCTGCGGGTCCCTGTGCCATCTTCCCATGCGACGGTCCTCCTGTCCAGCTTGCTCGCAGTCCACATCCCCTCTGCTGCCTTCGGTATTGCGCCTCTGCTAGTTTTCTGCTCGTTTTTGTGCCTCTTCTCTGCTCGCTCCTGCCCTCTATTTTTAGGTCTCGCCTGACCCAGCGCATGCGCTGGTCTGGCGAGACTTATTGAGAGGGCTCCAAAAAGTGCTACCAGGCCAGCCTAGAGCTACAGTGCATGACGCGGGGGCGCGCGCCGCGCTTGACCGCGATTACTTTCACTTTCGCGGCCGCTTTCATCTTTACTGCGATTATTTTCACTTTCACGGCCGCTTTGATGTTTGATCGAGTTTGCGATCACTTTTGCGGCCGCACGGCCGCTTGTCTTTCTTTCCCTCCCTTCCTTCTTTATTTCCTCCTCGTACACGTGGCAACACTTTCACTGCAAACTAATCTTTCCCCTGTCTTGCATTTTGTAAATGTATCATCGTGTCTCTCGGGTTTTTCGGAAGATGAGAAAGGAAGACTTGAAACCAATTCCCGCTGCACAGTAATCTAATCTTGGAATAAAGCCCCAGATCTCGCTTTCCTTGAACAACAATCACAGATCACTTTCATTATTTATATATATATATTGACCAAAGACATTCCCTGCAATCTTCAGGCACCATTGCTACCTTCCTTATCTCTGACCTCATCCCAGGGCATTTCCAAACGTTTACGTCCGTCATTACTTACAAATCTGTTCACTCTTCTTTGATACAATCCCACTTCACCTTTCATCACATTTCCCTCCTCTGCTGCATTATTTCCATGAACAGATCTTTTACGACTTTTCAGACTGTACCTGTCCTGTCCCTCTCTCCCTTTAGAAATATTAACATTTCATACTCTGTGCCAGATTCACCGTCCACTTCGTAAAAAAACAAAAAATCATACATTTGCAAATTCTGCTATCCAAAGCAGCGACCATGCTTGGTGACGAGAGGCTATATGGGCCCAAACGAAAGACAAGAGGTCTTTCCAAATGACGAGGTGGCAAAATTCTTGTTTTTTTAAAGAGGGAACCATGAAGAAAATCTTGTACCTCTGGAAGCCAACTGAAGGACACGTGCCAACAACACCCCTGGCTCGTGAAACTTGGGATTGCTCAGCTCTATCGCGAAAGAGACTGCTCTTGGGAAAACGTGAACAAGGCCGGTCTTCAGAATATGTTTCAAAATGAAAGCATCCTTTGAATGCTAGAAAGTCGTCCATGGCACTTCGCAACATCAAAATATCTGGCGTCAAAGCACATTGAAGAAGATGGACATGTTAGATTTTTTTTTATAGATAGGGTTGCCACATTTTAAAAGGCATAGTACTTTCTGGAATACCTGTTGCTAGTGAAAACTTTAAATTCATGTCTGATATACAAAACTGAAGATGTTTACTAGAGCATAATCGATTTTGTAGGAGAAGGGATCTGCTTATCAAAAAAGTAAGCCAGATGTCAATGGTGGAAAGTGGGGTGACTACATTGCTGCCTAGAGGCAGAATTTTTTTTGTTTTCTAAGTACCACTCTTACTTTCCATTTACTTCACCCAATGTATAATAAGCATAGGTGAACAGATATGTGTATCTATCGCCATCATCTTTTTTAATCGTAGTTATAAGACGCATTAAATAAACAAAACAGATAAATGGAACATCAATCTGGAACACTGGATATTTAAAAGTGTTGTTTAGCGTTTAAAAAACTTCAGGGTTCGTCTTGGTTTGGGTGCATTCATCTGCTGCCATGAAGAAACGCTCTTCGCCCGTGCCTGTCAGAAATGTACTGTGCCTGAAACACTTGGGGCAGTAGTTTGTCTCCGATTTTAGACCCAGTATCCCTAATGAATATAGATTGTTTTGTTTATGCGACAGATCCGCAGAGCACAAACGCTGTCCTGAGATGTTGTAAGAATAAAAGGTTAATTAGGAGGCAGATGTCAATCTAATAAGGGGCTAATTAGTTGTCGACCAGGCCCATCGTGACCTCTCTCAATTTAAAATAAAAAATGGCTGATGCCTCTGAAATGCCAGAGAGGCTGGGACAGTCAATTGTATTGATGCTGACTGGAGACCAACTATGCCCCCCTCTCTCATCCATTGAGCTTATGTAAAACAAGCATTGGCCTAGCCAATAGGTCTTGCTTTTGGGACCTTATAAGTATTTAGTTAGGCAGCACAATATCCTTGGTGCAACATCAACTGTTGCATGGGTAAACACTTATAAGGTCCCAAAAGCGAGACCTATTGGCTATGCCAATGCTTGTTACTCTTTCTACTCGTTCTGCCCGTTATTTTGCATCTTTTTTTTTATTTCTGTCGTTTATTCTGCCTCTTTCTGCTCGTTTCTGACCTTTATTCTGCCTCTTTCTACTTGTCTGACCTTTGTTATTTCTTTATCAGATCAGCCCGTTTCTGAACCGTATTCTACCTCTTTCTGCTCCCTTCTGACCTTTATTTTGATCCTTCCTGCTCGGGGTGACAGTGCTGCGCTATACAAATACTGATTGATTGATCTGTGGCACTGCGTCTGCATGTTGATATTATTAATGCTTTGCCCTATATGTTATTGGCCCCACTGATCAGGGGAACAAAAGGGACATGGTTAGAAGCTTGGAAGGAAGTAAAACATTATCTTGTTAAGTATGAGATTTGGAACAAACTGAACTTACTGGGTGGTTGATTTTTAAGTCCCAAATACAAAGTTTCCGACATACAGTTTAGCTGCACCTGGTAGGCTCAATACACTATCGGTATTCTAGCATTTATGTTTCTTTTTTACAGGTTGTATTTCCATAGGGCCTGCAGAAATATTGACATCTCACACACACACAAACACTCTCCCTACTCTGTCAAACTCTCTCTCTCTCGGTTAAAAACTAACTTTATGGGAAAATTAGTACATTTTTCAATTATCTTAGATTAAAAATAAACGCCAGGATCTTGTGAATTTTGGACTTACGATGCTGTGGAATGCTGGTCACACAAATTAACGACTTTATTTTTTACGTCAGCTTTTCAGCCATCTTGTAGTTCATGACAACCCCTTTTCCTGTTTATGTTATTTCTCTTCTTTGTCCTTCCTCACTTTTCCTGTTTCTCTCTCTTTCTAATCAACTTTAGTGACGTGGAACGTTGTATCACTGTTGTGAAAGCGAATAAATGACATATAAATATCATCAACGCCAAAACAACCATGGTGGAAGGTTTTGGCACAGAGTCACTTATATAGACATACAGTTCGGTCGGCTTGCTTGCTAGTACTATTTATGTTACTGGGATGCAGAGGAAGATTAAAGTCGGACCCACAGAGTACCAAGGCGAGGCATTGGAACCAGTAAAGATGCAGTGTGTGTCACCACCCAAAGGAAGGTGTACGGTGTGGGAAGTAAAGCGGGCGGCCTGTGGCGAAGAGGGGAAGGGGCTAGATAGATGGGTGAAGTCCTCTATGACTCGGATCTGGGGGTTTCCGCAGACAAAGATATGTAGCAGGACTCTGCTGATCATCATGGCGACGAGGGGAGGTGATGGAACAGTTACCATCCTTGAAAGTTTAGTGCATCCTGAGGGTAGGTAAAAGCTGCCTTAGAGGACTCCATAGCGGTGTGGAGCAAGCGACAGGTGCCTTGGAACGGCTGCAGAAAGGGAAAGTTCCAGTGTCTAATGGCTGTCCTGGGGGGCTTCTCAAGCGACTCTCACCCCAGACTGGCTTTCACATGTTCAACATAGTGGAAAACAATAGGGGAATCGCCTGGCGACCTCATGCCGTCATGAAAGTCCTATAAAAGAAAGCTAAACCTAAATCCAAATTCTCATCATACCGTCCGATTTCTTTCCTCAGCCTAGAAACACAAGTGCTGGTCGGAATGCAGACAGACAGACCTGTGAAGGTAATCATGACTCTTGGCCACTCAGAGGAGTCCGGATTTAGGCCTCGGACGTCTCCTGGAGGAGTCATATTAACTGCCCAGACTGGAGGAGGTTCAAAGAGGATCCTCTGGCTGTAGATAACAACAAACAACCCAGCCTTCATGCACAGAGGTGCTGATGTCTAGCTTTCAAAAAGATGTGAAACGCTGGTGCAAATTGCCATAATCATCAATGAGGAGGGCGCCATTTTTAAAATGTCATCTTTCCCAAATGTGTCTGTGTGCTACAGAATTCCCCCTTTATGGACCTGGACACTTTTTGAAAAGGTTGGAAGGAGATTTGTTCTCTCTATTGTAGGTTGATGGTGTATCCCATTAGGTTGCATTGGGTGCACTAAATTGATCAGTGTGTGCCGCAGGCATTGTGCTCTGTTGTAGGTTGAGGGTGGATCCCAGTAGGGTGCATTGGGTGCACTATACTGATCAGTGTGTGCCGCAGGCATTGTGCTCTGTTGTAGGTTGATGGTGGATCCCAGTAGGGTGCATTGAGTGCACTATACTGATCAGTGTGTGCCGCAGGCATTGTGGTCTCAGTTGTAGGTTGATGGTGGATCCAAGTAGTGTGCATTGGGTGCACTATACTGATCAGTGTGTGCCGCAGGCATTGTACTCTGTTGTAGGTTGATGGTGGATCCCAGTAGGGTGCATTGGGTGCACTATACTGATCAGTGTGCGCCGCAGGCATTGTGCTCTGTTGTAGGTTGATGGTGGATCCCAGTAGGGTGCATTGGGTGCACTATACTGATCAGTGTGTGCCGCAGGCATTGTGGTCTCAGTTGTAGGTTGATGGTGGATCCCAGTAGGGTGCATTGGGTGCACTATACTGATCAGTGTGTGCCGCAGGCATTGTGCTCTGTTGTAGGTTGATGGTGGATCCCAGTAGGGTGCATTGGGTGCACTATAATGATCAGTGTGTGCCGCAGGCATTGTGCTCTGTTGTAGGTTGATGGTGGATCCCAGTAGGGTGCATTGGGTGCACTATACTGATCAGTGTGTGCCGCAGGCATTGTGCTCTGTTGTAGGTTGATGGTGGATCCCAGTAGGGTGCATTGGGTGCACTATACTGATCAGTGTGTGCCGCAGGCATTGTGCTCTGTTGTAGGTTGATGGTGGATCCCAGTAGGGTGCATTGGGTGCACTATACTGATCAGTGTGTGCCGCAGGCATTGTGCTCTGTTGTAGGTTGATCGTGGATCCCAGTAGGGTGCATTGGGTGCACTATACTGATCAGTGTGTGCCGCAGGCATTGTGCTCTGTTGTAGGTTGTTGGTGGATCCCAGTAGGGTGCATTGAGTGCACTATACTGTTCAGTGTGTGCCGCAGGCATTGTGGTCTCAGTTGTAGGTTGATGGTGGATCCAAGTAGGGTGCATTGGGTGCACTATACTGATCAGTGTGTGCCGCAGGCATTGTGGTCTCAGTTGTAGGTTGATGGTGGATCCCAGTAGGGTGCATTGGGTGCACTATACTGATCAGTGTGTGCCGCAGGCATTGTGCTCTGTTGTAGGTTGATGGTGGATCCCAGTAGGGTGCATTGGGTGCACTATAATGATCAGTGTGTGCCGCAGGCATTGTGCTCTGTTGTAGGTTGATGGTGGATCCCAGTAGGGTGCATTGGGTGCACTATACTGATCAGTGTGTGCCGCAGGCATTGTGCTCTGTTGTAGGTTGATGGTGGATCCCAGTAGGGTGCATTGGGTGCACTATACTGATCAGTGTGTGCCGCAGGCATTGTGCTCTGTTGTAGGTTGATGGTGGATCCCAGTAGGGTGCATTGGGTGCACTATACTGATCAGTGTGTGCCGCAGGCATTGTGCTCTGTTGTAGGTTGATCGTGGATCCCAGTAGGGTGCATTGGGTGCACTATACTGATCAGTGTGTGCCGCAGGCATTGTGCTCTGTTGTAGGTTGTTGGTGGATCCCAGTAGGGTGCATTGAGTGCACTATACTGTTCAGTGTGTGCCGCAGGCATTGTGGTCTCAGTTGTAGGTTGATGGTGGATCCAAGTAGGGTGCATTGGGTGCACTATACTGATCAGTGTGTGCCGCAGGCAATGTGCTCTCAGTTGTAGGTTGATGGTGGATCCAATTAGGGTGCATTGGGTGCACTATACTGATCAGTGTGTGCCGCAGGCATTGTGCTCTCAGTTGTAGGTTGATGGTGGATCCAAGTAGGGTGCATTGGGTGCACTATACTGATCAGTGTGTGCCGCAGGCATTGTGGTCTCAGTTGTAGGTTGATGGTGGATCCAAGTAGTGTGCATTGGGTGCACTATACTGATCAGTGTGTGCCGCAGGCATTGTGCTCTGTTGTAGGTTGATGGTGGATCCCAGTAGGGTGCATTGGGTGCACTATACTGATCAGTGTGTGCCGCAGGCATTGTGCTCTGTTGTAGGTTGATGGTGGATCCACGTAGGGTGCATTGAGTGCACTATACTGATCAGTGTGTGCCGCAGGCATTGTGGTCTCAGTTGTAGGTTGATGGTGGATCACAGTAGGGTGCATTGGGTGCACTATACTGATCAGTGTGTGCCGCAGGCATTGTGCTCTGTTGTAGGTTGATGGTGGATCCCAGTAGGGTGCATTGGGTGCACTATAATGATCAGTGTGTGCCGCAGGCATTGTGCTCTGTTGTAGGTTGATCGTGGATCCCAGTAGGGTGCATTGGGTGCACTATACTGATCAGTGTGTGCCGCAGGCATTGTGCTCTGTTGTAGGTTGATGGAGGATCCCAGTAGGGTGCATTGAGTGCACTATACTGATCAGTGTGTGCCGCAGGTATTGTGGTCTCAGTTGTAGGTTGATGGTGGATCCAAGTAGGTTGCATTGGGTGCACTATACTGATCAGTGTGTGCTGCAGGCAATGTGCTCTCAGTTGTAGGTTGATGGTGGATCCAAGTAGGGTGCATTGGGTGCACTATACTGATCAGTGTGTGCCGCAGGCATTGTGGTCTCAGTTGTAGGTTGATGGTGGATCCAAGTAGTGTGCATTGGGTGCACTATACTGATCAGTGTGTGCCGCAGGCATTGTGCTCTGTTGTAGGTTGATGGTGGATCCCAGTAGGGTGCATTGGGTGCACTATACTGATCAGTGTGTGCCGCAGGCATTGTGCTCTGTTGTAGGTTGATGGTGGATCCACGTAGGGTGCATTGAGTGCACTATACTGATCAGTGTGTGCCGCAGGCATTGTGGTCTCAGTTGTAGGTTGATGGTGGATTACAGTAGGGTGCATTGGGTGCACTATACTGATCAGTGTGTGCCGCAGGCATTGTGCTCTGTTGTAGGTTGATGGTGGATCCCAGTAGGGTGCATTGGGTGCACTGTAATGATCAGTGTGTGCCGCAGGCATTGTGCTCTGTTGTAGGTTGATCGTGGATCCCAGTAGGGTGCATTGGGTGCACTATACTGATCAGTGTGTGCCGCAGGCATTGTGCTCTGTTGTAGGTTGATGGTGGATCCCAGTAGGGTGCATTGAGTGCACTATACTGATCAGTGTGTGCCGCAGGCATTGTGGTCTCAGTTGTAGGTTGATGGTGGATCCAAGTAGGGTGCATTGGGTGCACTATACTGATCAGTGTGTGCCGCAGGCAATGTGCTCTCAGTTGTAGGTTGATGGTGGATCCAAGTAGGGTGCATTGGGTGCACTATACTGATCAGTGTGTGCCGCAGGCATTGTGGTCTCAGTTGTAGGTTGATGGTGGATCCAAGTAGTGTGCATTGGGTGCACTATACTGATCAGTGTGTGCCGCAGGCATTGTGCTCTGTTGTAGGTTGATGGTGGATCCCAGTAGGGTGCATTGGGTGCACTATACTGATCAGTGTGTGCCGCAGGCATTGTGGTCTCAGTTGTAGGTTGATGGTGGATCCCAGTAGTGTGCATTGGGTGCACTATACTGATCAGTGTGTGTGGCAGGCATTGTGCTCTGTTGTAGGTTGATGGTGGATCCCAGTAGGGTGCATTGGGTGCACTATAATCAGTGTGTGCCGCACGCATTGTGCTCTGTTTTAGGTTGATCGTGGATCCCAGTAGGGTGCATTGGGTGCACTATACTGATCAGTGTGTGCCGCAGGCATTGTGGTCTCAGTTGTAGGTTGATGGTGGATCCCAGTAGGGTGCATTGGGTGCACTATACTGATCAGTGTGTGCCGCAGGCATTGTGGTCTCAGTTGTAGGTTGATGGTGGATCCAAGTAGTGTGCATTGGGTGCACTATAATGATCAGTGTGTGCCGCAGGCATTGTGCTCTGTTGTAGGTTGATGGTGGATCCCAGTAGGGTGCATTGGGTGCACTATACTGATCAGTGTGTGCCGCAGGCATTGTGGTCTCAGTTGTAGGTTGATGGTGGATCCCAGTAGTGTGCATTGGGTGCACTATACTGATCAGTGTGTGCCGCAGGCATTGTGCTCTGTTGTAGGTTGATGGTGGATCCCAGTAGGGTGCATTGGGTGCACTATAATCAGTGTGTGCCGCACGCATTGTGCTCTGTTTTAGGTTGATCGTGGATCCCAGTAGGATGCATTGGGTGCACTATACTGATCAGTGTGTGCCGCAGGCATTGTGGTCTCAGTTGTAGGTTGATGGTGGATCCCAGTAGGGTGCATTGGGTGCACTATACTGATCAGTGTGTGCCGCAGGCATTGTGGTCTCAGTTGTAGGTTGATGGTGGATCCAAGTAGGGTGCATTGGGTGCACTATACTGATCAGTGTGTGCCGCAGGCATTGTGCTCTCAGTTGTAGGTTGATGGTGGATCCAAGTAGTGTGGATTGGGTGCACTATACCGATCAGTGTGTGCCGCAGGCATTGTGCTCTGTTGTAGGTTGATGGTGGATCCCAGTAGGGTGCATTGGGTGCACTATACTGATCAGTGTGTGCCGCAGGCATTGTGCTCTGTTGTAGGTTGATGGTGGATCCCAGTAGGGTGCATTGGGTGCACTATACTGATCAGTGTGTGCCGCAGGCATTGTGGTCTCAGTTGTAGGTTGATGGTGGATCCCAGTAGTGTGCATTGGGTGCACTCTACTGATCAGTGTGTGCCGCAGGCATTGTGCTCTGTTGTAGGTTGATGGTGGATCCCAGTAGTGTGCATTGGGTGCACTATAATGATCAGTGTGTGCCGCAGGCATTGTGCTCTGTTGTAGGTTGATTGTGGATCCCAGTAGGGTGCATTGGGTGCACTATACTGATCAGTGTGTGCCGCAGGCATTGTGGTCTCAGTTGTAGGTTGATGGTGGATCCCAGTAGGGTGGATTGGGTGCACTATACTGATCAGTGTGTGCCGTAGGCATTGTGGTCTCAGTTGTAGGTTGATGGTGGATCCAAGTAGGGTGCATTGGGTGCACTATAATGATCAGTGTGTGCCGCAGGCATTGTGCTCTGTTGTAGGTTGATCGTGGATCCCAGTAGGGTGCATTGGGTGCACTATAATGATCAGTGTGTGCCGCAGGCATTGTGCTCTGTTGTAGGTTGATCGTGGATCCCAGTAGGGTGCATTGGGTGCACTATACTGATTAGTGTGTGCCGCAGGCATTGTGGTCTCAGTTGTAGGTTGATGGTGGATCCCAGTAGGGTGCATTGGGTGCACTATACTGATCAGTGTGTGCCGCAGGCATTGTGGTCTCAGTTGTAGGTTGATGGTGGATCCAAGTAGGGTGCATTGGGTGCACTATAATGATCAGTGTGTGCCGCAGGCATTGTGCTCTGTTGTAGGTTGATTGTGGATCCCAGTTCGGTGCATTGGGTGCACTATACTGATCAGTGTGTGCCGCAGGCATTGTGCTTCCCATTGTACATGTACTGTTGAGCCTTCCAACTACTTTTTCTAAATGATTGGGTGCATCCTACAAATAGAGGCGCTCTACGAAAAGGAAGACATCCACTCAAATGCAACAGGAATGTGACTTCACGCCTTCCCCAGGGATTGAAATACTTACAGCTGTGCTACGACATAGCAGAATAGGCACGCTACTGGTCCAGATGCCGCTTCCCTGAAGCACTGGGTCCTAATGGAGAAGTTGTGTAGGGGAGCAATCTCCCCTGTTTATAAGACCTTATTTAACAATGCGGCTGACTGTCTGCATCCCCAAGGCTGCTCATGGTGAAAGGACTTGGACCCCTTGAAGACATTGATTGGGAGGCGGCATTGATGCATCCGTGGGAGGCGGCGGTGATAAGGGAAGGCCTGACATGAATGTAACTGAAGATCTTAAAGCCTGTTATCATGGGCGCAGGCTCTATGAGATGACTTGGCGATGGACAGCAAATGTCAAACGTGGGGATAAAGGCGTCGTCCAGGCTCTCTGGAAAGACATTGTAGGTGTAAGCGCTGAAAGATTAGGAGAGGATGTCTCAGGGACACCACAGTTTGTGACTCTGGGGATGCCGAATTACGTTGACGACAACAAACAGGCTCGCCCTTTGATCCTCGAGCTTACTGATGGCAAAGAGGGATATTACTCAGAGTGGGAGAATCCCACGTCCAGCTAGAATGTCAGGCTCTGTGGGAATGAAGCACTTCATGGAAGCAGAGAGAGGAAAGAGGGGTGTCTCCGAAAATCTGTGGAAATATGGGGCCCTTGGAGGCATTCTGTGGGCTTGACGACATTGGCGGAAGCCTAGCCTGTAAACTCTCGCTGAGTGCAGACAGATGTGGAAAACGGATTATTGCTGTCCAAGGGAAGTGAGTGTCATGAGCGAGGGCTGCAGATATCTCACCAATAATGCTCGCAGCCATGCGTCTGTCTTCTGTTCCAAACAACTACCGTATGCTGGAAAGTGCTTGATGTGGTCTTTTTTTTTTCTTTTATGCAAAAAAGAAATAAAAATTGGCTTTAAATGGCCTGGTGATGTATCTGGCCGGCGCCGCTTTATGTATCATCTCTCAGGTCATTCCCATGATGATATTCTTTGAAAGCCTCCTTTTCTTTATTCCCAGAAGAACTTAAATGTTCATTTCTGGCGTGTATCATGGACATCATTGGAAGGAATGGATATGTCCTTGTATGTAGCTCCCCTCTCTGACTGGCTGCAGAGCTCAGACTCTCTGTGCTTTTCTGCTGGTGTTGATGTGATTTGGGCTCCAGTTTGTGGTCGCTGCCTTTATTCCCTGTGAACTTGTCTGTTTTGTGGGTTTCTGGCAGAGATGGTGTAATCCCTTGTGCTTTTGCAGAAGCCTGAACAGTCCAGTTTTGTGTTTTTCTCCAGCTGTCTTTGCTGTTGGTGATGTATAGAGTTCTAAGGCTTGCTCTAGTAAGTCTATAGGCTGTGTGCTCTATATCCTTGTGTGTAGTAGGACGACAAACCTTAGCTCCACTCTACTGAGAGCATCGCTGACCATGTAGGTTGGGTGTCCTAGGATCTTTGTCCTCATCTGAGTATTTGTCATTATTGGTTTTCGGTCCTCGCTCCTACGATAGGACTGGAAGAAGTATGTTACCAGACAATATTTCAGCACAGTGGTATTTGGGTTGATGTCATTGTGATGTAGAAGGTGTGCAGTGTTTTCCTCTTGTGATGTCATGGCTAGTGTAACGCTACCAGACTCTACTGTCCACGAGGTCCAGGCGGGCCTAGTTTAGCCAATGTTCTGTATCTGTGCTAAAAATATTAATTTATTGGCTTGTTTCTTTGCTTTTGTTTGTTTCCAGATAGACCTGCAGTGCCCATGAGGTCCTTATGGGGACATTCATGGAGGGAATAGAACATTAGTTGATAGTCTGAATGTCTCCCCCTTTTTCTCTAGCACAGAGTCCTCCACCCAGTAGCTTGTGAGCTGCTGGTAGCTCTCCTGCTACCTGTAGGTTGTGCAGCCCGGCCTACTACATTAGAAGCCTTTGCATAGTTGAAGCATTATATTTCTACTAAAATTAAAAAGCGTGCAATGGAGAAGAAAATGTGTCTATTTTCAGAGCTCAATAGCTCATTTTTTTAATAAAAATCTTTGAATTTCAAAAATATATATCAAACTGACATTTCAGTGATAAATTATGTGGCTTTGGGGAGACTTATTCCTAATTATCTTGGTGCCTGGTGCCTTGCAGCTATGGCTGTTTTGTATAACCTACATAGAGGCATTCCACATTAACAAACCTTTTTTATTCTACATAACTGCTGGCAACAGTGCCTGATGAACTGAGGTGTAGTGGTGGCTCCTCCACTATGGCGGAGGAGCATGGCCCCACTGCTTTGAGCAGTGTAAAGGAAAGGAAATATAAATGATAATAACTTCTAGTTATTATCATTTCATGTTCCTTCCTTTGCGGGCGGGCTGGTGGGCGAGGCTGCTGTGCTCACAAAGCAGGGCAGGGGTGGAGTGGGCAAGCCATGACTGTTTGCTTGGCCCTCTCGGGCCTCCCAAACCAGTCATGCACACTTTGCATGTTCTCCATGCAGGCTGCATTACAGCCTGCATGGAGAACATGCCCAGGCTCCCAGTCCCTGGTTGAGCGTCAAACCAGGATGCTCAAAACCAATCACAAACCTGCATTGCAGCGTTGTGATTGGTCAGGGAAGCCTGGGTGCTTACCAATCACAACGCTGCATGTTGTTATTAGGGAAGCCTGGCTGTTCTACTGGCTTCCTGTCCCACGAGGAGAGCAGTAGCAAGGAGCAGAGACCCGGCAAGGTAAGTGTGTAATTTTTTTGTTTTTCATTGCACTACCTCGCTCTTGTGCCCCACATCACCACCCGTAAATCATGCCGGCCGCCACTGCTGATGTGATCGGGTCTGGTAATCTTGCATTTGGTGGTCACTAAGGTAATTTTTTCTAATGTGGTGAAAATTCCAGTGCTAACAGTGTTAGTAGCTCGGGAAGAATTTTATTCAGCATAAGTAGCTCCTATTACAGAAAGGTTGGAGACCCCTGCTATAGCATGCATACCTGCGGTTCAGTAGCATCTGCTTCAAATGCACCAGAATGCTTCTGTATATCTGGCTGACACTAAACATTAAGTTGAGGTTATTCTATATGAAATAATAACCTATTTCCTTCCCAGTGTGGCTTCTGGTTTCCTGACCAAGGCTGGCCTCTTGTAGGATTCACAGAGTGTTAATTAACCCTTATCAATGGCCTCTGAAGGTAAAACGTGTTAATTGTGCCAGCAGCCGCTCCTCATCCCTTGGGGGCAGCCTTACACCATATTCCTCAGACAGAGCCCAACCCCTAAGCCTGGGTTAGAGACCCCCTACAGCCTGCTGAAGTGGTTTCTTTTCTCCACTTCAGTGAATCAATCTTCCAGTTTTATTTCTGAGGCCTAACTCCTCCCCTGGGAGTCAGTGCTACACACATTGGATTTCAGGAATGGGTTACGGTTCTATTTTAAGAACAGAGGCTCCCAGAAGATGTCAGCTGTGGCTGTACTTTGACAGAGGAATCCATTTTTAAATAGTTTAAGCCCTTGGTGATGAGCAGAATGAGGTTTCCCACGTGCGATCAGGGATCTACGCATATGATCTTGGCAGCCGTCCTGGCTTTTACTAGGAACATTGCTGTGCTAGCCATGTGCAGGTCTGCCACCTGGGCACCCCTGCATGCTTGTGCGGTGGAGTCTACAGCTCTGCCACCTGGGCACCCCTGCACGCTTGTGCGGTGGAGTCTGCAGCTCTGCCACCTGGGCACCCCTGCACGCTTGTGCAGTGGAGTCTGCAGCTCTGCCACCTGGGCACCCCTGCATGATTGTGCAGTGGAGTCTGCACCTCTGCCACCTGGGCACCCGTGCACGCTTGTGCGGTAGAGTCTGCAGTTCTGCCACCTGGGCACCCCTGCACGCTTGTACGGTGGAGTCTGCAGCTCTACCACCTGGGCACCCCTGCACGCTTGTGCGGTGGAGTCTGCAGCTCTGCCACCTGGGTACCCCTGCACGCTTGTGCGGTGGAGTCTGCAGCTCTGCCACCTGGGCACCCCTGCACGCTTGTGCGGTGGAGTCTGCAGCTCTGCCACCTGGGCACCCCTGCACGCTTGTGCGGTGGAGTCTGCAGCTCTGCCACCTGGGTACCCCTGCACGCTTGTGCGGTGGAGTCTGCAGCTCTGCCACCTGGGTACCCCTGCACACTTGTGCGGTGGAGTCCGCAGCTCTGCCACCAGGGCACCCGGGCACGCTTGTGCAATGGATATTCGCTTCAGGATTCTCAAAACCCCAAATCTGTTCTGTGGTCCGCTGAACATTCCGTGTCCCTGGCTGGCATTCAATGGGCATGAAATGAAACATTGAGAATGCAGTGCACTGTCTCATGAACACACTGCTTATCTTTAACCAGAGTAGTGTGGTTTTGTGTAAACTACTATGTTGCCCACTTCCAAACACTTGAAATATCTTCTTGGCCTATTGGTCAGATGGAGACAGGAAAGGTGAACGAGGTAAAAGACCAGTGGCCCCTCACGGGTGGGACCCTGGGGTCCTGGAATGATGATATGGTAACAGACTGACACTGCATTCTTTCATACGAGGGACACAAAAACACTATACATGCTCCAGAAGTGGGAGACTACAGCTGCGGGTAACAGCTTCCCATGCAGAGCCAAGTGGAAGAGAAGATCACAGGGGAGATGGTGGCGATGGTTCCCAGGATAAAGAAAGTGCGCACAGCAGTGCTTAATGTGAGCAGATGTTTTCCGGTGCTCGGCACCGGCACTTAATCGTCAACACCGGTGCTTATAGCGCAAACTCGACCCAAAGGTATTTGAGCGCTTTTCATGAGCACCAGTGAAGGACACATTCAGTTTTTGGTAGGCATGTGAGATTAAGTGATTTGTCCAGAATCAAACCTGGTTCCCTAACTCCAAGGTCGGCAGCTCTGTCTGTTACGCCACACCCTCTCCCTACATGTAGGGTTTCATGATTAGTAGTTGGTTCTGTTAGAGGCGGTGCTAATAGGAGCAATGAGCTGGTGCAAGCTGCCTCCTGAAGAGAGCCCTGGCACTTACTTTTCCCATATTAACCACTGGCACAGAGGTGGGGGATCGTTCAGCAATTTGGCGCCAAAATTGTGAAATACTTTGTCCCTGACAGTTCGTCAGGTCCAGTCGGAACATCTTTTTGGGAAAAAACTTAAAACGTGTTTTTTAGCCCAGGATCTGTGGGGGTTTATTAGCTGCTTCTAGTCCTGCAGATACCTGTACCTAGCGCTGGGACACCCCACATGAAGTAGATAAGCGCTCTAGAAATTGCACTATTATTATAAATACTTACTGGCACATGCTTCAACGTAGGCTTTTGCGATTCCTTAATTGCGATTATTAAGGAATCGCAATTAAGGAATTGCAAAAGCCTATGCATGTAGGAATCACTATAAAAATAGCGATTCCTACACATTCCTTAATTGCGACTCGCAAATTGCGAGTCGCAATTAAGGAATGCCGTCCCATTCATTCCTATGGGCCTCCAGGCCCATAGGAATGAATTGGAGATTGCCTGAGCAATTTGCGAGTACCAGTAGGTACACGCAAATAGCTCAAGCAATTTCAAGGGTTCAAGGGTGTCAAAATGACACCCTTTTGCACCCCTAAAATTGATCTGTGCACATATGTTGCACACACACACATGCCCTAAGGGCATGTGTGTGCGCAACATGAAACTTTGAAAAATGCACAAAAGTGCATTTTTCAAAGTTTTTGCAAATTACCATGAAGTTCAACTTCATGGTAATTTGCTCCCCATATTAGCGAAATCGCTAATTTTTTTACTTTAATGCATTGCATTTAAGGAATCTCAATTTGGGATTCCTTAAATGCAATCGCAATTTAAGTAATCGCAATTTAGAAATTCCTTAAATTGCGATTTTTGCATTTGGGATGATGCATCCCAAATGCAAAAATACCGGTCGCAAAGGGGCAGATTCTGAGAATCTGCCCGTTTGCGACCGGTTTTTCCTTTGATGCATGTGCCTGTAAGTGCTGTGTCCTTGCCAGGCCGCCATACTTACTGGTCCTCATCATAAACTGTAATAGTCTCAAGTGTATTTGCATAATGTCGGTGTTCCCACACTCAACCTTCTTGGCAAAGACAACAGAATCCTGGATCAGGCTCCCTGAAATACCCAGGACCACAAGCCTTTCAGAAAGTGCTGAAAAGAGAGAGGACTGTTTCAATTGGCTTGAGCCGCAAAAAACAATATGGCCTTGTGCTCTATACACATCAGTAGAATCAGGAGGCCACTTCTCCCTGCCAGGCATTTGGAGTTCATCATTGACCCTGTACATGTCACTTGTACACAGCTCACTAGCCATCACAGAAAACACACCTCAGCAGCCCCTTAAAATCCATGCAGTCTCTCCACACTAGTGTTCTATGGAGACAGCTGCTGCGCTGTGCCTCCACATGTCCAGGAATACACCCTCCAGAGCATCCAAACAATGACTCCCGCACAATGCAGCTGCTGCGCTGTGCCTCCACCTCTCCAGCGATGCACCCTGCAGAGCGTGCTAACAATAGCTAACATGCTACACATCTGCTGCGCGTGCCTCCACCTCTCCAGCGATGCACCCGGCAAAGCGTGCTAACAGTAACTAACATGCTACACATCTGCTGCGCGTGCCTCCACCTCTCCAGCGATGCACCCTGCAAAGCGTGCTAACAGTAACTAACATGCTACACATCTGCTGCGCGTGCCTCCACCTCTCCAGCGATGCACCCTGCAAAGCGTGCTAACAATAACTAACATGCTACACATCTGCTGCACGTGCCTCCACCTCTCCAGCGATGCACCCTGCAGAGCGTGCTAACAATAACTAACATGCTACACATCTGCTGCACGTGCCTCCACCTCTCCAGCGATGCACCCTGCAGAGCGTGCTAACAATAACTAACATGCTACACATCTGTTGCACGTGCCTCCACCTCTCCAGCGATGCACCCTGCAGAGCGTGCTAACAATAACTAACATGCTACACATCTGCTGCACGTGCCTCCACCTCTCCAGCGATGCACCCTGCAGAGCGTGCTAACAATAACTAACATGCTACACATCTGCTGCACGTGCCTCCACCTCTCCCTGCAGAGCATGCTAACAATAACTAATATGCTACACATCTGCTGCACGTGCCTCCACCTCTCCAACGATGCACCCTGCAGAGCGTGCTTACAATAACTAACATGCTAGACAGGACACCCCCGCGCCGCACGGCCCTCCAGCTGTGTCTGTGTGCCCCCTCCCTCGCTCGCTGCTGATTGTTGCCGTTGCCGTTCCGCTAAGTGCTGTGCCCTGTGTTTATTTTCACCACTTGTTGCCTGTATTGCCCCTGTTTTTTGCTCTGTGTATTTTTCTGTTGTATTTTAGCCCCTGTTCCCTGTGACCCCCGCTTCCCGCCGCCGTACATCGCGGCCCCGACCCCTTTTCTTCTGTGCCCTCCCCGCTCCCGCCTCCCAGCTGCCCCTCCCTCCCACTTGTCCTTAAATGGTGACCGCGCGGCGCAGGTGAGTGTGACCTGTCCTCAGGACACCCCCACGCCGCACGGCCCTCCAGCTGTGTCTGTGTGCCCCCTCCCTCGCTCGCTGCTGATCGTTGCCGTTCCGCTAAGTGCTGTGCCCTGTGTTTATTTTCACCACTTGTTGCCTGTATTGCCCCTGTTTTTTGCTCCGTGTATTTTTCTGTTGTATTTTAGCCCCTGTTCCCTGTGACCCCCGCTCCCCGCCGCCGTACATCGCGGCCCCGCCCCCTTTTCTTCTGTGCCCTCCCCGCTCCCACCTCCCAGCTGCCCCTCCCTCCCACTTGTCCTTATATGGTGACTGCGCGGCACAGGTGAGTGTGACCTGTCCTCAGGACACCCCCGCGCCGCACGGCCCTCCAGCTGTGTCTGTGTGCCCCCTCCCTCGCTCGCTGCTGATCGTTGCCATTGCGCTAAGTGCTGTGCCCTGTGTTTATTTTCACCACTTGTTGCCTGTATTGCCCCTGTTTTTTGCTCCGTGTATTTTTCTGTTGTATTTTAGCCCCTGTTCCCTGTGACCCCCGCTCCCCACTTCCCACTGCCGTACATCGCGGCCCCCCCCCTTTTCTTCTGTGCCCTCCCCGCTCCCGCCTCCCAGCTGCCCCTCCCTCCCACTTGTCCTTAAAGGAAGACCACGCGTGCGCGCAGCGTTCACGCGCAGCGGGTGTGCCGCTTGTGCGCCGAAGGCGCACCAAAGGCAAGCCCGGCTGCGCCCGTCCACGCCTGGACCGCGCCCAGCGCCAGGACCCCTGGCCCCCGCAGATTCCAGCCCACCCGCTGATCGTACGACGCCGCCACCCTCAACGCACTCAATACCGGCCGGAGCCCCGGCTGCTACCAAGCCACCCCGAGACGCACCCACGGACCCTTCACCTGCCGAACCTGCAAGTTCACCTGCCTCCGGACCTGCGCGGCACCCGCCAAGCCGACCCCCAGTAGCAACCACCTGAAGTGCATCCTGCTCAACACCCGCTCCGTCCACAGACACGCTATAGAACTCTGGAACCTGCTCGACACCACATCTCCAGACGTCGCCTTCCTCACGGAAACCTGGATGAACGCCTCCTCAGCGCCCGACATCGCCATCGCCATCCCGGACGGTTACAAGATCACCCGGAGGGACCGCGTCAACCAGACCGGAGGAGGCATCGCCATCGTCCACAGAAACACCATCTGCATCACGACCAACACAGACGACACCCTCACAGCCGCCGAACACCTGCACTTCCAGATCCACACCGACCCCAAGACCACCCTCAGAGGCACCCTCATCTACAGACCCCCTGGACCCCGCACACACTTCAGCGAAGACATCGCAGACTTCATCAGCCCGCACGCCCTCCCCTCCGCCGACTACATCCTCCTAGGGGACCTCAACTTCCACCTGGAGAACAACAATGACATTAACACCACCACCCTACTGGACAACCTCGCCAACCTCGGACTCAAGCAACTGGTGACCACCCCCACCCACTATGCCGGACACACGCTTGACCCCGTCTTCTCATCCAGCAAGTACATCTCCTTCAGCCACGCCACCGGACTTCACTGGACAGACCACAGCTGCGTCCACTTCAGCTTCCGAAAGACCACGACCCACCACCACCCACAACAGGTTCCCCGCAGGAGCTGGAACAAGATCACCTCCGACCAGCTCACCACATCCCTGACCCAGATCACCCCCGCCAGAACAACGGACCCCAGCCAAGCAGCCGACAACCTCACACAGTGGATCACCATCTGCGCAGATGACCTGGCTCCACTGAAGACCCCCCCAGCAGACCCGGCAGCAAGAAAGCCCCCTGGTTCACCGACGAACTCAAGAGCTCCAAGAGGAACTGCCGCACTCTCGAGAAAGCTTGGCGCAACGACCCGACTACAGACAACATGACGACCCTCAAGCACGCCACCCGCAAACACCACCAGCTGATCCACACCACCAAGAAGACAGCATTCAAGGAACGACTAGACAATAACGCCCACAACAGCAAGGAACTCTTCAGCATCGTCAAAGAGCTCTCCAACCCCAGCGCCGGAAACAACGACATCACTCCCTCGCAAGACCTCTGCAACTCCCTCGCCTCGTTCTTCCACAGCAAGATCGCAGACATACACAACAGCTTCAGCACACAGCCCACGCACCCTACCACCGAACCAACGCCCCCCACCACCACCCTCCGCGCCTGGACCCCAATCAGCACCGAAGACACCATCCACACGATGAACACCATCCACTCCGGATCACCAACCGACCCTTGCCCCCACCACGTCTTCAACAAGGCCGACTCCGTCATCGCACCCCATCTCCGGGACATCATCAACTGCTCCTTCAACACCGCCACCTTCCCGGAGAGCTGGAAGCATACCGAACTCAGCGCCCTACTGAAGAAACCATCAGCGGACCCCACCGACCTCAAAAACTACCGCCCCATCTCGCTCCTCCCTTTTCCTGCCAAAGTCATCGAGAAGACCGTCAACAGACAGCTGGCTGCCTTCCTCGAGACTAATGGATCCCTCGACCACTCACAATCCGGTTTCCGAGCCAACCACAGCACCGAGACCGCCCTCATCGCAGCCACTGACGACATCCGAGCCCTACTCGACAACGGGGAAACAGCGGCCCTCATCCTCCTGGACCTCTCCGCAGCGTTCGACACTGTCTGCCACCACACCCTAGTGCAGCGCCTCAACAACATCGGAATCCAAGAGAAGGCACTGGAATGGATCATCTGGTTCCTCACCGGAAGAACCCAGAGAGTCCGCCTCCCCCAGTTCAGATCCGAGGCCACCGAAGTCATCTGCGGCGTACCACAAGGATCATCTCTCAGCCCCACCCTCTTCAACATCTACATGAGCCCCCTCGCGGCCATCGCACGCCAACACAACCTCAACATCATCTCCTACGCCGACGACACCCAGCTGATCCTCTCCCTCACCAACGACCCAGCCACCGCCAGAACCAACCTACACGAAGGGATGAAAGACGTAGCCGAGTGGATGAAGAACAGCCGCCTGAAACTGAACTCAGACAAGACGGAAGTCCTCATCCTGGGATCATCACCCTCCGCCTGGGACGACTCCTGGTAGCCCCTGGCCCTGGGCAGCGCACCCAAAGCAAAGGACCACGCGCACAACCTGGGCTTCATCCTGGACTCCTCCCTCTCGATGACCAGACAAGTCAACGCCGTCTCTTCGTCATGCTTCAACATCCTACGCATGCTCCGAAAGATCTTCCGATGGATCCCCACCGAAACCAGGAAGACGGTCACCCAGGCACTCGTCACCAGCCGACGGACTACGGAAACACCCTCTACGCCGGAACCACAGCCAAACTGCAGAAAAGACTCCAACGCATCCAGAACGCCTCAGCACGACTCATCCTGGACATCCCCCGACACAGCCACATCTCCGGACACCTGAGAGACCTGCACTGGCTCCCCGTCAGCAAAAGAATCACGTTCCGACTCCTCACCCACACACACAAAGCCCTCCACAACCTGGGACCCAGGTACCTCAACAACCGCCTGACCTTCTACACTCCCACTCGCCAGCTACGATCGACCAGCCTCGCCCTCGCCTCCGTTCCACGCATCCGAAAAGCCACCACGGAAGGAAGATCCTTCTCCTACCTGGCAGCCAAGACTTGGAACTCCCTCCCCATCCACCTCCGCCTGACCTCAGACCACCTCTCCTTCAGGAAGCAACTCAAGACCTGGCTGTTCGAGCAGTAGTGGACCCCCCCCCCCCTACCCCAAGCGCCTTGAGACCCTCCGGGTGAGTAGCACGCTATACAAATGTTATGATTGATTGATTGATTGATCTGCTGCACTGTGCCTCCACCTCTCCATCGATGCACCTGCGAGAGCATACTAACAATAACTCCCATGTAACACAACTGCTGCACCATGCCTCAGCATCTGCTGGGATGCACACTCCATAATATACTAACAGTATTTCTGACACTGTGCCTCCACATCTTCAGCAATGTTCCCTCTGAGAACACCATAACAATACCTCCCACACCGTACCTCCACATCTCCAGCAATGTTCCCTCTAGAACATCCTAACCATACCTCCCACACTGTGACTCCACATCTCCAGCAATGTTCCCTCCAGAACATCCTAACCATACCTCCCACACTGTGACTCCACATCTCCAGCAATGTTCCCTCCAGAACATCCTAACAATACCTCCCACACCTTGCCTCCACATCATTAACAATGTACCCTCCGGGAACATCCTAACAATACCTCCCACACCGTGCCTCCACATCTCCAGCAATGTTCCCTCCAGAACATCCTAACCATACCTCCCACACTGTGACTCCACATCTCCAGCAATGTTCCCTCCAGAACATCCTGACCATACCTCCCACACTGTGACGCCACATCTCTAGCAATGTTCCCTCCAGAACATCCTAACAATACCTCCCACACCGTGCCTCCACATTGTTAACAATGTACCCTCCGGAAACATCTTAACAATACCTCCCACACCGTGCCTACACATCTCCATCAATGTTCCCTCCAGAACATCCTAACCATACCTCCCAGACTGTGACTCTACATCTCCAGCAATGTTTTCTCTAGAACATCCTAACAACAACTTCCACACCGTGCCTCCACATCTCTAGCAATGTTCCCTCCAGAACATCCTAACAATACCTCCCACACTGTGCCTCCACATCTCTAGCAATGTTCCCTCCAGAACATCCTAACAATACCTCCCACACCGTGCCTCCACATCTCCAGCAATGTTCCCTCCAGAACATCCTAACAATACCTCCCACACGTGCCTCCACATCTCTAGCAATGTTCCCTCCAGAGCATCCTAACAATACCTCCCACACTGTGACTTCACATCTCCAGCAATGTTCCCTCCGGGAACATCCTAACAACAACTCCCACACCGTGCCTCCACATCTCTAGCAATGTTCCCTCCAGAACATCCTAACAATACTTCCCACACTGTGCCTCCGAATCTCCGGCAATGTTCCCTCCAGAACATCCTAACAATATCTCCCACACCCTGCCTCTATATCTCCAGCAATGTTCCTTCAGGGAACATCCTAACAACAACTCCCACACTGTGCCTCCACATCTCCAGCAATGTTCCCTCCAGAACATCCTAACAATATCTCCCACACCGTACCTCCACATCTCCAGATCCTAACAACTCCCACACCATGCCTCCACATCTCTAGCAATGGTCCCTCCAGAACATCCCAACAATACCTCCCACACTGTGCCTCCACATCTCCAGCAATGTTCCCTCCAGAATATCCTAACAATACCTCCCACACTGTGCCTCCACATCTCCAGCAGTGTTCCCTCCAGAGCATGCAAGCAGAAATGGTATGCAGTTCCTGTGGGGGAAGGGAGGAGGAAGAGTCTAGGTCGGTCTAATACCCTGACCCTTGAGTGGAGACAGGGTGTCTCCCAATTTGGAAAATGGGGCCCTCACACACCTGGGTGGGTGTCATGCTTCATCATAGGTCCATGCTCCTTGTCAGGCCGGCGCTGCAATGCCTGACGGGTACCCTTTGATGGGCTCTTTATCGGAGATCTGTTAATTCCAAGCCGTTAGGTGCAGTGTGTGTGTAGGGCCTCGTGGGGGTGGTGTAGTTGTGAATGGAATGTGTGAAGGGATGGTGTGGGGAAGGCTACAATGAGGTGCAGTGGTGCTCCAAATTCAATTTAATCAGCGAGCCACTGGTCCCAATTAAAAACAGCAATGGTGTGGCACCACTGGGATAATGGTCAGTGGTGGCTGCAAAGTAGTGCACACAGAAGGGGGAGGGGGTTCAGGTTGGATCCACTGTGTTACACAGATGGGTGAGGCACAGCGGGGGGTTCAGGGTGTATCCACGGTGTCACACAGATGGGTGAAGCACATCAGGGGGGTTAAGGGTATATCCGCAGTGGTGTAACCACAAAACCCAGAAGGTATCTGGGATGAGGGAACTAGAGGCACGGGGTACTGGGAGTCAGCAGCCTCCAACAATAATGTTTAAACACAACAGAGCTGCTCCCAGTGAGGGGGATCTTGGTGCAAATGTTTCTTAGTTCGTGAGTGCAGGCATCTCACAAAAAGTGAAGGACTGGTCTCACACACCACCTGGTGTCATGCTTCATCATTGGCCAGTCCTCGCCCTCTAAAAACTTGGTTTGATAGAGGGCGGGCATACACCTGACGACAGGGATGCACTTCTAAGCTAAGTGGGGGCCCTTACAGAAAAAAGTGAGTTACAAAAAGCCATTACAGATGTCACATTAAATTTAATATTGCTGGCATCTATATGGTGTTCTAAAAACGTGCTCGGTGTGTTGGGGATGTGAATGTCCCCCCACCGATATCAAAGGGTCGACATGTTTCTGCCTGGTGGCCCAGTAGGGTCCGCGGCATTCATCAGGACTTAAGTGATAGAAATTGCGGGCTCCACTCTTACCAAACTAGAGTGAGAGGGTATCCACTGTGTGCGGTGAGCTGGATCACACTCCACTGCGAGATGGCCTTGATCTCTAAAGCCTGCGAAAAAATGACAAAAGAAATGTGTAGCGAAACATTGCACATAACAGGAAAATACGTTCAGCCTCATGCACAAAACGCTATTGGTGAGTGGCTATGAGTGCAGCAAATGGTGTCATACATCTGTGAACTAGAAGAAATGTTCTACATAATACACAATGAGACACAGCGGATGGCGGGTTCATGGTGTAGCTACTGTGTACACAGACGGGTGAGACACAGCGGAGGGTGGGTTCAGGATGTATCCACTGTGTACACAGATGGGTGAGACAGAGCTGAGGGTGGGTTCAGGATGTATCCATTGTGTGCACAGACGGGTGAGACACAGCGGAGGGTGGGTTCAGGGTATATCCACTGTGTACACAGACGGGTGAGACACAGCGGAGGGTGGGTTCAGCGTGTATCCACTGTGTACACAGACGGGTGAGACAGAGCGGAGGGTGGGTTCAGGGTGTATCCACTGTGTACACAGATGGGTGAGACAGCGGAGGGTGGGTTTGGCGTGTATCCACTGTGTACACAGACGGGTGAGACACAGCGGAGGGTGGATTCAGCGTGTATCCACTGTGGTACACACAGGTGAGACAGTGGAGGGGGGGTTCAGGGTGTATCTTCTGTGTACACAAACGGATGAGACACAGCGGAGGGTGGGTTCAGGGTGTATCCACTGTGTGCATAGATGGGTGAGACACAGCAGAGGGTGTTTTCAGGGTGTATCTATTGTGGTACACAGATGGGTGAGTCACAGGGCAGGGTGGGTGTCGGGTTTATCCACTGTGTACACAGACATGTGAGACACAGAGGAGGGTGGATTCAGGGTGTATCCACTGTGTACACAGACGGGTGAGACACAGCGGAGGGTGGATTCAGGTTGTATCCACTGTGTACACAGACGGGTGAGACACAGCGGAGGGTGGGTTCAGGGTGTATCCACTGTGGTATATTGGTGGGTGAGACAGAGCTGAGGGTGGGGTCAGGGTGTATCCACTGTGTACACAGACGGGTGAGACAGAGCTGAGGGTGGGGTCAGGGTGTATCCACTGTGTACACAGACGGGTGAGACAGAGCTGAGGGTGGGGTCAGGGTGTATCCACTGTGTACACAGACGGGTGAGACACAGCGGAGGGTGGGTTCAGGGTGTATCCACTGTGTGCACAGACGGGTGAGACAGTGGAGGGTGGGTTCAGGGTGTATCCACTGTGGTACACACAGGTGAGACAGTGGAGGGTGGGTTCAGGGTGTATCTACTGTGTGCACAGACGGGTGAGAGACAGCGGAGGGTGGTTTCAGGGTGCATCCACTGTGCACTCAGATGGGTGAGACACAGCGGCTTGAGGGGCTCAGGTGTTGTATACACTCTGGTCGACAGATGAGTGAGGCAGAGCTGAGGGTGGGTTCAGCGTGTATCCACTGTGGTACACACAGGTGAGACAGTGGAGGGTGGGTTCAGGGTGTATCTACAGTGTACACAAACGGATGAGACACAGCGGAGGGTGGGTTCAGGGTGTATCCACTGTGTACACAGACATGTGAGACACAGAGGAGGGTGGATTCAGGGTGTATCCACTGTGTACACAGACGGGTGAGACAGAGCTGAGGGTGGGGTCAGGGTGTATCCACTGTGTACACAGACGGGTGAGACACAGCGGAGGGTGGGTTCAGGGTGTATCCACTGTGTGCACAGACGGGTGAGACAGTGGAGGGTGGGTTCAGGGTGTATCCACTGTGGTACACACAGATGAGACAGTGGAGGGTGGGTTCAGGGTGTATCTACTGTGTGCACAGACGGGTGAGAGACAGCGGAGGGTGGTTTCAGGGTGTATCCACTGTGCACACAGATGGGTGAGACACAGCGGCTTGAGGGGCTCAGGTGTTGTATACACTGTGGTCGACAGATGAGTGAGACAGAGCTGAGGGTGGGTTCAGCGTGTATCCACTGTGGTACACACAGGTGAGACAGTGGAGGGTGGGTTCAGGGTGTATCTACTGTGTGCACAGACGGGTGAGAGACAGCGGAGGGTGGTTTCAGGGTGCATCCATTGTGATACACAGACGGGTGAGACAGCGGAGGGTGGGTTCAGGGTGTATCCACTGTGCACACAGATGGGTGAGACACGGCGGCTTGAGGGGCTCAGGTGTTGTATACACTGTGGTCGACAGATGAGTGAGACAGAGCTGAGGGTGGGTTCAGCGTGTATCCACTGTGGTACACACAGGTGAGACAGTGGCGGGTGGGTTCAGGGTGTATCTACTGTGTACACAGACGGGTGAGAGACAGCGGAGGGTGGTTTCAGGGTGCATCCATTGTGGTACACAGACGGGTGAGAGACAGCGGAGGGTGGTTTCAGGGTGCATCCATTGTGGTACACAGACGGGTGAGACAGAGCTGAGGGTGGGTTCAGCGTGTATCCACTGTGGTACACACAGGTGAGACAGTGGAGGGTGGGTTCAGGGTGTATCTACAGTGTACACAAACGGATGAGACACAGCGGAGGGTGGGTTCAGGGTGTATCCACTGTGTACACAGACGGGTGAGACAGCGGAGGGTGGGTTCAGGGTGTATCCATTGTGGTACACACAGGTGAGACAGTGGAGCGTGGGTTCAGGGTGTATCTACAGTGTACACAAACGGATGAGACACAGCGGAGGATGGGTTCAGGGTGTATCCACTGTGTGCACAGATGGGTGAGACAGCGGAGGGTGGGTTCAGGGTGTATCCACTGTGTACACAGACGGGTGAGACAGCGGAGGGTGGGTTCAGGGTGTATCCACTGTGCACACAGACGGGTGAGACAGCGGAGGGTGGGTTCAGGGTGTATCCACTGTGCACACAGATGGGTGAGACACAGCGGCTTGAGGGGCTCAGGTGTTGTATACACTGTGGTCGACAGATGAGTGAGGCAAATCATGGAAGGGGGTTGTCAACAACATAAAATAGCGACGGGTAATGTCTATGGTCTCAAGACAGACCCTCCCGGGTCTTCAGAAGGGTTTGAATTGGCCAATCGTGACTCGGGCAGTGTGCATTGGGTGGTGTGAGGGCACCTGAATAGCATTCTTGACAGGACCACTGACACGTCACCCACTGGGGCTGGCCTCCTGATGAACTCTGCAGAGGTAGTAAAGGGACTGCATGATTCCTCTCAGTAACCCCGAGTGCACCAGGCTCCATCAAGGATGGACCATACAGAGGGGGGTCTAAGACTGAGGCACCGACTCTGGGAGTGTTTCCACCTTGTCCCGGGTTCCATTGGGGACAGTGAAGATTTGACTCTCGAGATGGGCTGTATGGGAGGAGTTGCATTCTAGCATGGGGGACTTACGCATCCTTGGAGTTATTCTCTGCCGTGTCCGGGGTGTAGGGGGGGAGGGGAGGGATGGATTCAGCACTAGTGAGTGAAAATGTGAGACGGTCAGTACATTCACAAAAACAGATTGGAGGATGCCACCGTGAGGGATTTGAAATTCATGGCCCAGAATGCAGAGGCCTGTACTAATGCCATGGCGGACTGCCCGCTAAGGCGCCTGCCTGGTCAACGAGGGTATAAATTTGGCGCGCACCTATATTTTTTTAACTAAATTGTTTTTCATTGAAGAATGTTTTTTGACAAATCATGCATTGAAATATATAAGAATGCTGCTCATGACAAACAAGTAACAAGGCAAATGTCATACCCTGATATCATCAACTTTGTTTCCCTCCCCCCACCCCCAGCAAAGAAAGCAACCACAGCGCGGTGATCACATGTCTTCAGCCAGGAGATATTCCACATGGGATAGCTAGACTCGGAAAGAGACGCTCACTTATTAAGGACATCCTGGAGGAAAGCTTACAGTAGATACCACCTCCATTGGTCTTCTGTCAGCGACAACTCTGATAAGTCGGTAGACATCCCTCAGAAGTGAACCCTATGTTTGATGGGGGGCTCACGGTTGATAGAACTGCAGCAGCTCTCAGAGAGACCTCAGATTGAGGCGGCCTGTGTCAGCACCAGGCAGCGGCACAAAAGGGAGGGCGTCATCGGACTCAGCTCAAGAAGTCAGCGTGAGTTCGATAGGCGTCCCAACCCGTGCACCCCCCAGCCGATGCTAAGACAACAGGTCATCACCAAGTACGGCTGGTATCAGTGATGAAAGCACAGAGACAGGAGAGGGCGTGCCACAAGCCCCAAACTCCCCCCTGTTGCAAAATAGCGAGGTGGGAGCGTTGCGTTAATGCTTACCTAACAGAGGAGCAAGTGTTACTCCATGAGTTTAGCGGCGTTGGGTGGCCACACCTTCTAGGGCTGCAGGTGTACGGCAAATGGTGCTGACACAGGCCACACCATTCATGGAGGAACCGGAACTGACCTTATTACTATCATGCCTCACCTTCTGTTTGGACCAACTGTCTTTTGGTTCCTTGTTCGAGAGGCCAATGCACAAATTGTCTACATGAACTACTATGAGCTGTGTGTTTGTTTTTAAACTCTTCTCTTTTTTGTTTTGTTCTTTTACCCCACCTTCCTAGGTCTTGACCAAAGGGGGCACAACTTATTTGAGAGCCACTCACAATTAGTGTAGGAGGCGACTTCACTTACCCCCTTTTGGTTCTGTGAGAGGGCTAATGGTACCCCACTCACACTAATACGTTCGTGCACCCACTTCACATCACCATCACCCCCGGTCCTGATGAAACGCCAAGGATCCTCCTGACCACTTCAGGCGTGAAACATGTCGACCATAGCATAGTTACCCAGACACATTACGTCTCTATTGGTAACTCTTAACCTACTGGTTTTTTAGTCTACCAAGGGTACCTCTTTATTAAATATTACCTTCTTTTTTGGAAACCCTTAGGTAATTTTAACTTACACTGCACGCACTACCCTCACCTCTCACAGAGTACTTAGATCCACACACCCACATGCACCCATCGGCAGTTCTCTAAAAGATCTCCGCTAAAGAGACCCTTCGGGGGACCCGTAGGGCATTGCACCGCCGGCCCGACGAGGAACAACCGGCCGATGATGAAGCATGACATCCTTCGGGATGTGTGAGGGCAACAAGAGACAATTTGTGTCTCTCCCCACCCCAATCACTAAGTCCCTGACCTAGTATCTCCTTCTGTCTCACTTCTCATCTTTTTGTAGTGTAGGTTGTCTTTTGACAACACACACTACGGAACAGTGCCTTATTTTGATTACCTCTTGACTTTGCGGAGCACAGGCACTGGACCATTAACTGGCTCCCGGTCACCCCCTCTCTCCTATTTGACGTCTTACTAGCGTCACAAGTTGCTGTTCATTGTGGTTGGTGGCACATGAGTTGTGTGCTTGAAGGCAAATAGAAGTGAAGGTCCATCTTTTAGGTTCTTCACGCTAGGGTGGCTGCTATATACCGAAAGTAGGGGGGATGGACTCGCTCTCACGTTCAGAGGTTGCCAGGCAGGGCTGCCTCTGCTCTGTATATTTTGTGCATGAGTCATGGTGCCCAGCACAGATACCAGGCATGAGGCTGGTGGTTCGGGGCTTTCTGGAGGCAGAAAAAAATCACTGCTTCCATTGTTCCCTTTTGTGCCTTTGGAACCTCGACTGACCTACCACTGCCTTAGAAGAATGAGCCCGCGCGGCGAGGGGTCTGCCGTACGATTAATTAGGGGACATCCTAGGTCTTCCCACTGAAGACACGATCCAGCTACAGGGTACACTCTGATGCTGAGTGTCTGCATTGTGTATGTTTGAGGGTAGTTCAACTATGGTCCCCTCACACAGGCACAATTCATTTTATTTAGCAGACGTACTGCGTATGCCTCAGGCAGCACAGAATATCTGTGAATACATGGCTGTCGTTGCACACGCTAGTGCAACCCTGATGCCAATAAGGAGCCACACATAGCGACAGGGGCAGGATTCGCAGCTCTGTCCCAGCTTCTTACAGGGCTGCGCTTCCAGTCCTACATTGCTGTTCCTCTGTGTGTGTGAGTGTGTTTGTGAGTGATGGGCAGTGACTGAGATTGAGTTAGAGTGTGTGTGAGAGTGTCAATGAAAGTGAAAATGAGCGGGAATCTGAGTTTGAGAGAGTGTATGAATAAGTGCAAGTTAGTGCAAGCGAGTGGGTGAAGGAGTGTGAGTGTGTTATATGGAGCAAGTGATTGTAGATTATGAGAGGCTGTGGAAAGGGCATTAGGTGTGTAGTTATCAATGGTGCAGCGGGTGCAGTTGCACCGGAGCTAGAGTCATTTAATGTGGAAGGGCGAGTTAGTGTTTTTGTAGGTGAGAGTGAGACCCTATATGAGTACTTTGTGTGTAACTGTAAGTAGGAGTGAGTATGAGTGAGAGTGTGAGTTACAGTGAGGGAGGGGGGAGTGAGTGATTGCAAGAGGGAGTGAGTATGAGTGAGAGACTAAGTGTGCGTTTCTTTGCGTGTTTGATTGTGAGTCTGCCACTGCCCATGGCATACTGAATATAATTCTGGGCTTACAGCGGCACCCAGGGTATCTGCTGCGGCTGGCATATTGGAGAGAATTCACGCCATAAGAGAGGGTACCCATGGCAAAATGCAGGCCGTGACATACCAAAACAATCCTTGGCATGGGGCACATGTGGCGAAATGCAAGCCGTGACATACTAAAACAATACTTGGCATGGGGCACATGTGGCGAAATGCAAGCCGTGACATACTAAAACAATACTTGGCATGGGGCACATGTGGCGAAATGCAAGCCGTGACATACTAAAACAATACTTGGCATGGGGCACCTGCGGCGAAATGCTTTCGCTGGGACTGTGGAGGTCATTCTTGGCATAAGGGGAGCACCAAGGCAAAATGCAGACCTTGAAATACTGTAAAAAATACTTGACATAAAGCGGCACCGATGCCAAAATGTTGGTGCCGGCATACTGGAGACAATTCTTTGGCTCAGAGATGGCATCCGTGCCATATTGGGGATGAGTGGACAGTTTGGGGGAAGCAAATCATGATAAAAGGCTGCTTCTGAAATACTGGAGGTCATTTTTGACACATGGTATTTGGGCAATGCCAGTGGCGAAATTCTGGTACAGGAATATTGTATGTAATAATGGCCGTAGGGGGTATCCATAACAAAATGCTGGCATTGGCCACAATGAAGGTAATTCTTAATACATGTGCAAACCTCAAGGCAAATATAGAAGAAAATGTGGTGAACTCCTGGCACGTATTACCTCTTTTAAAGATCACCAGCCGCCTGGCATCCCTACTAGATGTACAGATAGCTCCTCTGCAGAATAGAAATTAATGAGGTTTTGAGCAAGGCTGTAGGGAATTAACTGGCTGCTCCTAGTAAACTTCGTTCTGTAACAGCAGTGCCACCTGGTGGCTACTTTGACTTAAAACACTGATATGTCCAGACAGAGTTTATTGTTCCAATAGACCAGTGATACTCAAAGTGGGGCCCGGGCGCGGCCCTCCTGACCTTTAATTGCGGCCCTTGATGAACAGCAGCACTGGGCGGGAACATTCAAGAAAGCTGTGAAACAAACGGGCAAACTTTATTTACACGTTAACTAAAGTATCTGTAAAGAAGAAAAGAAGGTGTCCTAGACATCTTATCTCGAGGAACACCTTCAGTTTTAAAGACATTGTGCACTAAATATGTAAAAGCGTGATAAACTCTTTGCAAACTTCAAAAAAGTGCTTTTAAATAACATGCATGAGCGTTTTATCTTAGTAGATCCGTTTGTATCACTGTATTGAGAGGGATTTATTAGCAGTGATTGTTTTCAAACATCTTCTTTGCAACATTCATGCCCCCCCCCCCATTCAATGCCATTAGTGAACCAAGAGGCGAGCCATTTGTCAGCTGCACCTTATGTGTAGTCTGGCTTGTCATTTAATTGGAACACAAGAGAAGGTTTTGCACAGCACATGTCCTGAACTCATATATTTTAAGGGGTTCTTTTATGTGATAATGAAGAAATAGGAGGCAAAGTGAAATTAAATCATTGCCTAGGATCACACAATGTAGTCAAGGATACCCGGTTTTCTGTTTCACATTTTGCAATTCAACCACCATATGAATATCCCTTTCCCTCTCAAGCTTTACGTTAAAGGGTAAAGGTTTGACTTGGTGCATGAGAATAGAGCGTTGGTGGCAGACAGAAGACATGTGAATGCTTGGTTTGTTGTCCACACCATGCATCTGCTTCGCTTCCCCCTATGCCCACCTTTCATCACCCGACCCTCCCATTGCTGGCATCGGTGCAGCCCTCTGTCATGCCACAGACATGTTTGCGAGTACCCATGCAAACGACCTTGCTTGCAGTGGGCATGCACACCATCAGGTGTTTCTCTAGTACGCTGCAGCTCTTACAAGCTGAAAGCTACTGTCATTCTTGCCCTTCAATGGCTACTGAAAGGGGAGTGTTGATTGCTTCTTATTTAAAAGTATAGTGCTAGGGGTTAATTTAACTCCACGCATGTGCAATGTTATTCCTGAGCCCATCTTATTACACGTCTTGACTTCTCTATGCACTATGCACTCTGCTCACAGCAACATGTATTCCTAAGAGTGCTTCCAGACAAGAGCAGCGGGTTCTGCTGGTGGTCCCTGTACAGGGTCCATGGTATTGTGGCACACGTGTCTAACACCATATGAGAGAGCTGAGTTGTGTTATGCAGGGTTTGCAATTCAGACTAGATTCAGAGCTGTCTTGTGGTGTGTCTCTAGCTGGCTGGCAGAGGTGTGTTCAATGAGCTGTTATTGTGTGAATGTTAGGTCAGTGTCTCAGAGGTCTGTGGTGTGTTCTGCTATTGTGTGAAGGTCAGCGTCTGAGAGGTCTGTGGCATGTTCAGTGAGCTGGTATTGTGTGAAGGTCAGCGTCTCAGAGGTCTGTGGTGTGTTCAGTGAGCTGGTATCGTGTGACAGTCAGCGTCTCAGAGGTCTTTGGTGTTTTCAGTGAGCTGTATTGTGTGAAGGTCGACGTCTCAGAGGCCCGTGGTGTATTCAGTGAACATGTGTCATGTGAAAGTCCGCGTCTCAGAGGTATGTGGTGTGTTCAGTGAGCTGGTGTTACGTGAAAGTCAGCATCTCAGAGGTCTGTGGTGTGTTCAGTGAGCTGGTGTTGTGTGAAGGTCGACGTCTCATAGGTCTGTGGTGTGTTCAGTGAGCTGGTGTGTGAAGGTCGGTGTCTCAGAGGTCTGTGGTGTGTTCAGTGAGCTGGTGTCGCGTGAAGGTGGACGTCTCAGAGGTCTGTGGTGTGTTCAGTGAGCTGGTGTCACGTGAAGGTCGACGTCTCAGAGGTCGATGGGGTGTTCAGTGAGCTGGTGTCGCGTGAAGATGGACGTCTCAGAGGTCTGTGGTATGTTCAGTGAGCTGGTGTGTGAAGGTCGATGTCTCAGAGGTCTGTGGTGTTTTCAGTGAGCTGGTGTTGCGTGAAGGTCGACGTCTCGGAGGTCGGTGGGGAGTTCAGTGAGCTGGTGTTGCGTGAAGGTCGACGTCTCAGAGATCGGTGGGGTGTTCAGTGAGCTGGTGTTGTGTGAAGGTCGACGTCTCAGAGGTCGGTGGGGTGTTCAGTGAGCTGGTGTCGCGTGAAGGTGGACGTGACAGAGGTCTGTCGTATGTTCAGTGAGCTGGTGTGTGAAGGTCGATGTCTCAGGGGTCTGTGGTGTGTTCAGTGAGCTGGTGTTGCGTGAAGGTCGACGTCTCAGAGGTCTGTGGTGTGTTCAGTGAGCTAGTGTTGCGTGAAGGTCGACGTCTCAGAGGTCTGTGGTGTGTTCAGTGAGCTGGTGTTGCGTGAAGGTCGACGTCTCAGAGGTCTGTGGGGTGTTCAGTGAGCTGGTGTTGCGTGAAGGTCGACGTCTCAGAGGTCGGTGGGGTGTTCAGTGAGCTGGTGTTGTGTGAAGGTTGACGTCTCAGAGGTCTGTGGTGTGTTCAGTGAGCTGGTGTTGCGTGAAGGTCAACGTCTCAGAGGTCTGTGGTGTGTTCAGTGAGCTGGTGTTGCGTGAAGGTCAACGTCTCAGAGGTCTGTGGTGTGTTCAGTGAGCTGGTGTTGCGTGAAGGTCGACGTCTCAGAGGTCTGTGGGGTGTTCAGTGAGCTGGTGTTGCGTGAAGGTCGACGTCTCAGGTCGGTGGGGTGTTCAGTGAGCTGGTGTTGTGTGAAGGTGGACGTCTCAGAGGTCTGAGGTATGTTCAGTGAGCTGGTGTTGTGTGAAGGTCGACGTCTCAGAGGTCGGTGGAGTGTTCAGTGAGCTAATGTTGCGTGAAGGTCGATGTCTCAGAGGTCTGTGGTATGTTCAGTGAGCTGGTGTGTGAAGGTCGACATCTCAGAGGTCGATGGGGTGTTCAGTGAGCTGGTGTTGTGTGAAGGTCGATGTCTCAGAGGTCTAAGGTATGTTCAGTGAGCTGGTGTTGTGTGAAGGTCGACGTCTCAGAGGTCGGTGGAGTGTTCAGTGAGCTGGTGTTGTGTGAAGGTCGATGTCTCAGAGGTCGGTGGAGTGTTCAGTGAGCTGGTGTTGTGTGAAGGTCGACGTCTCAGAGGTCGGTGGGGTGTTCAGTGAGCTGGTGTTGCGTGAAGGTCGGCATCTCAGAGGCCTGTGGTGTGTTCAGTGAACTGGTGTCGCGTGAAAGTCAGCGTCTCAGAGGTCTGTGGTGTGTGCAGTGAGCTCGTGTTGTGTGAAAGACAGTGTCCCAGAGGTCCGTGGTGTGTTCAGTGAGCTATTGTGTTAATGTCAGCATCTAAGAGGTCTGTGGTGTGTTCAGTGAGCTATCGTGTTAAAGTCAGCATCTGAGTGGTCTGTGGTGTGTTCAGTGAGCTGGTATTGTGTGAATGTTAGTGTCTGAGAGGTCTGGGAGAGGGGCTTCTATCAGTCGTTTGTGAATCTATTAGTTTGGTAGGACGGCAGTTTAGACCTGGTGCTGGGCCTGGTGTTGGTAGTTGTCAGGCATCTATGAGAAATGTTGGGTACCAGATATGTTCTAGCTGATGTGTCTGCTGCATCTTTGTGCGTGGTGTGCCTTGGTGGCAGGTGCTTTTGGAAGCAATGACAGCCCACTGAACTGAATGTTGGTTCTAAGTTGGATGTATGTGAGGTGTTCTGGCTGATGTGTACTGTTGACTATGTATATATGTATGTGTTTCCATGGTGGTTGGATTTCTTCTATTCAATTTATCTGCGCTGCACACATTTAGGCAGAGTGGCACTTCAGCCCTGTGTGTTGCCGGGACGTGGACATGCATGTCTGTTGCTCGCTGCCGAGGACACACGTGCCTGCAGAGGATCACCCTTGACTTTTCTCTAACTTCTATATGACTCTGCTGAGCCTGTGTTCCATATCATTTGGTGCATCATGGGTGATGTCTGTATCTTCAGCCGGGTATCCCTCTCTACGCTGTAAGGTTGGTATCAATCTTGCTTACCTTACCTTACCTGCCATTGTGTTGTTGCGCTTATGAGCTTACAACCATTCCTTCGTTGTGATGGCATAGCAGGTCTTAAGATCCTTACCCTAGGGGCATAGCAGGGACACTAGAATCCTCTGCCGGGCACATTCATAAATACTGGACAAAGAAAAACTGAAACCAGCAAGCAACAAGGTGTTCATTTAACAGTATATAGTGCCCCCTTTCTGATCTATAATCAGTGATGCGTTTGGCGAGGAACTCGTAAGCAGCGTATTGCATTCACAGTAGGAGGGAGAGTCTTGGCGAGAAGGAGCGGTGAGAAAGAGCAAATGGGAAAAGCGGACAGAGTGGGGTAAACCCTGCTCTTAGGAAGCTCTTGTTGTAAAACTTTTACGTTACATGTAATGTGAATTTGTAGAGCGCGGCTAATAACCCATGAGGGTATCTAGGCACTGAGCATGGCAGGCCTGAGGGGAGAGGAGGAGATCTTTCCTGTTTAGTCTGGAAGAGTCATGTCTTGAGGTTCCTTCGGAAGTCCATGAGGGAGGGAGAGGTTCTGAGGTGTTTCAGGAGATCGTTTCAGGTCTTGACTGCGAGGTATGAGAAGGAGCGTCCTCAGCGTCTGGTCTTCTTGATGCGAGGGAGGTGTGCTCATGCCTGGGACGCAGATTAAACGTGTATGGTGGGTTGGTAGAAGTTGAGGCAGTGGTTGAGGTAAGCTGGACCGGTGTTGTGGAGAGCATTTGTAGTTGTGGGTGAGTAGCTGGAACTTACATCTTTCTTGGACTGGAAGCCAGTGGAGATTGTTGACGTGTGCAGAGATGTGGTTATTTTGCTGGTTGTGCAGGATGAGTCTGGCAGCAGCATTTTGGGTGGTTTGGAGTCGGCGTAGGACATGGGCTGGGATTTTGACATAGAGGGCATTTCCATAATCAAGTCTACTTGTGATAAGAGCCTGCGTGACCGTTCGTCTGGTGGGATCCACTTGAAAATCTTGTGTAGCATTTGCAGGATGTGGAAGTGTGATGAGGAGACAGAGTTGATGTTGAGGAGTGTTGGGCTGAGGGATGATACTTGAGGGACTATGCAGATTTGTTTTTTTGGACCTGAGGTGTAGGGGCGAAGTCTAACCTGTTGAGTTCTGTCCATGAGGAAGAAAGCCAGTCCACAGATACCCAAGAAACTGTGGTCCCTCTGCTGCTTTCTCTCTAGATACCCGTCCTAGATAGATGCGAGCCATCTGCTATCCTTCTACTACAGCTGTCCAGCAGTAACAAACATCCTGTCATGTAGAATTGCTTTGTTGTACCACTTTCGCTGTGTCCTCTGGATAAACCTTTAGCAAGTCTGTTTTTTATTCATTTGTGCTCTGGTGCTTTTGGGGTTTTACGTACAAGACCACCACGCAGTACTTAATTAGTAAAAATATAAGTGCCAGGGCCCTCGTCAGAAGGCCAATGCAACTCACACCATCTGTGGCCCCTGCCAGCGCTGCCAATGACAGTACCAACACAACTACTAACCATCACACTCCTACATGTGTGACAATTTATGCAAATCCATGCCCCCAAAGCATTAGAACGGTTTCAGCAGCAGGTATTAGTTGTTTTAATGTATATTAAATCAATTAACAATGGTTGTTGCGCTTATCTCTAAACCAGGCAAACAGCACCACCATGTGTCATGCTGCATAAGTGCTGGTTCTGACAATTTAGTGCCAGTGCCTAGCACCGGAAGCCACCAGCTCAAATTAAGCACTGAACCAGTGCACAAATGTGAAGGAAGATAAGGAACTTATTTCCCACCCCATTCTTTACCGCTCCTGTTCTAAGCATCCTTTCTTCCTTTACCCACCCCCTTTACTTTTAATGCTTTTTGCCTTACTGTTCACACTCTGCACTTCTTCTCCAAATCCTGCCGTTTATTCCTTTGTTCCTCACCACTCCTGTTCACTCTTTGTCCTTCCCTCTGCCTCTTTCTTTCCCCATTCCTCAGCTCTCCTTGCTTACATACTGTCCCTATTTCCTATACCTCTTTCTCATCATATTCCTCACCTATCCTGCTCTCACCTTACCCCCTCCCCATCTCTGTTTTCTTACCCCATTCATCACCTCTCCTCTTCACACCTTACCCTTTGTCTACCCATCCTGTGGCACCCTGTTCCCCACCTCTCTGCCAGCATGACTGCACTACATGCCCCCCTGCTTCCCCCTCCTTCGGTTGCCTCTGGCCTACGGATCCAGCTGCCTGCTGTGTCTTGTCCTGTCTTGGAAAAGTAAATGATATGCAGTTGTAATGGGGATGTGGATCGTGGCTAGGTCTGGCCCCTTGTTTATCTCTGCTGGACTAGTCAGTGATCTGTCTGGTTGTGACACCACCAAAATAAATGCTTTTTTGGCTTAGCAGTTGGGTTTAAAGGCCCTTAGTTGGGCCTGCTATGACTGTTTTCTTTTCATTTTTTTCTTCTCCTGATTTAACTTGTTTATATTTTAAACTTGAATATATATTATTTATATATATATATATATATATATATATATATATCACTGCTCCCAAACACCAGTCAGGCCCGCATATCTATTACCGCTGCAACTCCCCTTCTCTCATTCGATTTCTCTGGAGAAAGACAGCACTCGCGGGGGGCCGTTTCCGTAAATTTATTAACAGGAAACTTCACACGCTCACAAAACAGACGCGTTTTGGTAACAACCTTTTTCTATGTTTACCGAAGCGCCATTTCGCCATGATTTTAAACAGTCAACAATTACATGGAAATCAACAAGGGACAAACGTCAATCACGTTGTCCCCGACATTTCATTTCCTCCTTAACATCAGCGCCGGGGAGGAGCCTAACGCGCAACCAAGATGGCCGCGTAGGTGCGAGGCTCCCGAGGACCTCCGCGACCTCCTGCATAAATCCTGACCATATCCTGTCCTAGACGAGGGGACTGTGTTCGTGAGACCGAGCTGAGGTGCCACCCGTTTTCCGTTTCCAAATCGGACCTCGGACACCGGCGGGAGCATCGATTGAGGTTTGCGGCCTTCTCCACGCCGGCCCCCCGGATTGGAGTTGTGGGGCGATCCGGAGACAAAGTGAACAACAGCGGCGGGCGCGGCTGGGCGATTCGCGTACCCTGCACTTTCACTTTCGCATTCGCGCCCTCCTTGCTGCCAAGCGAGGTAGGGTCGCGAGGCGGCGTGCGGTGGTGTGGCTTCATCGGGGTGCCCTGCCGGCCCGCCAGCTGTGATCCGCCCTTCGGAGCCGTGGTCGCCCTCCCCCGGGGCCCGTGAACTGGTTTGTCAGCCCCTTTCAAGGAGATTGGCACGATTTGGGGACTGGAGCCATGTCCACGAAACAAGATGGCGACCGGGCAAAGGTGAAATCGACCCGCCGTGGCGCAGCCCCTCAGTCTAACAGCATGGATCGCTACACCCTCCAGAAGGGTTCTCCAGAGGCGCCGCGTAGGTCCCCTGTTGGCCCGACTGATGCTCCTGCTCTGCCCGCGGATCTGACCCTCCGGGACGTCATGGGCGCCATCGCCGAGATGAAGGCCTCAGTTGACCAGCGCTTTGACACCCTGGCGCAAAAGATTGACTCGGTCCTCGTGGATGTGGGCCTGGTGAGGGCCGATCTGTCCAAAACGAATGACCGGGTCGACTCTTTGGCCCACACCACCTCGGGCCTCACAACGGACGTGGCGGCCCTCCAAAAGGAGGTGCGCCGACTGGGCCAGGCGAGCGCCCTGATGGATCGTCGACTGGAAGATTCCGAGGGTCGGGCCCGGAGGAACAATGTTCGCATTGTCGGGGTGCCGGAGGGACGTGAGGAGGAGGCGGCGGATCTGTTTGTGGAGGACCTAATCCTCACCCGTCTCCAGCCCCGGGGGCTGAGTAAACTCTTCGCAGTGGAACGTGCCCACAGGGTCCCCGGAGGGAGACCTAAGGTCGGAGCCCCTCCGAGGCCTCTCATTGCCCGGATCTTCAACTTTCGGGACAGAGACGCTATCCTGCAGACTTCTAGGCAACAAGGACCGGTCAGACTCGACAATATGGACGTCAACTTCTATCCTGATTTTACTCCGGCGGTCCAGAAGCAGAGACTGAGTTTTCTCGGAGTCAAACGTCGCCTACGGGACCTGAACCTCAAGTATGCAATGCTTTTTCCAGCGAAGTTGAGGGTAGAGGTGGATGGCCGCACGCACTTTTTTGATCGTCCCGAGGCGGCCGGGGACTGGTTGGACACTTTGCCCGGGGATCGGGGCCGGGGGGGTGGGGGGGGCGCGGTTGGTGGGGAGGGCTTGCCGGATCAGGACTGAGGGACTAATAGTAGGCCTTGCTCTGGACAACATTATTGTCATCATCGACTGATTGTGTAAGTTCCCCTCCCGTGGAGGTCGTACGGGGTCTCTTGGGGGCTTTCCCTCCTCCTCTGGGGGACTAGTTAGTGTTTTCATCTATGGGGCGACAGGCACACTGCACTTTGGGGGGGCTGTTTGGGCTCATGCAGGGGTGCAGGGAGGGGGGAGTTCTGTTGGGACGGGTGGGTTGGGGTGGGGTGTTGTTCGTTTTTACCGCAAGGCAAACCCTTTACTGTATTGGTGTTTTTGAGGTGCTCTCGGGGGGACGAATGATGGCTTCTATATGTGATGGGGGGTAGGGATTTGACTGTGTTGTCTTGGAACGTTAATGGACTGGGGGATAGGATTAAGCGAGGTGTGGTCCTGCAGTATCTGAAACGAATTTCGCCAGATGTGGTCTTTCTGCAGGAGACACACCTTATTGGTAATTCCTTTTGTGCCATGAATCGGCGTGGCTATCGTTTGGTGGCCCACTCGGGCTTCACGTCTGGCTCGCGGGGGGTGGGCATCATGGTTAAGAACTCGCTCCCGCTGGAAATAGATGAGGTGCGCCATGATGAGAGGGGACGCTACACTGCTTTGGTGGGGAGAATGGAGGGCAAAGTGGTTGTCTTTGTCTCAGTGTATGTCCCACCGGGACTACAGTCCACCACTTTTGCGGACCTGGGGCGCCTCCTCCTTGACCTTCCGGGGGGGCTTCTGGTGGTTGGGGGGGATTTCAATGCGGTGGTTTCTGGGACTATGGATCGTCACCCCCCTAGGGACCTCCCCCGGGCGCAGGCGTGGCTGTCCGGCCTCTTAGATACATTGGGATTGGTGGACTGCTGGCGCTTAAAACATCCCACGCAGCTGCAATACACCTTCCATTCGGGTGCCCATGGTAGCCTCTCGCGGCTTGACCATATCCTTGTCCCTGCGGCCTATGCTGGGAGGGTGGGAGAGGTGCGCCATCTGGCGCGGGGTATTTCAGATCACTCCCCGCTCCTGTTGCACTTTGGTGTCCTCCCGAGGGGGGAGGGCAGGGTAGCTCCAATCAATGCCTGGTACCTGCGCGACCCCACTATTCGTGCTGACCTGATTAAATCCTTGCAGCGGTATTTTGAGGAGAATGTGGGGTCTGTCCCTTCGGCTATCTCCCTCTGGGAGGCCTTCAAGACAGTTATTAGGGGGGAGGCCCTCTCCTTCATATCCCATGCCCGGAGGCGCGAGCAGGAGGAGGTGACCCGAGTGGAGGCCGAAATTACTGAACTAGAGGGTGATTTGGGGAGTGGGGTGACGGATGCTGCACTGCATGTTCTACACCTTAAGCAAGCGGCCTATAGGGCCCTCGTCACGGAGGCAGCCAGGGGCCTCAGTAGAGAGCAACAGGGGCGACTGTATGATGTGGGTGATAAGGCTGGTAAATTGATTGCGTGGTTGGATAAAAAGGAGAGAGCGAGTGGTGTGGTTCCGCTGATTGAGAGGATGGATGGTGTACGTGTCACCGAGCCAGAAGACATTGTCTCTTGCTTCGCGGATTATTTCCGCGAGGTGTATTCCCCGGTTTCTCCCTGCTCGGAGGCGGACTCTCATGCCCTGCTTCGAGATATCGCGCTGCCCTCCCTTTCGGTGGAGGACAGGGAGTCGTTGGATGCTGCTCCCACCTCGGACGAAATTGCCCTCGCTATACGCTCGGTCGCATCTGGCAAGGCCATGGGCCCGAACGGCATCCCGATCGAGTTGTATAAGCTGCGACCGGACGTACTGGCACCCCACCTCCGCGCGATGTTCCTGGCGGCCCACTCGCGGGGCTCCCTCCCGCCGGACCAACGTCTGGCTACAATCGTGGTGATCCACAAGGAGGGGAAACCCCGAGACCGGGTTACCTCCTATCGGCCTATCTCGCTCTTGAATGCGGAGCCCAAAATCCTTGCCAAGGTGCTCGCCAACCGACTGGTCGGCGTGGTGGGCGATTTGGTCCACCAAGACCAGTCTGGCTTTATCCCCAAGCGCAACACGGCTCTCAATCTGCGGCGCTTGCACGGGGTGCTCGCACGTGTTCCGTTTGTGCGGGAGCCGGCCATCTTGGCGTCCTTAGACGCCACCATGGCGTTTGACACGCTCGAATGGCCATACATTTGGGCGATGCTGGCGAAATTTGGATTTGGACCGGGATTCATCAGCTGGGTTAAATTGTTGTACTCGGGCCCGTTAGCACAGGTGGTAGTGAATGGGCGAGTCTCGGCCCCGTTCGCGCTGGGACGGGGCACGCGACAGGGTTGCCCCTTGTCGCCGCTCCTGTTTGCATTGGCCTTGGAACCCCTGGCGGAGTGGCTGCGGTGGCACCCTTCCATCCGTGGTCTCCGTTGGACCCCCGAGTATGAGGACCGCGTGTCCCTCTACGCCGACGATATCCTTTTGTACCTAGCCTCCCCGCGCAAATCACTGATTGTCCTGGTTGATGTCCTGTGCTCCTTTGGTCGTAACTCAGGCCTTGTCATCAACTGGGCTAAATCATGTGTCTATGTGCTTTCCGGGGAGGCTCCCGTCCTCCCGCGGGGATGTCCGATCCAGATTGCCTCGCAGGGGTTTCGGTACCTGGGGGTCTATATCACGCTGGACCCGGAGGCCCGCTACGAGCAAAACTTGCTTCCCCCCCTCCAGCGCCTGAAGGAGGACGTCGCGCGCTGGCGGCGCCTGCCGCTTTCGCCGCTCGGCCGGGCGGCATTGTTTAAGATGATGTCGTTGCCGCGCTTCCTGTACGCTCTCCAGAACACTATGGACCTAGTCCCGGCGCGCTACTTCCGTGAGGTGGAGAGTCTACAGCGCCGCCTGTTCTGGGACGGGAGGCCGCGTATAGCCCTGGCGAAGTTGACGCTCCCGTGGTATGACGGGGGGATTGCCCTCCCGGACATTAAGCGGTATTACTGGGCCTCCCAGCTAGCTGCAATTAATCACGGCCTCTATGGGCCCGCCTTGAACCCGGCATTTGAAATGGACAAGATGCTCCTGCCCGGTGGCGACTACAATCGAGCACTCTACTCTGGCGCGCCGGATCCCCGCTTGACGGAGCCCACGCGTGTCATGGTGCGGGTGTGGCACGCGGCCAATGCAGCTATGGGGTGGAAGGACCGTTTGACCCGGGCGTCGCCGTTGTATGCGCCTCAGCGGTTGGGCTCCCTGTGGACCTCGAAGGGCTTCGAGAAGTGGGACACGATTGGCATCAGTAAAGTGGGGGACCTCTGGACGAGAGGGGGATTTAAAACATTCGAGACGCTGCAGACGGAGTTTCAGCTGCAGGGCAGTGAATACTTTCGGTACTTGCAGGTCCGTCATGCGCTGGGCTCCGTCTTCCCAGACGTCGCCTCCATCCCGGAGTCTTCCCCCCTGGAGGATAGAGTGCTGGATGGCCACGTTCCGGATAGCACGATCTCCCTCATTTACAAAAAATTGATTAATGACCGCTCGGGCCTGCTGACCGGCCTCCGTGAGGCTTGGGTTGCCGACGGGCTGGAGTTGGACGACGAAGACTGGATTTCCGCGGTGGCCTCTCCGAAGGAGGTGGCCATACCGGCTCGCTTTCGCTTCGTCCAGCTTAAGATACTCCACCGGGTTTACATGACGGGGCCAAGGCTTCTGCGTATGGGTTATGCTGAGGATGGGTTGTGTAAGCGTGGGTGTGGTGCTTTGGCGACTTTTTTGCATATTTTGTGGGAATGCCCGAAGGTGGAGCGATTCTGGCGTGGTGTGCATGAGGTCCTGCGTCTGGTTACGCATGTCGCGCTGTTGCCTGAAGCGAGGAGATGCTTGCTGAATGTGTGGGAACCAACTGATTACTCGGTTCCGCAGACGCGATGGGTGACTCTGGGATATATGATAGCTAAGCGTGACATCGCTCAACTGTGGGGATCCCAGCGGCCCCCGGCGGTGTCGGCCTGGAAAGAACATATGGATTGGTGCATGTTCCGAGAAAAGGTGGTGTATGTGGCGAGGGGCAAGCCTGGGGCGTGGGTGAAAATATGGGGCCCCTGGAACGCCTACCGCGGGGGTATCTGCGCGCCACCACTGCTGCCTGCTGCCTCACCGGCTCCGTCCCCCTAGTTGACCCCCTCCCCCAGCCCCGGGCACGGAGTTCCCCCAGTCCTGGACTTGTTTCCCTTCCCCCTCTTTAGACTCCTGTGTATGGTTGGGGTCCCTCTCTTGAGGAGCACGTGTGGTTACCTTCGACTGCGGGTTGCCTTGCGGGTGTGGTTTTTCTATGTTGTTGTGTTTGTATAAAATGAAACCGTATTGTGGGCTTAGAGTCATGTGGCCCACTTTGTTGATGCCTCCTGCTTTACTTCTTTGCAACGCCAAGTGCCCTTTTGTAAGTTTGTCAGATGCTCCTGTTACTCTAGCGGCCGGCCGGAAGGTTGTAGGCCCATACTTATATATACTTGAGATTGCAATAAACGGTTTCAAAAAAAAAAAAAACATCAGCGCCATCTTGAAATGTCCAGGCCCAATCCCGACATTACCAGAAGCTGGTATGCTCTAACATATGAGTGCTACCCAATTAAAGATATTTGTAATTCAACCCACCAATGGGTAAACCTTGTTTCCAAACTCATATATATAAAAATGTATAAGAAACATTCACATCATCAAGCTCAAACTCATATATATAAAAATGTATAAGAAACATTCACATCATCAACGTTTTGAAGCACGAGGGTACGGGAAGGGAGTTCTGGATGAGGCTTTTGGGAGAGTCAATGTCACCAAAAGGTCAGATTTATTGAAGAACAAAGAGACACAGAGCTTGGATAACGAAACTAGTGGAGGCAAATTCAGGCTCATCACTACTTTTTCTAGGAATGCTAGTGATATAAAAATAATCATGAGAAAAAACTGGCATATTCTTCAGACTGATAGTATAATAGGGGGAGATCTTCCATCTAACCCCCTAATTACATTCAGGAAAGCTAGATTACTTAAGAACGATCTAGTGTGCAGTTATCTAAGGGACACCCCAAGATCAGCATTTGGTGCATTGCACGGTTTCTTCCCGTGTGGCAAGTGCAAAGCTTGTAGAGGGAGTAAGAGGGTGCTTTGTTATGATATTCCAAGCATAAGTACTAGCCGGAATATCAGAAAGTTCTTGACGTGCACCACGCCTTATACAGTATACTGTCTAACATGTCCGTGTGGCCTACGATATGTGGGCAGCACTATTCACCCAACGAAGACTAGAATACTGGAACATATGCGGGCTATAGCCAAAGGTGATGAGACATATCCCGTAGCACGCCACTTTGACAAAATGCATAATCGCAATAGGGATCAGTTAAGCTATTTTTGTCTTGATCATGTACCGATGAATCCCAGAGGAGGGGATAGGATACTGAGACTCCGGAGATTGGAGTCACGGTACATTATTGATCTGCAGACAAAAACACCCTGGGGACTTAATAGTAGTGAAGAGCTGGCTATCCACTTGGGGGAGTAGAAGTAATAGTATTGCTTCATACATCAATTGCTGTGATTAGCCTTAGTGGCTTTATGTATTTTTACCCGTAGTGGCGTGATGAATTCTCTATAATTCTCTATGATTGATGCATAGGACTGGTTTATACGTGTATATTTGTATATATTGGATGAATTAGAACTTGATTTCTTGTTCTGTTTTCTCTTCTAATTCCTTTGCATTTAAACGTATAACTCCTGATTCTTTTCTTTTCTCGTTTTTTTCTTTTTTGCTGCTTCTCCTTTTCTTCCTTTTTTCTTATCCTGAAGGTTAGCGTAAGCCCACTTGTAAATTTGTTTATAGACTTGTAAATATTTATGTAAGACATCATATGTGTAACCAGGCAGCCTGAGTCATGATTTAGAATTAGAATTCTTTATTTTCCTCCGAGGTTTTGCCCATTCAGGGCTTGATGATGTGAATGTTTCTTATACATTTTTATATATATGAGTTTGGAAACAAGGTTTACCCATTGGTGGGTTGAATTACAAATATCTTTAATTGGGTAGCACTCATATGTTAGAGCATCCCAGCCTCTGGTAATGTCGGGATTGGGCCTGGACATTTCAAGATTGCGCTGATGTTAAGGAGGAAATGAAATGTCGGGGACAACGTGATTGACGTTTGTCCCTTGTTGATTTCCATGTAATTGTTGATTGTTTAAAATCATGGCGAAATGGCGCTTCGGTAAACATAGAAAAAGGTTGTTACCGAAACGCGTCTGTTTTGTGAGCGTGTGAAGTTTCCTGTTAATAAATTTACGGAAACGGCCCCCCGCGAGTGCTGTCTTTCTCCAGAGAAATCGAATGAGAGAAGGGGAGTTGCAGCGGTAATATATATATATATATATATATATATATATATATATATTATCTACTGGCGGTCGCCAGTAGATAGTTATAGTTAGGACCGTGTTTCCATAGGAAATCTGAAAATTCTATTTTGAATAACTTTGGCGCCGGTTGACGAATCCTCGCGAAATTTTCAAAACTAATGGGGCGCTCCGCTCAGCTCCTATCCTGAAAGTCTCGGGGTGATTCGTCAAGCGGGGGGCCGAGAAAAAAGGGGGGTCCCAAAACGCGTTTTCCCCATGCATTTTCCCATGGGACCTTTAGTCGAAGGTACAGCCCGAACGGCTGAACAGAATTACTTGAAATTTGGCAAAGGGGTAGTCCTCAGGTCAGGGAAGTGCCTTTTGCATATCTGGAGTCAATCTGTTCAGTATTTCCTGAGAAAATTGCATTTAAAAGCATATACATATCTATATGCGCGCACCGTGCGCGCACCCTAACGTGCGCAAGCGTAATTCTGATTGGTTGTTTGATGTCAGTCAACATTCGAATCGGTCAAAATCAGGAAGTGTCGGCCGCCATTTTGTCTGTCGCAGTGATAAGGAAAGGTGGAAAAAAGGTGGAAAACGTGAAAAGGGGGCAGGGAAGAGAGTTTCTGACCCCCTAGCCTTAGTCAGGGGGTCACAGAAGGACCCCCAATGGTGAAAAAGACATTTAATTTTTATTTTTTTTAAACAGCGGGGTGCACGCACGGTGCGCGCATGGTGAAAAACCTTAAAAAAATATATATATTAATAAATACACAACTTAGCATTTAAAAAACCGTACGAATTCACTTAAAAAACCATAGGTTTCACACACGTTATAGTTAGGAATTAGCATTCAAAAAACCTTGCAAATTCACTTAAAAAACCATAGGTTTCACACAGGTTATAGTTAGGTGGACATTTCACTCGTAAAAAACAAATGAAATTCCCCCGTTATAGTCAGTGCAGATAACTATAACTCGCGCGATCGCCACTCTATCACAAGGATGATGTCATCAGTGATGTCATGAGTGATGCCACTGACCATGTCATGAGTGATGTAATATGTGACGTCATGAGCAGTGGATTGCGGGCGCACGAGTTATAGTTACCTGAACTGACTATAACAGGTGAATTTCATTGGTTTTTTACGAGTGAAATGTCCACCTAACTATAACCTGTGGGAAACCTATGGTTTTTTAAGTGAATATATGTGTATATATATATATATATATATATATATATTTATTTATATTTATATTTATATCTGTCTTAGAAAAGGGTACCTTGGCACTGTAGAGGCAGTCTTGAGAAATAGTTGACAGAGTTTTGATCGTTCCCTGGACAGTGCACAATTGTGTAGTTGTATACTTGTAATCATAGACCCCAGCGTTCAATGCGAGGAGGCATCTTGGCCTTTGGATTGCCAAAGAGGGTCAACAACGCTTGATGATACGTCACAAGCATGAAAGGCTTTCCATATAAGAATATGTGGAAAGGTTCACAAGCCCACACCACTGCTAAACTTTCTCAGGTTGTAAATAGGCACGTTCCGTTTGGAACAGACCTCTGCTTGCATACACCACAATATGCCTTAGAGCATTTGAGTGTCTTCTCAGCTGTGCTAGGATTGAGCCTAACCTGTATGGGCTAGCATCAACAAGAACCTCTGTATAAGGCTTTGGAATAAATTATGCCATTTCAGTAGCATTCTCAATAACTTGTTTGATCTTCTTGAAACTTTGCTCACATTCATGTGACCAATGAAATGAAACATTATTTTTCGTCAAGTCTCTCAACGGAGCATTTTGAGTGTCAAAGTCTCTTATGTATCTAGAGCAGTAGCTGACCATGACAAGAAATGAACATAACATGGAAACATCTTGTGCAGGACTGGCAGTTGACAACGCTTGCACTCTAGCTGGACCAGGTATCATGCCCCATCAGAAAAGATATGGCCAAACAATTTTAGCTTTATCTGATGGAACTCACATTTGTCAGCATTCAAAGTCAAACCCGCATCCGCAAGTTAACAACACACTTGCATGAGAGCTTTATCATGTTCCTTTTGTGCAGCTCCGAAAACCAATATGTCATCACTACAATTAAACACATCTATGACAGACTGTATGATACGTTGAATGACAGCTGATGACACACAGAAACGTAGTATTTTGTATCGGAACAGACCAATATGTGTAGAAAAGTTTGTAATGTACCTGCAACTCTCCTCGAGTTCCAACTGATGATAGTCTTTATTCATATCAAGGTGAGAAAAGACCTTCACTCCATTCAATTGGGTTATCATGTCAGCAATGTGCGAACCTGGATATTGTTCACGTTCAATTGCCTTGTTCGCTTGACACATGTCAACGCAGATCCGTACAGCTCCTTCATTGTCCCTTTTGGGCACTACCACTATGGGAGAAACCCAGGGCATTAGACAAGTGGAACGTTCAATGATATCATGTTTGAGCGATGATTCAAGTTCTTTTTCAACAGCTTCCTGTAAATTAAATGCAGCTCTCCTGTGTCATTGAGCAATAGGGCGTCCTCATTAATGTGTAATTGTACTTTTTTGTGATGAGTATTTATGTTATAGTTAACTGATTTCAGTCTGCTCAGCTTCAGCACAGCTGCTGATATCGAACAGGCACTTGAAGCTGTAACTTGAAGTATGTGAATGTGTGCTTGTCCTCTCGTTTTCTTTTGTTTCATTGTTGCTTCAAGTTAAGCTTGACTTTTTAATGGCATCGATGCAGCCTATGTATACACTTTCGTTTTCAATGGCTTAAGTTGGGGCAACGGAGATAGCTCATTGTATTTCTCTTCAGGCATTATGTTTATCAAAGCACCACTTTCGATAATAAAAGGTATTGAGCAACCGTTTACCTTTAATGTAATCTTCGAAAAATATTTGAATGACTTTGGTGATTCTTCATGTCGACTTTTCTTTGACCTGTATTGTCCTGACAAGCAGCGAGTCCAACATGCGCACATTTTTCTGAGGTAAACATCGACATTACACAACCATCGTCTTCACTTTCACTTGACATTTATACTGAAGGACTGTTTGATGATGATTTAGAAGATGATTGACTTCATTTGGGGTCAATTTGCCTCAATTGGTGTGGTTGCTTGCACTTGTGGGTGTGCGTCAAGTGTCGCTTCTGAAGCGTTTGGACTGCCATTTTGTCTTCACGCCGTGACACACTTTTTTTCCCTTAGCCTTGCAAACCATCACAAAATGGTTCTTCTTCCCAGGGTCTTTGCAAACCATTCCAAAGGCGGGACATTTACCTTCATATGGAAACAAAAATCCACACCTGAAGCACAATGTCTTCTTCCTTGGAGACATCACTCTGTGTCTCTCTGCCTTGTGCTTTGGCTTACTTTTTGCGTTCATGACTGACTCACTCAGGGTACCTCCAGCCTACATGCTAATTTACATTGTTGGATGAGCATATCCTGTCTCTCAACAAATTCATCGATGGTTTCACCATCTTTGTGTCGTCCTTGACTGAAAATGTACCTTTCGTAATCTACATTTAGCATTGGGTTGATCTTGGGATTTAAGGCTTCTATGATTTGATGATATGTAGTTTTGTCAACTCGTGGCATTTTCTTTAAGACTTCATAAGGTATTTCATAACCTTGCTATCTGTTTCTTCTAGCGCATCAAGGAAATCATCAAATATATTTATCTAAGCAGTTCATCTCTCTTTAATATTCAGCTTTTTGGCGGTATTGAGTGGTGGTTTTAGGAAAGCGGTGGCATAATAACCATTTGTGTGATTGGCTGACACTGAGAGGGGAGGTCTCTCTGACATTGTCTGCTGTCCACTAGGGCCTGCTTCATTCATGCCTTCTCTAAGACCCTATGCTGTTCTGGCCTCTGGGTCATCTTGGCCAGTCGATAACATTGTGACCTCCCTCTTGGTGTCCATGGGAGCCCTTTAACTTTCTAGAGAGCTCTGGAGTTGTTCTGAGCTTCTACCCAGCAGCTTTGATGGCATGCTGCTTCGGGCAGGGACAGCTCCATAAACACAATACTGGGCACTTCTTCTGGGGTTATTCCGCCCAGCTCTGTGGTATGACAACTCTCTCTACTCAGTGCTGGTATTTGAATTGCTTTGCTTGTAAGCGTCTCTTTGTACTGCCTAACACTTGGTTGTTCTCTGCCTTGCAGTGCTTCTGTTAGAGCATTACCACACCATGTGATGCATAGCTTTAGGTTGCATAGTAGAGCGGTACCTCTTTTTACGGCCATCCCAGCAGGTTCTTGGCCAACGATGTGTAGACTTCTCAGTGAAGCTTTCGTTATCTTCGAATGCTTTACACAGCGCTTTGACTCCACATATGGCATGCCTCGATTCAGCACTTCAAATGAGGCACACGTGGCACTCACATGCAGTTTTCTAGACCAATGTAAACTCTCCTGGAGAGCACTGTCAATCTTCGGGTTGCTAATCCCCTATCTTGTTGCCAGTTGTAGCAGCCTCCCCAGCCTGGGTACCCACTAATGACTATGCCACTCATGCAGCTTAGTAAAACACGTCTTTATTCTTCTGCGTGTAAACGCAAACTCAACTTTCTAAACCTGCATTCACTTCACTACTCACTAACGCTTACATCACAGTTCTACAGTCCATCAGAAGCCAAAAGGGTTCTGTCATTGCTAACTCACTCGACACTACAACTACCTTTTATATGCTGTGACATAGTTCACACCTGCTTTCCAGTGTAAATAATTAATGCCTCACTTGACAGTTTAACACAGGTGTTGCACCGGCATAATTTACACTTACAATGAGGTGCTGTCTCCACAGGAGTAGATTTAGCATTCTGCCCTCATCAACGTTAATTTAAAGGTTTCTGTCTCGCTCTCAGCTGGAGGACTTTCACACGTTGTTGTAGGCTGGTTTGAACACACACACCAGTGTTTATACATTTTGTAACTTACCTCCCTCATTAGCAGAGTTGTGATGTACGTCTGTATCTCTCTGCCCTACTCACCTCAAAATTAGAGCACCAATGAGTTATTTTGTATACTTCAAGCGGCAGTGGCGGGTTTGGAATGTTCGTAATGTTTTTTTTTTCGCTGGGTGGAGAGAGCTTCCCTTGAGCGGCCGACTACGAATGCCGGGTCTCCCTGTAAAGTGTCGTCGGGATGGAGAGCTCTGACGACGCACAATCATAGAGAGCCTTGTCAAAAATTCCGAGAGGTTCCAGTGTCACCCCTTGTTTGATGGTTAGGCAACAGAGTGACTTTAGACCAGGTCAGATGTGGTCAGTGCACTTGAAGCAAATGATTGTAGGCTCTTTGGGACAGACCACATCTACTTTGGGAGATCTCTAAATATTTCATTACACTGGTCTATGCTGCATGTGACCTTCGATAGAACAAGGGCAGCCTCCATGTCACCAGACGCTATGTCCAAGTCTTGGACCTTCACAGCCTTGGCCGCTGCAGGTAAGAGCGGTGGGACCGGCTGGGGGGGGATTTCGAGAGAGGACCACGAAGGAAAATTAATTATTTAAGTTCCCCTTGTGGGGGTCTCTCCAAATCCCCCCCGCCCCCAGCCGGCCCCACTGCTCCTACCTGCAGCTGCCGCGGCAGGACTCTCTTTTAACAACACACTGCATTCTGCCAGTGGTAATACTGGCTCGCATGAAGGAGGAAAATGATTTGTAATGTTAGACAAAAAGGAAAGCTAATAATTGTGGGTCAGATTTACACGTATCGATCGATGCCTAGAGGCCTTTTACGCAGTATCAACAACGATTACACTGGAGCTAATGAGTGGGTGCCTGGAACACCTTCAAGAAGATCTTGGGCAGATCTTTATGGAATGAGTTTGCCTAATCAGATTTCACAATTAAGCGCTTCACTGATATGGAGCAGAACTAGGAAGATGCACACTTTGTCTACAAGGCCCTTCAGGGCATAGGTCCTGACCATCTGAAGTGGCAGTTTCAGTGGTATGTCCCAAAAAGACTCCTACGCTCCCTTGGAACGAAGTTAGTAATTGTTCCTTCATCAATAAAAGCCAGCTGGGGAGGTAGGAGTTTTTTGGTTCGGGCAGCCAAGGCATGGAATGCCCTCCCATTCCATCTGAGAAATAGTACTGATTTATTGGCATTCAGCAGAGCTTTAAAAACCTGTCTGTTTTGCGTCTAATCCCTGTTTTTTATGTATGCTTCAGTAGTAGGATTGTAGATAGCGCCGGGACACCTTCGGGTAACAGATTGCGCTTTAGAAATACCACTAACATAACATAACTGTGGCTTTGATGCACTTTCCATGAATGTACATGTAGATTATGATTATTTCGAGATGGTTTGGCTCTTTGTGGAGAATCCCTTGGTTAGTTTTAGCAGGTAAAAGAGTTGAAGCACTGGAAAATAAAGTGATTGGTTCAGGAGGCTTAGTTTAAAGTGAGGGCGGCAACATATTGGGGCACATACATCAGAATAAGAAATTGTGATTCCTTAATAACGATTTTTAAGGAATCGCTATTTAGGAGTCACAGTTCCTTATGGATGTAGGAATCGCAAAAAAAACCCCAAATTCCTACACATTCCCTAATAGCGAATCACAAATTGTGATTCGTTATTAGGGAATGCATTCCCATTCATTCCTATGGGCCTAGAGGCCCATAGGAATGAATAGGAAAGCATTCGCAATTTGCGATTACCAAATAGGTAATCATAAATTGCAAATGCAATTTCAAGGGTGCCAGGAGGCCTAAGGCCCCCAATGCAACCTCAAAAAAGGTACATGTGGCACACACAGCCACATGGCACTTAGAAAAATGCTATTCTGTGCATTTTCCTAAAGATTTGCAAATTACCATCAACTTGAAGTTGATGTTAATTTGCGATTCCGTAATGCAAAGTTGCATTTTTAAAATGCTTCTTGCATTGCATTTAGGGATTCGCAAATTGCAATTCCCTAAATGCATTAGCAAAATAGCTAGTTGCAAAAATTGTGATTACCTATTTTGCGAATGCATTTTGGGTTGATGCATCGCAAATGTGCTTTTTACTGGTCACAAATGGGCCGATTCTTTGTATCGGCCGGTTTGTGACCGGTAAAAAGCTTGATGCATGTGCCCCATTTACAAGACCCCATTTCTTCCCCCATACACAGACCTGAGTGAAGCAGAGTCCCAGACAGACCGGTTGTGATATTGTTTCTATAGATGCAGGTGTGGATGGAGCGCTAGAGTAAATGGCAGTAGATGGGTGGAACAAGACTAGAAATCATGCACTGTCTGGCAAAGATCCACATAGCACTCATATTGATAACTGTGACAGTCAATTTGATACCTGCAGAAGCCCCTGTTAGCAAATTTACTTCAGAAATAGTTAGGGGCTGAAATGTAATGTTGGAGTCTACTCAGTAAAAGGGGTTAAGGATCAGGAAAACTGGCATGGCCCTCTCTCTTAATAATAATAATACGACTATTTATAGAACGCGAACAGCTACCTCCCAAAGGAGGTGTCCCGGCCCTATAACGACAAGTGACAGCGAAATAAAAAGGTCAGACACCAGCCCTACAATGGCATTCATTCAAGTTAAAAAGCCAAGTCTTAACTGCCTTCCTGAATTGACATTCTGATTCAATTTGCCGCAAAGCTGGTGGCAAAGAATTCCAGAGCTTAGCCACTCTTGCCACAATGGATCTGCCACCCCAGCACTCCTTCCTAACTCGAGGGGTGACAAGCAGATTCTGATTGTTAGACCGCAACAGGTGAGTCTGTTTGTAGGCAGATGGACGTTGTTTCAAATATCTGGGGCAGAGCCCATGGAACGACTGAAAAGCCAAAGTTAGGGCCTTAAATTTAATTCTATTGGCCACCGGTAGCCAATGCAGTTCCTTAATATGTGGTGAGATGTGCTGACGCATAGGTACACGTCTAATCAATCGCGCCACCACGTTTTGAACCAATTGTAGTCTCTTAACCATGTAGGCAGGTAAGCCTAGATAAAGGCCATTCACGTAATCCAGCCTGGACGTCACAGCTGCATGAACTACGGTTCGACTGCAGTTTTCTGGTGGTAAGTGTAAAAATGTCCTCATATACCTCAATTTTCCAAAGCAGGAAATTTTTGCTTGCTGAATATGGGAGGAAAAGGACAGATCAGCCTCCCATTGTACACCTAGATTTTTAGCAGTGCGTGTTGGGGTAGGTTGCATCCCCATTTCCTGCGGCCACCACAGGTCCGGGTCTGGAGGCTTGTTGGTCCCAAAAAACATCACTTCTGTCTTTTCAGCATTTAATTTTAATTTATTATTATTCATCCAAGCTGCCACATCTTTAAGGCAGATCTTGAAGCTTCTAAAGGAAACAGCTGACTGGTCTTTAAAAGGGAACACCAGCTGGGTGTCGTCGACATAGGATATTGCCTTGACCCCCCAGTTGGCAATATCCAAGGGGGGGGCAAATAGATGTTGAACAGCAGTGAGCTTAAAGCTGATCCTTGTGGCACCCCACACCACAAGCGCTTCTTCTCAGACTGATAAGGTTGTAGAGCCACCCTTTGAGTCCGCTTGTGGAGGAATGACCTCACCCACTCCTGGGCGCTTCCCCTAATGCCGAAGTCATGAAGGCGTCGAACCAAAATACCATGATCTACCGTATCAAATGCGGCAGATAGATCCAGGAGTACCAGCATGGCTGATGCTCCTGAATCCACCGCCTCCCTCATTGATTCCGCCAGCTCTACCAGGGCTGTCTCTGTACTAAAGCCGGCAAGAAAGCCAGATTGAGTATTGTGTAAAATATTATTGCTCTCAGAAAATGTAGCCAATTGACGCTGGACGACCTTTTCCAGCATCTTGGCTGGTGCCAAAAGTAAAGAAATAGGTCTATAGTTAGCAAATACTCCAGCGTCAACATTGGGCTTTTTCTTCAAAGGCAGAAGTATGGCATGCTTCCATAAATCAGGGAAGGTGCCTGAACCAAGAGAGGTGTTCCATATTTGTAATAACACATGAACGGTGGAGTGACCTACTTCCTTCCAAATTTTGGGGGGGCAAGGGTCCCCTGGGGCACCTGACCTTCACCTCAGCATCTCAGCCAAAGCCTCCTGTAGAGAAATAGGGGGAAAACAGGATAGAAAGGATTGAGGGTCACACCTCTCCCTGACATCTCTTTCCAGTATTCCTTCCTACTGGTGGCCCTGGAGGGCTCTGGTGAACGTCCATGGGCTGGTGACCAATTGTCACTACGTTCCTTTGGCAATAGTGGCTGAGTGGAAGAGTAGCCGATGATGTGACTGATATGTCAAGTAAAACCCCAGCAATCCTCCTTCTGTGGACATCAGCACTGGACCTTTACAGAGTTATAAGTGAAACACTAGTGAAGGCGACATAAGTCTATGAACCAGGTACATATGTCTGTAATTATTTGGAAAAGTCTATGGCGCATGTATGAGTATATATCCAGCAGTATTTATATAGTGCCCAGCTAACTGATGACCAAACAATCTCTCAACACAGGGCAAGGCTGTGAGTCAAGGTGCAAGCGGCAGGGAGGAGGTTGTTACCTACTGAATGAGGTGCTGGTGCTGTCTAAAGAAACCAGAACACCACTGGAAGTTCTACAACACGCTAACACAAAACAGGATAGAAATGAGCTGGAACTTCCTTCACAGCATGTAACCCCTCAGAATCTGACCTCGACAATGCCCGCAGGACGATCAACCGCTCTCTATTGAAGCAATGCATCCTTCTACCTCATTTGACTGCCTTATTCTAGGGTCATTAAATGTGTATCATTACTTTTCCCTTTTACTGCTATTGCTTTTGCTTTTATTTAACTTCTATTTTTTCCTTCTTTTTATCTTTCTTTCTTATTTTATCACTTTATATGAGCTTCTGTTCTTGTACTCCCACGTTATTTGACCCTTTTTATTCTTCTTTGTTACCTTTTGTTTCCTTTTCACTTATTTTGGGTTTTCTCACCACCCTCCCCCAAGTATTTTTGCAGTTTTTGGTTTATTATCCTTTTCTTATATCCCTAGGAGGAACACTGTGGCCCCATTTATTTTATCTTCCCTTTTCCCCCTGTTTTTAAGCCTGCTTACTGACAGCTTCAGCTGTCTGTTGGGAAACATATCTGCTGTATTTATTATAGACTTAGAGTAGGTTTTAGGTGCATCCTTTGCTCATGATTTAGTGGCTTCTTGTCCACCTCAATTTCCTGTTCCTGATTCAATGGCTTTCCTTCCCATTCTTATAAAAATTCTCCTCTATGTCCCAGCACCTGTTTGCACATCTCCAATCCCCCACTTGCTCCTCTCACCCGGCCGGTGGCATCAACAGGCGAACATTTGTGAATCTTAGACTGCTTTAGGCTTTACTGTTAGCAAAACCCATTCCACGATGGCCGCCTAATGTGCACACATGGGGCTCGATTCACAGAACTAATCTGAGACAAAATCCTAAACGTACTACTTTTGGTATTCACAGAATGCACTTACTAATTTTGGTTAAACTTACTACTTTTGGTTAAACTTAAACTTAGTTTACTACTACTAAATGCCTTCTGTGAATACCAAAAGTAGTAAGTTTAACCAAAAGTAGTAAGTTTAACCAAAAGTAGTAAGTGCATTCTTTGAATACCAAAAGTAGTAGGTTTAGGATTTTGTCTCAGATTAGTTCTGTGAATCGGGCCCATGGTGACTATTTTAGACTGTTTTTTCTTAAAATTAAAATGAAACGGATTCTAAGAAGGCCACCTTACAAAATGCCAGTCTGCACATGTGCACAAGTATTAATTGAATTTATGAATAATTGTATTAACTGTTCGATTAATTAAAAAGATTACAGTAAAAAGGAAGCAACTTCTGTTAACAATGATTCAATTGTTAAAACAAATTCCCCTCTGGCCCCTGCCCTCTCCCCAGTCCTTCAGTGCCATTGGCCTTTGAACGGTTTACTTTCCTTAGTTGGTTTGAGCACGTTTTCGGAGTTTACTTTAAAAGTAATTTAAAACTAGGGTTATAAAACTCCTAAATTATGAGATGGACTTTAGGTAAGAGTATTGGATCTTGTGGTGCCTCGCAGGGTCCACCATTTTGTAAAACCCAGACTGCAGGAGCAGGAAAAGGGACATCAGACTGGCACAGGAGCAGCATCTCCTTTTGACGCCTCCTTTATGGCAGTCCTGATTTCGTGTGTAAACTTCCCCAGTCTTGCTAAGTTTCTTGCCGTTGAGTCTGGGAAACACAAAGCCGAGGCCTCCATACAGGGCATTGCTCCGTTTGCAATGAGTAACAGGCGAAGAAGGCGCCGGCGCTCTTTGTTTATTTTGAGGCAGCAGCACAAAAGGTGTAGCCAGGTTTCTTTGGAAAAGGGGCATAGTCTGCACCCAATGCTCACCCCCTTACGAGCCCACGTTGGATTGAAGATCAAGTATGGCGGCCATCATGGAATGCTTTATATTAAAACAAAACACAGTCCAAGAAATCATTAGCAAAGCCAATAGGTCTGTGACAGGTGTCACAGTCAAGACCTGTTGTCTTTGTTTATAATGCTATGCTATACTGATTTGAAAAACGTGTAGCCGTAGTCTTCCCAGCGCTAAGTGAGTTGTAGCATGCATTGGTCAACTGATGCCGAAATAGAGGCTAGTAAGGGTATAATCAGGTATTTCATTAATTTCATTTTTAGCAGATCAGCATGCATTGAATTTCTAATTTTTGGGGTCAGGTACGAGAAAGATTTTCCTCCCCATCCAGTTCTTTGAATTTGTGGAACCTTTAAAAGTTGCGTTTTGGAAGATCTTAAAGTCATTGAGGGAGAGTAAGGTGCCAAAAGGTCCATGATCCGGAGGGCCCTTCCCGATTTATTCCTCTATGAGCCAAATAAAGTGCCTCAAGCCTAATCCTCTCCGTTACTAGAAGCCAGTGCGAGGAGGCCAGTGCACTTTTTGCAGAGGAATGTTTGGGCAGTTCAAAGCTCAACCCGGCTGCTGAGTTTTTGATCAGCCGGAGTATCTTAATAATCTATTTAGGTGAACCCACATACAATTAATTCCTAAGTCCAGACAGGAAAAACTCAATGCCTGGACCACTCTTCTCCTAGAGTGAGTGGGTTGGAGATCAAGGATTTTTCATAGGGTTCTGATTTCACCAAAACAGGATGCTGTAAGTTTTTTCCATAGATAAGTAGCTATCCAGCCACACTCCTAGGCTGTTTATGGGGTATGAGGGAGTTGGTGGCTATCCCAGACACTCTGGCCATCCAAAGGGAGTTTGAGGATTTGGCTTGTTTCCTAAAATCCTCACCTCTGTTTTATCTCCCTTTAACTTAAGTGAGTGGTTCACCATCCACCATGCAACTTTCTCTAGACACGGGGCCAGTTGTTGCTGTTGTAAGCCTGTCGCCGGGAGAAAGAGAGATGATGAGTTGAGTGTCGTCCGCATAGGAGACGATGAACAGCCCAAATTCCTTAGGGGCTTAGGTAAATGTTAAAAAGTGTAGGGCTCAAAGAGGAGCCCTGCGGGGCCCACATTTTAAAGGAAAGACATCCGAGTAACAGGGGCTTCAGAGATTTGAAAGGACCTGCCTCTCAGAAAGGAGATGAGCCAGTTCAAGGCATCGTTTTTATTCCAATAGTGCAAATGTGTTAGGAGTACCACTTTTCACGCGCTGTTTTTAGAAGGGACATTGCCTTGTGCTAGGGAAAGGAACAAGAACCAGGCGCACGTTTTTGGATTGTGGCATTTCAGCTGGAACCAGTCACGAGAGATCAGAGATGTGCTCCCTGTGAAAGAGTCTGTTATTGGTACTTGTAATATACTGTCAGGTATTTAGTGACAAGTTATAGAGCATTCTTTCTTAGAAGGTGCAAGAGCACTTGAGTTACTGACTAGGGGTTATGATGACTGTACAGGTCCTCATTAAACCAAATGTGTGGCCCGGCATGTTCTTTGTACTTGTTCTTCAGCCCCATGGTGCTCCAGGTTCACCTGGTTTCACCATGGCAACCAGGTATCCTCTGCGAGTAGAGTCAGGTCTCCTGATGGCCTCTGGTGAGGCGGAGCAGATGCTGCAGGCTGCGTCTTTGTAAGTCTGCGTGTAGCTCTAGAAGATGGCCCAGTTGTTCGTCCTCTGACCCTACATTAGTAGAAAACATTAGCCCAGATGAAGCTGGGTTCTTCACACCATTGGTAGTGTATGTTCCACAGCAGTTCTTGCTGTTTCCTATGTTTCCTTTCAGCAGGTTGTATGACAGTGCGGTCTCAACCACGGCAGCGTCTTTACCACATATGCCTTTACAACGAATTTTGTTGTAAAGGCATGATTGGTAAAGGCCTAAGCATGGTTAAGGTCACACCCCAGCTCCCTGCCCTGAGCCCTAAAACCCTGCCCCCAGCCTTGCAATCCACCCCGCCCCAGCCCTACAAAACTGCCCCTTTCCCCCTGCCCTGAGCCCTAGAAAAAGGCCCCCAGCCCTAAAAACTAGCCCGACTCCAGCCCACGGCCTGAGGTCTAAAACCAGCCCCCAGCCCTAAAAACTACCCCGACCCCCCCTCCTGCCCTGAGCCCTAAAACCCGTCCAGGCCATACTTACCAAGCCGCGTTCTGGTCCTTCCTGTCCTGAGCCTTCCTGTTCCGCTCCCGACCCGTCCGCCCTGCAACTTGAGCGCGGACTGCCTTAACCACGGATATGCGTGCTTAAGGCATATGCATGCTTAAGGCATATGCGTAGTTACGGCAAGTGTTGTTCGGCTTGTGTTGTAACAGCATGCGTAGTTTAGCCTGTTTTGTTAATGCCGTTTCCCTTTCTAGCATCACTGTGACCAGGGGCATCCCTCCACAGCCAAGAGGTCTGCTCTCTTTACGGTACTTGGCAGCTATGGAAGACGTCCTTCGATTTCTTCCACAGGCTGCAATGTGACAGGCAAGTTTAAGCACCACATTTTCATTCTCCTTTCAGCAAAGTCCTTGACATTTCTGTGGACTTTTTGGAATAGCAGAAGGCTAGCCTGGGCTCCGTAGGGACTGGTAAGCTGCCATTGCGTGACTTTGTGATTAGACATAGTAAATGGGCTTTGAAGCTTAGCTTTTATGGCATTTTTATTATTTGTGTTCACTTGCAGCGGTAAGGGCTAGGGCCGCCTTATATGTGAACGCCTTTCTGGCTAGCGGGAAGGCAGTAAGCACTGATGCCTGCTGGGGCGGCCAACTTTTGGGCTGTCTCATTTGGCGCCCAACCAAAGGCCTGAGAACTGTCATGGACAGGAAGCCAGGATCTCGGTGCCCTTCCTGGTACAGGAGGTCTCTAACGAGGGGTACAATCACTGGACAACCAGTCCAAAGGCCTGAGGACTGTCATGGACAGGAAGCCAGGATCTCGGTGCCCCTCCTGGTACAAGAGGTGTCTAACCAGGGGTACAGTCACTGGACAACCAGTCCAAAGGTCTGAGGACTGTCAGGGACAGGAAGCCAGGATCTCGGTGCCCCTCCTGGTACAGGAGGTCTCTAACGAGGGGTACAATCACTGGACAACCAGTCCAAAGGCCTGAGGACTGTCATGGACAGGAAGCCAGGATCTCGGTGCCCCTCCTGGTACAGGATGTCTCTAACGAGGGGTACAATCACTGGACAACCAGTCCAAAGGTCTGAGGACTGTCAGGGACAGGAAGCCAGGATCTCGGTGCCCTTCCTGGTACAGGAGGTCTCTAACGAGGGGTACAATCACTGGACGACCAGTCCAAAGGCCTGAGGACTGTCATGGACAGGAAGCCAGGATCGCGGGGCCCCTCCTGGTACAAGAGGTGTCTAACGAGGGGTACAGTCACTGGACAACCAGTCCAAAGGCCTGAGGACTGTCATGGACAGGAAGCCAGGATCTCGGTGCCCCTCCTGGTACAGGATGTCTCTAACGAGGGGTACAATCACTGGACAACCAGTTCAAAGGCCTGAGGACTCTCAAGGACAGGAAGCCAGGTTCTCGGGCCTTTCCTGGTACAGGAAGTCTCTAACGAGGGGTACAATCACTGGACAACCAGTCTTTAAGTAGCAAAGATGCTGCACTTGAAAATTAGGTTAAGTCCACGCCATCCCAGAAATAGTGTCCTGCGGTCATGGTGGATAATCCCCTATGTCTTCTCTCCAACTTAATTTTCTATGACATAATTCATTTTTTCAGATCACTTAAGCCCGCTCATGAGAATTACCAGCGTTGTTGGGTTTAATTGGTATTTAATATACTAATCTGTTAATTATTAGTCCCATGAAACAGCCTTGTGGGGATACGTTCTGCCACCGAACGCTTTCATGTTGCAAGAAATGTCAGAAATTCCCAGTAGAACCCCTGCTTCCGCCTCTTCCTGCCCATAAGTTTGATCAAATACAATAAAGCCAAGACGAGGCTTCCCAGGGCTGCCGCCGCTTCGCCTTCTCACAGAAAGTCTGTCCTTTCAGGCTGCCATCTGGTGCCCAGGATGGGTGCTCCATCACCTTTGGGACATTTTGTTAATTTAAAGTTGTTTGCCCAGTTGGCAGGAGGCTACTCTGCCATTTCTGTCAATGAAGCTTGTAATCGGTTTTTGAGTTTCTAATCACTACCCCAGGAACAATCAGTGAATGAAGTGCACAACACATGCTTTAGAAGGGATTGCCTTTTTATAAGTTGATCGCCGGTTTAAATACATGAGCTTAGACTCTTGTGTTCCAGTCCCAAACCGGGGAAATTCTATTTTTTTGCAACCGACAACATTGTTATCACACGTTTGATCCCACATCCAACCCACAATTCCCATACCATCAGGCATCCGTCTCTAAGTGCAACTTTCAGCCGGAAATATACAAATATGTGTGGTCTCCCTTTGTATCGATGACCTCATGGCTCGCATCACTTTTGATACATCAATAGTTGGCTTTCTTCTGCGTCAAGAACGGGTCATGTGCTGGTGGCCTAGCTGGGCAGTATATTAGGGAGAGACTCTCCATGCTGCCCAGTGTGTATACACCAAGTCCAGCAAGCAGGTGTTACTGCATGTGTCACATCACTAGACTCTCTTGGTTTTATATCCACTATGGAAGGAACCAGTATTCTCCAGAGTAGGTCCTGGAGGGCTGGATCCATGCCAGATTTTTTAACTACTCCAGTTACTCCTCTTACACTATTACTCAGCTCAAAACACAGTTTTCCCAGATAAAATGTGCACAAATGTTTTTTACTAGGATGCTTTGATTTACACATGACATAGATTGATAATAACACCCCCAACATTGATGTGACGGGTGTGCCTGTTTTTCGCCACAGAGACGGTCAGTCTGTGGATGGATCTTTGCTAATGCCATCCTCAGATTTGCTTCACATCCAGAAATGCTAAAAGTGTTTACATCTAATATTCAGAGATAGTGTGTCTTCACTGTTGTAACACAGCAGCAACCCACTAATTTTACAGAGAATAATATCTGTGACATGCTCCGATTTCCCATATGTGAGGACCTGTTTTAATCCAAAAGAAACTTTTTTAATGGTTCTTGCTTCAAAAAAACACATTTCTCTGCAAATAGTAATAGACTCTCTCACACTAATCACATTAAAAATAAATGAAAAAAACAGTATTTACAAGAATCTGTTTAGGAATTATTCCAGGCCATCGGGGCAAAAACAGAGCTGTCCCTATCAAGGGGCCCCCTGAAAGGCTGGATTGCAGTGCATGTAAATGTGTACTTTTGTAATTTAGGACGAAAACCTTGATGGGGCACGACATGCTAATACTTGTGTACAGGGGGGCAACTAGACCTGAACTTCAGGGGGCGGGGGGGCTAACACTCCCAGCCAGGGCTGGCCCTAGCACTGGTCGCACACAGTGCAACGGTCTGTTTTTGTGCCCCCTCCCCCATTCCCTCCTTCTCCATGAATTCACTCACTACCACTCACCAACAATGCACCTCATCTCTCAATAGCACCTTTCTGACAAACATTGCATTTTTTTATAGCGCTACCCGTAGTTTACTCACACTCAGTTCTTTGATCTGCGTGGCACAGATTCTTTGTAGCAGGCACATTAACCCTCTGCGCTGTGTGGGTTGCAGGAGTGCCCATGTGAGTGCACAGTGAGGGATGTGACAGTGTGAGAGTAGGGTAAGAGGAGTGACTGCAAGATGGCTGAGGTGACCATATGTATTTGGGTGCGGATGTAAGTGCAGAGTGGGACAAATGAATGCATGGTTAGTAATGGGCTTGTTTCAGTGAAATTGCGGATTGAGCAGTGAGGGGGACAGGTGAGTGAAGTGTCACATGAGTGCGGGTTGACTAGTGTGCTTGTGTGACTGCAGGGTGAGGGACAGGGTGACCAGCGCAAGTGCATTGTGAGTGCAGGTGGAGGAAATAAATAATGTGCTGATCTTGCAACAAACTTCCAGTCTTGTGATTAGGGTTGCCAGTTCATTAAATCTATGTTCCTGGCTGTACAAAAATAAACAGTCACCTAAAGCCGTATTTTCAGTACGTATCTGTGCATACTTGGAACAGCAAATATAAATAGAAAGCATTTTTAATTGTGTTCTAGGGCTGCCTGAATGATCCATGACTGATAATTAAAGGGAACAAAGACTTTACAAATGATTACATACTATTTTGTTTATCCCCCTATCATTGTCAAGATGAGGCCTTTGCAGGCTCTTTAAACAACAAATGGCTGGTATTTTTCTTTTCGCAACCCTCCTTTATATTCCTTTTCATGAAATGCATTCTCACACTAGAGCAGTAAATGTAAAATACAATGTAAAGAATAGGCAGAATGGGGGCCCAGGGGGTACTGGAACCAGAATAAAAAGTAAGACGCTGTAAACAGTTTTCAAAGGTATGTAAATATGCAAATAGTCTTTTAAAGACCTGTGAAAAACTGGAGCGTGCCGGAGAGGAGACTCCAGACACTGCCCAGCTGAGCCCACAGCTGCTCGAGCTGCAGCAGCCCGGGCTGAGACACAATGGGGTGGGGGGCTAAAGCCCTTTTAGCCCTATGGGCATTGCGCGCCTGATGGTGTCCTACTGCTCCAAGAGACAGCACAGGTCGAAGGATGAGGGGCGCTGAGACAGAAGCGCAGACAACATCACACATGTAGGACATCACCTTCGAATGTGCAATGCACTTTGGGAATGGCATGTAAACCAATGTTTAGGGCACATTTTACAACAAGAATCCATGGGTGTTGCTGCCCCTCTGTCCTATACTGAAGGAAGATGTGCAGTAACTGAAAGCAAGACATAAACCAACTGTCTCACTTTTACTCTCCTCCCCGTTTCTCCCAGTATTTCTCAGGTGCCGGCCTTCGATGCTGGTAATTACACCTGCATTGCCTCCAGGCGGGTGTAGCTGAGAGGACGTTCATCCTTCTGGTCCAGAGTAGGTGCCCGTTGCGCTTTATTGGATGACATACTTAAGTATGAAAGTCGTACGGGTAGAATAAATAGAAAAGGTTATAGAAACCTCAGCCAGAAGCAGTGGAAAGGAAAGGGATCTCTGGGATTGTCTAATTATTCCTGTAGAGAAGGCAATTGATTCAACGTTCTGATACATTTTGAAACCCCTGGGTTTCGGGTGGCGCAGGTGTAGCACAGTGGACGCCTCTGCAGATGTTATCTCCCTATTTATGTATTGTATTTCAGTGATGGTATCTTGTCACCTTTTGGCACTTTGAAGTACTTCAAGATAATGCCAGAATCCAAAAAAATGCAAACTGAGATGGAACTAGGGAAATGTAGACATTCATAGCAGGCAAACCGTGCATGGCGTGTCGAAGGTGGAAGCAGCGGACATGCATTGCAGTATAATCATGGACTCCAGGGTGTGGTTTATGCAAAGCGCCCTGGTTCAAATCTAAGGTCCAAGCTCTCCGCTCAGAATTCATAATTCTAAAATGGGCACAAACCCTGTGTTCTGCAGATTCTGAAGTTACCGCAGCCCTGGAATGAGGCTATAAACAGGGGCATTGATACCACAGGAGATGCCTGTGTAATTTTAAGAGAAACGTTGACTCCGTTCTGGGAAGAGCTAAACGGCCCAGGACGGGGTTAATTCCTAGAGCTGAGATGTTTGTTGCTTTCGGTTTCATAACAAAGGAGACTTTGAATCCCACTGCAGCTGAAGCATTTCAGCTTTAGGAATTAACACCATTTTGGGACGATTAGCTCTTCAAAATATACAAAAGCATGGGCACGTCGTGCCCCTCGATTTCCCCTCCCTCCCCCATACCGCCCTCCGTTACCACTGAACGCCTGGCTGATTGGCTGCTGCTCCGGAGGGACAGTGGAAAACAAAGGTAAGAGTTTAACCCCCTTAATGCGTCAAATGGCCCCCGGCCGTCCGGCGTCACGGTGGGCATGTGCGTCGGACGGCCGGGGGCTGTCCGATTTGCACACGCATGGAATTCACCCGCACAGCGGGGTAATGTGCGCCGCGGCGAAGTGGTTAGGTTGGAGTGTGCGCCCCCCTGAGAGGGTGTTGCGCCCTCCCAGGGGGGCGCTCCACACAGATTGAAGAACTCTGGTCTAGAGTGTGTGGAATTTAGTTTTTGAATGACGTTTTTAGGAAGCGCAAATGGGATAATCTGAAAAAAATGTACATTTTGGCAAAATCACCATCTTAATTATTGCATCTGTGCCCATCATCAATAAAGGTAAAGTAAAGGGCCATGGGGCTAGTGAGTAATGCTCGACAACCGGAATCTTTCTTCCCTGTGTACTATTATGAAAATTCAGCTCAACCCGCTGCGTCCCGTGAGTGAGCGGGTATATTTCAGATTATTTTCAGTTTATTCTTACGATGGAGTATGCACTGATCTGAATAATCTCCTTAATCACAGAAGATAAATTCAGTTCAGGGATCTAATAAACAATGATATGACGTCAGCATGCATCGAACCCAGCAGCCTACCTCTGTGGAATCGCAGTGCTCTCTGCATGATTCCCCCTGATCCATCGCGCCTCATCTCTATATGTATTGTCAGTGGGTCCAGAATTTGAGCCTTGACTTTGACTGAAGCTGCAGGGTTAACGGATACTAGTTTCATTAGCCCAATGAAGTTGTCATTCACTCCAGTTTGTCTAAGGAACATCAGAAGAACATGTCACTCTAAGGGACCGAGACAGTGCTAGGTCTGGGTTCGGTTGATGGACAGTGTATGTATACTGCAGGAGATGGCACTTCCTGGCATAAAGCCGGATTGGTCTGGCAGCACTAATCCTGCTATGGGGGCCATCAGGGTGGTGATAAGCTTGGCTAGAATGTAGTTATCTAACATTAAAGGTAATGGCTGGTGTGAAATGACCAAAGCACTATTCGTATGCAGCTTCAGCAGTATTACAAGTACGCCTTCCCCACAAACCAGCATATTAGAACGTAAACAATTGTGTATGCCTATGTATTGTATTATTTCCAGGTATGTATACCTTTCCTGAAGAGTTCTCTCCACCCTTTATCAAACCATTATCCCTTAGTCCAAACCAGTTGATACATTAGTAACTTTTAAGTGTCTTATTAAGCAGGCAGTGTTCTGTTACAGACAGCAGAGTGTCTGTTAGTGTTACACACAAAATAGTCAAAAGTCAAGGTATGGCTGCTCCTTTAGTCTGATTTATAGTTTGGCGTAGAGGGTACGGCGTCGCAATGGCAATGGATTACCCTCTCCGCCAAACTGAAGGACCGACCGCACACCTCTTTTAGAGACAGGTGTACCTTCAGTATGTCGACAGCAGAGACTACTCCATCTTTGCCACCGACAATCACCGCCGACAGCCCGACAGAGTAAGGGTCATCAGAGGTTTGGTCATTCGTCCACCCACCCTATATAAAGTGGGCAGACAAATGGACAGTTTTCACTGTCCGTCACCGCCAGGTGAAACCTAGCGGTAAGGGACAGTGATAACGGTAAAATGACCGCCGCGCCATGGAAGAAACTCCCATGGTGATGCTATTATTGTTTTTTAAAATTATTTTCAAAAAGAAAATCCCACTTTCAGCTTTTTTTTTGGGTAATAAAAAACACATTAAAAGTTTGCTGCACAGATCAGTCATGTTGATAGAGCTACTCATCAAATTTTCAAAGCATTTATAGGAACCACCATGATGGCAGATCCTGTAAATGCAAGAGCTATCTCCTGGGGTGGTGAACATCTCAAAATCTGACAGACGGGTAATTCCTCAGGGCGTCAGAGTAAATACCCATCCAAAAACTCTAAATCAGACCCATACTGTGGTAGTTAACAATAACTAGCTTCCAGTCCCACCTATCTTAGTTTTGAATACAGCTACCTGGGTACCCCACCTATCTTTGCGTATAGTTTTGAATACAGCTGCCTAGTAGCCCCCCTATCATTGAGTATAGTTTTGAATAGGAATGTGTGGGTTTCCCTCCTATCTTTGAGTATAGTTTTGAATATGACTGCCTGGTTTCCCCGCCTATCTTTGAGTATAGTTTTGAATATGGCTACCTAGGAGCCCCACCTATCTTTGAGTATAGTTTTGAATATGGACGTGTGGGTGTTCCGCCTATCTTTGAGTATAGTTTTGAATACAGCTGCCTGGGTGCCCCACCTATCTTTGGGTATAGTTTTGAATACTTCTGCCTGGGAGCCCCTCAGATCTTTGCGTGTAGTTTTGAATTTGGCTGCCTGGTTGCCCGCCTATCTTTGAGTATACTTTTGAATATGGCTGCCTGGTTTCCCCGCCTATCTTTGAGTATAGTTTTGAATATGGCTGCCTAGTTGCCCCACCTGTCTTTGAGTATAGTTTTGAATAGGGCTGCCTGGGTGCCCTGTGATTCTTTGAGTATAGTTTTGAATACAACAGCCTAGTAGCCCCCCTATCTTTGAGTATAGTTTTGAATACGGCTGCCTGTGTACCATGCCTATCTTTGATTATAGTTTTGAATACGGCTTCCTAATAGCCCCCTATCTTTGAGTATAGTTTTGAATACAGCTGCCTGGTTGCCTCCCTATCTTTGAGTATCCATTTTGAATACGGCTGCCTCGTTGCCCCCCTATCTTTGAGCATAGTTTTGAATACGGCTGTCTAGTAGCCCCCCTATGTTTGAGTATAGTTTTGAATATGGCTGCCTAGTACCCCCCCTATCTTTGAGTATAGTTTTGAATATGGCTGCCTGGGTGCCCCACCTAACTTTGAGTATAATTTTTAAATACGGCTGCTTAAGTGCCCCACCTATCTTTGATATAGTTTTGAAAGCGGCTGCCTGGGTGCCCCGCCTATCTTTGAGTATAGTTTTGAAAATGACTGCCTGGTTGTCCCGCCTATCTTTGAGTACAGTTTTGAATATGACTGCCTCGTTGCCCCGCCTATCTTTGAGTGTAGTTTTGAATACAGCTGCCTACTAGCCCCGCCTATCTTTGAGTGTAGTTTTTTTTTTATTTTATTTATTTATTGCGGCCAATTTGGCCATAAAAGACACATGTATAAAAAAACAGAGAATCATAATAGCATACATACAGCAACACTTTAGAACAGTAAGTTTAAAAATGTAATACAAGAATTAATTTTCATCTCCTCATTTTTAAAACAAATTTCATTTTGGCAACAGATTTTTGTAAGCATATACAGAGGTCCTACTCAGAGTATCTGACCAAGTTTCCTGCGAATAATATACACAGAGTAAAGGAACCTGCTTATGCTAAATACAATAAACTGGGTTGTATTGCTTTTTATAATCCTGTATGCTGTAGAGCAGGATCTGGTTCCTAGGAGAGTACACATGGGTTTTAGCCATTTCTTTCGAGCCTTCAGGTAGGCACTACATACAAACAACATGTGAATCTCATTCTCCGTACAGGAGTTTAAGCACATAGGACAGCACCTGCTTTTGTCATTCCCAGTCTTTTCTGTGACCAGCGTTCTGTATTATAGTTCAGCATAAGGATCCCATATCTAAACTTCAAGTGTAGTTTTGAATACGGCTGCCTAGTAGCCCCCTATCTTTGAGTATAGTTTTGAATACAGCTGCCTAGTAGCCCCCCTATCTTTGAGTATAGTTTTGAATACAGCTGCCTAGTAGCCCCCCTATCCTGGAGTATAGTTTTGAATACGGCTACCTGGTTGCTCCTCCTATCTTTGAGTATAGTTTTGAATACGGCTGCCTGTGTGCCCTGCCTATCTTTGAGTATAGTTTTGAATACGGCTGCCTAATAGCCCCCTATCTTTGAGTATAGTTTTGAATACGGCTACCTGGTTGCTCCTCCTATCTTTGAGCATAGTTTTGAATGTGGCTTCCTGGTTGCTCCTCCTATCTTTGAGTATAGTTTTGAATGCAGTGCCTGGGAGCACCACCTTTCTTTGAGTATAGTTTTGAATATGGCTGCCTGGTTTCCCCGCCTATCTTTGAGTATAGTTTTGAATATGGCTGCCTGGTTGCCCCGCCTGTCTTTGAGTATAGTTTTGAATAGGGCTGCCTGGGTGCCCTGTGATTCTTTGAGTATAGTTTTGAATACAACAGCCTAGTAGCCCCCCTATCTTTGAGTATAGTTTTGAATACGGCTGCCTGTGTGCCCTGCCTATCTTTGAGTATAGTTTTGAATACGGCTGCCTAATAGCTCCCTATCTTTGAGTATAGTTTTGAATACGGATGCCTGGTTGCCTCCCTATCGTTGAGTATACATTTTGAATATGGCTGCCTGGTTGCCCCCCCTATCTTTGAGTATAGTTTTGAATACGGCTATGTGGGTGTCCCGCCTATCTTTGAGTATAGTTTTGAATATGGCTACCTGGTTGCTCCTCCTATCTTTGAGTATAGTTTTGAATGTGGCTTCCTGGTTGCTCCTCCTATCTTTGAGTATAGTTTTGAATGCAGTGCCTGGGAGCACATCCTATCTTTGAGTATAGTTTTTGAATGCAGCTGCCTGGGTGCCCCGCCTATCTTTGAGTATAGTTTTGAAAATGACTGCCTGGTTGTCCCGCCTATCTTTGAGTATAGTTTTGAATATGACTGCCTCGCTGCCCGTCTATCTTTGAGTGTAGTTTTGAATACGGCTGCCTGTGTGCCCCACCTATCTTGGAGTATAGTTTTGAATGCGGCTGCCTCGGTGCCCCGCCTATCTTTGAGTATAGTTTTGAATATGGCTGCCTGGTTGCCCCGCCTAGTTTTGTGTATAGTTTTGAATACTGCTGCCTGGGAACCCCGCCTATCTTTGAGTATAGTTTTGAATATGGCTGCCTGGTTGCCCTGCCTAACTTTGCGTATAGTTTTGAATACGGCTGACTGGGAGCCCCACCTATCTTTGAGTATAGTTTTGAATATGGCTGCCTGGTTGCCTCGCCTAGCTTTGCGTATAGTTTTGAATACGGCTGCATGGGAGCCCCACGTATCATTGAGTATAGTTTTGAATATGGCTGCCTGGTTGCCTCGCCTAGCTTTGCGTATAGTTTTGAATACGGCTGCATGGGAGCCCCACGTATCTTTGAGTATAGTTTTGAATATGGCTGCCTGGTTGCCTCGCCTAGCTTTGCGTATAGTTTTGAATACGGCTGCCTGGTTGCCCCGCCTAGCTTTGCATATAGTTTTGAATACGGCTGCCTGGTTGCCCCACCTATCTTTGCGTATAGTTTTGAATACGGCTGCCTGGTTGCCTCGCCTAGCTTTGCATATAGTTTTGAATACGGCTGCCTGGTTGCCCCACCTATCTTTGCGTATAGTTTTGAATACGGCTGCCTGGGAGCCCCACCTATTGGACAAAAAATCACAATGAAAAGTGGTAAACGAGAATAGCTTAAATACAGTTGAGCCATGAAGAACCGTGTGCTGTAGGAATGCAAAACCCAGAGGTAAAGCTGGACGGGCCTCTTTTTGTACAGTGAGCTGCAGAAGTGTAGTGGGAAGTTGTTCGGGTGTCAGTGTCCTACAAAGCCAAGCCATGTCACCTCCATGGTAACTAAAGTGCAACTGTACCCCTAAAACCACTGGTGGGGAGGGTTAGGGGCTGCAAGAGAGGCACAGCCCTGCCTCTTCAGCACTAGCGAGGCGCAGACAGTGCTCCCCCAGAGTGGCCACTGAACCCCCCACCCACCACCCAGATGCCTTCCAACACCCCCACCCCACCCTCTTCCCTGGAGGTAGTTATCTGCTGCGAGCAGGCGGTAAGTATCAGGGAAAACTTCCGTATAGGGACCGGGACATTCGAGGCCCGGTCAGCTAGTCCTCCGCCCCTCTCAGAGCAGCTCACGGGAGACTTGGAGAGGGCGACGCTGTGTGTATTTTTAGTGATTCTGCAAACTAAATGATACAACCTTTTTCTGCCACACCGACCCTCATTCCTTCATGTTTAATGTCTGCTTTACTTTCAAAGTATTCGGTTCACCCCTCCGTCCCTCGCCCGTTCTAGCTTCTTTGGTTCCCAACCCAACTGCGAGTCCACAGCAGCCGCCCAGATTCCTTGGTTTTCGGTCACCGAACGCCCCGCAACCACTCCGTTTGTAATTTTAGTTCCTACACGTTTTTACTTCCTCTTTGTGGACCCTTCTCCCCCTCCAGTTCAAGACTAGTCTTCTCTGTGTCCCATGGACCCCTTGTTCGCCATTTCTAATGACCGTTTTACTGTGAGTCCATGAACACTGAACACTGATGGTATTATCCGGCTTTAGGAATGTTTCTGGTGCACCCAAGGCCTGTAGCCCGAAGTTAAGTAAAGCGGAATCTCCCAGCTGGGTGCTGCTTGTGGCCTACAAAGAGCAGTTACCACTCGGGGAGCTTTGAAGCTACAGTTCCCTCATGTTTAATTCTCTGGTACTCCAGCAATTAGGAACCGAAAAGCAGTCAATAAGCCTCGGCTGGGTCGCAAGCGCCACCTTTCCCTTAATTAGCAACGCAGACATTCCCTGCGTGGATGTATGAGAGAGGCACGCATGGCTAATCCCTGCATGGCTGCATGCAGAGGCACGCATGGCTAATCCCTGCATGGCTGCATGCAGAGGCACGCATGCCTAATCCCTGCATGGCTGCATGCAGAGGCACGCATGCCTAATCCCTGCATAGCTGCATGCAGAGACACTTCCAGGTCTAATCCCTGCATGGAGCGGCACGCATGCCTAATCCCTGCATGGCTGCATGCAGAGACACTTCCAGGTCTAATCCTTGCATGGAGCGGCACGCATGCCTAATCCCTGCATGGCTGCATGCAGAGGCACGCATGGCTAATCCCTGCATGGCTGCATGCAGAGGCACGCATGCCTAATCCCTGCATGGCTGCATGCAGAGGCACGCATGCCTAATCCCTGCATGGCTGCATGCAGAGACACTTCCAGGTCTAATCCCTGCATGGAGCGGCACGCATGCCTAATCCCTGCATGGCTGCATGCAGAGACACTCCCAGGTCTAATCCCTGCATGGAGCGGCACGCATGCATAATCCCTGCATGGCTGCATGCAGAGGCACGCATGCCTAATCCCTGCATGGCTGCATGCAGAGGCACGCATGCCTAATCCCTGCATGGCTGCATGCAGAGACACTTCCAGGTCTAATCCCTGCATGGAGCGGCACGCATGGCTAATCCCTGCATGGCTGCATGCAGAGGCACGCAAGGTCTAAATCCCTGCATGGCTGCATGCAGAGGCATGCATGGCTAATCCCTGCATGGCTGCATGCAGAGGCACGCATGTCTAATCCCTGCATGGCTGCATGCAGAGGCACGCATGCCTAATCCCTGCATGGCTGCATGCAGAGGCACTTCCAGGTCTAATCCCTGCATGGAGCGGCACGCATGGCTAATCCCTGCATGGCTGCATGCAGAGGCACGCAAGGTCTAATCCCTGCATGGCTGCATGCAGAGGCACGCCTGGCTAATCCCTGCATGGCTGCATGCAGAGGCACGCAAGGTCTAATCCCTGCATGGCTGCATGCAGAGGCACGCATGGCTAATGACAGAGGCACGCATGGCTAAACCCTGCGTGGTTGCATGACAGAGGCATGTGTGGCTAAACCCAGTGTGGTTGCATGACAGAGGCACGTGTGGCTAAACCACACGTGCCTCTACTACACTGCCTAAACAACAACTGCGTCTGAACAATGCATGCCTTTACCACGGAATTTCGTGGTCAAGGCATGACTGGTAAAGGGATGTGTGGTAAAGACAGCACCCAGAGCCACCCACCCTTAGCCCTAAAAGCAACCCAGACTCCCTAAACAACCCTTCAAGCCCTAAAAACTACCCCACCCCCCTGAGCCCTAAAAACTACCACAACCCCACCCTGAACCCTAAAAAATACCCCAACCCTCCGAGCCGTTAAAACTACCCCGAACCCCCTGAGCCCTAAAAACTTACCCCACCCCCCTGAGCCCTAACAACTACCACAACCCCACCCTAGGCCTAAGAACAACCCCAGCCCAGCCCTGAATTAAACACCGACCCTCCCCCCCCAACCTTGGGCCCTAAAAACTATCCCCAACATCAAAAACCACCCCCCAAAAACCAGCCCCACTTACCAGCCCGCATCCTCTCCTGATCCTTGCTCTTCCTGTGCCCGCCCATCTCAGCATCTAGACTGCGCACTGCCTTAACCATGCATATGCGTACTTAAGGTATATGCGTGGTTAAGGCAAGCGTGGTTCCGCTTGCGGGGATACGGCACACGTGGCTCAGCCCGCGTGTTAAGGCCATTTCCATCCCTGCATTATTACACCATCCTGCATGAGAAGTAAGCTGTATGCACACTGAGAACATCATAACAATATCTTACATGTGAAGGTGTACGCACACTCTCAAGTCATTACACCACTCTATATGTGAATGTGTCTGCACACTGTCAACATCAAAACACGTGAAGGTGTACGCACACTCTCAAGTCATGACACCACCTTACATGTGAATGTGTACGCACACTATCAACATAAAAGCACGTGAAGGTGTACCCAAACTGTGAACATCATTACACTATCTTACACGTGAAGGTGTACGCACACTGTGAACATCATTACACTATCTTACACGTAAAAGTGTACGCACATTGTGAACATCATTACACTATCTTACACGTGAAGGTGTACGCACACTGTGAACATCATTACACTATCTTACGCGTGAAAGTGTACGCACATTGTGAACATCATTACACTATCTTGCACGTGAAGGTGTACGCACACTGTGAACACCATTACACTATCTTACGCGTGAAGGTGTACGCACACTGTGACCATCATTACACTATCTTACACATGAAGGTGTACGCACACTGTGAACACCATTACATTATCTTACACGTGAAGGTGTTCGCACACTATGAACATCATTAAACTATCTTACACATGAAGGTGTACGCACACTGTGAACATCATTAAACTATCTTACACATAAAGGTGTACGCACACTGTGAACACCATTCCACTATCTTACACGTGAAGGTGTACGCACACTATGAACATCATTAAACTATCTTACACATGAAGGTGTACGCACACTGTGAACATCATTAAACTATCTTACACATAAAGGTGTACGCACACTGTGAACACCATTCCACTATCTTACACGTGAAGGTTTACGCACACTATGAACATCATTAAACTATCTTACACATGAAGGTGTACGCACACTGTGAACATCATTCCACTATCTTACACGTGAAGGTGTATGCACACTATGCACATCGTTATACTATCTTACACGTTAAGGTGTATCCACATTTTCAAGCTATTACACCACCTCACCACCTTACATGTGAATGTGTGCATATACTGCCAAAACCACTAATTGTGAGGGTGTACGCACACTGAACATCGTTACACTATCTTACACGTGAAGGTGTACGCACACTCTCAAGTCATTTCACCACCTTACATGTGAATGTGTGCACACTGTCAAATTCATTACATGTAGAGGTGTACCACACTGTGAACATCATTACACCATTCTACACATGAAGGTGTACATACATGGTAAGTGTCCTTACACTATTGTGCATGTGCAGGTGTACTCTTACTGTGAACATCATTTTTCTACCCTACACATGATGTGTACGCACATGGTGAGTGTCATTACACTATAGCGTATGTGGATGTGCACACACACTGTGAACATCAATACTCTGTATTACATGTGAAGCTGTACGCACACTGTGAACACCACTACACTAGCATGCACATCAAGATGTACTCGCATTATGAAGATCATTGCACTATCCTTCGCTTCAAAGCATGCACGCACACTGTGAACACCACTACACTAGCATGCACATCAAGATGTACTCGCATTATGAAGATCATTGCACTATCCTTCGCTTCAAAGCATGCACGCACACTGTGAACACCACTACACTACCATGCACATCAAGATGTACTCGCATTATGAAGATCATTGCACTATCCTTTGCTTCAAAGCGTGTACGCACACTGTGAACACCACTACACTAGCATGCGCATCAAGGTGTCCTCGCATTATGAAGATCATTGCACTATCCTTCACTTCAATGCGTGCACACACACTGTGAACACCACTACACTAGCATGCGCATCAAGGTGTCCTCGCATTATGAAGATCATTGCACTATCCTTCGTTTCAAAGCGTGCACACACACTGTGAACACCACTACACTAGCATGCACATCAAGATGTACTCGCATTATGAAGATGATTGCACTATCCTTCGCTTCAAAGCGTGCACACACACTGTGAACACCACTACACTAGCATGCACATCAAGATGTACTCGCATTATGAAGATCATTGCACTATCCTTCGCTTCAAAGCGTGCACACACACTGTGAACACCACTACACTAGCATGCGCATCAAGGTGTCCTCGCATTATGAAGATCATTGCACTATCCTTCGCTTCAAAGCGTGCACACACACTGTGAACACCACTACACTAGCATGCGCATCAAGGTGTCCTCGCATTATGAAGATCATTGCACTATCCTTCGCTTCAAAGCGTGCACACACACTGTGAACACCACTACACTAGCATGCACATCAAGATGTACTCGCATTATGAAGATCATTGCACTATCCTTCGCTTCAAAGCGTGCACACACACTGTGAACACCACTACACTAGCATGCACATCAAGATGTACTCGCATTATGAAGATCATTGCACTATCCTTCGCTTCAAAGCGTGCACACACAGTCATCATCACAACACTACCCGAAACGTGAAGTTGTGCACATGCTGTCAACATCACTACACTGCGCTCGATGTGAAGGTGTATGCACGCTGTCAGCATTAGTACACTAACTTCACATGAAGGTGTGTGCACACAATCAGTGTCATTACATTGTCCTACTGTTGAAGGTACACACTCACTCCCAACATCACTACTCTACCCTGCACATCAAGGTGTGAAAACACATCATTACACTCTTTTACACGTGGAGGTGTGCGCATACTGACAGCATCACCACACTGCCTTACACATGAAGATGTATGCATGTTGTCAGCATCAGTTCCTTACCATACACATGAAGCTGTACTCACACTGTTAATGTCATTATAGTCCTGTATGTGTACGTGCGCTGTCAACGTCATTACCCTACCAGACACGTCAAGGTGTCTGAGCACTGTCAGCATCACTACTGTAGCACGCTGACACTGCTGACGCTCTGGTCACACATCTACGAGGGCATTGCACAACAAGCTTTGCCGTCATAGGTTCGATTCACAAAGGGCATTTGCAAGTAGTAAAGTTAGACTTTTATCTCAGTTAAACTTAAGTAAGTCTACTGTACTACTAAATGCCCTTTGTGAATACTGAAAGTCGTAAAGTTAGACTTTCGTCTCAGTTTACCTTTGTGAATCGGGCCCATTGTGTGTTCAGGGCCTACAACTTCCTGTCAGCCTCTCTCCTGCAAGCGGACTAAGCTCGGCAGCGCCCACAGCCCTCTGCCAGAGCCTGGTTTATGATCCCACAAAAAGCGAACCAGCAGACCTAATGAAGGACATCGCAGCAAAAAGGAAGCCACGCAGCACAGTAAACAGAATGATACTGGCTTTCACACTGCATTAAATGTTTTATTTGTTAAAGCAGGCTGAAGTCTCTCTCGCCTCACTGCGACACTTTATAATACATCATTTTTCATGAGGCAGGTCTATTGAGATCTAAAATGTGACTGGCTTTTTCGGGGTTGATATAAGTTGTAGGCGTTTGATAAATGTGAAGACAAACTGGCAGGAAGTGACAGCAGACCCTTTTCACTGGGCTGGGCTGGTGTAGTGTGGAGCTCCTCTGGGCTCCTCCCTGTCCCCTCTTGGGCCCCACCCTACCTCTGCTCCAAGAGTCTTCCCAGGGAGCACCACACTGTTCACTGCTTATCTCAGATGGCAGCAACACAAAAAGATGATGGACAGAATGCTGAACACTGTCAAACATTCACCCCCACTCACAGATTTGAGTTAAATCCATCCTTCATTTGCACATCATGCCTCCCCCAGTTTAGACCTGGCCATATGCAAATCAGTCTTGACCCGGCTCCTCATGGGAACAGTCCAGCCTGAACTGCCAATCCAGGTCCTCCCTGGACCGAAACAAGCATCCTAGAACTGGTTACAGGGTATCACCCCCTCAGCAGCCAGGCTCGCTTCAACCAGTGGCACAGTGAGCAAGGGACCCACATCTGGGCATAACTGGCACACTTAAGGCGACAAAATCAAAGGAACAGATGATGGACGGAATGCTGGACAAATCAAGCATGCACCCCCGGTCACAGATCTCGGTTAAATCCATTAGATTTTTGCTCACCACCGCCACCCCAGTTTGGAACCACCCATAAACAGATCAGGGGCGTAACACTGGCCCCCACAGTGCAGGCCCCCGAGTTGCAGGGGCCCCCCTCAGCACAGTACTCAGGCCTGATAGCTCCGGATTAAATCCGGAGCGGGGGGCTTCTGTGTACCTTGCAGGGGGGCCCCTTCAATCTTCGTTACACCACTGAAACAGTTCAGTCTGACCCTGTGCCTCATGGCAACAGTCCATCCTGAACTGCCAAGCCAGGTCCCCCCTGGACCGGAAACAAGCATTCTAGGACCGGTTTCGGGGTAACACCCCTCATCAGCCAGGCTAGCTTGAATCCAGTGGCACAGTGAGCAAAGGACCCACGGCTGGCATACCCATGGCCACTTAGGACGATCATAGCAACACAAAAAGACAGCTAGGCATGAGGTTGTTCTACTTTGAAGTTTGACTCATACAAAGTGCACAGTGAGATTATCATAACTCGTCACATGACATTGGTCTCGGGCCCTTGATTTCCTGTTTCAGTCCCCCCCACAGACAGCGACCTCCACAGGGCTCACCCTGGCTCATGATTGTCGATCGTATGACCAGGAGGGGGCGGGGGGGGGGGGGCGGGCAGTCCAGTCCATATGTTCAACCTCACCACTGACTGTGTAAACGTGTTGAATGTAAAGGGCTCCACCTTCCATGGATCTCTTGACACCTGGCATGGATCAGACCCGTCACGCGGCGCCGGATGCCCCTCTCATCCCAGATGTCACACGCAGCTCAGCCGGGGTCTCATCCCTTCCCTGTCACCTCAGGCTCTGGCAGTCCAAGGGATGCCCGAACAGAGCTTCGAAAGACTTCTCTCTCATAAATTCTAGAGAGAGATTCTGCCGGTTTAAACCTCCCCTCCCAGCGCCTTCAACGACTCCGGAGGCTGGTAATGGAGAATTCATGCGAGGGCCCAGAAATGCTGTGAGCGACATGCCCTGCAGCCTTCAATGCTTGTTTAAAATACCGGCTTAAAAGTGGCCGGATGCCGAAGTTCTCGCTGAGAAACTGAGGTCGGTGGGTCTTTAGAAAAGGACTAAAATCCTCGCTCCAGTTTTTGCAACACACCGGAAGCGCCCCCAGGCCAGAAATGTGGAGAGCGTGGACTTTTGAAACACACAACCATATCACAGAATAATATGTTTGTCAGTTTCCAAGAATAAAAACAATAGAAACCCCGTCAGCAAATGATCCGCAGATCATTTCAGTGAAGAGGCTCACGTCAGAGATTGGGGTTGCCCAGGCCCCCGCGGATATCTGACTAAAATGTATAGCTGGCTAAATAGAAGCTTTCTCTTCCCTCAGAGTTAGGCCAACAATGACCAGGGATTCCTTCTCTCTCTTTATCCTGATAAGGAAAGGGTTCCTGGAAGGAAGAGGGAAGGACCGTTGTCAGTGGAGATGCATTCCCGCATCTCTACCCCCCCCCCCCCCCCCCCCCACTCAATAGTGACACGTTGTTCCAGCCTCCTGCTTGATAGGACGGTAAAGGAGGTAATGGAGAAGGCGGGTGTCACTAGAGTTTTATCGTTACATACTGGTAGAGCCACTGGAAGTATGGAACTGTCGCATAATTATAGATTTGCCGTATTTGCCACATAATCCATCATCTGCCGCATAATCTGCAGATTTTGACAAAAAAATGTTTCTTGCTCAAACAGTTCAAAAGTTATTAAAAGTGCTGTGACACGTGTTGCTGCTGCACGCTGGGATGCCCTTTGCAAAACTGGACCGGTCACATTTCTGTTGCTTATTATTATGTTTGGGTGTTAAACTGGTACTATTGCAAAGTGTGCTGCATTATGCCGCATAATCTGCCTTTTCTTGCAGCATAATTTACTCCAACCGGCCGCATAATTTGGTCCTCTTCTGCCGCATAATTCAGCCACAGTGGTTGTCCTGGTCCCTCTTGTATATCTTGGGAAGGATATGTGCGTGACCTTTGATTCCTCTCCCAGTCCCGCCCTTCCTTTCCCAGACTGGTCAAGGAGTGCTTCCGCTCGGCCAGTATATATATACATACACACGCACGCACGCACACACACACGTCATCTCACGAATTCATACATGACATCTTCTCATTCGTGAAATGGCTTCTGTTTACGTCAGTAGTTGTAGTGATAAGGGAGAAAATGGCAGCATTAGGTGATTTTTCTATTTGATGCACCGGTCGGGGCATTAAATTAATGGTCCTGTCGGTAGAAAACGGATCTGGCCCGCCAGGGTTTCTGCATGACTGTCCGCGGCTAGCGGACCCCTGCCCATCGGTACCAGCCTCACCAGGCTGGCATGGGCACAGGGACGCGCACAGCACCTGTGCACGGAGCGGCTGGGTGAGTGCTGCTGGGGGGGGGGGGGGGGAGGGTAAGGAGATTATCACCGGAAGAGTGCCGCAATCAATAGAAATGACTCTTCCCTCAATCGAGACGTGTCAGGTTCCCTTCGGGGTCCGCCCCCCTCCCTCCAGCAGACTCCCCGCCCTCCAAGGGGCGACTAGCAGCCGTTCGTGTTAGGCTGCCACTTAAGGGTTTAAAGACGCTCTTTTTTGTCGGTGCCCAAAGCTGCCACCTGCGAGCCCCGACCCGTGGTACCAGGCAGCAGGATGCCTGAAGCGCGCGGCCTAGGGAGGCAGTTGTCATAGAAACATGGGCGCTGATGTCATCTGATGGCGGCCAGTATGATCCAGTCTGCCTTTCCTGCCTGCTCTTTACACACACAGGCCTCGGGGTCTCCGATTTTACCCTTACCCACTCTTTTCTCGGTACTAATGGAGTTCCTTGGAAGTGCCCCGGGGAAGGTTTGATGGCAAGTGCATCATGAGGACAATAGAGATAAACAAGCATTGGCAAAGCCAGTAGGTATCGCCTATGTGAGAACTATTGGTTTGGCAATGTTTTTTAGCCATGTTTTATACCAGTGTTGTTGCTTCTCAGCATTGCTAAACATTAATGGGGGGGGGGGGGGGGGGGAGATTGGAGTGGGCTAGATTGAGGTACCGTGTAATTCATATAGATTGGAGTTGAGTGGAGTGGGGTGGGGTAGGTTGGCTTAGACTAGCGTGGAGTGGGGTGTATTGGGGTAGCATGGAGTGGGGTAGATTGGTTTACAGTGGAGTGGGGTAGATTGGGATAAAGTGAGGTAGACTGGAGTGAGGTAGATCGTAGTGGTGTACAGTGGGGTAGATTGAATGGAGAAGAGTGGGGTAGATTGGAGTGGAGTGGGGTAGATTGTAATGGTGTGGGGTAGATTGGAGTAGAAAGCAGGGTAGATTGGAGTGGAGTAGGGTAGAGTGGGGTATATTTGGGTGGATTGGGGTATATAGGAGTGGATTTGGGAGGATTGCTGTGGATAGGAGTGTCGTTAATCAGGGCACATTGGGGTAGAGTGGAGTGAGGTATATTGGGGTAGGTTGGAATTGGGTAGATTGGGGAAGAGTGGAGTAGTGTAGATTGGGGTGGAGTGGGTTAATTTGAAGTGGAGTAGGGTAGATTGGAGTGAGATAGATTGGATTGAAGTGGAATGGGGTAAATTGGGGTAGAGTAGGTCATGGTAGATTGGGGAAGAGTGGAATGGGCTAGATTGGAGTTGAGTAAATTGGATGGACTGGAGTGGGTAGATTGGAGTAGGGTAGAATGGAGTGGGCGAGATTGGGGTAGAGTGGATTGGGGTAGATCGGAGTGGAGCAGAGTGGGGTAGATTGGAGTGGAGTAGAGTGGGGGTAGATTAGGGTTGCATAGGGTACATTGGAATGGAGTAGAGTGGGTGGATTAGAGTATGGTAGATTGGAATGGCAGATAAGAGTGGAGTGGGGTAAATTGTAGTGAAGTGGAGTGGGGTGTATTGGAGTGGAGTAGATTGGGTTGGGGAAGATTGGAGTGGAGTGAGGTGAGGTGGTGTGGAGTAGAGAGGTTTAGAGTGGAGTGGCGAGTCGTGTCGTTGAGTGTCTCAAAGTGGAGTGGAGTGGAGTGGAGTGGCATGGCAGAGTGAAGCAGGGTGTTGTGGAGTGATGTGGTGTAGAGTGTTGTAGAGAGGAGTAGTGTAAAGTGGAGTGGAGTAGTGTGGAGTATGTATGGTGTGATAGCGCACTGCCATTCCAGTCAACACATTTCCAATTGAAAATGGCCATTACATTTGCACAGACATACAGTTTTACTTCACACAAATAATGTGTGGAAATGTCATCATCAAGTGTACTGTGTATTGATTTGTTTTGATCGTATTAAAATAAGTGTTTCCACCACACTTCAGAATTACATATAAAAATGTGCTTCATTTCTACTATTCTCATTCTGATGCCTTCTGAAATATCAGCATAGTTCATTTTTGTTGGGTGCTAGAAAAGATAACATCCTACAGCCTGTCCTCTCGCATCACCATCCTAGGGGACCTCAGCCTTCACTGGAATGATGAAAGCAATGCTCTAATCCTATCCTTGAAGGGCATCCTATTCAATAAAATCTCTCAGAGCTTTGTGAAAGGGCAAAGCCAAAGCAAAGGACCTACCCTGGATGCTATCATACTTCAAGAAGAAACACTATTGACAACATCCTCCCTGTTAACTGGTCAGATCACCACATCATTCTGTTTCACAAGAACAATACTTGCCACCACCAAACTCGCATACATAAAACCCTTCCGTTAGTCTAGAAACATAAGGCATATTCCCCTTGCGGACCTAGAAGATAGAATGAGATTACTACTCCCCCCACTTCAGATGACCTCTCAACAATCGAACTCACCACCCACTTCAACTCAACTCAATTGCCGCAGTTTAAGAACAGTTTGCCTGCCTAACTCGCAAAGCCCTTCACACTGGGACACCAGCTTACCTCACCTCAACACTCAACAAGCGCGGGCGCTGAAAGTTAAAGAAGCACTGCAAGCTTTAAACAGAGAGCACGTCGTGTGACTGGGAGTTCCAATGGCGTGAGGCCGAGGTTGCTTCTTAAGGAAAACTAAAAAAACAAGCGCGCGCGCTGAAAGTTAAACAAGCACTGCAGGCTTTAAACAGAGAGCACATCATGGAACTGCAATAAAAAAAGGTGCCCGCGAGAGAGGCGCTTAATTACCCATGACAACAAAGGAAAGGCAGATGGCGGCTCCGCGCGCGATTGTGCGCGTAACTGCAAGCTTGAGGCCAGCAAAATCCTGGGTAGCACTTTGAAAACCCACTCACTAAATGTCTCGCCAGAGCAGCGCATGCGCTAGCTCAGGCGAGACCTAAAAAGGCAAGGTCAAACAAGAAACCTAAGGAGCTCAAACAACCTACTCCTAATTCTGCCGAAAGCCCACAAACAAAAAACCTAGGCACGCTCCTTCTCGAGCAATGCCCCAAAAATCCAGAACTCCATTTCAGTACATATCAGCACTAACTCCTCCTTCATGAGCTTCAAAAGACAGCTAAAGTATCTCCTCCTAATCTAACATCTCAACTAGCAGGACACCAATCACCCACAAAGACATGAGCTCAACCCTTAGATCTCCTTGTACCCCATCCCTGATTTTTTTCCTCCATCGTGCTCAGCCCTTGCCTTTTCCTGATTTGATTCAACTGTTCGGTCTATCAGCGTTATTTGTTGAACATCTACTGATACCCTCGGGTCTTGCCAGCACTATAAAATACTCCTAAATATGGAAAAAATAAGGTTATTTACATGTATGAATTGTTACATAAATTCTATCACTTTGAAGTCAGTGAATGAAAAGTAAACACCAGGTTCCATGGGAATACAAAGCCTGGCATTTGACCTCTGTGTTTGAATGCACAGCAAAAGAGACAAGATAAAAACAAGAGTTAAAGGTCTGTTTACTGATAGCGAGTACTCCTGGGGGGACGAAGTCAAGCTGGACAGCCTAAGACAACAAGGGAACAACAGAGGCAGCTAGGAAAGATACACTCTGTAGAGTGGCTCAACCCCCCCCAAAAAAATAGGTACCAAAAATGCGAGAAATATAAGGACAAAGGTACTTGGGCCATGCACTAGGGGAGGGTCACATGCAAGAAGGAAGTGTCGACCGCAGAACTGACCAGCAGGAAGTTAGCAATTGAGAGTGGCTTTGAAGCCCACCATTGGCAAGTAACGGGAGGGCTCCAAGCCCACTAATAGTAAACAAAATGTCTCATGCGAGGCCTAAAAAGAAAATCAACAGAAATAGGAGAGAAAAAACGAACAGTCTGAGGCGCGGTAAAAGGGCCATACAGAGGTTCTGAGATATGCAGAGGGAAGAGGGGCTTCCGCCGAGGAGCAGAGGGAGGTACCAGGGCACCATCTAAGGGCACTTGAGAGACAGGCCCACCATGCAGGAGTAGCAGGAGGGACCTGCTCAGGGCCTCTTTGGACGGAGGGTCGTCCACACGCTGCTGAGGGGTGAACAGCAAGAGTGGACCCTAACTCAGAACTTGACAAGTTGAAGAGTGTGAAAGCCCTTAGGGGATACCCTAGCAAACCCTGCTGCAATGGAGCACCAGGGGCTTAAAATGCCCCAGTTGAGCCCAGAGACTAAGGGCTTTGTGCTGAGCTGTTTGTGGCTAGGGGAGGCAGCGGACAAGAGGGCAGAAAACAAAAACTCTACTCAGGTGGATGGCAGTGTGTTGTGGCAGAAGGCAGGTAAGGTGGGCACCACCAGGATTTACTGGCTGTTTCTGGCACTGTGCCCTCACAAGACTGAACTACAAAATCCAGCTGCTGATCCACTCACACCACATTAGAACTCATTACTACCAGCAGCAGTGGGAATGAGGAGGAACCCTCTAGGCCATGGGCATCATGGGCCACTTTGTGACTGATAGCCACAGGCATCTACGCCCAGGCAATACAGCTACTACCAGATGTAAAGGTTGTGTGCAAGCTGCACACATAACCTCATAGTCTAGTGTGCATCAGAGATGGAGGAGATGCAGGGTATGGCGGGAAGGAGAAACATGGTGACATGAGGGAAGGAAAAACATGGTGACATACGGGACGGAGAAACACAGTGACATGAGGGAAGAAGAAACATGGTGACATGAGTGAAGGAAAAACATGGTGACATGAGGGATGGAGAAACATGGTGACATGAGGGAAGGAGAAACATGGTGACATGAGGGAAGGAGAAACATGGTGACATGAGGGAAGGAGAAACATGGTGACATGAGGGAAGGAGAAACACGGTGACATGAGGCAAGGAGAAACATGGTGACATGAGGGAAGGAAAAACATGGTGACATGAGGGAAGGAGAAACATGGTGACATGAGGCAAGGAGAAACACGGTGACATGAGGGAAGGAGAAACATGGGGACACGAGGGAAGGAAGAAAATGATGACATGAGGGAAGGAGAAACGCGGTGACATGAGAGAAGAAGAAACATGGTGACACGAGAGAAGGAGAAACACAGTGACATGAGGGAAGGGGAAACATGATGACATGAGAGAAGAAGAAACGTGGTGACATGAAGGAAGGAGATATCTGGTGACATGAGTGATGGCAACAGTGTTGAGGTAGTAAGAAAAATGGTGAAATGCGGGATGGCAAGGGTATTAAGGTACGGAGAAACATGTTGACTTGAGAGAAGGAGAAACATGGTGACATGAGGGAAAGAGAAACATGATGACATGAGGGAAGGAGAAACATGGGAACATGAGGGAAGGAGAAACATGGGAACATGAGGGAAGGAGAAACATGGGGAAAGGAGGGAAGCAGAAACACAGTGACATGAGAGAAGGAGAAACACAGTGACATGAGGGAAAGAGACACATGATGACATGACAGAAGGAGAAACATAGGGTCATGAGGAAAGGAGAAACACAATGACATGAGAGAAGAAGAAACATGGTGGCATGAGGGAAGGAGAAATCTGGTGACGTGAGTGATGGCAACAGTATTGAGGGAGGAAGAAATATGGTGACATGAGGGATGGCAAGGGTATTAGGGTACGGAGAAACATTTTGACATGAGAGAAGGAGAAACATGGTGACATGAGGGAAAGAGAAACATGATGACATGAGGGAAGAAGAAACATGGAGACATGAGGGAAGGAGAAACATGGGGAAAGGAGGGAAGCAGAAACCTGGGGACATGAGGTAATGAGAAACATGGGGACACAACGGAAGGAGAAACATAGTGGCACGAGGAAAGGAGAAACATGGTGATGAGAGGGAAGAAGAAACATGAAGATATGAGGGAAGGAGAAACAGTGACACGAGGCGAGGAGAAACATGGTGACACAAAGGAAGGAGAAACATGGTGACATGAGGGAAGAAGAAACATGGTGACATGAGAACAGCAACAGTATTGAGGGAAGGAGAAACATGGCGACATGAGGGAAGAAGAGGCATGGTGACATGAGCGAAGAGGAGACTTGGTGACATGAGGGAAGGAAAAACATGGTGGATTGAGTGATGACAACAGTATTGAGGGAAAGATAAATATGGTGACATGAGGGACTGAAAGGGCATTGAGGGAAGCAGAAATATGGTGACCAGAGGGACAGTGAAGGTATTGATCAGGCGTAACATGAGGGATAGCCATTTGTAAAGTTAGGGGTTAGTTGTAAACTGCTCGGTAGTACATGAGTGCATTGCTTGCTGTGGGAAACAAGCATTCCTAGGTTAGGTATTGTGCCACTGCATGTGATGGTTTTTGCACGCTGGTGTGTGGTTCAGAGTGGAGATGAACATCACTGCTACCCCTCCTGCTCATGTGAGTCTGATGAAGTAACCCTGAGATGGTACAATAAGTAGTTGTTTGAATTCTGGGGTGACGCAGGTTCCACCGGCAACTACAGTAGAGAGGTGGTGCTCCTCAGTCTGGGACCCAAGTTTTACAAAGTTCAGTTGCCTGTCAGCAGGGCAGTCAAAGACAACTCATGGCATGCTTGCTGTTGCCTGTGGCAGAGACTTGTAGGTTTGGAGGCAGTAATATTGAGCTGGTGTGTGCTTTGTTTGAGCGGTGTAAACTAAGGTTGTTGGGAGAGGTTTTGTTGGTGTGGGATTAGGCACATAGTACTCATTCTTGCCTTAAAGATCTTCAAAGCTAATCTGAAGTACCATCTATTTCACCTTCTTAACCTCTGACTCCCCCTTCCATGACTACCCCTCTTTCCTTTATTTCCTGGTCAGTCCGACATATTTATAAATGTGAGCACGTAAAATACAGTGTCACCCCTTGGGTGCTGCAGCAACAAATGATGGACGGAATGCTGAGTAAATCAAGCATTCACCCCCAATCAAGAGATCTGGGTTAAATCCATCGTTCTTTCGCTCACTACGCCACCCCAGTTTGGACCCAGCCATATGCAAATCAGTTTTGACCCGGGAACAGTCCAGCCCGAACTGCCATGGCGGGTCCTTCCTGACACGGAAACAAGCCTCCTGGGACCGGTTTTGGGGCATCATCCCTCATCAGCCAGGCTAGCTTGCATCCAGTGGCACAGCGAGCAAGGGACCCATGTGTGGGCGTACCCACCCCACTTAGTGCTGCAGCAACAAATGATAGACAGAATGGTGAGTAAATCAAACATTCACCCCCAGTCAAGAGATCTGGGTTAAATCCATTGTTGTTCTGCTCATTACGCCATCCTAGTTTGGACCCAGCCATATGCAAACCAGTCTTGACCCTGCTCCTCATGGGACCAGTCCAGCCCAAACTGCCAAGCCGGGTCCTCCCTGAAACAGAAACAAGCAAGGACCTGTTTCGGGGCATCACCCCTCATCAGCCAGGCTAGCTTGGATCCAGCACGTAAAATTCTGTGTCGACCCTCGGGGCTAAGCAGTGCTATATTAAGACCTAAATTAAATAAAAAATAAAAAATGTGATCAAACTATAATTTAAATTTTGGAAGTTGCTAGTTTGTATTTTTATTTATTTATTTACAAAGTTTTGTATAGCGCGAACAAGACTCAAGAGGGTATCAGAGCGCTTCACATTATAGGGTATGTGGGATACAGTAGTAGGAACAAACAATCATTCAATATATGGGAGTAGCATGCTAAAGCTGGAGTCAATAGTTGCACACAAGAGTAGTGGACAATCAGAGCATCGGAATAATAGGCAGATACATAAACAATAAAATATAGTTTTCACTTCATTTTTGAATGAAGAGGTTGATGAGATTTGACGGACTTCCGGTGGCAGAGAGTTCCTTATCTTCAGGGCGATGCCCGAGAAGGCTCTGTAGCTCATTCTCTTTTTTTTGGAAAATCTGCGGTTTCAGTAGTAATGAGTTTTCACTTCGTGAGGGTCTGCATCCCCCTGATTACTCAAGCTTTTGCGCCAGATATATGGGGGTTTTGAAATGTAGGGCTTTATGAGTATTGTACATGATTTTTAGCAGAATTTGTGCTTCGTACGGAAGCCATTTTAGAGATTTTAGGGCTGGAGATATGTGATCCTTTCTTTTAGTACCGGTTATCAGTCTGGCCACAGCATTCAGGGAGGCCCTTGGGGGGCCGTCTAGTCTAGGCAATACAAGAGCTTGGTTTGCCTAGACTAGTGTTTGGACCAGTTTAAAGTCGTCATGTGGTAGGAAGGGTTTGAGTTTGCTTAGAATACTCCTTTGGTGATTAGCTCCCTTGCCTGCATTGCTGATATGATTCTACATATTCAGGTGCTTGTCTAGAGATTGACTCCAAGGGATTTAGCGGACTCAATAATGTGAGATGTACATTTGAAGGCTGTTAGATGCTTCATCCAGAGGTCGATCTTGGGAGTGTTTTTAGGGGGAGCGATGAGGAGAAATTCCGTTTTGGCAGTGTTGAGCTTAAGATGGTTATCAGTGACCCAGTTTTGCGTGTTTAACCAGGTAGAGTTGAGGGAAATGAAGTCTTCTGGGGAGGATATTTTCAGATACAGTTGAGTGTCATCTGCATACGTGTGCTAAAGAATGTTTGCAGTGTTCAGATCATTTGCAAGTGGTTCCAAGAATAAATTGAAGAGAATGGGTGAAAGAGCGTACCCCTGAGGTACCCCGATATTGACAGCCGAGGGCTGAGAGAGTGATGGATTTACCTTGACTCTTTGGGTTCTATTGTGTAGTAAAGATGTAAACCATTGCAGTACAGGCCCTGAAAGCCCCATCCTTCGTTCTAGAGTGGATAGTAAGCTGTCATGTTAACAGTATTGAAGGCAGAGGATAGGTCAAGGAGAATCAGAAGACTTGATTCATTATGGTCTATCATTTTTAGTATGCCATCCATGATGTGAGTGAGTGCAGATTCGGTGCTGTGACCTCGATGAAAACCAGATGGATGTTGGTCCAAGAGTTGGAAGGTCTCAATGTGTGTGCAGAGTTGAATTTGCACGCGTTTTTCTAGAAGTTTCGCCAGAGTGGGGATGTTGAAAATAGAATGGAAATTGTTAAGGTCTGAACTATCTGCATTAGCTTTTTTAGGGGTAACCTGTCCTATTTTTAGGCAGTCGGGGATAGTGCCTTGCAGTAGAGAGGTGTTAACAACCTTAGACCATAGTGGGAGAATGGCAGATTTTATTTGATTGAAGATTGGAGGTGGTAGTGGGTCGCTGAAGTGGTTAGAAGGGTTGAGCGTTAGAAGAATGTTATAAATGTCAGTATCACTGAGAGGAGTGAAGGAATGCCAGGAGGCATTGTTTTTAGGCACATCTTCCGGGGGACCAAACCGGTCAAGGCCCCTGGAGGAGAGTGGAGAAGCTATCCCTGTGTTCAGAAGAAGAACCCTCTTTGAGTCTAGATCAAGTTAAATGATTGTTGTTTTCTTCAAGAAGAAAGTGGCCAATTCCTCGCTAGTTGGGTGAACGATGTTACCATAGTTATGCCACTTAGGTGCGTTGAGCGATTGTTGCTGAACAATTTCAAACAATTATTTGGGACGGTTTTTGGCTTGGTTAAGTTGGGTTCTAAATAAATCAGCTTTTGCAACTCAGATTTTTCTGTTGTATGAGTTCCTAACGGATCGAAGATATTTTAGGTGTTCAGTGAAGGGTGTGGATCTCCAAGTCCTTTCGGCTGACCTTAGACAGCGGCGTTCAGAGTTAGGATTCTTATTGAACCAGGAGAATTTCCTATCCATTTTGTGTCTGAATATTATGAACGTTGATTTAGCTGATAGGTGATTGGTAGTTGGAGGAGGCTACAGAGGATGGTAAAAATGGACAGGAGACTGTGCCTGCAGACATTGCTGTCTACAGCAAGGTGAACGGAATCGATTGTGGTAGTTTTGATATGTGAATTATAGTACAGTTGAAGGTTTTGCATTGTTGCCTTTGTGTCATGGTGGTGTGAATTGGTGTCCGGGATTGTCCCACTTTATGTTGCAACATGATTCTTTTCTGGATTTACATGCTGTGCATCATTCCGTCATCTATTGGTTGGGTCCGGAATAGTCTTCTGTCTGCATCATATGTAATACGCCCACCTTTGTTTCCCTCTGACCTTGAGTGTCTTGAGCCGGATCTCAGCGCACTCTTCACAGCCTTCAGAGCTGTGATCCTTCGGTAGTTGTTACCATCTTGATGTTCAAACTAATGGTAGCAATTGGACCGAAATGAAAGGGGGTGTTCTCCATTCTCCTCAGTGACTCCGACTCCCTAGCTGTGCATTTTCTGACCCACGAGACCGTTTTCCCGCAAGGTACACTCTTTAGTATTTTCAGGTTTCTTCTGTGTTTTCACCATTTCCTCGATGTTCCTTGTCGATCCTGTCTGTGACTACCAGTTTTCTGGTTGCTTGCTTTGTGCTTCGTCAATGTTCTGTCAGTGCCTTCTGTCCATTACGCTTTGACAGTCAGAAACTCTTACCTTTGCTTCCTGACAGCACAAAAGTGACTCTGAAGATGGCGGCCATTCACTGGGGCTTCTTGGTCATACTACATCTAATGTCACATGAGGATGGCCATATCACTTAATGTAGGTTGATAACACACAAAATAAAAATAAACAAGCATCTGCAATACAATCGGTCGCGCCTTTTTTGACCTTATATGTATTTAGCGATGCAGCACATTAGCCTGGGTGCTGAAATATCGACTGTTGTTTAACATGGAGGGAAAGTAAGCATTAAACTGCGTGTCACGCCAGGTATGGGAACACATGGAGAGAAATATTGCCTTTCAGTGGGAAACATTATAGTCCAAAGCTCTGTTTTTGATATAAAATCAGGGTCTTCATGTTCATATCACTGAAAATACAAGATTTGATTTTTTTTTATTGTCTACGGGTGCTCGTGGAAGACCATTTCTATGGACCAGAATCTAGAGAATACTAAAGTGATTTTGGTATTTTACTGACATCTGCTGGTCGCTTTCTACCAAGAAAGTTAAATGGAGGCAGTTACCAGAAGAATTTTAAAAAAGAAAGTCTCTCAGCAGAAAGCAATTCTGGTATTTTACTGACCTCTGCTGGTTGTTTTCTATCAAGACAGTTAAATAGAGGCAGATGAACTGAAAAAAAAGTCCCTAAGCGGAAGCAGACAAGTCTTAGGGCTGATCTCCGGAGCCCACAAAGGACATACACATATAAATATATAATAAGTATATACTAAAGTATATACAAGAGGTCTCGAATGCTCGACCTAAAAAGAGACTAGAGAAAAGATAATTCCAGACCCAACCACTAGTGGCCGAATAATGCACAGCATGTGGATCAAGGGAAGTCTTCACACTGCAAAACGAATCCTACAGGTAAAGGTCTGGACTCTATGATTCTTAACAGTTACATAGAGAATGTTTTCTGTTTACACTTGAAATCCTAGTAAATGATACTAATCCGGGTGTAAACTGAGGGCTTCAACTGTTCTTTGTCGATTGCATGCCTTATGGGATATTCAGTGTAACGGTTTCAGCAGAGCTGTAGGGAAACCCACAGGGTGGACTGTGGAACTGATTTCTACTTATAGAATAGATAATCATATAGCAGAATGCAAGAAAAATATAATTGAGGACTTGAAAATTGCTACATTATAATTGTGAAACTCTTGTTTAAAAAGCGGAAAGAAGGACTCTAAAAAATGGTTCAACGTGGCGATTGTAAAGCCAGCCTACCTAGAAGTTGCCTCACAAACCCTGCTCATGTGTGTGAATAAAGGCACTCACAGACACTAAGAGGACACAGTCCCTTCACGAGGTTCGTGTAAAACACGCATCAGATGCGAGATTACCTTCTAGGTAGACAAGGCCTCTGGGGACAAAGAATCTCTGTATATTATATCACACTATGCCCAACACCAACTTTAACGACGTCGCAGCCCCAGCTTCAGCGCACCAATGTGAGGCCCAGTGGTGGCTGGCATGAAACGAGGGTGGTGGGGCGGGAGGCACAAACAAAAATAATAAAATAGACATACCTTCCTGGCTTGCAGAGCAACGGCCTCCTCTCTTGGGTGTCTTCTCGAAGCTCGGGGCCCAGGAAACTGCACTACCCAACCCTGGAGCTGCTCTCACAGCATGAGAGAAGTGCTGGATGGAAGGGAGCGTCCTCACTCAGCGCTCTCAAGAGCACCGGAGGCCTGCGCTTTCTCTAAGACAGCTAAGTCAGAGATGCTTAACATGTGCATGTCTGGCTGGCCAGCGCAAGACATGCACATTTTGAACTTTAGCGCACAGCTCCCTGCTGCTGCCACTCGGCAGCAATGGCCTTGCTGAAAAATAAAATGCTAATAAATAAACTTTATTTGCATTCTTTTTTTCAGTTGTGGGGCGACGCTCCTCCGCTCAAATGCAGGAGCCGCCCCTGCGGAGGCCATTCTTATTTGAAAGTAAGGTCCAGCAGACAGTGTTGTACGACAAAGGTGCCATACTTTGGAAGTGCGGTGCTCTCGGAGGACTCACACCTTAGATTAGGAGACATTCACGACAGAGCCTAAAGACAAAATGCGCCTACCTGTGCGCGCAGGCATGTGCAGGTTGTACCTTTATCTCATTGCATGAGCCTCCTAATCTGGCCTTTGGTTTTCAGCTTCTGACCTCCTTACTTGCTCCTTTGTCCTCCTCGTGCCTTGGAGTTTCTCTCTTCCTCAGCAGAGCTGCTTTGAAGCAAATATAACAAAAAGGGCCATAATATACCATATTGTCAGATAACGCAAAACCTTGAGTTAAAAATGTATGAGCAAGCTTGTGCCTTCACAAGGAACTTCATAAAACCTAGAAAAATCCATTCCAGGAACGGGAAAGACTTATAAAGCCCTGGAAGCTGTTCATGAACTGTTTTTTTCTTTAAGGTACATGGAGAACCCAGAAAGCTGTTCAGAGAAAGAACAAACTCCTACGTAGCCATAGTAGCACCATGGAAGTGGAAAATAATGAAATTCCATCAATCAGCCCATGGTATTTGTAAGCAATCAAAAGTAAAGCATCTGTTCACACAGCAGAGGAAAAATGGTGCTTACCACAATCTCAGACTGTTTCTTAAACACAGCTATTTAAATACAGAACCTGCTTTCTCCAGAGTCTAAATCAGTGCTTCCCTAGGCAGCTGAGTACCATATTCACTAAAATCAAATATTATGCAAATCTCAGCCCTTCCAGTCAATTGTTCCTCCCACTTGTTCAGCGGAAGAGAACAGCACTTTGCATAGATCTGCTCTTGGAACAGAGAGTTGTGGCTTACCTAACTTTAGATCCAAATAAAAGTGAATGTTGATCCTCGGGTGTGAATGCATTGTTCCATATGAATAAGGGTATGCTGTTCCTACAGAGGCTGTCAAAGGTTATGAACTTGTATGAGTCAGGAGGAGAACCCTCCTTAAGGAAAAAGACCCTCACACTTCCGGCAGACTCGCTGTCATGTATCGTCAGCAGGTGGCCCAGATGTCAAGTATCATCATCAGGTCTGCTCCGAATCGGGGCGGCGCTGCAATCCCCGATCGGCGACCTTAAAGGCGCCTTTTAGTGGAGATCTTTATTCCATTCATTGCCGGTTGGTGAGTGCGAGTGAGGGCCCTATAGTGAAGTGCGTGTGAGACTGAGTGTATTAAAAGTAAGTAGTGGAGATCCTAAATAACAAGTTTTAATAAGAACGGTCCCACGCTTAATTAAAAACAAAAACATGCGTAATCTTCCAGTGAGGGTGTCTGAATTACGCTCAAGTGGTCAACATGTTTCTTGCATTGGTCAACTAGACCGCAATTCTTCAGGACCAGAGAAGTACACACACTTATTGGTGGTGGTAGCAACTAATACTTACCACCGGTACAGCACCCTAATAAGTGGTTACCTAAAAATTAGTGATGCCCTGGAGTTCAGGGCGTTTGGTTCCAGCGAGCAGGCGTTGGACAAAAACACTGAATAGTACAGTGTTAGCCGTCCGTGATGTGGAGAGACTCGGAACCTATCTTCCGTCCGCGCCAGCTCGGTGGACGGAAGATAGGTTTAATTAAGAGTGGGACCGTTCTTATTAAAACTTGTTATTTAGGATCTCCACTACTTACTTTTAATACACTCAGTCTCACACGCACTTCACTATAGGGCCCTCACTCGCACTCACCAACCGGCAATGAATGGAATAAAGATCTCCACTAAAAGGCGCCTTTAAGGTCGCCGATCGGGGATTGCAGCGCCGCCCCGATTCGGAGCAGACCTGATGATGATACTTGACATCTGGGCCACCTGCTGACGATACATGACAGCGAGTCTGCCGGATGTGTGAGGGTCTTTTTCCTTAAGGAGGGTTCTCCTCCTGACTCATACAAGTTCATAACCTTTGACAGCCTCTGTAGGAACAGCATACCCTTATTCATTTAGATTCATGCCTGGGCTGAGTATGCTGGACCTGTCCTAAATAGCCCCTTGTTCCTCCTTTTTTTGCATTGCATTGTTCCATAGACACAGAATCGGTGAAACCCTTCTGTACATTAGACCCATTATCATTTCCACTCTGACAAACATTCAAAACTGACGGCCTCTCGCATCCGAAAGAAAACTGATTTTTCCTTCTAAGCCAAACCTGTAGCAAGATTCACTTTAGATGCTGGCCTGTCTCTTCAAAAACACCTTGCAAATGCATCAGCTTCTTATCAACTAACTGTACCTGTTACTTTAAACAACAAGCATTGAAAATGCAATAGGTCTCGCCTTTGATTAGGTGAAAGCCATTTGCTTTGCTAATGGTACTTTATAGCAAAGCAAATGGCTTTAACTTAATGAAAGGCGAGACCTATTGCATTTTTAATGCTTGTTCCAGACGGCAGTGACAGCAGGCACATCATGTGCGCGTGCTCACACTGCTCACTTCTCACTAGTGGAGAAGTTACGTCATGACGTCATGCCAGTTGGGCATTGTAGGGGGAAGGGAAATCCTTTAAAGAGTAATTTTCTCTCTAGATTTCCCTTCTCTTTTTGAAACTCAGGAGCAGCAACACTGTTGTGGTGTCACCAGAGCTTTAAGTGGAAGCTTTTTTCAATATTATATACAAGCCATAGTTGTTGCTTGTTTATCTTATGCAAATAACCATTGACAAAGCCAATAGTCCTGACTTGTTGTAGGTATGGTGTTACTTGTTGTATCATACATCTGGATGCAATGACAGAAACAGCAAAATAAAAGTCGGGGGCACACTATGCTAAGCACAGATTTATAGCTTACGCATTTTTAAGCCACGCCCTTAATTACATTGGCCACGCCACTTTGAGAGGACCCACCCACGTTTTTTCATCCCACTTAAAGCCCTGAGTAACTCCTATGATTCTGGGCAAATCACTTAATATCCTCGTGCCTAACAAAATGAATGTGTCCTTCTGTAACACAACTGGTGCTCATGTAAAGCGCTCCGATTCCTTCGTGTAGAGTTCGCGCTATATAAAACTCAAAAACAGCTGTGTACAGGTGCATCGTGAATGTGAGAGAGCATCTGACGCATGAGCTCACTTCCGGGAAGGAGCATGTGAATCTACTGCATTACAAGCTATAAACCATACTTAGATGATAAGTACAATTTCTCGGCGGTAGCGCGTGCTGCTGTGGACCCCTTGCAATGCAGAGGCGATACAGCAGGGTACTCCCCCCTAAGGTGGTGGTTGGCGGGCAGCTGAAGCAGCAGTTTGAAGTAAAGCGTTAGCACGCAAGCCTCCTGCCGAGCTTGAACATCCACACAATAAGACCCAGTCAATGTGTGGAGTTGAACATGTCGCACGCATCCCCACACATATGTGCTAATGGGATGTTGCCATTTTAGCCTCCTTTTTCCGCATAGTATGAGCTTAAAGAACAGAATTCAGAGTTTCTTTTATCTTCACCTAACACACCTCCCTGCATTTAACTAACCTCACAAGGCCCGGCTTGGAAGATGGATTTCATGAACACAACACAGAGCGGCTTTGTCTTGTGAATGGGTTTAGTTCTGTCAATCTAAAACCCCAGAGCTCTTTTAATATCTAATACATATAATGCATATTATCTGCGGAGTCCTTTAGAGCAATTATGTTCTGATACACGATTTGTGAAACATGTGGCAAAATAAATAATCCTATTATAGTAAACCACAAATCACAGTGATCACTGATTTGGGGGCACAAAGGGGGAGGTACTTACCACCACCTGTAGATAACAGAATCCCAGTCCCAACTCTGTCCGACTCTTCACACTCCTTATCTAAAGGTGCATAACTCGGTAGAAGAGGAGTAACAGACACCTGCCAGTTCTCCTTTCCCGCAAAAGCGGTGCATTTCCTTTACGTAAAAAGATGACCTACTGGGTGTGAGCCAATAATATTCGAGTGAATACGAAAATAGGTTAAAACACAGGCAGATAAGACTAGTCAGGAGGGCAATAGGTCCCAGGTGCTTACATTAAAGAACCGTGCAACAGTTCTCTGTCTCAGATGTGTGTCTCGGTTCTAAAGGGCATATTTACAGGGCGGCGATAGAAAATTATCGCCGCTTTTGCGGCCATTTTCGGCCGAAAAGCGGCGATAATTTTATCGCCTAATTAGCAAGGTCACGCTAACGTGTGAAACCTTGCATTAGCACACAAATTCTTAACGTCCAGCTTTGCATCTCTAATGAGATTCAAAGTGGGCGTTCCTGACCGGACATGAAAGGAGAAATGTCGCTAAGCGACATTTCTCCTATCATCAAGCCCCACGCTATGAAGCATAGCGGCACGAAAAGTAGCGATAACCCCTGTTATCGCTACTTTCCTTACTCCTGCTTCAGGACTGATTTAGCCATGATATCCTATGGAAGGTGGATATCATGGCTAAGTTTGTGGGGCCCTATCAACAAGCTAACGCCAAACTTCGTGAGATTATCGCTGTGTTTCCAGCGATAATCTCACGTTTGGCAGTTAGCGCTAGGATTTTTATCGCTTTTGAGATAAGCGTTGCTAATAGCATGCTATCTCAGCGATAAAAATCCACGCTAGCCGGCGATAATTATCCTAGCGCTAAGTGCGCTTGGCGATAATTATCGCCGGTTGTTGCTGATATGCCCCTAAGTGAGGCTTTACTGGAGATGAGCATGGGGCCGACCCTCCGTGATCCCGGAGAGAGTTTCAGGGCGCCAGTCTTACCTCCTAACGCAGGACCATTAAGTCGTAACTCTTCCCTCTTGCTTTCGAAACCAGGTGACTCCAAACAGCGAAGGCACATGAGGAGTCAGACACATCACAGTATACCACAAGCTCAAGCAAACGAGAAGGGACAGGGTGTCAACACAACTCTCGTCTGTCCTGCGATTGGCCACAAAAGGATACTGACCCGGAATAGATTGCGCAGCTGGCCCGGGAAACACCGCCCACCACCCCGGAAGTGCTTGTTTAGCAATAAATAGCATGTAGTCTGTAATTCTACTTAGAAATTTGATGGGGTGCAGTTAGAGCGACCCATCCAGTATTGTGGCTAATGGTCAGGGAATCCGGTTTGTTGCAGAAAAAAAGCGCGCGTTCCCTTGAACGCAGTGCGGAAGCTGGAGACGGCTCGAGAGTGTGTCAGACTCGGAGCACTGCAGCAGCACTGGAGATGTTAAGAGCTAGGGCAGGGACTGGACTGGTTGGCGAACGTCAATGTCCCGTACTGCAGCCTGTCTACAATACCTTTGCTCCCATATATTACTTGTAAACTAGTAAATATGTTATCCTTATCCCTAAAATCCAATTATTGGCAGCCCTGTCCCAGAAGCAACTATTCAATTAACAAGCTGGCGGCATTGTGTGAAAAACACTGTGCGTCCCAGCTAATGAAGGAGAGTGTGTGAGGCCGCAAGTGAGAGAACCAATCCTGGTGGGCGGGGCTAAAAGGAGACAAGGCGGCAACAAGGAGGGACTAAGAAGCCTCCTTTTCAATCGTGTGCCTGCGTTTTGCATGCAGGAGGATGCCAGCAAATGAGCAAGATGGGCGGGGCCTCAACTCCGCCTCCGAGAGCTTTGGAATCTATATTGATTCCAAGAAGCTCTCGTACGACGAGAGCAGCGCATGCGCCCTGCTTTCGCCAGCCGAGACCTAAAAAACCACGGCCCCAGAGAGAGATGGAGACAGTCAGGTTAGTAGTCCAGATTTCACATCTCACTGGGAGCAGTCTGCTGGCCTGTGTAGCTCCTGCTATTGATTCACAGCCCTACACATTTTTCCTCCAATCTGGTCTGTCAATCAGTGTTAAACTTACTCCTGTGTGTGCCAAGGTTGTTAGAGTCCCTCATATAGCATGGTTGTTTGAACCAGGGTTCCTCTAGTGTCTTTTGCTAATATTTTACCTGTGTGGTGTAGGGTGTGGTGTACATATCTGCCTAGTGGCCCGATGATATGAGGCAAGTTCTGCTAGTCCTGGCATTTTTGCCTTTCTGGGACTTGTTTCGCTTTCAGTTTGGGTGTAAAGTGCTGTTGGCTAAAAAGCCAGGACTGACTGAATGTGTGACACACAATAGAAGCCACTGAACAGCAAAGCATTTCAAGCCTGATAGAGCTGTTCAAAGCAGATGTCAAAATATACATAGGAATTGAACTTTGCTCCCTACAGACTACAGGATTTAAGCCATGAAGGGACTGTTGCAAACTTGACAAAGGTGTTTGGGCCCGTGGTATGACTCCCAATTTGTGTCAGGTGCATACCTCATGAACTCAAAGACGATCCAAGACCGAGAAGCGAAGGTGTACCTCACGGAACACTGGAAGAAACCTCATAAACCTCGATCCCTATCGAAGTCTAGCTTGCAGACGTGCTCCTACTCCTGAGACCATTCCTGCAAAGGTCATCATCGCAGTCAAAGTCTTCAAGTAAGTCCAGGTCCAAGACGAAGCAGAAACACAAGAAGGCCAAGTGGAAGTTGGCCCTATCCTACCACTCTTTGGCTCAAGAGAAGTCACGCGGGCATCAACGTGACACCCGTTCTCGTCGCTAATCTACCCAGGAGCTGATTCTGAGATTGGGTCCGATGCATCTCAAATTCTCCAGACCATCCGTGATGCTGCAACAGATCCAAGCCTTCAGGGTAGCCATGTTGCGTATCTTTGACTCTCTCCCGGTTGCCTATGGGGCGCATTCAAGCCTCAAGGTTCCGCAGGGTTCTCCAGTGGGGTTACCGCCGGTGGATCCATCCTCTGCACCGTCTGTGCCCCACGAAGCCGCTTGAGGTTTTGCACTGGCATCAGTGCTGACTTCCTTTCCACTGTCAAAATGTGCACCACATCAGTCCCTTTGACATCCACGCCGATGGCGATACCACCGCTTCTTAGAGAAAGAACCTGTGCTAGATCCAATGTCTGACTCTCAGCCAAACGTGTCTCGAGAACGTTGCTCCTGGAATTCACATTGACGTGCCCGGTCCCCATGGAATCTGATTCTGATAAAACTCTCCCCGTGCTGCAGAGACCCTGTCAGCTGCTCCACCAGCTTTATGGTTCAGGCTCTGATCAGAGCCTGCGGCCATTTGGAGATGGCAATGCTAATGATTGGGATGGGCTACCTCCACACTGCGATGACGACAGTTTGTATATGGACTTGCAGGAGGCCAGTGGGCTTGACATAACCTCCAGTACTGGGTTGATTATTCCCCTGACAGATAACAGGGCTTCCTTCCCTGTGGGGTTTAGACTTGCAGTTGAGGTTTTGGAGCTACAGCTACCATCTGTGGAGGTCAGAACTAGTGTCCTTACAAAGGTGCCGCAACCTGGGAGGCTTCTTCTGAGCCCCTCTTGTCCTTCAATGGATCCCGACTGATACATTGAATGCCATGGGGACAGAGGCTTGTTTATGCCACCAGTGAACAGACAGGTTGAGAGACACCATAGTCTGGTGCCAGGCGACCCTGATTTCCTAACTGAGTATCCCACTCCTGAGAGTTTGGTGGTTTAAACTTTAACCAGCAAGGTAAATCCCAACTCCTTCCCCCGACAGATTTGATAAGGATTGAGGCATTCGGGAAACAAATGTTCTCATCAGCCAGCCTAGCCTTGAGGTCAGTCAACGCCAGTTGTTTGCATGGCTGAGATACGTATGCGCTTTGGGACATGGTTATCAAGAGCTTGCCGCAGTCCCTGAAAACCTTTAGGCCTCCATTGCACAGATATTTCAGGATGGCCAAGATGCAGCTAAGTCGTTCTGACTTTGACTCCATTCATTGCTTAGGCTCAGCAATCAGCACCAGTGTGGTCCTCTGTCGCCATATGTGGATTAAATATATATTATTTCTGGGGATGTCCAGGCCTCCCTTATGGAAATGCTATTTGACAGGTCTTGTCTGTTGGGCAAGAAGGAGACTTCTGCCCTGGAACTCTGTAAGGAAAGCCTTAGCCACATTGTGTTACTTGGGCCTTTCAGCTCCCACCAGGCAATTCCCTAAGCAAAGCCGTCCCTTTATGGGATCCTATAGGTCAGTGTATCCGCTGCCACGGCAAGCACCCCAGTCCTTCCGGGGTAGGGGATGGGGATCAGGCAGACAGTGTGCGGGTTAGAGGGGGCACTAATACTCCCAGTCCTGCAGCAGCAGCCCTCAGCTGCTTTAGCTAGCCCTTAGCAGCTCAGTCCTGCAGCAGCAGCCCTCAGCTGCTTTGGCTAGCCCTTAGCAGCTCAGTCCTGCAGCAGCAGCCCTCAGCTGCTTTGGCTAGCCCTTAGCAGCTCAGTCCTGCAGCAGCAGCCCTCAGCTGCTTTAGCTAGCCCTTAGCAGCTCAGCCCTGCAGCAGCAGCCCTCAGCTGCTTTAGCTAGCCCTTAGCAGCTCAGTCCTGCAGCAGCAGCCCTCAGCTGCTTTAGCTAGCCCTTAGCAGCTCAGCCCTGCAGCAGCAGCCCTCAGCTGCTTTAGCTAGCCCTTAGCAGCTCAGCCCTGCAGCAGCAGCCCTCAGCTGCTTTAGCTAGCCCTTAGCAGCTCAGTCTTGCAGCAGTAGCCCTCAGCTGCTTTAGCTAGCCCTTAGCAGCTCACGACCAGCTCGTGAGACTAGATTCAACACTTCCGCCTGGGGTGGCGACAGACAGATGGGTCCAAATCAGCCAGCAGGGTTACGCTCTTCCATCCCTTTTCAACCCACCACATTGTCGTGCGGTCCCTTGGTGCACCCACTATGGTTATCCCTCATTTACAGCACTGTAGAAATTAAGATGCATCTGCTTTGCACTGTCTTACATTGCACATTTTCTTTCGTGCCATTATTTTGAAAACACACTGCAATGTTCATTGTTATTCTTTGCTTCTGGCATTCTGCTTGTCCATTCTCCAAGGCCAAATGCACTAAAGATTGCAGCGTAATGAGTCAAATCTAAAAATGCATGCACTAAAGATTGCAGCGTAATGGGGCAAATCTAAAAATGCACTAAAGATTGCAGCGCAATGGGACAAATCTAAAAATGCACTAAAGATTGCAGCGCAATGGGACAAATCTAAAAATGCACTAAAGATTGCAGCGTAATGGGACAAATCTAAAAATGCACTAAAGATTGCAGTGTAATGGGGCAAATCTAAAAATGCACTAAAGATTGCAGCGCAATGGGACAAATCTAAAAATGCACTAAAGATTGCAGCGTAATGGGACAAATCTAAAAATGCACTAAAGATTGCAGCGTAATATCAGAAGGGAGGGGCCGTTTAGACTCGGGCTTGCGAGCTGCTGTTGAAAGTTGTTTTGGTTGCTAGGCTGTCGGGGAGACAGCTACCCGGCCACTGAGCGGGGAGTTTAGCACTGTTTGTATAACTGTTTGGGGATGCACCGGGATTTGCACGTAACTGATACAGGAGATGGTGAGCGGATGCTTTCCACCAGGGCTGCGGCCACAGCATCACGCATGGCGAGCAGAGTTGCCCAGCACCTCACGGGTGGTATATTTGGACGCAGCCGCTTACTATTCAGGTCATGTAGCGCAACCGGACTACATGCGCTGTGCACTGACACTTGCCGAGTGATGTATGTAACGATGCTCCCTGATTAAATATGATGTAATGTGTGATTCCACCTGTAAACTCAATAAACAGATTTCTAAATAAAAAAAATAAAGATTGCAGCGTAATGGGGCAAATCTAAAAATGAACTAAAGATTGCAGCGCAAAGGGACAAATCTAAAAATGCACTAAAGATTGCAGCGCAAAGGGACAAATCTAAAAATGCACTAATGTTCAGCGTTTTGGGGCAAATCTAAAAATGCACTACAGATTGCAGCACAATGGGACAAATCTAAAAATGCACTAAAGATTGCAGCGCAATGGGACAAATCTAAAAATGCACTAAAGATTGCAGCGCAATGGGACAAATCTAAAAATGCACTAAAGATTGCAGCGTAATGGGACAAATCTAAAAATGCACTAAATATTGCAGCATAATGGGGCAAATCTCACATGCACTAAAGATTGCAGCATAATGGGGCAAATCTAAAAATGCACTAATGATTACAGTGTTTTGGGGCAAATCGAAAAATGCACTAATGTTCAGCGTTTTGGGGCAAACCTTAAAATGCACTAAAGATCACAGCGCAATGGGACAAATCTAAAAATGCACTAAAGATTGCAGCATAATGGGGCAAATCTAAAAATGCACTAATGATTACAGCGTTTTGGGGCAAATCTAGAAATGCACTAATTACAGCCTTTTGGGGCAAATCTAAAAAGGCACTAAAGATCACATCGCAATGGGGCAAATCTAAAAATGCACTTAAGATTACTGCATAATGGGGCAAATCTAACAATGCACTAAAGATCACAGCGTAATGGGGCAAATCTAAAAAGGCACTAAAGATTGCAGCATAATGGGGCAAATCTAAAAGTGCACTAATGATTACAGCACTTTGGGGAAAATCTAAACATTTACTAATGTTCAGCGTTTTGGGGCAAATCTAAAAATGCACTAAAGATCACAGTGCAATGGGGCAATTCTAAAATTGCACTAAAGACTGCAGCGTAATGGGACAAATCTAAAAATGCACTAAAGATTGCAGTGTAATGGAACAAATCTTAAAATGCACTAAAGATTACACCGTAATGCACAAATCTTAAAATGCACTAAAGATTGCAGCGTAATGGGGAAAATCTAAAAATGTGCTAAATATTGCAGCATAATGGGTCAAATCTAAAAATGCACTAATGATTACATCGTTTTGTGGCAAATCTAAAAATGTACTTATCATTACAGCTTTTTGGGGCAAATCTAAAAATGCACTAAAGATTACTGCGTAATGGGGCAAATCTAATAATGCACTAAAGATCACAGGGTAATGGGGCAAATCTAAAAATGCACTAAAGATTACAGCAGAATGAAACAAATCTTAAAATACACTAAAGATTGCAGCGTAATAGTTCAAATCTAAAAATGCACCAATGATTACAGCTTTTTGGGGCAAATCTAAAAATGCACTGATGATTACAGCCTTTTGGGGCAAATCGAAAAATGCACTAAAGATCACATCGCAATGGGGCAAATCTAAAAATGCATTTAAGATTACTGCGTAATGGGGCAAATCTAACAATGCACTAAAGATCACAGCGTAATGGGGCAAATCTAAAAAGGCACTAAAGATTGCAGCATAATGGGGCAAATCTAAAAGTGCTCTAATGATTACAGCACTTTGGGGCAAATTTAAAAATGCACTAATGTGCAGCGTTTTGGGGCAAATCTAAAAATGCACTAAAGAGCACAGCGCAATGGGGCAATTCTAAAACTGCACTAAAGATTGCAGCGTAGTGGGGTAAATCTAAAAATGCACTAAAGATTGCAGTGTAATGGAACAAATCTTAAAATGCACTAAAGATTATACCGTAATGGAACAAATCTTAAAATGCACTAAAGATTGCAGCGTAATTGGGCAAATCTAAAAATGCACTAAATATTGCAGCATAATGGGGCAAATCTAAAAATGCACTAAAGATCACAGCGCAATGGGGCAAATCTAAAAATGCAGTCAAGATACAGCATAATGGGGCAATTCTAAAAATGCACTAAAGATTACAGGGTATTGGGACAAATCTAAAAATGCACTAAAGATACAGCATAATGGGGCATATTGTATTAATTTATTGATGGTATCAATGTGAACATGCGCTAAGTGCATATACTGACGTAATGGTAGTAACTCTTGGCAGATTGTAGGCCGTCTTGCCACGTTCTCTGGAGTAATGCCTATGGCAGTATCATGTTAATAGTTTGTATATGCACTCTTAGCACGACCTTACCTACCCTAGTATAATGATTTCACTGGCAGGATATAGGTAATCACTGCCATTTTACTGAGATAATTCTACTGATGCCTGCAAGATCTCGTGTAACCTGGTTTTATCCATCCATGAACTCATTTTCCATCCATGAACTCATTCCCCATCCATCCATCTATCCATGCACTCATTCCCCATCCATCCATCCATCCATGCACTCATTCTCCATCCATCCATCCATGCACTCATTCTCCATCCATGCACTAATTCTCCATCCATGAACTCATTCCCCATCCATCTATCCATCCATGCACTCATTCTCCATCCATCCATGCACTCATTCTCCATCCATGCACTCATTCTCCATCCATGAACTCATTCTCCATCCATCCCCTTATTCTCCATCCATCTATGCACTCATTCTCCATCTATCCATCCATGCACTCATTCTCCATCCATGCACTCATTCTCCATCCATGAACTCATTCTCCATCCATCCCCTTATTCTCCATCCATCTATGCACTCATTCTCCATCCATCCATGCACTCATTCTCCATCCATCCATCCATGCACTCATTCTCCATCCATGCACTCATTCTCCATCCATGCACTCATTCTCCATCCATCCCCTTATTCTCCATCCATCCATGCACTCATTCTCCATCCATGCACTCATTCTCCATCCACCCCCTTATTCTCCATCCATCTATGCACTCATTCTCCATCCATCCATTCATCTATCTATCCATGCACTCATTCCCCATCCATCCATCTATCCATGCACTCAATTCTCCATCCATCCATGTATCAATTAATTATCCATGTAGTCATTCTCTTATTCTTCCTCCCGTGCAGTCACCCAAAAAAAACACATTTGCTCATTCTCACGTTCATTCATCCAAACAACCACGTACACAAACTCCTCAATCGATTACGTACACAAACTTGCCAATGCTTGTTTAAAAATAGATGTGCATCATGTACTTTATTTGTGTAGTTTTCTTCTGGTATGGTAGGTATTATTTCTAGTCTGAGTAAGTTGTTGTGAGCTATTAACATCTGCTTCTTTGTTGTACTAGATGATGAAAGTTGGACATTAACTGGGTTCTACCTACCCTTTTTTTTTTTAGTCCCGTTGTGAAAAAGGAAAAACTTGACTTAGAAGACGGTGATTGCTAGGCAGCGATCTTTTTATGCGATGTTGTATAATGACAAAGAAGACGCTGATTGCTAGGCAGCGGGCTTTGTATGCGGTGCTGCATCTTGGCAAAGAAGACGCTGACTGCTAAGCAGCGGGCTTTTTATGCGATGCTGCACCTTGGTATAGAAGACGCTGACTGCTAAGCAGCTGGATTTTTAAGCGATGCTGCACCTTGGTATAGAAGATGCTGATTGCTAGGCAGCAGGCTTTTTATGCGATGCTGCATCTTGGCAAAGAAGACGCTGACTGCTAGGCAGCTGGCTTTTTATGCGATGCTGCACCTTGGCAAAGAAGGCACTGATTGCTAGGCAGCGGGCTTTTTATGCGATGCTGCATCTTGGCAAAGAATACGCTGACTGCTAAGCAGCGGGCTTTTTATGCGATGCTGCATCTTGGCACAGAAGACGCTGACTGCTAGGCAGCGGGCTTTTTAAGCGATGCTGCACCTTGGTATAGAAGACGCTGATTGCTAGGCAGCTGGCTTTTTAAGCGATGCTGCACCTTGGTATAGAAGACGCTGATTGCTAGGCAGCTGGCTTTTTAAGCGATGCTGCACCTTGGTATAGAAGATGCTGATTGCCAGGCAGCGGGCTTTTTATGCGATGCTGCATCTTGGCAAAGAAGACGCTGACTGCTAGGCAGCTGGCTTTTTATGCGATGCTGCACCTTGGCAAAGAAGGCACTGATTGCTAGGCAGCCGGCTTTTTATGCGGTGCTGCATCTTGACAAAGAAGGCACTGATTGCTAGGCAGCCGGCTTTTTATGCGGTGCTGCATCTTGACAAAGAAGGCACTGATTGCTAGGCAGCCGGCTTTTTATGCGGTGCTGCATCTTGACAAAGAAGGCACTGATTGCTAGGTAGCGGGCTTTTTATGCGATGCTGCATCTTGGCAAAGAAGATGCTGATTCCTAGGCAGCAGCCTTTTTATGCGATGCTGCACCTTGACAAAGAAGACGCTGATTGCTAGGCAGCGGGCTTAGAAGGCGCTGATTGCTAGGCAGCGGGCTTTTTATGCGATGCTGCATCTTGGCAAAGATGCTGGAAATCTTACCAAAGTGCAAAAGCAGAATATTCAAGCATTCCGGGCTTTAAACTTGTTTGCACAGACTCTAATTAGGTCTCTCCTATAGCTACCTACCAAACATGCACTAGTCAACCTGCTTCACATTACCTAGCATAACTGCCCTTCCATAACGTGTGTACCTACAGTATCTACCTGTCATACTAACTTACCCACAATACCTAACCTGGCATATCTAATCTATCATACCTACAAAACCCACAAAACCTACCTACCAGTCATAACTAATTTACCCTATCTGCCTAACATACTTAATCAAATTTACCTAAACTAAAGTACCTCCCATCACTAACCTCCCACACCTAACCTACCAACCATGCCTTACCTTTCATAACTAGCTTACATACCATGTCTAAGCCCACATACCATACATACTATCCTAATGTAACTTACCTACCCACAGTACCAAACATCCCATACCAAATATATTATACCTACCTTCAGTACATAATTATCATACTTAGCCTACCTACCATGTCAGACTTAACCTACCTAGCATTCCTAAGCTTCCATATATACCATGAATAAACCACCATCCTAACCTACATCTACCTCTGCAGTGAGTATATCTTCCACTTGCCGTCAGGTGGAGGCTTCGAGAAATAGGGCAAGTTAAGTTTATGGGATCTCTAGCTAGGACTAAGGTACTGCAGCTTACATCAGGAACCACAAGTATCTAACTTGAAGGACCGCTATAAACAGCATAAGGTACTGCAGCCTGCATTAGTAAGTACAGCTTGTCGCTTCTGAAGTGCATGAAAATGTGAATACCATTGCTTTTAAAAAGAAATGAGACCTTTTGGCTTTGTCATTGCTGATTTTGTCAAGCCACTCACATTCCTTTCAACACTGCATAAAAAGAGCGTCTTGTGTTTTTATGTCTGGCCTGTGGAGACGTTACATGTTGCCCTAGCTTCATTGCACGCACGGCCTTCATCGCAGCCATGACTAGAGTCTTCATCTCTCTTCCTTCTCCATAGGTGACAACTGTGAGGTGGACAGCAAGGTGGGCCTCTGCTTCCCTGGGGTGTGTCGGAATGGCGGAACTTGCACCAACCTGGCGGAAGGGGGCTTCCAGTGCCAGTGCCCTTCGGGGGGCTTCGAGAAGCCCTACTGCGAACTCTCCACCCGCTCTTTCCCACCCAACTCCTTCGTCATGTTCAGAGGACTGCGCCAGAGGTTCCACATGACCCTGTCCCTCTCGTAAGTCAACTTCTCACATATTCTTGTTACTTCGGTGTGGGCCTACTGTGGAAGTCAAAAGGGCTCTAGAGCTATGTATGCTATGCCAGGTGTACTATAGGGGGGTGGCACCCGATAAACACTCTTACCCTTGTTGCTCGAATGTGAATTTACATTGAAAAAGCAAAGGCAAGAGGCATTTGGCAAAACAGGAACAATTGCTTTAATTAAACACTACGGCCTGGAGCACAGTTACAGAAGCGGGTCTGAGGACTGTCTCAAAGTACAATCAATTTGAGCGCCTTTATATACATTTCTTGGAGCCTCATAAAACAATTCATAGATTCTTTTTAGGATGAGAAATGTGGGCCTATTCATGGAGTCCCACCTGATAACCACTACAGGTGGATCTCAAACAGGTGTGGACACAGTGAGGGCCAGTGAGTAACGTGTCCAGATGTCTGGCACGGGCATCGCATGATCACTGCGTGTGCTGTGTCCTGATTGTCTTAGTGTTGCTAACTTCATGTGGCATCTAACTTTATGGTGTTTGTAAATGCGCGCCTCTCTGGCCATGTGCGCTTTATTGAGGCCAATCTCCTGGACCATTGTGGTGTTGCTGATGCCTAGGACCTGCCTGACCATGTATTTCTGACTCGAGGTTGACGGAGATGTCATATCGAGTGATAGCCAGCTGCTTTGTGGATTTTCATATAAGTTAAAGTACTGCACCACAGAGGTCTTCCTTGGTACATAGTATTGCATGGTACCCTCACAGTAGGCATTGGTAAGGCATGGTATACGTAGCAGCCTGCATCTATATCTGATTGTCTTTGTATCCTTTATGTAAACTTCTATTTGCAGGTTCCAGGATCCCTTCCTTCTGCGCCCCCTCCCCCCGGTTCCCCCTCCATCCACCGGACACTACAGAACGTTCGGGAGCCCGGGAACTCTGAAATGAGTTTTTTGAGGATCCCAATTTGAGTTCACCAGTCCTGGCTTTAAACATAAGTGTAACAAAACTGGCATATTTGTAAATTACACTTTCACTCTTTGGAAGGTTTCTTGGAACTATCGACAGCTATGTCCTCATTGTTTTTATTTATTTAACATGTAAGATCACACAGAATCTTACGATAAGCAATTCATTTGTTAAAACCATTAAAAGAAAAAAATGAATCAATTAAAGAAATGAGTTGATAACTAATAATATAGATTTATCAGCTTTATATATTAGATTCTGGCAGTCATTGGCCTCTGGGCAGCGCTCTGTCCTGGATTGGTTCATGTTTAAATGATTGTGTTCCATCCATCCATCTAACTCCCTTTAGATTCTCTTATAAGCCTGTCCTCCGTGGTGTTCCTACGAGGTCTTCTTTGGCTCCGACTCTGTTTAATCCAGACCGTAGTCCTTCAAGAAGCGGTCTAACCCCAAATCCTTCTTACTGTATCAAATGTAATGTGATAATACTGTTTTTAAACGTTTTTCTTAAGGCATTTTAACTTCCTTAAAGCGCTTGTCTCACTCAGATATAGCTTTTTGAGTAATGCTTTTTTTGGAGAACCTGTACTAACATTGTAAAGATTTGTATTAATCACATAATAAAATGGTCACTCCTGTGATCTCGCGGTCATGACAAATGCTGACTGGACTCAGAGCCTGCTCCAGCTAGACTCCTCGGCAGCTGCCAATCCTCTTTACTTGTTGTCCCTTTGCTGGAGGTCGTTGAATGGATGCACGTTAATTCTCTTACAAACACTACAGACAGAGCTGAGCTCATAGTGGGCGAGGAGGCTTCTGTCTGGTCCCCCTCCCGGTGAACTGTCCCCGCTCCAGTACCCAGAGGCAGGAGTTTAGGCCCCTTCATTCATTATGCGCTTGAAATGTGGTCTTCATACTTTCTAGACTGGGGAATCTTGGCACCCCCAGGGTGAATCCAGGGTGCTTCAGTTTTACTGGGAAAGAGCAGGCTGCTTTCCAGCTGTAGGTCATCCGATGGGAGTCTTGGATGGCAGCTTGAAAGCATCCTGTGTTTAAAATGTTAGGATATTTGTGAGATTTCAACACCTTGGAGATCTCAGGCTCATTGAGCCAGGAGCATACAGCGCTGTTGCCTTTTAAAACCCGGTGCCCATCTCTAAAGCAGCGGCGTAGACCACACCCAGCGCTTCATTCAAGCTGGAGATCGATGGTGGGGCCCACGGGCCCTCGCTTTTGGGACCAAGACTTCTTTTTCCTTCATCAGCCTTTGACCCAGAACACTGGAGAAAGGAGGGATGGGGGAAAGGAGGAGGGAGAGAGGGACGGGAAAATAGTGGGAAGGGGAGAAAGCAGGGATGAAGAAGAGCCTGCAAGAGTGAGATGTAGGGGCAGGGAGTGTAGGGTGGTGGGTGAACGAGGCATGTGAGGTCTGCGCTACGGATCCTCCCGACTCCTGGTTGGGAGGAGGAGAGCAGGATGGCGCTGTCATGGAAATGTCCCTTGAGGGTGATGCTAGGACTCTGACTTCTTGCTCACCGTCCTATACAACACTAACCTTCCACCCAGGGTGCAGTCTCTGCTTCCAGCCTGCATTTGAGACACGTGTAGACAGTGGGTTGGAACTGCTATTGGCGCTGGTCAAGGGGCAGATGTCCCCGGAAAAGGAGCCATTGTGAGCTTTTTTATAAGCTTCTTCTGCTCCTCCCTCAGACTGTGGTCCATTCCTAAGGCTATTAGTAGCATCCGATCTGTGGGGATGTTTCCTACACAAGCCTCTCTCTTTCTGTCACTAAATATGTGTCTCTACCTGACTTTAACTCTGTGCCTCTCTTTCTCTTGCCGCCTGTAGATCGTCAGTGTATTTCATTGTTATGAAATGTACAGTAGATCTTATGCGTACATTACTTATCACTGTTTATTTTCAATCCCTGACACGTATACGGTTCCACTTGTGCCAGTGCCGTGGGCATGGACTGCATTGAGTTTCCTTTACATACCATGGGAACTCGTGGACCTCCTCTGCGGCCTCGACTGGGTTAATGGCCCAGATATCGGCAGCCATTTTGCAGGGCGGAGTAGACAACCGCGAGCTTGAACCTTCTTTGTAAGCGTTGTTTGGCGGTTCGTGGGTTGTGCTTCTCTGCTGCATAGTTTGAGGGTCTTAAAGGCTGGTGCCGAGGACTCTAGAACAGTACCTCAGGGGACAAATCAGCCGTGGCACCTTCATTCTCCACTGTACTGGCCCCCCCGAGTCCTTTCCCCCACAGAACGCAAGGTGCATTGATGCCGTTCCATGGCTCTGAGGCGTTTTACGATTGGCTGATGGGATCAGTTACTGAATTGTAGTATTGGCTGAGCGGCTGTAGGCAGTTGTGTGGCCTTCTGTCTACTGTTACTCAAGCACATAGGTTTTGAAGATGAGCGTTGCCTTACTATGGCTTCAGTATAATGCAATGTGCTGAAAGACAATGGAGAGTATTATCAAGAGTCACTGGCTCCACTTCCCTCGCCTCGAGCCTGAAAGAGCTACGGAGAGGTGTATGAGATTCTTGCTGTCGCCAGTAGGGTGTCACGGTATCCATAGCTGCCCACGTCTGTTCTCCCCAATCCCTGCTCTGGCCAGCTCACCAGTGAACACGTATACACTTTCAATATTCCTAAAAGGGGCTGGCACACTGCCCTCATCTCATCGCTGGGGCTGGATGTCACCAGGGACCATTTGGGAAAAAGGGGGTGGTGATGGACAGAGTTTCTGAATGATGCAGAATACTCTTACCAAGTCAAGAGATCATGGTTTGAATCCATCACCGTTTTTTAGCTCACTGCACCATCCCAGCTCAGAACCTGGCTACATGCAAATTAGTCTGTACCTGTCCCAGTGCATGATGGGAACTGGGCAAACCAAACTACCAAGCCAATTCTTATACTGGGAAGGAAACAAGCTTCCGGGGACCGGTTTCTGGCATCACAGCCTTCGTCGGCCCGGCTTGCCTGAATCCTGATGGTGCAATGAGCAAGGGACTCACGTCTGAGCATACCCTCCCACACTGAGTGTGGATAAATTCGATTTGGGAAAAAGGGGGTGGTGATGGACAGAGTTTCTGAATGATGCAGAATACTCTTACCAAGTCAAGAGATCATGGTTTGAATCCATCACCGTTTTTTAGCTCACTGCACCATCCCAGCTCAGAACCTGGCTACATGCAAATTAGTCTGTACCTGTCCCAGTGCATGATTGGAACAGGGCAAACCAAACTACCAAGCCAATTCTTATACTGGGAAGGAAACAAGCTTCCGGGGACTGGTTTCTGGCATCACAGCCTTCGTCGGCCCGGCTTGCCTGAATCCTGATGGTGCAATGAGCAAGGGACTCACGTCTGAACATACCCTCCCACACTGAGTGTGGATAAATTCGATTTGGGAAAAAGTGGGTGGTGATGGACAGAGTTTCTGAATGATGCAGAATACTCTTACCAAGTCAAGAGATCATGGTTTGAATCCATCACCGTTTTTTAGCTCACTGCACCATCCCAGCTCAGAACCTGGCTACATGCAAATTAGTCTGTACCTGTCCCAGTGCATGATGGGAACAGGGCAAACCAAACTACCAAGCCAATTCTTATACTGGGAAGGAAACAAGCTTCCGGGGACCGGTTTCTGGCATCACAGCCTTCGTCGGCCCGGCTTGCCTGAATCCTGATGGTGCAATGAGCAAGGGACTCACGTCTGAGCATACCCTCCCACACTGAGTGTGGATAAATTCGATTTGGGAAAAAGGGGGTGGTGATGGACAGAGTTTCTGAATGATGCAGAATACTCTTACCAAGTCAAGAGATCATGGTTTGAATCCATCACCGTTTTTTAGCTCACTGCACCATCCCAGCTCAGAACCTGGCTACATGCAAATTAGTCTGTACCTGTCCCAGTGCATGATGGGAACAGGGCAAACCAAACTACCAAGCTAATTCTTATACTGGGAAGGAAACAAGCTTCCGGGGACCGGTTTCTGGCATCACAGCCTTCGTCGGCCCGGCTTGCCTGAATCCTGATGGTGCAATGAGCAAGGGACTCACGTCTGAGCATACCCTCCCACACTGAGTGTGGATAAATTCGATTTGGGAAAAAGGGGGTGGTGATGGACAGAGTTTCTGAATGATGCAGAATACTCTTACCAAGTCAAGAGATCATGGTTTGAATCCATCACCGTTTTTTAGCTCACTGCACCATCCCAGCTCAGAACCTGGCTACATGCAAATTAGTCTGTACCTGTCCCAGTGCATGATGGGAACAGGGCAAACCAAATTACCAAGCCAATTCTTATACTGGGAAGGAAACAAGCTTCCGGGGACCGGTTTCTGGCATCACAGCCTTCGTCGGCCCGGCTTGCCTGAATCCTGATGGTGCAATGAGCAAGGGACTCACGTCTGAGCATACCCTCCCACACTGAGTGTGGATAAATTCGATTTGGGAAAAAGGGGGTGGTGATGGACAGAGTTTCTGAATGATGCAGAATACTTTTACCAAGTCAAGAGATCATGGTTTGAATCCATCACCGTTTTTTAGCTCACTGCACCATCCCAGCTCAGAACCTGGCTACATGCAAATTAGTCTGTACCTGTCCCAGTGCATGATGGGAACAGGGCAAACCAAACTACCAAGCCAATTCTTATACTGGGAAGGAAACAAGCTTCCGGGGACCGGTTTCTGGCATCACAGCCTTCGTCGGCCCGGCTTGCCTGAATCCTGATGGTGCAATGAGCAAGGGACTCACGTCTGAGCATACCCTCCCACACTGAGTGTGGATAAATTCGATTTGGGAAAAAGGGGGTGGTGATGGACAGAGTTTCTGAATGATGCAGAATACTCTTACCAAGTCAAGAGATCATGGTTTGAATCCATCACCGTTTTTTAGCTCACTGCACCATCCCAGCTCAGAACCTGGCTACATGCAAATTAGTCTGTACCTGTCCCAGTGCATGATGGGAACAGGGCAAATCAAACTACCAAGCCAATTCTTATACTGGGAAGGAAACAAGCTTCCGGGGACCGGTTTCTGGCATCACAGCCTTCATCGGCCCGGCTTGCCTGAATCCTGATGGTGCAATGAGCAAGGGACTCACGTCTGAGCATACCCTCCCACACTGAGTGTGGATAAATTCGATTTGGGAAAAAAGGGGTGGTGATGGACAGAGTTTCTGAATGATGCAGAATACTCTTACCAAGTCAAGAGATCATGGTTTGAATCCATCACTGTTTTTTAGCTCACTGCACCATCCCAGCTCAGAACCTGGCTACATGCAAATTAGTCTGTACCTGTCCCAGTGCATGATGGGAACAGGGCAAACCAAACTACCAAGCCAATTCTTATACTGGGAAGGAAACAAGCTTCCGGGGACCGGTTTCTGGCATCACAGCCTTCGTCGGCCTGGCTTGCCTGAATCCTGATGGTGCAATGAGCAAGGGACTCACGTCTGAGCATACCCTCCCACACTGAGTGTGGATAAATTCGATTTGGGAAAAAGGGGGTGGTGATGGACAGAGTTTCTGAATGATGCAGAATACTCTTACCAAGTCAAGAGATCATGGTTTGAATCCATCACCGTTTTTTAGCTCACTGCACCATCCCAGCTCAGAACCTGGCTACATGCAAATGAGTCTGTACCTGTCCCAGTGCATGATGGGAACAGGGCAAACCAAACTACCAAGCCAATTCTTATACTGGGAAGGAAACAAGCTTCCGGGGACCGGTTTCTGGCATCACAGCCTTCGTCGGCCCGGCTTGCCTGAATCCTGATGGTGCAATGAGCAAGGGACTCACGTCTGAGCATACCCTCCCACACTGAGTGTGGATAAATTCGATTTGGGAAAAAGTGGGTGGTGATGGACAGAGTTTCTGAATGATGCAGAATACTCTTACCAAGTCAAGAGATCATGGTTTGAATCCATCACCGTTTTTTAGCTCACTGCACCATCCCAGCTCAGAACCTGGCTACATGCAAATTAGTCTGTACCTGTCCCAGTGCATGATGGGAACAGGGCAAACCAAACTACCAAGCCAATTCTTATACTGGGAAGGAAACAAGCTTCCGGGGACCGGTTTCTGGCATCACAGCCTTCGTCGGCCCGGCTTGCCTGAATCCTGATGGTGCAATGAGCAAGGGACTCACGTCTGAGCATACCCTCCCACACTGAGTGTGGATAAATTCGATTTGGGAAAAAGGGGGTGGTGATGGACAGTGTTTCTGAATGATGCAGAATACTCTTACCAAGTCAAGAGATCATGGTTTGAATCCATCACCGTTTTTTAGCTCACTGCACCATCCCAGCTCAGAACCTGGCTACATGCAAATTAGTCTGTACCTGTCCCAGTGCATGATGGGAACAGGGCAAACCAAACTACCAAGCTAATTCTTATACTGGGAAGGAAACAAGCTTCCGGGGACCGGTTTCTGGCATCACAGCCTTCGTCGGCCCGGCTTGCCTGAATCCTGATGGTGCAATGAGCAAGGGACTCACGTCTGAGCATACCCTCCCACACTGAGTGTGGATAAATTCGATTTGGGAAAAAGGGGGTGGTGATGGACAGAGTTTCTGAATGATGCAGAATACTCTTACCAAGTCAAGAGATCATGGTTTGAATCCATCACCGTTTTTTAGCTCACTGCACCATCCCAGCTCAGAACCTGGCTACATGCAAATTAGTCTGTACCTGTCCCAGTGCATGATGGGAACAGGGCAAACCAAATTACCAAGCCAATTCTTATACTGGGAAGGAAACAAGCTTCCGGGGACCGGTTTCTGGCATCACAGCCTTCGTCGGCCCGGCTTGCCTGAATCCTGATGGTGCAATGAGCAAGGGACTCACGTCTGAGCATACCCTCCCACACTGAGTGTGGATAAATTCGATTTGGGAAAAAGGGGGTGGTGATGGACAGAGTTTCTGAATGATGCAGAATACTTTTACCAAGTCAAGAGATCATGGTTTGAATCCATCACCGTTTTTTAGCTCACTGCACCATCCCAGCTCAGAACCTGGCTACATGCAAATTAGTCTGTACCTGTCCCAGTGCATGATGGGAACAGGGCAAACCAAACTACCAAGCCAATTCTTATACTGGGAAGGAAACAAGCTTCCGGGGACCGGTTTCTGGCATCACAGCCTTCGTCGGCCCGGCTTGCCTGAATCCTGATGGTGCAATGAGCAAGGGACTCACGTCTGAGCATACCCTCCCACACTGAGTGTGGATAAATTCGATTTGGGAAAAAGGGGGTGGTGATGGACAGAGTTTCTGAATGATGCAGAATACTCTTACCAAGTCAAGAGATCATGGTTTGAATCCATCACCGTTTTTTAGCTCACTGCACCATCCCAGCTCAGAACCTGGCTACATGCAAATTAGTCTGTACCTGTCCCAGTGCATGATGGGAACAGGGCAAATCAAACTACCAAGCCAATTCTTATACTGGGAAGGAAACAAGCTTCCGGGGACCGGTTTCTGGCATCACAGCCTTCATCGGCCCGGCTTGCCTGAATCCTGATGGTGCAATGAGCAAGGGACTCACGTCTGAGCATACCCTCCCACACTGAGTGTGGATAAATTCGATTTGGGAAAAAGGGGGTGGTGATGGACAGAGTTTCTGAATGATGCAGAATACTCTTACCAAGTCAAGAGATCAATCAATCAATCAATCAGTGACACTTATAAAGCGCGCTACATACCCGTAGGGTCTCAAGGCGCTGGGGGGGGGGAGCCGCTACTGCTCGAACAGCCAGGTCTTCAGCTTCTTCCTGAAGGAGAGGTGGTCTTGGGTCAGGCGCAGGTCGGTCGGGAGGGAGTTCCAGGTCTTGGCGGCCAGGTAGGAGAAGGACCTTCCTCCTGTAGTCGCTCTTCGGATGCGGGGGACGGCGGCGAGGGCGTGGTTGGCTGATCGGAGGTGGCGTTTGGGAGCGTAGAAGTTGATCCGGCTGTTGAGGTAGCTCGGGCCTTGGTCGTGTAGGGCTTTGTGTGCGTGGGTGAGGAGGCGGAAGGTGATTCTTTTGTTGACGGGGAGCCAGTGAAGGTCTCTCAGATGTCCGGAGATGTGGCTGGTTCGTGGGATGTCGAGGATGAGTCTGGCTGAGGCGTTCTGGATCCGCTGGAGTCTCTTCTGGAGTTTGGCGGTGGTACCGGCGTAGAGGGCGTTGCCGTAGTCCAGTCGGCTGGTGACGAGGGCCTGGGTGACGGTCTTCCTAGTCTCGGTGGGGATCCACCAGAAGATCTTCCGTAGCATGCGTAGGATGTTGAAGCATGCCGAGGAGACGTTGTTGACTTGCCTGGTCATGGAGAGGGAGGAGTCCAGGATGAAGCCCAGGTTGCGTGCATGGTCTGTCGGTTTGGGTGCGGTGCCCAGGGCGGGAGGCCACCAGGAGTCGTCCCAGGCGGAGGGAGAGGAGCCCAGGATGAGGACCTCCGTCTTGTCCGAGTTCAGTTTCAGGCGGCTGGTCGTCATCCACTCGGCTACTTCTTTCATCCCTTCGTGCAGGTTGGCTCTGGCGGCGGCGGGGTCGTTGGTCAGGGAGAGGATCAGCTGGGTGTCGTCGGCGTAGGAGATTGTGCTGAGGTTGTGTTTGCGTACGATGGCCGCGAGGGGGCTCATGTAGACGTTGAAGAGGGTGGGGCTCAGAGATGATCCTTGGGGGACGCCGCAGATGACTTCGGTGGCCTCTGACTTGTACGGTGGTAGGCGGACTCTCTGTGTTCTCCCGTCGAGGAAGGAGATGATCCATTCCAGCGCCTTGTCCTGGATTCCGACGTTGCTGAGGCGCCGTACTAGGGTGCGGTGGCAGACCGTGTCGAATGCCGCGGAGAGGTCCAGGAGGATGAGGGCCGCTGTTTCTCCGTTGTCCATCAGGGCTCGGATGTCATCGGTGGCGGCGATGAGGGCGGTCTCGGTGCTGTGGTTGGCTCGGAAGCCGGACTGTGAGGGGTCGAGGGATCCGTTCGTCTCGAGGAAAGCGGCCATCTGCTTGTTGACGGTCTTCTCGATGACTTTGGCTGGAAACGGGAGGAGCGAGATGGGGCGGTAATTCTTGAGGTCGGTGGGGTCCGCTGTTGGTTTCTTGAGTAGAGCGCTGAGTTCGGCGTGTTTCCAGCTCTCGGGGAAGATGGTGGTGTCGAAGGATGTGTTGATGATGTCACGCAGGTGGGGTGCGATGACAGCGTCGGCCTTGTTGAAGACGTGGTGAGGGCAGGGGTCGGTCGGTGATCCGGAGTGGATGGAGTTCATCGTGCGGATGGTGTCTTCGGTGCTGATCGGGGTCCAGGCGTGGAGGGTGGTGGTGGGGGGTGGTTGTTCGGTCATGGTGTGCGTTGGTTGGTTGTTGAAGCTGTTGTGTATGTCCGTGATCTTGTTGTGGAAGTATGAAGCCAGGGAGTTGCAGAGGTCTTGCGATGGGGTGATGTCGTTGTTTCCTGCGCTGGGGTTGGAAAGCTCTTTGACGATGTTGAAGAGTTCCTTGCAGTTGTGTGCGTTGTTGTCCAACCGGTCCTTGAATGCTGTTTTCTTGGCGGCGCGGATCAGCTGGTGGTGTTTCCGGGTGGCAAGTTTGAAGGAGGTCCTGTTGTCCGGTGTCGGTTCCCTTCTCCAGACTTTCTCGAGGGCTCGGCAGTTCTTCTTGGAGCTCTTGAGTTCGTCGGTGAACCATGGGGCTTTCTTGCTGCCGGGTCTGCTGGGCGGGGTCCTCAGTGGGGCGAGTTCGTCCGCGCAGTTGCTGATCCACTTCGTGAGGTTGTCGGCGGCCTGGCTGGGGTTCGCTGAGCTGGCAGGAGGGTGCTGGCTCAGGGAGGTGGCGAGCTGGTCTGCTGTGATCTTGTTCCAGCTTCTGCGGGCGGCCTGTTGCTGGTGGTGGTGGGTAGTTGTTTTCTTGAAGGTGAAGTGGACGCAGCTGTGGTCCGTCCATTGAAGCTCTGTGGCGTGGCTGAAGTCGATGTCCTTGCTGGATGAGAAGACAGCGTCGAGTGTGTGTCCGGCGAGGTGGGTGGGGGTGGACACCAGTTGCTTGAGTCCCAGGTTGGCGAGGTTGTCGAGCAGGGTGCTGGTGTTGCGGTCGTTGTTGTTCTCCAGATGGAAGTTGAGGTCTCCCAGGAGGATGTAGTCAGCGGAGGGGAGGGCATGCGGGCTGACGAAGTCGGCGATGTCCTCGCTGAATTGTGTGCGTGGTCCAGGGGGTCGGTAGATCAGGGTGCCTCTGAGGGTGGTGTTCGGGTTGGTGTGGATCTGGAAATGCAGGTGTTCGGCGGTGGTCAGGGAGTTGTCGGTGCTGGTCGTGAGACGGATGGTGCTCCTGTGGATGATGGCGATGCCTCCTCCCATCTGGTTGGCGTTTCGGTCCCTCCGGACGATCTTGTAGCCCTCTGGGATGGCGATGGCGATGTCGGGAGCTGAGGAGGCGTTCATCCAGGTCTCCGTGAGGAAGGCAACGTCTGGAGCTGTGGTGTCGAGGAGGTTCCAGAGTTCGATGGCATGTCTGTGGACGGAGCGTGTGTTGATCAGGATGCACTTGAGGTGGGTGCTGCTGGTGTTCGGCTTGGTGGGTGCTGGTGCGAGGCAGGTCCGGATGCAGGTGAACTTGCAGGCGTGGCAGCTGAAGGGTCCGTGGGTACGTCGTGGAGAGGCTTGATGGCATTCTGGGAGTCGGCCGGTGTTGAGAGCGGTGAGGGTGGCGGCGGAGTACGTCAGGCGGGTCGGTCGGGGTCTTCGAGGTCCAGGGGTCCTGGCACTGGGCGCGGTCCAGGCGCGGACGGGCGTAGACGGGCTTACCTTTGGCGCGCCTTCGGCGCACAATCGGCGCGCCCGCTGCGCGTGACCGCTGCGCGTTCGCACGGTCGCCATTTAAGGCGAAGTGCGCGGGTGGGCGGAGCAGCTGGGAGGCGGGAGCGGGGAGGGTACAGAATAGAAAAGGGGCGGGGAAAAGCGGCGGTGGCGGGAAGGGAGGGCGGAGGGCGGACAACAAGGAAGGAAACCACAACACGGGGGAAATAAAAATTATACAGAACGGGCACAAATTCTCAGCAAAACAAGGAAAAACAAGGAAAAAAAACCAAAGTTATATCAAACAGGCACAAATGTTGGACAAAACAAGGGCAAAAACAACCGCAGCGGCGCCCGCCGGCGATCGGCAAAACGAGGCAGCAGCGAGGCAGAGGGCAGGCAAGGGGCACACGCAGCAGCTGGTGGCCGTGCGGCGCGGGGGTGTCCCACAAGTGGGTCACACTCACCTGCGTCGCACGGTCGCCATTTAAGGCCACGTGCGCGGGTGGGCGGAGCAGCTGGGAGGCGGGAGCGGGGAGGGTACAGAATAGAAAAGGGGCGGGGAAAAGCGGCGGTGGCGGGAAGGGAGGGCGGAGGGCGGACAACAAGGAAGGAAACCACAACACGGGGGAAATAAAAATTATACAGAACGGGCACAAATTCTCAGCAAAACAAGGAAAAACAAGGAAAAAAAACCAAAGTTATATCAAACAGGCACAAATGTTGGACAAAACAAGGGCAAAAACAACCGCAGCGGCGCCCGCCGGCGATCGGCAAAACGAGGCAGCAGCGAGGCAGAGGGCAGGCAAGGGGCACACGCAGCAGCTGGTGGCCGTGCGGCGCGGGGGTGTCCCACAATCCATCACCGTTTTTTAGCTCACTGCACCATCCCAGCTCAGAACCTGGCTACATGCAAATTAGTCTGTACCTGTCCCAGTGCATGATGGGAACAGGGCAAACCAAACTACCAAGCCAATTCTTATACTGGGAAGGAAACAAGCTTCCGGGGACCGGTTTCTGGCATCACAGCCTTCGTCGGCCTGGCTTGCCTGAATCCTGATGGTGCAATGAGCAAGGGACTCACGTCTGAGCATACCCTCCCACACTGAGTGTGGATAAATTCGATTTGGGAAAAAGGGGGTGGTGATGGACAGAGTTTCTGAATGATGCAGAATACTCTTACCAAGTCAAGAGATCATGGTTTGAATCCATCACCGTTTTTTAGCTCACTGCACCATCCCAGCTCAGAACCTGGCTACATGCAAATTAGTCTGTACCTGTCCCAGTGCATGATGGGAACAGGGCAAACCAAACTACCAAGCTAATTCTTATACTGGGAAGGAAACAAGCTTCCGGGGACCGGTTTCTGGCATCACAGCCTTCGTCGGCCCGGCTTGCCTGAATCCTGATGATGCAATGAGCAAGGGACTCACGTCTGAGCATACCCTCCCACACTGAGTGTGAATAAATTCGATTTGGGAAAAAGGGGGTGGTGATGGACAGAGTTTCTGAATGATGCAGAATACTCTTACCAAGTCAAGAGATCATGGCACTGGGACAGGTACAGACTAATTTGCATGTAGCCAGGTTCTGAGCTGGGATGGTGCAGTGAGCTAAAAAACGGTGATGGATTAAAACCATGATCTCTTGACTTGGTAAGAGTATTCTGCATCATTCAGAAACTCTGTCCATCACCACCCCCTTTTCCCCAAATCGATTTTATCCACCCTCAGTGTGGGAGGGTATGCTCAGACGTGAGTCCCTTGCTCATTGCACCATCAGGATTCAGGCAAGCCAGGCCGATGAAGGCTGTGATGCCAGAAACCGGTCCCCGGAAGCTTGTTTCCTTCCCAGTATAAGAATTGGCTTGGTAGTTTGGTTTGCCCTGTTCCCATCATGCACTGGGACAGGTACAGACTAATTTGCATGTAGCCAGGTTCTGAGCTGGGATGGTGCAGTGAGCTAAAAAACGGTGATGGATTAAAACCATGATCTCTTGACTTGGTAAGAGTATTCTGCATCATTCAGAAACTCTGTCCATCACCACCCCCTTTTTCCCAAATCCATTTTATCCACACTCAGTGTGGGAGGGTATGCTCAGACGTGAGTCCCTTGCTCATTGCACCATCAGGATTCAGGCAAGCCGGGCCGACGAAGGCTGTGATGCCAGAAACCGGTCCCCGGAAGCTTGTTTCCTTCCCAGTATAAGAATTGGCTTGGTAGTTTGGTTTGCCCTGTTCCCATCATGCACTGGGACAGGTACAGACTAATTTGCATGTAGCCAGGTTCTGAGCTGGGATGGTGCAATGAGCTAAAAAACGGCGATGGATTAAAACCATGATCTCTTGACTTGGTAAGAGTATTCTGCATCATTCAGAAACTCTGTCCATCACCACCCCTTTTTTCCCAAATCGATGTCACCAGGGACCAGACAGCTCTTTGTGACCTTCTTGCATCCCACGGTGCCCCTGTGCAATCTGCCGAGGGCCACCAAAACTGTGAGTAATCTAGAAGCTGGGGAGCCGCCGCCTCGGTTCCTGCAGAGACCGGTTCAACTGGTCCTTAATGGAGACCGCCAGGACCCATTGATTTCAAATTGATAACGTTACTGGGTAAAGAGCGAACTCTTGGCTTATTTCCTAAATTTGAGGTGATCCTCGGCTCACGAATGGACAGGCAGCTGCACTCTTGAAGCCAGGATCTCTCTTATGAGGCTTCTCTGCTACGGAGGAGCTACCCTGAGGAGACAAAAGGAAAGGAGTGGAAGGTTTCTGGGGGTGACAGGACTTTGACTTCTTGAATCTGCTCTGTTGGTAGTAGGGTTCTGTCTACATCACCCAATAATTTGAACTTGTTTCTTGAGTATTGAAAAAGGCTGCCGGGAAATGAAGGCTGAATCTCTTTCCACCAGCGGCAGTCCAGAAGCAGCTGAGCTGCAGGGTCTTCATGTGCTTGGAGTTTGTTTAACAGCTTGGGTCTTAGATCCACATTAGACCAAACCGTCTGCAAGAAACCAAGAGACATCAACGCACTTTTTAGTGAGGCTGTCTCCCACGTTACCCTCGGTCCTGGTTGCAAAGATTACGGCCTGCACTCAGAAGGCTGCATGAAACGGGCTTATTCTGGAAGAATTTGCTCTGTTGTGATTGTGAAGCTCTGCGTGAGAGCTGGTGTGGGAGGTACTGTGTCTTTGTTGGCTAATATTAACATGCTCCTAGGTGATGCTGTGTGCTTCGTTGTCCACTCAGGAGACAATACCTGGACCTAGCGCTCATCCTCACATCAGTGTTGTAGCTATAGGGGTCACAAGATCTCTTCCAGATTTTCCCCTGGTTTTCCACCGGAGTCGGAACCAGAGGGCAGGCTGGTTTGGGCTGCTGTGTGATAGGGCAAAAGGTTAATAGTGGCAGACCTCTTGTGGTATTGGCCAGAAATCCATAATGTATTTACAGTACATAGTAGTGAGTTGTTTTAATGGGCTACATTTAATTTTTTTTAAATCTTTTTTTCATGAGTCTTACACAGAGATTATTGGAGCGGCCGGTCTAAGTTATGGATTTGGCCAGGTAAATAAGGCTAAGTACTAAACGTCACCTCGTGTCAGTAAAGAATTAGATGTTCCCTCCCATTTGTGAAGGGTGCTCTGTTGGTACATTCAGTGTGTGTGATGTGTACAGTGTTATCTTCCTTTGTGTGATGAGTGCAATCTTACCGTTATGTATGATGGCATTTGAGATGTTACTTCATGTGTGTATGATGTTTTTGATCCAGCGCTGGGCCAACCTCTTACCATCAGTTAACCAACAGGTCTTTCTTGGACAACTTAGAGGTGAAGGGAGTTAGCACTTGGTCAAATACATATAATTAACAGTGTAACCCATTTGGCTACACAATAAGGGGCATGAATCAGTAAATAAAGTCAAGAAGTTTCATTAAAAGTTAGTAGTAAGTTAATGTAAATACATCTCAATACCACACTGTAAAGGCGCAGAGTAACAACTGGATAGCTAAACCTCCTAAAGAAGTTCTGGAGCTTCAGTATGAGACAGACAAGAAGCTCAGTCACTGCAATGCAAAGAATTAACAACAGAATCCGATGCTCAGAGAAGACGCTTCCATCTTCTCTCTTAAACATGAGTAATATCTAAAGTCATCTCATTTAAAATCTGAAATAATCAAACATAATTTAATCTAAAAGAGTCTCAAAAGTTAGTGAAATGCGAAAAAAGAGGAGATGGGAAGTTGTAGGAATTGTGTCAGCATTTCAGAAGCTTGGTCAAGCGTCTTCTAGGGATAGGGACAAAAGTGTTAGCCTAAGCCACTCTCAGGAAAGAATAAAAGAGGTAAACACAGAGGTCTGTACCTCTCAAACTAGATGGAAAAGTGGCCAACTTCAACCTGTGAGAACACTGGTTAATACCACAAGAATCTTCTGAGTATCACCCCTTGATCACCCCATCAAGGGCTCCATTGTCCTTTCTATTCTCCCGTTGTGAGCAGCAACATTAGCAGACTCTCCCAGACCAGTCCTGAGAACGACTTCGTCCTTTGGCACTTTTGACTCCTCAATACATTGCTGCAATTAACGCTATGGCTCTCCTTGTTCTCCGTCAAGCTCCTCTTCTCAGGCTCTCTATCGCTAGTTCAGAGTTATATCTATCCTCAAACTAACAAACCATGTGATGCACATGTAGGTAAAATACACGCAAGCAGAAATGGAAAAACTATATTTTATGCAGAACGAAATACATGCCTACCTTAGTCAATATAAGCATATTATTTAGTGGCGCACATTATTACATGTTGTTTGTGCACATACAATTGCAAATGAATGGCACATGTAAGTGCGTAAATTTAGCATGCGATTCACATTGCACTTATGTAAATGTAAAGTAACTTTGAATGCATGAATAAAAGTTTAACTAAGAACTACATTTTCAATACCAATGCGAAAACCTTAGTGCTCTCGTTTCTAATGTAAATACGTTTTAATAATGTGAAGATGATTTATCCAATCTCTAAAGACTGTATTTCATTTTAATAAGGTTAAGGCTCACAGTATATATGAGTTTCTAGCTCTACAGTGAATGCTCTTTAGTGCTGGATTCAAGAGCGACACTTTACCTTAATATCATTAGAACACACAAATATGTAGAGCCAAGTGCACTTATATATTGCGTATTTGTGACGTGTGAGGGTGGAGCCAAAAGTACGCTGCTCCAGATGTTAACTTTCTTGCGTGATGATTACGGTGTTAACACTAGTGTATGATGACTGTGATATTACATTCAGTTTTTGATGAGCGCAATGTTGCCTCATGTATGTTAGTGTGAGAGACTGCAATGATACCTCCTGTGTGTTTTTGTCATGAGTGTGGTATTACATCCTATGTGAGTGTGTGTGATGTTACCTATCATGTGTGTGACGAGTCTATTGTTACCTTGTGTATGTTTTTCTGAGAGACTGCAATGATACCTCCTGTGTGTGTTTGTGATGGGTATGGTATTACATCCTGTGTGAGTGTGTGTGACGTTACCTACCATGCGTGTGATGAGTGCAATGTTACCTTGTGTATGTTAGTGTGAGAGACTGCAATGATACCTCCAGTGTCTTATTCATGAGTGTGGTATTACATTCTGTGTCAGTGTGTGTGATGTTACCTACCATGTGTGTGACGAGTCTATTGTTACCTTGTGTATGTTTCTGTGAGAGACTGCAATGATACCTCCTGTGTGTGTTTGTGATGGGTATGGTATTACATGCTGTGTGAGTGTGTGTGACGTTACCTACCATGTGTGTGATGAGTGCAATGTTACCTTGTGTATGTTAGTGTGAGAGACTGCAATGATACCTCCTGTGTTTTTCATGAGTGTGGCATTACATCCTGTGTGAGTGTGTGCAATGTTACCTACTGTGTGTGTGATGAGTGAAATGATACCTCCTGTGTGTGATTTTGTGAAGAGTATGGTATTACATCCTTTGTGAGTTTATGAAATGTTACCTACCATGTGTGTGATGAGGGCAATGTTACCTTGTGTATTTTAGTATGAGAGACTGCAATGATACCTCCTGTGTGTGTTTGTGATGGGTATGGTATTACATGCTGTGTGAGTGTGTGTGACGTTACCTACCATGTGTGTGATGAGTGCAATGTTACCTTGTGTATGTTAGTGTGAGAGACTGCAATGATACCTCCTGTGTTTTTCATGAGTGTGGCATTACATCCTGTGTGAGTGTGTGCAATGTTACCTACTGTGTGTGTGATGAGTGAAATGATACCTCCTGTGTGTGATTTTGTGAAGAGTATGGTATTACATCCTTTGTGAGTTTATGAAATGTTACCTACCATGTGTGTGATGAGGGCAATGTTACCTTGTGTATTTTAGTATGAGAGACTGCAGTGATACCTCCTGTGTGTGTTTGTGATGAGTGTGTGTGATGTTACCTACCGTGCGTGTGATGAGTGCAATGTTACCTTGTGTATGTTAGTGTGAGAGACTGCAATGATACCTCCAGCGTGTGTTTTTCATGAGTGTGGTATTACATCCTGTGAGAGTGTGTGTTATGTTACCTACTGCGTGTGTGATGAGTGCAATGTTACCTCCTGTTTGTGTGATGTGTGCAATTTTACATGTTGTGTGTTTGAATGTGAAGCTGGTCCTTTGTGTGTGTTTGTGCTAATTCCGGTGTGTGTGAGTTGAGTGCTATGACCTTCTTGTGTGGTGTTACTTCCAGTATGAGTGCAATGTTACCTCCAGAGTGTGATGACTGCAGTGTTGCCTTCCATGTGAATAATAAGTGCGCAGTTACTTGCAATGCCTGATGTATTCTATGTTTGATATTTATGATGAAAGCACTTAATTACCTTCTTGTGAGTGATGAGTGTGGTTTTACCTCCTGTGTGTGTGATGACTGCAGTGTTACATCCTGTGTGTGTGTGTCTGTGTGAAGTTACATCTACTGCATGTGAGGGACAGCGATGTCACCTCGTGTGCTTGATGAGTGCTATGTTACTTCCCTGTGTGATGTTACGTCATTTATTTTATGAGTGTGATGTTATATCCCAGGTCCGATCTCGATGAGTGTGATGTTACCTCCTGTGTGTATGTGTGTTTGATAGTAGATCCTTTACATGTGGAGTACCATGTTGCTTCCAATGTGTGATGAGTGCAGTGTTACCGTCCACGTATGATGCATCTGATGCTACATTCTATGTATGAGGTATATGATGTTTCCTTCCACGTATGGTGCATCTGATGCTACCTTCTATGTATGAGGTATATGATGTTACCTTCCATGTATGAGGTATATGATGTTACCTTCTATGCATGAGGTATATAATGTTATCTTCCACGTATGATACATCTGATGCTACCTTCTATGTATGAGGTATAGGATGTTACCTTCCACGCATGATGCATCTGATGCTACCTTCTATGTATGAGGTATATGATGTTACCTTCCATGTATGAGGTATATGATGTTACCTTCTATGTATGAGGTATATGATGTTACCTTCTATGTATGAGGTATATGATGTAACCTTCCATGTATGAGGTATACGATGTAACCTTCCATGTATGAGGTATATGATGTTACCTTCCAGGCATGAGATATATGATGTTACCTTCTATGTATGAGGTATATAATGTTACCTTCCACATATGATACATCTGATGCTACCTTCTATGTATGAGGTATATGATGTTACCTTCCACGCATGATGCATCTGATGCTACCTTCTATGTATGAGGTATATGATGTTACCTTCCATGTATGAGGTATATGATGTTACCTTCCATGTATGAGGTATATGATGTTACCGTCTATGTATGAGGTATATGATGTAACCTTCCATGTATGAGGTATACGATGTTACCTTCCATGTATGAGATATATGATGTTACCTTCTATGTATGAGGTATATAATGTTACCTTCCACGTCTGATACATCTGATGCTACCTTCTATGTATGAGGTATATGATGTTACCTTCCACGCATGATGCATATGATGTTACCTTCCATGTATGAGGTATATGATGTTACCTTCCATGTATGAGGTATATGATGTAACCTTCCAGTTATGAGGTATATGATGTTACCTTCTATGTATGAGGTATATAATGTTACCTTCCACGTATGATACATCTGATGCTACCTTCTATGTATGAGGTATATGATGTTACCTTCCACGCATGATGCATCTGATGCTACCGTCTATGTATGAGGTATATGATGTTACCTTCCATGTATGAGGTATATGATGTTACCTTCCATGTATGAGGTATATGATGTTACCTTCTATGTATGAGGTATATGATGTAACCTTCCATGTATGAGGTATACGATGTTACCTTCCATGTATGAGGTATATGATGTAACCTTCCAGGTATGAGGTATATGATGTTGGTTTCTCTGTATGAGGTATATGATGTTACCTTCCACGTATGAGGTATATGATGTAACCTTCCAGGTATGATGCTTGTGATGTCCCCTTTCATATGAATGATGAGGGCTATGGTCCCTCTGGTGTGTGATACCTTTGATGTTTTATACTTGTGATGAAATCAATATTGTGTACCTTCCTGTGTGTGATGAGTGCAGTATTACCTCCTGTGTGTGTGACGGCTGCAGTTGCGCATCCTGTGTGTGCGAGTGTAATGTTCCTTCCAGTGCCTGTAAGGAGAGCAATGTTACCTCCCACGCGTCATGTTACCTACATTGAGTGCTTGAGTATGACGTTAAATCTGGTGCATATTTCAGGGGTGCAGTGTCACCTCCAGTGTGTGACAAGTATGGTGTTACCACTCTTGTCGGATGAGCACGAGGTCCATTTAGGGGTGAAACAGCTCCAGGCATTTTGGAGCCTTAAAGCAGTGATTTTGTCTGGTGTGTTTACCTGTTCAGGTAGGAGGTGCCTAGGTAGATGGCAGACTATCCCACTGTGACAGCTAGAGATGTTATAACTTGAGGACTTCTGCATTTGCGGCCTGTCTGTGCCTGCTTCCAACAGGCCACAGTCTTTAGGGAGCAGGAACATACCTGCGGTGGTGTGAGTGTGCTCGCCCTCACCAGAGGAGTCACAAGACCCTTGTTCTTCCACAGTTCATGTAGTGTATGCATGACCCCAGATCACTTATCTCCTGACTTTGGATGTTTGTACAAATGTCACATCCTTGCGGAGGGTCAAGTATCAAGGTAGCTGTTGGCATCCACTCTCACTACCTCTGCCACCTTCTTATTTTCAGGACTTTTGATGACACAGATTAGGGTGGCTGCCAATCTTGATTTACTAATGTCTTTTTTTTAGGTCTGCCTAAAGACGAACCTATTGTTTCCAATCCGTTTTATATGTATATACAGATTGAGCTTTGGGTCAGCCCCCTGCTGATGATTGGATTGTTTTGTTGTCTATCTCAGTTGTCTGCTCCTACTTCAATGATGTTCCTCCCTATTGTTGTGTTTGCCCACTCATGAGCCTTTAGGTATAACCGTGTTCTGATTGGATGAGTTGTATCCTTCCACTGCATAAAATAGGGCCCTCTGTTATTACTTTTTGTATTCAGCACTGCAAGGGAGTGCATGTGTTTTGTTCATCTCTCTCCCTGCTTTTTCTTGTACGCTCTCAAACGTTTTTAAAGTAGAGACCTTTTGGCTTTGCCAATGCGTGTGTGAATTGTTTCTTCAGTGGTTTAAGAGCTTAATAAGAGAAGCCGGACATTGAGGGCTTTGTGACACACAGCACCATCCCTTTCCACACACCCTCCACCAGAGTGCATCAGCAGTGATCTCCAGCCCCACTGCCTCAAGCCCACTGCTTTCTAAAGAGGCTTAGAGGTCACTGCATACCTCCTCCATCCACAGTATCTCTAGCTGCTCCAAGGAGGCACAAGCTGCAGCAATGTTGTGACTTTGTTAGTCAGGCACAACAGTGAGACAGGCCTAGCACATCACTGGCAGCAGTAAACAGCCCCACACGTGCTAGACAGACCACTCTTGGCTGAAGCTGGGATAAACCGCATAGTTGAGGATCAAAAGCCAATAACACAGTGCCACATGGCCTGCAGATTCCTGGTATCTACACTTCCTTTCCTCTTACTAATTCCCCTTGCTTACTTCATTTTCATCTTTTCCATTTATTTTGATAGAGCTTATCACCGACATTTACCAGTTTTTAAGCGCTTGCATTTGAGCCATATTTGGCCATGAGACATGTTAATGGAGTGATTTGCCCAGAATCACTTGGGGTGCTCAAATTAAGGAAATGGGCTTTTGAATGCAGGTCTCATGTTTGTACAGGTGGTACCTTTTCCACTAGCTTGACCTTATCATTTCCAAAGATGACCTGCTAACAGTAGATGATCCTATACCAGTAGACTGGTCCGACCACTTCCTCATCCCCTTCTCACTTCACCTCTCTCAGGTTGTAACACTAGGCCAACCTGAAATAGCAACTACCTGGTTTCGCAACACAGAAAAGATCGACCTCAACACTCTCAGCAACACAGCTAAGAAGGCAGTACCGGACATCAGCCCCAACTCTGACATCAATGACTTGACTATCCAGTGTTTCACCAGTCTTTCTGTCTTGATAGACAATGTAGCTCCACTACAAAGCAGTAAGAAAAGGCCCACACTCTCTGCCCCATGCTTCAATAAATCCCTCTATGACAAAGGGAAAAATCTAAGAATCCTGGAGTAGAAATGGAGTCAGCCACCCTCTATTAGAAATCTCTCACATCTTAGATGTGCAAGATCGTGTTATCACAAACTAATAATTTGTGAAAAATTGAATACGTTTAGAACCCTCCTTGGCCAAGCACAGACCAAATAAAAAATTTGACCTAATCAAAACTACCTACAATGTCTCCTCATCTTCAACCATCACATTTGAGGACCAACCCAAGAATGCAGCAGAATTTGTACAATTCTTCGATGCAAAAGTTAAATCACTTCTTGATCATGTTACACATCCAAACCCACATGAGGGATGCAAATCCAAAGGCTCTTGGTACAGTTTTGACGTCATCACTGAGGAGGCCCTCCCCAGGAAAATCCTGAAAACAAACCTTCAAACCATTCTCTAAACCCTATCCCAAGCGACATTGGAATAGACCTCTACACCTACACGCTACCCTACTGAACTAATCTGGTTAACCTCTTTCTCAGTCAAGGTTCCTTTCCTGGTGCTCTCACAACTGGTCAGGTGACCCCACTACTAAAAAAACTTCTCCACTGATGTCAACAACCTTAACAACCTCCGCCCTATCACCAAACTCCCTTTCTTTACCAAAATCACAGAAAGATGTGTAGTGAGGCAACACCCCCAACACATCAAGGACAACAGCCTTCTGGACATATTTCAATCTGGCTTCAATCAAAACTGCAGCACTGAAACAGTACTGCTTCAGGTTATCGAGAATGCCCTCCGAGTCCTAGACACAAGCATTTCCTGCCGCCTGCCCTTCTGGAACTTTCTGCAGCCTTTGACACTGTAAACCATCACACACTTTTTGACACACTAAAACAAGGAATGGGAATTGAAGGCGTTGTGCTTAAATGGTTTGAGTCTTACTCATGGGCAGATCCCAGATGATTAAAATGTGAACTGTCTCTCAACTCCAAAGACTGCGGACCTAGGCATCCCTCAAGGCTCTGCCCTTGATCCCACCCTATTCAATCTTTACATGAAACTTCTAAGAGACCTACTAAAAAAGACGGGGTTCCGTTATCACCTCTATGCTGATGGCACCCAACTCTACCTCAAGGTGTCCTCTGCACACACCATCTCACTCCTCGCCACCCCCCTCAAATCCATCCAAGAATGGATGGCGTCTCATCACCTAAAACTGAATCCCGCTAGAGCCAAATTCCTTCTTATCTCATCTTCAAATTCTCCACCTCCTATTCAGTCATGGATGGATAGTCTGAACATTCTTAACAGCAAACCTACCATAGTTGACAGTGCCAAAACCATAGGTGTTATCCTGGGCAAAAGACTTAACCTCAATCCCAAACCAACACCATGGCCAAGAATGCACGCTTACAGCTGCGCCTTCTCTGGAGGATCCGACATTTCATTCCTGAGAAAGACCTGAAAAGTCTTGTTCAATCTTTGGTACTCTCCAGACTGGACTAGTGTAATTCTCTCCTTGCAGGCCTCCCCATGGCCCACCGTTCTCCATCATGCATTCGGCTGCGTGTTATGTCAACAGGGCCAAAAGAAACAACCATACCACACCTATTCTGATAGATTATCGCTGGCTACCTATTGAAGCAAGGTCAATATACATGACTGCTTATATCACCCATGAAGCCATTCACATGTCTCTCACTACAAACAAACTAACAAACTCAAAACATCAGGTGGCACCAAACCTTAAATGCTTAAAATCTACTGCTCAAACCTCCAACATTCGAAAGGGAAAGACTTAAGGCACAATCTTTCCCAGGTAATACGACTAGAATTTGGAGCTCGCTACCTCTAAACCTTGGTACCACCACCTCTTTCAGGATCTTCAAAATGGACCTTGAAACTCTTCTCTTCCAAAGACTTTTTTATGATTAACTTTCCTCGCCAAGCCCCCCACCAGGCATACGCCCTCACATTCTATGGCGGGACCCTGGCTGTTACTTGACACACACGAGAGCTATCACTACCTTCAGCTTCAACTCTGTAAATATGTGATTTGTATTTTTGCAAATCCTAATCGCTCTAACCTTAACATGTAATTTTTTGTGAATATGTAATCTGTACATATGTAACTCTCACCATGAGTAACTGTAGTAGATATATCCGTATTGTCACCTACCACCATGCTACTCTGAATTTCTTATTTAACTTTCTTCGCTGCATTGAAAAGCGCCTCTGGGTAAAGTGCGCGCTATATAAAAATGCCTAAATAAATAAATAGCCCCTATCTGCTGCCATCCACCCCTGCAGCTGCCTGTCTCATGTGCACACCCCTCTCTGGGCCCCAGCGCTGCCCTCCTCTCACCCTTCATCTCTGCCTGTCCGCCTTTTCCCGGATGGCTCGATCGCCTCCGACACTCCATCTTTCCAAATGGAGTTTTTCGTAATTGGGTTTGGATTAATGAGGGCCGGATGATGTCACCAGAGAGAAGCATGCTCAGCACTTGGAGTGGAGGACAGGCGCTCCTGACTGTGCTGGGCATTACCTCACTCCCTGTGACTAATGCCTGTGAGCATTAATGAGATCAAGAGGCTCTGAGACCCCTTCTTATTAGACCTGTCATGGGCTCCCTCCTCCGAGACTGCTGTGCCTCTTCTGTCATCCTGCAGCCCCCATAGGGCTACACACATAGTGTGCTGTGTCTGAGAAGTCTATACTCAGTCAGACATGACAGCGCTTAGAGTCACAGGCAGCGCTCATCTGTAGTCATGAACAGTCCCCGCTCCCTCACCTGGCCCATGCTGCAGGGATCTGGCGCCAGCACTGGCTGAAGCTTGAGTAAATTACTCAGAATGGCATTTAATTCTTATCAACAGATTCTTTGCGAGGGCATTACAATTGCTAATCACTTGTTCAGATAATTTGTTTTGAATTTACTTTTCTTTCAAGTGTTTTTTTTCTTTCATTCCCCTCCCACGCTCACTGAACCTTAACTCTAGCACTAACCCGTACTCTAATCTTAACTGTGTCCTGCGGTTTAACTCAAACTCTCTCTCTGGCCCTGTATCAATCGGTAACCCAGACCTTATGCCTAAACCTGCTCCTGTCCCTCATCCTACCCTGGCTTTCTCCCTTAACCCAGACCAAACACTCCCCTAGCCCTAACTTGCACCCTTAACCCTTCTCCTATTTCTTTACATACTTATAACTTTCACTCTCAACCCAGACCTTATGCCTCTCCTTGCTCCTATCTCTCACAATAATCCCAGCTTTCAGCCATATCTCAGGGGCTCCAGTGCCTCACCTAACCCAAGTTTTCACCTTTAACCCAAACCTTATGCCAAACCCTACTTCTCAAACTCTAATTTTCACCCTCAACCCAGATGTATCTCTCACCCTAACCCTAACTTTCACCTTTCACTCAGACCTATCACTCACCCTAAACCTAGCTTTCACCATTAACCCAGACATTATGCCTACCCTTGCTCCTATCCCTCACAGAAACCCCAGCTTTCACTCTTAAATCAGACGTATCACTCACCTTCACCCTAACTTTCACCCTCAATAAAGACCTGCTCCTACGCCTCACTTAACCCTACCTTTCACCCTTAACCCAAACCATACGCCTGTATTTAACTGTAACCCTAACTTTCACCCTTAACCGAGACCTGTTGTTGATCATAACCCCCACTTTCATCCTTGACCCAGGCCTTATACCTAACCAGGCTCCTATCTCTCACCCTAACCCAAGCTTTCATCCTTACCCGAGCCCTAAAGCTCACCTTAACTTTAACCCATAGCCCAAACCTTATGCATACCCTTGCTCCTTTCCCTCACCCCAACCCTAACTTTCACCCTTAGTCCAGGGTATGCCTAACCCTACTCTTATTCCTCAATTTAACCCGAATTTTCACCATTTACCCAGATTGTATGCCTAACCCTACTTCCACCCCTCACTCTTAACCCAAACCTTATGCCTAACACTACTTTTACCCCTCACTCTTAACCCAAACCTTATGCCTAACCCTACTTCTACCCCACACTCTTAACCCAAACCTTATGCCTAGCGCTACTTCTACCCCTCACGCTTAACCCAAACCTTATGCCTAACCCTACTTCTACCCCTCACTCTTAACCCAAATCTTATGCCTAACACTACTTCTACCCCTCACTCTTAACCCAAACCTTATGCCTAACCCTACTTCTACCCCTCACTCTTAACTCAAACCTTATGCCTAACCCTACTTCTACCCCTCACTCTTAACCCAAACCTTATGCCTAACCCTACTTCTACCCCTCACTCTTAACCCAAACCTTATGCCTAACCCTACTTCTACCCCTCACTCTTAACCCAAACCTTATGCCTAACCCTACTTCTACCTCTCACTCTTAACTCAAACCTTATGCCTAACCCTACTTCTACCCCTCACTCTTAACCCAAACCTTATGCCTAACACTACTTCCACCCCTTGTTGTAATGATAACTTTCAATGATAACCCTAAACTATAGGCCCTCCTAAACCCTACCTTTCACTCAAACTCTAAACCTAATTCTCATCCTACTATAACTCACCCTAACCTTAATTCTTTTTTAATAAACCTGTGAAGGAGCAGAGTAGGATAATGACCAGGGGTCGACTGGCAGTGGTTCTTTTGTCAGAGGTAGATGGAGTAGAAGGCACAAGTGTGCACCCTCCCTGTATCCATGTTTTAAAGGGGAGAAGCAGGTATTTAATGTATCTTCCCAGTGACATAGTTCTATCACAGACCTTCCCTTCCTGTTCTACCTTGGCTTCACACACACTACGTGAAGAATTCAGTCCTGTGGACTGCACCTAAAGTCTCAGTTGTCCTATTAATATGAACATATGCATTCTATAGTGCTGTGCAGCTGTATCAGTTGGGTTCACGCTATTTTAAATACCTAGTAGAAAATAGCTAGAACTTAGAGGTCACAAACACACACACACACTTGGACACACAGGTACATTAGCCCGAGAAGCTGTCTCAGTGCCATTACAGAGGCAGCAATGATGAAGAAATGTTTCCATGATCCCAAGAGATCTGGAAGCCACAACTGCTGTCTGAGCTCATAGTTCCAGCTTGATGACTGTCCTTCCCCCGCTCTTTGTCGCTGTGAATGGCTCTTCCATGGAGGACAGGCATTGTGTCTAGAGAGGGTGCCAGAATACACCTCCTTTGCCTGAAACTCTTACTGAGGAAGGAATCCTCACTCACTTTCATCTCGAGGGACCTCTCTTTTGTTTGAGTTTAGCTGTAAGTACCCTGGCTGCTAAGGAGGTGTGTGGAGGCCTGCTTTCCAGAGGAGCCCTCTGTGCATCTGTTCCTCTGTAAGTACCCTGGCTGCTGAGGAGGTGTGTGGAGGCCTGCTTTCCAGAGGAGCCCTCTGTGCATCTGTTCCTCTGTAAGTACCCTGGCCCCTAAGGAGGTGTGTGGAGGCCTGCTTTCCAGAGGAGCCCTCTGTGCATCTGTTCCTCTGTAAGTACCCTGGCCCCTAAGGAGGTGTGTGGAGGCCTGCTTTCCAGAGGAGCCCTCTGTGCATCTGTTCCTCTGTAAGTACCCTGGCTGCTAAGGAGGTGTGTGGAGGCCTGCTTTCCAGAGCAGCCCTCTGTGCGTCTGTTCCTCTGTAAGTACCCTGGCTGCTAAGGAGGTGTGTGGAGTCCTGCTTTCCAGAGCAGCCCTCTGTGCATCTGTTCCTCTGTAAGTACCCTGGCCCCTAAGGAGGTGTGTGGAGGCCTGCTTTCCAGAGGAGCCCTCTGTGCATCTGTTCCTCTGTAAGTACCCTGGCTGCTAAGGAGGTGTGTGGAGGCCTGCTTTCCAGAGGAGCCCTCTGTGCATCTGTTCCTCTGTAAGTACCCTGGCTGCTAAGGAGGTGTGTGGAGGCCTGCTTTCCAGAGCAGCCCTCTGTGCATCTGTTCCTCTGTAAGTACCCTGGCTGCTGAGGAGGTGTGTGGAGGCCTGCTTTCCAGAGCAGCCCTCTGTGCATCTGTTCCTCTGTAAGTACCCTGGCTGCTGAGGAGGTGTGTGGAGGCCTGCTTTCCAGAGCAGCCCTCTGTGCATCTGTTCCTCTGTAAGTACCCTGGCTGCTGAGGAGGTGTGTGGAGGCCTGCTTTCCAGAGCAGCCCTCTGTGCATCTGTTCCTCTGTAAGTACCCTGGCTGCTGAGGAGGTGTGTGGAGGCCTGCTTTCCAGAGGAGCCCTCTGTGCATCTGTTCCTCTGTAAGTACCCTGGCTGCTAAGGAGGTGTGTGGAGGCCTGCTTTCCAGAGCAGCCCTCTGTGCATCTGTTCCTCTGTAAGTACCCTGGCCCCTAAGGAGGTGTGTGGAGGCCTGCTTTCCAGAGCAGCCCTCTGTGCATCTGTTCCTCTGTAAGTACCCTGGCCCCTAAGGAGGTGTGTGGAGGCCTGCTTTCCAGAGCAGCCCTCTGTGCATCTGTTCCTCTGTAAGTACCCTGGCCCCTAAGGAGGTGTGTGGAGGCCTGCTTTCCAGAGCAGCCCTCTGTGCATCTGTTCCTCTGTAAGTACCCTGGCCGCTAAGGAGGTGTGTGGAGGCCTGCTTTCCAGAGCAGCCCTCTGTGCATCTGTTCCTCTGTAAGTACCCTGGCTGCTGAGGAGGTGTGTGGAGGCGTGCTTTCCAGAGGAGCCCTCTGTGCATCTGTTCCTCTGTAAGTACCCTGGCTGCTGAGGAGGTGTGTGGAGGCCTGCTTTCCAGAGGAGCCCTCTGTGCATCTGTTCCTCTGTAAGTACCCTGGCTGCTGAGGAGGTGTGTGGAGGCCTGCTTTCCAGAGCAGCCCTCTGTGCATCTGTTCCTCTGTAAGTACTCTGGCTGCTGAGGAGGTGTGTGGAGGCCTGCTTTCCAGAGCAGCCCTCTGTGCATCTGTTGCTCTGTAAGTACCCTGGCTGCTGAGGAGGTGTGTGGAGGCCTGCTTTCCAGAGCAGCCCTCTGTGCATCTGTTCCTCTGTAAGTACCCTGGCTGCTGAGGAGGTGTGTGGAGGCCTGCTTTCCAGAGCAGCCCTCTGTGCATCTGTTCCTCTGTAAGCACCCTGGCTGCTAAGGAGGTGTGTGGAGGCCTGCTTTCCAGAGCAGCCCTCTGTGCATCTGTTCCTCTGTAAGTACCCTGGCTGCTAAGGAGGTGTGTGGAGGCCTGCTTTCCAGAGGAGCCCTCTGTGCATCTGTTCCTCTGTAAGTACCCTGGCTGCTGAGGAGGTGTGTGGAGGCCTGCTTTCCAGAGGAGCCCTCTGTGCATCTGTTCCTCTGTAAGTACCCTGGCTGCTGAGGAGGTGTGTGGAGGCCTGCTTTCCAGAGCAGCCCTCTGTGCATCTGTTCCTCTGTAAGTACCCTGGCTGCTGAGGAGGTGTGTGGAGGCCTGCTTTCCAGAGGAGCCCTCTGTGCATCTGTTCCTCTGTAAGTACCCTGGCTGCTGAGGAGGTGTGTGGAGGCCTGCTTTCCAGAGCAGCCCTCTGTGCATCTGTTCCTCTGTAAGTACCCTGGCTGCTGAGGAGGTGTGTGGAGGCCTGCTTTCCAGAGGAGCCCTCTGTGCATCTGTTCCTCTGTAAGTACCCTGGCTGCTGAGGAGGTGTGTGGAGGCCTGCTTTCCAGAGCAGGCCTCTGTGCATCTGTTCCTCTGTAAGTACCCTGGCTGCTGAGGAGGTGTGTGGAGGCCTGCTTTCCAGAGCAGGCCTCTGTGCATCTGTTCCTCTGTAAGTACCCTGGCTGCTGAGGAGGTGTGTGGAGGCCTGCTTTCCAGAGCAGCCCTCTGTGCATCTGTTCCTCTGTAAGTACCCTGGCTGCTGAGGAGGTGTGTGGAGGCCTGCTTTCCAGAGCAGCCCTCTGTGCATCTGTTCCTCTGTAAGTACCCTGGCTGCTGAGGAGGTGTGTGGAGGCCTGCTTTCCAGAGCAGCCCTCTGTGCATGTGTTCCTCTGTAAGTACCCTGGCTGCTGAGGAGGTGTGTGGAGGCCTGCTTTCCAGAGCAGCCCTCTGTGCATCTGTTCCTCTGTAAGTACCCTGGCTGCTGAGGAGGTGTGTGGAGGCCTGCTTTCCAGAGCAGCCCTCTGTGCATCTGTTCCTCTGTAAGTACCCTGGCTGCTGAGGAGGTGTGTGGAGGCCTGCTTTCCAGAGCAGCCCTCTGTGCATCTGTTCCTCTGTAAGTACCCTGGCTGCTGAGGAGGTGTGTGGAGGCCTGCTTTCCAGAGCAGCCCTCTGTGCATCTGTTCCTCTGTAAGTACCCTGGCTGCTGAGGAGGTGTGTGGAGGCCTGCTTTCCAGAGCAGCCCTCTGTGCATCTGTTCCTCTGTAAGTACCCTGGCCCCTAAGGAGGTGTGTGGAGGCCTGCTTTCCAGAGCAGCCCTCTGTGCATCTGTTCCTCTGTAAGTACCCTGGCCGCTGAGGAGGTGTGTGGAGGCCTGCTTTCCAGAGCAGCCCTCTGTGCATCTGTTGCTCTGTAAGTACCCTGGCTGCTGAGGAGGTGTGTGGAGGCCTGCTTTCCAGAGCAGGCCTCTGTGCATCTGTTCCTCTGTAAGTACCCTGGCTGCTGAGGAGGTGTGTGGAGGCCTGCTTTCCAGAGCAGCCCTCTGTGCATCTGTTCCTCTGTAAGTACCCTGGCTGCTGAGGAGGTGTGTGGAGGCCTGCTTTCCAGAGCAGCCCTCTGTGCATCTGTTCCTCTGTAAGTACCCTGGCTGCTGAGGAGGTGTGTGGAGGCCTGCTTTCCAGAGCAGCCCTCTGTGCATCTGTTCCTCTGTAAGTACCCTGGCTGCTGAGGAGGTGTGTGGAGGCCTGCTTTCCAGAGCAGCCCTTTGTGCATCTGTTCCTCTGTAAGTACCCTGGCTGCTGAGGAGGTGTGTGGAGGCCTGCTTTCCAGAGCAGCCCTCTGTGCATCTGTTCCTCTGTAAGTACCCTGGCTGCTGAGGAGGTGTGTGGAGGCCTGCTTTCCAGAGCAGCCCTCTGTGCATCTGTTCCTCTGTAAGTACCCTGGCTGCTGAGGAGGTGTGTGGAGGCCTGCTTTCCAGAGCAGCCCTCTGTGCATCTGTTCCTCTGTAAGTACCCTGGCTGCTGAGGAGGTGTATGGAGGCCTGCTTTCCAGAGCAGCCCTCTGTGCATCTGTTCCTCTGTAAGTACCCTGGCTGCTGAGGAGGTGTGTGGAGGCCTGCTTTCCAGAGCAGCCCTCTGTGCATCTGTTCCTCTGTAAGTACCCTGGCTGCTGAGGAGGTGTGTGGAGGCCTGCTTTCCAGAGCAGCCCTCTGTGCATCTGTTCCTCTGTAAGTACCCTGGCTGCTGAGGAGGTGTGTGGAGGCCTGCTTTCCAGAGCAGGCCTCTGTGCATCTGTTCCTCTGTAAGTACCCTGGCTGCTGAGGAGGTGTGTGGAGGCCTGCTTTCCAGAGCAGCCCTCTGTGCATCTGTTCCTCTGTAAGTACCCTGGCCCCTAAGGAGGTGTGTGGAGGCCTGCTTTCCAGAGCAGCCCTCTGTGCATCTGTTCCTCTGTAAGTACCCTGGCTGCTGAGGAGGTGTGTGGAGGCCTGCTTTCCAGAGCAGCCCTCTGTGCATCTGTTCCTCTGTAAGTACCCTGGCTGCTGAGGAGGTGTGTGGAGGCCTGCTTTCCAGAGCAGCCCTCTGTGCATCTGTTCCTCTGTAAGTACCCTGGCTGCTGAGGAGGTGTGTGGAGGCCTGCTTTCCAGAGCAGCCCTCTGTGCATCTGTTCCTCTGTACGTACCCTGGCTGCTGAGGAGGTGTGTGGAGGCCTGCTTTCCAGAGCAGCCCTCTGTGCATCTGTTCCTCTGTAAGTACCCTGGCTGCTGAGGAGGTGTGTGGAGGCCTGCTTTCCAGAGCAGGCCTCTGTGCATCTGTTCCTCTGTAAGTACCCTGGCTGCTGAGGAGGTGTGTGGAGGCCTGCTTTCCAGAGCAGCCCTCTGTGCATCTGTTCCTCTGTAAGTACCCTGGCCCCTAAGGAGGTGTGTGGAGGCCTGCTTTCCAGAGCAGCCCTCTGTGCATCTGTTCCTCTGTAAGTACCCTGGCTGCTGAGGAGGTGAGTGGAGGCCTGCTTTCCAGAGCAGCCCTCTGTGCATCTGTTGCTCTGTAAGTACCCTGGCTGCTGAGGAGGTGTGTGGAGGCCTGCTTTCCAGAGCAGGCCTCTGTGCATCTGTTCCTCTGTAAGTACCCTGGCTGCTGAGGAGGTGTGTGGAGGCCTGCTTTCCAGAGCAGCCCTCTTTGCATCTGTTCCTCTGTAAGTACCCTGGCTGCTGAGGAGGTGTGTGGAGGCCTGCTTTCCAGAGCAGCCCTCTGTGCATCTGTTCCTCTGTAAGTACCCTGGCTGCTGAGGAGGTGTGTGGAGGCCTGCTTTCCAGAGCAGCCCTCTGTGCATCTGTTCCTCTGTAAGTACCCTGGCTGCTGAGGAGGTGTGTGGAGGCCTGATTTCCAGAGCAGCCCTCTGTGCATCTGTTCCTCTGTAAGTACCCTGGCTGCTGAGGAGGTGTGTGGAGGCCTGCTTTCCAGAGCAGCCCTCTGTGCATCTGTTCCTCTGTAAGTACCCTGGCTGCTGAGGAGGTGTATGGAGGCCTGCTTTCCAGAGCAGCCCTCTGTGCATCTGTTCCTCTGTAAGTACCCTGGCTGCTAAGGAGGTGTGTGGAGGCCTGCTTTCCAGAGCAGCCCTCTGTGCATCTGTTCCTCTGTAAGTACCCTGGCTGCTAAGGAGGTGTGTGGAGGCCTGCTTTCCAGAGCAGCCCTCTGTGCATCTGTTCCTCTGTAAGTACCCTGGCTGCTGAGGAGGTGTGTGGAGGCCTGCTTTCCAGAGGATCCCTCTGTGCATCTGTTCCTCTGTAAGTACCCTGGCTGCTGAGGAGGTGTGTGGAGGCCTGCTTTCCAGAGCAGCCCTCTGTGCATCTGTTCCTCTGTAAGTACCCTGGCTGCTAAGGAGGTGTGTGGAGGCCTGCTTTCCAGAGCAGCCCTCTGTACATCTGTTCCTCTGTAAGTACCCTGGCTGCTGAGGAGGTGTGTGGAGGCCTGCTTTCCAGAGCAGCCCTCTGTGCATCTGTTCCTCTGTAAGTACCCTGGCTGCTGAGGAGGTGTGTGGAGGCCTGCTTTCCAGAGCAGCCCTCTGTGCATCTGTTCCTCTGTAAGTACCCTGGCTGCTGAGGAGGTGTGTGGAGGCCTGCTTTCCAGAGCAGCCCTCTGTGCATCTGTTCCTCTGTAAGTACCCTGGCTGCTAAGGAGGTGTGTGGAGGCGTGCTTTCCAGAGCAGCCCTCTGTGCATCTGTTCCTCTGTAAGTACCCTGGCTGCTGAGGAGTTGTGTGGAGGCCTGCTTTCCAGAGCAGCCCTCTGTGCATCTGTTCCTCTGTAATTCCCCTGGCTGCTGAGGAGGTGTGTGGAGGCCTGCTTTCCAGAGCAGCCCTCTGTGCATCTGTTCCTCTGTAAGTACCCTGGCTGCTGAGGAGGTGTGTGGAGGCCTGCTTTCCAGAGGAGCCCTCTGTGCATCTGTTCCTCTGTAAGTACCCTGGCTGCTGAGGAGGTGTGTGGAGGCCTGCTTTCCAGAGGAGCCCTCTGTGCATCTGTTCCTCTGTAAGTACCCTGGCCCCTAAGGAGGTGTGTGGAGGCCTGCTTTCCAGAGCAGCCCTCTGTGCATCTGTTCCTCTGTAAGTCCCCTGGCTGCTGAGGAGGTGTGTGGAGGCCTGCTTTCCAGAGGAGCCCTCTGTGCATCTGTTTCTCTGTAAGTACCCTGGCTGCTGAGGAGGTGTGTGGAGGCCTGCTTTCCAGAGCAGCCCTCTGTGCATCTGTTCCTCTGTAAGTACCCTGGCTGCTGAGGAGGTGTGTGGAGGCCTGCTTTCCAGAGCAGCCCTCTGTGCATCTGTTCCTCTGTAAGTACCCTGGCTGCTGAGGAGGTGTGTGGAGGCCTGCTTTCCAGAGGAGCCCTCTGTGCATCTGTTCCTCTGTAAGTACCCTGGCTGCTGAGGAGGTGTGTGGAGGCCTGCTTTCCAGAGCAGCCCTCTGTGCATCTGTTCCTCGCCTCTTTTCACGAGCCCTGAAGCTTGTGATTGTGATGTCTTACTGGGCCTCATAGATTTGGGCATCTTCGGTCACCAAGGGGGGAGAGCTAGTGACAGTGCATTTGGTCTCCCGGAAATTCCTACCTCACCACGTGGGCCGGTTTGATCCTCAGCAGGTGGGAGGGAGTCTGCTTCTTGCGTGCAGGTTGAGGACACCTGGGCAGGTATGTATAAATACAATTCAGAACCACTAGCTATGGCGCAGCTGTTGTGGGATGCGTGTGCCATGACGACGACAATTGGGGTTCAGCAAGCGTCATTTTAGGCAAAGAACCCCCACGTGGCTGCGTGAATGCAAATCCACTGACATCCAGCCCGGGGAGTCTACCCTGGTGCTCGGTACAATCCTCTGGAGCCTGGCTGGGGGCAGAGTTCACTGCACAGAAACACATCATATCCACAAGAAATAACATAAAATGGCAACTGAGCTGGATGAAGAAACAGTCTATATCTATTTGAAAAGTAAGAAGCGTGACGTTTCGGTATCACAGCGATAGGTTATAAAAGGGACATTTGTTACAGATTAATTTGGAATGTTTGAAGCATTGCTCCTGTGCCAGGGAAGCAGGGGTTAAAGGGACTGTTAGTGTGGTCAGCTGTCTCTGCCGCTGCTCGTGACCCACACCGTAGACAGGGTCAGGAAGGGATGGTTTCCGAAACAAGCACCCAAGTCTGGTAACTGAATAAGCTGCTCCTTAATGATGGTGAGATGACTGTACGGAGGCCGAGAAGGACAAACATCAGATGGAAAGAGCTCCGAGATCCTTCCGTTTTTGTGACGAGCGCTGTGGTTTGATTTTCTCCAAATTTCGTGCATGTGCCTATGGTGATTTGAGTTTGTCTACACAATTAATTCCCCTTTCCCTCCATGCTTCCCTGTAGGATGTAAAACATTGCAGAAGTTAGTCAGGGTTCCTGTCGGTTTATTTCTTTCTCCTGTAGGACAGATGTGAAGTCCTGTAGGAGGACATTGAGAGCATGTGCCCTAGCATCTTAGGCGCTTGGAAGGATAGGTCTCCACTAATGAAGAGAGCCGGATACTCAACACTCAGAAAGCCCAGCCAGTCATAGGTCTCAGCATGATTGGCCCACATGGGCGTGGGCTCTGTAGCCAGCACCCATAGAATGAGGTATACGAGAAGTAGCCCAGGTGGCCTCTTCACAAATGACTTCAAGATGAGGATGTTGTCAAGAGTCATCAGAAGACTTCTCTCGCCCAGTCTGCAGACGCCTGCCTTGTTCCGAATGGAATCTAACTCAACACAAGCGACTGTTCAGCTTTCAAGCATCTTTTCAATATGAGCGGTTCCCAAAATAGCACACCACCCGGAATAATGTATAGGTAAAAAGGAAATGTGCTAAATGTGATTGATATCCTAGTCAAGCAAGGCACTTTCAGCCACATAGGTTTGAGTTTAGAAAAAAAGAGATAAACTCATTTTCTGGTTTAAACGGAACACAGAGACTGATCCCCAAAACAATGTAGGGTCAACGCTTAGAACACTAACGGTCTGATTTAGATCTAGGCAGACGGGTTACTCCATAATAACGGAGACCAATATCCCATCCTCTGACATATAATCTCATAGGATATAATGGGATTTATATTTTGGCGGCCGGGATATCCGTCACCGTTGTGGCGGAGTGACCCGTCCGCCGAGATCTAAATCAGGCCCTGTGTCTTATGAGGACTGAGTTTAACCATCCGACAAAGCATGCACCTCACTTACTCTACGAGGCAACACCACAGCCAACAAGAACTTGTCTTCCAAGAAGCTAGCTCTATGTCATGGTGTCCACAATCCTTAAGAGCTGTGTGGATTAGAGCTTTCACAATGACACTGTGATCCCACACTGAGCGAGCTTTTCTGACAGCTGCCCTCAACTGCTTATTATCTCCAGCATTTCTCATAACAGTCTCAATTTACATTGAAAATAACTGAGTTTATAGATTTCCATAAACGCTGTCAATGCCAGATATGCGTTACAAGAATCTTAATCTTACTGCCAACATGTGCCATGAAGGAGGCAAGTGTCAGAATTAGATAAATCCAGCAATGGGCCGAGATTCCTCCTCAAAGCCCAGCAGCAGACACTTAAACAATTATCCTTGGTTTTTTTCTGGCAGATACTTTTCTTGTCGTCTGCATGTTTTTGAGATCCCCTTCTAGAGGGTTTAGGTGCCCACATGCCCATGACACAGGAATCAAGCTCTCAAGGTCATCATTTGTGTGGAGGGGAGTGATGAAGAACTTTCCCAGACATTTACAACTGGAGTCCCCCCCCACCCAACCCCCCCCCCCCCCAAGAGGAGGAGACCCCTGAGGCTTCTGGGCCAGCGGTTCTGGATCTGGAAAACAAACCAGGTTTGACCGAGAGAGAAGATAACAAGAGTCTATACATATAACCCTATTACTGCATCTGTGTAGGAAAGTGGAATATTGTGTGGTATGGTTGAGAGACCTTCCCATGCTCTATTATCACAATGCCTCAAAGATGATCCTTGGATTCACAACAATAATTCTTAGCTCAGTCCTGGTACTGTCGCAAAGAGCGGTCAGGCTTTACTGGAGGTACATGTGCTTACCATTTTACAGTACCGTAAGGGTTCATAAGTAATTGATACAACTTGAAAAAAATCCAACATCAATTTATAGAAATAGAGTATATTTGTATGTAAATGTAGGCATCAAAACAAACTAAATAGCATAGATGTAACCAGGGTTATACATTTTCAAAGCACTAGAAAATAAATGCATTTAAAAGTGCAGATGATTAACACTGCACTCAATATGCAAATCTGCTAGTCACATTTGGTCACTTAGGGGTCGAGTTACATTGTACCCTCCCAGGGTAGAGGTCCTTGGGGTCCCAGGACCTGGGCCCAACAGTCAGTTAAATTCTACCTAACCCGGGGAGTCTGGGTGCAGTGGTTGTTCTGGCTGTCAGTGGCCTTTAAATGGGAGTCACGCCCAAGCTGCTTTTACCATAGGGACGATGCCACCAACAAGGGGATGCAAATACACAAGAGCAGGGTTGTTGCTGACGTAGTTGCAGCTGTTGTGAAGTGCCCTCTTGATGTAGCTTTAAGTTAAGAGGTCAGTTACCCGACTGGTAACCAACAAGCCTGGGTAGCAGTAAAAGTAGCGAAAATGAACTTTAACATCTTGCGATCTAGGGGAGTGCAATAGTGACTTGCAACTTCGGTGAAAGACAGACTACAACTCCCAGAGTGCACTTCACCATTTACTTTTGGGCGATCCCTCAGAGGGCCAGATGGCCAGCAATTCTTCAGATGCAGAGTAACGTTTTACCTGCACTTTGCAGGGGAGTGACCCCAACAATCCAGGGGAGTCTGAGGGTACTTCTTGATTCCACAAGGATCCCTCACTTCAGGAGTGTTGTTTGAGTTTTAGCAAGGACGAGGGTTGTTCTTACAGTTCCAGGTCAGTTACCCAAGGGACACAATGTACCTCTTTTGCTTTGTGCAGATGACAAAGTCTTGTTATCGGTAACATGCACAGTTGAATTTCAATTACATCATGTAGGAGCATATGGGAATGGAAAGAGCAATGTATATCTAGCGGACCGCCCCTCTGCCAACGGCTCAGGCCCCTGCGGTTGGTTCATGACTCTCCAGTGACCCCATGTACACACGCCATGGTGTCCAAACTTTCTCCCATTTCTTGGCAGACCATGTACTTTTATCTTTTATACACTGTTTCTTCCGCTCTCTGACACCTTATCCAGATCCCTTTCCTACTATGGCACCATCTCTTGGTGACATTGCGCTTCGCGATTCCAGCTGCCAGCGTAAGCCAAATGGTTACGTATTTGGACCAGGCCACCTCTCCCCTAATTGTAAGCAGGAGCCACTTTGCATCTAGCAGAACCTCAGCTCCCACTACTCTGGCCATTATTGCCGTAACATTGCGCTAAAACTGCACAACCCTAGGGCATTCCCACAGGTTATGCAGGAAAGTACCTTCGCCTTGACAACCTCTGATGCAGTGCGGTGACGGCGCCTTTCCAATCTTATGCAGAAGCGTCAAGGGATAATAGGAGCCATGCAGTATCCTGAGCTGGACCAATCAGGACCGTACTCGAATTGCTATTTTCCTTGGGCCCTGGAGTGCCTCTACCCACTCCTCCTCATCGATGTTGCCCAGGTCGTCAGTCCAAGCAGCCCTTAAGGTCGGGCAGGTTATTCATACGCTTCAGATACATTGTTGAGGTTGCTCTTTCAGGGATAGGATCTATGAGTATTCTGTCTTTGAGGGGAGAATGGTCCGGATCACGTGTCTTCTCTTGGTCCTTCCTTGAAGTAGACATTTAAAATCTGAGGTTTTGGTGTCAGGGGAGTCCCTTAAATCCTGGATTTAGGGGTGCTAGGGGTATGGGAGCTAGTAGCCAATGGGCAGCTAGTCCCTTACAGCTAATACACCCCTGAGGTGACCACATCTGGGGTGTGGGTCACATTTTCTACCCAGAGCCCACTTTTTCTGCCCTCCTAAAGATGGCAGAAATCAGCTTTAGGTGAACCGGTGAGGCTGCTCACCCTGGTGGCGTACACTTCCTGCATACCTAATTTCCTGCCTTGCCAGGGTCCAGTTGCACTTAGGGCAAGGGGAGAGCTGTGTCCTCCTCAGGGGGGCAGCCCAGGTGCATATCAGAGGCTTTGAAGCCTTTGAAGCGTGCCGCTCCGATGTGTCAGTTCACTAGCCTATGTGGGAGGGGGAGGTGTGACCTTCTTCCTGTCCAAGCCTTTGTTCTGACTCTGGGGAGTGTTTACACTGCCTGGCAGGAGGTCAGAAACCGGTCTTGGCGGCAGCAGGGGGGGAAAATCCGGGCCTGCTAGCCAAAGCATATGTCAGCTAGGGTAACCAGGTAGGAAACCACTGGGTAGCCACCTGGGTGCATGCCAGCCTTCCCTTGACACCAGATTATGTCTCAGGGGAGAGAAGGCCTGTTGTTTGACACCAAACTCAACATATTTAGGTAGTACCGTAATGGAGCTAGCAACCCAGATGTGCTGAGGTGCAAGTCCCATGTTATCTTATGGACCGCCTATCACTTATAGTGTGCTTTAATTGTAAAGCCACTGAAGTGACATATAAGCTTCCACTTACATATCTACCCTCTTCAATATATTGCACCCTGCCTCCTGGGCACAATAGACCTTCTTTAGGTGTGTCTGACATATACTTAATAGCAGTGCTATGGCCCAGAAGTCTGCAATGGCAGGCCTGCTGTCATCTGTTTACCTGGATCACTCAGGGTGGTACAACCAGTGCTGCAGGCTCTGAGTACCCCTTTACTACCCATGCCCTGGGTACCATAGTACTACTTACGAGGGTCTTACAAAGGGGGTATGGTCTCATTCAATTGGGGATGCCAATTATACAGGTCACATTTACAGGGAGAGCACTGGTTCTAGAGCCTGGTTAGCAGGCTTCAGTGCACTATCAGAGTCGTAAACCAGCATCTAGTAGTCCAGATGGGGGCAAAAAGTGGGGAGACATCTGCTAAAAGTCCTGTTTTCTTAGAGTGGGTGAAAAGCTGTGAAGAGACTTCCATATTCAGTCCAGGAGTTGGGCATCTGCCAGAGAGGATGGACTCTCTTCCAAGCAGGAGGTTTAGTGAAACTGAATTTCTACCATGCCATCTGCTGTCCTGTTGGCGTGCCATGTGTGCAGGGCTCAGAGTGTGTCTGTTTTATAACAACATTGACCTGCAGCACTTCCACTGTGCACAAGATTTTATTTTCCCAAGGCCCGGATTCCATGCCAAACTCACCAAGAATTTCTAAACAAGTAACGCCTTGTTTGTTGCTATTGGACACTGCAGCCTACTTGTCCTCTGAGATACTATTCTGTGGCTCTTCAAGTGAATCAGAAACCTCTCCAAACCTTTTAAAATGATACTGAGCGCGGAAATATTATGGGACACAAGTTGTCTTGGTGCATCCAGAGATCTTGCATCTCGAGAGAACCTACACTTGCACCTCATACATCAGTGCGATCCGAGTTCATGAAAGAATGGCGCCCAGTCGTCTCTGTTACCCCTAACAGGACATGCCTTCGTTTTTCTGGAAATAAGGAACTGTCTGACAGCAGCCAGCTGTACTGATGAGGGGAAGGATTTGCCTCAAGATATATCCAGATGTTTTCCACTGAGGAGTAGGTCTGGAGTTGGATTCAGTTGGGAATGTTTCTGGTCTTGGATAAGCGAGGTGGAACACAGGCTCTGAGATCTTGTCGCGATGCCTCACACTTTCGATTTGTTTTGAGGTCCTTGTCAGCCAGTTATGCGGGTGTGAGCATAGTGAGCACCAGGAACTTGGTACATTGCTTCTGTGCCGAACTACAGCTGACTTTGTTCAGATAACGAACCCGTTGTGAACAGTGCCCCATTAAGGTCATATTAACCTGAATGCGAGCATCACATTTTCTGTCAAGGACACCTATTGCCCCTGTGCGCAAGGATTGCAGTCATTGTGTCAGACATCATTTTCACGTGGGTGTAAAGCCTATTCCCTTCCTCACTTTTTACAGTCAATTCTCTGACATTCAAAGCAAGGAGATTAATATCTGATACTTACAGTTTCTGTTGCCTCTGTGACAGATAGTCTGACATTATCGCCCCACTGGAGACATGAAATTTGTTATTAAAGCAGACAGCGACTCTTGAATTTAAGACTCCTCTGTTTAGCTAATTGAAGAAGTAAATATAGTTTGTTTTGGAGCTGACATCTTTTACTGTGACTGTGGGGTACAGCCTTGATTGTATCACTGTTTGTTACAGCGCTAGTAACGTCGTTACTGACTTTTTTTACTGTGACTGTGGGGTATGGACATGGTTATATCACTGTTTATTATAGTGCTAGTAACTTTGTTACTATGCAGTGGGATTCTGCATCATCAGAATCACTGAGGGACTTTGTAGTACCAACCCACACTCGCTTTGCGTGAGCACCTCATTCGTGGTTGCATAGAAAGTATTTTCCCGTCTAAACGCGGATCTTGTCTCTGATTGTGGCTGGGAATATCGAATCCTGACTATCAGTGGGACAGAATATTCTCACGACAGTAACAAGGGATAACATATTGAAAGGTAAGTGCACAGAGGGATATACAAATGTATTATTCTTGACTCCACATGTAAGTACCATGGATATATGTATATATCACCCAGGTACGTATGTGTGGAGTTAGGTGTAGAAAATGTATAGAACTTACCTTTTGACATTATGTCCCTCAATGTCGTTGTAACGATATTCTGTCTTGCCAATATTCGGGATTAGATATTCCCTCCCTACAACTTGAACTCTCACGTGTGGCACTTGAGTGGCTCTTCTGTAAGGTACGCAGATTTAAGTCACTCCTTTACTTTATTAAATAAGTCTCTAAAACATACCTTTCGCTTCTGTCTAAGCCGGATCTCGTGTGGTACTTAGGACCAGGAACGTTATATTACCAAAATTCATGAGGAGGCCTCTGACGGATTGGACTCATTCCCTGATTTGGAAATAAGCAGCAGTCATGACGCTCATACATTAGGGAATTCGCAACTGTCGTTTCTTACTATAGATTATACGTCTCACGGTAAATGTGTCCCAAATGTAACCATATCACATCAAATGTGTGGCTATTGCTTCTTGGCCGAGAGAAAGGCCACGCTGATTGATTGCCATCAAGACTTGTGTGACCAGAGCATTCAGGAATCCCTTCAAAGGTAGCCAGCTGTCTTTCACTGGTGTCCCTCATAGGCCTGCAGATGCCCCCTTTGACAGGATCACTTCGATCATTTCCCTTATTGTTTTTGGTACCATTTTCAGAAAATCCACTTTCATAGATAAGTATCGCCATATCAGAAGTAGCAACTCATTTGCATTATGTTTTTCCTACGATTGCCCCAAATGGTGCACTTACACTTTTTTAACTGCTAGGAACATAGTACTAGCAAGCTATCCGTGTGTAAGTTCTCTCCATGGTTAGCACACATAATGACTGAACATGTGTCCCGCCATATCACGTGCTACATCTACGGCTACCTACATGCAAGTCCCTCTAAATCCACCTATACCTTAGTACCACATTCCCTACATATAACCTCTGGCACCTCCTTTACACTACTACTGCTACCACACCTTTCTTTCTTTCATTAGTTCTTTTTTTCTTGCTTTCTTTTTCTTATTTTTATCCTTTGTTCATTTTTCCTTTCGTCTTTGGTTCCTTTTTGTTACTCTTGCCTTCCTCTTTCTTTCTTTCTTTTTCTTTCTCTCATTCCATCCTCTTTCCTTCTTACTTTCCCTCTTTGTTCAAAAGTGTCCACATTATGAAATGACCGGTAACTCCTGAGGGAATGATGTCTCGTTACAAATTTTTAAAAATGAAGGCCGGAGCCGACTGCTCAGGAAGGCATTAAGGCTTTAAAGTAAAGTAAGCACCCCAGATATTACAACCCCTTGACTCCTGTCGGCCTAATCCCTACCCCGTGCCTCGACAAAGCTGCCCTAGAATGACATGTCATGTCACATGAAAGAATATTACGCCTGCAGAAAGCCATAAATGTATCTGTCCAGCTGGGTACCAGGCCTCCAGTCTCCCTTTCTCCCCCCTACCATGGGTCAGGCTAACCCTCAACTAGCTGGTGTCACTAAATGATACTGGATGTATCCATCTTTGAAGAGGTGATGGGCAAAGGCAGACCTTCTGTGCTGTGAGCTGATGGTTTCTTCCATATCTCAGGAATGAGTGCACCGCCTCTCTCACGCCATATTGGAAAATACCCAAATCACATAAACATTCATTCACTATGCTGTGCCCTTGGCTCTCATCTCTTCAATGGCCAGATTTATGTTGCCACTACCTCGAAGCAGTAGAGGCTGGCAGGGGACAAGAGTGGAGGGCGAGGGGGACTCACAGGGGTACAAAATAAAAAAAACACTTACCCCTCGCTGCGTCCTGAGTCCTCAGCCGTCTCCCCTTCGGCGTCGCTCGTCTTCTCTCTGTGGCCAAACCAGGAAGCACACAGGCTTCTTCCCCTAAGATAATCAGAATGCTGCAATGCAGCGTTGTGATTGGTCTTAGCGCCGTGGGTCGGTGCTCAGACGGGGAATGGGAGGTTGAGCATGTTCCCTACCAGGCTGTGCAATGCAGCCTAGTGAGTAACGTGCAAAGTGCGCAGGACTGTTTAACCAGTCCGGGACACCGACCAAGCAGTCATGCACACTTTGGAGTGCAGCAACCACTCCTCCTCCCCGACGTCAGGGGAGCCAAGCTCTGCCCTGCTCAACCTGACTGATATTAACAATAAAATGATAATAACAGAAATAACTTCTATTATTATCATTTTATTTTTGCTTTCACACTGCTCCGAGAGCAGTGGGACGGCACTCCTTTGCCTTAACGGAGAAGCCACCACTGCCTTGAAAGAAAGAGGACAACTGTGACTCCACCTCCTCTACTCCTGAGACTCTAAACCCAATCCACCTCTGATCTATTTCATCCACATTTTCCTTGTTTCTTTTGTAATCTTCTTTTATATATCGTCACCATATATTTTGAAATTTTTCTCCTACTTACCACATTTAAACCCCGGGCAAGTGCTACTGTGCTACCAACCTACCTCACTATGTATTTTGCACAAATCCTTGCACCTGCTGTAATTCTCTTTTATATATTGTCACTGTGTATTTTGTATTTTATATTCCTCCATACCCCATAAGCACTGTGTGTATCTGCTTCTATGCTTCCATATCTACCTTACTAAGTATTGTGTATCTTTATGTACGCCTCATGCACTTCATGTAAAGGCTACTGTGGTACACCTGTAAAGCGCTCTGATACCTTCGGGTCAAGTTCTCACTATACAAAACTCAATAAATAAATAAACAAACAAACAACGGTTCCCTGGCGATTGGTGTGTTTTTTAAACCTCCCCCATGCACATTGTACTTCTAGCCAGTGGTGGCCCCTCCATAGAGGCGACCGGCGGAAGTGGAGTGTAGAGCGCCTCCTTCCCGGTTCCTCTTTCCTTCACGGATGAAGACTAATATCGCCCCTCCACGATGCGCGTGGGTCAGGGGCGCTTACAGGATCAGCTCCTATTTCTTCTTAGTCCTTCCTTCATTACTCCATTCTAAACAACTAGACTGCCCAATGGGAAACATCAATTCATTTCGAGGGATTTTGCATCTGCCATTTTTTCAACTAATTCTGTACCCTTTGGAGTACAATATTTACTCGCTTTTCCGCAAGACAAATATTTGAATGTACAAACCATATATTGTGTCATCTGTTGTAGTTATGTGTCAACCGCCTAACCATATTGATGTCATTTAAAGTGCTGCTGCTTTGTGCAGATGCTGCTTCATCGATAGAAAGTGACAATGCAATGTTGTATTTCCTTCTTAGTTTCCATTAAAGTGCTGTTGCCATATAGTCTAAATTCACATAAAGTGGCAGTGCATTATTGCATAAACACGTACACGCGTGTTATATATCATCAAGGCCATATAATAACCTAAGTTCCTACCATCAACATACCAAATGGCACAAACTATAAGCAGTAAACTTTATTACCTTATGGATATATCACTGCAATTGATATAAAGTGACAGTGCACGATCACTTCTTCAGTCCGATTTCTTTTGCGGTGACGATGCCATATGTAGTATTAATTAGCGTAAAGTGGCAGTGCATAGTTTACATCCTAAGGAGATACACATATGTGTTATTAACTTATTAGGAGGCTGAATTTTAGGCTCACTGTTACAGGATATGTGCCATAGAAACAGTTAAAGTGCTTATTCTTGATGCAAACATGGTTAAGTGCCACTTGATAAATGGCCCATTTTATAAAGGGATGTTTACATTAGGATGACAGTCGTTATTGCTCTTGGCTGATTAGGATATGTAGGATATGGTCGTGATTCTAATATAAATATATTTTGAACAATTCATGAATCCAGATAAAATGATAAAATATGATACAAAGGCATCAAATTCACTTACATACATGGAACACACACAGATTTCAGAGTTCAAAGTTCATTCTGCTTAATCATATCATATATATATAATAAGTCCCACGGGCTTCTCAGTTCGGATCTGTTTCTCGCCCCTAGGTTTGCCATCCTGGAGCGGACGCTCAGTCCCATGGGCTTCTCAGTTCGGATCTGTTTCTCGCCCCTAGGTTTGCCATCCTGGAGCGGACAGGGTCTATCACACTGGCTTCTCAGTTCGGATCTGTTTCTCGCCCCTAGGTTTGCCATCCTGGAGCGGACAGGGTCAATCACACTGGCTTCTCAGTTCGGATCTGTTTCTCGCCCCTAGGTTTGCCATCCTGGAGCGGACAGGGTCAATCACACTGGCTTCTCAGTTCGGATCTGTTTCTCGCCCCTAGGTTTGCCATCCTGGAGCGGACAGGGTCAATCACACTGGCTTCTCAGTTCGGATCTGTTTCTCGCCCCTAGGTTTGCCATCCTGGAGCAGACAGGGTCAATCACACTGGCTTCTCAGTTCTGATCTGTTCCTCACCCCTAGGTTTGCCACCCTGGAGCAGACAGACTCAATCCCACGGGCTTCTCAGTTCTGATCTGTTCCTCACCCTTAGGTTTGCCACCCTGGAGTGGACAGACTCAGTGCCATGGGCTTCTCAGTTCTGATCTGTTCCTCACCCCTAGGTTTGCCACCCTGGAGTGGACAGACTCAGTGCCATGGGCTTCTCAGTTCTGATCTGTTCCTCACCCTTAGGTTTGCCACCCTGGAATGGACAGACTCAGTGCCATGGGCTTCTCAGTTCTGATCTGTTTCTCACCCCTAGGTTTGCCACCCTGGAGTGGACAGACTCAAACACACAGGCTTCTCAGTTCTGATCTGTTCCTTGCCCCTAGGTTCGCCACCCTTGAACGCAGTGGCCTGCTGTTTTACAATGGGCGTCTGAATGAGAAGCATGACTTCATCGCTGTGGAGATCATCGATGGGCAGGTGCACTTGAAATATTCCACAGGTAAGAGTCCAGGATGGTAACCTTCAAATGTGTATGTGCTTGAAAGTAAGGCAGCAAAAACAATAGTGGCGCGAGATGGACAACGCTATAATTTCTAGGATGCTGCTTGTATTGAGAAGGGGAATTAAGGAAGATGTTTTGTTAGTCATTCCACCTGTTTCTTTGTAGACTTCTGTTAATCATTCTTCTAATGATAATTCTAGGCACAAGTAAAAGAAGTCCTATTATCCTAAAAGGCCATCAACCCCAAATACCAAGAAGATTGTCTAGATAGATAACATTAATTCACAAATGCAGCTGGCCTGAGTACATTTGCCCGTCCTTGTTTTTGGTGCCCAGTGTTTTAAATATGGCTAAATCTGTTCCATGCAAATGGAAAGCTGTTGGACAGTCGATTCAATGCCTTTCTATTCTCCTTTTCCACCATCTAACCACATGCATGTCCAAGACGGGAACCCTTTGAAAGCGAACTAGTGGCTGCCTTTGTCCCCATCTGCATTCTTTCCACGTGTCAGTATCTACCCCTCTTTCACTTGTGTAGGACTGGTCCATGACTGGATACCCATTCAAAACCAGCCAATGGCTGCCTTTGTCCTCTCCTGCCTAATAACCGCATGCATCAGTATCTGTCCCACTTTGGTTTATGTGGATTGGTCCATGACTTGATACCCATTGGAAGCCAATCAACGGCTGCCTTTCTCACCTCCCACCTTCTAACCGCATGCATCAGTATCTACCCCACTTTGGCCTGTATTGGAGTGGTCCACGACTAGGCACCCATTGCAAGCCAAGCAATGGCTGCTTTTCTCCCCTCCCGCCTTCTAACTGCATGCATCAGTATCTACCCCACTTTGGCTTGTGTAGGAGTGGTTCATGACTAGGCACTGATTGGAATCCACCCAATGGCTTCTTCTCTCCCCTTCTACCTTCCAACCACTTGCCGTCAGTACCTATCCCACTTTGGCATGTGCAGGAGTTTTCCAAGACTGGGCACTTATTGGAAGCAAATCACGGACTGTGTTTCCTTTTTCCCTTTCCACCTTCTAACCTCATGCCTCGGCACCCAACCAGTACCCTACTTAGGTGTATGCAGGGATGTGCCATGTCTCCACACCACCTGGAAGCTAGCCTACATAGGTGTGGTCCTGTTTTCACCTATCTGCTCAGTTTTTTCTTTGGTGAACTATGGTTGCTTGGCAGCTTGAGCCGATGGTGATTAGGATTATTTCTGTTGGGCAGACTGTGGGGTTAGTAACGTCTTGGTACTGGTACGCAGCAGTCAGTGACATGGTTTCTGACTGCACGGTGCTTCTTGAGTCCCATTGTGCAGTAGTAGTGCAGAAATAGACTTACCGCTTTGCTGTTGAGCCCTGCTCCTTCATCCCCTTCCCTGGTGCTGCGGTCACTGTATCTCCAGCTCTCTGTGTCCTTGACTGTGCAGAACCTCTCCCCCTGTTGTTACCCAACACTGAACACTGCAGTCTGTGTTCCTGTCTTCTTAGAGATAGGGTGTAGCAATGTAGGTGTTGGGTGCATTACTTGGGTAGTAGCGATCAGTGCTGCGAATAAGTGTGTGGCTGCAAGAGAGATTCGCTGTATTGCATTGTTTCCAAAAAGAGTGGTCTTGCCTTTGTGATCGGGGGCTTGTCTCAGCTCATTCCCTTGAAGAGGCGGCTGTTCAATGTGTAGATTATGGTGTAGAAGGACAGTTGTTCCTTCATTGTTTAGAAGAGGCCATACTATGCTGCATCTACCTTCCAGCATCATTGGAAAGAGTTTATGGTAGTCTTTAGGCACTAAAAATATTCTTTTATATCTATGCCTCCGGCTATGGTTAATAGAATCATATGTCTAATGTAACAAATGACTACTTGTTTGAAATGTTATTTACAGGCGAATCAACTACCTTGGTGTCTCCATACCTTCCTGGTGGTGTTAGTGACGGCCAGTGGCACACGGTGCAGCTTCGGTACTACAACAAGGTAGGAATGTTGAATGGGAGTCCGTCCCCTGTCGCTCTGTGGAACTTGTATAGTCACAATCTCCATATTGAACACAATTTTCCAATTCAATTTTTTTGCTGAAAAAGCCAGGAGAAAGATTAATTATAATAAATCTATGCCACGTGCGCGACTTATTTCAATCAATTAAAAAGTATATTTAACATAACAGAATATGACATAGCATTTTTTTTAGTTATACTTACAAATACTTTTAGAAACCCACAAATAGCACCATTGTGAGGTGCATTATTTAAGATTCAGAACTCAAGAAAGGCCAATATGTTGTCTCCCAGTGATGGGAGTGTTGCACCTGAGCTCACCTGCGTGCTTTTGACATATTCTGAAAACCTGTCTGTTTAGTGTTTGGGAAGTCTATGTCTTAAGCTCTGTGTTCTGCATATGTACAGTGGGAAACGGACTCAATGGCCAGTCAACTCCTTATGCCAATGTTGGTTTCCCTGAGCTCTTTCCAAGGTGGATCACGAAAAGCTTTGTGCTTCTAGGAGGATTTTCCCAGCAGTAGAATGACAGAATGTTTAACCTATTGCCGCACTTGCAGTGCTGTGGGATCCACCATCATGCTTCAGCATAGAGGATCTGCCCCCTGCACCCAACCATGGACAGCGTAATATCTAGACTTTGCATCTCCGACGGTCCTCCTGTAAACAAGAGACCTTGTATTTACCGTGACAGACTCCTCGCTGTTCTTTTTTTTTTTTTTTTTGAAAAACCTTTATTGACATTTCGATCATTGACAAGTATGGGCCTACAACCCCCCAGGGCCGGCCGCTAAGCAATCAGAGCAATAAGGTCAAATATAAGCACATGCGGCACCTCGGTAGCAAAATCTTCATACTAAGATAGTTCGGCCCGGGAGCCGCGCAGGCAGGACACCAGGAGAAAAGGGGTTTTTCATTTTATAATGAAACAGAACAGTAGGATCAGGTGCCAAACAATTTCCCAACAGCGATAAAGGGCAGGCCGCATGATAGACGTTAGCAATAAACAGCAATCTATTGAATCCATGGCGCAAACACAGGAAATGATGGGGAAGAATATCAAAAACAGTTGCGCCTGCAGGCCCCCATACCTAACACCCAGAGAACCCCCGGAAACTGTGGCATACACGGAGAGGCAACGGTTCACAGCAAAAGAGGCGTACCACGCTGATCCCAGAAAAGAAGAAACAAGAAGAAACGGAGAAGAAAAAGGAGGCCATGGAAAAAGAGAGGAAGACTGAGAAAGAAAAGAGTCCCCCCCCCAACCCCCCACCCTGCACCTCTGCAAATGAGTATGGCCCCTCCCCCCAGCAGTGTGCCTGTCGCCCTGGAACTAGACCCGAAATATAGAAGAAACAGGGAAAAAGGAATAAGAAAGAACCCCACCAGGCGGGGGGGTGGAGAAAATATAATAAACTGGAGGAGGGCCTTCAGAACATACCCCCGGCTTCTCCCTCCCGCACAGTAAGGTATCCCAACAGCAAACAATAAGTAGCACCAAATCGACCATAACAAAAGGGGGGAATGGGGAGCATTGCGCACCGAATATGCTAGTAGCTATGTCCTGGGAGTACACAACCATGAGTCCGCCCGTCTACCAGATGACCACCCCGAGGGATCAGCCTCATCCCTGACCACTCCTGGCGATGCTGCCCATGCCTACCCCTCGACCCAGCGCCATGTCCGATGTTCCAAGGTGAAGGGATGTCCCAAAACAACCGGGAAGCGACGCACACAGGTGGGGTGGAGGTCTCAGAACGCCAACACAGTCCGCATCTCGGAGGGACTTCTTTCCCAGTGCTGCCCCAGGATCTGCACTGCACACAAGGTCCGGGAAGGCTGAATCATCCAAAGTAGACAGACATTGCTGGTAAAGTCCCTGGGTCACCGGAGGTCGTGCACGGGACGAGGCCACCACCTTCCACTCGGAACCACTACCTCCGGAACAGATCAAACCCTCAGGCAGCCGATCATACGGTAGCATACTGTCCGGAGTGTCCGGCTGCGCACTAATCGCAGGGATGGCCGCGACATTATCCTCCTGTGTGCAGTGTAGGAAGTCCCTGTGTAACTGTGGACCAGCATGCCGCCATTGTCCCAACGCTGATGCCACACCGTCGATCTTACTCCCCAAGACCTCGATGCCACGAGCCAAGGAGAAATGAAGGGCACCAAGGGCCTCAAGGAGGTCGCCGTACCCCAGCACTGCTCCCCGCGGTCGCTCTGCCACACTCCCAAAAGTCACACACTCCCAATCCTGCTGCGACCCGGTGGACAGGATAGTAGGCTGCATCGCAACAAGATGGCCGCCGGGGGAGGCCCGACTCGTATGGGGGCCGGGACCCAGGGACAAGCACCTCGGGGTCCACGTCGCTGGAGACAGGGGTCCGGGGGCAGGTACAAATTCAGCCGTTGCGTGGACTCGGGCAACAGTCGTCTCCACCAAGGACCAGCAGCCGCGAAAATCCGGGAGCAGTCTGCAAGGATCAGGGCGAGCTAGGGGCGGTGTCCGGGCAGCTCACCGTCAAAGGCAGGGGCAAACACCGAAGAGTCTGAGAACTGCACCCCCGGGCATGCCCTCGATCCACTACGCTTTAGCAACGGGAACGGCCGTGGCGAGATGCAGGCCGGGGGCAGCACCGCTCCGGTGGACCGACTCCACCCAGTCACCACAGGCCGTTGTTGTTAAACTGCCACCCGGCCAAGGCGTCCACTCGAGGTCCCGGCTCCGGGGCTGCACGGGCCGCAAAGTTCATCCGCAGATTTCTCAGGCGGTACAGTAGCCAGAAACCCCGGAGTCACACGATCGGTTGCCACTCTCCTTCACAAGCACGATCCCATGGCGCAAGCTGAGGATCTAGTACAGGATATCCGTGCGGGATGCGGAGGTTCACGGAGCCGGGAATCAACGCTGCCGTCTCGGTCGCCAACTTGGCTCCTCCCCCTCCTCGCTGTTCTTAATCTGCTCGACAGCGTGGAGTGGGTAGGTCCGCAGTAACAGAACCGTGTACTTCTAATGTCTGAAAACGGTCTCAATTGAATGAGTCATAACTGATTATTGTGTGGCCCTTTTCACAAGTATCTAAATTTCTCCCCCCTTTATCTCTTTCAAACCTAGTTATATATTAAGTTTAAGCATAAAAGGTACCTTTGCCAACCTGCATTCTCATCCAGTCCCTGCCTACCATCGTAAGCACGAGATGCAGACAGAATTGTCCCCCATTTGCTCTTCGCTGAAGAGCAGGCGATGGAGACATACACAGTGGTCTTCATGCTCACCCGTTGCACCTCTAACATGTTAAGATCCCCAGCCGAAGCATTAGTATGCCTCCTCCCTTCTCACCCAGTGCGTGCCTGCCATGATTAGGTCTTGAGTAGGGGGAGCACAGATTTAGATGCATTGCCACCCACAGCCTTTCTGCCATCTGAAGTGGATTATTACATATTCTGCTTTCTCAACCAGTTCCCCAGTTTCTCAACCAGTTCTTAAGAGCAGGAGGCAGGCAGAATGCCCTTCTTTCTCACCCAGGTTTGTATGTTAGAGGATCCTGGTACGGAATTTCGACCAGCAACAATATTGACTCCAGGATACCGTCTACCAACATATTACCAAGGTAAATATATACGTGGGCAAGTGCAGATGTCCTATCCTTAACTCTTTAAGGTATGTAGACCTGGAGTTAATAATAGTAAATCCATACTTACATACACTTACCTTGGCGAAACAGTGGTAGTTGACATCCTGGAGTCAGTATTTTTGTGAATCGATATAAAAAACTCAAGGTTGTGGCAGAACTCCTCACCTAGTGCACCTCTGCCACCACAAGGTGCAGGAGGGCATAGTGCACGGCGGTAGAACCAGGACGTGTGAGCTGGGCAGAGGACTCTGCAGATGTCTCTTAATGGCGTCTCAGTGAGAACACCAGGGAACATTGTGCAATTTCCTGCAGCCCCAGATGGTGGGCTTGGTTTCTCCCAATACTCCAATTGGTACGCAATCAATGTGATGACGTGTGCACCTCACTCTCCTTTGATGAAGTGGAGTTCTGGTGATGGTCTTGAGGTATCAGACACCCTCCTCCTCCTCCTTCTCAAACATGCCTTTCTGCAGGCAGAGCTGTGCCAAGCCAGTGAGGGGAGCGGTGTATGTTAAGATGATGCAAGAGGGTAGGTCAATGGTTGTAGGATGGTTGAGGTAAGATTCACTCTAGTGCCACCAGATGACAATGTTTTATATTGGAGGTGAGAAGGAGACAAGGGTGTCCGCAGCTGTCCAGTTGAAATGCATAGTTTTTAAGTTCTGTGCATTTTAACTGGTTGGTGGAGTACAGTAACTAAGCTCCACCTATTGATGAGTTGAAAGATTGTAAGGTACTCTTATATTAGGGCCTAATGAAAAATCTTTCCTCTGTGTTCTTACTCCTGCCAAAGCCTGGGTTTTTGCATGAATTTCCAGGAGTAAGACACACTGTGGAATTTGGAAATCAGGCCTAAAGTGTTGGTACGTGCTGAAAGCACTTCGATGTCTCCACCTGTTCCTGCTGTTTATTTGTGTGCCCTGGTAACAGCCTGTGTCCACGCCGTGACAGTCAAAAGATTGGTGAAACCCCTCAGCGCCCTGTCTTTTCTCTTCCAGCCCAAGCTCGGCTCGATGGGTACGGCCCGAGGCCCATCCAAGGAGAAGGTGGCCATCCTGGCAGTGGACGACTGTGACATGCCCGTGGCACTGCAGCTCGCTAGGGAGATCACAAACTACTCGTGTGCAGCAGAGGGCGTGCAGTCCAGTTCCAAAAAGTGAGTGGGCAATAGCTATACCATGCAACATGATGGCGGGGCCTGTACGGCAACACATTGGAGCGCAGTGCATGCTGGGATGCAGGCACATACGTGGGGAGGTTTTTGTTCTCTGTTGAGTCGAAGTATTTGGATCCCAGCATAAGGTTCCCTCAAAAGTCCAGAGAAGCCAATGGTGGAAATGGAACTGTCCAAAGGGGGATCTCTCGAACGAGAATAGATGTTCCGTTACAATGTATTTGATACTTGCTGACATATAGATGTTTTCTGTATCAAGGAATGTATGCATCTGTAAATCTGAATGTGACAAGTTTAACTTTAATAAAAAATATTACACCAAAAAAATAAAGTCCAGATAAGCTCGGACATCCACTGCCTGAGGCCATTAGCCATAGTTCTAGCGTCATCAAATGCCAATGAAGGAACACATGTCTACCCTGAGATCCAGGCACACTGGGGACCCTAGACACATCACAGGAGTCCTCGGCCAGACAGAGTCGACATGGGGTCGACGTCAGAAGAGGTCTGAGCTGGATTAACCAGGGAGTCTATAGACTAGACGCAAGCGTTTCTCATCAGACACATTTTATATACCTTTCGAAACAGTTACAGTCACCTTCCAGTTTGAAGACAAGAGAAGAACTGTTGCTCTGGCTGCAATGAACACTTGAAAACATGTGAAATTTAAACATGTGAAAGAACTGATCACTCAAGGTGAGGCTGGAGACCATTGAGGGTCTGTGTGTCAAGAGTGCGCAGTGGAATAGAAGGTTGGATCAGTCCAGTTGTACTTTTTTATCCAAATTTCTCTATTTGTGCCATTTTGGTGTCATCAGCTCTCCAGTGCATTGGAGCAAACAAGGATGTGCCAGGGGCACCAGCCATATGTTATTGCCCACACCTAAGACACTAAAGGTGCTGGAAAGACTTGGGTAAATCACATGACTACACATGAAACAGGATCTGGCTTAAAGACGCCCCCTAGAGGCAGCATGATTCCACTCTGCAGGGGCCAGCCTAACACCATGCAGTGCTTGAGAAATCACTGGCCAGTGGATCAATGCACATGCTACCCACTTTCTGGAAAGAATTAGCGCCTCTTATAAACGGTTGTAATCCATGTTACGTAGAAGGACACATTCCATGCACACCTCCAAGCCTTTGTTGGCTAGAAGAAGTTCCATAGACACCAGTCCCCTTCGTACCAAGGCTCTGAAGCCAAAGACTTGGACTAGTTGCCAACACTCTTATGCTTGCAAGTTTAGAGACCGACCCCATCTTGCAAACAAAAGCTCCACCTTCTGTGCATCAGCACGTATGGTGACTACGAATGGCGGTCTCCATCACTCGATCGCATAGGGCAAACAATTCTTTCTTCATGGAGCTTGTATCAGGGTTTCAGCCATTTTTCAGCTATGTAAATAACAAATCTTACCACTGCTCAGATAAATGGAACTCAATGAATTGAACTCAAACCGATGAAAGAATAAATTGACATTCCCAGAACTCAAGCTGGCCACCTGCAGGTCATGCTAGAAGTCAGCAGCAGCATTTAGCTCTGTGCACCGTTTGTGCAGCAAACATGGGATATGGTGCTTCCTGTTCAAGTCGCTACATCTTTACAATAGTATTTGCATGCCCGAACACTACGATCAACGGGGCACATGCATCAAAGAAGGCTTTTGCGAGTCCTTAATTGCGATTATTAAGGAATCGCAATTAGGGACTCTCAAAAGCCTATGCATGTAGAAATCGTAATAAAATTGCGATTTCTGAACATTTCTTAATTGCGAGTCGCAATTAAGGAATGGCTTCCCATTCATTCCTATGGGCCTATAGGCCCATAGGAATGAATGGGAAAATGCATGCGCAATTTGCAAATTGCGCATGCAATTTCAAGGGTGCAAAGGTGTCAAAATGACACCCTAATGCACCCCTGAAATTGTGATGTGCCCCCATGTTGCACACACACATGCCCCAAAGGCATGTGTGTGTGTGTAACCTGACAAAATACAGACCAGAGTAATTTTTCTGTATTTTGCGGCCCCAAATAGCGAATTCGCTATTTCTAAGGGGTACATGTATTGCATTTAAGGAATCCCAAATTGCGATTCCTTAAATGCAATCGCAATTTAAGAAATCACAATAAATTGCGATTTCTTAGATTGCGAGGGCCTTACGCTTTGATGCATCGCAAGAGGCCTTTTTGTGGGTGCAAATGGACGACTTATGCGAATTGTACCGTTTGCGCTCGCAAAAACCGTTGATGCATGAGCCAGAACATGTCTGTAGTCGAGACTAGTATGACAACCCATTGTGTAACACATCTGCAATCATTGCACATCAGCAGACACATGTAGCAGGCAGACCAGCTTGAAGCAGCTCACCAACACACTGGGTTTTGCTTATCTAGAGGATGGTGCTGGCTACCCAGTAGGTTGGGTCCAGCCCCGCAGTCCACTGATCCTGGTAGTTATGTACCGTGACTTTAATGCCGGCACATTACACTGGGGTCCTCAGTACCAGTTCGAGAGATGTGAGTTTAGATGTGGAACTTTGTAGGCCAGGTGTTTGCACAAGTAATAAAGTTCTTAAACCTAAAACCCTGAATGTGTTGGCAGTACAGGGGACAGAGCGTGAACAAATGGGAAAACGTTCATGGGCATGGTTATTTTGTAAGTACTCTCTGCTCAGCTACTAAAAACTCTCACAAATAAGACAAATCTTGTAGTTCAAAGGTTGAACTGTCCCCCTGTAGGTTCATGGAGGTCCGTGGGGTCCTGGGGTTGACGGGTCCAGCAGAGGCTGGTTTTAAGTGTTACATCTAAGGGTTCTTCTCTTGTTCCAGGTCTCTGGACCTGACGGGCCCTCTCCTCCTTGGCGGCGTCCCCAACCTACCTGAGAACTTCCCGGTTGTGCACAAGGAGTTCGTGGGGTGCATGAGAGACCTGTACATCGACAGCAAGAAGATTGACCTGGCCTCCTACATCGCCAACAATGGGACCTCTGCAGGTAAGGGGGAAGGAAGCGCCTCGCGTGGGCCACTTATTGAGTGGGTGCAGCATCACTCCGCTTTCTGTGGTTCCTGTGCTTGGTGGCGTCCGTAAGAATTGAATAACCTTCAATAAAACTGTGAGTAAGACGCCAAAGCCAATCTCTACAGACTTCTAAATCCCATATATTGCAAACTAGTATCGACAATGCCAGTAGGTCCAGTTTAATGTGCTAATGCTTGGAAACATAGCGTTAAAATATTAAAGCCAGACACCTCTAAGAAAAGAAAGGTGGCCAGTAATAATGGCTCCTTGAATCCATTACATTCCTTATTTTCTTTCTACGTGACCTGAATCTCAGGTGATAAAGAAGCCTTCATTAAAGCTGAGATAAACCAAGAAAGAAGGCAGGATCCCTGGGATCGAGTAACGAAAGAAGAATCCCTTATGACGGGGATGTTTGACGAAGAAGTAGTCTGACATTATATCAGTATCTAAGACAGCCTTCTGCACACGTATTAGTCATGAGAATTGTGGCATTCTGACTTAAGTTCTGTGTCAAAGGTTGTACAGGGAATGGGAAAGGAATAGCATTTGATGAGACTTTCAATTTGGCCTCAGGCTTGAAAAATCGCGGGAGTTGCAAAGCGCGTGTGGGCTGGCGGTCTTTAGAATAAGATTTGGGTGGCTCAACTGTTCGAAGATGCTACCATTTTGATTTTCCTTTTTTATGGACTTATTTGATTGTATTATCGTTATTTTGTTTTTTCTTTCTGGTTTTGGGTTTGTGAAGTTTACTTTTTGATATTATAGTCACAGGCAATCTTAAATGAATTATATATTTCCATGACTCCACTAATTATTGTGTATATCGGATGAGGAATCAGGTTTTGACGAAACAAACAATCGAAAATGTGTTTTGCAATGAATGTTAAATCATTTTGTATACTGATAATACATTTAGGGCCATATGTAGGTAATTTCTATTTACTGATTCCTAAATACCGAATTTTACCGATTCGGTATTTAAGAATCGGTAAATAGAATGTAGGTAAAAAATCGGTAAATTTTACCGATTCGGTAATATTCGTTATTACCGATTCGGTATTTACCGAATTGGTAATAAGGCATACCTTCCCATTCATTGCTATGGGCCTGGAGGCCCATAGGAATGAATGGGAAGCCATTCACTATTACCGATTCGGTAAATACCGAATCGGTAATAGGGGGTGCATATTCAAGGGTGGCAGGGTGTCACATTGACACCCTGTTGCACCCCTGAATCGTGCATGTGTGCACATGTGGCGCACATACATGCCCTAAGGGCATGTATGTCTGCCACATGGCACTTTTAAAAAAGCACAAAATTGCTTTTGAAAAGGTACTCGGTATTTACCATCAACTTGTAGTTGGTGGTAAATAACGAATCCTTAAACCAAAAATGCACTCACTTGAGTGCTCCCTACATAGGATTTAAGGATTCGGTAATTTACCGATTCGGTATTTTACCGATTTCTTAAAATACCGAATCTGTAAATTACCGAATCCTTCAATCCAGCCTCCTACATCTCAAAGGGCTAAATACCGGTCGGTAACGGGAAATTTACCGATTTTCGGCCGTTACCGACCGGTATTTAGCTACCTACATATGGCCCTTAGTATTGTAATTAAGGCTCCCTGTTTTCCGTTTTTACTGATTTTTACAGATAAATACAGACAGAAAACCATTTATTTTCTTGTCTGTATTAATTTTTAAATGTGGATAAAAACGGAAATTGGTTGTTTTTTGAGTAAGTCTAAATACACTTTGGCATGACTGCCAGGTCAGTAACTGTTTGGATTGATAGGTAAGGGGGTGAAAAAAGAAAGGAATTTTAGTAAAGAGGCTTAAACAGCAGTAGATGTGCACAAGGCTGATACTGAAATGTGCATATTTTTATATAAGTGCATTGATTTATCTTCTGCGGTGGTTCATTTTACTGAAACCTGGCAGGCATTCATGGATGACGGCATATTTATCGGTTAAATAAATGTGGAAATACACCAGTTTTGGCATTACTTTTTTCACAAAACCAATAAAAAATATGGTTAAATACAGATAAAGTGGACAATAAATAAATATGGATAAATACAGATGGAAATAATAAAAAAAAAAAAATACCATAAGACCGGGCGCCCTAATTGTAATTCAAAGAAGCTGCATTCTAATTGTTACTTGGGGTGTGTCCTTTCTTAGTTTATCTCAAATGTATCTTTTGGGTGATAACGGGCAGCTATCACATGGCATGCACCATACGCTTTACAGATTATCCAATTTATTTGCCCGACTTCTGTCCTTCATTAAGGCTGCTCTACCTTTTTCAATAATATAGAAAGAAATGAAGGACTATAATGAAAGGTCCCTTCCCACCCAAGCTCCATCTAAAAAATAGACAAAAAGAGGATTGGAATGAAGGCAAGTAAGCCTTAAACACAGGCCACCTTTTTCTTCAATGAGAAACAAGGATTGGCAGGATTGGAGGCTGGTTCCCATCTCTCTTTGTGTTGCTGTTGGACCGGTAATTCAGGCATGTGGTTGGGGAAGAGAATAGGAAGTTATGCGGAAGCTATACCGTGGGATGGAGAGGGCAGGAGACGATATCGGGGAAGCTATGGTGGGGAGAGGTGGAAGCACTGGTGGGACACGTGGGTGGGTGGGGAAGTGACATAGGAAAGAGTGAGGAGGAAGGAGTAGAGAATGGCACAAGAGAGGGAAGGGTGGGGGAAAGCAGGGCAGACTGGCATACAGGGGTAGGACGACGAGGACCATGACAAAGAAGAGAGAGAAGAGCAAGCAGTGAGACACAGATGATGCCTGGAGGAGCTAGCAGCAAGAACGCAAGAGTGATGAACACCGAAGAGCCAGCTGGGAGGCTTGTAGTGGTAAAACCAGGGCTTAATTTGAGCCGGTGGTTGCCAGTAGGGGCCACCGAAGTTTATGTTTTTGAAACCGGCACTTATTTTTCCACTTTAAAGATATTTCCTGAGAGCAAGAGATGGAAAACCGCAGAGAGATGGAAAAACCGTCCCAAAGTGGGAGACCTGAGGTGGAATGAAGACTGCACAGCACGGCATTCAGTGCCTTACATTTAATTGCACCGGCTGCAGGCTTCAGAGCAGAGCCTCGAGCACCGGCACTCATTCAATTACAAATTAAGCACTGGTTAAAATACTCTGTCATGCAATTTGCAAGAGAGAGCTAAAGGTGCAGGGAGTGTCTGATGGTGGATTAAAGAGGCCTGAGGTGGAATGAAGACTGCACAGCACGGTATTCAGTGCCTTACATTTAATTGCACCGGCCGCAGGCTTCAGAGCAGAGCCTCGAGCACTCATTCAATTACAAATTAAGCACTGGTTAAAATACTGTTTCATGCAATTCCTTGAAAGCTCTTGAATGGTTGCGGAAAGATACGTCCAAACAGCCAATGGCAATAGCTGTGAGAGAAATCCCTTCCTGGGCTGACCTAAGACATGATTGACAAAGTCTTAGGCCAGTCACTGACAGAGGCTGCTGAAGAAAGCTGGAGGTTGCAGGAGCCACACCCAAAGCCCGCTGTAAGTATGTTATAGTGCGCCACACCCCTGATCTAAAAAGTGCTCTTATGGGCGCTATTTTCTATAGGTCGCCAACATTATATGCCAGATTGAAACAATAGAATATGGGGTAGTTAACAGTCCTGTCAGTGTCTTACTGCTGTCCTTTTTACTATGGTTTAAATATTTGGGATCTACAGGTGAGAAGAGATTAAGAACACATGGGTTTTAGTTACTAATAATTACGTGACATTCGTAATTCTTTTCAGCATTCCTTTAAATATGGTCATACTTCATTCTTTCTTCTTTAGGCCTGGAAATGTGGTATGACAATGAGTAACTCTCCATGACATAACTCTGTCTCTCTTTTCTCTCTCGCTCTTTAAATATATATATATGTATATATATATATATATATATATATATATATTTGTCAAACTACGTGTGCAGATATGCGTCAGTACAGTTCTAAAGAATGATGACGTTTGTCTGTGTAGTAGTAGGCATCTAGAAGCCTGCCATTGCATGTCTAGACACATCACAGTGCATATCTAGACTTGTGACAGTGCAGGTCTAGGCTTGTGAAAGTGCAGGTCTAGGCTTGTGAAAGTGCAGGTCTTGGCTTGTGATAGTGCATATCTAGACTTGTGACAGTGCAAGCCTAGACTTGTGACAGTGCATATCTAGACTTGTGCATGTCTAGGCTAATGACAGTGCAGGTCTAGGCTTATGATAGTGCAGGTCCAGACATGTTACAGTGCATATCTCAATATGTTGCAGTGCATATCTAGACATGTTACAGTGCAGGTCTAGGCTTGTGATAGTGCAGGTCCAGACATGTTACAGTGCATATCTCAACATGTTACAGTGCATATCTAGACTTGTGACAGTGCAGGTCTAAGTTTGTGATAGTGTAGGTCTAGGCTTGTGATAGTGCAGGTCTATACATGTTACAGTGCAGGTCTAGGCTTGTGATAGTGCAGGTTTAGGCATGTCAAAGTGCATATCTCAACATGTTACAGTGCATATCTAGACATGTGACAGTGCAGGTCAAGGCTTGTAACCAATCATGTTTTGACAGTGCATGTCCAGACTGGTGACAGTGCAGTTCCAGGCTTGTGACAGTGCGGATCTAGGCTTGTGATAGTCCTGGTCTAGTCATGTTACAGTGCATATCTCGACCTGTTACAGTGTATATCAAGACTTGTAACAGTGCAGGTCTAGACATGTTACAGTGCAGGTGTAGGCTTGTGATACTGCAGGTCCAGACATGTTACAGTGCATATCTTGACATGTTACAGTGCCTATCTAGACTTGTGACAGTGCAGGTCTAAGTTTGTGATAGTGCAGGTCTAGACATGTTACAGTGCAGGTCTTGGCTTGTGATAGTGCATATCTCGACATGTTACAGTGCATATCTAGACTTTTGACAGTGCAGGTCTAGGCTTGTGATAGTGCAGATCTAGACATGTTACAGTGCATATCTCGACATGTTACAGTGCATATCTAGACTTGTAACAATGCAGGTCTAGACACGTTACAGTGCAGGTCTAGGCTTGTGATAGTGCAGGTCCAGACATGTTACAGTGCACATCTCGACATGTTACAGTGCATATCTAGACTTGTGACAGTGTAGGTCTAGGCTTGTGATCGTTCAGGTCTAGGCATGTTAAAGTGCATATCTCGACATGTTACAGTGCATATCTAAACATGTGACAGTGCAGGTCAAGGCTTGTGACCAGTCATGTTTTGACAGTGCATGTCCAGACTGGTGACAGTGCAGTTCCAGACTGGTGACAGTGCAGTTCCAGGCTTGTGACAGCGCAGGTCTAGACTTGTGACAGTGCAGATCTAGGATTGTGACATGGCAGGTCTAGGCTTGTGACGGTGCAGGTCTAGGCTTGTGACGGTGCAGGTCTAGGCTTGTGATGGTGCAGGTCTAGGCTTGTGACGGTGCAGGTCTCAACTTGTGACAGTGCAGGTCCAGACTTGTGACAGTGCAGGTCCAGGCTTGTGACAGTGCAGGTCCAGACTTGTGACAGTTCAGATCTAGGCTTGTGACAATGCAGGTCTAGGCTTGTGACAATGCAGGTCTAGGCTTGTGACGGTGCAGGTCGATGCTTGTGATGGTGCAGGTCGAGGCTTGTGACAGTGCAGGTCCAGAATTGTGACAGTGCAGGTCCAGACTTGTGACAGTGCAGATCTAGGCTTGTGACATGGCAGGTCTAGGCTTGCGACAGTGCAGGTCTAGGCTTGCGACAGTGCAGGTCTAGACTTGCGACAGTGCAGGTCTAGACTTGCGACAATGCAGGTCTAGACTTGCGACAATGCAGGTCTAGGCTTGTGACGGTGCAGGTCTAGGCTTGTGACGGTGCAGGTCTAGGCTTGTGACGGTGCAGGACAAGACTTGTGACGGTGCAGGTCCAGACTTGTGACAGTGCAGGTCTAGGCTTGTGACCGTGCAGGTCTAGACATTTGGCAGTTCAAGTCTAGGCTTGTGACAGTGTGGGTCTATACTTGTGACAATGCAGGTCTAGGCTTGTGACCATGGAGGTCTAGGCTTGTGACAGTGCAGGTCTAGGCTTGTGACCATGCAGGTCTAGGCTTGTGACCATGCAGGTCTAGGCTTGTGACTGTGCAGGTCTAGACGTTTGGCAGTGAAAGTCTAGATGTGTGTTAGTACATCATTAGACATGTGGAACTCTGGCAGTGCATGCTTAGAGCTATGAAAAAACGTTTTTATGAATGGTACCATATCTAAACGTGTGACTGCATAATTAAATGACAATACATGTGTATTGACAGAACATATCTAGGCGTGTGACAGTACGTCTAGACTTGCAGCAGTGCCTGTTTATAAGGCGGTGCTAATGGAGAAGTCTGACACTACATGTCTACATGTGTGACACTGCCTGTCCAGGCCTCTGCTAAAAGGTTCTTGATTCTGCTCTCTAACTCGTTCTCTTCTCTTTCAGGGTGTCACGCTAAGCACTCGTTCTGTTCTCTGTCAGGGTGTCATGCTAAGCACTCGTTCTCTTCTCTTTCAGTGTTTTCAAACTAAGCACTCTTTCTCTTCTCTTTCAGGATGTCATGCTAAGCACTCGTTCTCTTCTCTTTCAGGGTGTCACGCTAAGCACTAGTTCTGTTCTCTGTCAGGGTGTCACGCTAAGCACTCATTCTCTTCTCTTCCAGGGTGTCATGCTAAGCACTCGTTCTGTTCTCTGTCAGGGTGTCACGCTAAGCACTTGTTCTCTTCTCTTCTCTCAAGCCAAGCACTCATTCTCTTCTCTTTAGTGTGTCATGCTAGGCACTGCTTCTCTTCTCTTTCAGGGTGTCATGCTAAGCACTAGTTTCCTTCTCTTTCAGGGTGTCACGCTAAGCACTCATTCTCCTCTCTTGCAGGGTGTCACGCTAAGCAATCGTTCTGTTCTCTGTCAGGGTGTCACGCTAAGCACTTGTTCTCTTCTCTGTCAGGGTGTCACGCTAAGCACTTGTTCTCTTCTCTGTCAGGGTGTCACGCTAAGCACTCATTCTCTTCTCTTCCAGGGTGTCATGCTAAGCACTCGTTCTCTTCTCTTTCAGGGTGTCACACTAAGCACTCGTTCTCTTCTCTTCCAGGGTGTCATGCTAAGCACTCGTTCTCTTCTCTCAAGCCAAGCACTCATTCTCTTCTCTTTAGTGTGTCATGCTAGGCACTGCTTCTCTTCTCTTTCAGGGTGTCACACTAAGCACTAGTTTCCTTCTCTTTCAGGGTGTCACGCTAAGCACTCGTTCTCTTCTCTTCCAGGGTGTCATGCTAAGCACTCGTTCTCTTCTCTTCTCTCAAGCCAAGCACTCATTCTCTTCTCTTTAGTGTGTCATGCTAGGCACTGATTCTCTTCTCTTTCAGGGTGTCATGCTAAGCACTAGTTTCCTTCTCTTTCAGGGTGTCACGCTAAGCACTCATTCTCTTCTCTTGCAGGGTGTCACGCTAAGCACTTGTTCCCTTCTCTTTCAGGGTGTCACGCTAAGCACTCATTCTCTACTCTTGCAGGGTGTCACGCTAAGCACTTGTTCCCTTCTCTTTCAGGGTGTCACGCTAAGCACTCATTCTCCTTTCTTGCAGGGTGTCACGCTAAGCACTTGTTCTCTTCTCTTTCAGGGTGTCACGCTAAGCATTCCTTTTGCGAGTCCAACCCTTGCAAGAATGGCGGCTCTTGTTCCGTGGCCTGGGGGACGTTCACCTGTCAGTGTCCGCTTGGCTTTGGAGGCAAGGACTGTAGGCATGGTAAGTAGACAAAGGACCCCACCCCCTGCTTTAAGGGATGTGCTGAAACCATGTGGGTAGCTTGGGGCTCTGTTTGTACACTTCAGCTGGAGTTCCTTCTGGTGGTCATTGGCAGGCCGTGGTCTTCTGTCTGGCCCATGGTAGGCATAAAGTGGTCATTTTATATGTGACTGTCTCAAAATAAGCAATCTCTTGAGATGTATTTTAATGAACAGTTAAACAAACCCTTATAGCTCCAATAAACTGTCCAACTAGATTACAGTTGGTGAAAACACCTTAGAATCGACTGAATATAGCACGTGGCAGTAGGCGTCCGTACTGGTAACTGCACTTGAGTTGTACAGACCCAGGAGAGCAGCATAGGACAGCACCAGAAAAACACGCGTGGGCGCCTCGAAGTGGTCCAACCATGAAGTTACACTCGAGAGAACTGAGGGGGTCCATAAGAAGGGGACCATGGCGCTAGAAGGAAGTTGTGTCACTGGTCACCACACCATTGGCGTAGCCTTATGTGATGTGCTATGCAGTGCTTGGCAGCACAAGTCTGCAGAGTTAGTATGGATACTAAAATTGAGATGCCTCATGGCGCTACTCTTTGCTACAGTATGGCTTGTGCCTGATTTAGAAGAGCTACTTCTTTACATATTTCCGGTAAGTTGGTGCTTTGCTTCCCTTCTCAGAAGTGGTTGGTGGGAGGACCGGAATGCGGTAGGGAAACTACCGCCTCTTTATTTCAGTAAAACGTCTAGCACTAGGACGCGCAAAACCTACTTTCTGAGCTTGCAAAGCTGCAGCCAGGTCTTCTGCATTTGTAAGGCATAGGATCTGGTAACATAGCCAATCGCTGACCAGGAGCCACTGTAGGACCATGGACGTCCGTGCACCATCATGTCAGGAAAAGTGGACGTGACGCCATGCTTTCTTACACCCCAGGATGACATCACAGTGCTCTCACCTTACCCTCATCCTTAGCCCCTCGCCATGGTCTTGTTTTCTGCTGAGTGACTAACAAAAGGGCAAAGAGTGGACATTCCAGAAACGAGACAAGGTTCTAGGAGCCCTGTGCACCTTCTTTTCCTGTTCCTGCCTTCTTGACCTTTGAGATCATGGGTAGCAAGGGTTGTGCCTGGAGGCAACAACGGGATAACCACTGTAGCCTCCCATACCCCCAATGTATGTCTATGCGTAGATTGCACGGATCAAGGGATGTCGATTGCAGGGCCAGTGCAGTGAAGTTTGTAGCCCTTCGTAAAGTGGCACTGAATTGGCTGCTCACTCGCAAGGAGGCCACAATGGCCACTTGTAGCCTTAGTCTAGGGTCCATCTGTTGTGGGCACCTCAATGGCAGCCTAGTGTTTGGTGCTAAAGTGCTGGCCCTGCCCAGGGCGTCCGTCTTTACTCTGATTGCATGGGCCACTTAGGTTAAATCGCATAGAGCCACTGGGCATATTAATACAACATGGAGAGCGCTGATGGATTCGAAGCAGGACATGGACAGTGCATAAGGAGGCTTTAGAATGGCGAGGAAGGTCATGGCTGTTTCAGCCACACCTCGTCTCCAGGAAAGGAAAGGCGCGGGAATAGACATGCTGGTCAGGAGGTACCACCGACACATTTAAAAGACTTCAAAGGTCAGCATTCATCCATGGGGTGCCTTGACATTTCAGCAAGGGGAACGTACAAGCAAAACACAGCCAGAAAGACAGGAGATAGACACATGGAGGCAATAACAACCGACTGCCTGACAAACTGAATATCACACAAGGATTGTGGCGCTTAGTGAGCAGGGAATTAGCTCACTGGACGTGTCGAGAGGCCTTATCTGCAATCCTTTGCTCAGTTTCTACATTGCCATGCGAACAAACAGTAAACCCGGAATATATATTTTTTTAAACTAGCGGTGCACATCTTTTTTCATTTATTTCATTGTTTTTTCTCTCATTAACAGTAGAAATTTTAATATTTCAAAACATAAAATTACAATGGCAGGTTGTGAAATGACCACAAAACCGATGCATCACTAACAAAACCTGTTCCTTTTAAGGTGATCTACAGATTTTCCATTATTCCATGGCGCAATGGAATGTAGAAAATGAAAAACATGAGTAGCTACATTATCAAGGCCCCACCAACATTTCATTTTGGATTACACCTGCTGGCTCCTGGATAGCGCTGCGAAGTAGAGCAGAATATACTGCAAGCTCTAAGTGACAGTTTTAAATTGAAGGAAACACTGGCAAGAAGTAAATAATAGTAAATATGCCAAGCCTCTGAGTAGTGGTGACCACAAATACAAGATAGTTACTTCTAGCGTACAATACTAGAGAGTCGGTGTCTGCGAGGACAGAACTTACAACTGGCCACCTCTACTATAAATGTGCTTTTTGAGACTGGGTCTGGTGGCTTAGTGGACTAATGCATCCACAGCAGGGGTCTCTGTTTGACCTCATGTTTACAGGTTCAAATTCAGGTGGACCTTTTTAGCCTTTCATCTTTCTGAGGTCGATAACATGAGTACTATTGAGTTGGGTAACAATAAACATCTGTTATTCAGCGCCATCATACCCTTCTGGGTGAACTTGTGCTTTACAAGTAAGCATGCTTTTCAGTGGCTCTTTCATCGATCCATACGTTTTTGAAGATCCCTGGTTGATCACTCTGGCAGATTTGGGCTAAGACCCCTGTGTTCTGGGCTGATCCATGATTCACTGGGAGATATTCCAAAGCAGAAGAATCCATGAAGATGCCTGCAGGGGGGCGGGTACAGTGTACACATTCCATCGGGAAAATATATGTGATGCTTCCTCTGCTGGGAGGTGATTCGGGGTTCCCAGCATCTCTATAGCAGAATATCTCCCCCTATTCTATTGCTGTGTGTAAAATGCACCTCATCTCCACCCTGCCACTTTGTTTTCCTTCCCAGCGATGCTCCATCCACACCGTTTCCAAGGCAACAGCAGCCTTTCCTGGGATTTCAAGAATGAGGTGAAAATCTCTGTGCCTTGGTTCCTGGGAATGACATTCAGAACCCGACAGCCAGGAGGGGTGCTGCTCCAAGCCCACGCTGGTCAATACACAACCATACTCTGCCAGGTAGGGTTCTTTCAAGCATAGAAGTAACCAGGCTAATCAACATGGGCAGGGGGTGAAAAGTCACCCTCTGTTAATTTAAAGGCACTTGAAAAGGCTATTTTATTACAGCTGCAAACTCCAATACCTTGGCGAAATAGCATGAGAATAAAATATCTTGTCAGTCAAAAAGAATTGTTTTATGTATGTAGCATTTGCTCTTTCTCTGTATTTTCAGTGTCCCCTTGTGCTTCTTGACCTCCTCCTCCAGTCCTACGCCTTTCCGAGAGGGTGTCCATTAAGCCCACTTGTTTCCTGTTCTTTCAGAGTCCCCTTGTGTTTCTTGACCCCCCCCCCCTCCGATGCTATGCCTTCCAGTGAGGGTGTCCATTAAGCCCACTTGTTCTCTGTTCTTTCAGTGTCCCCTTGTGTTCCTTAACCCCCCTCCAGTCCTACGCCCTTCCGAGAGGGTGTCCATTAAGCCCACTTGTTCTTTGTACTTTCAGTGTCCCCTTGTGTTCCTTGACCCCCCCAGCCCCAGTCCTCGCCCTTTGGATAGGGTATCCATTACGACCACTTGTTCTCTGTACTTTCAGTGTCCCCTTGTGTTCCTTGACCCCCCCCCTCCATTCCTACACCGTTCTGAGAGGGTCTCCACTAATCCCACTTGTTCTCTGCTCTTTCAGTTTTCCGCTTGTGTTCCTTTGCCCCCACCCTTCAGTCCTACGCCCTTCGAGGGGGTATCCACTAAGCCCACTTGATCTCTGCTTCCAGTGTCCCCTTGTGTTCTTTGACCCCATTCCAGTCATGCGCCCTTCCGAACGTTTAACCATTTTGTCCACTCGTTCTCTGCTCTTCCAGTTTTCCCCATGTGTTCCTTGACCCCCTCCAATCCCATGCCCTTCTGAGAGGGTATCCACTAAGCCCACTTGTTCTCTGCTTACAGTGTCCCCTTGTGTTCCTTGACCCCCCCAGTCCTACACCCTTATTAGAGGGTGTCCACTAATCCCACTTGTACTCTGCTTTCAGTGTCCCCTTGTGTTCCTTGACCCCCCCTCCAGTCCTGCGCCCTTCTGAGAGGGTCTCCACTAATCTCACTTGTTCTCTGTTTTTTCAGTTTCCCCTTGTGTTCCTTGACCCCCCCCCCCTCCAGTCCTGCGCCCTTCTGAGAGGGTCTCCACTAACCCCACTTGTTCTCTTCATTCAGTGTCCCCTTGTGCTCCTTGACGCCCCCTCCAGTCCTACGCCCTTCCGAGACGGTGTCAATTAAGCCCACTTGTTTCTTGTTCTTTCCGTGTCCCCATGTGTTCCTTGACCCCCCCCCCCCCGTCAGTCCTATGCCCTTTCTTGGAGGGTATCCACTAATCCCACTTGTTCTCTGTTTCTCTGTTCTTTCAGTGTTCCCTTGTGTTCCTTGACCCCCTCCAGTCCTCCGCCCTTCCGAGAGGGTGTCCATAACACCCACTTGTTCTCTGTTCTTTCAATGTCCCCTTATGTTCCTTGACTCCCTCCAGTCCTAAGCCCTTCCGAGAGGGTGTCCATTACGTCCACTTGTTCTCTGTTCTTTCACTGTCCCCATGTGTTCCTTGACTCCCCTCCAGTCCTATGCCCTTCTGAGAGGGTCTCCACTAATCCCACTTGTTCTCTGCTCTTTCAGTGTCCCCTTGTGTTCCTTGACCTCCCCTCAATCCTATGCCCACCCAGGAGGGTGTCCACTAAGCCCACTTGTTCTCTACATTCTGTGTCCCCTTCTGTTCCTTGACCACCCCTCCTGTTCTACACCTTTCTGCGAGGGTATCCACTAGTCCTATATGTTCTGTGTTCTATCAGTGTCCCCTTGTGTTCCTTGTCCCCCTCCAGTCCAACGTCCTTCTGAGAGGGTGTCCACTAATCCCACTTGTTCGCTGCTTTCAGTGTCCCCTTGTGTTCCTTGCCCCCATTCCAGTCATACGCCCTTCCGAAAGGGTAACCATTTAGTCCACTCGTTCTCTGCTCTTTCAGCTTTCCCCTTGTGTTCCTTGACCCCCCTCCCTCAATCCTATGCCCTTCCGAGAGGGTATCCACTAAGCCCACTTGTTCTCTGCTTACAGTGTCCCCTTGTGTTCCTTGACCCCCCTCCAGTACTACACCCTTATTATAGGGTGCCCACTAATCTCACTTCTACTCTGCTTTCATTGTCCCCTTGTGTTCCTTGACCCCTTCCAGTCCTACACATTTCCGAAAGGGTGTCCACTAAGCCCACCTGTTCTCTGCTTTCAGTGTCCCCTTGTGTTCCTTGACCCCCCCCCCCCGCCCAGTCCTGCGCCCTTCTTAGAGGGTGTCCACTAATTCTGCTTGTTCTCTGTTCTTTCAGTGTCCCCTTGTGTTCCTTGACCCCCCCTCCAGTCCTGCGCCCTTCTGAGAGGGTGTCCACTAATTCTGCTTGTTCTCTGTTCATTCAGTGTCCCCTTGTGCTTCTTGACCCCCCCCCCTCCAGTCCTACGCCCTTCTGAGAGGGTCTTCACTAATCCCACTTGTTCTCTGTTTTTTCCGTTTCTCCTTGTGTTCCTTGACTGCCCCTCCAGTCCTACGCCCTTCCGAGACGGTGTCAATTAAGCCCACTTGTTTCCTGTTCTTTCCGTGTCCCCATGTGTTCCTTGACTTCCCTGTCAGTCCCACGCCCTTTCTTGGAGGGTATCCACTAATCTCACTTGTTCTCTGTTCTTTCAGTGTCCCCTTGTGTTCCTTGACCCCCTCCAGTCCTTCGCCCTTCCGAGGGGGTATCCACTAATCCTGCTTGTTCTCTGTTCTTTCAGTGTCCCCTTGTGTTCCTTGACCCCCTCCAGTCCCACGCCCTTTCTTGGAGGGTATCCACTAATCTCACTTGTTCTCTGTTCTTTCAGTGTCCCCTTGTGTTCCTTGACCCCCTCCAGTCCTTCGCCCTTCCGAGGGGGTATCCACTAATCCTGCTTGTTCTCTGTTCTTTCAGTGTCCCCTTGTGTTCCTTGACCCCCTCCAGTCCTTCGCCCTTCCGAGGGGGTATCCACTAATCCTGCTTGTTCTCTGTTCTTTCAGTGTCCCCTTGTGTTCCTTGACCCCCTCCAGTCCTTCGCCCTTCCGAGGGGGTATCCACTAATCCTGCTTGTTCTCTGTTCTTTCAGTGTCCCCTTGTGTTCCTTGACCCCCTCCAGTCCTTCGCCCTTCCGAGGGGGTATCCACTAATCCTGCTTGTTCTCTGTTCTTTCAGTGTCCCCTTGTGTTCCTTGACCCCCTCCAGTCCTTCGACCTTCCGAGGGGGTATCCACTAATCCTGCTTGTTCTCTGTTCCTTCAGTGTTACCTTGTGTTCCTTGACTGCCCCTCCTGTTCTACACCCTTCCGAGAGGGTGTCCACTAAGCCTCTTGTTCTCTGTTCTGTCAGTGTTCCCTTGTGTTCCTTGTCCCCATTCCAGTCCTATGCCCTTCCGAGAGGGTGTCCACTAATCCTGCTTGTTCTCTGTTCTGTCAGTGTCCCCATGTGTTCCTTGACCGCCCCTCCTGTTCTAGACCCTTCTGAGAGGGTATCTACTAATCCTACATGATCTGTGTTCTGTCAGCGTCCCCTGGTGTTCCTTTACCCCCTCCAGTCCTACGCCCTTCTGAGAGGGCAAGTCCACTAAGCGCAATTGTTCTCTGTTCTTTCAGTGTCCCCTGGTGTGCCTCGACCCCCTCCAGTCCTACACCCTAACTGTCACCGGTGTTTACATTATGGATACACCATGTTGTCAGACCTGGGGGTCAGAGAAAACAGTCCAGCAAACTGCCTCAGCAAATGATAGCAGTCTCTCTGTTGCTGGTCTGTCAGTGTGGGGAAAAGGACTACTCCTTCCACAGTTCCGTCTTGGGCATTAATCAATAGGAGGTCTGGGAGACGGTCACTCTTCTTCCTCGCCTCCATCTGTTACCATCAACCTGGTGATGTTTGCCCTTTCGCCCTGTGAGTGTCCATGGGAATGCCCAACCAAGTAGGTGACTCCCCCCTTCCTCTCTAAAATTGGACATACCATTGTTTTACAAGCTCCTGGCTGGCTCCAAATATTTGTTCACCTTTTTCATGTACACAGTCATTCTGGTGCAAAGGCCAAGTGCATAGTCCACTCAGTTTCTTAACATTAGCCCCCACTGTGCCGGGGGGGGGAGGCTCTGAGCTTCAGGGGCCCCCTCTGGCGCTGTGCAGGGGCGGCAAGAACCCTGGCCTGACAGCTCCTGACCCCCCCCCACCCCCATGTACTTTGCAGGGAGGCCCCCTCAAGTTTTTTTTCTCCACTGAGTCCACGATGAACTGCTTAGGTTCCTTGAGTGGTCACTCCCATCCTTCCTTAACCAAGCTGAGCAGACACCTCACAGGGTGTCCAAAGAACAGCTCAAAGGGATTAGAGCCAACTCCTTTTTGAGGGACCTCTGTATGCTAACATTAGGCAGAGGAGGAGAATGTCCCATCTCCTCCTGAGTTTTTCAGGCAAACCCATGATCATGCCTTTTATGGTTTTGTTGAATCTCACAACTAAACCATTACCTTGGGGATGATATGGGGTGGTGAACTTGTAAGCCATCCCGTATTCTTCCCACATTGTCTTTAGATAGGTGGACATGAATTTTGTGCCCCTATCTGAAATAACCTCCGTAGGGAACCCAACTCTGGTGAAGATTCCAAGGAGGGCTCTAGCCCCGGAAAGGGGAGTGACTGTGCTATGGGAGTGGCCTCAGGATATCTAGTGGCATGTCCACTATCACCAGGATGAACCTTTTCCCTGAAGCTGTGGATGGGTCTAAAGGACCAACAATATCTATCCCCACACTCCCAAAGGATGTACCGAACACAGGTAGTGGAATAAGGGGAGCATTTAGCTTGTCTTATGCCTTGCCACTGGCTTGGCAGGTCACACAGGAGCAACAACACTCCTTGACCTTCTCAGACATCTGGGGCTAGTAGAAGTAGTGGTTGACCAGCCTTTTCCAGGTCTGGTCTGCCCTAGGTGCCCAGCCAAGGGGATTTCATGGGCCAAGTTAAGTAGGAACTCCCTGTACTGTTGAAGGATCACCAGTCTCCTGGGTGCACCTGGTTTGGGGTCCCTTATCTCACTGTACAGAAGCACCTCCTCCCAGTATACCTTATGAGTACCACTGGTATCCTCTTGGGCCTGTTTGAGAGCTAACTGTCATAGGCCTTCTAGAGAGGCACAGTCCCCTTTGTTCATTGCTCAGGTCCTCCCTAGAGGGACCCCCTGCTCCTTGGAGTTCTGCCAGATCTGGCAAGTTTCCAGGAGTCAGTGCCTCTTCAGGCACCAGGCCTTTCCCCTGAGGGTTGGGCTCCTTCTGGTCCTGTGGACCTTTGGGGGCTGGGCTGCCTGCCTTGCTGCCGCTCCTCCTGGCTTTAGGGACCTGGTCCATAGTTGCTGGCTCCCGGATCCCTCGACTCTCTCTCAGTCTTCTGTGCCATAATTAGCCTCTTCACGATTAAAGTTCTTGTTTGCCGTCTTGCCACTATGCACAGCATTTCTGGTAGAATGCTTCAACAATAAATACCAAATACAGATTTTCAGAAAGCACTAATATCTCAACAAAACAGCATGTTGTAATTCAGATTGAGCTAAAATTTGTTCCCAACCTATCCATCTTCACACACCAGAGATGGCTAGCTAGTGTCATGTTTTTTGACAGGCTTTGAGTTGCAGCACGCATCATGCCAGCTCAGTCAGTGTTTGCATGGATGAAGGCCTCTCTGTGTTGATCAACTCTGTTCTGCCTGTAATTCAAATGCTTCTTTAACTCTGAACGCTTTAGTTAATGGGGAATCTTTTATCATTTGTTCACATTTTGCACTGAGATTCCAAATCTCGATGAGAGCAGTGGGCAGTGCTCAATCTGTTCCCATGAAGAACGTCCTTTGGTTATATAGTATTTCTTTTACCCATGCTGACTTTGTTCGACAAGATAAGACAGTTACAGGTGAATGTTTGTATAAATCATCTTCAAATAGCCAAGGATATAATATCCTGCACTGACTCAACAAATTACCAGCTTTCCTTTGCAGTGATCCCCCCAGGCTCCACCCACCTAGAAAAGACTTCCTGGAGAAGTGTTCATCCACCATCCCCTCTGTCCTTGGCTTCAATTTTCCTCTATCATCTTCACTTTTCAACACACCTCCAGAACTCTCTACCTACTTTCAGACAGATCTCCAGAACACTCTACTCACTTTCAGAGAGACCTCCAGAACCTTCTACTCACTTACAGACACCTCCAGAATCCCCTGCTCACTTTCCAACTGACTTCCAGAGCCATCTACTCACTTTCAGACCGGCCTCCAGAACCCTCTGCTTACTTTCAGATAGACCTCCAGAACCATCTACTCACTTTCAGACCAACCTCCAGAACAATCTACTCACTTTCAGACACCTCCGGAACCATCTACTCACTTTCAGACCGACCTCCAGAACCCTCTACTCTCTTCCAGACAGACTTCGGAACTCTCTACTCACTTTTAGACACCTCCAGAACCCTGTCCTCACTTTCAGATAGACCTCCAGAGTTCTCTACTCATTTTTAGACAGACCTCCGGAACCCTCTACTCACTTTTAGACAGACCTCCAGAAGCTTCTATTCACAAAGCTTGATCCAATGGAGTTTTAGTGTTTGGTAAATGTACATAACATCACAAGCGTGTCTTCTACAAACTTCTTGGTTTCTGTGTTTGTGCACCTGGGTGGCTGTGCCATCACAGAAGATCAACCTGTTGTAAGATGAGCTCTTGTAGCCTCTGGTTCACACGGGCATGTCACTTTTCTGGACAAAGTATGTTGTATTTTGTGTTGAATGATGTGCTTCTCAGCATGCTCCTCAAATTAAACAAGACATATCTAAAGGCATCCTGAGTAGATTGACACTGTTAATCCTGCAACATGTTTATTGATGTCTCATGTTTATGGATGAGTATAGATTTGTAACTGGATGCGTAACAGAATGCAGCCTTGCAGAAATGTCCTGCTCCGCAGTAGAACAATCTGTCCCCTTGTACAGTCCAGTAAACCCCGCGCATCCTTCAACTGGATTTAAAGAAGAAACTCTTTTCCTTTTGCGTTTGTCCTTCCACAGCTGGTGTCCGGTCTCCTTTCCTTCTCGGTGAACAGGGGCAGCAGTCGCACGAACACCCTCCTCCTCGATCAGATGATGTTGAGTGATGGGAACTGGCACGACTTACAGCTGGAGCTGCGGGATGTGCGCAGCGGGCGTGAGACCCGCTACATCATCACCGTCAACCTTGACTTTGGGTTCTACCAGGTCAGTTCTGTACCGGGGACTTTCAGAGCAGGCAAGGGTGTTGTCACAAGCCACAACCTGAGCATCCATCACAAAGTCTTCACATGATGCAGGCAATGTCAGAGTCAATTCTTTATAGCAAACAAAGCAACGGTCTGTCTTTATGTATGTATTCAATAGCGCAAACCTAGATGCAAGAAAACGGGATGCAGTGCCCAAGATAGGATTTTAAAGGGAAGAGCGAAAAAAGGGAAGAGCATGACTGAGTATAGGCTGAGGAAGGGTGCACGCATGTGGCAGAGGCCAACAAGATCCTCATGTAACTTGGCTTACGGAGGTCTCTTGGTTTGTGTCTGAAGCGTAAACCTGCATTTCACTTTTTGACAGTTATTGAGAACTTCCAGTGCTCCTAATCTTTGATTTTAAATCTTAAAAAGCAGGTTTGTTTCTCATGCAACTGTGGGTGTTGTTTCTTGGGTGTCCATTGTTACTTCAGATCCATTTTAGAAGCACCACAGCAACATCCGTAGGTATTCAGCCAGGACTGGGGAACCAAGAGCCACCCTGGCAAAAAGGCTCGAACCAGTCCCGCTCCCTTTGTCTCCTCGAGCAATCTCTCTCTTTCTCTCTATCTTTTCTCCCTCTCTCCTTCTGTCCAGTCTCTCTTCCTCTGATCACATTTTCTCTACCGCTCTCTCTTTCTCTCCGTCTCTTGAAGCCTCCTCGTGCCTGTTGCAGTTAACCTCGGGAGCTGAGGAAAGTGACTGAGGCACCAGGAGCGGCCCAGGCTGTTCAAAACCGGCCTCCAAGAGATCTTGGAATAAAAGGCCTGTCTGGCCCTGAAGCATTGCACACAAGAGCTGATGACCAGTTCATGCAGGCGTGGCTCACGGACCTCTTCGATTGATATGTTGGGCTTTGTGTAATTAGGACTTGCTATTGATGACAGACAAAAGGCCGCTCACCCACTAAGCTTGACTGCGCTGAAGTGATCTAAGATATTCAGCTCATATTTTTGCCATGGGTAAATCTTCTGCGATTGGGTTAGCCAGTGAACAGCCCTCAGAATAAGTCTGTCTACCATGTTAGAAAGTGTGAAAGCAAGCTCACACTCTAACCATGGTTAAGCCCTCTGAGAGGGTTCAAGGGAAAATTGCTAGGGTTATGTGTGAGATTAGGAGAGACTGCGAAGGGGAACAGTTTATGAACTAGGAGTGGATGCAAATGTCAAGTGAAAAGGCTAAGACCCACAGGGGACTAGTACTTTGGAGTCAGGATAGGTCCAGGGCAGTTAAGCTGTAAACTGTGATTGTATCTGCTTTTGGGGGTGAAGGTGAGCCAGTGACCAGTCTCAGCAGTACAGGAAGAAAGTGTGATCTCATGGAAGCGTGCTGTGCCGAAGGCCCAAAGTCTGTGCAGCAGAGAACAGCTCAGCATATTAAGATTAGTTTTCAGATTGTGTAAATAGATTGCAGGAAGGGAAAAGTCTTCTTGACTAGGACAGGTTTCATTCCAGCACAGCTTGGCATGACTTTGTGATTGGGAATTCAAGAAAACCACAATTCCCATTGAAACTGTTGTATCAAAACTGTTGAGAATGTAGGGGCCCATTACAACGGAAACAGTTTATGTGAACTGCGTTGTGTGTTGTTTTTTGATCCAAATAGAAGAGGCTTATTTACAGAGTCTCCTGGAGATGTGTGTCTGAGTGTGATGACCTGAACTCTTGAAAAAATGCCATTTTCTCTCTGTCTCCTGCAGGACACTGTTGTTGTTGGGAATGAGCTACATGGTCTGAAAGTGAAACACCTGCATGTTGGAGGACTGCTGGAATCCGGGGAGGTGCGGAATGGCATGGAAGGCTGCATACAGGTGAGAGGCTAACCCTGCTGGTCTGGGACAGAGCAGCTGAGGTCAGGGGGTGTGCAGAATGGCATGGAAGGCTGCATACAGGTGAGAGGCTAACCCTGCTGGTCTGGGAGAGGGAAGCTGAGGCCAGGGGGTGTGCAGAATGACATAGAATGCTGCATACAGATGAGAGGCTAACCCTGCTGGTCTGAGGCAGAGCAGCTGAGGCCAGGGTGTGTGCAGTATGGCATGGAAGGCTGCATACAGGTGAGAGGTTAACCCTGCTGGTCTGGGGCAGAGCAGCTGAGGCCAGGGTGTGTGCAGTATGGCATGGAAGGCTGCATACAGGTGAGAGGTTAACCCTGCTGGTCTGGGAGAGGGAAGCTGAGGCCAGGGGGTGTGCAGAATGACATAGAATGCTGCATACAGATGAGAGGCTAACCCTGCTGGTCTGAGGCAGAGCAGCTGAGGCCAGGGTGTGTGCAGTATGGCATGGAAGGCTGCATACAGGTGAGAGGTTAACCCTGCTGGTCTGGGGCAGAGCAGCTGAGGCCAGGGTGTGTGCAGAATGACATGGAAGGCGGCATACAGGTGAGAGGCTAGCCCTGCTGGTCTGGGAGAGGGAAGCTGAGGCCAGGGGGTGTGCAGAATGACATAGAAGGCTGCATACAGGTGAGAGGTTAACCCTGCTGGTCTGGGGCAGAGCAGCTGAGGCCAGGGTGTGTGCAGAATGACATGGAAGGCGGCATACAGGTGAGAGGCTAGCCCTGCTGGTCTGGGAGAGGGAAGCTGAGGCCAGGCGGTATGCAGAATGACATAGAAGGCTGCATACAGGTCAGAGGCTAACCCTGCTGGTCTGGGAGAGGGCAGCTGAGGCCAGGGGGTGTGCAGAATAACATAGAAGGCGGCATACAGGTGAGAGGCTAACCCTGCTGGTCTGGGACAGAGCAGCTGAGGTCAGGGGGTGTGCAGAATGGATGGCATGAAAGGATGCATACAGGTGAGAGGCTAGCCCTGCTGGTCTGGGAGAGGGCAGCTGAGGCCAGGGGTTGTGCAGAATCACATAGAAGCTGCATACAGGTGAGAGGATAACCCTGCTGGTCTGGGAGAGGGCAGCTGAGGCCAGGGGGTATGCAGAATCACATAGAAGCTGCATACAGGTCAGAGGCTAACCCTGCTGGTCTGGGAGAGGGCAGCTGAGGCCAGGCGTGTGCAGAATGGCATGGAAGGCTGCATACAGGTCAGAGGCTGTCCCTGCTGGTCTGGAAGAGGGCAGCAGAAGCCATGGGGTGTGCAGAATGACATGGAAGGCTGCATACAGGTGAGAGGCTAACCTTGATGGTCTGAGAGAGGGCTGCTGAGGCCAAGGGGTGTACAGAATGACATGGAAGGCTGCATACAGGTGAGGGGCTAACCCTGCTGCCCTAGTAGAGGGAAGCTGAGGTCATGGGGCCTGCAGAATGACATGGAAGACTGCATACAGGTGAGAGGCTAACCCGGATGGTCTGGGAGAGGACAGCTGAGGCCATAGGGTGTGCGGAATGACATGGAAGGCTGCATACAGGTGAGAGGCTAACCCTGCTGGTTTGGGAGAGGGCAGCTGAGGCCAGGGGGTGTGAAGAATGACATGAAAGGCTGCATACTGGTGAGAGGCTAGCCCTGATGGTCTGGGAGAGGGCAGCTGAGGCCATGGGGTGTACAGAATGACATGGAAGGCTGCATACAGGTGAGGGGCTAACCCAGCTGGTCTGGGAGAGGGCAGCTGAGGCCAGGGGTGTGCAGGATGGCATGGAAGGCTGCATACAGGTGAGAGGCTAACCCTGATGGTCTGGGAGAGGGCAGCTGAGGCCATGGGGTGTAAAGAATGACATGGAAGGCTGCTTTCATTAATGAGAGATCAAATCCGCCCCATAAGACCTATTACATTTCATTTCAAAATGATTAGGGCTTGGCCTCTCCTTACAGTTATGTCCTGAGTGCTTGCCCTTGTTCTGAGGCCATAGTACCCTTCCTCTCTCACTGTGTCACGAAGACCCCAAAGATGGAATTGAGTCTGTTCACCATGTGTCATTGTTTCTATTTCTGTTTCAGGGGGTGCGACTGGGTGACACTCCAGCAGGGATTACATTACCCAAGGCCAGCAGCTCCCTGAATGTTGAGGCGGGATGCGTTGTGCCCAATCCTTGCGACTCCAACCCGTGCCACCCTAACAGTGTGTGTAGAGATGAGTGGGGGTCCTACACCTGTGTTTGTGAGCCAGGTAAGAGCACAGACGCCCTTAGACTTTCTGTTGGAATAATGTTTATTTTGTACGTGTTCAGGTAATCTCAAACCAGATGATTGTTTTAGTGATCGCGAATGACTTTCTGTTTTCCTTTTGTTCAACTAATATGTGATTTAAAGCTGCACAGCATATTGCTGTTATGCTCACTAGGACCCTTTGAACAGGAAAAACTTAATATGCTGGGAAGTTATAATGTTATGCGCGCTGGGTGTGAGTGTATTCGGAAGAATAAAGTAATGATCTACGACAGCTCCTGTGTGGCATAATTTATCTGTATGCTCCTGGGTTGGGGAAGATGCTACAACTGGCGACGAGTAGGGGATATGTGTCCAAGAAGACAAGACTGCTCTCTTGAGAGTTTGCAATGATACAGCAAACTGCTTGTGTGTCCCACGTTTGCCTAGAATCGATGCAGAGCAGGCTGCGACCAGAGTATGTGAAGTCAAAGCCCTGCTCCAGCCAATACTCGGCCGCAGAAGAAATCGAAGGCCCTATAAAGGAGCATATTCAAAATGCCCACCAAACCCGCCAACGAGGTGGTCAACAGAGACGCTGCGCCACGCCCCAGATAGAGAGCAACTAATCAGATGAAGCAAGAAATAACGATCACTCAGCAAGATACGAGAAACAGAGAACTTATGGATGATTGAAGCATACTGCGACACATGCTTCGAACGCAGCTTCTGCTTGCAATTGTTGTCGGAGCCAGCATGCATCGCAATCATCTGAATGGCATGTGCCAACACAATGGCGGCAGAAGAGAGCACTAAATACAATGCAGCCGTGTTCCTGAAGCCACCACTGTCTTTCGACACTTCTAAGAAGCAGAACATTGGTGCCAGGTGGGCTGCATGGATCGAAACATTCAATCACTTCATCAATGCACTAGAGGAAGTAGATGACAAGAACATAAAATATTTGAGTGAAAGAAGTGCTAATGAATATCCCACAGAAAATCATACCAATAGGTTAAAGAAGCATTGGAGGCTAAGTTCAATCCCTTGCCAAATGTAGACTATTAAAGGTATATCTTCAACCAAGCACGACAAAATATTGGTGAAACAATGGATAAGTTTGTTGAAAGACTTGATGCACTCACTAAACATTGCAAGTTCTGTGACTTCACCGATGAAGAAACCATGTGCCTCAGAGTCATTGATGGCTGCTTTTCAGATTCATTTAGAAGACGCATGCTGAGAAAAACATACAGTCTAAAGAAAATGCAGATGGCTGCAAGAGCAGAAGAATGAGCAGGCCAAAAAGCTGCTGACCTAGAAGCAGGAACCACACACAATGAGTCACCGTTGACGTGAAAAGCAAGCACAAAGCATAAACAAGATACACGTAAGTCAGCGTTGTCAAAGAAAATAAAGCTATACTTCCAATGTGGATTTTCGTTTCCCCATGAAGGTAAATGTTCAGTCATAGGACAAGTCTGCAAAGGTAGTAGGAAAGAGAACCATTTTATAGCTGTGTGCCGAGCTAAAGAAAAATCAAGTGCATCACAACAGCAAGGAAAGATGGACGCAGGAACATTCCAGAAGCATTTTCACCATGCCCCGAAAACCAAAAAGCAACATCAGTTCTGACAAATCGAAACCAGGCAAGATCAATCGCCATCAAGCTCATTATACAAAGGTTCTTAAACGTTACTATTGTGTACTATCGAAGAAGATGGGTGTGCGCTGATGATATCTACCAAAGGACAGCTTGCACATTTGGGGTTAGCTGCCTGTAAAGAAGATCACAGTTGAAAGAAAGCTCACCAAACAAAGCGACAAACTTCATTTGGACTCAGTTCCAAAATCAGATTGAAATTCAACAATCACCCAATAACTTTAATCATAGACAGTTTAACAGCCTATTCACCTATTTCTCGCCTTACTCAGGCACGATGGTATATACCTGGGCTGCTTCTGAGCAATTGCAAAGCCAAGGGTCATTCACAGCGACAATGTGACACAAAAAGACGTTGGTGAGAGCCACCATTCATGTTCTACAAGTGACTTCGTTAAGTGCTTGTTTCCTCAGTTTTGCCACTGCCACTGACGTGGTTGATATAACTCAACTACAACCTCTGCGCTCAGTCTGAGATCACGAGCCGATCCTGTCATTGTTCCATGGCCTGAAAAAACTCAAGAAAATGAAAGTACTGATTCATATCAATGAAAACATTCTCCCTGTTGCCCAGCGTCACCGTTGATTTGCTATTCGTGTACAAGAAGCTGTAGAGAAAAAGTCGGAAGCACTCTTAAAACATGACTTCACTGAACACTCCACAGGCCATGGGTTTTGCCCATAGTAGTAGTAGTACCAAAAATGGACAGTAGCACACCAGAGCGCATTTGCATTGATATGCACCTGGCAAACAAAGCTATTGAGAGGGAGAGACACCCTGGTCCACTTCACATATAACGGACATGATCATGCAATTGAATGGAGCCAAAATGTTTTCCCGTCTTGGCTTGAATAAAGGATACTATCAACTCGAGTTGGAGTAGAACTGCAGGTACTTTACTACCTTTTTGACTCATGTTGATTTGTTGAGATATAAGAGACTGAGTTTAGGAGTATCTTCAGCTGCTGAGATATTTCAGGATGTTGTTCGTCGAATAATCAAACCTTTTACACATGATTTCAATTACAGTGATGACATACTGGTTTTTGGGAGAACACAGAAAGAATACGACAAAGCCCTTACCCAAGTGAGCCAGTTACTTGCTGATGCAGGCCTTGCTTGAACACTGCAAAGTGTGAGTTTCACAACACCAAACTCACGTTTTTTGGGCACATATTCTCTGATGGGGGAATGACTCCAGACCCAGACAAGGTGCAAGCACTTTCTTCCACTTTCCCCCCTCCGACCCCCCCCCCCCAGGATGTCACCATGCTGCAATCCTTCCTAGGCATGGCCAGTTATTGCTCAAGATACATTTGCAACTTTGCTACAGTGAGGGCTCCATTGAGAGACTTGGCAAAGCGAAATGTACCATTTCACTGGTCTCTGGTATACGATCAGTTTCAAAGACATTAAACATGTGATTGAGAATGCAACTGAAATGGCCTATTTTGACCCCAAGTTACAAATATCGAAATAATGGTTGATGCACGCCCTGTAGGGCTAGGGGCCATCCTTGCTCAACACAATGGCCAACCGAATGCTCAGGGACACATTGTGGCCTATGCCAGTCAAAGCATCTCTGAAGCAGAACATGTCTACTCTTAGCCGGAGAAAGAGAGTTTGGCTGTGGTGTGGGCCTGCAAACATTTTCATGTATTCCTCTATGGAAAACGATTCACCATCATAGCGGATCACCTTTGCTTACAATTTTTGGAAACCAGAAAGCTAAGATACCCCCTCTCATCGAGAGGTGAGGGTTAAGACTGCAAGAGTATGACTATGAAATTGTGCATAAACCGGAGAAGGATCAAAACCCAGCAGAATACGTTTCATGAGTGATGCTACATCGTCACAGTTCGACATCCATGACAGCTGAAGCATATCTCAACTTTATTGTGAGATCCAGCACAGCAGCGGCTCTGTCTATGGAACAAATCATTGCTACCACCAATGCAGATAAAGACATGACCATGATCAAAGAACTTATCAGCACACAATCATGGAGGAGAAGTACCTGTCCGCTTGCCAATAATGTGGAATTCCAAAAGTTAAAAAATTAACAGGATGAGTTAGCAGTCACCCAAGAAGGTGTTATACTGCGAGGCTCGAGAATCGTCATACCTGGAAGCCTAAGACAGCGGGTCATCGAGCTGGCCCGTGGAGGACACCATGATATCGTAGCCACCAAAAGAGCCTTAAGAGATCGGGTGTGGTTCCCTCGGTTAGATGAGCGAGTCAAGAAGGAGCTGAAGGTGTGCCATATTTGCAATTGTTTGTCCCCCAGGTGACGCAGCACCCAGTGACAATGTCTGACCTTCCTGTCCATGCCTGGGAGATGGTTGCAGTTTACTTTTTTGGGCCTTTAGCAAATGGACATCATCTCATGGTATTCATAGACGAATATTCTCGTTTTCCTTTGGTGGAAGACCTATCTTCGACAAGGCATGACAAAGTCATAGAACGTCTTGATGACATCTTTGCAATGTGGGGTGTCCTCGAAATCCTCAAATCTGATAACAGCAAGCCCTTTAACAGCAAAGAGTTCAAAGAATTTCTTGTCCAGCTCAAAGTCAAACCCCAAAAGAGTACACCCCTCTGGCCCCAAGCTAATGGTGTAGTTGAACGATTCATGGGCACCCTCAAGAGGGTCATTCAACGAGCGTCCATGGAGGGAATTAATCTGAACCAAGCCATGTGCCAGGTTCTCTGGGCCAAACAATCAACTCCTCACTCCACAACTGATGAGAGTCCAGCCACCTAGCTATTTGGGAGAGCCATCAGAACAAAACTACCCCAATGGACCCCGGATTGATCAGTGGATACTGACAAGGTTTCAGACACTGACATGACTCGGAAAAGGAAAATGAAAGCGAATGCAGATCAGCGTTGCCAAAGGAGAGTGGGTACAGGTTAAGCAGAGACGAAGACAGAAAATGGCCACTCTTTTTGCTGCTGATCCTTTACAGGTCATGGCATGCAAGGGACATAGGGTGACAGCACATCGTCCTGGACAATCCATCACTCGGGACGCATCACATTTTAAACACCTACCGCTACATTTGTGAAACTACGTGTGGGGCAACCCTGCCAGCAGGCCTGGCTCAAGCTTCTGAGCCTATGTCGGCTGATCAGGGTGGACCTCGATCACCTAGGATCACCGAGCCAGCAGACAAGTGCGAGAACCTCGTCGACTAATCGAGGAAATGTGATTTTAGCGTTGTCACCCACTTTTATTTAACAAAGGGGGATGTGTAGCATATTGATGTTATGCGCACTATGGCCCTTGTGGTTCTGGGTGGACTCTGAACAGGAAAATCGTAATATGCGGAGAGGTGTTAGGATGTAGTTAATGGGAAGTACGGTGTAATGAGCAGTGTGTGTGAGTGTATGTGGAAGAATAAAGTACTGGTCTACTGCAGCTCTCGCGTGGTGTCATCTATCTGCATGCGCCTGGGCTGGGGAAGACTCTACACATGCCGAGATTTCGCTACTCACTTTGCTTTAAAAATATACCCGTTTTCGATTAAGTTTAACACTTGAAACAGCTCAGTCAGAGCACAAGCTGGAAGCCCTCCTGTGGCCACGCCCACTTGCTGCACCTCTTCAGACGTCACTAGAAGCCCCTGCCCCTTTGTAGCCTTTCACTGCAGCTGGGCCAAGCCTGCTCCATTTTATAAGAAAGACGTACAGGAAATGCAAAAGTGTCTTTGTAATATATGCTTCTAAAGTTTTTTCAGTGCAGCCTGTTATTTTGATATATTTTGCAAATGCTTGCAAATACAGTCACTGTTTAATATATATTTTTTGGTAATATTTAGATTTTTGCAAGTAAAAATGCTGGTCCTCATTTTGAACTCCATGTTACAGGTGGCACGTGATGGGATTATATTCTAGCATGTCAGATTTAATTTTTGTGTGGGAAGTGTCCGTTTATTAATATCGATTATATATTGTAACGCAATGTAAACAGAAACAGAAAAGTTGTGTTACAAATGATGAATACAGTCAATGTTATCTGATGTTCTCGTCCGGGTTTCTGCAGACTCTTAAAACGTGGACAAAGGGCTGGTATTTTTCACTTGAAAGGTCGCACCCATCGCAGCTCTAACACCGCAGAGTTCCGTCAGTCGTGTTGTTATTTTGATTGTCTTGGGCTTATTTTTTCCTTGCTGCTTTCCTCCAGGGTTCTACGGCGCGACCTGCGTTGACATATGTCAGCTGAAACCGTGCGAGAACAGGGCTCTCTGTCGGAGGAAGCCAGACTCTCCCAAGGGCTACGTCTGTGAGTGTGGAGGCCACCATTTTGGACAGTACTGCGAGCACAGGTGAGAACGAGAGGTGTTTCCGAGAAAGGCCACGGTGCTGACAGTAGACAGGACTGGTTTTAGGTATGGGTGAGCTGGGCCCAGGCCCGGGGCGCCAATATTCCGAGGGGCGCAGCAGGGAGCTGCCTGCCTTAATGTCATGCAAGCAGCAGCTGGTTCATCCCACTGGGTCTCAATCGGGTCTCGTTAAAGACTTTGTAATCAGCCCTTAATGTACCTCAGCATAATTGTTAGCACCACATCAACCCTCTGCCCGCCTCCCATCTTCCTCACACCTCCTGCCATCACACGGCAACGACCCCTGCCCCACAGCAAACACCGGTTTATCTTTCCGCCTGGGCGCAGTCCCAGTCAATCCGATTAAGGGGCGGCCCTGACAGGAGAAGCAACACAGGAAATGTGCCGAAGCACACACCAACAGTGGTGATGGAACCATTTTTAAAGTGGGGGTGCTGCCATGAATATTATATCGCTGAAGTCATAGGGATCGGGAAAGATCAAATCATCATACAAAGAAACAAGTGAGGTAAATGTGCCACGCCCATAACTGCCGCACTGCGCCCATTCCAGGAACCGTACCATATTCGTGCATCTGCATTACTAGAAAAACAGCCAACAATCGTCGTATGTGGTGGTAATTGTTGGCCGCAGTTTTATTACATAATCGCACTTGTACAACTCCCCCTGCCACCCATTGGAGGCCGGGGTCATAAATCGTTGTCACACATTATTACAGATGTGATGTCACGCATTGTCCGCTGGACATCATAAATCATGGGCCATGTAGGAAGGTGGATATCTGACTATGGTTACCCCCAACTTTTTGCCTAGTGTCTAGCTGGTTTTTCGACTTAGTTGGCCTGAGATCCTGCCATTCAGGGTCTCAGGCTGTCTGCTCTCTCTTTAAAATGGACTATGTACTTTAGGTGCATAACCCATTTGGATAGGATCACCTTATTGGCCCCTGTACAGAGTACCCTAGGTACCCAGGGCATAGGTGTACCCTAGGCCTACCAGGGGCTGCAGCATGTATTATGCCACCCCTGGCCTGGCCTTCCATTCTGACACAACTGGCTGATCACTCAGCTGGGGCAAGGTCGTGTAATCACCCCTTGCTTAGGTGTAGTATTCCTATACCTAACTTACATATAGACACATGTGTACCTATCAGTCACTCCTATGGCAGGCCTTAACAATCCTGGAGGCAGAGTGCTTGGTAACATGTGAGATGGTGCTCTAGCATGAGCTGAGCCTGTCTGCAGCTTTCGGAACTAAGTCCTTATAGCTGTTCTATGATATAGCCTACCATATACTCATAAAGTGCCTTATAATCTTAGACGGTTATGGTAACTATGGTTTGGCTTTATCGAAACATGTCGTGTAAGGTGTCTAACACTGTGGAATAATACCCCCATGCCATTTCTGGACATGAGAATATTATTCCCCCCTTCTAGAGGGAAAGACATGTTAAAATCATACTTCAACTGTTAGCCTCTGACCAAAGCCTCAGCATCACAAAATGGATGCTGCTGCCACGACACAAGTCTGACCTCCTGCAGCTGGGAGTGATCCCAGCCAGGGAGGCCTGGACAATAGGTTTCCTGCTTGGGGAGGTGCTAGCACCTCCCCAGACAGCCTTTAGTGTATTGGGGCAGGGTGGGCTGAAAGGAATGAGACATGCCTGGGGCACACAAGGTGTTCCTTGCATAGTCCAGTTCAAACCGGCGCTGGGGCACTCCAGCCCCAGCTCTGGCGCGAAACTGGACAAAGGGAAGTGGGTGTAACCACCCCCTCCCAGGTCCCACCCATAAGGCGTGACCTAGCAGGTATCCCAGCCCCCCAGATTAGTATAAGAGTGGGAGTTGGGCCTCAAGACTTTAGATTATCCTGAACCTGCAAACTTGAACAGAAACTCTGGACCTTCGACATTCGACGAAAGAAGAAGACTGAAGAATCTCCCTTGTAGCCAAGGAGTGGCTACCCTGTGCAAACAGGCACCATCAAGAGACTACCCTTTGCTTTGCCCACGTTCTACGAGGAACCGACTGCAGAGCCCGACCAGAGCCTTGACTTCCAGACTTCTCCGACCCTGATCCACATCGACAGCAAAGCTGAGATCCGTGGAGGCGACGAGCGACGTGGGACCGGCTACCTGGGAAAAGTGGCTAGTAACTTAAAGCGCAGCTTCTGAGGCACCCTCGAAGTTGTGCACCAGGGATTGAGAAGCCCCAACCCCAAGCGCCATCTGCACCGAAGATCAGCCCCCCACACTCCACGACTCCTGCGTGGGGCCCTTCTGCATTTTCCTGCTTGCCGCGTCTGTCCGGTTGCTTGCCCGCTGGCTAGTGGCCTTTGTGACGACGCACCCTGAAATCTTCTGCGCTGGTTTGGCTCCTCCAGACTGGCTCCCGCTTCTCTGCAAAGAAGAAGCACCCCAGACCTTCCTGGTCTGCACCAGAAGCAAGTCCTCCGTTCTTCGTGGGTTCCGCTTGCCAAGGCTTGGTGAGTCCTAGTCCAACTTCGACGCCGCCGACAGCAAGAGCCTTCGTGGGACAGCTCGCCTCCTGGTCCTGGTCGTCCTCAACGCTTCCTGGTCCTCCTGGCTGCAGCGACAAGCTTTACCTTCACCTGCAATCTTCACGACATCGCCTGGTTCCTTCCTGGTTCCACGTGGTCACTGGCTAGTGACCTTGACTCTGTCCCTTCTGCTTGCAGGTTTCCTCTCTTCTTGATCCCAGCCTTGGGATCCACCGGACACTCTTCACTGACTGCCTGTCAGCATCTTTCTTCAGGCATCCATAGGAGTCGACGACGAAAACGACGCATCTTCACCCCTATGCACCCGCAGCCTGTGGGCTAGGTAACTTGGGTACTCCGGTGCTCATCAGGATAGTGACTATCCTAGTGTCTAGTTTTCAAGTCTCAACTTCCTAGCTACTCCGGAAGTGTCCTAAATCTGCCGTTCTCTAAACTGTACTATTGCTATTGACTTTTACGCATTACGCGTGAGTGTTTCCACTCTGCACACAAATCCCGTGGGCCTCCCACTTCCTAACTAACGCTAGTGTAGTGTAGCCCCAGCGATTCCCTAGGCCTAGGCCTATTCTATTTCCGTGACAGTGGTCCTTATACCACTTACTTAGTATATGGTTTGCGTGGCCCCTAGGGCCTAACTGTATTACTTACCTGTGTGATTTAATGTATGCTTAAATAAGACTGTGTTGTACTTACCTCTAATCTCATAAAGAGTGCTGAGGGTTTGACTAGAATAAATACACTTTATTTTATATATATATCTGTTGTGGTGTCCTTTCATTTGGTATTCAAGGGATTATATATGGTATCACAGCTGGCTTCACATGCCATTCAGAGTTTAGCCTAAGACTGCTCTTGTCCATGCTACCACTAGGATAGCTGGTCTATAAGGTTGACTTTACAACCAATCACCATAAGGGTATTTGGACTGATATAAGGTGTACACTAGAACTAGTGACATCATACATCAGGCCAACTTCTCACAGGCCATAAATCATTATGCATCATAAATCATTCTGCCACAATTGGCCCTTACTTTGTTGTCATAAATCACTCTGCCTGATCCCCATAAATCAGCAGCCCGACATCATGGGTCGTAAATCATTGGTCATAAATCATTCTATCACAAGCCATCATAATTACGTTATCATTTTGCCTACATATCATAAATCATGGGTCATAAATCATCGGTGGGCCATAAATCATTCTGTCACAATCTGTCATCATTCGGCTGTCATAAATCACTCCGCATGAGCATCATAAATCATCAGCCATAAATCATCGGCTGGCCATAAATCACTGGTTTGTCTTTTTGCTCATTTGCAACTCCTAGGGTCGTAAATCACCCTGACAGCTCATAGATTGTTCTTTGTTGTTTACCACGCCCCTTTGCGTGTGGGGGGGTAGCCTTTTCCCCGGAGTTAGGCCCCCAACTCGCTACCTTGTTAGTCTCTTTTGTGCCCCACCTTCTGGCGGGGGCTGGGCTGCGAGCGCCGTCTCCGTTTGCTACCCCGATTTCGTCAGGCGCACTCACCCTGCCGTGCGGCATCCCAAAGTGAGTGGCCCTCCTTCTACACACCGCCCTGTTGGTGTGCTCCCATACAATACCAATACACTTGTTGTTTCCGCCATTTAGATTTGCAATCTGTGTGTGCTCCTGTTGCGCGGGGGCAGTTCCTTACCCGGAGTTAGGCCTCAACTCGCTACCTTGTTAAGACTGTTTTGTGCCCTGCCGTCTGGCAGGGGCTGGGCTGCGAGCGCCGTCTCCGTTACCTGCCCCAGTTGCTGGCCAACTCACCCTGCCGAGCGGCATCCCAAAGTGAGTGGCCCTATTCACACACACCGTATGTCGGTGTGTCTCCCTCTCCAAACCTTTGTACCCGTAGTTCCTTTGGTTTTCGTCAGCACTGCGACGCTGCTGCTCCCAAGGTGTGGGTGGGTGGGATTCGAAAGTATTTGGCGCCGCTCCCCCATCTCCCATGATATGCAAGTGGGCTGCCACAGGGGGGAGCGTCGTCTTATATCTCCCCTTCCTATTGTTCTTGGAAGGGAGAGGGCGAGGGCCTCAGGGCATTCTGCCCTGCGGCGCTTCCCGCCGGTGAAAACCAGTTCCTGTTCCTTCCCGGGCTCTGGCGGCCATTATGGCGCCGGCCCTCGAGCCCCCTGCGGGGGCGGCCTCTGCAATAACGGCCGCACTGCGCCCATTCCAGGAACCGTACCATATTCGTGCATCTGCATTACTAGAAAAACAGCCAACAATCGTCGTATGTGGTGGTAATTGTTGGCCGCAGTTTTATTACATAATCGCACTTGTACAACTCCCCCTGCCACCCATTGGAGGCCGGGGTCATAAATCGTTGTCACACATTATTACAGATGTGATGTCACGCATTGTCCGCTGGACATCATAAATCATGGGCCATAAATCATTATGCATCATAAATCATTCTGCCACAATTGGCCCTTACTTTTTTGCCATAAATCACTCTGCCTGATCCCCATAAATCAGCAGCCCGACATCATGGGTCGTAAATCATTGGTCATAAATCATTCTATCACAAGCCATCATAATTTCGTTATCATTTTGCCTACATATCATAAATCATGGGTCATAAATCATGGGTCATAAATCATCGGTGGGCCATAAATCATTCGGTCACAATCTGTCATCATTCGGCTGTCATAAATCACTCCGCATGAGCATCATAAATCATCAGCCATAAATCATCGGCTGGCCATAAATCACTGGTTTGTCTTTTTGCTCATTTGCAACTCCTAGGGTCGTAAATCACCCTGACAGCTCATTTGTAGTCTTTTACTCAGCTGACTTCTGCTGTACCGCAGACATGTGGAGCACCAATACCAATATGAATGACAATTCGGTAATTCCGTGCACTACCCCTTAATTTCGCACTTGGCTGTCTTCATTACTATCCAGCCAACAGGTTTGGATCAAATGTGAAGAGCATGTATAATCTTGCTCATGTCCACACAACCATCCGGTAATTCATTGTTGTGTGGTTTTTGCAGCAGGCCTGCTAACCCAAGGCGCTGCGTGCCGTGACTCAAACAAACTGATCTTATTTCCTGGAGGTGAAATCACTAGTTGACCTCCCACTTTTTTTTTTTTTTTTTTTTTTTAACCAGGTTATTAACCGCAGGTTGCTTTTTGTCAAGCTCAACTGGTTTACAGCTAAACCTTTCCTTCTTCCTACATTTTTTCTTTTTTTGATTATGCGCGCCCAATGAAGTGCATAATATGTTTTCCAAACATTATCCATTGCACATTTGCTTCTTTCATTTACCGGAGTCCACTCCACAACACAACTGTGTATTATGTTGTGGTATTTTCACGTCGTACATTTTCTTTACATCCAGTCCACTGAACTGTGGGAGGATGAAATACCGAGTAGGCCCTGCCAGGGGGCGCAGGGAACATAACCTTCGTATCGCTATGGGTTCCTCAATGCAGTACAATGGGCGACCTTTGCGCAACGTGCCAGGCCACCCTGGGCACTACTTAGCTTGCAGATTGCCCTACCCAAGGCGGCAATCGATAGATCGTGTTCCTCGAACCTAAGAACGTGCTAATGCCGCTTATCCAAGGGAAGTCATTTTTTTTTATTTTTTTTTTATAAAAAAAAAATAAATAAAGCCTGCTTTTTCAACCCCCATCCACTACAAGCCCATTTTCAGAGCGCTTACGGGGGCACCAGTTGCGATGAAGGCAGACACATTCATTTTTTTTTTTTTGTTTTTTTTTTGACAAAGTAATTTAACTGAATTTCCAAAATGAATACATGTTGATCCGAAAAACAGTCTGATTACGACGGTGTTCGAGCGAAGGAACTGCGGGGGGGGCTATTATTTATTTTTTTTATTTTTTTTTTTTATACCGAAAGTTCCGAGTTTCTATCAACTTCCTCCGATAATTGCAGGCGGAATAATTTCCAGCCATGTCCACATGTGTTCCCGAGGACCGGAAAGGTCAGAGATACTGTAATTAGTTGTTAACCCTCTCGGATATCACCAAAAGGGAGGGGTGGCCTCCATCAGTGCTGGGTGCCAGCTCTGCCGATTAACTCACTTAAATATCAAAAACCCAGAAAACTCACGCTACAGCAACTGGAGGTCTCCCATCCAAGTACTAACCAAGCCCAACCCTGCTTAGCTTCCGGGATCAGGCGGATACAGGGTGGTAAGGCCCTAGGCTGTAGATCTAATGAATTACTTGATTCTGCATCTGTAGGCACAGTGCCCTGTGCTTTTATGCGCTACGTGGTTGCTTGGACCTTCGTTCCCTGCATGTGTCGTTCTGCATACGAAATATCTGGTGCTCTATGCTGGGCCCCAGTGCCGCCCAATCATTCACTTTCCCCAAACCATGCTCCTGGGTCACCCGGAGGTAGAATGGTATTGTACAGCTCACTGCCAACATCGGGGAAAAAATTCGCGCTATATCAATGCTTAAATAAATAGAAACTTGTGCCATTTGAGGAAGGTTAAGCCGGCCCCTGCTGACACCTTCGACGGGTCCATTTCGTCTGGAAAGTACAGCCTGTCACTGCTACCGATATGCTTCACCGAGAATTCAACTGGAAGGGAGCTCATGTTTTCAGGCTTGTATATCGCACACACAGAGCGCTTCACTTGGGCACCATTTACATCACACAGACCTGTTCCTTTTGAACAAACAAACAACATGCCTCTCTTGAATTTTTCTTATCGCATCGGCATTTGCGCCCTATGTGCCACTTTCTCGCCGTTCTAACGTATCACCCACGCGCCGGTCGGCTTGTTTACCCTGCAATGATACGTTCCCTGCCGACAGGATCGTGCTTCAGTACTTGCGCCTAGGGTGCCCTTATGGCCGGCGCTAGTGGTGCATTGCCGCAGTGCCTTGCCCGGCTTAAGGGTTACCGCACCTCCCATCCCAACGGTGCTGTTGACTCATAGATGAGTATCAATAAATTCAAAGGAAAAGAATTGCGAGCAATCAGTACCCTAGTGGCCCTGCAAGCCCTGGCGGCACCTTAAAGTGTTTTATCGCAATTACGGTGTTGTATATTTATATAGCGCAAACTCGACCCTAAGGTATTGGAGCGCTTTACATGAGCACCGTATTTACATTACACATTCAGACATGGGGACAAACTTTTTTTTTTTTGCACATTAATATAGCGCGAACACGACCCGAAGTTATCGGAGCGCTTTACATGAGCCCACGGGGAGATTTAGTGATGCCTATTGAAAGGGTGCTGCTAAGATCTGGATGGAAGAGGAGAACATTCACCTAGGAGGCTGGACAATTTTAGTGTGCAACGGCCAGAGATGGATTTAATTAAACAAATTCACTCCCCTGTATTCGATCCTACATGACGCAGTGATTGCGCACAAACACGAATAAAACGCACAGCTTGCCTGACAAATTAACAATGCACTGCAGGGCTCAGACCTTTTGCACGCGTGCGCCTCCTAAAAAGACGCATCAGGTGTGCCCGGCTCACGGCCTCTTCCTCTTTGGAGTCAGTCCTTCTTGGGATGGTTTACTTCTTTGGAGCTAAGCGTTGGCCGGTCTTTTAACTCGTATTGCTGCGCGCCCTTCTGCGTCCCTCTCTTCACACCTCCATTGGTCTTAACGGGATGCATATCCCTGCGGAGGGGGTCACCAGCTTGTCTAGCTGCCCCTTGTGTGAGGCAAATATACGTATCAGGGAAAGAAAAGAGCCGTTCGTAGCCCTAGCTAGGCTCAGCCCGCCCCGCGGGCTCTCTGGGGACAGTTGTTTTGCCTCTCATATTTTCTGGGCGCCTCTCCCACCTCCCCGGGGCTCTCTGTGGACAATTGATATGTATGATCCTCTCGGGAGCCTCTCCCACCGCCCGGGCGGGGTGGTTTCTGTAGACAGTGTGTCTGATCTTTCCTGAGGGCGTATTCCCCTCGGGGGGCTCCTTGCGGACAGTGTTCATCCTGGAACCTCCCCCAGTGCCGCGAGGCCCTCTGCGGAATAAGCCAGGCCCTGGTACAGGCCGCAGTGTCCTCCCGGAAAGGGCCCAGACACTTATATTTCTTCTCAAAATTACGCACAGTAAACACGTGTCAGGCAGACGCTGTGCGGGATAGCGCAAATGTTTCCACATAACAGCCCTCCGCTCGCTGAGCCACCATCCTATAGTAACGCCACATTTGCCTACACTTGCATAGCTCGCACATCGCCATTGCGCCATAGAACCAAGGCAGGGCAGGACAACTTATTACAACATTGCCATGGTGACCGGCAGAGACGCCGCCACTCCTCGCTCCTCGAGCCTTTACCCTGCCATCGCTTTCGGCGCTGCAAGCCTCGTCATACTGCCTGGGGAGCTGGGGGTTGTGTCCGCGTGTCTCGGCTTCGGTCCATTCCCTCCCGACCTTCTGTGCCCCGGCAGGGGTGGGAACACTTCGGGCATGTCGTCCTCCGACACCTGGCACCCCCTGTTCTCTCCTGCCGGTTTGGATCCTTCATCGCCTGGGTCATGATGGTGGATACCGCAGCTGCTCCGAGTCGAAATCTTCCATTCGAAAGTATTTGGCGCCGCTCCCCCAGCTCCCATGATATGCAAGTGGGCTGCCACAGGGGGGAGCGTCGTCTTATATCTCCCCTTCCTATTGTTCTTGGAAGGGAGAGGGCGGGGGCCTCAGGGCATTCTGCCCTGCGGCGCTTCCCACCGGTGAAAACCAGTTCCTGTTCCTTCCCGGGCTCTGGCGGCCATTATGGCGCCGGCCCTCGAGCCCCCTGCGGGGGCGGCCTCTGCAATTCAGCAGGCTAGTAGTAAGGGCGTGGTATGTAGTCCGTCGTGCACTTTGGTGCACTGGTGTGTTAGAGCACTGTCATTTACAGACAGTACATTTTCTGTTGAAATTGCCAATACATTTGGATAAACATGCAGTGTTACTAAACTCTGGCGCGCAAAAAACGACAATGTATGGAATCGGGTTCAGCGGGTATTTATCATTTGCGAATGACCAAGTAAAATGTCAAGATTTGTTTTGAACTTACTCAAATCTTTGTTTCCATCACTCTTCAGACTTACAAAAAAGTGCTTCATTTGTGCTTTCCTTGTTGCTGTTATAATTAGAAATATGTGTATAGTTAATTTACTGATATTTAAATGTGTGTTAGAAAAGAAACTTGACATCCTACAGTCTTTCCATTCGTTTCCTGTACCCCAGTGGGATTATCACCCAGATCACTTTTAGAAAATCCCCTCACTTTGCAGTCAGAGAAATAGAAATACACAGCCCGACATTCGTCCTTTGGCTTTGAACACGCAGGTGACAAGATAAACACAAAATTAAAGGCATCTTTATTGCTCATTCACTTTCTGAACTTCAGCAGGATTATTTCAGGGGGTACTGCAGCACCCCAGCACCCCTACTTCCAGCGCCTATGCCCACCAGGGAAGAGTTAGAAGCCTGAAGCAGACCCTTGCAAGTGACAGCTCGACAGACACGTGTATGTTTCCATGCAGACTTGCCCTGTCATCCTGACGGATCCCTTTGTAGCCTCACTCCCTGCAGGACTAGTAACTTATTACTAATGGCTCATTGCACAAGTTTTTCCCTGAGGTCAGTGATTCGGCTTAGATTCCGATGTGCTAAACTCCCTTCGATGCTGTCTTACCCAGTAAGACCCAAAAGGCTTAATTCTCGTACTTTTAGTTCACGTTTCTGTAATATTTTTCATCCGATGTACACTTTTTGTCTGTCCCAATTTGCATTTATTGTTCTCCTATGTCTATACTGCATTTGCGATTTTGGATGTGATATAACTATTTATGTTTGGAGATATTTTCATAAACTATTTTAAATTTTAAAAAAGTTGCCCCTATTTGGTCGCCATTACCACTAATGATTAACGTGACAAAGGAGGCCCTTACATTCTATAGAACACTTCCAAAAAGGAAAATACATTTTCTTTTTCTGGTGAACGTTCATTGGGCTAATTGAATTGTTCCATCTGATTTGGTAAATAAGCCATTAGTTGCCTGTTGCTCCGAGGGCGGGTTTGCGGCCACCTTTGTGTACCTGTTCAATCAGACCCTACGCAAATGATACTGCAATGTGTGTAAAGTACCTATTTTTTTGTGTTGCTCCTGCTGCTATGAAATCTTCTTTGTAAAGCTCTACTGCTACTTGGGGCATGCCAAACATTGCGGAAAAAAACAAGTAGTTTCAGGGTGTTGCTTTACCAAGGCTACTGCCCATCACTGCCAGTATTGGCTATGGTAATGCTGTACAATTGTGGTGCAAACATTGGCAAACTCAGCAGCTTTGGGGCCCACCTTGGAATTTTATTTGGATGGTACTCTTTATTATAGTTATACCGAGAGCTGTAAGTGAATTGGGTCGTGCCAGTACTTAGTACCAGTAGGAAAACAAGCTTTGGTGAAGCTAATAGGTCTGGTGACGGTTGCCAGCCTTTTAACTTTGTCAATGCTTGTTTTGTTGTGGTTTTTGTAAAGCGTCCTAAAAGTGAAAATTATTTTTAGTCTCAAAAATTACACACCGCCATAGTTGTCCCTGCACTGAAGGAAACTACTTTGTGTGTAGATGTGCTCCTTGTTAAAGGACAAACTGCTGTCACTCATAGTGAAGTTAGCCAATGGGTGAAGTTGCCTGACCCACTGCCCCATGCTGTAGTGATCAGAAAAAAAATATGAATGACACAATAACAGTCCAATGGATGAAGAGGGCTTATTGAAGGCCCCTAAAAGTTAGTGTATTGTACATATAGTTGTAGTAAAATCTAAAGGCCTTTGCTAATGCAAGAACTAAAAAAACAGACATTGAAACAGGTACCTACCGGGCCCTGTATTCTTGCACTTCACTCACCTCCAAAATAAAAACAAGCATTTGCAATGCATTAGGTCTCGCATTTACGAAACTCATAAATTTGACACCAATTGCATTGCAAATGCTTGTCTGTGGCTGCTGGTTATCACGCCACGCAAAGGAGACCCTTCCGTCTGTTAGCTCACATAGAAATTCGCCACTATACTGTTAAGAAGTGAATTAGGACTCAATGTTGATGCCATTCAATAGATAGGAAGCCCTCATGTCCGCTAACTTCGGGAATTGTGAGAAATTTTGTGTATCAACCAGGGAGGGAGGTGTAATTTACTGCTATATAGAACATATAAGATTGCTTTCAGATAGCCTATCGTTCATGCTACATTTTGAAGCTCAATCCATGCCCCATGTGCTCGGAATTTGTAACATAGGAGCCCTGACGAAGTTCCTTCTGGCAAAGAATCGGGAACAAAACGCGTTGGCTGTGTGCCAGTTTTAAAAAGATTCATTGAATAAAAGGATTTAATTGTGGAACAACGATTAACGCCGCCTTATTTTGACTTCAGAACGAGTGCACCTTCCATCTTTCTTTTTGAATTGGCTTTCATATGACACCCTTTGACGGCGGGTGTGGGAAGAGATTGCACCACCTTATGAACTGATAGTACATATGGACTGGATGTGCTTGGCCTTGGTCTGCCGTTTGTTCTTTCATTAATTGATTGTAAAAGCACCATGCCCCGGGAGTGATAGCAAAAAGAAAAAAAATCGATTAACAAAACACCAATCTCAATAAGGAAGAAACTCTTGAATGTGTCAATTTGCTAATGCAAGGTGTCCCCTCTAGAGAAGTGAGAACTTCCAGAAGTCTAGGGTGGCCCTCATTGCCTGTCAGGCGAGGCAGGAGAGGCCAGCAGGCCCTATTCAGAAGGGGTACCACTGAAGGGGAGAGTAGAAGGGGGCAATGCTAAATTATCTCATTTATGGCATCCTTTTCAAATTCAGCTTTCCTCTAAATGGATTTCCTCTCAAACCTGCAGAAAGGAGTGCAAATGAAATTACCCCCTCCTTCCCCCATGGGCAAACAAAGCTTTTAATCCATGTACTATGCATATTCCCCATATGGCCTGTTTTTTGTTGTTGTTATTGGCATCTTATGAAGAGGTTTCCTTCTGTCATGCATCGACTCTGCAACACTATTTTGTGGCACATGCACGGTCTTTGACAAGGATTAGCTCAAGCCGTAGACGCAGTTTTGTGCAAACCAGAACATCCGACCCGCAGATATGGTTTTTAAAAACAGAAAAACTGCACATATCAAGTCAGATTTTGCTGCGTTTTATAAAGTTCTGAACCGGTGTAAACAAAATTCCTGTCACGTCTTATAGCTGGTAATTGGTGCCTGTTAGGTTCAGATGGTATATTTACAAAATCTGTGGAAAGTATGGTTTTTATAAGCTGGACCTGTATTTTACTGTCCAATGTTTAACATCTATGTAACAATCGCTAAATCCAGCAGAAACATTATGTAACCCATAAACTGGAATGTCCACTGGGGATTTGGACGGCCACGCTTCATTCTTAGAGTGCATTTACATTTGGCTGTTGATCAGCCACAATTGTTTCAAATGACTGTTTCACTGGAATGAGCACAATGGCATTCACTAGAAATAAAATGTCTAAATTATATTTATACAAAGCGTTGTATGTGTATTTACTGAAAGGGGCATGTTTTTGATTGGTAAGATCTCTGCCACGGTTTGTTTACCAGCATGTAATTTTACTCCAGGGAGGTGGCAAAGGTTCGGCAAGCCAGCTTGCGTGCAGATCCATGCAGAGATAAATAAGCTGAGTCCAGAATTGATAATTTTGCCAGGTGAGGTCCACGTGAAAGCTCAACTGCTCAGGCCGCGACATGTTATTGTAAAAATACTGTGCTCTCTCTGCCCATGCGCCCCCGCCCCTCTGGGTGGTATGGAGATTCAGCTGATTACCATCTGGCTGAGGTCAGCGGCCATATGCAGCTACCAGAGAAGGAAGAGGCCACCCACTCGCTGGCGGCCAGATGCATAAGAAACTGCCCCAAGCAGTTCCTGGCAGAGTTCCCAGCGCTGCCCTGCCCTGATCCCGGGCACAATGCTCTTCGGCACAGAGCACTTTATTAATCTGAATTACTTAATGTGTCCCGGGTTACTGTGACACCACAGATTTGATTTTCACAGTTATTAATAAAAAGCGGCGTGTCCGCCATTACATAAAAGCACCCAACGGCTGCTTGTTAACCAGGGCCCTCGGTAAACCAGGAAGCAGTGGGGATGGGGAGGGGTGAGTCCGGGACTGCGTTCGGCAGCCGGGATGCGCGTGCATGTTAATGCGCACTATTGGTTTTTTTTTTTTAAACCAATTACGCTGTGTAAGCTTAAGGATACTGAAGGTAGGCCGTGCTGCTTTCGGAATGAACGGAAGTCACGTATGGCATGAAGAGCCAATAATGAGGCGGATAAAAAAAAAAATGCACAAGTTAACGAATCGCAAGCCACGAGAAAGTAACAAGCAATGGGTGGAGTTTCAACACCCATTTGGATTACTAGATGTCTCGGAGAGACAGCGCATGCGCGCTGGCTAGGCGAGACCTAATGAATGCCAGGTGACAAAAAACAGGTCCTTTAATTGGAATTAGAACGATTTTGTCCAGTGTGATCATGGTTCATTTCTGTTAAAAAATAAAAGGACACAGTTTCCATATGTATATAATCTCATATAGAGAAAAGGTTGCACGGATGGTCTACAAAAGCCATGAAAAAGAGCGCGACAGGAAGAGATGTGTTGCTGTGAAGGAGAGGAGGGAGCATGTAACCCTCCAAGGCACACTGGGGCTATCTCTGGTGCCACCCCAAGCTGTTAGTATATCTTACCCCTGCTCTTGGTTCTTGTACTGTGCCCAGGAAGCCTTCTAGGGTCTGTGGCAATTAGGTCCATAAGATGAAACAGAACCAGATTGAATCTGCAGAAGGAGAGTGTGGCCTCATAAAAGTAGTGCACATAGGATGAATGTCTTGCATTCCTAAGAACTTAGGAGAAAACTCTACCAAGGATCACCTAAACTGACATACCCTCTCGTAAACTCTTTAAGAAGGTGGCCCTTGGGGAAGTCTTAGACCCACCTTGTTACAGAGCAGAAGAAGGGATATATCAATAAGAACAACAGTTGATCCCCCCCCACCCTCTAAACTTAGGTTGTACATCCAGAGTCCACCATCTGCATATGAATTGGGAAAAAGTTCTCTTTGCCCTCTCGCCAAGTTGACAATACCCTGATGCAATTCTCTAATGGCGCATGTTGCTGATATGGTTTGAGCTACTGAAATTTATGAAACCTTTTTCTACTTCCTTCAAAACAGACTTTTAATTGAGATTGGAGGCTAGTTAGCAGTGCACAATTTGAGGCCTGCCTGCATCCACTGCTCCAGCTTCCAGGCGTATAGCAATGGAGATCCTTGTGTGTTGTAAAGCCTGGTCTTACATCATCCGTCACTTTACCAGTCGCCATTCCATGTGTGGCCATTACCCCAGTGGTCAGAGGAAGCAAACGCAATAAGCCTTCTAAAGACTTCTTTGTTGCTTTCAAAAATGGAAAGCCAAAGAAGTAAAACCAGTTACACAAAGCCAATCAGTTCCATCCAAAATAATTTAAGCTGCTGGGGAGGAAGTGAGTTACTCCTTTTCTCCACTCATCTGGGCTGACACCTCATGGCTGTTTAATTCTAATGGAGATTAGATGGGGGCTGAGACACCCTCCCTTGCTGTCGACTCCCACAGCATCGCCACCAGGCCTCATCCAGTCTGGCTTGCAGTGCAGAGAATCTCCTATCACTACCCGTGTAAATGTTAATGCAGTTGCTAGTCAACCAGTTATCCCGGTCTTCGTCACTTGTAGTGAGTAATATGACAGAGACTTTCAAACTAGTCTAGACCGCCACACCTTGAACATGTTTCTTCCAAATTAAACAAACTAAATGGTGACAGTGGAGCCAATATGGCTCTTTCATATTCTGAAGTAGGAGTCCCAGAGGCAACACCTGAGGTTTGACACTGTGTTAAGGGTGCAGCGTTAAAATGTTTTGATGAACAGATTTTTTGAGTGCTTGTTCACCCGGAGGTCTCTTGGTGCTTGGTAGAGGGGTGAAAAAGAGAACAAGCTACTGAATAAAATTATTCTGTAAAGACAAAAAGGTTGGTACCGCATTCCGGATTTATGGTGATAGATGGGAAAAGAGTAACCTCTGTAGGAACATTTGTGGATGCAGGGTATTGTCAATAGCTGAAGTTGAGACGAGCCTTCGATCCACGCTCTGAGATTTCTCCATGGTCATGGCAGTGTTGGTAGCTCCCCTGATAGAGCAGAGGCCTGGAGTTATTGTGCTCTCCTGCCTATGAAACCTCTGGAGATTGTGCATCGGGTTATATTCCTGCTCTTCTGCTTGGGCCCATTCTGTGTATTTGAACATTAATAATCGGCTTCCACTTCAGGTAATGTTCTTCTTCTTAAGTGGATTTCTGTGTATCAAAGCTGGTAACGTTTTGCCACAGAAGGTTCTCTCCTCGGACATAACACATCACATCATCGCTCATTCCGGTTTCAGATTGGTCTGGCCTTCCTAGGCCACCTTTATTGATGTGGTCGCTTCTGATAGGCTGCAAACATACACTAAGTAGAGGCAGTCTCAGTCTCGTAGTGTTCCCATGTCTAAAGACGTCAGCATCAATCTAAACTTAACTTAGCAAGAACTACTGGTGTCCATAGGATTGGAGATTTACTTATATGGTTAGAGAGGCCCAGTGAGTTTAAGGCTTATGGTGTGCAGTATATACATCCTTAGGTGTTTTCTAGAATTTTATTTCTGACAGAGAAGGCACTTATGTTTATTTAGGCTGACAACAACACAGACATATTTTATGTAAAAAATGGCTTCTCACACATTAATTGCCCAATTATCAGCTATTCAGACATGCAATGTGAATGTTGGCATGGGTCTGTAGAAATGCTTTCTCCTCACTGGACTTGCCCAATAGGATAGCATACTTTTGATGCTTACGTATTGCCACAAGAAGAATCACTCCACAGCATATTGGTTGCCCTGCTGTTTGACATATTGGGTTATCCAAGCAGAGCCTTTCCATGTCAGAGGAGGACACAAAGTAGTGTGTGTTTGCCTGTTGATGGGCTAGGCTACATCCTCTCTCTGATGTGTGCGGCTCATCAGCAGGCAGTAGAGTCTCATTCCTTCATTTCTTTTCCCGTGATCCCTAATTTTGTCGTTTACCCAAGAGTTTCAAAGGATTCAGGAGTGTCAAGTTGGGTGTCTTCAAGATGGTCCACCTCAACACTCCTGGAGAAGCACCATCTGGTGCTAAATCTGCAACAGTACTTAATGTACCTGCAGGGGTTGTAGTATAAATCTGGTCATCTTTGGATTCCAGGAGCCTTTTTGGAGGAGTAATTTCTCTGCAAGTTTGGCATTCCTGCTACATCATGTGTATGGGGTTAGCATGTCGAAATATTAGGCTCTTAAAACGAATTAAGCTACACCCATCGAGATAGCTCCAAGATTTTCCCTTTCATTAATCTATTGCAATCTAAACCCTAGTGCCCACATTTTATACAAGTAATTAGTGAATCTACCATTTTACATTATTAAATATTCATGTAGTGGCTCCCTTCTTCTAAGTAACACAGAGTTCTGGTGCATTTATGCTGATAGCATTGATATTGTAAGCCCTGGTCTTGAAGAAATGTGAGTTCCCCACAAATGCTTCCACTGTGGTCTGGTATCAAGTGGAACAGCTAAAAACGTAAAGGGCAGGGCTGCCATCCTTCTTTGATGACTGGGACATCAACAGGGATCTGCAGTCTGTAATGTCCAATGTTTGGGCGCGGCAGCTAGTGATGTCTGGGAAGTCTTCTTGATCTGCTTCCTGTGTAGAGGGAGTTTCTTTGAAATGTGCCTTGCCATGAAAGGGGCACCAAACAGGTCAGTATATGATGCACAATAGTGTGGCCTGAATATTGAAAAGCAGTACTGAGGTTAGAGGGCCAGGAGTTGCATAAGTAAGAAGGACCCTGTTAGAAGAGAGTTTAGCCATGTAGTTTTCCTAGTATCTTCTGTGACTTATTTACCCAACATGAAACTTATTAACTATAAACCGATCCCTATAGTTTTGGATCCCCTATTATATACTTTTCATAAAATATATCAAGCAAAAAAAATTATTCAGCTTAGTTCTGTATTGAAATCTTACAAATGTATAATAATGTGTTCACTAATGCCGTGATTGTCCTGGGAGCTGTAGTGGTTTGAGTTTACACTTAAACACTAGAGCATAGATGCATGCGTGACTGTGCGGCATCCATGTTGAGTGTAGGAAAACCCTTCAGAGCTCTCTGGAGTAGGACATAGAGCTGTATCTGGCAGCATCTCATCAGTATGCGGAAGACCGTGGACAACCCAGGGCAATAGCACAGTCTCGATTTCTTACATCACACTTTGTTAGCGGACATCGTTGGACATCAAAGGTGAGAGCACACAGCTACACCTGCGCATGTAGCATGTGTCAGCCATGCGGAAGTTATGTGAATAATTCAAGTCATTTGGGTTTAACTACACCTTTTTAAATCAAATTATTTTAATACAACTGATTCGACAATCAATATTTTCTTTCTGAATGCATTTTTTTCATTTATAAAGGAGAAATTCCTTCTTTAGCACTTCTACACATGTAAACCCGAGTGTTAATCCTTCTTTCTCTCCATTCACTCCACCATTTATTTTTTTAGTAATTTACCTCGTACTACGTGGTCTCCCTCCCCTACTCCCTTCCATTAGTAAACACAAACTTACTCCTCTCTCTCATCTGCATATGTTTTTTCTCTTTCCAATTTTTTTATTGGTCAACTTCCTTCGCCATCCACCTCTCCTACGAATCTTGGCTTCATATTTGATTCCCAACTCTCTTGCATTGCACTGGTCAACACATTGACCCCTGAATGGTTATTTTATATGGGATTACTGCATAAAGTCCTTTCATTGCTAACTTTAGAAATTTGCAAATGGGTCATCCATTCATCCTCTGGCCTGGACTACTGCAACTCATTGATACAAATCTTCTTAGAATCCTTTCTCGCAATTCGATTTCTGGTCACATTCAGGATTTTCAACGGGTCTCATTCCAGAGACTCTACATCCCCAAAGTCCTTTGTATCTGTCAGAGCTCTTTGGGTGGCAAAGGCGCTTACTGTCTGGACGTGCCATTGCCCCTTATCACCCAACCTGGACCCTGCGCTCTGACTGTGGGTGTTTTATTTCCACCCCTAGATTAAGCAAGGTTTGAGTGGGTGGCTGTTCCTTTTCGCATCTCGCATCTAAGCTCTGGAACAGACTTCATTTAGCTATCAGATCTGAGCCCAACTCCTTCTTTCATTTCACAAAAACTTGGCCCTTCGCCTGGAGCCTACGCTGCTGGTGTTTTCCTTTGTAACAGCCATGCGTGCCCTAGTAGTGTATCTGTGTGCTCTTTACAGGTTCTCTTCATTAATCATTATTCCATCATTTCTTTTCTACCCTTTTTTTCCTAACTGTTTTGTACAGTTTTCCTTTCCAATTTTGTTTACATTTGTAATTCGAACCATTTTGTATTTAAATTAAATATAATGAAGTAATACCTGTCTGCTTTTTAAATGAGCTAAGGGTAACAGTTTACTCCTCTGTTTTTAAATTTACCCACTCTTTATGGCGAGCCACGTTTTTTAGGGTACAGGACAAGTGAGCTGATTGTGGTGAATGGGGGATGTGCTTGAACAAATACATGTGCAAGTATATACCATGGTACAAGAGTGTTTGCACATTCCACTCTTCCAATATGGTGTACAGATAATCCCTTTCTGTGTCAGTGCACATTCCACTCTTCCAATATGGCGTATAGATAATCCCTTGCTGTGTCAGTGCACATTCCTCTCTTCCAATATGGCATACAGATAATCCCTTTCTGTGTCAATGCACATTCCACTCTTCCAATATGGCGTATAGATAATCCCTTGCTGTGTCAGTGCACGTTCCTCTCTTCCAATATGGCGTACAGATAATCCCTTTCTGTGTCAATGCACATTCCACTCTTCCAATATGGCGTATAGATAATCCCTTGCTGTGTCAGTGCACATTCCTCTCTTCCAATATGGCGTATAGATAATCCCTTGCTGTGTCAGTGCACATTCCTCTCTTCCAATATGGCGTATAGATAATCCCTTGCTGTGCCAGTGCACATTCCTCTCTTCCAATATGGTGTACAGATAATCCCTTGCTGTGTCAAAATATCTACTAATTTCTGTACCTCAAAGATACAGTGAAGAGTTGGTATACGTAAAAGATTTGTTTTCTTCTCAGGATGGACCTGCAGTGCCCCAAGGGCTGGTGGGGGAACCCCTCCTGTGGACCCTGTAGCTGCGATGTGAACAAAGGGTTTGATCCAGACTGCAATAAGACCAACGGGCAGTGCCACTGCAAGGTAAGGATGGCATGCGGGTAATCAGGACCTTTGCTTATTCACAGACTTCAAATCCATCAACTACAAACTTCGAGTCAATGTTTTCTACTTTATTCTCATCTAAAGAGTCTATTATTGTTATTGTTTATATTACATCAAGTCAGGTTCATTGTGTCCCATCTCAGCTACTTTCTAAAATAAAGGTTATACAGAAAATGGAAGTAAATCTGTGGCAGCGTGCCTCTAGCTTTCCCATCGCACTGCTACTTATACTGCGTACTTATACCACTTCTCTGCTGAGCAATACTTATAATGATATTCACATGGTGTTCTGCTTGGGTTTTCGGATCAGATAGAACCCGCTCATCAGAGCCTCACTAACCCAGCCAGAACGTTACCCCCTCTCTCTCCCCATAGGGCCTATCTACAATAGGTAACCACATATATCTTACCACCTAAGGACAGGGAATTCCTACTATACATACCAAGACCTCTTACAATCGGCGGCCTCGCGATCCCATACGGATCCAGACCTCTCTGCCCATACGACAGTATCACAAGTGGCGGCCTCGCGATCCCATACGAATCCAGACCTCTCTACCCAGACGGCAGTCTCAGCACAATCGGCGGCCTCGCGATCCCATACGAATCCAGACCTCTCTGCCCATACGACAGTATCACAAGTGGCGGCCTCGCGATCCCATACGAATCCAGACCTCTCTACCCAGACGGCAGTCTCAGCACAATCGGCGGCCTCGCGATCCCATACGAATCCAGACCTCTCTGCCCATACGACAGTATCACAAGTGGCGGCCTCGCGATCCCATACGAATCCAGACCTCTCTGCCCATACGACAGTATCACAAGTGGCGGCCTCGCGATCCCATACGAATCCAGACCTCTCTACCCAGACGGCAGTATCACAAGTGGCGGCCTCGCGATCCCATATGAATCCAGACCTCTCTACCCAGACTGCAGTCTCAGCACAATCGGCGGCCTCGCGATCCCATACGAATCCAGACCTCTCTGCCCATACGACAGTATCACAAGTGGCGGCCTCGCGATCCCATATGAATCCAGACCTCTCTACCCAGACGGCAGTCTCAGCACAATCGGCGGCCTCGCGATCCCATACGAATCCAGACCTCTCTACCCAGACGGCAGTATCACAAGTGGCGGCCTCGCGATCCCATACGAATCCAGACCTCTCTGCCCATACGACAGTATCACAAGTGGCGGCCTCGCGATCCCATACGAATCCAGACCTCTCTACCCAGACGGCAGTATCACAAGTGGCGGCCTCGCGATCCCATACGAATCCAGACCTCTCTACCCAGACGGCAGTCTCAGCACAATCGGCGGCCTCGCGATCCCATACGAATCCAGACCTCTCTGCCCATACGACAGTATCACAAGTGGCGGCCTCGCGATCCCATACGAATCCAGACCTCTCTACCCAGACGGCAGTCTCATACGACGGTTCATCCTATGATCACCATAACATACAAAAAGGGAATCAGTCTCACTATTCATCAGATTACACAAGGACTGCCAGTTCGAGCATAGCCTGTTCTCCAGTTCGAGGGGCTCCTCTTTCCCTTATTCAGTTACCACTTACCTGATCAGGGTTAACATCTGTTCATGTAGCCGCAGCTGACTAGAAGAATAGGCTACCCTCTCATACAAGAACACGCAGCACATGTTGGTTCACTACAAACTGGGTACTTTATTACTCATTACATACGCAATCACATAACATTACAATATAACACATAACCTGCAAAGAAAAGTGAAAGATTAAGTTGTACACTCTAATAAGAAAGGGTCGACATCACCTTAATAGTGTGTATCCTGCACTCAGTGGTCATCTAGGTTCCCTTCTCGCCTGTGCCTCGGCTCGCCTGGAAGTCACGCCTCCGCAGTCACGGATACATGTCTGCACCACTATGCGCTGTTCTCTTCACCCTTCTCCGAGTCACTGGGACCTCTTCCTTATCGGCTACTCTCTCCTCTCTGGCTATTCTGCTAGGAGAGTATCTGTCTCTCGGTTCTTCTCCGCCTTCAAGATGGCGTCTGTCTTCCCTGGAATAAGTAGTAGCTTTACTGCTAACGGCTAGATGCCGCCTACGGACTGAACATGTAACTGCCTCAGACTTTCACTAATATAGAGGTGCGTTTCCTCATGGAAAATTCCGGCCCGTAACCTGCCGCCCACCAAATTCTTGTACCTCCCCGTACCAAGGACACGTTCCCAGCCGGCCGGCCTGATGTAGTGTCTTCGGCATGAAGAAAAATACAATCCTTCGATAAGGGCCGGCCTGAACCGGTTCTCTCCAAGCGAATAACACCTCATAACTAAAACATTACATTTGACCTAGAAGCATCCCAAGCTGCCGGAGCAGAAAGAAAGATGGAGTCTCTCCCGTTTGAGGCCTACCAGGCCTGAATTCAGCACGGCTCCATGAAATACCCTCACTACAGGACAGGTTATCCCTAATACTAACGAATCTATCCCCTAGGCTATGTGTGCAAGCCCTGATCTATGGGGAAGAGCACAGAATCATGTCGAAGTGCCTAGTAAATAGGCTCCATTCACTACTCTAACCCTTAGACTTGAATGGTAAGAGACTGAAGTCACATTCAATCACTTTTTCACACAAGAAGGCCGGGAAAATCGAGCAGAACATTTCACCCTTGACTTCAGTCTATTATGCATTCATTAAACAGAACTAATATCTGTGGAAGAATAATATGAAACAAGACTAACTGATCTATGTCTAGTACCAGGTGTGCAGAATTGAAGTAGTGAAGGAATACACTGAATAAAGCAACAGATAGAAATCAAAATGCCGATAGTAATCAGAATACCTCCTAATATCTGACGCAACATATGCAAATCAGGTAACCAATTAAAGAGCCAGTCAAACCAGCCCTGGTCAATGTGTTTTCTAACTTCTTCTGTCAAGTCATGTAGTTTATCAATGTGAGCTTGAATGGATTTTGTATGATCAGACAAGTTAAAACAACAAAGACCCTCAAAATCAGAACAATCGTGTCCATGTTTAAGCAAAAGATAATCGATGGCCGCTCTATTTTGCAAGATAGCTCTACGTTCACCCTGGGCGTCTAATAGCATGTCAGACAGGACTATAGAAGTATGATTAATGGATTTTACCATCCAGCAGGCCATTTTCCCAATAGATTTGGCATTATAAACTGCCAAAGCAGGAACACCAACAATTGAAACAGCCAGACTAAGGTATTCAGACTTGGAATATAAATGCAAAGATGAGTCACAATCCTCCTGTAACCTCACTGTATCTCGAATCACACGAGAGTTGGCATTCGGATGTGATGAAAACATTAACAAGCTCAGTCTAGTAATGGCACAAGGGCCTCCAGAAATATTTGCGGGAATATATGGCCAGGAAGTATTACCACATGAGAAAAGCCATCCGGCAGGTAGTAACATCGTGCGATAATGACTGGGGGTAACTACCATACTCTTGCAAGTCATGTCATTCTGAACAGAAGTACATGTTTTCGGTGTCCTTTGAAGGCACAAAGTTCGTTCATGAGCGGTGAATGAAGTGGCACCTTTCAATCTTAAACGCATACATTCAGAAATCGCACTAGGATCACAAGTAAGGAAAAAACACAAATCACCCTGTGTGATATTATAGGTAACTATTTGGGACTGGATGGGGGGTATCGGGTCTGACAGTACAGTACACAAGGGGCAATACTCATGGGTAGCAAAATCGCCCAGAAGAACATTGGGGCGAGCATTCGATAAATTGAAAATATGAGTCAAAGTCTCCAATGAAGCAGGGACAGCAACTAAACAAGTCGCTAGAATGTCAGTCACCGATCTCATCGGTGTCAGGCAGAAATGAGGGGCTTTAGTCACTCGTTTGGCTAACGTAGTCCAAAAGTTCGACGACGAATCCCACGCAGCGAAGGAACGCGACACTCGGGTTCTCAACTCAGCCCGGGTTGATGGGATCCCTCCTCTCTCGTCGTACCAGCCCAAAAGGAGTCCAACGCCGACACATCCTGCAGCAACAGTCCAAAGAATGATCTGAAAGAGAATCAAATACAGGCATTATTCATTCTCGTAAGTAACATTTGTCAGCCGGGACTGCTTCCCAGCTATCTTTCCCTGGTCTCATAACTAAAATGGTGTTGTCTTGACCGGTTGCAATGACTTCTGCTTGTTCAGGGGGATTCTTAGGCGACTGCACCCAAACTCTGGCCCCAGGATTATCTGTGGAGCCAAAACCTTTCTGGCCTCGTACAGTTAGCAACGTTGGGGCAGTGCCTTTTGTGATCTCACCACTGAAAACAGGCATGATTAGCAATTGAGCCACTCGGTCAGTTTGACGTATCAGTAAGTCAACCTCACTGCTATTCAGCAGGAGCACCTTAATCTCTCCCTGATAATCACTATCAATGATTCCTCCAAGCACCTGAATGCCTTTTACAGCCAGCCCCGATCTAGGGGCGATTAATCCGAAATTCCCAGTTGGTATATGAACACCAACACCAGTTTCAATGATGACTCGATCCTTACTTTTTATAATGGTGTTATCCATGGCATGCAAGTCTAAACCTGCCGACCCTGGGGTCGCTCTACATGGAGCCAAAGCTCCGGGAGTAATCTCCCAGTACATCACAGTCTCTCTGATTTCATTGGGCTTAGCATCAACATTCGGAGGAAACAAACGCATAAGTGGGGATTCAGCATTTAGAAAAGGACGGTTATTCAAAATCAATAGCGCTTGAGGCAAAAAGTCTCGCCAATTCTTATACTTGTCATCTGTTAATTTACGTAACTGATCTTTCAGCAGGCCATTCAACCTCTCCACAAGACCCGAGGCCTGTGGATAATATGGTATATGAAACACCCATTCAATATTGTTTTCCACACAGAATTCCTGTACCAATCTTCCACGAAAATGGGATGCATTATCAGATTGAATTTGGAATGGCACACCATAATACATCATAATCAATTCCAATTATGAATTCTAAGAGTGGCACCACTAATACAGAGTATTCTTTTCTAGGAATTCTACCTATTCTCATTTCAAGTAAAGTTTGAACTGCGGGAGTTTCCTTTCCACCTAATCCGGTAATTGTAAAAGGCTGACCTTTAAACTTCTTTGATTTTCCATGAATAAGAGTGGCCTCCGCTCCTGTATCTACCAATGCTCGGGCCCTTTGGATATTACGATGTCTCCAATAAATATCAATATCTACATAGGGTCTATTATCTCTGTGAGCCCATCTGTGTACTGGAGCTTGACCTATTTCCTAGTCATTTTTACTGCGTTCTGTGTACCAGGATAAATCAGGATAAAGACTCTCACGTTTCCCAGGTATCGATACCTCCTGTTCATATCCATCTCCATTACGAAATGGATTCCTGTCCTCTGCATAGTACTGCGGATTTCGATCGGCCAATCTGTGTCGATCCTCTCTCCTTCTCAACTCAGGGGATTGATCCCTATCATCTCTACGTCTGCTGTTAACATAATCCTCTCTCCCCTCTCTCTTTCCCCCTCTCTCTCCCTGTCTCTCTCACGACGGGGGGACAAATCACGTACATAACGTCGATCATCATGACGATCAGAGCGCCCACGGCGGTCGTCATCACCGCTACCGTCAGAAAAACCACGATCACACTCAGTCGTCCGAACACGCCGAGCACCCTCCTTTCGATCCAAGCCACGTTTGCGAAACATTTCCCACAAACGAGAAGTAGTCTCACCGTCAATGTCCTCCTTCCGCACACCATCGGCCATAAGACCAAAAAACATATCACGTCTAGTAAGTTTATTGTCACCAGGAGTACGAGTGTCAGGCCGGGATTGCCGTTCAGGTTTAAACCACTCACCCAACTCACCGAGTTGGCGTACCGATTCCAGCACCATAGACAATATGTTACCAGTCTGATTAATCAATAAAGTCATCATGACCTGCTTATAAGCAACAGGGGAAGAACGAATAATACGATTCCGCACAGAAGATGTCAACAAACCATCAAGCAACCTGTCAGCAGTATTCAGAAAAATTGCCGTTTTCATCACCTCCTCTTTGAGACGTTGTGCAGCATCGCGCAAAGTATACCACGGTTTGTCATTCACAGGCCAGTCAGACTCAGTAGGATATTTTTGATTACAACCCTCAGTCGCCAATTGAAGCAAAGAAATTTGACCACCAACATTAAAGTTACGAAAATGATCCTGTACAATAGAATCCGAACTCAAGGAACAAAACTTCAAACAATCGCCAGCATCCAACATAATGCCAGCAGCGCCCAGTTCATAAAGGCGCACCATCCATGTGAGTAAGGTCTCACCAGGTCGCTGCCGAAATCGCTGCAAAATATCACTAATTTCCTGTTGAGTAAAATCCTCCAAAGAGTCTAAAGCAATACCATTCGGAGCACCGGGAGCCTGCTGCAACTTCCGCCGAAAAACTGGATGCACCGAGACCGCGGGACGAGCAACACAAGGAGCTCGACCAGTACACATAGAGAAACAATCAGTGTAAGAAGCATCGACCCCACTTGAAGGACGAGCGCAATCATGGGGTGCACCATCAGAGGCGCAAGAAGCAGACTTACAATCACGGCCGGAGCGAGGGGACTCGCGCTTGGTAGACTCCTCACCCGAGGAAGGAGAATCACTCGAGTTCCAGATATTACCATCCCATTCATCAGGATTCCAATCCAGTCCGGCTTTCGCCACGACCAGACGCACCTTTCGCGTCGAAACCCGACCACGCCGATTCCTTTATTTATAACGAGCAATTCGCACAGCCGCCCTCTCGGCAAAAGTTTGGTACGTCTCAAGTTTGTCAGCAAGCAACTTATTCTGACACCGCAACAAAATATGAGCATTCTGAATCTCAACAAAGTTCGTTTCCATATCCTCATGCAATGTCTGTAACTTCAACAACCTCTCATGCAGAATCCTGTACGCAGACAGAACAATCCAACCTCTGCGCCCCAAAACGGGAAGCTCATCACCCTTAGATACCGGCGCCTTCTGTAAACAAGTAATCACATTAGCCGGCTCCGCCAGCTCCAAAAAAGAATTCCAATTCTCACTCAAACCAGTAGAATCAGCCCACTCACGGGCTAAGGCTTCATAAGGCGTTGAATCCCAGCCGGGAATATCAACGGGCAACTTAAAAGTAGATTTCGACTTTCTAGAAAACATCTCGGAAAAGAAAGAAAAAGAGAAAGAAGAAGGGAAAGAGAAAAAAAAAACTACACTCACAATTATATATAAATAATATACAAACGAAACCACGCACGCGCCGAAAGCAAACACGATACAACCACAACGCACACAGGTTTCGTAAACGGTTCGTGACGCCAAATGTTCTGCTTGGGTTTTCGGATCAGATAGAACCCGCTCATCAGAGCCTCACTAACCCAGCCAGAACGTTACCCCCTCTCTCTCCCCATAGGGCCTATCTACAATAGGTAACCACATATATCTTACCACCTAAGGACAGGGAATTCCTGCTATACATACCAAGACCTCTTACAATCGGCGGCCTCGCGATCCCATACGGATCCAGACCTCTCTGCCCATACGACAGTATCACAAGTGGCGGCCTCGCGATCCCATACGAATCCAGACCTCTCTACCCAGACGGCAGTCTCAGCACAATCGGCGGCCTCGCGATCCCATACGAATCCAGACCTCTCTGCCCATAAGACAGTATCACAAGTGGCGGCCTCGCGATCCCTTACGAATCCAGACCTCTCTACCCAGACGGCAGTCTCAGCACAATCGGCGGCCTCGCGATCCCATACGAATCCAGACCTCTCTGCCCATACGACAGTATCACAAGTGGCGGCCTCGCGATCCCATACGAATCCAGACCTCTCTGCCCATACGACAGTATCACAAGTGGCGGCCTCGCGATCCCATACGAATCCAGACCTCTCTACCCAGACGGCAGTATCACAAGTGGCGGCCTCGCGATCCCATACGAATCCAGACCTCTCTACCCAGACGGCAGTCTCAGCACAATCGGCGGCCTCGCGATCCCATACGAATCCAGACCTCTCTGCCCATACGACAGTATCACAAGTGGCGGCCTCGCGATCCCATACGAATCCAGACCTCTCTACCCAGACGGCAGTCTCAGCACAATCGGCGGCCTCGCGATCCCATACGAATCCAGACCTCTCTACCCAGACGGCAGTATCACAAGTGGCGGCCTCGCGATCCCATACGAATCCAGACCTCTCTGCCCATACGACAGTATCACAAGTGGCGGCCTCGCGATCCCATACGAATCCAGACCTCTCTACCCAGACGGCAGTCTCAGCACAATCGGCGGCCTCGCGATCCCATACGAATCCAGACCTCTCTGCCCATACGACAGTATCACAAGTGGCGGCCTCGCGATCCCATACGAATCCAGACCTCTCTACCCAGACGGCAGTCTCATACGACGGTTCATCCTATGAACACCATAACATACAAAAAGGGAATCAGTCTCACTATTCATCAGATCACACAAGGACTGCCAGTTCGAGCATAGCCTGTTCTCCGGTTCGAGGGGCTCCTCTTTCCCTTATTCAGTTACCACTTACCTGATCAGGGTTAACATCTGTTCATGTAGCCGCAGCTGACTAGAAGAATAGGCTACGCTCTCATACAAGAACACGCAGCACATGTTGGTTCACTACAAACTGGGTACTTTATTACTCATTACATACGCAATCACATAACATTACAATATAACACATAACCTGCAAAGAAAAGTGAAAGATTAAGTTGTACACTCTAATAAGAAAGGGTCGACATCACCTTAATAGTGTGTAGCCTGCACTCAGTGGTCATCTAGGTTCCCTTCTCGCCTGTGCCTCGGCTCGCCTGGAAGTCACGCCTCCGCAGTCACGGATACATGTCTGCACCACTATGCGCTGTTCTCTTCACCCTTCTCCGAGTCACTGGGACCTCTTCCTTATCGGCTACTCTCTCCTCTCTGGCTATTCTGCTAGGAGAGTATCTGTCTCTCGGTTCTTCTCCGCCTTCAAGATGGCGTCTGTCTTCCCTGGAATAAGTAGTAGCTTTACTGCTAACGGCTAGATGCCGCCTACGGACTGAACATGTAACTGCCTCAGACTTTCACTAATATAGAGGTGCGTTTCCTCATGGAAAATTCCGGCCCGTAAACTTGCCGCCCACCAAATTCTTGTACCTCCCCGTACCAAGGACACGTTCCCAGCCGGCCGGCCTGATGTAGTGTCTTCGGCATGAAGAAAAATACAATCCTTCGATAAGGGCCGGCCTGAACCGGTTCTCTCCAAGCGAATAACACCTCATAACTAAAACATTACATTTGACCTAGAAGCATCCCAAGCTGCCGGAGCAGAAAGAAAGATGGAGTCTCTCCCGTTTGAGGCCTACCAGGCCTGAATTCAGCACGGCTCCATGAAATACCCTCACTACAGGACAGGTTATCCCTAATACTAACGAATCTATCCCCTAGGCTATGTGTGCAAGCCCTGATCTATGGGGAAGAGCACAGAATCATGTCGAAGTGCCTAGTAAATAGGCTCCATTCACTACTCTAACCCTTAGACTTGAATGGTAAGAGACTGAAGTCACATTCAATCACTTTTTCACACAAGAAGGCCGGGAAAATCGAGCAGAACACATGGCTACTACTACTATTAGTACTAGTAGAAAGACCAAAAACTCCTGGTTATACAGGAATCACAGCTGGTGCTACTATTATAGCTGTTGGTATTATGGGTACAGGCACCACGACGCCAAGCACCACTTCTAGATTTAGTGAAACAAGTCTTACTGACGGCACTAGCACTACTATTGAATTGCTACTATGACTACTGCAACTGTTACTACTATTGTTGGTACCATTAAACAGATCCTACTATTAATACAGCAGGCCGTTCGGCTGCTAATAGCCCCACTTCGAGTGCCTTAGTTACAATTGGTGGTACCAATAGTATCGCTGCTGCACCTCCTGCTTGTCCCACTACTAATTTTAAACCTACTAAGGGTACTAAATCTAATGACTCCATAACTTCTGAATTTACACATTGTGGCATTATTACCGGTTCCAGCAAAGCTTCTACTACTATGACCAGTACATCTACAACTTCCTGTCAATAGAAGATCACCCCCAGTGACCCCTTCATACTTTATCTGGTCCTCTTAGTCAGAATGTTTGGGAACTTGGTAGTAAATGTTACGCTACAAAACTGACTCATTCTAAAATGTTGTGTTTTAGTTAGAATTCTGAGTTGACTTAACCCCTTTCTTCATACATGACGGAGTTAGATTGCTTCACTTAATCTTAACATTATTCCTTTATTGAGAGAGTTGGTGTGACCCGTACAAACACACAACACTTTCCCTCATTCTTAAATTGTGCTGCAAGAAGACAGGGGTGAGCGGGATTATTTGAGCAAGTTATTCTTTCCCACGGTGCAGTGCCTCTCAAATCCTTGCAGTGGGACAGAATATATCTGAGGCTGAGTTCTTGTTTCTACGTACAAACAGATTTCTCTATGTAACTAAGCATAAATGTGGAATGTTAATTATACAACTACGGCTGAACCCTTATCTTTACGCACCAACAGATTTCTCTATGTAATATAACCAACTATGAATATGGAATATGAATGATAAAACTTGAACGTTTGATAACTAACTTTTCCCTATGCAGTTTACATTTCGAATCCCATGATGTTTTGCTTAATTTTCCTGGAAATGTGGCAAATGCACTATTTAATTATATACAGTCGCAGTTCCTCCACAATGGTGGAGGAGCGTCGCCCCACTGCTTGGCTGAGAGGCAGCAAACAAAAAAAATAAAACGATGTTGTAGCATCAATTTATTTTTCACTGCCGGCTGTGAGCCAGTGCCGTAGGGAGGGGCGGGACCGAGGCATGGGAAGGGGAAGACAAGTTCTATGTGTGCACCACAGGCAGGCCCACCAAAACCCACATGCGCACTTAGGTTTCTCCAGCCTGGCAGCACTGAGCAGCCGAGCTCGAGAAACCCCACAGACTCCCTGACTTGAGCGGAGCGTCTTTTCAGCCTGCTCTGGCCAATCCCTAGGAGGGCAGCGCAGGGATTGGATGGAAGTCTGTCACAGAGGCTGCAAAGAAAAGAAGAGGAAGCACGACGCGGGAGGCGAGGCAACCGTCGGCTTCAGGTAAGTTCTATTTTTTTTTTTAAATTAATATTTTATTACTAACCACTCCTCCCCCACAACACGACCCCTTCTGCATTCTCTCCACTCGCCTCACCACCCTTTGTTTGTGGCGGCCGCCACTGATTATATACAGAATAGATTTGAGTCTGGCAGGATGGTTTGTGATGAAAAAAATGTTATAATGTGAAAGGTCATAACACAATAAAAATATTCCCTGTAGTATTTGGGTTTCATTTTTCATCCAGAGTTGGTTTTCCTCTCCCACTGAAGTCTCAGCAAGACAAGAAGAGTGGAACAGGCTTTCACTTTTGGTTGCTGATAGGCCCCAAAACGAGGGAGTGAGGACAGCAGGAGTAGTTGGGTGGTAGCCTAGCTCCAGGAGTGATGTTTGGGATCTGAAGCACCAGAGACACTGACGCTTGGCTCACATAATATTTGAAGCTGTTTGACCTCACTTCTCTCTGTATTCCATCAACTGGACTCAATATACAAAAGAGGGTCCCAGTGAAACAAATGAGTAAGGGGTAAACCAGGGAAAAACCATCAGACACAACCAGACGCTGACCAGCAACAGGCGATGAGCTGCACCAGACGCTGACCATCAACAGGCGATGAGTAGCACCAGATGCTGACCAGCAGCAGGCGATTAACAGCACCAGACGCTGACCAGCAACAGGCGATGAGCAGCACTAGAAGCTGACCAGCAACAGGAGATGAGAAGCACCAGACGTTGACCAGCAACAGGCGTTGAGCAGTACCAGACGCTGACCAGCAACAGGCAATGAGCAGCACCAGACGCTGACCAGCAACAGGCGATGAGCAGCACCAGACACTGACCAGCAACAGGCGAAAAGCAGCACTAGAAGCTGACCAGCACCAGACGCTGAGCAGCAACAGGCGAAAAGCAGCACTAGAAGCTGACCAGCAACACGAGATGAGCAGCACCAGACGCTGACCAGCAACAGGCGATGAGCAGCACTAGAAGCTGACCAGCAACAGGAGATGAGCAGCACCAGACATTGACCAGCAACAGGCGATGAGCAGCACCAGACGCTGACCAACAACAGGCTATGAGCAGCACCAGCTGCTGAGCAGCAACAGGCTATGAGCAGCACTAGAAGCTGACCAGCAACAGGCGATGGGCAGCACTAGAAGCTGACCAGCACCAGACGCTGAGCAGCAACAGGCTATGAGCAGCACTAGAAGCTGACCAGCAGCAGGCGATGGGCAGCACTAGAAGCTGACCAGCAACAGGCGATGAGCAGCACCAGATGCTGACCAGCAACAGGCTATGTGCAGCACCAGACGCTGAGCAGCAACAGGCTATGAGCAGCACTAGCAGCTGACCAGCAACAGGCGATGAGCAGCACTAGAAGCTTACCAGCAACAGGCGATAAGCAGCACCAGATGCGGCCAGCAACAGGCGATGGGCAGCACCAGACGCTGACCGGCAACAGGCGATGACTAGCATTGTTCATTCTGTTGGCGGAGAAATAAGCTGCATCACCCACGGATTATCTTTGTTCACCAAGTTACACTGTTCACTGAGCAGCGCCTTTTACAAAGAAGCATAATTAACTAACAGCACCATACACTGAGCTGCACTGTTCACTCCAAAGCATTGCTGACTAAACAGCACCAGACACCGAGCTGCACTGTTCACTAAAAGCATTGTTGACTAAACAGCACCAGACACCGAGCTGCACTGTTCACTCCAAAGCATTGTTGACTAAACAGCACCAGACACCGAGCTGCACTGTTCACTCCAAAGCATTGTTGACTAAACAGCACCAGACACCGAGCTGCACTATTCACTAAAAAGCATTGTTGACTAAACAGCACCAGACACCGAGCTGCACTGTTCACGAAAAGCATTGTTGACTAAACAGCACCAGACACCGAGCTGCACTGTTCACGAAAAGCATTGTTGACTAAACAGCAGCAGACACCGAGCTGCACTGTTCACTAAAAGCATTGTTGACTAAACAGCACCAGACACTGATCTGCTTAATTCATTCAGAAATGTTTGTGTGCTGAATAGTAAGCACTTGTGTGCCTTCACACAGGCCCTGTCTTTATTACCAGGCCATTGCTGGATAGGAACTTGCTGGCAGGGGTTTGTGCCTTCTGATTGTCTGTCAGACCTGCCTTGGGCGATTCATTATTTCATGAAAGGGCCTGCCAGCTGGCCTACAGGAAGCACAACACTGTGCAAAGCACAGTTCATTCTGGCACAGGCAGCATTGTTGGTTTAAAGGAGAAGGCTGATGCTTATTCCCCCAAATATAGATTTTTATCAAATAGGCGTGCAGCTTTTACTTTGTTATGCTGGATACTGTGGTACAGCCACAGTAATTCACATACACTTGTTGGTGGAGTAGTTTACAGTCTGAAAACAGAGCAGCAGCCTCTAGCATTGTAGTTAGATCAAGAATAATGTATTATGTGCATTGAGTTAAAAAAATGATTCTACCAATACATTAGCTCACAAAACGCCGTAAAGCTTTTCCATCAGCCCTGTTCCACTTTATTATTAGGGTTCGCCCCTCACCTCTGCGCTTTATAGTGAACTAGGCGCTATGCTGGGATGTCCAGTATTTTACCTTAGAATCGCAACTCTATGCACTCTGCAAATCACAGAAGCTGATTCTCAGTTTCTCAGCAGAGAGGCAGAAAATGAGTTCATCCAAACTCTGTGGAAAGTCCCTGGTGGCATAAGCATGGGGCTAGAACATTAAAATGATGTACCTTTTAAGAGGCAACTAAACTTGCAGGTGGCAGACTCCACTGGTCCCTGCTGTATCTACAGCTCTCATTGGCTTCCTATCCATGAGCGCCTCGTTCGGTGTAACATGCAACAGTTCTCAGATATCACGTGACCACAACAAGACTAGGTTGAACCACAGCCCATGACTTGACTAGATAATACACATCCTTCGACAGATCTTATTGGTTACTGAGGCTTTATATTCATTGAATCTGTATGTACTTTGTTTCCCTGTGGCTGAGGTGAATTTCTAGGTAAATCTACAAACATATTTCTCTTGGGGGGAGGGGGTCCCTGATCTGTTTCCTTTACACTCATCCTGCCGCTTTCTTTCAGTCACCCTGATGGCCCTCTCCTATCACCACAGACACACATGGGAATTCCTCCAATACCTCAATGGCATTTAAAGGGGACATTCAGGCAGTTCATCGCAGAGTCTCCCTCTCATCGTCAGTACGCCTGCTGAGCAAGGGAGATTGGTTCACTGAAACATACCTGGGGTGTCAGGGCCTGAGATCTCTCTCAGGAGAAGCCTGAGAGAGGCTAATTGTACAAAGACTTCTGACAGGGTTAGCCGAATCAAGCACTGGTTCCTGGCCGCACCACTTTCTGTGCTTCACACCGGTCTCTTCAGCCCCTTACTTCCAACTGCCCTACATACTCTTCACCTTACACCAAGATTATGTTTTAAGACATGAGAGGAACTTCAGCTTTCTCTGGCTTACTCTACAATCTGTGGCACAATGGCACTCACACAGACCTCTGTCCTACAGCAACATACACTTAAAAACAAACCCTGAGACAAGCAACTTCTGGCTTGCAAGCAACCCACTGCTGCTATAAAGGCTGCCCAGACAAATAACACTGACACACCACTTGTGTACCAGCATCATCCTGATGCGTCAGGTACGTTATTACAAGTACTTAAATCGCTGCCGTCTTAGACTTTTGTAATTCTCTACATATATTCTTTCATTCATTTGTAGATTAAGGTTATTATATATTAGCAAATATTGTGTGTGCATTATTATACACTAAAATTGTCTTAATAAAAATCATTAAACATACTTTAATGTGATCATGTCAATTGTCAGATGCTATTAAACTAATACTAGTCTTCAGGTCTGCCTTGTCACAAAAATATATATTCCATTAATTGTGTGTCTGTTCTCCTGTCTTATTTGTCGGAGGAATGTGTGGTCCACCATTTGTGTGGCCTTCGAGCCCTGTTTCTTAAATGTGGAATTACCTGGAAATATTCTGGGGATTAGAGTACAAAAGACCAAGCTTTCAGGATGTTCAGGTGGCCATGCCACTGACTGTACTTACTCTTTGTTCTGCATCAAGCCTCTAGTTTGAGGATTGCCTTAGCTCCAACATTTTTCCACCCCCGCTGAAGATCTCTAATTTGAATCTCTTCCCTTGAACACATCTCTCCACATGTGAACTCGCAGGACTAACTCCCTTTGCTGTTGACATTGTGGATCCCACTATGATTCAGTCTCCTTCGCTCTTTCTCTCTCAGCTCAAAAACACGTGCGCACCATTCTACCACCATCTCTTGAGCATACCGACTTTTGACGAGCAATTATCCAACATTTGTATCACCACATAATCGTTTAAGCACGCTTCAAATCATTACAACTCGGTTGTGATAATGGTAGGTTGTCTGTCACTTAGGTGCCTGTCCAGTGGCTTTTTAAAAAAAGCCTTTCCTTCCACTTAGGTGGTTGAAACTTTGAGCTCTTTTTCCTGGATTCCTCATGTTCTTGATACAAGGAGAAATACCCACCTGAAAAGAAAACTTCCTCCTGTTTTCCTAATGATAAGAAGGGGGGCTCACTTTTTGCCTCAAGCATGTGCTCTTTTAGTCTTTTCTAGAAGTGATTTTTCAATACATAAACATGTTAGTGTGGTATCTCCTTAATATACATCACTTGAAGTAATATTGAAGTAATTTTCCTGAATATTCTCTCATGTTCTGCCTGTTTTTCATTATATAAGACTCAACACACAGTGCAGAACACCATGCAGAGACTACTTACTACACACTCGAAAGGCAGGTCACAAGGCCACTGCTAGTGAACACTGTTCCAAGGGTAAACCACAAACTTCAAGTTGTTTAACCACACACACACACAGCCATGCACACACACACACACACACACCAAATATTGTTCGGGAATGAAATTGCCCAGTGAACATCCTCTACTGGATGAATCACACCCGAAGTCTGTACAAAGTAGCAAGAAGTCAAGTTAACTCCAATGCTGCATGATACAGAAGCCCAGTAATGGGACATACCATACACATAAGTGAGCAATTCCTTTTACTTCCTTGGAGGCAATCTGCACAATCATTTTACATAATGAAGCTGCAGAAGCATTCCAAAATTACATTCTGTTAAACCTAAAAGCCTCCTCCTGTGTAATGAATGAATTATATCGTTGAGAAATTGGGTATAAAAATACCTGCTAACATACCAAACAAATGTCAGGATGTGCTTTCTCTGTAAAAGGAGGGAGATTGTTTTCCTAATGTTAGGGAGTTACTTTTTATTATCCCATAAGTGAACACACATCTTAATTGAGTCTCTTTTTTCACTGTCTCTTTAGGAGCTTTTCATTCATATTCATTCATATGCCCCACTGCTACCTTCCAAACTTTAAGCATACCTGTCTTAATATCTTTTATGCATTTTTAATGCTTACTACACTTGAGGCATCCAGATCTGTTATAAAATGCCTCATCAAATGTCTCCTCCTCAGGCATTCTCCTCTGCAATCACCTCTGCCACCTGTCACTTGTTAGAATTCAAAGTATCTGAAAACTCCTTTGGATGTGGCCACCAAAGCTACTCTACTGTTTATTTTATCTTATTCATTTTACCCTTAGTTTTAACCTACAGCACTGCAAGTAAAGTTTGAAAAACCACTACACATAAATAGTAAAATCACCATATCTTCCTGGTTTAATATTCCTCCCGCAATGGCTGGTGCTTGAAATTTATCAAAGTAAGTATCCAAGACGAAATGAGTTTGGAGCTGCATCTTGTGAAAGGGATATGTGAAGATTTCACCCTGCTAGAGTGCCACAGACTAGGCCTGGATTTTCCAGACCAGTGATTGAGAGGAATCTTTTTTTAAAGTTCAGTGTGTAATGCCACATAAAGCCCAGATCTTGTTCTGTCTACCAGTTCACTGCGTGAACCGTCTTCTAGAGACACTGAAGTATGGCCAATTACATGAGATATCATGAGGTCGACCACCTCAGTCTGAGGTAAATCTTAGCCCTAGGTATGATTCCTTTTGGTAACAAGTGTAGGACCTGTAGGCGTAATTATCACCATTTGTGTACAATTAAGTGATTTTACTGCGGTGTGTGCTGGCAGAGAGTGGGTAATAGGAGAGTGAAGGTGAGTGGTGCGGCCATAGATGCCTCCTACACGTCCTTCACCTAATGGATATTCAGATGTCCCTCCGCCAGTCATGGTGAGATGATCTTTCAAGGTCCTTGAGCTCCTGGGAGCCTCACCTTATATAGGTGATCTCACAAGCTTTCAGCCAGCTCAGCCCGTTCGTTGTCCTTATGCTCAGGGCTGCTCCTACCCTCCCTGGTCAGGCAAGCAGCTCCACAACAGTAGAGTCACTCCATCGTCCATGGTTTGAAGTCTTTTTTTGGGGGGGGGGGGGAGGTAATAGAGGAAAACGAGTGTCCTGGTCACAGGGAGATGCCATTTTTTCCTGTCTTTTTCCTTTTTCCAAGTTGAACATGGATACAGGGAACTGTCTGTGATCACAACTTTGTTTCCCTTTGTTGAGGGCAATGACGTGCCACCTTTCAAATCATAACTCATAACCAGTGTCGGGCGGATCTTCCACTGACATCATCATCTATATGAAGAAAGGGAGTGGGCAGATACCAATATGTTAAAGGGACGGTTATTCTAGGGTTGTAAGGGCAGATTTCACAAAGGAGCTCTCTTATTTTAATACAACTCTCAGCTCAACACAAACTGAGAGGTCACAGATGACCATTGGGATATGAAATGAGCCATACATTAGTTAGATACCCCAAACAGCGGCTAGCCATCTCCAGATTGATTTAGAAGCAGAGATGCCTAGTAAGTCAAACATGCTTGTATCAGTTTTGTTACTATGCAGGGCTTCATCCTGAATGTAGATTACACCAAAAACATCAGACAGGGCTGAAATACACATGTGGTCTATGAGGCACTACTCCTAGGAAAAAGAAGCTGGAATGTCTTTGGCTAGATTGAGTGTGTCTCGGTAAAGGGCCCCATCCAACCCACAGAGGGTCAGAGGATGTATGTCCCATGGGTACAATAAAAATACCTGTGCCCACCAGTTAGCTGCTTTCAGATGTCAGCCTCCCTAGACCCTGTGGGTGGATAATAGTCAAACTCCTCTACGTTTTGGGAGTTCCCCAAAAGAGTAGAGTCTAACACTTGTCTGTGGGTGAAATAGCACCTTTATGTAGTATCGCCCAGTGATATAGCTATTTCAGGCACTATACTGGCTAGAACACACAATATCGAGGCATTATGTCACAGGAAAATGTCCATGGGGACTTAAATCACAAAATGATCAAATGGGCAGAACATCCTGGAGTCTCTCTGAGGCTATAGGGACCAATTCCCTGTTATTTGTTGGCAACTGTAAGAAATTGGGTTATTTGTTGAAGGGGTGAAAACCCTACTCAAGCAAGAACCACCATTTTCGCACAAAAAATAATGAAGTGAAAACACCTCTGCATTAAAATCCCAAACCAATCAAGAAAAGTAGAGAATGCTTTAATGAATAAAATGACATCAAAACACAAAAAATCAGTAGACCAGGAGTTATGATTTCTTTTACGTTTTAGTGAAATATAGTGCCTAAAAGATCAAAGCGTCAACCACTGGTATCTGGTAGCTCGATACCGGGGGAAAGTCAGAAGTTAAGGCCAACTGTGATAGAACACCGGTTGGATACAAGAGGTGGATTAGGCCCATTCTTGGATTACCTTTGGACTTGTAAGAAATTTGGAAGAAAAGTCCAGGGGAAGGTAGAGCTCAGCGGGGCAAGGCCACAGGCCGTGTCCGAGGAGGAGTCATCATGGCCGAGGAGCACTAAACAAGGTCTCTGTGAAGCTGTCGACATTGACTGGAAAAAGCTCTGTGTGGGAGAAGTCGGATTTCCAGGCCAAGGAGTTCGTCGTCGTTGATGGGGAGGCTGCGCCATGAAGCCCAGTGAAGATTTTTACCTTCCGACATAAACAACTTTTTGGAAGTTGAAAACCTCCAACAGGACGAAGCTGCAAGCTGCAGCCGAAAAAGGCTCCACGAAGCCAGATACCGACACTCAGAGGTCCTGCTGAACAGAATTTGCTGCTGTGGAGAAGAACATAGCAGGAGCTACCAAGAAGTCAGGTCCTCTGGAACTTTTTGGTGAAACTTTTTCAAGCCCCAACGTTTAGGGTTAAGCAGGAGCAGCACCTCTAACAGCACTTCCAAGGGTCCATGACTTGGGGGACACCACTTGCGAGGATTAGGACTCACTCCAGCACAGGCCAGGTACAGGGTTTAATGTCTTTGGAGCTTGTTATGCCCCTGTAGCTCACAGAAGAAGCTAGCCAACTAGCCCTTGGAGTCACTCTGGTAGTCCTGGGTCCAAGCAGCAAGATAGGCTTCAAGCAGTAGGGCAGTCCTCTGGGGAGCAAAGCAGACCTCAAGCGGCAGAGCAGTCCTCTGGGGAACAAGGTAGGTCTCAGGCAGTAGGGCAGTTCTCTGTGGGGAGGGGGTGGGCAGTCCGTCTGAAGTCTTCCACAGGTCCTGAAGTTTACTGAAAAGTTGCTCTGAGGGTCCAATATTTATACCTCGTGCCAGCCTTTGAAGTAGGGGAATATTCTAGGCTACCCCACAACTGTGGTTCTAGAAAGTTTTTTCCTTCCCCTCTCAAGGTTCCATGAAGTCAGGGTAATAAAACTAGTGTCACGTTCCTTTGTGTGTGATGGAGGCAAACCCCTTTGAACTGTAAGTGGGGCAGGGAACAGCTCCACGCCCAGCACCCCTATCAGGATGGTCCATCCTGCCTACACTCAGTACCCTTTGTCTCACTGTCTGGCAAGAATATCCAAACCCCAACAGCATAGCTATTCATACTCATGTAATCCAGGACACTGGCAGAGTCACAAAAAATGTTTAGGGCAGGAAAATGTATAATTTTCAAAATTAATTTGAGTTTAAAGATGACATTTCTACCTGCTCCCAATCAAAAAATAGTAATTGATACGGTAACCCAATTTTATCCAATGGGAGAGGTAGGCCTTAGTGTAGTGAAAAATAAATGTGGGAGTTTTTCAGTACCAGGACATGTAAAACTTAAACCCAGATGTCCTACTTTTTAAATACAATGCATGCTGCCTCCTATCAAGTTGCCGCTTCGAGAGGACCTCCTGTTACAGCAGCAGAGCAGGTTCCTGCACCTGAGCCTGCAAAATCTCCACTTCCGTGTGTGGAGATTGTGTGACTGCAGTTGACGACATTCACTCTTCCTCCCGAACCTGTCCTCCTGGCTGCCAGCTGTCCTTCTACTAAGTCTGTCTGCTCCAGGTGCTGGAACAAGTTTGTAGCCTGATGTGGCACCTGCAATACTGACCCCTTGCAAACCAAACTGTTGACCGGGGCGTAACACAGGCCCCCGCATCCCCCGCAGTGCGGGGGGGGGGCCCAAGCTCCAGGGGCCCCCCTCAGCACTGCACTTAGGCTGGGGAGCTCCTGATAGAGTCCGGAGGGGGCCCCTCCACATACCTTGCAGGGGGGCCCCCTCAATTATCGTTACGCCACTGACTGTTGAATGTCCTATTATTTGCTTATCTCTGTCCGAGCAAGGACTTGCATTGTGCACTATTAAAGGTTATCTGTTTGCTGTTTTTGCCTTTTTACGTTTATTGGATCAATCCATTGTGATGAGAGTTTTAAAAGTTTTTAATCATTTATTTCCTCCTAAACCCTTTGTGATTCCGTAGTAGGATCTTAAATTGGTTCTCCCTTTCCTAATGTGTACTCCTTTCGAACCTATGCACAGCTGTCTGCTTTGTACCCTGACTCTGAAGATGGTGTTACTGGTCACAGTGACTTTGGCTTCACCCGTGAGTGAACTACAGACTCTCTTGGTGCAGCCAACCTATACCACCCTTTTTCCAGATAAAGTGGTACTGCGGATCAAAGCAACAATTTTACCATGTTGGATAATCCATCACTTTCTCAACGTTTTTGCCCTGCTTCACCCCTCGAAAGAGGAGAGGCTCTATCGGCTGGACTTCAAAAGAGCATTAAGCTTTTGCATCAGTTGAAAAGAAGACCATCGGGTGGATAATCAGATTTCCAATTAAACCAGGCATTACATTTGCATGTGTTGTTTGTAAATTCTTCATAGTCTCTAAAGCATTCTTCAAATAAACTTGATGTTATGTGAGCTCAAGAGAAAGATTTAGAAAACCTTAATTAAATTATTTGTGTCCTATGCAACCTCAGGTGTCGGGCTTATGTGTGTGTCTAGCCTCAATGGCTTACTTCCATATTATCTAAATATCAGTAGCCCCCTCTGTAAAAAACACTTTACGAAGAGGAAAGCTGGTTTTGGGCAGTACTGCAATCTCAGGTACCCTTTATGCTGACTTTATTCCTGTCCAGTCCACCATCACACCATGGTAGTCCTGGACAGGAAACTTGCACTAATTTCCCCCAGTGGTGGGAAGAAAACTCCCAGCATATCAAAGGTATTATTTTTCCCCAGTGTCGAATGTCCCTTTGGACATAGAAAAAAGTGCAGATATGTCCATCATGACTACATGACATGACAGTACTGCTCCACTGTTCTTTTCTGAATAAAACAGCTTCCACTACCGAGGCAGGAACTAGTTGCCTTGAGGGAGAAAAAATGCAAGCCCTGTCAAATGTTATGTATGGTAGACCGGCCCCAACTAGCACTGCCCAGGTTTGTGGCACCCGTCCTGCCAACATTTAAATGAACCCTGGTCCTTACGTATTGTACTGACTGTACTAATACTTGGTATATGTTTTTATTTGTATTTTGATTGTGCAGCCAGTCTAGGCCCCTTATAGACAAAGAGATGCACTTTGTTCCTATATCAAACAAAATTTTCTTATCCCTTTCTTGACCCAGGAGTTTCATTACCACCCAAAGGGGAGCGATATGTGTCTACCATGTGACTGCTATCCGATTGGCTCATCATCCCGGTCATGCGATCAAGAGACTGGCCAGTGTCAGTGCAGGCCAGGTGTCATTGGTCGACAGTGCAACAGCTGTGACAGTCCTTTTGCAGAGGTGACACCTAGCGGGTGTGAAGGTGAGTTAAGAGGATGGGAAAAGAAAAAATGGGGCTTGGTTCTGGTATCGACCACATGGTAGGAAATATATATTTCATGTATAATATGGGTGCTGTCACCCCCGTTTCAGAGATGAAGAATTCAATATAAATATGATAAGAGCATTTATTAGAATGACACAAAAATCTCTACTCTTTACCTACATCCTTTGCCTACCATGCTCCTAAACTTTACTTCCATCATTCATCCTCCTGCCACTTTCCCCGCCTCTATGTCAATTCCTCCTATCTTCCTCTTCTGCTTTCATCATCTTTACTGCTATATATTGTCCGGTGCCCTCTCTCACAGCCTTTACTTACATTCTCCTCTGTGCAATCAACTTTGCAATAGTTTTATATCCTTTACTGCCCTCCCATCTCCCGACCTTGACATCTGTTCATTTTCTGTATCCTGTCTTTTCCTCTTTTGTCTTTATTTCCTCATCTCCTTACTTCCGTTCCTTCCTTTTACTACTTTTGTGACCTTTTACTTTCCTGTTTGCCCTGTGCCTTCCTCTGATACTTAAAAACATTACTTCTCTTCCTCCTTTGTGCCCCTCTAGTGCAAGAACCAGAGTTTGCTTTCATACCTCCTTTGTGTTCACCTCCTTCTGTTCAAAGTTTTACTTCCATTCCCCCTCCTGCTTCCCCTCTGTACTTCCATTCCCCCTCTGTGCCCCTCTCCTGCTTCCCTCTGTACTTCCGTTTCCCCCTCTGTGCTCCTCTCCTGCTCCCCCTCTGTACTTCCATTACCCCTTTGTGCCCCTCTCCTGCTTCCCCTCTGTACTTCCATTCCCCCCTGTGCCCCTCTCCTGCTTCCCCTCTATACTTCCATTCGCCCTCTGTGCCCCTCTCCTGCTTCCCCTCTGTACTTCTATTCCCCCTCTGTGCCCCTCTACTGCTTCTCCTCTGTACTTCCATTCCCCCCTCTGCCCCTCCCCTGCTTCCCCTCTGCGCTTCCATTCTCCCTCTGTGCCCCTCTCCCGCTTCCCCTCTATACATCCATTCCCACTCTTTGCCCTTTTCCTGCTTCCCCTCTATACTACAATTCCCACTCTGTGCCCCTCTCTTGCTTCCCATCTGTACTTCCATTCCCCCTCTGTGCCCCTCTCCTGCTTCCCCTCTGTACTTCTATACCCCCTCTATGCCCCTCTCCTGCTTCCCCTCTGTACTTCCATTCCCCCCTCTGTGTGCCTCTCCTGCTTCCCCTCTATACTTCCATTCGCCCTATGTGCCCCTCTCCTGCTTCCCCTCTGTACTTCTATTCCCCCTCTGTGCCCCTCTACTGCTTCTCCTCTGTACTTCCATTCCCCCCTCTGCCCCTCCCCTGCTTCCCCTCTGTGCTTCCATTCTCCCTCTGTGCCCCTCTCCTGCTTCCCTTCTATACTTCCATTCCCACTCTGTGCCCTTTTCCTGCTTCCCCTCTGTACTTCAATTTCCACTCTGTGCCCCTCTCCTGCTTCTCCTCTATACTTCCATTCCCCCTTTGTGCCCCTCTCCTGCTTCCCCTCTATACTTCCATTCCCCCTTTGTGCCCCTCTCCTGCTTCCCCTCTGTACTTCCATTCCCCCCTCTGTGTGCCTCTCCTGCTTCCCCTCTATACCCCCATTCCTTCTCCTGGGCCCTTCTCCTGCTTCTCCTCTATACTCCCATTCCCCCTCTGTGCCCCTCTACTGCTTCTCCTCTGTACTTCCATTCCCCCCTCTGTGGCCCTCTCCTGCTACCCCTCTGTACTTCCATTCCCCCTCTGTGCCCCTCTCCTGCTTCTCCTCTATACTTCCATTCCCCTTTTGTGCCCCTCTCCTGCTTCCCCCCTATACTTCCATTCCCCCTCTGTGCTCCTCTCCTGCTTCCTCTCCTGCTTCCTCTCTATTCTTCCATTACCCCTCTGTGCCCCTCTCTTGCTTCCCCTCTGTACTTCCATTCCCCCTCTTTGCCCCTCTCCTGCTTCCCCTCTGTACTTCCGTTCCTCCTCTCGGGCCCATTTTCCCCTGCCCTCTTTCTTTCCTCCTCTGTACTCTCTCTTCCAGTTCCCCACTTTGCTTCCTATGTGACCCATCTTCCCAAACAGGATGTCTGCAGTATATTCACTGAACATAGGGCTGTAGGGCACTCGGGGTCTGCTGTGCCTATAACTATTGTCAGCACATTAGGGCCAGCAGGCCCACTGAGTGCCTCATTCCAGAGCCTTGAGGGCACCAAGAGCTGCAGCTCATTCAGTGCTCTCACACTGCGGTCACTCCCCTTGGTTCATCCCAGGCCTTTTTTCATGCACTGTGCATTCTGTTTGCTTCAAGTATTAGATGAGTTTCATTTCTAGAACTTAATGCTGTTGCAAAGAATAGGATGGCTCTCTGCTTTCGCATTGTACAGTTACAAATTCATTATTGGAGTAATATTGCTTTTACATAACATGTTAAAAGAATTGCCATTTTTGATTTTGTTTATTATTGTAGAGTTTTTGAAAGCTTGTACTCATGGTAAGTACAGTGAATTTAACACCTACTGTTTCATTCACCTTATACACTTATGCCACCCAACAAGTATTACCGATTGTCCATTTGCGTGGTAACCACCATCGCACATGATGGCCACCTCTTTACAGTTCTTTTACGTTGTCACAGCAGAGAGTGCAGCAACAGAATAGATTTAGGTAAAGGTATTATCTCACATCCTTCAAAATGTTTCTCTGTCCTCGACTGAAGTGCGCTAGGAGGGCAGAGTGAGGACTTTGCTTGTCTGCAGCCCAAGAGTGTTTTATTTTCCAGTACTCTCAATCTAGCATCATTTACACACTGGCATCGCACAAACACAGCGTTGTTGTAAAGCAAAAGAGTGGCCCAGTACACACACAAGAGTCCCACATTTCTGCTCACCCACTTGCCACTGCCACATGTGGTAGGGCATAGGACTCCATGCTGCCCCACTTGAACAGTACCCAGTTTACATTGACCTATACATTGATAAAAATCTGTCAACTTCTGATGGTTTAATCCCGTCTGCTTTCTCTCCCCATAGTGATCTATGATGGATGTCCTAAAATTTTGAGAGCTGGCGTGTGGTGGCCAAGAGTCAAGTTTGGTCTCCCTGCGGCTGTGCCTTGCCCTAAAGGCTCCTTAGGTAAGTTCTTTTGAAGATGTGGAATAGCACAGCCAATGACACAATCCAGGATGGTACCTGGTAATATCTGTGAGGGGACTAACCAGTTTCATCCTTCTGTGCCTCTGAGGAGTGGAACAGCTCCCTGAGTTCATTGCCCCAGTGAGACAGCCAATAGCACTAGTTTCTTTTTCTAATATAGTAGTATTGGTGGCCTCTAAGACATTTGTGGGGCACCCTGTTTGAATGCCAAAGTATTCTATGATTCTGTCATAGGTCATGTTGGTGTTGTTATTTTTGTATATGTGAAGAATAATTCAGAATTTTATTTCATCACAATGTGAAGTTGCATTGGTGCATAGATGTTTGGGAGTGGAGAAGGGCTTCTGCCTTCAACATTTCAGACAGCATGGTGGATAAATGCGCCTACCGGCTGCCTTCTTCATGAATAAAGGGGAAAATTGAAAGTCTTGGGAACATGTGGAGTATTTGTGGGGCTGCTGTGCCTTGTCCATTCCCACGTGATTGGATACCACAAGCAAGGCCTCTCTCTATTTATGAAAGTGCAGTGTCCATTTTGTTAATTTCCTTTAATGATGCCAGAGACATGTATCACAGATTCCATTTCTCATTGAAGTGTAAATATACATCTGGTGAGTCTGGGAAGTTGTGTCATGGACACTTTAAAGAACAGCAGCAGAGAACAAGAAACCTGAGGAATAAAACAAACCGTCTTAGGACAAAGAAACACATCTTAAGTCATGGTGACTAAACATTCAGTATGAGGTATTTTCACTGACGTTTGTCCACCTCAAACGGATGTATCACACACATCAGTGGCGCCCTTAGTCTTCTAAATACAAATACAAACCAAGACCCTTCTCCCTGGCCAGGTGCAAGTGCTTTTACTATCTGAGCTGAAGGCACATTTGATGTGTTTCCTCAATTGGCAGAAGGGAAACCTTTGCTTCGTTTGGGGGAATCAGTCACCCTTGCTGGTACAAACCAGTGATGGTTTGTCCTGGGACATCTGAGATGATGGTGCCATGTAGCTGAAAACATCCCATAGCAAGCTTAGAGCCTACTACTGAGATCTTCTTGGTAACAGTCGAAAGACGGCTGGGTTGGTTACGATCATGCAGGAATAAGTCAGTTGAATTAAATTCCCCTTCCAACGATGCCTTCAAGCAGCATCTGACTTACCTATTAAATCAGTGATAAACTTACCTATTGCGTCACTGATAAGTGGTGTTACTAAGTGAGATATCAACCATATTTTAGCATGCTTAATGCACAATCCTTTCAAACTAATGGATGGTTATGACATAGCCTGCTTTCATTACATCTGCACGCTGCATAAGTGAACTGCAAGCCCGTTGCGATGCTAGACAACACACTGTTGCACTCATACAGTACTCAGAACTGCCCCCCTTTGTTCAGGAGGGATCTGCTGAATCTCACGGAGGTGATCTATTGCCCAGTCATTGTCCACACCACCCCCTTTCTACATCGGGGAGTTCTTGTACATTATAAGTGGCAGGCACGCTCTTGGTTTCTATCAGAACAGAATCCAAACAAGCTCTTTCAAATGTTGCCTTTGCTAAATGGACCATCTCTTTTCTGAATCTTACAAGGGTCTCCCCTTGTTTGAATGTTTGTTCTTATTTCACTAGAACTAAGACCCCTTTTAGATATGCAGGGTATTATGTGGGCCACACAACAAACATTCTGCAAAGGCTATGCTCTATGTTCATCATCCCATCGTGATGCAGAATTCACCCCAGGAATTTTAAGAAACTTACTTGCATAAGTAGTTAAAAGTCCACTGCACCCTTTCTCCGCCTCCCTTTCTTTTGTATCTTGCAGTGGATTCTAGACATATTTGTGAATAGGAGGCTGTTGGATGTAGGTTGAATTTACATTTATAGCTACTTTCTTTCTCCCAGCTAGTAGCCTCTCTCCTGTACCCAATACCTTCCTTCCTCCTACATTTGTGACAGCAACCCTTCATACCATTAGGCTCCTTCAAGACACAGAAGTGGTGAGATTGCTGACCCATGCAGATGAAGGTAGAATAGACACAGTTCCATGCTCACACATGAATGGTACCACCTGCAAAAAAACTTTGATAAACATTTTCCGGTCTTGCCCCTAGGTGGCACGGACACCCCCTACCCTCCGTTGGAATAGAATAGACCTTATGCACAATGAGTGACAAGGTCCATATCCATTATGGCTCTATATGGCGCTGGAAGGGGAGCTTGAGGTGTTTCAGAGTTGCTTGGATGGTCTACAGACGATATGACTTGGAGGGACATACCTGTGTGCGTGCATGTGTTTGCCACAAGGGGAATGTGCATAAATGCAGAGTGGGCAATGACATTTCGTGTGGTGAGGTGCTAGGTTTGTGATTGCAAGATATAGAATGGGGTGTAAGGGAATTGTGTAGTCCAGGGACAAGACAACATACGCAGATGTGTAACGGAGCATTAGGAATTTGTAGGTGGTATGCTGTGCTCTAAGAGCCAACATGCCTGATGTCTAAATGCGGTGACGGAGGCAGATCAAGGTATGTTGAATAGGGTGAGGTTTATAAGAAGTAAAAGGAACATAACAAGAGGCTGTTTGAGAGCCTTGTTTGCAGAATACCAGGGCAACAGTAGTTGTCTTGGTAGATCTTGAGGTAGTTGTATGATGTGGATGCTGAGCAGCTGATAGTAAGCGAAGATGCAGCTGGGCTGATAAAGGTGCAGAAAAAGCATTATGCTGTTGAAAAAGGACCCCAGGATTTTAAGGACCAACTCATTTGGCATCAATCTTAATAGTGTTCATTCTTTTCCTCTTTCCTATTTTGTCTGTTTGCCTCTCTTCTCTTACTGTGCAGGTGTACGCGGCACAGGTAAGGAATCCGGGTTGTCTCTTTGCACCTTATGCTGTGTTTATAAAGGCTGCTTTTTGTGGCTTTTCATCACCTGCTTCCCTGCCTGATACACTTCCAACCCAATGTTTCCTTCCACCTTAACCCTGTGTGCTTTGAAGAATATTAACTGCATTATTAATACCAGGGTGAAGGATGTTTCTTTATGTGCAGTCTTTGTAAAATTCTTGCTGTGCGACTGTCCAGAATCAAGATGGGAAATACACCTTTTGACCTTATGCATTGGCATTGCAGAATGAAGTAATGTCCTTCTGAGTTGTGATCTACGGCTTTTTGACTAACATCGCCTAACCCTGCCTTCTCCTTTGAGTTTGCTTCTGTTGTTTTGTGAGTAACACCTTGAGAGGTGAGCCAGGGTTTCAATCTTTGCTGATGGTCAACCCAGAAGATTCGACCCAGGCTATTCACACATACGTGCACTTTTAGCATTTTACCCAGGTTAGAGCATGAGGGCATGTCCACTGCACTACAGATACAGAAAACATCTTGCAGCATTGTCAAAATTCAAGGTGCCCCCCACCTGTTTCAAGTGGCCTTGGCAAATGCAAGGAGGCACCTCCAGCCATACCACACTCCTCAGGACGACAGCGTCCCACGGAATCCCAATTGGGAGACAAGCCTTGGAGACAGGCATCCACATTTGAAGTTTCCACCAGGGTCCTCTTCTTTAGCCCAGTTAGAGCATTGAACTGTAATACCTTGCAACCTCCCACCTCCCCATCACCGCCATAGGCCTCTTGTAATAGACACGTGCTTAAAATGTGCATTAAACCAACGTATGCACATCTACAAAAGTGGAGACTTGGACCCTCGTGACAATTACCATTAAAACACTCAACTGCCATAGTTCCACCAATGAAGAACTCTCACATCCTTTCCTCTCATTTTCTTCTTTTCTGTATGGGCTGACCTTTCTTTTCTTCCTATCTTTACTGTGTACTGTCCTTTGTGGATCGACAGACCGAGTAATAGTATTGTTGTTACTATCGCTAGCCTTGTCAAAGTTATTGAAGATATTAATATTGAACTAATGGCAATAAACTTACTGTAATGTCATGACAAGATGGTTGCTTCAGTTTTCCCCCTGTGAACTAGAGCCCATAGCTTACCACTGCCCCTCTTTGTCACCATCAAAAACATCACTGCTAGCGATATCAAAGGCAGTCGAAGTTTGCATTTGAAGGCTAACCCTGACGTGTGTTGAGCACAGCAACTTCTGATAGCGACATACCAAGCTATACAATATAAATGTATATACGTGAGATGCTAATGGCAGGGACGAACGCAGTTCTACATCTATTTAGGAGTGGTCTTACTTAACCAATCGGGCAACATATGCATGTGTCTATTAGGCGTCTGATGCTCCTGCTGAGAAATGCTTGTCCTGTCCCACTGAATGTATCTCACATGTACGGAGAAGGATTGGTTCTTTCCCATTCACAGTATAGCAGACCACCGAGTAGCGTATTTTCATTTTAATAGTACATCAGCCATGTTTAGAAGTGCTCTCTCTCTCCAACTAAACGTTTGTCTGCCTCTACTGAGATAAATCAGTACTGAGCCATAAAAAGTATGGTAGTTTTGATGAGAGGTTGCGTGACCATCCCATTAAAGGGGAGCGGGGTGTTCTCATAGGTCCCAGAGTGCTGTGTCCATTCCTGTTTTTTAGGGAGAGGCACCAACATTGCTGTAAGTTATCTTACACATTCTTTTGTCTGTCCACTCATTCCAAGGTTGAGAAGTTGAGTAAAGTACAGCTCGAAGAAACTGCAAAACTGTGCCACTAAGTGAACCTAATAATGACGATAATAGTGATGATAATAAAAAGAATGACTATTCTTATTTTTCCCATCATTATCATGCCTGAGGGGCAAACCTTTCTATCCCTAAAACTTGTTTATCAGATGTTTTCTGATCTGACGCCATTAGATTTCCACCCTTGCTCCTGCGTGTTTGCTAGAGTCCGCGTGCTGTGAAAGGTGCGCATTCGTACTCCCAGACTCCATGGCCACTTCTGTCCCCCCCAACCCCAAGGTTTCATGGTTTGAGATTGGGTGGCAGAATGAGGTGCACCCGCCTCATTGCATGCGTGACGCCAGGTTTGGTGGGTATAGTGAGTGAGCACATGACCTAAGTGCTCATTGCTCGCATCTGTTTGCCAGTACTCATAGTGTTAAACCTGACAGACTCAATCGGTCTGTCATCATGCATAGATTAATACATTGAGAGGGGTTGTGTTTACTTAGTTCAGCACCACAAAATGACAGCATGGTGGTGGTAGCTAGCACAATAAAGGTAGGAAGGAGTTATTATCTGTTTCTTTCACTTGAGAGGTCTGAGCCTCGGTATTTGAAAGTGAATAAACCAGCCATAAACCAAGACTGGAACAGGCCTATCAAACCCATGCCAAGCACGACCGCCATGTTTGTGTCTGGAGATTCCTTGCACCCATTTTCAGGATTGTAACATTTGTCAGGGAGGTTTAACACCTGGTAGCCAGGGAAAGGAAGTATTCCTGCACCTAACTGTTCTTACTGAGAATGAGGCTGCTGGTCAATATGGTTGATGTGTGTGTTCTTGCATGTTGTTGATGTTATTTTGCTGCACACCTGCTGTGGGTGAACCTTGAAGCTGCTGCCTTGCTTCCTGCTTGTCTCTACCAGCACTTTTCCAAGCCTCAGACTCCTATTGGAGGATAATCAATGGCATTACTGTGACTGGAAGCATCTCCACTCACAGAATCCTCTGGTTTTGTGTTCTGTGCTTTGCTATTTGTTGTCTGCTGAGCTTTTGGCTGCCTATGTATGGACCTGCTATTTCTATTGGCACGGCTACTGAATTGATGCAAAACAATACAATGCCAAGCTGAGCTGACTGCCTCCTAATGAAATTCATACTCTCCAAATGGCATATTATACGTATAGCCCTCACAGCGGCCTTATGTGAAAAGGACGCCTTCTTGACATATGTCTCCATTCAGATTGGAAGTTCACTGTGTTACATGGAGTAGTACATGCTCTCTTTTTATATCACAATATCTGGTTAAGCTAACATAAAATGTCATTCTGTCTTAACATTGATGATATACAATTGCTGAAGACCTCCGGCAGTCTCATAAGTGTCTGAGCAAGATTAGGTCATTGCAGTACTTCGAAAGTCAAGGATGTCCAATGGTTCTGGATGGCCAGGCCCATGACAGATGTTCAGGCTAATTGATGATATTGCAAATGCACCCTTAATAAGTATGTTGCATGTACATTCATCATAGGTGGAATCCGTGAAATGTATACTGCCCCTGGACCTATGTCACACACACCTGGTCTAGATTCTTAAGATTAAACTCCAACAATTGTAGCCCCCAAAATTCCAGAACTCTATCCATCCTTGCTGTAGGTGATTCCCTGGTCGCAGCTCTTCTATCTTTCGTAGACAGCGGAAGTGCACTTTATCATCACTCACTATAAACAACAAGTCAGTATGAGCCATGATCACGTGACATCTAATAAATTCCAATCTGTATTGTTGTTTGAGCTGAAATGGTCTTGAAAGTATAAACTATATCATGTTAGCTAGGACATCCTTGTCATGACCCCCTAACCACTGGATGCGAGCGAGGTGTCATTCGAGCGAGTAGTAATTTATCGTTAGACTCGCACATATCACTCCAACTATGAACAAGCTAAGCAGACAGTCAGAACTTTGTTTAGGGCAGTCGGTTTGAACCAAGTTATTTTGCATTCGGCAAACAATTCATTTAATTATGCCAAATCTTAGAGGAGGGTAGAAACACATTTGCCAAAAATTGTCTGATGTTCTGTCTGCCCTCCTCTCGATTCTGTGGCTCTTTCAACATTCGATGGAACTAGTTTTCCTGATTGTGGTGCTCTTGTCTACTCTGGCATTGGGGAAAAACAACTCTGGTTGTCATGGCGTTGGACATAGTTAAGGCTATTCGTCCAATGACATTCCAGCATGTAAAGGATATTGTTTTTCACCTTCTTTGGGCTTCTCTCTTTGACATACACAAAAGCACTTACAGCTGGCACGGCATGAACTGCTGCCCCTTTTGTTTCCCTGAAGCTACTCCAGCTATGAAGGCGCGAGCCGCTTTGAGAGAGAAGGCTCCAGCTTTGGTACTGAACCCCAGAGTTGGTGGGCCACTGGGGGTGCTGTGATCTGCCAATTTTTAAATTGTTCATTAGATATGTTTCAATTCTCATTGATTCTCAACTGACTCCGGCCTGCTCAGCCCCCATTAAACCTTAAAATCAATTCACTTGGAAGTAGTTGTTTTTCAACAGTTATCCCTAAAATCTGAAACTTCCTACCAGATGAATTCTGCTCATTATCAAATCTAATACATTTGGCCAAAGCTTACTTATGGACAAAATATGACTTTCAATTCCCTCCTCTTCTGTTGTAGAAGTTGGATTGATATAGGTTTGAGCGCTAATAAAATGTACTCATACTTAAGGATTCTGGGGATGCTTACGGCATCAGATATCACACCCATGAACATTAAGGTCTGTAAATGAGACCGATGCCTGTGGAGCTGCTCACATTGATGGCATGCACGTGAATGAGAAGTGGCACAAAGGGCAGCAGGGAATTTAATTTGGTCTACACAGTGCGAGCTGCAGCAAGAAGGCTGTTTAAAAATTGTACACGCAGTTTAAAATCTGAATTATTTGAATTAATCTTACAGGCTCCGCGATCCGGCACTGTGACGTAGACAAGGGCTGGTGCGAACCTGACCTGTTCAACTGCACATCCCCCCACTTCATGGAGCTCTTAGCACAGGTAAGTTTTTCTAATGATCTCTACATGGATTGCCTTTCTCTGCAAGTGGCTTGTACCTATTATCGTGACACATGTCATAGTGCAAGTGCTAACCAGGCTGAAACAAAGTTTCCGTCCAGTTTTGGATCTCAAGTAGCAATCAGGACTTCCCCCTTGAGACATAATATATCACAAGGTGAGGGGGAGCCCTTTTTGTTGTAATCTCTCGCCTCATGCATACATTTACAATTTCAACAAAAGAAAATGATTCTACTCATAGAGATCGAAGCAGCTCTTAATGATGTGTGAAACCAAACTGGTTAACTGCATGTTGATTGCTCTATTTAGGCTTTTAAAGCGTGAGGATTTCCTCCAGATGTTATTAACCAAAACAGATAGATTGCGGAAAATCCCTGACGCCGCTGGACAAACCATACATATTTAGGTTTGGTTCAGACATGTTTACATTGCAGTGTTCTAAGAGCATTAGTGATTCTAAGAGCTGCTCAGAATTTCTAAGAGTCCCAAATATTTTTCATCAGAGTGAGTGGCAGAGCTCTTGCCTGGATTCCGTCCTATCCAGAGGACCGATCACAAGCCATGCACATGCACCCTTTTTGCTCTTCCGTTAAGCCAGATGAACAAGAGGTGCTCCAGGGTGTCCAACCCTGTTCAATGTTCATTTATGCCCACTTGCCACTCTTATTAGATCTCATGGCATCAGTTTTATCCACTATGCAGATGATACTCAGTTGACCATATCTTTAGACTACTCCCAGATTGATATGGTGGACCTTTTCACAATTGCTTGAGGGACATCTCAGCTTGGTTGAATAATAACTTGCTAACGTTTATTGGAGATAAAAGTGAGTTCCTCTGTTGTGCCACAGGGAAACCAACTTTACCATCTAATGTTTGGCCCCTGTTGCACAGCGTGCTGCCGGCATTGTCTACATATCTACGTAACATAGGAGTTCAGCTAGATAATGTCCTTTCCCTTACTGCACATGTTAATAAGACCTCTTCCACCTGCTTTGCCCACTTGCACATGCTCGGGAAATACTGCCTTACCTTCCCATGCCAGCAAGGACGCTGTCGGTTCAAAGCACCGTTCTGAGCAGACTGGATTACTGCAATGCCCTACTATTGGGCTCTCCAGCTTACTTACTTAAGCATCCTCTGTGTATTCAAACCTTTAACCTGCCCAGATCTTCATCCTCGTCACGGCCCCTGGCAGAGCTTCCCCGTCTCCCTGTAACAGAGAGGATCACCTTCAAGTCTCCATGCATTACTTTCAGGGTAGTTCACAAGATGGGCTCCCGTTTTTGCACAGCAATTCAAACACTATTATCCGTCAACAGCTCTGCGCTCTTCCAAGGCCAATCTTCTTTGTGTTCCAAAGTTCCATAAAGTTAGGACTGGGGACGGACCTTTTCAGTCAGAGCTGCACAGCCGTGAAGCAGTTTGCCGCCCTCACTAAGAACATCTCAGGGCCTGATGCTATTCAGGAATGCACTGAAGACTTGGTTCTTCCTGGTTAGTGGTCTGTTGCCAGTATTCCCATGATCAGGTTCTTTTTAGGTCTCGCCTGGCGAACGCAGCGCGAAGCGCTGCTGTCGCCAGCGAGATCTATTGTTGCTGACTTGCCTCGGAAGTGGGACAGGAGATGTGCACGCGCAGGCTTTTGGCGGATTTGAGTTGGTGTACGCGCTTACAGCCACGCGGCGTGCACATCGCCTGTCCCCCTTCCCTCACAAGCCAGCATGAAGTTTCACTTTCGATTGCCATTAACCCATATGGTCCCCTCCACAGTCCCGTGATTCCCGCTTCCTCTTTAACAGAAGAACGTCTGGATACCTGCCCCCACAAACCAGGCCTCCCGCGGACGGAACTCAGGCAAGAGCGCAGCTTCTGCCCCCCACCCCCATTCCTCGCCGCCTCACCTCTGGGCTTCAGAGCGGCGCTGATCTCCAGGCCCGAGCAGATGAGCTCGGCCATACGGACCTCCATGGCGTGGCTCCGACCCCCGGACTCCCCGCCCCCCACCCGGCAGCAGCGGCTCAGTACCGCAGGCCCTCTGACACCAGGCCGGAGCCGGGCCTGCGAGATACACAAGGGGGCGGGGCCACAGCGACTTGCACAAGATCTCTCCCAGGATTCCTGCCAGGTTCCGAGCGCACACAGGTGGGTGGCTGAGCGCTCTGCCGTAAGAACAGGCTCGCGCACTGATAAGAAGACGCCGCGCGGCCTTTCATCGCCATCTACCGGTCGCTGCAGGAATAAGGTAGTATACCGCGTCTCTCAACCAGGCGTTTCAATGAGTAATTAGTAAGTAACCTTTTTTTTGGGGGGGCATATTTCTATAGCGCGAACTCGACCCAAAGGTATTGGAGCACTTTACATAGCACCGTATTTACATTACACATTCAGGCACGGGGAGATGAAATGATTTGCCCCGAATCACAGGATGTGGACGCGACCTTGAGGCTCAAACCCTGGTTTACTGCACCAGAGGTGGCAGCGCAGCCGACGGACCACATCCTCTCCCCGAAACCTTCAAGGACCGAAGCGGGTGTCAAGCCCAAGGGCCACTGACGCTTTTCCTATAGGTAGCTACAATGGTTTTCACTGTCCATATTTAGGCTGCGTTTACTGCTAGTTTATTTGTACCATTACAAGCTGCAATGTTGCTGTCCGTCATCGCGCGCACAGATAGCTTACCGTTACATACTTGAAATGTATGTCCGCAACAGACATGAAAATAATGAATAATTATTGTATTGTAGTTGCATTTATATAGCGCCCACTACCCCCAGCGAGGCGTCGAAATAGGTGCTTTTTTAATGTAAAAGGTATACATTTGAGATATTTGTTGTATTTTTCCCACGTTGCAATAGATAGTATACAACATACTCTACTGATCTACAAATGACTCCACCACCTTCCCTAGAATGACATACGCTTTTGTTCACTAGCCATTTCAGACCTGCACGTTACCTTAGTACCTGTTCATTATCTTGTTTTCCTTGCTGACAACTCCTTCATCCAACACAGAAAGAAGTAGCACGGTAACCGTTTTACCGTGCCTAGGACGTCTTTTTTCCTGTTCTGTTTTTTCGGTGCTGTGGCCATTGCTGTTAGGGACTGTCCTGTATGTTACGCAATCGAAATAACTCATGTAAATGTAAAATAGCTTTGTTTAATATTCATTACGTATGTTATGTGAGTGTGCACCTGGGGTTTCAATTCGTTAACGAGGATGACTCGGTAGTGAGTCAGCGACGTAAAACAGAACTCCCCTTTTATTGCTTTCCCATCATAATTTTACCTTCTTTGGAACTTTGATTTTTTTTCTGTGAAAGATACGTGTTTTATTAGTAGCACACATATTATGTCATATGGTTGTAACCTTGACGTCTCTGAAGCCAGCTGTTTTTCTGAGTGTAACTTCTGTTGAACATTATAACTGAAAAAGGAAAGCCTCAAAATGTAAATGTCAGTGTGCTGTATGGAATTGAACTGACTAAATGAGGCATTTTAAGGTTTTTGCAACATAAACTTCTACAACAGATATCCAGGTGCTTTTGCCAACAAGTCGACACCTATTGCTTCAATTGTAGGGAAATATTCAAGATTCTGTTATCTTATCTATTGACCAAATATAAATCAAAATAAATAATACAAAGAAGGGGGTTATCTGATGGGAAAAGGACGAAAACAATGTTCACAAAATATTTCATACACTAACGTGCACATATAAATGTAACATACGAATTCAGTGCATTTAACATCTTCACTCGTGGGAAAGGCAAATATCATAAACAAAATTAGGTTATGTAATGAAATCAGATTATATGTATGAGGGTTTTGTAGTTCTACACTTCTTAGCATACAGCTGAAAGTCCCAATATGAGGAAGTGCACAGAACATCTATATAAAAGCATTTGCAGTGCAATAGATCTCGCATTTACACAGGTTTGAGCTATTGACATTTTAAATGACAATGCCTTTTATTTTTGTTTTCATTTTTAAAACATACATAAAAGGCATTGTCATCTACAATGGCAATAACTCAAACTCTCGCAAATGCGAGACCTATTGCATTGCAAATGCTTGTTTCTTAGGGGAGCCAGCGCCAAGATACATTTGAGGGCTCAAAAGCACTTTAAAAATGAAAATTATTTTCATTTTACCTGTGTTAACGTCCTGAATTTCACTCTTACCTCCAGATGAGGCGTTACTCATAGTAAATAATGTATAGTACTGTTCTTTAGTCCTGCCTTTTGTTAGAAAGGGGTGCTTCCAGAAGCACAATAGTTTGAACCCAGAATAACCTTGGCGCTCAGCTCCAGGAGTTGTATTTTGAAACATAGCTCAGATGCGCACAATAAAAGAAGAACACAAACATGTCGTTTTGTGTTGTGTACCTCCTGGGTGGCCTCTAGAGGGCTGGCACCATATAGCACCTACCATGCACGCCTGTCACTAGTGCATGCCTGTGGCCTGCTCCTCCGCTGCTCCTATGTGAGCTGTATAGAGCATTTCCTCTCACTTCCTGTAACCAGTGCAGTCTTGTGGGCTGCTGCTCTGTTGCTCATGGGTGGACTATGATGAAATACTTCCCCTAGCTAACAAGCAGTAAAATTGCCTGGTATTGGTAATTGCGGATGATAAAGCGCTGATTGTGACGTGAAGGAGCTGGGCATTAGGCCATAACCTCCTGAAGTGTTACTGTCACATCTGTGTGTCGCCTTTCCTTGCAGGTTGGCTAGCTTTATTTAGTGGACCTGGCTTAGCTGCCTGTAACCAAATCATGGCTGTGTGTTTGCCCTGGGTAGTCCTTCAAGAGCATCTACCATGTCTCCTCTTCTCCTGTGCGTGTCTGTTAGTCACTCCTGGTTGGACTCTTTGGATCATTCACCATGGCTGCCTGGACCTGTGCATGCTTGGGGTTGCTCACATATCGCTCATGGGTAGTCCATATGGACATCAGGTTATGGCATCCTGTAAGCAGTGCAGACCTATGAGCTGCTCCTCTTTCACTTCTGAGTGGGCTGAGTGAACATTTACCATGGCTGCCTCTACTCAGTGAATGCCTGGGGCTGTCCACTCACTCCTTGGAGGGCTCCAAACAGCACACGGCTGCTTGTAATTCAGTGCTTTACTGTGTATTGCTCCAGCGCAGCTCCAGCGAAGCAAGAATCCTAATCTTTGCCTGTCTAGGATGGTTAATCTTGAGAAACAAGAGCCACCCAAATGTCCATGTGAGCCTGCATATTTATTGTATAGAGAACAGTGGTTCATACAGATCGCGTTCGAAAACCAGTTATGTAAAGAAATAAAATTACTGTAAACGATGTGATACATGAAAAACAATACATAGGTGCCAGGTATAAGAAGTGGTTACTTAGCAGCATAAACCACATTACTCTATAGAAATCACACAACAACAATGTGTACTGTGCCATCATGTAAGTGGCACATATACAGTCGACTATGGGCCTGTTGTAATGGAGTAGCAATTGTGCAGTTGTTTGTTTACCAAAGCACCACTTTGTTTCACTGATGATTGGTTGTGGTTTCTTGCACACAGGGCACTTCACAGATATGAACACTTGTTGTTGTGTGATATCTACAGAGTAATGTAGATTATGCTGCTGATAAAGCACTTCTTAAACCTGGAACCTGTGTAATGTTTTCTATGTATCATATCATTTACAGTAGTTTTCTGCTTTGTATACATAACTGGTTTTCGAATGGGATCTGTGTAACCACTGTACTCTATATGTCTAGGACGGTAGGAAAGTCCACACATGCAGCGATATCTGAACTTATCTGAAACTAGCCCAACTAATCAATCGCAGTGACCGCTACACGTTTCTCATGACTCGAATGTGCCTAACTCTTCTTCTGTCCACGACCCTCTTAGATTCTGTGCCCCAAGTCAGGATGAGAGCACTACTCTGGCCAATCTTGCCCAACAAAAATGCTCCCCACATTTTCCACTCTTCAATTTCAAAACTCTTCCAAGCAAGCACTCACCAATGGTGCAGCATGTTACCCATCTGCCAGTGTTCGTAGGTGCTTCATCAGGGTTAGGAAGTACTACTTTAATGAAATTGCAATACAATGCAATCACAGGATAGTGTAGGTAAAAAATACAAAGCCGTTTGGATCCTTTCCATTATGTTTTGTTTTAATCTGGTTCTTACAACTCAGCTTACCTTTGCTCTAGGCTCGCCCATTGTAGCAAATAAGGCAACCGAGGAACATGGAGATAAGGTAATTTGTCCGGGATCCCATGAAATGCTCAAGGGGGAGTTTGTATTATAACTCGAGTCTCCTGGCTCCACACCAAACAAGTTAGCACTCCACCACCATATCTTCATGCTTTTACTGGGGGAGTGAGCACCATTATGTGTCTATTTGTGGTGATATCACCATGCTTACATGCATCCTGAAGCATACATCATTTCATTAGTATATGAAAGCTTACCGGGCTTTCTTTTAGCGGGGAGTCCATATTGGAGTGTTACTTCATAAACCATGCCAGGACCTTGAAGACGCTCCACTGAATCTGAAGCAACGGATGGTTACCCGAGTCAGCACTCCGCTACCATTCTCTTCCCTTTATTGTTAGATGTCTTGTATCTCGTTGCCGAAATGCATTTTATTACCTGTGAAACTGGGATATTTATAGACAACTATTTAGTGGTATTTGTGTTTTTTTAGCACACCTGGCATCAGTTCTCTGAGTATGAAGACATTTTTCATACCAGGAGTATTTAATAATACTGCTGCTCTATGATGGGAAGTGGTATTATGTTGCCACTCAAAATATTTATTGCCAGAATTTGTTACACGTGTTGCCCTTTTATCATGGCACCATTCGGTGGTGACTGGCTGTGGGTTACCAAGGCGCTGGGCCATCAATAGATGTTCCTTCCTCTCCAGATAGCTGCTTATGCTCAACATGATGCTAGAGCTTTTACATGAAAACAAATATTTGCATGTAAAAGTGGAACCTCATGCCAGCAGTGTATTTTATTGCACATATGTGAGGGTGATGCCGCTCCAGCCCAGCCTCACACAGGCACAGTGTATAGCTAACATGATGCATTAGCATCATTGTTAGAAATTGAACCCCTGGTTGACTGAGGGTGCGTCCTGATCAAGCAGCAACCAAAATCCTAGTCAGGGTAAAAAGCAGGCAAACCTTAAATTAACGTTGTGCTTACCCTCTGGTAGCTTGGCACTGAGCAGTCCAACTTAACTTACAGGCAGTGGGTAAAGTATTTGTGAAACATGTCAACCAGTAAAACATTGAAAACACCACACAGAAAGATCCCACACCAAGTTAGAAAAATAGATCTTTAATAAATAAAACAAGACCAAAACAACAAAAATCTAATTAGTAGAACCGGAGATAATGATTTTTTAAGTTTATTAAGGAAAAGCGGCACCATAAAGCAAAAAGCGCAATCGGAGTTATCTGGTCGCACTTGACTGGGACAATGGCATGGCTGCGATGGACCGCGGGCCGGCTACTGATACCCAGTTAGGCCCGCTGAACAGAGTACCTTAAATCCTGCTTGAGGAGCATTGCGTGGATTTGCGTCAAAGTTGCGTCACTCAGCAGAGGCAATGCGTCAGTTCCAAGATGTGGTGAGGCTGCAGTGCGAGGTCCTGTTGCATCGACGTCAAGGATCCTGAGGGGCTTGCAATATGAAGTCCAGTGTCAAGGATAAGAGACGCAGCAAAGGCTATGTGCTTATTCCAATGAGGGCTGAAGCTGAGATGCGGAGTTTCATCGTAGTCATCAAGGCTGCCGTTGATGAGGGATTTGAGGAGCAAGAGTTGAAAAGGCGTTGAACAGCGGCAGGTGCGTAGGTGATGCGTTAGTCCCAAGATGCAGGAGTTGGGGGTGATGCAAGTCTTTTGCGATGGGTCCCTTCCACGCAACAGTGGCGATGTGTTGGTTCTGCTCGGGGATGCACTGCTTAGCAGAGAAAATTAGTTGGTTCCACTGGAAAGAACCTTGGTCCAGGACTGGGATGGACCCACTTGCCAGGGTAGACTCACCAATGGCAGAGTCCAGGTGCAGGGGTTGGAAGCCGGTTAAGTCCCTCAGGCTTCAGGAGGCCGCCAATTAGCCCTTGGAGTCACTCTGTGCTGTGAGGTGAAGTGATGCAGGTCCAGTCCTTCTCACCCAGGTAAGGGCAGCAGTTCAGCACAGCAAAGCAGGAGTAGAGCATAGTGAAGTTCATCAGAGTGGCAGTCCTTCATCAACACATCAGTACTTCTTCCTGGCAGAGTATCCACAGGTCCAAAAGAGTACTCTAGTGGTGGTGTCTGGGGTTCAGTACGTATACTCAGTACTGCCTTTTGTACCGCTTTGAATTGTGAAGCACTGGTTAGCAGTGGTAAAGTGTGCAGAGTCCTAATACCAGCAAAAACGAGGTCATAAAAGTTGAGAAGGAGGGATAAAAGTTGGGGGAAGACCACCACAACGCTGTCAGGTCTAACAATTGTGCAGTGGAGCATGGCAGCCAATGGAGCTTAGGGCCTCATCAACCATATACCTTTATGCCCAGTCAAATGCTGGAACAGAGAAGGAGGCTCTGCCTCCTTCCATATCCTGGCTTCCGATTGAGGAGAAGTTTCTGACCTGGCCGAGACAAACCCTTTTGCTTTTACTGGCACAAAGTTTGCATCCTCCAGTTGCAGGTTCAGGAGGAACATTTTTCGTGTAGTTTCACTTTGTATTTCTCTATGTGCATATGCACCTGTGTGCCTACATCTATGTCTATATGCGGATGCACATGCCTGTGACTATAAGTATGCATGTGTGTCTCAGCAGTGAAATGGACAGAAGGTGGCTATTGTGACTTTATTTGGCATGCCCTGGTTGAGTCTCCTGTCTGGATTGTGCATCTAGCTGAATCCATTTATTTTATAGAAGGTGCTTGCCAGTTAAGGGCTCAGTGCAGAAAGGGCCAAGCTTCCATTTTTAGGGCATAGTGAGCAGTGGACCCAGCAGAGTAGCACACCAGAGCGAAGAGAACAGTCTGAGCCAGAGTCTCAATACCCAGGCCTGAGTCGCAAAGCATATTCTATGGGCCGGTGTGTCTTACTCCAGGCTTAGGCACAACTTGAGAGAGGCTTGCTCATGGGTTCTGTGAGTAAGCATGTCATACTTCTGGAAAGCACTCACAGAAAATGTGTCGCAAATAAGACCAGTATATTCAGATGGAGCTCGTGTCTAAGACAGAGTAAGTGCAAATATTTATTGAAAAAGCTTTGTGATTCAGACGCAGACTATACAAAATGCTTAATGGATGCCATACATTTCTTGGCTCACTACCATCCACCTCTGTCTCTCATTCATTTTATAGCAAGAACAGTTAATCTAAAGAATTACACATTCCTAAAAAAGAAAGCAGGCCCTTGAGCTACAACGGTGGTGACATCAACATTTAGTGGCAGGGCCAGTATGCAGACAAACATACAGACAGAAAGCAATGTCATTTGATGCTGCTTTGCCTACAGGTCTGTGGCAACACAGCTGCTGCCTTCCTGTATTTAAATTGTTATTGGGGTGTTTTTTGGGCTTATGAAAACGAATACTAAAAAAATGTGTTTTCCAGTTAAGTTGAATGTTTCAGATAATGTGAGAAATGTGAAAACAAGGCACTGTGGGGGTGAGGGTCGCGTTTTTTGCAATAACAATCACTAGAAGGAATTTTGGCAAAAGTCAATTTCAGTATTACAAAACATATGTGTGTGCCCTGGACACTGCTCTTCAGTACTTACCAACGCTAGTTGTCGAAAAGTAGGGACCTAGGTCGAAAAGAAGGGACTTAGGTGCAGACAGTGTCCTTGTCTTTCTTCCTTTTCCTGTGGAGCCATAATGTCACACAGGTCTATAGCTCTCTTAGGTATGAGTGCTTCTGAGGTGAAGTGATGTCACACAGGTCTATAGCTCTCTTATGTATGAGTGCTTCTGAGGTGAAGTGATGTCATACAGGTCTATAGCTCTCTTATGTATGAGTGCTTCTGAGGTGAAGTGATGTCATACAGGTCTATAGCTCTCTTATGTATGAGTGCTTCTGGGGAGCTGTGATGTCATACAGGTCTATAGCTCTCTGATGTATGAGTGCTTCAGAGGTGAAGTGATGTCATACAGGTCTATAGCTCTCTTATGTATGAGTGCTTCTGGGGAGCTGTGATGTCATACAGGTCTATAGCTCTCTGATGTACAAGTGCCTCTGGGAAACAGTGATGTCATAGAGGTTATAGCTCCCTGATGTACGAGTGTCTCTGAGGAGTTGTGATGTCATAGAGGTCTATAGCTCTCTGATCTCCGAGTGTCTCTGAGGAGCTGTGATGTCATAGAGGTCTATAGCTCTCTGATGTCTGAGGGTCTCTGAGGAGCTGTGATGTCATGGAGATCTATAACTTCCTGATATATGAGGGTGTCTGAGAAGCTGTGATATCATAGAGGTCTATAGCTCTCTGATGTATGAGGGTGTCTAAGGAGCTGCGATGTCATAAAGGTCTATAGCTCCTTGACGAATGAGTGCCTCTGAGGAGCTGTGATGTCCTACTGCTGTATAGTTGCCTTGTCCATTCATGCCTCTGTGGAGCTGTGATATCATACTAGTACATACCTGCCGTGTTCCATGAGTGTGAATATGGAACTCTGAAACCATGTTGGTGTATAGCTGCCATCTTCCAGGAGTCTCTGAGGAGCTGTGATGTCTTATGTAAGAATGGTGTTTAGCTTTCCTGTTCCATGAGTGTCCCTGTGGAGCTGTGATCAGTGCACCTGTGGAGCCTTGCTGTCGTACTGTGCATCCGTCTTGTTTCATGAGAGTTCCTCTGAAGCTATGAAACCACACAGGGGTTTAGCATTCCTGTTCAATTCATGAGTGTCCCTGTGGAGCTGTGATAGCATATGTCAGACTGATGGTGAGCTGCTCTGTTTCATGAGTGTACCTATTGCGGTGTGATACCACACAGGTGTTTAGCTTTCCTGTTCCATGAGTGTCCTTGTGGGGCTGTGAGCAGTGCGCCTGTGGAGCTGTGTTATCATACTGTGTATTTGTCTAGTTCCATGAGTGTCCCTGTGGAGCTGTGATCAGTGCGGCTGTGGAGCTGTGTTATCAATCATACTTTCTTTATTCGGCATAAACCATATAAGACACAACAAAATATAAAAACATCACAGTATTGTCGCGAGACCGCAATTCATAAAAAGATAACACAGCATAATAACAGTATTGGAAGTGCAATCAAACAGAGAGCTTCTCGCACATTTTTCTGACTACAAGAGCCCTTCTAATAACATGTAAAACCGTCTAAGGATTCTCTATTGTGCACAGGCTCCGTGCGAACACCAGACCTTCCTGGTGCTGTCTCATTTTGGAGCTGCGCGAGACAAGCACTAGGAGGGAGAGTCTGGGCTCTGCATATAATGGGCAGAACATTATAAAGTGACAAGTCATGTTATTACATCGACATGGGGGTAAATCCTGCGCCCAAACACATTGCGTGGGTAAGGCAACCATAACATGTATCATACTTCATCTAAAAGAAATAAGATAACAGCGATAAGTGGGGTTTAAAATCCAGGATAAATATGCTTCTAGGTTCCTTGTAGTTGAGACCGTAGAATATCTTCCCTCTGATGCCATGGCCGGAACCCTCCTCAATCTCGACTCCCCGCAACAAATGAGGTACATTGCTTACCTTCTTCTATACATCTGAAAGTGATAGCTTGAGGGTGATCAAACAAATGTTTCAGGCCTTGACTCAAAGGTTTTCTTGAGGTATGAGAGCCATGATATGCGGCACACCACATCCAAGGATAGACACTCAGGGATGCAGGTTCTACCCAACGTTGCCGCCGGATTTCCCCAGGACTTAATCCACAGTATAAACGATCAAATCCTCAAATTTTGAAGAATTCCCACATTTATATTCCCCACAGTCCTACTCCATATAACCCAGCTGAAATACATTTGCTTTTAAATAAATTAAACTGCTTCATAATGGGTTTTTGACCTAATCCATGGGCAAATCTAAAGGTTGCCTAAATGTTCCTACAGAATTGCTGCGCCCATTTTTTACAGACCTTTATATAGCGCAAACTTGACCCAAATCAGGTATCATAGCGCTTTACATAGCACCAGTTGCATTACATGAGGACATATTCATTATTGTTGGGCACAGGGAGATTAAGTGATTTGCCCAGAATCACAGGATGTTCAGCATCATTGCCGAGACTTGAACTCAGTTCCCCAGATTCGAGGTCGACCTCCCTAGCCGTTAGGCCAACTCCTCTCCCCATTCTAGTTAAAGAGAGCTGCGGTTAAAAGAAGAATTAACAAGCATTTGCAATGCAAATAGCTCTCGCATTTGTCACTTAGGGCTATTGACGTTGTAAATGGCAATGTTTTTTACCTACACGTTTTATTTTTGGAGTGAATGTATGTAGTGTGCAAAATTCCTTGGAAAAGTCCTGCACTTCGTAATAAATATATTGAAAAAGACGCAGTGTGGATTGTGTCAGCAATTGTTTGGCACGTACCTCATGGGTGAAGTGTCGCCACACATGCACGCCGTGGTGCTTTATTAATGCGAAACTCATTAATAAAAGTAGTGCTTACAGACTAACCAACGCGATCGGGATCGGAGCGTGGGACCGAATCCCGGCTTCTCTTTCATTTTCTAGACTATTTGACTCACTCTCCTGCGTCTTGGTTATCCTCCAAACACTGGGAGGCAATGAAGTTTGCAAAGGGGGCGGGGACAGGGGGCTTCGGGGGTACATGAATATGTATTCATTAGCTAGTTGTCAAAGGTCGCCCGGTGCTATTAGTTAAAAGTGTGCAGATTTCATTAAGATATTAAGAGTACTTTACTCACATCTATGAGAAAATCGACATTAACTAAACAAAATGCCAGAATGCGTGTCAGTTTTCACAGTGTTTTAGACAGTACTGGTTGCTTAGTTTCATTGCATTAATTTTTGTATTTACTCTTTTACACAGCATCCAAAGTAGGTTACCTAACCCCAAAGCCCCGAGTTGTTAAATGACCCATTGAAGGGAGTGTTTACAGTTGAGCAAATGTGTCCAAATATAATTTTGGTAGTGCCATGGAATGTTCAGCCAATGAGGTACTCGATGAGCAGGTATTTAACTACACGTTCAAAACGTACGGTATTGTGGCTGGTGTTTGTTTGTACAAAATCACCTCTCTGAATGTGTTTATTAACACAGAGCTCCTTCTACCAGACAGTGCTCACAGAGGGGTGACTAAAGCACAGAACAAAATGTATTCATTTATCCTGAGTGTGAAGGCACCCGGAAGGCTTAGTTGCCCGCGCGGAGAGGCTAGGGATCCCAGCGCTTCTACAGACTCTGCTGTGCTCCTCTGCACCAGCAGGGCACAGCTCAGAATCTGCCGCTTCTGCTAAGAATAGGTGAGGGGTTGAGGTTGGGGCATGCAGGAGTTGCCGGCAGATTTCCAGGTTATTGAAAGTGATGATTCTGACGTGAGGCAATTTACCAAATCAAAAGCGCTGGATAAATTAATGAATGCCAAGTGTAGGGCACCCTTCTTGGCCATAACATATTTCCTTGCTATCAAGATTTAGACACTGATCTACGGTCCCTATACAGGGTCTGAAGCCAAATTGTACATTGAACAGAATCTTATTTTCTTCAGTCCAGGTTTCCAAACGTGACAAAAGGACTCGTCCTAAGATTTTCATGCTAGAATCTAGCAAGGAGATTGGTCTGTAACAAAATGGTAAATCCCTATCCACTTTTTTAGGTCGAACCTAGAGGCAGCGCGCATGCGCTGCTCTGCGAGGCATGCTGTGATGTCTCTGGGAAGTTAGAAGACACCCACCACACGCCCACCGCTGTTGGTTACTTGGTCCACCTTTCTAAATGTCATAGTTTTGGTTTGTGGATGGAGTACATTTGTCCTGCCTTGTGGCTGTTTTGTTCCCGCCCTGGCGCATGGATCCTTTAGATACGGGCCATAATTTTTGGTACCCGCACTACTTTTTATTTTGCCTCGGCTTCTTCGGTAATTTCCTGTTGTCTTTTACTCCCCCCTCCCTTTGTCCTTGTTCACTTTTCTCCTGCCCCCCTACACCTGTCAGTATTTCCTTTGCTCCCACCCGTCCCCCATTGTCCATGTTGTCTTTTTTCCCCACCCTCCTCCCATGCTCACCCGTGACCCGCACAGCCATAACTCGCTGGGGAAGAGGTGCGACATCTGCCTTGGTCAAACACTCACACCACAAATAAAGCTCTCTGAATAGGGATAGGTAGGACACAGGTGTTGGACCTGCGTGCCCCGAGATTGGCCGCGTGTGATGCAGCGTCTCACACTCAGACGCAATGACGTGGATAGACATGCCCACGGCCTCACCGGGGTTGCATCCTACGGGTTTGCTCGCTCCTTTATTAGACCTCGAGGGAACCAGACCAGCTATCCACGGGGTCCGGTTTACAAGGACAGAAGCAGGTACCGAGCGGGTGCCTGGCAGTGACGGCGTGAGTGAACATTGCGTGCCTACACAAGATAAGTAACCTATGTGTCACGGGGACACAGCATTAACTTCCCTGTCTCCTTTCTTCCTCCAGGGTGTGCCATATTTGCCACTACCCCCCTTCCGAGACCCATGGTGTGATAAATTATTACACCTCAAGTGAGACATTTTGTGCATGATGTTTTGTGTGTTGTGTGCAGGACACTTGCCAAGCCATACCGGCTCACTCGTTAAAAGTTGAATGGCATTGTCCACAATATTACTGATACCGCTAAACGCCCTAGTAGGCGTGCAGGTGAAATAGCGCTACTTTTGAGGTACCTACACAACTAAAGCTAGCTATACTGCCAACTGTAATTTAAGTGCATGTTACTATTCACCTCAGTATACATTTGCACTCTGAGCTACGCAGTAAGTGCACTATGAAGAGCACCTGAGCATGAGAATTCTGTGACAACAAATGTGCAACATGAATAATATTTGTTTATCTTTTCTTTGTGTGTTTGTCATGTTTCTTTTTTCTATTACATGTGCAATCTGGTTTCCCTAAATAGAGCAACCCTTGACAATTTTGGATCGCATTTTTATTCAAATTTTTCACTTTCACGTCCTCTGGTTAGGGTGGGCCTTAGCGTGCCCATACCGCCGAAGTACAGGTCGTAGGTCCTGAAGAATGCCTGGTAAATAGCACCACTTAGGCAGAAACATATCGACCCTACACAATGGGATATAACTGAACAATCTCACACTTCGTTTTAGCGTGTCTGATTGGCCAACTAATAAAGGGTTTTTTGGACACAATCTAGACATTTTTAATCACCACACTTTCACATTCACTCATCACCCAATCAAATAATCCTGCTCCACAGTAATTCTGATGTTGAAGCACACCAGGGAGGCACTCTGCTTCTCCTGGTGGGGCCCAATGATGAAGCATGTCACCAACTAGGTTGGTGAGTGAGGGCTTTCAAAAGAATCAAATAAGATTCTTCATGCCTGCTCTTCTCGTAAGAAGGCACACTCTTTTGTTGTTTTCATTACCTTGACTTGGGGACCAAGAGAGCTCCTTAAATAATTTTCCCTCTCTCTCCTGTTGATATTAGGTCCTTTAGATACGGGCCAAAGGTTTTGGTACCCGCACTACTTTTTCTTTTGCCTTGGCTTCTTCGGTAATTTCCTGTTGTCTTTTACTCCCCCCTCCCTTTGTCCTTGTTCACTTTGCTCCTGCCCCCTACCACTGTCAGTATTTCCTTTGCTCCCACCCGTCCCCCATTGTCCATGTTGTTTTTTTTCCTGCCCCACTCCCGTTGTCCCTATCCCTTTCTTCCAGCCCCCCCCATTGTCCGTGTTGTCTTTTTTCCTCACCCCCCTCCCATGCTCACCAGTGACCTGCGCAGCCATAACTCGCTGGGGAAGAGGTGCGACATCTGCCACGGTCCAACATCCACACCACAAATAAAGCTGTCTGAATAGGGATAGGTAGGACACAGGTGTTGGACCTGAGTGGGGAAGTTCTGTTGTGGGAGCGAAAACGTCGGTGTCACACCAACTTAATCAGGTACATGTATTTGGAGTCACCGTAGCCTGTGCAGTATGGTGAAGCGCTGTGTTTCTGCGCCATTCTCCAGTTGATACAGATTGGAATATACGTGTTAGTGAAGGCACACATATCCCAAAGCACGACATTTGTGCATGTATGGTGAAGGGTTAATATTCCATAGAGTCTGCGGTGTCGCTGCTGTTTCCTTGTGCACACCTCGGTCTCAGGTGGCAGTTCGGGTGTCTGCATGGTGTTGGGGCGTGTCTGCTGAGACACTAGTGTTCATGGGAGTCTGTGATTTTGCGAAAAGTTTTTAGCTCCCGCCCCAACACAATTGCCCGTGTTATCTTTCTTCCCGCCCCCTCCCCTGCACATCCGTGACCCGCACAGCCGTAACTGGCTGGGGAAAAGGTGCGGCATCTGCGCTGGACAGGTAAGGGAGGTTTGTTTCTATTCGCCCCACAGCCGGGGAGGGGTGGGGTGATTCCCGCAGTACTGCCGTAAGCAAAGCCATTGCAAGACCTATTGGCTTTGCCAATGCTTGTTATAAATTGGGACAATACTCGCTGTCCTCCACGAGCCAGGGATTGGGCTCATCACAGCACTCCTATAAACGTTTGTTAACAGGGGTGCCCATAGATTGATATTAGATTTAAAGAATTCCGTGGGGACACCGTCTGGGCTTGGTGCCTTCTCCAGGGCACATTTTCTGATGGCAGTGACCACTTCATTGGTTTAAATAAAAATTTGGGGGGCCTGTACACAATCTCCGCATAGGCAGGTATAGCTTCCTGGAGTGACAGGTAACAGCTGCCTATCCCGAATTGAAAACTTCCCTGGGACACCCATACATCTGCCGGGATCCATCAATCTACCTTCGGTACATCATGGTCTGTGAAAAAGGAGCTGTTAACTATTTCCCAGAACACAGTGTTATTCTTATCTGGGCAGCTTCTGAAACATCCTCCCATGCTTTATACCGGATCTCAATCTTCCTCTCCTCCACAGTATTTTTATATTACCTTCTTGTGGCTCTGACGTCAGCTAAAGATCGTGGTTGAGTTATAGGAATTGCCTTTAGGTGCTTGTGTGCGGGTGTGCATGCGGCATTGACCATCTATATGGCGGCCTTGACCATCTATAGGGCAGCCTTGACCATCTATAGGGCGGCCTTGACCATCTATAGGGCGGCCTTGACCATCTATAGGGTGGCCTAGACCATCTATATGGCGGCCTTGACCATCTATAGGGCAGCCATGACCATCTGTAGGGCGGCCTTGACCATCTATATGGCGGCCTTGACCATCTATAGGGCGGCCTTGACCATCTATAGGGCGGCATTGACCATCTATATGGCGGCCTTTCTATAGCGGGTTTGGTAGAGGTCAGATTCTCAGAGATAGCCCTACATATATTTTCAAAACCCGCTAAAATGGTACAGCCATCTACCTCCTCCGAGAGGCAATTTAAAAAAGAGTCCCTATTCCCACACACAAGCTCTCTGTTAAAAACAACTGGCTCAACCTTAGCTCATTTAATTTTTAAATCCTTATTCTTGGAATACTCTATCTTAGAGTGTGTATTCCTTGTAATATTTTTAAACTGGTGATTAAATGAAAAGGTCAATGGGTTGTGATCACTCTCACACTTAATACCAGCTTTAAAATCAAGGAGGAGTGGAGCAGGTTCAGCTGTGAATAAGATAAAGTCAATAGTGCTACCTCTAGAGCTTCCCGTAAAGGTCGGGCACTACTTTTCTCCTTGTAAACCAAATCACTAGCAAAGTTTAAATCATGCTTCAGTATAAGGGCGTTCAGGGCCTCCCCATACAGCGTATGCTTAAAATGTGTAACATTTTCATTTTTTTGGTTCTTTAAACCAAAGACCCGCTTACCACTATGATGACATAAAGGCATATTAAAATCCCCAACCCGTAGTAAAACCATTTTGCGTTAAACTTTCATAAAAATATAATCTAAAAAACAATCAAATTGCTCTATCGCAACCAGAGTGTGCTGATTAAAAACAAGACAATAAAATTTACCTACAGAATATCGGGCTTAGAACACAAAGCTAGGATTGTTACCAAAAAGAGCGAAGACAACCAAACTGTGGAGCTGTGTTATACTGTGTCTTGTTCCATTAGTGTCCCTGAGGAGTGTTTACCTGCCCTGTTCCATGAGTGTCCTGATGGAGCTGTGAGACACACAGGTGTACAGCTTTCCTATTCCAGCTGTGATGTCATATGTCATGATGGTGTTTAGTTGCTTTGTTTGATAGGTGCCCCTGTGAATATGTGCTACCACACAGGCATATAGCTTTACTGGTCTATGGGTGTCCCGTGGAGCTGTGATCAGTGCGCCTGTGTTGCCACACTGTGTATCTGTCTTGTTCCATGGGTGTCCCGATGAGCTATGATCAGTGCGCCTGTGGGTCTTATTTGTCATACTGGTGCATCTGCCTTGTTCCATGACCGTCCCTGTGGAGCCGTGATCAGTGCGCCTGTGGGTCTGTGTTGCCATACTGTGTATCTGTCTTGTTCCATGGGTGTCCCGATGAGCTATGATCAGTGCGCCTGTGGGTCTTATTTGTCATACTGGTGCATCTGCCTTGTTCCATGACCGTCCCTGTGGAGCTGTGATCAGTGCGCCTGTGGGTCTGTGTTGCCATACTGTGTATCTGTCTTGTTCCATGGGTGTCCCGATGAGCTATGATCAGTGCGCCTGTGGGTCTTATTTGTCATACTGGTGCATCTGCCTTGTTCCATGACCGTCCCTGTGGAGCTGTGATCAGTGCGCCTGTGGGTCTGTGTTGTCATACTGGTGCATCTGCCTTGTTCCATGACCGACCCTGTGGAGCTGTGATCAGTGTGCCTGTGGAGCTGTGTTATCATACTGTGTATTTGTCTAGTTCCATGAGTGTCCCTATGGAGCTGTGATCAGTGCGCCTGTGGGTCTGTGTTGTCATACTGGTGCATCTGCCTTGTTCCATGAGCATCCCTCTGAAGGTGTGGTCCATGCACCAGTGGAGCTGTTGCCATACTGTGTATCTGTCTTGTTCCATGGGTGTCCCGTGGAGCTGTGATCGGTGCACCTCTGGAGCTCTGGTATCTCACTGGTGAATAGCTGCCCTGTTCCATTAGTGTCCCTGTGATCTCATGAAGGCGGAAACCTGCCCTGTTCCATGTCATGGTGGTCTTTAGCTACCATGCTAAGGAAATGTTCCAGTAAACAGGCTGACATCCTGCTTTTTATCTTCTTTCATTGGGTGCACATCATGATTCCTGTGAACTACACGCGTTTTCATGTCTTGATGCTAACATGCCAGTGCTGCGATGTAAACTAGGAGAGGTCCTGGGGAAACACTTCCTAACACATAAGACTCTTGTTTCCCCATCACAACCGCATTTCTTTGTTTGGTGAAGCTGGGCCCGCCTCACTCCACTGATCTGCATTTTGATGTTTCCCTACAGTAATGGCACAGATATTGTTAAGCACTGCAGTATGCACATCTGTCCAGAGAGCATGCACATGAAATCCTCATGAGTACGCAAGTGTACCCTGTAGCATGCGTGTTCTCTGCTTGATGCAGTGCTCATTCTGCAGGTTTGCGTCTGGAGGAGCAGGCGGGGCGGGGCGCACTCTGCTATAGTCTCAGCTGGTCCTTGAATTCAATAACTAAAAGCTTGCTCTTATGTTTGGCAGCTGGAGAGCCTGGAGAAGAATGAGACCGAGCTGAACACCATTGAAGCCAAGAAGCTGGCGCACCGGCTGCGCGCCGTCACCGACCAGATGGAGCTCTTCTTTGGCAACGACGTGCAGATCACATACCGCCTGCTCTCACGCCTGATGGACTTCGAGAGCAGGCAGCGTGGCTTCGGGCTGACTGCCACGCAGGATGCCCACTTCAACGAGGTACGCAACATTCATCAGGCATCGTATCAAGCTAGTAAGGGCACATATAGGGAGGATTTCCTTCTAGACTCATAGGAGGTGACCAGGTTTTCTATTAGAAAACTTATGTCTACTCAACAGCTACGGCTTTGCCTGACAATAGTGCAAGCAGAGCTATTTCCACAGATAGCGTGCACTCGCCGTCTCGTTCCAGAATACACCACACTTTCTATCACACAACACATGCAGTCTTGGGTACCAGCTTTCTTTCATAGCAGTCTGCTGCACAGAAATCTGTTTTTTCAGCAACTCATACACATGTTATCATGAAGCTGCATGCACATCTTATGTTGCAAAGAGACTTACAAGTCTTGTAACTATTGCATATTTGAACGTGCTATGACCACTTTGCAATTTAAAATGGGCATGCACGTCAGGGTCAGTAACGCATAGTGTCGGCTGGTGGTATTTAAAAGTGGTGAAGCGTAAACGTTTGGTCTGACTTTTATGAAGTGAGCTACGCGAGCATGCTAAATGGACGGACGTGGGGTCCAGTCTGCCTCCCCCCCAGAGAAAAAATTGAAAAAAGATTGGCAAATGGTGCATTTTAAAGCAAATTAATTTAGTGATGAAGCAAGGTTTATAAAGCAGTGGGAATGTATAGGCTTGAAATATTAAACACATTAAAAACTGCACTATATCTTACTACATTAATATATTCAACAGTTACTGCAATGGGCAAATTGTACAACACAACAACTTCAGCCTTTTAAAGTGCGTGCTTGCGCAGTGTCTTGCACTGCATGCGGCATCAACTTTGGAAGGAAATGCTCTAACCAGGCTTCTAGAAGGACCCACAGCTGCTGACTGCAACCAGTCATATAGAAATATGTGAAGACAGGTCTTTAAGTGGGAGGAATAAAGTGGGGGCTCTCTAAAAGGAAACATTTAAAATATATTTCTGTGATTCCCACAGTGTGCCAACCTACCGGTATTTTGGTTTCTCTCTGAGATGTAATTGCATCCAGATATATAACACAACAACTGACATACACCTAGAACCTGTCAGTACAATTGGCTTTGTCAATGGTTGTTAGTTGTTTAAGGTATATGAGTAACAACGCAGATTTTTTATTAAAAAATGAACCTTGAAAATATTTCTGTTCCGAAATTTCAATAGTTTTGAGACCTGTGGAAGGAGTTTTGGCCTTCGGATATGTGCGCTTTATGTTAGATATGTATACCCTTTTTGTCCGAACTTCTTCAACCACATATCTTTCCTCTTCAGCACCCTCTTGTTACTCTTGCCCGAATGCACTTCCTTGCATCTCCCTCACTTCACCACTTCCAAATATACACTGCACTCACTGTCATTTAAACAATGTATTTCCTTTTGCTTTTGCCCTGTAAATATTTTGCCATCTGTTAACCCCCTTCACACACACTCCCACAGAATTGAAATTGCAACTAGAATACATTTCCATTGTTCTGTGTGCTCTTCGGAGAGGTCAACCCACAGACAGACACTTTATTTTGGCTTCAGCGTCATTATCAGAGCTCTCAATCAAAGCCTCTCATAAACACCTGGCACAGCTCAAAGTATGCACACAAAAATACAGAAACACAATGGGCCCGATTCACAGAACTAATCTGAGACAAAATCCTAAACTTACTACTTTTGGTATTCACAGAAGGCACTTACTACTTTTGGTATTCACAGAATACACTTAGTTCGAGGCATGTGGGCTGCTGAATTCATATCTGTGCATAGATCGCCGCCTAGTGTTGGGTCCGGATGTTTGCACGTTGTTGTCCTGGAAGAGTCTTCGAAGTATCCTGAGATAGGTGACTCCTCCCCTGGACCACAGTGCGCATGGGCATCCTCTCCATCCTCAGATTGTTTTTTTCCGCCATTGGGTTCGGATGTGCTTATCTTGACTCAAGTTAAGGAAAACTTTTTTCAGGCCAAAAGGCCTTTAGTTCGCGTCGGTACTGTCCGATCGGTATTGACAGTTACTTGTTAGTTTACTAACTTCAAAAACAACTTTTCGCATCGACCATCGACACCATCGACGATGGAATCGAGGACACCATTCAAGCGGTGTCCTGTTTGCAATGCGAAATATCCCCATGTCGACGTCCACCCGGTGTGCAACAAATGCCTTTCACCGGATCACGACAAATCCACATGTATGGCCTGTGCCCGATTCCGATCCAAAAAGACTTTCCGGAATCGACGAGCAGCGAGACTTGAAGCGCAGCAAGCGGCACCGGCCCCGACCAACATCTTCAGCGCCGAGGACGAAAATGTGGAAGGCGTGGAGAACCTACCCTCCAGCCCCGCTTCCGAACACGATTCCGGATCGGAAGACATCGAAGAACAACTCTTTCACAGGGATGAAGACGACACCGAGGTAGGAGACTACAATGAGGCCTTAGGGGCCGAAGAAAGTAGCTCCGGTGACGACCAAGGCCTACCCGTACAGACGGAGGATATCCCAGTGCGTCAGTCTATGGCTCCGGTCGAGGGATCGCCTTCGGGCCTTACCCAAGACCTATCCCGCAGTTCTTCGGCCCCGCCCTCGGGCCCGGCCTCGAACATTCAGCGACAGCCATTAGTACCCAAAACGACTGGTTTCCCTTCCTCGAAACCGAAACCAAAAGTCGTGTCGGTTCCACAGAAACCGAAACTGAAAGTGACACTGGTCGGATCGAAGCCCACTACACCTTCGACGCCAGCAAAACCCGTCGGCACCGACCGCACCAAACGGGACTTCGGTGCCGAACTCGCAGCAGCCGACGTCGGCGCCGACACACGGAAAAAGGCCATCGGTACCGCCAAACTGCCTCGGCACCCGGCACCGAAACAATCGGCTCCGGCCACAAAGGTCAAAACGGCAGCTGCGCCGCTCACCACTTCGAAAGCAGCACCTAAGGCCCAATCATCGACGCCGTCGACGGCTACTACCTCTCCTCGACTCGATGACCCCGTGGCCCCGAAGAAGCCCACGCCTGCCTCTACAGAACCGCTCGGCGCCAAAGAACCGTCGGCACTCCAGGTGCGACAAGTTGCAGCGTCCTTGCAACGCATCAAAGAACAGGCAGCCCTCCAGGACACGTCGGGCCCCGAGCCGAAAAAAGCTCAAAAAGTTGCTCCAGCACCACCCCATATCACTTTTGGCCTGCCGCCATCCACGGCGCCCAAAATGTTTGAAATAAGAACACGTGTCACCCAAACTAGGATCACACCTGCCGAACGCTCTCCTACGGAGACGTCACCGTCCCACATCATCGATGCCGACACCGGCAGAATTATGCTCCACTAGCGGAGGATATCTTCCGAACACGCTTTGGACTCCTACCGGATCCCGCTAAAGAAAAAGCTGCCAGCGGATTCGGAACCAGTTCTTTACGAACGTCTCCATACCTCCTACCCGGAGCCACAGTCCTTCTCTCCTACACACTCCGAAACCGACGTTTTGGAGGACTATATGGGTGACGACGTTCCCTACCCCAGAGAGATGGACCCTGAAGGCCAACAGGACCCTGACCAGGCTTGGGATGACCCTGTAGACACAGGTGCACCTATGGATACACAGGACACGCAGCTATATGGCGCAAAGACGTCTCCCACAGAGGACACTGCCGCATTCAACGCCCTAATTGAACGTGCTGCGGCAAATCATGGTGTGCAACTCCACTCTGACACAATCGAGGACGATTTTCTAATGGATACTTTCGCATCCTCCGAAAGGAATATCAAAACTCTACCCATGTTGAAAGGTGTCCTCAAACCAGCAAAGGACATTTTCAAAGAACCCACCAGGGCAAGAGTAATAAACCCCAGGATCAACAAGAAATATAGGTCGGCGCCTGGGGACCCTACGTACATTAGAGGCCAGTTGCCTCTGGATTCCATCGTAGTCGCAAATGCTCGCAAACGGGCGCACTCGCAGACAACTGGGGATGCTCCTCCCCCGGACAAAGAGTCCAAGGTGCTAGAGACCTCCGGCAAACGGGTTGCAGCACAGGCAGCTAACATATGGCGTATTGCCAATACCCAGGCGCTCCTAGCTCGCTACGATCGCGCACACTATGACACATTAGAAACCCTACTCCAACATCTCCCTGACCAATACAAAGAGGGAGCAGAGATCCTCATCAGGGAGGGACAACTCCTCACAAACGCATCCATTAAGTGTGCACTGGATGCCGCAGATACAGCTGCCAGAGCAATAAACACCAGCGTCATGCTACGACGACACGCCTGGTTACGAATCTCCGGATTCAAACCTGAGGTTCAAAATAACATCCTCAATCAGCCGGTCAACACCGACTACTTATTCGGGCCAGAAGTTGACACCACCCTAGAAAAAATAAAAAAGGACACAGACACTGCAAAGTCCATGGGGGCTCTCCAAACGCAGACCTTTCGGAGTGGCTCCTTTCGTCGCCCCGGAAATAGAGGAGCAGGCAGAGGACAGGGGTCACAGCAAACCTACAACAAGGGCAACACACAAAGTACCTACGATAAAAACACCCGGGGTGGGTATCGTGGCTCCAGCACAAAGGGCAGAGGACGCGGATACGGCAATACCAGGTCCTCCCCCAAGAACAAACAGTGACGCCCTCTCCCTTCCTCCCGACCACATAACACCTGTCGGGGGAAGGCTACAAAGGTTCCTGTCCACGTGGAACACCATCACCACGGACAGGTGGGTCAAAGATATTATCAAACACGGTTACTGCCTAGAATTAACCTCCACTCCACCCACAATACCGCCAAAACACCGTCCTATGTCCTCAGAGCACTTAGCGCTATTACAGCAGGAAGTGCTAAGTATGCTGGAAAAAGGCGCAATAGAGGTCGTACCCATCCACGAGCAAGGCACGGGGGTGTACTCCCTGTACTTCTTAATACCAAAAAAGGACGGGTCACTCAGACCCATACTAGACCTGAGACCCCTCAACCGCTACATTCTCTCAGAGCATTTCCACATGCTCACCCTACAACAAGTCCTCCCATTGCTCCAACAGGGAGACTTCCTGGCCACGCTAGACCTCAAAGATGCGTATTTCCACATACCCATTCACCCCTCACACAGAAAATATCTCAGGTTCACTGTTCAAGGGCAGCACTACCAATTCAAGGTTCTTCCCTTCGGTGTGACAACAGCACCCAGAGTTTTCACAAAGTGCCTAGCTACTGTGGCTGCACATCTACGGAGGCAACACATTCACGTCTACCCTTACCTGGACGACTGGCTTGTTCAGGCAAAGTCAGCCCAGCAATGTGCCAGCCACATGTCCCGCACCATTCACCTTCTTCACAGTCTGGGGTTCTCACTAAATTACCCAAAATCACATCTCCAACCCGCACACGTACAACAGTACCTAGGTGCGACCATAGACACTCTGGCAGCCACAGCTCAGCCAAATTTAGTGAGGATCAACAGCATGCAAATGCTGATTTCCAAGTTCAAACCCCAACACTCCCTTCCTGCGCGAGTGTTCATGCAGTTGATAGGCATGATGGCCTCCTGCATCTTCATAGTCCCACACGTGAGACTACATATGCGCCCGCTTCAGGAGTGCTTAGCACGTCAATGGAATCAGGCTCACGGGCAACTAAAAGACCTAGTGTTGGTGAGCGGTCGGGCATACAACTCTCTGCATTGGTGGAATCCACAAAACCTTTGCAAGGGCCGACCGTTCCAAGAGCCTGTTCCACAAATAATACTGACAGCGGACGCGTCTCTCCAGGGATGGGGAGCTCATGTACTCAATTACACAGTGCAGGGACTATGGACAATACAACAAAATAAGATGCACATCAACCTTCTAGAACTGATGGCAATCTTCCTCGCAATGAAAGCATTCAAAGTACACATGTGCAACAAAGTCGTGTTGATCCGGACGGACAACATAACCGCCATGTACTACATACAAAAGCAGGGAGGAACACACTCTCCACAGTTGTCTCATCTGGCTCAGAGCATGTGGAAGTGGGCCATTCAGAGGAACATGTTCCTCATGGCGGAACACCTCCCCGGCAAGGACAACCAGATGGCGAATCTGCTCAGCAGACACAGCCACCAGATGCACGAGTGGGAGTTACACCCATCAGTACTCCAACCATACTTCCAGCAGTGGGGTCATCCAGAGATAGACCTATTCGCCACAAGCGAAAACGCAAAATGCCAAAGCTTTGCCGCCAGGTTCCCACATCCGCAGTCGCAGGGCAATGCGATATGGATGAACTGGTCCGGCAGATTTGCGTACGCTTTTCCCCCAGCACCATTGATACCGCTGGTGGCACGCAAACTCAGACAACACTCACTAACACTCGTTCTAGTTGCTCCAACATGGGCACGCCAACCATGGTACACCACCTTTCTCGAACTTTCCGTGGTGCCGCATCAAAGGCTACGGATCAAACCCGCGCATTTGACGCAGAACCATGGAGAGATTCAGCACCCAGATCCGCAACAGCTGAACCTTAAAATCTGGCTCCTGAAGTCCTAGAGTTTGGCTACCTGAACCTGCCACCTGACTGTATGGACATCATTAAGGAGGCTAGAAGACCCACTACCAGAGCTTGCTATGCAGCCAAATGGAAAAGGTTCGTCATTTATTGCAATAACAATGACATTAACCCGCTAGACGCATCCATCCAAAACATAATTTGTTACCTCTTACACCTATACCGATGCAATCTGGCATACACCTCAATACGTGTCCATTTGACCGCAATATCAGCCTATCTCCAGAACAGGCAGCACCTCTCTTTATTCAGAGTGCCTGCCATCAAAGCATTCTTGGAAGGACTCAAACGAGTAATTCCTCCAAGCCACCCACCAGCTCCAATGTGGAACCTCAACTTGGTCCTCACACGCCTGATGGGTCCACCCTTCGAACCTCTACACTCATGCGAGATTCAATTCCTCACCTGGAAAGTAGCTTTCCTAGTAGCAATCACTTCGTTAAGAAGAGTTAGTGAACTCCAGGCACTAACCGTTCAAGAGCCATTCATACAAGTTCACGCCAACAGGGTCGTACTACGTACCAACCCCAAATTCATGCCCAAGGTGATATCGCAGTTCCACATGAATCAAACTATTGAACTGCCTGTTTTCTTTCAAAACCCACAAACTGTCGCAGAAAGAGCACTCCATACACTAGATGTAAAGAGAGCCCTCATGTACTATATAGACAGGACTAAAGTCTTCAGGAAAACAAAACAACTTTTCGTTGCCTTTGCCCCACACCACAGAGGTAACGCCATCTCCAAAGCAGGTATAGCCAGATGGATCGTTAAATGTATTCAAATTTGCTATCAAAAAGCTAAACGCACATTAACGATTCCCCCACGAGCCCACTCAACACGTAAGCTAGGGGCCTCCATGGCTTTCCTGGGAAACATTCCTTTGCATGATATATGTAGAGCAGCCACCTGGTCCACTACACATACATTTACCAAACACTATTGTGTAGATGTGCAATCAAAACAGCAGGCAGCTGTAGGACAGGCTGTTCTCAAAACTCTTTTTCAGACTGCTGCAGCTGGCACTGGTGGCCGCCGCTAATAGAGGGTACTGCTATATATTCTATGCACAGATATGAATTCAGCAGCCCACATGCCTCGAACTGAATATGCTACTTACCAGTATGCATCTGTTCTTGGCATGTACGGCTGCTGACATTCATATCGCCCACCCTCCTCCCCGGCGCCTGTAGCAGCTGCAGCTCTCAGAATTACTGTAAGCATGGTCATCACTTTCTGTATCTACTCCATCACTGCCACAATGGCGAAAAACAATCTGAGGATGGAGAGGATGCCCATACGCACTGTGGTCCAGGGGAGGAGTCACCTATCTCAGGATACTTCGAAGACTCTTCCAGGACAACAACGTGCAAACATCCGGACCCAACACTAGGCGGCGATCTATGCACAGATATGAATGTCAGCAGCCCTACATGCCAAGAACAGATGCATACTGGTAAGTAGCATATTCACTACTTTTGTTTAAACTTACTACTTTTGGTATTCACAGAAGGCACTTACTACTTTTGGTATTCACAGAATACACTTACTACTTTTGTTTAAACTTACTACTTTTGGTATTCACAGAATGCACTTACTACTTTTGGTTAAACTTACTAATTTTGGTTAAACGTACTACTTTTGGTATTCACAGAAGGCATTTAGTAATAGTAAACTTGGTTTACTACTACTAAATGCCTTCTGTGAATACCAAAAGTAGTAAGTTTAACCAAAAGTAGTACGTTTAACCAAAAGTAGTAAGTGCATTCTGTAGGGGTGGGCGGACAACTCTGTTCCGCCCACGGAATGTGCGGAGATTTGCCCCTTACGCCTTCCGCGATGTAGGCGGAGAAACAAGGCAAATCTCCTGTTAAACTGTTAATACTGCGGGCAGGAGGCGGGCGGCGCGTAACTGAGCTATGCGGAGAGCGTGGGGATTGGTTTCCATCTCCGTGCCTCTCCGCGTAGACCCTTTACGCAATTTCCACCCACCCTTAGCATTCTGTGAATACCAAAAGTAGTAAGTTTAGGATTTTGTCTCAGATTAGTTCTGTGAATCGGGCCCAATATGTTTAAATATATAACTCTTGAGGAAGGCAAGATTAAGTAAAACGTGATAAAAGAGAGGAACTAAATCGCTGATATGCATTGACAACGTTTTTAACACCCGTTTGTAAATCAATCCATGTTTTTGGCATTAATGTTGTTGAGGGCATGAAGATAGAGCCAGTTTTAATGTCATACAGCAGATAACTGTCCACTGTAAGCGTATTTCTCTCGCTTCGCACTTTACTTGATATTTAGATCAAATTCACAAGGGAAGAAAAACCCTGGCCTGCTCGTCTTTTGGATCAATTTTGGATTGATTTTGCGGGTGAACAAATACAGCAGGTCCGCTTCTCAGGGGGCCAGTGACATGCAGCCAGGGTCTTAGGGTGTCACAGTGGGGGAGGTTAGCATGGCGTGGGATCCCAGCACAATATACATGACAGAAGATTAGATTTTTCAAACTCTTACAGAGAACAAGGTACCAAAACACACGTGCTTGCATCCACTCCTACATGTGATGAATGGGAAAGGGTGGAATCAATGCTTGTGAATGACGGGCAGCTGCTCTCACGCTGAGACGGAGACTCCGGCACCCGAAACCATGATGCAGAAAGCGTCACTGGCCTATAGCGGACACTGCCATAGACTACAATGGCAATGTAAGCCTTTAGAACAGTAAGTCCTATTTTGTGCGTCACAGTTCAGAAAGTTGATTTATTGCCTGGCTTCCGTCTCCTGCTTCAGTGCGAGGCGGGGCAGGCAGCCTAGGATGGACAGCCCAGACTTAAATGCATCGATTTGTATAGAGATACGATCATATCTCTAAATAAGTCGATCTATTTCGTATTTGTACGGGAAGGTGTTGGAATTTCAGAGGTACGCAGCCCCAGAGCCCTAATGGAGAAACCCCCGCCTGCATAAAACCTTTGGTTCCATTTTAAGATGAACTGAGCATCATCCTTCCCTGAAAAACATGGAAACTTGTCATCATAATGATTCTCGTGCGTGTCCATTGTTCAAACCAAAGCATCACCCTAACCCTGAGAGCTATTCTATTTTATTTTGCATTTATAGAGTTCATGGCTACTCGTAGGCATCCCAGTGCTGGCAAACACAACACAGAATCCAACCGCTAAGTTCAGAGGGGAGATCAGTTGTCAAATAGCCTCGATTTTAACTTTTTGCGGAACCTGAGTTCATTGTCAGTGAGTCTTAGATTGAGGGGTAGGGCGTTCCATAGCTTAGCCTCATTGCAACCAAAGAAACGCCTTCTTGTTCTTCCAGTGGCAGGAACAGCAGCCACATGCGTTGGAGGATCGAAGAGCTCTATGTGACATGTATGAGGGATCAATGTTCTAAGGATGAAGGGGCCTTTTTGTTGAAAGGCCCAATGAGAGATGTTGATGGCTTTAAATAATTCTCTGTTCAACAGGTAGCCAGTGCAAACTGCTAGGGCCTGCTCAACTGAGTTGTGTCTGTGGATGTTAAGTAGACTCAGGTTGACGCATTTTGCATGACATGCGCAGTTTTTTATCACACCTTTTGGGGCACCCAGGTATAGTAAGTTACCGTAGTCCAGGAAGGAGAGGATTAATGCCTGGACTACGAGTCTCCTAGGAAGAAGGGGAAGCAGGTGGAGTATTTTACGAATCATTCTTAAAATGCCGAAGTAGCAGGCGGAGAGTTTAGTGGCTTGGACTTCCATGCTCAGTGAATTGTCTAGCCATACCCCCAGGCTCTTGGGAGCTGCCTTGGGGATGTGAGCTGCACTCACACAGAGTGGCCAGCCTAGGTTAAGATGGCTGCTTCAGGTTGATCCCTATAAGCATAAGCGCCATGTTCCCCTCATTAAGGTTCAGGCAGGAATCTTCCATCCATCTTGCTACTCTCTCCAGACAAGGTCCCAGATTGGGGGAGAGAGGATCTTGTCCCTGGGTTAGAGAGAGTACCAACTGGGTGTCATCGGCGTATGACACCAATGATATGTTGTATGACAGGACAATTTCTGCTAACGGGAGCATGTATATATTAAAAAGTGTTGGACTCGGGGATGGACCCTGTGGAACTCTACACTGTAGAGGGAAGGTGTCCGAGGAGCAAGGATCATTGAAGACCTGAATTGTCCTGTCTTTGAGGAAGGAAGACCGACATTTCAAAGCCATTCCTGTGACACCTATGCTGTTAATTCTTTTAATTGGCATGTGCTACGCTGAAGCAGTGGTGTGACTTGGGGGGTGGGTGGCGGCATAGGCGGTCTGCCCCAGGCGGCACTTTTTTTGTGCGAAATCCGATTTGGGTGGGGTGTAGGAATTTATTTGTTTCTATAAAGGCTGATAAATGCTGATTGACATGTTTTTTCAGGATTTTGCTCAGACCGGGGGAGTAGTGAGATTGGTCTACAGTTTTCTTAGGCAAAGGGAGTCCAGGAGGGCTTTGACTATGGCATTTTTCCATGCGGGTGGCACCGAGCCTTGTGTCAGGGATAGGTTGACCATCTCCAACCCGATCGGAGAGATGACCTCTACTGCTTTGGACAGAATATGTGGAGGAGCTGGATCACAAGGGGATCCCGATTTAACTTTGCTAAACAGCAGTGTGAAGTTGTCATGGGTGAGGGTGGGAAAGTTTGCGAGTCCAGCTTCCTTCACTGCCTGGTTATACTCAAAGGCATTGCGGTGTGGATGTGTATCTGATCTGTGGAGTGCTATGTATACATTTGTAAAATTGTTTTCAGAAAGAATTCCGCGAGGTCATTGCAGCGCACTGCTGTGGGTTCAGGGATGATAGTATGTGAAGATGGTTCCATTAAGATTTTACAATTAGGAACATTTCGCGAGGTGAGTTGGAGGCATTGTTAATCCTCACTTCATAGTAAGCAACTGGCATTTTTTTCATTTCTGAGTGGTAGTTCCTCAGGGCTTCTCTATAAACTCCTTTGCTTACATCCCCATAATCTCTCCTTCATTTCCTTTCTCTTTTTTTACAATTTCTCTTCTGAGTTAGGACTTGGGGAGTGTACCACGGGCGGATTTGTCCTTCGTGCGATGCGTAAATGTTTTGAAGGGGATGACATGGTCAAGTGAGTGATTTATTCACTGGGTAACCTTATTGTTTGCAGTTTGTATATTCATGCCTAAGTTAGGTATGTTACCTTCCAGTATGTGTTTCCACTGTTCGCTTGGAGTTTAGACCAGCTGCATTCTCTCTGGGTGATTGGACTAGCAGGAGGGTTGCTGCTAGGTGTGTTTACCAAAAAGGGAATCTGGAGATGGTCTGACCATAGTACCTGGATGCAACCCTTTATTCTAACAATATATCGTACATAAATTAAAGCCTTTGTCCTAACCCTCATAGTAACGAGAGTTCTAAACCTCATTTTCACCATAAATAGAATGTGGAGATTGGCTCAGCCAATCAGAGTGCTTAGAATGTTGGCACTAACTACTGCATTCTAAGTAGAGTAAGAGTTTAAAGTAGAAGCTTTGAGCAGAAGGGCCATTGGTTTGTTTGTATTCCTGTATTGGGTACGATTTGGGGGAGGGGTGCTAATAGTGTTGTTGCCCTCTTCCTTGGTGTAACAGATGTCAATTGCCCTTCCCTTCATTATGCATATTTGGCTGGGGTCAATAATTGCGAGGAAAGAAATTACCATTGGTTAATGTCCTCTGAAGAGTGCTCTAACCACTGTTAACACCCTGTGAAATGGGCAATACATCTTAATTCCAACACTAACTTTACGAAGCAACCTCGGCATGTAATCAATCCTGAGGGCAGGAGACCAGTAGTCAGCCCTCCGCGTGCCTTTTTTTGTTCAGTGGTTTACCCCTAGTACTGCCAAGACAAATCATGTACTTACAGAACATAGTACAAGCAGGGGCGGTACGTCCATTGGGGCGCTGGGGCGTTGCCCCACCTGGCCACATGGACCCAAGTCGCACCGCACGCAAGCAAAATAGCAAACTTTAAAGGAGTCACTAGTGGCTCAGGCAGGCATTCAATCGGCACTGAAGGGGGGTGGGGCGGGGCTGACTGCGGCAGCAAGGAGGGTGACTGACAGCAGCGCTTACTAAAGTGCAGCTGCAATAGTGCGCATGCTCGATTTTGGGCTGGTCATTTTTATGACCAGCCCGAACATGCGCACTACAGCCACCTTCTAAGGACCAGGAGAGTGAGGGGGGAGTCGGAACCCGAGAGGCCGAGCCGTTGCTTCATGCAGCAGCCCCCGGTCTCTTATAGGCGGGGCATCCCGTGCCCTAGCCAATCCTGGCACTGCTAATGCAGCCCCAGGATTGGCTGCCTAAGACACCACGCAGCCTTAGGGGTCAGGGCTGTTGTTCAGAAGGCGCGGGACTGGCCTAGGACAGAGCAGAACAGAAGGCGTCAAGCAGCCCCCAACGCAGGCCCCGGCCCAGGAACAGAGGCGGCGCAGACCAGGTAAATTGTGTTTTTTTATTGTAAACTCTCATTTCTATCAGCACACCAAAGACACCGCTCCATAAATCTGTGTCTGTAGGTTCTACAATTTATCCAGAATCAGCAGTGGCACCAGACACGAGGGGGTCTGCTTTCTTGCAGCAACGTGTCAAAAGCAAATGTGCAGCTATGCATGAGTGCCAAACGGGCCCACCCTCAACGACTCACTCACAGGGCAGCAAGGAAAGGCAGAGTACACAGCTCATCCGCAGCACCCATGCCGTTAGTAAAAGGCACATGTGTCTGCTCTTAATCCCACGATTACCAGCAGCCCAAAGACTGTCGTCTCCATAATTCGCGGAAACGAGAGCAGCGACTACTCGTCCAAAAGATAAACTCCGACCAGGTTCGCCTAAGATCATACTGTGCGCCTGCAGCTAGTGCTGAAAGTAGGGGTGGGCGGAATTTGTGAAATCCACTATCGCAAATTATCGCGAAAATGTAAAAAATTATCGCAAACACGCGGAAATATCGCGAAGATGCGGAAGTTTTTTTCCCGCATGTTCGCGAGATTTTCTGCATGGTTGCGGTTCGCCAACTTACCCATGTGGTTGCTCGCGGGCGCGGCCATCTTGTTTTCAGTTGTCTCGCGGTGCATGATCGCGAGAAGAAAGACGTGATCGCGCGACGCATGACGTCACTGCGGGCGCGAACTGTCGCGAAACAGCGCAAATGGCTAAAAACAATACAACATCTCATGGAGAACGCGACCGGATTAAGAAAACTTGTCGGCGAACGCAGGGATTCAGGTAAGGCGATCGCGCGCGCGCGAGAATGTATTATTTTACAGCGCGAGCAAGAAACAAATTATCGCCAAGCTGCGGAATGCGGAAATTTTGACATTTTCGCGCTTTCCGCGGAACGCGAAAATGTCAAATTATCGCAATTTCCGCGAACAGAACGAAATTTTAGCCCAGGCCTAGCTGAAAGTCACCAGCACCCGGAGGTCTCCCAAGCTGAGCTCATCGAAAAAAGCAGAGTTGACCTGTATAACTGTGCTCTCGCCGCGATATCACGTTTATCGGTAACACTTTCAGTCTCGTGCTCCGATTCTCTAGTCACTAACTATAACTTGACATTAAGCTTCCTGCTGCGGTGTCGCGCGTTTCCAGGTAATCCAGTTTTCGCTGTAAAGAGTATTACAAGATAACAACACGTGCTAACACAGGAAGCACAATTCCACTGAGGAGTGAAGTAATAACCCTCTTATGTCATGGGTGCCATTTTCATAACCTGTGATGTCATCAGTGAGTGACATCATTCACCTTACGGCAAATCATAAGTATGTGATGCTACTAGTTATACGCAGACCCTGAAGCACTGGCGGGGGTTGGGAGCGGGGTGTCCCACGGAGGGGTCACGCTGGAAGGCCTATGGATATCTGTGTGAGATATGCAGGTCTGGCGGACCCTCATCACATTATGCAGGATGGGGCACTTATTTTATACCTGTGAGAACCTATGAGTGAGTTCATTTATGAAGCTCTGAGGCCATTAGGAAATGCAGTCATGCTATATTTACATCATCCATTATGTAGGCCCCAGAAGTTTGATGTAACATTAGATGTCATCAGTTAGTAAAATGACAAACCAATGATGTCATCGGGGAATGACGTCCTACTGCGCACTGTAATATCCACAGAAGTACACTGCACTCACTCTAATATACTGCACGGCTCGTTCCCACGTGAGTTCTACTCTCCCACGTACACTGTGGATGAATGAATGAATGATGAAACGTGCAAACAGGGAACCTTTCGGAGCGAATGAACTCTGTGTACTGTTTATCAGTTTTCACTACCCCCTGCAACAGTGACGTAGGCGGGGACACAGATGGTTTTCACTTCGGTCTTCCCTTGTCCCACACAGAATAATCTCTTTGCGAATGGGACATTGATGGCTGTAATTGGAGGGGCAAGGTATTCTTACTGGCTAAGTGCATGTTTTACGCAACCCCAAAAAATTCACTCTTTTAATTTATTTGAACTAAAAGTTTACCTTTGACCAGCATTTTAAGACATGGAATGTCGTACTGCATGGAAGCGGACATGGAGTGGTGTAGAGACAGAGGGCCGGGCATGGACTGCTGTGCCAGGGAGGGGGTAGGGCATGGATTTCTATAGAGACAAGGCAGTGTTGGGGCTTAGGGTACAGAGAACGGAGAGCTTGTGCCTCGAGGAGCCGGCGCGGGCCCCAGGCACCGCAGACAGTGCGGTGGAAGGTGTAACAAAGAGCAGCACCCACGCAGCACTCTGCAGGAGAGGAGAGGGCCAGCATTGGAGTCCAGGGGGTGCTGTCTGGAGAGGGGAAGGACACTGAGTGCTGTCCTTCGAGTGGAGGCCAGATGTAACATCCAGACATGGGTATGGCCGGTATTAGAGCGCTAAACACGGAGGGACAGAACGTAAACCAAGAAGGGGCAACCATGGCATGGAGTGATTGATCGGGGGGATGCGGAGGTCAGTGTTGTGTGGAAATGTGGCGCCCTTGCCCGCGCATCAGCAGCCCACGCCAGGGGTGACGCACCGTGTGTAGGCTTCTGGCAATGATGAGGATGCACTCCGGCCCATTCTAAAGAGCATGCAGGTCTGATGCTTGTGTATGAAGAGTTGTCTAGCAAAATCTTGAAAACTGGCTTGCCTTAAGTTATGTCTATCTTGGTGCACAAAGATGTCAGAAAAGATGCATTTTGAGATTTTATTTCGTCTCAGTACACATGGTCAACTTGAGTACATGCCACAGTCGAGTCTCCTTGGACTGCAAAGAGTATCTTGCCTAAAATGTAATAAGCTTGTTTCCGGTCGAGGGAAGGCATGGCTTGGCAGTTCGGGCTGGACTGTTCCCATGAGGCACAGGGTCAGACTGATTTGCATATGGCCATGTCTGAACTGGGGTGGCAGAGTGGGCTAAAGAACGGTGATGGATCAAACCCAGGTCTGTTGACTGGGTGCGAGTGTTTGATTGGTTCTGATGCTCCGTCCATCACGACCCCCTTTTGTACCGCTTTGTTCGCCATAAGTTGGCAGGGTATACTCAGACGTGAGTCCCTTGCTCACTTTGCCACTGGATTCAAGCAAGCCTGGCTGAAGACGGCTGAAATGCCAGAAACCGGTCCTAGGAAGCTTGTTTCTTGTCCAGGGAAGGCATGGCTTGGCAGTTCGGGCCGGACTGTTCCCATGAGGCACAGGGTCAGACTGATTTGCATATGGCCATGTCTGAACTGGGGTGGCATAGTGGGCTAAAGAACGGTGATGGATCAAACCCAGATCTGTTGACTGGGTGTGAGTGTTTGATTGGTTCTGATGCTCCGTCCATCACCACCCCCTTTTGTACCGCTTAAAATGTAATAAAGCGGTTTACACCTGGGCACAGTTTGTTTCGATCAAGTGCCGCGGAGGGTGCCTCTCTTCTGTTTAATATCTGTAGAAGGAGCATAAAGTGCTTTGGTGCCAAGGCTGGTGCAACAGATTGCATTAGAAATATCCTTTTGTAGCTTAGCATGTTCTGCTGATTAAGAAAATTCACTTTGTTCAGTCTATTAAAATGTGTGCGATCATTTCGACACATTTCCTCCTCTATTACTTGCATCATGAATCAGTGGCTCCTCCAGTGATTTGTTACTGCATTGTCATGTACTATTCTTTGAAGAAGTGTGTCTTCAAATCTTTCATACATTGCAGCAGTGTTGGGGTGAAGTTGATGGATATGAGGATGTGGTTACAAATCCTGCCATAACACTTTCGCAAGTGCTTTATCAACCTTCCTGCTTCCTCAAATTTGCTTGAAAATGCTCCATTTATCCACTCCTTTTTCAAAATTTTCTCGGCAGAACCCACCCGAACCCCCCGTAGGTTGTTCGAGTAAGCTAGCTACGCTCGCTCGCCTCAGTGCAGTGCCACGATAACTTTACGCCCCACCACTTTCAATTGCCATCAGCCTCCACTGAGTACAAGGGCAGTAATGAAGTGTGAATAGTTAAGTTATAATAGTGTCACTCGGGTCAAAATAATGTAACAGAACTGTCCGTAAAAACACAATATGCCAATTCAAGGGGCAAAGTATCAATTAGAGGCCTCCTCCCGCCTCCTCTACGGTGACTGTGCTAGCTGCTGGGGGCAGTACAGCTGGATAATCTGAATTTTCATGTCTGATCTGATCTCTAGCATAAAACTAATAAGTAGCTCCCGATGATTTTCAATGAACATAAATAGCTTTTACTGCAAAAAAGGTTGGAGACCCGTGCCTTGGATAGTATACTGCTTTTCTTGCTATAAAAGTGTCTTAGAAATTAAACTGCTCTTCTTGCTATGTCAGCGTCTTAGACACTACATTACTCTTCTTGCTCTGCTGGGGTCTCATACATCATACTGCTCTCCTTGCTGTGCTGGTGTCTTAGACATTATACCCTCCTTCACTGAGGAGAAACAGCGGCTCTAATCCTCCTCGACCTCTTGGCAGCCTTCAATACCGTATCCCACAACGTGTTGATCGAAAGACTCCACCACATCGGCATCCAAGGGGATGTGCTAGATGGATCATCCACTTCCTCACTGGAAGAACACAGAGGGTCAGCCTACCACCTTTCACCTCCGAACCCAAGGATATCGCCTGCGGAGTCCGCCGGGGCTCTTCCCTGAGCCCTACTCTCTTCAATGCATGCATGACCCCACTGGCCAGCATCATCAGAGCACACAATCTTAGCATATTAACCTACGCAGACAACACCCAACTCATCCTCTCCCTCACCGATGACCCTACCCCCTCCAGGACCAACTTCCAAAGATGCATGACAGGCGTCTCTGACTGTATGAAAAACAACTGCCTGAAACTGAACACGGACAAGACAGATGTACTGATCTTTGGCAACAACAGCAACCGCTTGAATGACTCATGGTGCCCCCCAGACCTGGGACCTGCACCCATACCCACCTACCAAGCCAGAAACCTCGGAATCATTATTGATAACAAGTTCACCATGAGATCACAGATCAATTCGGTCTTCTCTGCCTGCTTCCTCTCTCTGTACATGCTACGAAAGATCTTCAAGTGGCTACCCCGGCATATGCGGCGCACTGTGACACAAGCCCTCATCACCAACCGAATGGACTATGAAAACGCTGTCTACATAGAAATTGCCGCACACCTCCTTCAGAGACTTCAAATCATACAGAACACCGTATCCAGACTTGTCCTTGACCTCCCACGATGAACCCACATCACACCCCACCTCCACTCCATGGGCAACTCCGCTGGCTCCTCGTACAGAAGAGATGGCAATTAAAGCTGCTGACCCACGCACAGAAGGCTCTACACAACCAAAGACCCGCATACATTAACCACCGCCTGACCTTCCACCAACCACCAAGAAGATTACGCTCTGGCTCCCTATTACTTGCCCACATGCGCCACATCCACGAAGAAGTAGTGGAGGACGCACCTTCTCCTACTTTGCAGCAAAGACTTGGAACAGCCTCCTCATGCAGCTCTGGACCACCACCTCACTTCTGGAATTCCAAAGGGCCTTCAAGACTTGGCAGTTTGAATGAGCCTTCTGGGAGCTGCAGGCACCTGGATACCCTGTAGGTTGAGTAGCAGCGCTATATAAATGATGATAGATTGATATACTAATGCTTGGCTGATGTCTTAGACACTATACTACTCTTTTTGCTCTGGTGGCGTCTTATTTATTATACTACTGTTCTTGTTCAGCTGGTATCTCATACATTATGCTATTCTTCTTGCTCTGCTGTTGTCTCATAGTTTATGCTCTTCTTGCTCTCCTGTTGTCTCATACTTTATGCTCTTCTTGCTCTGCTGTTGTCTCATACTTTATGCTCTTCTTGCTTTGCTGGTGCCTCATACATTATACTACTCTTGCTATGCAGCCGTCTTAGACATTATACCACTCTTCTTAGTCTGCTGGTGTCTTACACAATATACTTCTTACTCTACAGGTCTCTTCAACATTGTGCCACTCCTCTCACTCTGCTGATGTCTTACACATTGTCCAGCACGGCCTGCTCTCGTGTGTATATTGCCCTTCGTCTCTCCCTGATTGTTGCGCGCCTTTAGTTCAGAGCTATTGATAACACTCTTTGATTATCTCGGGCTGCCACTGAAGAGCCCATGAGACTCTTAGTTGAGGTGTTTTATAAACAGTGGCAGATGAGGGTCTCTGAACAATGGAGGTGAAGTCAGTGCTAAACGATAGGCAGTGTGCCTGGGTGGGGTCTGTGATCAGATAGACCTATGTAAAATGATATAGGAACATGCACAAATTCTCCTTGATGTTGAGGTTGACAACTCTTGAAACCACCTTCTTGTGGCCTTCTCTGCGCAGAGATACTGCTCTAGGCAAGTAGATGCAGCTCCCACTGAGTATTTCAAAATGATTTTAAATTGTATCTGGTCCATTCATGCATCAGCCCATCCTTTTGACTATCTGTCTCTAGTCTGTCCATCTCCCTTGTATCTCTTTTTCCTTCCCCTGCTTTTTGCCTCCCCTTTTTTACACCATCTCTCTCACACTAAATTGTGGTTACTGTAAGCCTGAGTGCCCACACTGCCAGCATGGTACCCGGGGGCTTTCAAGCCTTGGCAGAGCTGGATACCATTCCAGACCATCTGTGGAAACAGCGCTCAGTATTTCAATAGGGTCAGCGAACAAGCTCCAGGCTCTTTGTCTCCCCTATCTGATGTCGTCTAATCTACCGTCATGGCATCAGCGAGATTCATTGCCCATGGATGTTGACGAGCTGGTGTATGAAGCAGGTACCAATAAACCGCAGTCCTTTGCCCGGGCTTGGATGAGGATATCTTTCCAAAGGCATCTGCTGTGCTGCGGGGTTGATGATAGAGGAGCCGAGTTCTTTGGAGACCTTCCCCATTTCAGGTGTTTGACTGGCACAGACACTGGTGCGCGTCACTCGCACCCTGGTGACACTGCAGTTCTTACAGTGGAAAGTGCATCAGTGAGGTGGGCATGCAGAGCTGAACCGTAAATGATCATCTCACTCATCACGTCATCAGGGACCGAAGCAGGCTTTCAGGAAGTCATTTTCTCATTCAACTGCCATCTGTGGCTACCTGAAGCCAGAGGCAGATATTCATGCCCCAAAACTGCCGTCACAATGCATACACGGCTATGTTCAAACATGTTTATGGAGGAAGTTTTAAAATTCCAAACAACGGCTCATTTCAGGCACATGTACAGACCCGCTGAAGTCAGTAACAACTCCAGAAACAAGAAAGGCCTGTTAAGGAAGTAAAAGCACATAGAATTTCACATGGTACGACATGATGTTACAAGACCTTATTATATCATAAACTGTTGAAGGGGCACATGGAGGATGAAGGTAGCAGGGAGACGAGAACAAAACCTTCCTTAAAACGATCTAGGATATCTTGCCACTCTGCTGTAGAAGCGTCCACTCAGCTTGATGCATCAAGGATACGGACCCGGAGCAGCATCTGTGCCGGGCACAGCCCACGGTCACCCCAAAGCTGGCTCCAGCTGTACTAGAAGGCCTTAGCTGAGTCCACTTGCAAGAACTGATACCTTTTCCTGTACATCCAATGCGCAGTCTCACTTGGAATCCCCATAAACCCAGACAGTCCTCTCTCAGCTCCTGTGTGATGTTCGTCGGTGCCTTTTCCTGTATTAAGTAGTTGGAGCCATGTTGGTAACAAACAGCAGTCTCCTCTGCCTCTGCAATGCAGATTTCTTCTACGCAATTGACTTCACCATATGGTCCTCGGATCCATTGAATTTACTTCCACCAAGATCGTAGCTCCAACTCGTGCTCTAGTGTTCACAAACTTTATTCTGACTCGCCTCCATCTTGGAAATGGACAGAAAGTCACTCTTCTCAAGGACAGGAGTACATCCCTTTCCAGGCTGTGCAAATGTATCAATTTCTGAATGCAGAAAACTCCCCTACATGGCCTCAAGTGCAATCATCAAATTTCCCGAAGATTACGATTAGAAACCTGCGACTGCAGCACATTTCCTGGCATACTCTGTGACACATTGTTGACTTCCCTAAGCTCACATCTGCAGCCATTCAAGGTTGCAGCCTGGTGAGTGAAAATTTACAAATGTATTTTGTGCACTGGACTCAAGGTATATTGTTTTTTAAGTTTATTTTGTTTGAAAGGCTTTAATGTTCTTCAAATATTCTTCAGTCCATTGCAGGGGTTTCATAAACAGTCACAAAGTAAGGACAGAATATCAAATTATACGAGTGTGCATACGGCACTGAACAGACCCAGTTGCCTCATGATACTGGTGTGATAGTGGACGTGCCTGAAATGTTACACAATGGTTCCAAACGATTACCATTTTCTCAAAAAAACATAAATTGCACCTGCAGAGATGCTCCTTCACATAGTTTAATACTTAAAAATATCAGGAATTTACAAACCTTTTAAAACATACTCCTGGGCAGTTGTAAATTTCACTGACGACTACTACTATAAAAGTTGAGAGAATTCCTAATTACATATTTTCACAGTTATCTGCACATGTAATTGTAAATAGTGTACAACTGCACATCGGGAAAATCCCTTACATTCTTGCACCACGCTAATTTATGTGCATTCGCCGCCCATTTGCAGAGTAAACAAGCATTGGCATAGGCAATAGGTCTCGCCTTGGGGACCTTATAAGTGTTTAGCCATGCAACGGGTGATGTTGTTGCACCATGGATATTGTGCTGCATAATTAAATACTTATAAGGTCCCAAAAGCGAGACTTATTGGCTATGCCAATGCTTGTTTACATAGTAACTGTTGAGTATCAGCTACGTCCTACTCCCAAATAGACAGCCAGCATGTCAAGCGACCAGAGTGAGAGAAAGAAATTTATAGAGAGAGATTTAGAGAGACGGAGATTTAGAGAGATATTTAGAGAGAGAGATTTAAAGAGTGAGATTTAGAGAGAGAGAGAGAGAGAGATTTAGAGAGAGAGGGATTTAGAGAGAGAGAGATTTAGAGAGAGAGAGAGAGATTTAGAGAGAGATTTAAAGAGAGATTTAGAAGAGAGAGATTTAGAGAGAGAGAGGGATTTAGAGAGAAAGAGAGAGCGAAAGAGAGATTTAGAGAGAGAGAGATTTAGAGAGAGAGGGATTTAGAGAGAGAGAGAGAGATTGAGATTTAGAGAGAGATTTAAAGAGAGAGAGAGATTCAGAGATTTAGAGAGAGAGAGATTGAGAGAGAGATTTAGAGAGAGAGAGAGATATTTAGAGAGATTTAGAGAGAGAATGATTTAGAGACAGAGAGAGAGAGATTTAGAGAGAGAGAGATTTAGAGAGAGAGAGAAAAAGAGAGATTTAAAGAGAGAGAGAGAGAAAGAGAAAGAGAAAGAAAGAGAGAATGAGAGAGCGAAAGAGAGATTTAGAGAGAAAGAGAGGGATTTAGAGAGAGAGAGATTTAGAGAGAGAGAGACAGAGTGTGAGATTTAGAGAGAGAGAGAGAGATTGAGAGAGAGAGACACATGAGGATGCAGGAAGTGGAAAGGAGAACTCGGGATGAGACGAGATCAGGGACGCGGCGTGAGAATGAAAACGGGGGGGCAGTACTGGTCGAGGGAAGGAGGAGGGTGGGGGAAGAGGGTGTTAGGGGGTAGAGGGTCACACAGTGGAGTAAACGTCAAGGGGCAGGAAAGCGCTATAGAAACGCTACATACAATACACTGCAAGGTGGTGACTGAGACATACGAAGAGAAGAGAGCCTGGAGAGAGCGAGAGACGGCAGAGGCCCAGAGGCCGCTGTGGTGGGGGGAGCGCAGAGATGCAGGAGGGTATGAAGGAGATTTGTGGGGAGAGAGGTGGTGGGAGAAGGACGCCCTGGCACAGAAACGTGGAGGAGGTCAGTGATAAGACAGTAGGAAATGCAGGATGCGAGAGATGCAGGGAGAGGTGAGAACAGGAGGGAGAGAGGTACGGGATACGGACTCGCTCTCTTTTTTCCCCATGTGCAACAAACATTGTGTCTGACAAAATACCGGTTTGCCTCAATATAATTATGTAAGCTGGGAGCAAAGCGCTCGTTCGTTTTGCACCATTTTGTCCAAGTGTAAAATCTAGCCAATACGTGGCACTTCAGCAACCCCTTTTGTTCCTCTGTGTAATAACCAAGAGGTAAAAATGCTGCGCATTCTAGTATTTGTCAAAGGCAGGCACAGTCCCGTCACCCCAGGGCAGGTCGAAGGAGCGCTAAGGATTCTGTTCAGGCAGGAAGCGCACACAAAACGTTCAGTACTGACTGAAAGTTGGGTAAATATTCGTTCGTAGGAGGAAAGTAATCAGTTTTCAACAGGAGGTGGGTGTGGGGGTCTGGCTTGTACCCAGCCGAGGTATAGCAAGGACAAACGAATCGGCATAGCAACGGCATCGTGCAGTATTCAGTCAGTCCTGAGAGAGTGCTGGGTCTTGTGTCCAAGTAGATTAGGTGCCGACTGAGTACTGATTAAGGGGTGGGGGAGTATGCGTGAGGGGTGAGAGAGCGACACAAGAAACTGAAGGGAGAGAAATAGAGCGAGCGTGCGGAGCGACTGGAAAGGATTGGAAGAGGGGAGAGAAAAAGTGTTAACACTTGGAGGAAAGAAATATATGGAAAGAGAGACGGGGAGATACAGAGGGAAAGAGAAAGTAGAAGACAGCCGCAAGAAAGAACAAGCCCGGCAGGGAGTGGTGCGTGCGCGCTCTTGTGTTGCTGGTAACTACATGTAAGGAACAAGCCCGGGAGTGGTGCGTGCATGCGCGCGCAGTCTGCTCATTTTCAAGCAGTGCACTCGTGCTTGTGGCGTGCCCCTGCTCGCTCCCGCAAGGTGGATGCCGCCACAAGCAAGAGTGTGTGCTTGAAAATGAGCAGAGTGACGGCTAAAGGTCCTCCTATACAGCGCATGCGCATTGCGTAGGCGAGACCTAAAAAGGGGCAAAAAAAGTTTGTAGATGTTTCCAAACTTTCAGCTGCCTCGTGCATTGCTCAGTTGGTTTGTAGCTCAGTTTGTGCTTTATAAATACCCTCGTATCCCCTGCCTGTTGTCCCATATTTATAGCTACAGTCTAAAAATCGAAGCAGAGCCTCACAACAAGGCACTTGATCATACAAAGACTTTTATGCCATAAAAGCTGCAAAATCAAAATAGCCATAAAACACAAACTGGTAGCCAGTGAAGACGGTTGGAAGCGGCAATAGTATGCTTAAGGCAAGAGATACTTGATAGCATTCGAGCTGCTGTGTTTTGTATCCTCATTGGCAACCTAAGTATTATTCTGAGTGCAGGATATCTGCAGACTCACCACATGATCATGAAAACATGGAGCATTATTGTAAGGCCAAAATAGCAACAAGAGGATTTTAATCCAAGCTACTCAACTGAGATTACAGATTTGTGACTGAGGGGTCGAGCACATTCCAGGGGCGTGTAACTGCCTCGTCCAGCTGGACCCAACTTGCTTGTATCCACTTTGCAAAGGAAACGCTGGTGACTGGTTTGTGAAGCTGGTCAAAAAGAAAGGCAGATGCTGCTCTTGGCTGCTTGAGGAAGACACAGTTTTCAGTGTCATCAGCATGCTGATATCAGACTATGGGTCTTGTGTACAGTTTGGCAGACCAGTACTTTGTCAGAAATGTGGCGGAGTATGCTGTCCACCATATTGACGGTTACCTCGACTATGTTAGAGTCAGGGGAACCAGCATGTTTCCGAAGGCAGAGCCTACCCTTTGCTCCATGGGTGGACATCTTTGACCAAAGGCCAACTGATATTAGGCCTTTGGTCTCTCTGTACCGCACACCGCCCGCCCTATATAGAGCGCAGGTTCTGATGTAATTTTTTCTTACTCAAGACTGCCAGGAAAGGCCTAGCGGACCCAAGCAGGGAAAAAACGACCCTCCTGCAGTGGGAGAAAACTCCCAGCGTATTAAACTCATTTAATTTTTTTTCAACAACAAATTCCCGCTTTGCAAGTTTGTTTTTAAAAATCTAAAAACTTCTATGTGCAGGTGCTTTGATCATGGTACGCAAATAGCAAAGTTTCAGTGCCTTCAGCGGAGCTGTCATGGCAGCTGCTCTGCTGAAGGCATAGAGATCTCTGCCTGCCTAACAGAGATCTCTAAATATGGTGGGCTTTACTGTGCAAGAGCAGCGGAGTACATCCCTGCTGAATTTACGCAACGGACTCTATACAGCCTGCTATAGCCAAATAAGAACCTATGTCTCCACATGCTCCCTCCTCTCGTCCAGCAGCCTTTGTTGATGAAACCTTCAACTTCCTTTCCATGAAACGATGTTTGAAAGTTAGATAGCCTCACAATATAAAATCATCTCCGGCTACGGCATTCGAGCGCTTTAAAAAACCTATATCCTATCCTATCCTATAACGATCTCCACTCAGGCTTCAGACCAAGCTGCAGCACTTCGAGCGCCGTGATACAGGTTGTTGATGTTTTACGTATTCTTGGTTTGGATGAGTCATGCCTACTTCTTCTCCTTGATCTATGGGCCTTCTTTAACATTATAAGTATTCCAAAATATTGTATTTTTGGTGTAGCCCTTAAGTGTTTCGCCTCGTATTCTAGTAATCCAGCTCAGCAGATCAAAATCAGCTACTCATCCTTCCCAACCCTCTGGAGCAGCACAAAGGTCCATCAAACCTCTTGGTGTCATCCTAATGAATAGAGAAATCTATTGCCAGCCATAAACTGTCAACGCTTAGCTATACCTCAAGGCTTGCTCACCTGATGAGAGCTCATATCTCGTTCCTACCTGTGATATCCTTCAAGAACGGGTGACGATACATAATTTTAAGCTTTATTCATTAAAACTGGTCTTCTTATTTCTTCCATGCTCTTCATGATGAAAGTACAATCTCTGGTTTCCCTCCTGTTGAAATCTTTTGATCACCACATTCGTCTATCGTCTACGTAGGTTAGTAGAACACATTAAGACACACTTTCACCGCTATACCTGTTTTCTGTCCCGACTTTTGCACTCATCTATTCATGATTCCCTCTGGCCCTGCTCATCTGTTCTACATTCTTCTCCTTCTCCTATTTTGCTAGGTCTTATTGCCTTAATTTTAACTCATGCAAATCTCCATCTCGTCCTACCACCTTACCTCAGTGACAAGTAAGGTGCTATCAGCAATACTTCTGTAATCATTGCTTCCATCACTATTATTTTCTACTTTTTAATCTCACCTGACTTACTTGCATTGCTTCCAGGGGCAGTTTCTCCATTAGGGCTCTGGGGCTGCCCCTCTGAAATTACTACACGTTCACCTAAAACAAATATTAAATAGATCGATTTATTGAGAGATACAATCGGATCTCAAAACAAATTGATGTATTTAAGTGTGGGCTGTCTGTCCCAGACTGCCTGCCCTGCCTCGCTGTGAAGCAGGAGACTGAAGCCAGGCAGTAAATCAACTATTTGAGGCATGTGTGGCTGTAGATACACACGCTGTGCATACTCCTGCTATCTAGTTGTGGGCCTGGATGTGTGCAAGTTGTTTTTCTGCGAAGAAGTCTTTCGAGTCCCAAGGTTTTGTAACTCCTCTTAGAAATAATGAGCATGGTCATCGACTCCCTCCTCCAAGCCCTCTAGATCCAACCCTACTTAGGGGCTATTCTCGATTCAGAGGTAGGCATAGCCTATCCAAACTCTGCCATGATCTTGTCCTTTTACACACTGCTCCCTCTGTTCCAACCAAATCAACTGACGGTCAGAACAGTCATGTGGCCTAGGCATGATGGCCACCTACATTGCTCCACATGCCAGGCTACACATGCGTCTGCTGCAGGAATGCTTAGCGCAACAGTGGTCTCAGGTGGTGGGTCATTGGGAGAATCTAGTGATGAACGACGGACGCACTTGTCGCTTTCTGCAGTGGTGGAACTCAAACAACCTGTTGCAGGAGTGGCCTTTCCTCCACCCAGTTCCGCAGAGGATTATTTCAACGGACGCCTCTCTTACAGGTTGGGGTGCACACTTACAAGATCTGACCATCCAGGGTCAGTAGGAACCCAGACATTAGGGCCTCCACATCAACTACCTGCAGCTTCTAGCTGCTCATCTGACACTAAAGGCTTTCCTACCTCACCTGGTAGGCAAGGTTGCTCTCATCCGCATGGACAATATGACAGCCATATACTCCTTCAGAAACAGGGGGCACACGCTCTTCAGAACTTTCTCAGCTATCCCAGGCCATTTATGATTGGGCACTCTGCCACACAATTCATTTGCTCGCAGAGCACCTTCCGGGGATGGACAATGATTTTGCCGACCTCCTCAGCAGGATGCAGCAACGAGTCCACGAGTTGGAACTCCACCCAGAAGTCCTTCTCCACTACTTTCGCAGATGAAGTTTCCCTCACATAGTCCTGTTCGCAACAGCAGAAAACACCAGGTGCCCAAACGTTTCCTCCAGGTTCCCACATCCTCAGTCCAGCGGCAATGCACTATGGATGAAGTGGTCAGGGCTATTTGCTTATGCTTTTCCACCTCCCCCCCTTCTTTCGTTTGTGGTTCAGAGGCATCGGCAGATGTCCCTCACTTTTATCCTGGTGGCACCCACATGGGCCAGCCAGCCCTGGTTCACGACTGATCGAACTCTCTGTGGTCCCGCACGAGAGACTCCCCAAGAAGCCGGACTTTCTCACACAGATCTATTGGGGAAATCAGGCACCCAGATCCCGATCCCTCTATCTTGCTATCTGGGTACCCATAGAATTTGGGTACCTTTATCTTCCACCTAAATGCATGAGCATTCTCAAGGGAGTGTGCAGACCTACCACCCATGCCTGCTATGCTGTCAAGTGGAAAAGATTTGTCTGCTATTGTCACTCAAAGGATATTGACCCTTTTAAAGCCACAGTGCGGGGCATTTTCGGCTACTTACTTGACTTTCTGGACTAGCCTTCACCTCTATTTGATTGCACCTGGCTGGGGTTCAAAAGGATTATTCCTACTCGGTTCTTTTGATATTCTTCTGGGTTGGCATGCCATTGTATTTCCCCTCTTCCCCCTTTTTTAGATCCGGCCCAGAGACAGCTTTAGCTGTTTCGCCAGGCCATGGGGCCTGTTTTACTATCATGGGGAAACAGGTCAACCCATCTCCGTCATAGGCTTTTTGCAATGTAATATCATTCTATCCGTTCACTTATGCACATCCATTTATCCGCTTAAAAATAAATCTTCGATGCCAGGGTTGGTGGCCAATACACTACATTGCCAGTGCTTTTTTTATTCCATTCTTCATCGTCTTTCAAATCATCCCTGAGTCTTTTTCCTTGATACAACAGGAATCATAGCTTCCTGCAATAAGCATTAAAACTAAACTACTATTAGTGCTTATTTTGAGCCGGTGTTTTCTGGTGCTCAGTACAGGCATTTAATCATCGACTCCGGCGCTTTTCATGAGCACCAGTTAGACACGTCTATTTACAGTGAGATTAAGTAATTTCTCCGGAATCAGGATGTTGAGCCGACGCAGAGACTTGAATCTGGTTTTCCAGCTCCGAAGTCGGCAGCTCTGGCCATTATGCCACATCCTCTACCAACTTTCATGGTTAGTAGTTGGTTCTGTTTTAGGAGGCGCCAACAGGTGTCAGCTGCCTCCTGACGAGAGCGGCAGCACTTATGTTTTTTACAAACTAGCCACTGGTTTCTACATATATTCAAAGTACATCTGCTTGCTAGGAAGCACCCATACTTTTCTATTAAAAGTATATGTGAAAGTTACTTTTTACAAATTAAAAAAATATTTCAAGCATATTGGCACCAAGTTTACACAACAGTGTATTTTATCTTTTATTTTTATGGTCCATTTTTGCAATGCTTTTCATTTAACCTTAAAATCTTTCCCCATCCTCTTTTGTCTGTTCATTTCTTCCTTTATCTGGTACATTCTAAAACAGTTTTTGTCTTCATGTTGATTTTTTCTATATTTTGTTTTTTTCTCCTGAGATCAGATATATTTGTGTTGAGAATAAATTAATGTATTCATCTCAATGGCAGCCTGCACATTTGTGACTTGTAAAAGTTCTTTTATCTACTACAAAGTGGGCCATTGAGTCTATGGCCTCTTTTATTCACCAGAACAACATGGTCTACACTGGTCAAACGCTGCTGAGAGGTCAAGTCAGGGATGAGTTCCATAAACTTTGCTGCCCCCTCCTACCCATTTTGTACATGGTGAGGAAGGTGAGGCAGGTGTCCATGACCTCATCCTAGTGGCCCCAACCTGGGCCATACAGACCTGGTATGTGATGCTCCTGGAGATGCCCATCAGTCCCCACTGGCCTCTAGTCAGTCTGGACCTTCTCACCGAACAATGTGGCAAAATCAGCCACCCAGCTCAGCCTAGCGATCTGGCACCTGAGAACCTTAGAGTTTGGCTACCTACACCTCCCTGAGGAGTGTATGACAATATTGCGTTAGACATATAGGCTCACTACACATGCATGTTATGTAGCCATGTGCAAGAGCTCTGTCTATTACTGCATCTTCAAGCATATACACCTGTCAAGGTTAAAAATCTCATCTGCTACGTTTTACAGCTTCTTGAGGCAAGTCTTCCATTTACTTCTACAAGTCTCCACTTACCTGCTCTAGCAGCATGCATGCAGAAGAGAGAACACTCGTCCTTTTTCAGTATTTCTGTGGTTAAAGTATTTATGGAGAGACTCGAGTGATAAATAAGAAGGGCTCACATTGCGCCGTGTTAAGGCTGAAATATATATCGTGTACGGGAGCACAGGGGCCCGGATTGTTTTCAGTCCTCTATTGTGAGGAGTGGGCCTTCAGTTGAGCTATTTTTCAATGTAATATCTTGATAAATAATGCTTCTATGTATCACTGTTTTCTTTTTTTTTTATATTTTCTTTATTGATTTTATATCATCAAAAAGCCAGGACACAAACATTATATAGCATATAGACCAATTAGTAATATCATCAAATAGATCACAACATAAGCAATACAAAAACGTAAAATTCCATTCATAGCCAATTGAGAACTGGAGACCATAATTTTAACCCAAGTGCCCTTCTATTCTTACCCTTTGTTTTATAGACAGCAGTTTCCAGATGATAGACAGACAATAATTTGGCTTGCCAATAGCTAAAAACGGGTGGTTCAGCATCTAACCAGTGTGTAGTAATACAACAGCGAAAGATAGACATGCATATAAATAAGAATCTATCCTCCAAATCAGTTCTTGAACAAACACTACTAGTTTGTACACCTAAAATAACCAGTTCTGCTGAAATTTGCGTTTGGACACCTAAATAGGTTGACAAAAAATTCTCTATATCACGAATGAAATTACTTAGCTTTGGACACAAAAAAAACATATGTATCGTATCTGCTGCATTTAAATCACAACGGTTACATTTGTTCACTTTGCCTGGTGCCCATCTCGCCAATTTAGCAGGCGTATAGTATAAATCATATATGGACATAAAATGTTGGCTCATTAATGATCCATTATATAATATTTTAACAGAAATTCCTATAACTCTATGCATGTCCAAACTTGGCACGTTAAGTTTCTTTATCCATTTATCTTCTAACATCAATATATCATCTTGATAATGCTCCATCAGCAATTGGTAAATATGGCCGATTCTTGGTCGTTTCCGAAGTGCTTCAATAATTTTGACCTTCTGAAGCACATTTTGACTTTCAGAACAATTTCTATCTAGAAAACTCCGAATTTGTAAAAACTTAAAGAATTCAGATCGTAAAAGACCATATTTTTGTTGTAAAAACGAAAAAGACCCTATATGTTGGCCCTCCATCAAATCACCCAGTTGGGTTATCCCAGCCCGATGCCATCTATACATAATAGGGTCTTTAAAAATATCAGGTAACAAAGGGCAATTGCTTAAAGGTGTATAATAATTTAAATTAGTAGTAAATCCAATTTTCTTTTTAATTTTCTTCCAGATCTCAAAGACGGTTAAAACAATTTAAAATTTAGTTTTCTTGTAATAACTTGGTTCAATGATGCGAACTAAACATTGACGAGCTTCCTGTCCCAGTAGCATCTCATAGATTGAAGGTCTTATTGCCTCATCCAGATAAGCTTCTTTAAACAATAAAACACCCATATTCTGTAAAAAAAATAGACCAATAGTATAACTGGAAATTAGGAATTGCCCAACCCCCTCTGTCTCTAGATAAAGTACATTTTTTTAGAGCTCTTCTAGATCTATGATAGCTCCAGAGAAACCTGGAGCACATTCTTTCAATCCGATTGAATATAGACATAGGGAATAACAGTGGAATAGTTCTAAATAAATACAAAAACTTAGGAAAAATAAGCATTTTCAAGACGTTGCTACGACCATATAATGATAAATGTAAGTTATCCAATTTCTCCAAAATTTTATTAGTAGACACTATTACAGTATCAGTATTTATTTGAACAATTTTATCAATATCCGCAGTTATTTTGATCCCAAGATACATAGATTCCACCTCAAAATGCATGTCTTGTGGACGTCCAAACTCTGAATGAAGCAATTGGGTCTTAGCAACGTTAAGCTTATATCCAGAGTGCTTACCGAAATTCTCCGAAGCTTGTATTAGCTTGGGAAGGGCAGACTTAATATCTGAAGTAACAATAGCTATATCGTCTGCATATGCAAAAACCTTATAAGCTATGTCATGTATGCAGACTGGTTTTATTCCAGCATTATTATCCAAGCTACTTAAGAAGGGCTCGATATACAGAGCAAATAGCAAAGGCGATGTAGGACAACCTTGCCTTGTCCCCCTAGTGATTATAATATTACCAGAAAGATGGCCTGCTATCCGAAGCGTTGCTTTGGGGTTTTTATATAAAGCCTGAATAGCCTTGATAAATTCCACCGGAAAGCCCTTCCAAACTAACGTTGACCACAAAAAATTCCAGCATACCCGATCAAACGCTTTTTCAGCGTCCAATAAAGCGACTGCAAGAGAAGAGCTCGTAGCCTGCGCCCAATCTAATAAGGAGATGATCCTCTTAATATGATCTGTCGTATCCCGGCCTGAAATAAATCCATGTTGTCTCTTAGATACCAAAGAAGACATAAAACTGTTTAATCTGTTTGCAATAACTTTGGAATAAATTTTACTATCCACATTAAGGAGGGATATAGGTCTATAAGATCCCATGTCCGTATCTAGCTTACCTTTCTTCAAGAAAATTACTATGGTGGCCATTGACCAAGAAGCCGGGGGATTGCCTAGAAAAGCTTGTTGGCATACTAACAATAAGTCGTTTTTTAGCATGTTCCTGAACGTACGATAGAACTCCAAGGGGATTTGATCTGGACCCATAGCTTTACCCAAAGCTAAAGCTAATATCGCTCTTTCAACTTCCTCCCATGTTATTGGGGCCTTTAAGCTTATTACCTGTGCCTCGGTAAGTCCTGTGGTTGGGACTCCCAACAGATAATCCTTCCCATGATCTAAAATCTCTGATGCCGGAGGTTTGTAAAGAGATTGGTAAAAGCTTTGAAAAGCCCCCAGAACCCCTTCTCTCGTTTCTTGCAAAACCCCATTTACATCTCTAATTTTAGATATATCATTATATGCAGCTTTTTGCCTTATTCTTTTAGCCAAAATTTTTCCAGTTTTTTCGCCAAATTCATATGCCAGCTCCTTGTGTTGCTTATATTTTAAGGCTATTTTATCCGCCAGATTAGAATACACTCTAGCCCTATTCACAGCGAGTTCTTTCTGGGCCCCTTCCAGATCCCTACCCAGCCTAATTGTCTCAGCCAATTTCTGCTCGCATAGCATAACCAACCTAAAATCTTCTTTATATTTACTTAACAATAATTTACGTCGTGATAGAGAGAAGCTAAGGGTTTCCCCTCGGACTACTGCTTTAAAAGCATCCCATATAGTTTGTATAGAAGCTGTACCTTTATTGAGCAAGAAAAACTCCTGTATCACTTTGACCATAAATTGACAATATTCCTTATCCCCGATCAAGCTCCGTTCAAAAGACCATGAATACGGTCTATTCTCTGTTGGTGGATCAAGTGACAATCCCAGAACTAGTGGGTTATGATCAGATATAAGTTTAGGTAAAATCTCTAACTCAATTTTACCTTGATATTCTAAAGAAACAAAGAAATAATCTAGTCTGACAAATTTTTTGTGTGGAGCAGAATAAAAAGTATATCCCAAATCATTCATATGAATTGCATTCCAGGTATCAAACAGGCCGTGATCTATAATGACCTCTCTTAGTGCTGTAAACAAACCGGGCTTCCTACCCTTATATAATGAGGATGTCCTGATATTAAAATTGGCATCGAGGTGAATATTCAAGTCCCCACATAACACCAGAGGCTGTGGCCATTGAGCGAGCTCAAGGTTGAGAAAATACATAAGCTCCGTATCGTCCAGATTAGGTCCATAAAGATTACAAACAGTAAATCTGCATTGCCCAATCTGGCATAAGCTAATCACCCAACGCCCCCATTTATCCTCTGCTGATTTAACACATACCCCCAAGCCTCGTTTCATGAGAATGGCGACTCCCCTCTTCACCCCAGTTTGTTTAGAGCATGCAATCAGTTCTAGCCCAAGTTTCTTTAGACAATTCCTTTTAGCCCATGGAATGTGAGTTTCTTGCAAACAGAGTAAATCAACATTAATAATCTGAATAAATTTAATGAACACCTCTCTTTTTTTCACATCGTTTAGCCCGCAAATATTGAGTGAACAAATTTTTATCTTCTTAGCCATGAGACCAGTTTGAGAAACCAAAAAAGGACCAACCTCTTCACATAATACTTGGCCAAAGTGATTAAGATGATATACTGTTTATTCCTTTTTTTTTTATTATCCTTAACATGAGAATTAAGGTTTCCTAGCTCAAAGAATTCGTGTGACCAGGCAATTGATGATTTTTCACCCCCCGTGCCCACTTCACTCAACACCCCCCCCCCAACTCAAAAAACCCACCCCTCCCCTCCGCCCCCCACATACCACCCCTCCCACCCATCCCACCCAAACCACCACATGAAGCATAGGGATAAACAGCCCTAATAAGATGGTCTACCGCATTCCCTCTCCCAGCTACAAGGAGAAACTTAATAGAAATCAGATCCCTCGCACGTATTAAATCCTATGTTTACAAGGAATGTAAAAATTCACTGGCCATAACCTCAGAAAAAAAAAACCTAGTTTGGCCTTTATGCGTAACTTTAAGCTTAGCAGGGTTTTGCAGAAAGACGACAGCACCTTTCTCCTGAAACCCAGATATCAACTGTCGTAAATGCCAGCGTCTTGTCACAGTTTCTCTACAAAAATCCGGTCTGACAAAAAAATAACAGCCTTTTGCCAATCTTTTCTTATCCGGTCTAGCCAAGCCAAAGACAGCCTCTCTAGCCAAAAAATTATTGAAACGAACCAGAATAGCACAGGGTTTCTCTGCCTCTCCCGGCCTTGCTTTCCTCACATTAAACGGAACCCTATGTGCCCTCTGGATCTCTATAGACCAGTCCCATGAGGTAAGTTCCGGAAAGGCTTCAGAAAATAAGTCACATACAAATTTTCGGACATCAACTCCTTCTTCTTTTTTCTCTGGAATGCCCAAAATACGGAGATTCTTTCTCCTGGCCTGATTTTCTAATTCTGCCAGTTTTGATACTACATCATCCTTATGACCAGATATAGTACTGATTTCAGTTTTCTGTGCCGCTACTATGTCTTCTAGAGCCGATATTCTTGACTCTGTTTCAGTCACTCTTAACGCTGTGTCCGAACAAATCTTAATCACACGTCGCACAGAGTTTTGCACTTTCCTGCAAGTTGCTTGCATACGAACATTCTCTGCTTTAAACTCGGCCCTATGATCCAACATGGTGTTATAAATTGTTGACAGTGTTATCCCATGTTCAGATAATTGCTCAGATGATTGTATGGCACTTTCTTCCAAAATCGGGCCAGTTTTTGTAGATCCTATAGACATATTGCCATTTGCAGGGCTTTCCTTCCCCTTTTTAGTTTTTTTTACCGTGGTAATCGGAGAAATCTTACTTGAGTCAGCTTCTTTATCCGTGCTATATTCTGCCTCGTCCTCAGACCATTCCTTGCTGCTTTCGTCCGATGATAAATCAGATAGGGAGTAAAAATTCTCAGTTAATTCTTGAGAACCAGTATTAGCCTGTGATAGTTCCTCCTTATTCTGCTCTGCTGAAGGTGTTTCAACTATTCTAGTGACAAAGTCGTCAGTTGAGCCTTTAGAAGGAGGGATATCAGATCCTACAACTCCCAGAACCCCCCTGCCGAATTCTGATAGTGCCTGGTTTTCAGCTGTGGATTGTTCAACCGCTAAAGCTGTTTTCTCCGGGATAGATAAAGATGAAACAGCCGATTCAACCAACACTGAAATATTATCGGACACAATGTTGCCAGAATCAGAAGAAGACAAACGTGTCTCACCTGCCTGTTCATTCAGTTCGGTCTGCAACAAAGTATCCCCTTTAGCCATCTGTTTGCCAAACAGCTCCGGCAGTGTCAATCCCCCATGCTTTCCTGCTCGGGCTTTCTCTTTTCCTGCACCTCGTTCTCCTTTCCTCTGAGGTGGGTTGCTGGAGCGCTGGGTGCCCGCCGCACCATCCGTGAGCTCTCCCAACAGAGAGTTCTCCATAGGTCCTGCCTGAGCCCTCGCACTACGTGTTGATTTTGGCGGCATCCTGAACCAGGCGCTACTATCGCGTTCACCAGCAGAGGTCCAGCGAAGACGCCACACACGAACCGTAGGGAGGCAAACGTATAGTTCTCTCCAGTATCGACCGGTAAGCGCCCTCCAGCCGTTGCAGATTTTGGCGGCAAGGGAGGGTTTGAAAGCGCCGAGAAACATTCAGATGCTGATATTTTAAATAGGAGGTTTAAATAGGAGGTTTATTTAAATGTGAAACCCCATACGGAATCCCTCCAGTCCTTTTTTCGGTAATTAAACGCCGTTCCGAGGTTTTCTCCAAGAGCGAGGAGAGGGAGCTGGGCTGTGCACAGCCTACACCACGGCGGCCATCTTGCTTCCATCACTGTTTTCAATGCGCTGTTTTGGTGTGCACTTTGACTTCTCGCCATCATTCAATTCGCTATTTTGAGGTGTATTGTATTTTACAAACGTTTTTTTCAAGGAACTAGATAGATGTGTGAACTATTTTACAGATCTATTTTTCAATGTACTATTTTAATATGCAAGTCTGGTCTTTGGCACTATTTTTTATGCGCTATGTTGATATGAACGTTTTCCTAATTGTAGCTAGTTTTCCTGTGCTCTATGTTGGCTTATATTGCAGTTCACTTGCGCTACTTTTCATTGATCTATTTTTTGTTGTGCAATACATTTTAGAGGCGCTATTTTCCAGCGTGCTATTTTGTTTTATGTTTAGTTTTACAAGCCTACTTTTTTAGGCGGAACAATCACAATGCGTAAAATAAAATTGATAAAATATAGTTGATTCTGTGGAGACTGTGATCCGTTCCATGCAATTAATTTAGCAAAGAATCTAATATGGGAAATAAGCAAATATGTCAAAGTGTTTTTGACTTTTTAAATAAAAATCAAAATACTTCTATTGGTCCGAAGTGAGGGTTTGGTTTTTTACGTCACTCTCAAAGTCAAAGGCTGGTTGTAAATGGGATTTGATGAGATTGAATTGAAGACATGCTCTTGCAATGAGGACAGATGAGTGAGGAGAGGAAAGGTGAAGAAGAGATGGTTAAGAGAGGCTCTCACGGTTTCGTAATCTACTGTTGAATTAGAAGACAAGCCCTTATCTCGTTTTCCACAAATTGTGTGATCCTGGACAAACCACTTAACCTTTGAGCGCCTCAGTCTCCTTTCTGCACCAAACTGTGGTTGCCTAGGGCTGTGTGCACTGCTGCATTATAGCGGCCAGAAGCTGCCAACCTGTGGCTCCCACTGTGTGTTTTTTTCGGAATTTGTGTCGCAAACCATTGTATCCTAATCTCTGTTATGACCTAGAGAAAGTTTACTGTTTTTTTTCATGGCGAAGAGTGGAAAGTTTAGAGGTGAACATTGCGGAAGGTCATTGGTACAGTCTGGTGATGCAACCGTACATTAACCAACAGGGATATTGTCAAGCTGCAGGTGGTTCGGATTTTTTTTGCACACCATACCTGTGTTAAGCAAGTAGCTCGAGTAACAAATACGAATGAGAAGGGCGTTGTGTGCCTTTGTTCATGCCTCAGCGCGTATGGCATGTGGTGACACTTGTCTTCACACACACACACACAATATGTGCGGTTAGCCCACAGCAGTGTACCACCCTTGTTTTAATTTGTTAATATGAGACAGTGTGCGTTTTATTGTGCATTCTCAGGTAACACTGGCGGAACCTGTTACTAAATCTCCCCTTCCGCTACTACTAGGTGAGTTGATACCAAAACCAATATTGTTGTGTCAACAGCAGGTGGACAGTACACCTGTCGGCATACAGGCCGCGTATTTACATATCTATTTTGAGCACAGAAATCTATAGCCATGATTTAGAACACTTTCTTTATTATGCTATGCGATCTTTGTAAACTCTCACATGAAGATTGTAATTGTGTTTTCATATTAGAATCCGCATAATTCCTTTAACAAAATGTACATTATGTTTGTATTACTCTTTGAATCTTCTACGTTGAAACTGTCTCAGTTTACATGCTGTTATCCAACTCCGCCTTTCATTCTTTTGATAAAATAAATACCATTAATTCAAAAGCATCTGTTATTTAAGGCACTGAGAGAGGGCTGGGTCTTCAGTTTATGGAGTAAGAGTGCTGTGTATTGTGTCCAAGAAGAAAGGTGCCGACTGAGTACTGATTAAGAGGTGGGAGGAATATGCAGGAGGGGTGAGAGAGCGACAAAAGAACCATAAGGGAGAGAATAGAGCGTGCGGAGGGAGAGAGAGAAAAGTAGTGGAAGAGGGGAGGAGAAAAAGTGTGAACACTTGGAGGAGAGAGAAATATATGGAAAGAGTGATGGGGAGATACAGAGGGAAAAGAAAAGACAAACCACAAAGAAAGGAGAAAGGGGCCGACTAGAGTGAGGAAGCAGAGAGAGTAAGCAAGAGCAAGACAGGTAAATAATGGGAGGTGGAGAAAGAGAGAGAAAGAACGAAAGAGGAAGGAGGAAGAGACGGGAGAGACAGAAGTGATAAAGAGAAAGAATAGAAGCTGGACATAGAGCAGGAGAGGAGCATAAAGAAAGAAAGAGACAGAAAGAAAGAGGAGAGTTAGAAGGATGGGGGAAGAGAGAAGAGGAGTCAGGGAAGACGAGAGAGAGAGACAAAGTGCTGCAATTTCTGTAATAAACACAAGATGGTGGATGGAGTGCTGAAACCTTTCAACTACTCACCCCCAGTCAAGACAGCTGGGTTTAATCCATTGTTCTTTTGCTCACCATGCCACCCTAGTTTGGACCCAGTCATACGCATGTCAGTCTTGACCCTGCTCCTCATGGGAACAGTCCAGCACAAACTGCCAGTTTGCTATGTTTGCCCTGAGTGGGACGGGTATGCCCAGACGTGGGTCCCGTGTTCACTACCCCCACCAGATACAAGCTAGCCTGGCTGATGAGGGATGATACCCCGAAACTGGTTCTAGGGTGCTTCTTTCCGGTCCAGGGAAGACCGGGACTGGCAGTTCGGGCTGGACTGTTCCCATGGGGAGCAGCGTCAAGGTTGATTTGCATATGGCTGGGTCTAACCTGGAATGGCGTGGCATGCAAAAAAAATGGATTTAACCGAGATCTGTGACTGGGGGTGAGTGTTTGATTTGTTCAGCATGAAGACTGAAGGTGGGGAGCTGGTTTCTGGCGTGTTAAACATGTAATACTCCCCTTTGTTTGTTTTCCAGTTCCCTGGGCAAGGCAGGTATGCCCGTTAAACATGTGGGTGCTGCTGAGCTCATGTCCTGGGCTGGGAAGATTATGTTCAAGGCTATTTTTCAGCAGCTTGATCCTTTTTCATGTTTTTCATGTTTCCATATTGCCTCTTGGAGTCTGGGTACAGCACTGTGCTGTGGCTAATAAAAAAAAGCTTCCTTTGATATTACTCAGCAATGCATTGTATCTCGAAGTCTCTTATGAAGCTCTATGGTTATACTGAATAAGCAGCTACCTATGTTATATGACTTCTCTTTATTAATGTAATAACTGCACTTTCACAATTGCTTTATTAACCTTCTTGCTTTCTCAAATTTGCTTGAAAATGCACCATTTGTTCACTCTTTTTTCAAAAGTTTCTCGGGGGAGAAACCTCCCCAAACCCCCCTTAAGTTGTTCGGGCACGCTCGCTGCGTTCGCTCGCTGCGGTGCAGTATGACAATTTTACGCCCACCACTTTCAAATGTTACCAGCTGCCACTGAGTTTAGCTGGAAAAGCAAGATACATTGTGTTTCATAATCCAAACGGGGTGAAATGGGGTCATTTATAGCTGAGTTTCATGATGAGTTTCCGGAAACTGATTATTTTCGAGAGCTGTCGATGGAAAGAGCAGCTGCTGGTTAGTTTACTAGATTGATGCTGAAGTGAAAGTGAGGAATGGAGGAAGATGCCCAGGTTTCATACAGTATCAGCAGGGGTTGGGCAAGGTGCCATGGCCTGATCCCAGCTGATGTTATTCCACTATTCTAACTTTGTAGGGGGTATGTAGTACCCCTGTTTTGCTGGAAAGTGGTAAGACATCCACCATCGGATTGTCCTCAAACGGTTTCTCAACCTTGATTGATTGTCACCAAAGAAAGACCTCCAAAGGTGAACAGAAAATCGATGAGTACATGTAGAACACCGCCCACTGCTGAGGAAGGTGGTTAGCAAGGGGACACATATACTGATTAAACAGCATGGCTGAGAGGGTGGAACCTTGGGATACACCATCTTTCAAAGATTTTGACTTTGGAGAGAACTAGGTGAAGAATATGGATTCTGCCCTATATGCCAGGAAGGGCTGGATTCATTTTATTACTGTGCCTGAAATGCCTATCTTCTCAAGAGTAGTGCAGACCATGGAGTGGTTTATGGTGTCAAATGCTAAAGAAAGATCTAAAAGCAGTAGTGTCCTGACATCACCGTTGTCTGTCACCCTCTGCAGGCCACCCAGTACAGCCAGCACTACACAGTCTGTATTTTGATTAGGTCTAAACCCTGCCTGGAAGGTGCCAAACAAACACTTGTTTACACAGTTTGACAGATTGGCTGCTGTTGGTGGAATACTAGTTTTTCTAGACGTTTGCCTAGGTAGGGTACGCAGAGACCTGGGTTGAAAGTTGCCTGTTACCTCAAGACTGAGTGAAGGGTTTTCCCATTAAGATTTGACAACTGTTTGCTTTCACTTGATAGAAACAGTGCCATGCGTTAAGGAGCTGTTGCAAAGAAGAAAGTCGTCAAGGGGGCACTGTGGCTTTATCATTTTTGCAGGGCACCGATCTTTGGGTGAGCCCAAGGGCTGAGACAGTGAGATAGTAGTGTTCAATACCTGGAAAGTGGTAATGGAATCAAAGGCTGCGAGAGTAACTTTGCTATGTGAAGAAAAATTATCCAACACAACATTTTCGGAGGGTGAAAATGGCCTCTAAGCGAATGGTGTCTCTAATGTTAACATGTTTGTCCTCAGAATAAGTAGCAAGAGGATGGCAAAGCTCTTGAGAAGGGGGGAAAGTGGAGACTGAAGCTGACACTCACCCATGTTAGACCTGGACCTCATTGCAGGGCCACCCCCAAACCTTTTGTCTTCACCCCTCCTAATGTGCTGAATTTCTTTTTGTTGGTTTAAGGACTCTGTGCACTTTACCACCGATAACCATTGCTGAAGTGCTCTTTCCGTAAAACATGGTAAGATTGGCCTACACCTAATTGGCACATTTAATTTACCTTTAAGTCCTTAGTATATGGTACTACATGTGCCCAGGACCCGTAGATAAATGCTGCTAGTGGGCATGCAGCACTCATTGCGCCACCCTCTAAAGTAGCACTCTGAAACATATCTCAGGCCTGCCGATGCAGCCGTTACTACAGTTCTAAACTGCCATTTCGACCTGGGAAAATAAACCTTTTGCCATGCCTAAACCTTCATTTTTAATACTTATAAGTCACCACTAATGTAGGCCCTAAAGCTCATGGGGCACAGTGCATAGAATTTAAAAAGTAGGACATGTGGTTTTAAGTTTTACATGTGCTAGTAGTGAAAAGCTCCTAAGGTTGTTTTTCGCTACAGTAAGGCCTATTTCTACCATTGACTAATACCGGGCTACCTTCTTACATTTAATAATTGCTGATTTTGGATTGGGAGCAGATAAAAATATACTGTATAGACTCGAATTAATTGTCATTTAAAATCCTCTTTAATGGTAACATTGGATATTAAGTCACAGTCCTGAAAATGCCACTTTTAGAAAGTTGCCATTTCTTGTCCTAACCACCTGTGCCTTCTGCCAGTGTCCTGGATCACATGACTGTGAATGGCTTCTCTGTTGGGGTTTGTGTAGTCCTCTCGGACAGTAAATAAAGGGGATTAGGTGTGGACAGGATGGGCCATCCTGCCAGGATGGCATGCGGCTGAGCTGTTCCCTGCACCCACTAACACTACAAAGGGGGTTGCCTCCAGCACACACAATGGGACCTGACACCAGCCTTCTCACAATAGACAGTTTGGAGCCTTGACAGGGAAGGGAAGGAATTTCCAAAACCAGATGGGTGGGTAAGACAGGGAGTCCCCCGCACACAAAGACTGGCACCATAGAACCACTCTACAGATCACTTCTGGACCTGTGAAAGACTTAGATGAAGGACTGCACTGCTGACCTGCTGCTAGAAGGAATTACCTGCTACCCTAAGGAAGGAAGACTAGACTTGCTCCTTAAACCCAGGACTACCAGAGTGACTCCAATGGGTAGTTGGCTGGCCTGATGTGTGAGCTACAGGAACGAAACAAGCTCCTCGGGGCATGAGCCCTGCTGTTGGCATCTGCTGGAGTGACCCCAGAATGTCAGCAGACCTGCAAGCAAATCCAGTGAAGGTGCTTTGACAGGTGGATTGACAGTGCCGAAGTTCCAGCTAAGTTCTTCTCCGCAGCTGCAAATCCCTTTCAGTGCGACCTCTCGACAAAGGTATCCAGCCCCGTGGAGCCCTCTTTGGCTACAGGCCTGCAGCTTCATACTGGTGGAGGATTTTGACTTCTTAAAAATTGTCTACATCTGAAGGCGTAAATCTTCAACGTCACCGCGTCCAGCATCTCCCTGATGACAACGCCTCCTCCTCGTACACAGCCTGCTGCCTTGCCCCTCTGAAGAACCTACCTTCTAATGAAGATCTTCAAGAACTTTTCAAAGTCCAAAGGTAAGCCAAGACCAGGCCCAATCCACCCCCTGGTATCGGACCTGTGCTCCGCCGCAGTCAGCCTTAACATTTGACTTTGACCCGGTCTCACACAACCAAATAATCGCTGTTGTTGTTTTGATATTTTAGGCGCTATTTTTTACTAAAAACTCAAAAAATCATCATTCCGGTTCTCGTGATTGTGTTTAATATGTTTTGGTGTCAGTTGATTGATTACAATTTACTCTCTTTTATTTTAATTGGCCTGCGATTTTTCTTTTGTTTTTACTTCATTAATGTTTGTGTGTTGCATAAATACTTTACACATTGCCTCTATGTTAAGCCTGACTGCTTTTTTCCCAAGCTACCAGAGGGTTTATTATTTATTTATTGATATTTAGAGTTTTGTAGAGCCAAATTTGGCCTGAGGGTATGAAAGCACTTTGCATAGTTCGCAAAGAAACAGTTACCTGAGTTACATATGGGTAGGTGTAATTACAAAAAATATAGAAGCAAATACTTAGCAACAACATACCAAGAAGTATACTATAGCCAGTGACGGTCCTCCAAGTGACATATGAAACAAAAACAGTTACATTTAATATTCTCAAATACAACACGGGTAAAATGAAGAGCATTGATGAATAGGGCATGTCGACTTGTGTAGCGGTGTGTGCGTGAGACGCTAGTTAGGGTAAAATGTCAAATATAAAATCATCATCATAGCAAAGCATATGGCATATAATAACAATGCAAACCAGTGATGAAGAGAACATACAGGCCTATTATACTAGTGTAAACTATCAGTGAAAGCATTAAAAACATAACAGCACACACTACGAGACGATGCTAAAGCATACATTGGCAAGTTCCTTATCAGGGGCTCTGAGAGTGGTGAGGAGCTGTTGGATACGGAACACAGGGGTGGGGCTTTCTCACTGTCCCTTTTTCCAGAGAGTCTGGAACTTGAGGTAGGGGGTCAGGAGGGGGCAGACAGGCCCTTCATCGAGAAACGCCAGGAGCAGCGCCCCGCAGATCCGCAATCTGAACCCGAGGGGCAGTCGTGCCATCCGAACCCGGAGACAGGCAGTCCCAATAAAAGCACACACCAGTCCCTTAGGCAGACCAGGGCAGGGTGTGTGAGCAGGGGGTAGTGTGGGGCTCACCTTTTGATCTTCTACCATTTTTGCTTTCCTACTGCACCCCTTGACCCTTCCTTTTTTCTCCTTTCACTTTTTTCCCGCTGTTTTGCTGATCCAGGCGTTTGAAAGGGTCTGGGTGTCCTTTCCGTTTGCTCTCCTGTTGTCCCACCGCCATTGAGTCATTTTGAGTGGTTTGCGCTACCTGGAGCTGAGGTAGGCTGGCAGCAGAGAGGGGCGGCTGTGAAACAACATGGCTGCCTTGCTCTCTCCATCCCCTCTGGCAAGTCGCAGGCACATAGGGGGAAGCGCTGTGGGAGCGTCGATGAACCTCTCGCAGCTAGTCAAGGATCATCGCTCAGGCTACCGTTCTTCCACGAGAGATGAGGTCAGGCCATGAAGCGCATACATCTTTTCTGCTGGAGTGTGTTTCACTGCCAGGTTGGTGGACTCCGGCCACGGTCTCAGACAACACGACCCTTTATCGGGGGAGCGCAGAACCAGGGACCCCGACCACTTATCTGGGGAGCAGTCTCTCTGTGCCAGCTGAAGATCAAGGAAAATTAAATCCTGCATCTGGATTTGTATGTGGGCGGTCTCAAGAGATGAGAGGGCAGCAGATGGGAACCTCAAGGCTCTCTTCCCATTTTGTCTGCGGGCTGCCTCGGGCACAGCGACAGCTGTCATAGTGAGAGCGCAAGGTTCACTGGTGCACAGGTAGTACTCCCAGTTTCCTAAAGCCAGTGAAAAACTGTCGTAGCGACGAGTAGCAGTGACAGCATGCGGGATGGTAGGTTACGGTTTTGAATTTACACCAGAAAGGTGATCCCTAGCCCGTATTCTCTCAGCTGCACTTGGCGGCTTATCAGTGCATTCGGCCATCTTGCTGGATGTTTGCCGGTGACGTTCTTATTTTCCCCACTCATTGCTGCACAGGCTTCACCCCAGTCAGCTTTGCATCGGAGCGGCTATGCAGCATCACCGGAACATTTCCTTCGGATCTCAATGGGCGGTGGCTCTATGTGGGGTGGGGTGGGTCTTATTCAGTGGTTTGCGCCGTAAAGCGTTCCTATCTCCCTAACAGTCAGCCATGTTTCCTTCTTTTGTCTCAAGCTATCAGAGGGTTAAGCACAAGTTAATTTTGTGACTTTTTGTGCTTCACTCTGACAAAGATTGTGGTTGTTGCTTGAGTGGGGCTTCCATCCCCCTCAACTAAAAACCCAGGTTCTTTCAACCCTCTACAAGGAAGTGCACTGAGGAGAGCAGAGTCTGAGTATACTCCGTTCCTTCATCTGAGTCCTAACTCTGTCTCTTTTGTGTCTCAGAACTTGTTACGAGTGGGGAGCTCATTGCTGGCGTTGGAGAACAAGGAACACTGGAACACGCTTCTGCAGAGCGAGCATGGCAGCGCACGACTCATGGACCAGTTGCGCGAGTACACCAGCACTCTTGCCAGGAACATGAAGCTCACCTACCTGAACCCCGTTGGCCTAGTGACCCCAAACATCAGTAAGTGAAAAATTGATATTTTGTTTAGTCCACATTCTCAATCTCTCTTGTGCATGTGATGTTCAACCCTGCTAAGGGAAAGGGCATTCCAACTGTAAGGTGAGGATTTGAGATGGGCTGATAGAAGCGGCGCAGAAGTGTATATGCTTTGTCGAATTCGGTCTTGTCATCTCACGTCTCTCCCAAAAGGTAGCAGAGAATCCTCCCACTTAGCACACTTGATAGCATGGGCCCAGTTTGCATTGTCAGTGCGTCCTCATCTTTTGCTGCATATTACGTGCCTATCGGTGATGTGTTCTTCTATAATGTGTGTTGTGTTACCATAGATGAGATCAGGCCTTCGTTTTGGTGTTTTTGCGAGGACACTTTAAAGGTTTGGCAATTTCCAGGCGTTCAAATGCAGGAGAAAAGCTTTTCGACCTGCAGCAGATTGCGTTGGACTTTGTCATGGCCAGAATCAACTTTCTGTTTGGACGTCAGTTAAATGCCCTTAAATGGGTTGGTGCTAGAAACCAAAGCTGCCAATAGGAAATGCTATTAAAGCGGGTAATTTTGGGGACACTTTTCCTTCTTTGGCATACTCTGAAAAAATGTTCTTAAATAATCTAAATTCTTGTCTCTGTTTTAGATGTTTTCTATTTTGAAAATGAGTGCACGGAAAAGGTGTCCATTTATTCCTCTTTTCTGGATCCCACTATATGCAGGGCTTAGCACCAACCCTTCCTGTCCTCTTTTTCACTCTCTACCTGCAGTGCTCAGCATTAAACCTTGTCTCCTCCCTTTTATTCCCTATTTAAAGTGCTCACCATTGACCGGATGGAGAACCATACCCACACCAGAAGGCGCTTTCCTCGCTACCACAGCTACCTTTTCCGCGGGCAGTCGGCCTGGGATCCTCACACTCACATTGTGCTGCCGGCGTCTGTTCTCATGCCTCCCAGAGTGGAAGGTGAGTTGTCCATTTACACACTGAAGAACTCGCTGAACTAGAACCAGCAGTACAGCTATGGTATACCGTGAGGGCATGTTATAAAACTTTAGGAATATGTTAGAATGGATCCTTTCTTAACCTTGTATTTTAGACATCACATGAAATTATGGCTGGCTTGTGTTTAGTAATGAGAATCTGGAAAGAAACGGCTGCCATCCAGGCCCTTCACAAAGGCATTGCACACATATTTCCACATCATAGGTGCCCTATGTCCATCCTCCTCTCATAGTAGATTCTGCAGGATGGAATACTTCTCTGCCTACCCTCAAGGTAGGCAGATTTTCTAACCATTGACTCCAATACCAAGTTATTCCTTAACCTTACAGAGCAGGTCATCCCAATTCTTTCTAGAGGCACCACATTGGTGGGCGGGTTTGTGAGCGATGGGTATCATGTACCGTGTGAATTAATGCGAGTAGCACCCCTGTTGAACCAGGGATTACAACTAGGAGTGTGGCAATCCTACGCAACTTTGTGGACTTTTTTAATTGTCACAATCTTCATTATCTTCCAACAAATTGACAACTTTAAAAAGACGACAACATTTTCACAAAAAAATACACATGGGGGAAAACTGCAGGAAACACACTTTTAGCGTAGACACATTTTCTGTTATCTCCAAATGTTGCACAGACTTAGAAATAGGCTAAGCACCTGCTTAGATGCTACATACAAAACTGTCTATTTATGTTTAAAACAATTGTTAAACCTATCAGATTTGATTTTGATCAAAGGTGTTTGTCCTCTTTTCATGGAGAAACATAACTTCAGGTTGTTTTTGTCTGCTCCCTGAAGATGTGGAAACTGTAGGATTGTATTGATTTTATGGGGTACCATCTTCTCTCTGCACCCAAACTGAATACTTTAGCTCACTTCCTTACCTTGGTCTCAACAAGCTTGGACTGCATGCAAAGCTTCCATATGACGTAGTGAGACAGGTCAGTTGGGCCAGGATACAGTAATTCAAATCCATAGTTTTGTTTCTAGCTGTAAGCACAGCTCCTATTATCCATCCTTCCAACGTGCTTTAGGATTGTCTGATAGGCTGAACATTGAGGGGCCTGGGACCACGGTGTTTTAGAACCCTCAGATTTTGGGCAAATTGATCTTACTTTTGTGTGGGGCAACATGCCATTGTGACTTCAGATTGTCTACTGGACATTGCAAGGGAAAGCTATGCCGACCTAAAGGCATCACCAATATGAGTAAATTCTTTCAGTTATTATTTAATTGTTTTTTTATATAGTGCGACTAAGACCCAGTGGATGGCAGAACGCTTCCCATAGTAACATAATACAATTTTCTTCAGTTGAAGTCTACAAATGTATAGTTATGCAGAATCCCACATAATACAATCACATATTGTTACTGTTGAACAGAGGTAGGGTCAATCACGTTTGGCAATGTCATTAAAAGAGAATGGCCTTCGGTTGTCTTTTAAAAGAGATTTAGGGCGGGATTGTCTAATGGAAGGTGGTATGGAGTTTCAAACCCAATGAGCACGTCCAACGAAATATTGCTTTAGAGGTTTTCTGTTTTTAAATCTTGGTGTTTCCAAGAGCAGTTTATCCTTGCTTCTAAAGTTGCTTCCTGATAAGATCGATTATTGAGCAAGGTAGTTGAGATTTCCGTAAATTTGCCAGAAACACACGATTGAAATATATTCAGCTTAATTACTTACACACTACATAAATGAACCCTAGAAGACTGAATAGAAAAGCAGGAAATGAAAACAAGGTTGCCCCAGATGGAATCACACAAAATCGAATTTTCTCCATATGGTCATGGGTTGTCCTATCATACACTAAAGGCCTGGCTATGAGAGAGTTTGTTCAATGTCAGTCTTAGGACCTGCTTCTAACGTGGGGATACCTATCTCTGCCCACTCTCTGGCACCCTGTCCTATGTCTTGCAGTCCCAAAACTCTCAAGTCACCTTTTTAAAAAAAATGAAGAACTGCTGTCAGTCAAGCCGCCCAGCTGTGCATATCCTCCCCCACAACATTCAGGTGAGGAGCAGACACGTCCTGTTCTGGCCTGCCCGCCGCTACATTCGGTGTGACCGTTCCAGTGGTCCGGTTGCTACTCCTTCACCTATGAAGCTCTGACCTCCTCATTCTGAGGCGGAGCCTTCAATTGCGGACCATATTTAGGTTCAGCATTACGTGTGGTTGACCAAAGATACCCCTCTATAAGAATTGTGGTATATTTATTTATGGGTGGTCCCACGGTCCTGAAGAAGTGTCGCTCGATTTTGAGCATATACGACACGAAACATGTTGACCCCTGTCAACTATAGGCTACCCTGATACCTAGAATCACCTGAGTAGCCTCCCTGGTTTTACCTAGTCCCAGCCCTACCTAACCTAATTAAAAATATTGAGGGGCCAGGGTCTATTTTAGCTTTTTCAAATCCCCACATACTTTAGGAGTTATTACCCTCCACAGTCACACACATGGTCTTCACATAAACGGCGTTCTCAGATCAAAAGATCTCCGCTAAAGATGCCACCAGGCCCGTTGGACATTGCAGCGCCGGTCCGACGAGGAGCGCCCAATGATGAAGCATGACACCCTAACAGGTGTGTGAGGGCAACAAGATCTGAAATTTAAATTTCCCCTCCCAGATTAGACTTAACAGCCGATTCACAACGATCTATTCCAAATTGGCCACTTAGAGGAACTGCTCTTATCTGTTTTTCCTACATATCCTCCCCCACAACATGTGAGTGAAGAACAGTTACTGAAAATAAGTGAAAGAGTGAGAGGGTACCTCACGTATGCAACACCAGGGAGGCTACCAGCAGGTTCTCGCCAGTATGCCCACGTATATCATCATCGGTTACCCACTCACAGAAACAAAGAAATAGTGTCCAATAGAGAGACAAGAAGAGCAGAAAGAAAGAATTAACTGTCCCAAAACATAAACCCCGTGATATGCAGAGAACAGTGTGTTCCATGCAATTAAAATCGAGTCAGGACTCACTGTTAGGTTGCCCTCTTTATTTGCAAATGAGAGCTTACTCGGGTTAAAAGCACTGCATGTTGCTAACCTTTTCCAAGAAGGCCAACATGTTTCTTTGCCAGTTACGTATGTTGTGGCAAATTCGTCAGGGCATGGGGTTCAATCACTCGCCTCTCTGGACAATACTTTGTATGATATGGATAGGCTGACAAAACAAAAAGAACAGCAGTTCTATCTCAATAAAACCTGGTCAACCAGATAAAATCCTACTCCAATGTAATGTATATCTTTTAATCTTGAGTCTCAATCATATATAATTACCCGGTGTCGGCTGAGGGCTCTAATACCAGCCTGCACCAGACCCAAAGGGGGTTGTGTTTGTCACTGTTACCCCTAGTTTAGGAAGCACTACCGTTGCTTATCGTTACACCTGTGGACATAATGTTTCGACATTACATTAACACTACAAGTAGTGTGTACCTTTCATCTTCATAACAACCTTGTCTAAGTACCATTGTGTGTCAAATGTCGTCTTCCTGACAACTAACTGTTATTAGTTCCATCCCATTCAATGTGTGCGTATCATTACCCACAACATACACATATAAATGTGATCTCACACCACTATGGTATGTCTCAACAAAATTGCACAGCGTCTCTGATTTATTTGGGCCATCTCAGTAAGTTTACATGTACAATCTGCCTTCGTTACTCCCTTATGCAGAACCTAGCAGGACTGTGAGATGATAAATTAAATTAATTTGAGCAACACATACAGTTAGGTCTTGAAAAAGGGAATGTGGAGGGCAGCCAGGGAATTGATAAATGTATGGGTACGGGCACATGTGCAAGACTACATTTTAACAATGCAATGTGTAGATATATGCATATTAGAAATGTGGGATACGCACGCATGCCTGAAAAAACATATTGCGCAAGGAAGCTGAGCATCCACTGCAAAAAAAAAAAATGTTATTCTTATATTGTAAACCTGGACATTCTGAAGTAAAATGTGATGTTGATGGAGACTTGATGAGTACTAAATGCTGATGTAAACTTGCTATAACTTCTTCATAAGTTAATGAAAACTATATAACTAATAAATAGATTTTTTTTTTAAAGTTCATTCTGAAGGCAAAAAATACAGCTTTGTGTGTGTTGCATGCAATTTTCATTCGGAATCCGCTTCAGTGATAATCAGAATTGGTGAAACTTTGCCAAAATTTCCGATGCCGCCCGAAGGTTCAGAGGTACTGGCGCAGGGTGGTGCAGTGTATGGAGGAGGTGTGGGAGGTGGAGATTCGCCTGGAGGCTAAGAGATGCCTCCTGAATATATGGGAGCCAACGGACCTGCCACCAAAAGGGAGGCTCTGGGTGACGCTCGGCCAAATGGTGGCGAAGAGGAACATAGCTAGACTCTGGGGAAGTCCCATTCCGCCCACATTGTCAGACTGGAACAGAGACATGGACTGGTGCATGCTACAGGAAAAAACCGTCTATGTGGCAAGAGGGTGCCCCCGTAAGTGGGTCGAGGTGTGGACCAAGTGGAATGATTTCAGAGGGGGCATCTGTGTGCCTCCTTCTATCGAGCAGGCAGACCCCGGGGATGTGTAATATACCACTGCTCTGTACGCTCCGAAGGTTAAGACAGTGATGCGTAGGTCGCACCACCGGGAAGTAAGGTCAAAGGTGCTTGCAGTGTGGACCGTCACTTGGAAGGGTGGGGGGGGGGGAGTTTTGATTGTTAGACAAGTTCACGCCTGTTGGGGCACATGCTTGTGTTCAAAGTGGTTCTAAGAGAAAATAAGACCTAAGGCATACGTCCTTCTTCCCTACAAATTTGATGCACTGTTTATTAACGCCGCCGTACCCCCGGGTTGACGGCACAGGGCTGTGTTATTGGTTACACATATAAGATTCCTTCCGCTGCCGGCCCACTGGGTTGTAGGCTGTCAGCCGTGTATTGTGTGTCTCTGAATAAAGGTCTTTAAAAAAAAATAAAAAAAATAAAAAGTTCCGATGCCCAGAAGCAAACTGGCGTCTACATAAGAGGACTCCTTTAAGAGGAGCTGTTTGTGTCCTTGCTGTTCAACCTAGGAGGGTGTTTCCATAGTCTATCCTCAAACGCATAAGCAAATCAATAATTACTTTGAAATCTTTATCTCTGAGTGGAAGTTTGATTCCAGAGAGGCTCCACAGCTGAAATTGTTGGCTTTTGTCAAGTTATTGGTGCGCTTCAAGATTGAGGTTTTTATCTAGGTAGAAGCCAAGTGATTTTCGAGACGCGACAACTGAAGGATTGCAGTTGAGTACTGAGGAAGTAGAAAAGTCCTCAATTCGCCATGACCAACAGACAAAGGGCCAGATGTATCAACATTGTATTTTGCGAGTACTTAATAGCGAATTCTACCTATTTGCTGTTATAGCCTCGCAAAATGCAATGTATGTAGGTTTCGCAAATAAAATGCAATTCCTTCACATTCCTTAATTGCGCCTTGCAAATTGCGAGTCGCAAATAAGGAATGGCTTCCCATTCATTTCTGTGGGCCTAGAGGCCCATAGGAATGAATGGGAATTGCATGCACAATTTGTGAGTACCCAATAGGTACTCGCAAATTGCGCACGCAATTTCAAGGGTGCCAAAAAAACACCGTGTTGCACTCCTGAAATATGCATTTGTGCACATGTGGCGCACATACATGCCCTAAGGGCATGTATGTGCACCACATGGCACTTAAAAAAATGCAAAATTGTGCATTTTCCTAAGGATTTGCAATTTACCACCAACTTGAAGTTGGTGGGAAATTGTGATTCCTTAAAGCAGGGTTGCAATTTAAAATGCGCTTCCTGCATTGCATTTAGAGAATCGTAAATTGCGATTCTCTAAATGCATTCGCAAAATAGGTAATCACAAAAATTGCGATTCCCTATTTTGCAATTGCTTTTTGGGACGATACATCACAAAAGGCTTTTTCCCCTTTGCAAACGGGAAATGGCTTGATACATCTGGTCCTCATTCTTCCCCGACAATTATGTATCTTGTTCCCTCGCTACCACTATCTAAAGGGACACCACAAACCAAGCCCTTTGTGAAAGGCTTGCAGTCTATCCCTGTGTCATCTCCACTTGCCTGTATGATGTTTCTCATACAAATATTAATGTTATCTTGCTCTTCCTTGTTTCTTTAGTTGCATACTACTCATAGCTCTTGCTCTGAGAAGTTGTGAACTCTGTTTAAGCTTCTGTTAATATTGTCTGTGTATTATTAACACAGCCCCTCCTACTGCAAGACCTACTTTAACAAGCGCTGAAGCTAATGCCACGCTGGAGATCTCACCGCCAAAGAAGACCATCCCTGAACCAGAGCCTGCTGTTACCATCATCATCCTCATCATCTACCGGACTCTTGGAGGGCTTCTCCCTGCCCGCTACAGCACTGATCGTAGGAGTGTCAGGTAATTCCAGCTACAGCCACATCTGCAGGAGTGTCAGATATTTAAATCTGGAAGCGGGAACACAGGAAATAGTACTAACCATAATAGCAAGCTAGTTGAAAACTTACAGCAGAAGTATGAGGACCAGCATCTTTGAGGGTCACTTATAGACAGCTAGAGTAATGTTCATGGAGGCATCAGTTACTTGCAACTACACCGCTGTTCATAACCAGAGGTTACTTACTGCAGCAGCACCTATTGTCACTCATAGTGTAGTGTCAGTTATAGGAAGTAGCTGCACAGATTGTAGGAATGTCTGGTAGAGACAGGTACATAGCCTTCTGAAAGTGTGTGAGAAGTTCAAACAGGCACAGCATTATCACAGAATTGTCAGGTACAGATACCTACAGCGCCGCTAGAAGTGTCCTGTACAGAATGCTAGAGCACTAGCTGCCAGTCTCAGTTATTTAGAGCAGCACAAGTTTTAGTATTTTCAGGTCCAGACAGCTTAGCATTGATCCAAGGAGTAGGTACAGACAGGGCACATCTTGGCAGAAGGTCATGTACAGGCAGTTACTGCACTAGCTGTAGGCACAGACAGCTACAGCACCTATGGCAGGAGTATCCACTGTACTCAGCTAGAGCAGAGATGACAGCAATGTGGCACCTGTTGCAGGGATGCTGATACAGACAGGCACATCATTCATTGTTAGGGGTCTTAGTTACAAACAACTACTGGACCAATCGTAGTCGCATCAGGAACAACCCTCTGTAGCACCTGTTGCTTGAGTGTCAGTCACTCAAGGCTATGGCACCAATTACAGGCATGCCAGGTACATCCAGCTACAGCGCTGGTCAAAGGAGTCCTGTGTGTCCAGTTTATAATGGAAATGCAGGTAATGTGAATTCATTGAAGGCTGAGTTGATATACAATCAGCAGAGGAGAACTGCTCACAACTGCCACTGTGCTCTGCTTCCTGCATTCTTCCTGTTAAATGCCACAATCTAACATTGGACTGCCTCACATCCCCCTTTCTAATAAAAGTGAATATAATACCTTTACCACAGGGTCTAATAAGGACAGCATTTACAAACAGTCCTATTTCTCTAGCTACAATACAGCATACAATGAATATAAAGTGAGATGTTCCTAACATTCCATTTACATAGAATATTGTGTGATATCCCGGTGGAGATGCAAACATTTGAACTGCTGTCAAGTGCCTCTGAGCACTCTTTCCAGCATTCTACACCTATACATTCCACATTGTAGCAGTCGAAAGCCGCAGAATGTCAAGTACAGACAGCTATAGCACATTTTTCAGTACTGTGTATGGCAGATAGCTGCAGCATCAATCGCAAGAGAGTAAGGAGCAATATCAACAATATTCGTTCCAAGTAGGTTCGTCAGCCAGAGCTCTTATTCCAGGACAGGCTGAGGACGGACTGCAGGAAAATCTGTTCAAGGCACCTGCAGTGTCAGTCACTGAAGGGACCTTTAGTTAGAGCTTCAACTACCACTAAGAGAGTAAATGAGTAAAACAGTTATGGCTTTCGGCTTGATAACAACACTGTCAGGTGCATTCAGGTTCAGCACCAATCGTCCGTAATGTCCAATCGATACAGCTACAGCATGGGTTGCCTGGACAGTCAAGTGCATTTAGCTTAGCCTAATCGCAAGACAAAAAGGTTCACCGTTGTTGAGTACTATGGGAACGTTGCAATAGCTTCGCCATTCATCAGGCAGCATGTAGGGACAAAAGTCCATGCATCGAGTGAACAGTTTTGACACCCTACCCTTTCCAGATTATCCTGTGTTTACACGAGTGGACTGGAATGTGCATTGTTGATGCTTCATTTTAATTTTGGGTTGCACACCAGCAGAACACAAAGTTATGCTGGCAAGGGGGTACCCTCATAAGGCATTATAGGCAAAATGAAGGATGGCTGGGTGGAAATTGGTGGCAGCTGGTGCTGAGTGTCTCTGCCCCCTGTATGGCTGCCTTTTAACAGTGCCACACTTTGTGGACAAAATCTCTCACTGTATTCTTCACCAGCTTTGCCTTTAAGGGTTTTCTAGAGTACATGTTAAAATGAGTCCCTCCAGGTATGAGGTCCATCCCTCAACGGAAGCTTGGTTGTTGTATTTTGAAGTCATAGGAGACCATCTTTTAAACCCAAGCATATATCCTAACTTTAGCATCTTTCATGGAAGACAGCTTTCCTAGATGCAAGCACATCAGTTCAGAGCGAAATCCATGTGTTTAGGCATGTCATTGTGAGTATGCATTCATCTTTCCTCCCAACAGATGGTTTCAGACTTTCATGTAAATCGAACTATTTCCCTCTCCAATTTCTTCTAGATTCCTTCCTTCCTTCCCTGATGAGAAACCACTCCATATCCTATATTTTAGAACCACTACATACTAAGCAGAACCTGCACATCCGTATGTCTGGGTTGGAGGAAGTGGGAGGTATTATAGTTGAAAGGAAGTCTGAGGAGTGGTAATTCAAAAATTTGAGAGTGCTGAAAAGTCCTAGGATATTGTCAAGCTACGTAGATATAGTTATGAATAGGAAACACAGCAGCAGTATGCTGGCCAACTTCATGGCGCCACTCACAGGGCAAGGGGCATCTCTGAACACTCCCCTTTGGATGTGATGTTGGACTGCCCTGCCAGAGGTTCCACATTGCCTCCCAGGATTAATCGCTGGTATCTTAAGGACCTACACTTCCCAAACAAAGTGTCCACGGGAGTAAAGCAATATTTTCAAGAAAACAAGGGCTCAGTCCAATTGGCATGTGTGTTGTGGGAGGCGTTTAATACAGGCCTCAGAGAACAGACAAAGGCAATGATTGGGGGGAAAAGAAGGAACCGAAGCTACACTGCGATAACCTAGAAAGAGAGATCCTGACACTTGAAACCCAGGTACTAAAGGCCGGCGAAGATACCAGGCATCTACAACATATTCTTTGCCTCACACAGCATGAACTGAAAGAATTAGCAGATAAAAGGGAGCACACATATGCCACTGCCATGCAACGCTGCCTATACGACATAGGCGATAAGGCCAGTAAACTTGTTATCTGGCTTGACAAAAGGGATAAGAAATGAAATTGGGTCCTAGAGATTAGGAACACTGAGGGCAGGCATCATATCAGGGGGGTAGTGATAACAGAGGCATTCGCTACATACTAAGAGAACATGTTTGCCTCCAAAACCAGTAGGCCGGGAGCAGACTGTGGAGAGCTCATGAGAGATCTCCCCCTTCGGACTTTTTCCGAGGATGATAGGTGAGCACTTAAGCAGGACTTGATGGCAGAGGAGGTTGAGCAGGCAATCAGGCGGCGGGACCTAATGAGCTGCAAATTGAATTATACAAGTGCATGGCAACATAAATAGTGGGACATATGCTGAGTATGTTTAATGAAGCCAAAGAGGGGAGTAGCTTGCCTGAAGATCAGAGGATGGCGACGATAATACCTTAAAAAGATAATCCGCATGATGCCTGCAGTTCGTATAGACCCATCTCATTGCTAAACCTGCAATCCGAGATCTTGGTTAAGGCACTGGTGAATAGACTGAGACCAGTCATTACGTCGGTTGTCCACCCTGATCTGTCTGGCTACACAAAGCAACTTGAGGCGCTTGTATGGAGTTATCCACTCGACCATGACCCTTCGGACTGAACAGGCCATATTGCTATCCCTGGACACGCAAATGGCGTTTAACAGTATTGAATGGAGTTACCTGTTCGCAGCCCTGACAAGGTTGGCTTTTGGAGTCAAATTCTGTCAGTGGGTTCACCTTTTATACAGTGGTCCATTGGCCCGGGTGAAGGTGAAGAATGTCATGTCGCGTCCATTCGCATTGCATAGGGGAATCCGGCAAGGGTGCTTACTGTCCCCAATGCTTTTCGCTGTGGTACTGCAACCCTTGTCGGAGTGGGTGCGATGAAATCCCCTGAAAAGTGGCATTGACTGTGGAAAGGATTGGGGGGAACGACTTGCCCTACACACTGATGACATCTTGCTCTAAGCCACACAACCACAAATGACAATAAACAGGATACTATACATTTTTTAAATCTCTTTGAAGGGTACTCTGGGTACCAAATTAATTGGGATAAGTCTCAGATTTGTTCCCCTGTGTGGCGGCAACCCCATATCGTTGACCCAATGTGCAGTTCCGATTGCCCGAGAGGGGTTTAAATACTTAAGCATTTATATAACGAGAGATGGGGTGTGTTTTCTAAAAAAAAAAAACCTCTACCCTTGGAATTTAGTGAAGACGTGGCTCATTGGTTGCAACTCACACTCTCCCTGATGGGCAGAGTGGTGCTGTTTAACATGATGACTCTACCATAACTGTTCTAGGTTCTGCAAAACACCCCACATAAGATCCCACATCCTTTCTTCCAAAACGTAGATGGTCTATTGCAACTGCTCCTATGGGATGGGGATGCTCGAGAATAGCACTCTGCAAACTGCAAAGAGGAGTATATGAAAGGGAACTGTCCATTCCTGAGCGGGGGTTGCGCTCACTTGCGGAAGCGGACGGGCCAGGGCTCGGTGCGGCTTGCGGGCGACGCGTTCCCCCCAACCACTGGCTACCGTCGGGCCCGGGCTGAATTTGGATCGACAGGCCCTGCCGGTGGCCTATAATTGATTTGAATTTGAATTTAAAAACATTTATTGAGCGCTCTTTTACCAAGCGGTTTCATGGCGCTATGTGTGATGCAGCGGACGGCAGCAGCTGGAAGGGCTAGGCAGTGTAAGCTCGCACAAATAGGAATGTTTTGAGATCCTTCCGAAACTGTAAATAGGAAGGCGATGTGCGAAGGGCAGCAGGAAGGGAATTCCAGAAGACTGGAGCAAGAACAGCGAACTTCGCTCCACCAGACTTCTGTTTCTTAAAACGGGGGGTAGCTAAAAGAGCCATATGAGTGGAGCGAAGTTCTCTGCCCGGAAGGTAGGGCTTAATAGCTGAGCATATGAACTCGGGGGCAGTACCCGACCTAGCCTGAAAAGTGAGGCAGCCAAGTTTGAAAAGGGCGCGCTCTCTCACCGGAAGCCAATGTAGTGCTTTGAGCAGTGGAGTGGCCCGATGGTATTTAGGTAGGCCATGGATCAGGCGAGCAGCCTGGTTCTGTACCAACTGCAAGCGGTGGATCGCATAGACAGGAGCCCCATTATAGATTATGTTGCCATAATCGATACGCGATAATACCATGGCCAGCACAATAATTTTTAAAGCAGAGGGAGAAAAGAAGCGGGAGACTTTCCTAATTATTCTAATAATAATAATAATATATACCTGGGAGTCCCTTCGGCCGAGACTGCTCTGTGCCTGCTTCGTTGGGCCACCTACATTCCAAAATGACACGAGGCAAAGGGCCGGGCACCAACACTAAGCAGAGCATGCTGGACAAATAAACAGGAGCTCAGGTGGCTGCCCCAGAAGATCAAACCACTACCATGCCAGACAACGTAGCATTAAAAGCAGCTATCACACAATCAAGAGGTATGCTCGAGGCCAGGACTGGGGCAGTGGGCTCTGATGCCATGCTTATCCATCAAAACCTTGCAACACAGTGGACAGGATGACCGAAGCCAAATTGAGGATCTCAAAAGCGGAAGATACAGTCACCTCCCTGCAGAAAAAGGTATCTTCCTTAGAATCCATCACCAAGGGCCTGGCTGTTTAAGTGGAGAATGCGGAGGGCAGAGCCCTTAGGAACAACCTCTGTTTTGTGGGCTTCCCCAAGGACTGTGAGGGGAGTCACATGGAGCAATTTCTCACTAAGTGTCTCAGGGACTGGCTCCCACCGGAGTCCTTGTCGCAATCTTTCATTATTGAGCGCACCCACAGGGCACTACCCAAAAAACCTCCTCCAGGTGCTAGGTTGAGACCTATCATCAACAGGTTCCTCAATTTTCATGATAGAGACAATATCCTGAAACAGGCCAGACTACAGAGCTCGCTACTATATGCCTCCCAACGGATTACACTCAGCTGGTCCAGCAGCATAGGCAATCTTTTATGGAGGTCAAGCTTTGTCTGCGAGAATTCCAAATTCCATACGCCCTGCTATTTCATGCCCACCTTAGAGTGACTTATCAGTCGGGCTCTCACTTCTTTGAAACTCCGGAGGAGGTATTTGCATGGTCAGATGAAGCAGTAAAAGTTAAACCGCATACTCCGCCACGACAGGACTCTGACTCGTTGTCGGGGGAAGCAGCTCTTAGACTAGCTACATTCAAAGGGAAACGGAACCACAGATCAAGGTCAATGCGCCGATCCCGAACCCGCAGCACTTCCCGGCCACAGCTGTCTGGTACCCAGCGGGAGAAGACGGCTTCATAAACTAATCTGTTGGGGGTAGTGTAAGTTGCAGATACCTCGGAGGTTGCGTTTATCCACACTAAGTCATGGCTCGACTCCCAGGGATGATACACTGTAGTGTCAGGCACGCTATATGGGGAACCAGTCAGCCTGGGTAGTGTCTATGCTCCTCCCCCCCTTACTTGGACTTTTATTGAGCACCTGATGACAATTCGGACAGATATACCTGATGTGCCTACAGTGGTGGGGGTAGACTGGAATTATGTCTTATGTCCCATCAGAGACAGATGGCGGGCATCCGGGAAACTGGCAGTGACGCAGGAATCGCGTTTGCAGTCCTTAGTGGAGGGGCTGGGATAGGTTATTTGATATTTGATATTTTTATATTTTTGGGTATTTGTAGAGCGCAGACATACGCTCCGGAAGGAGCATCTTGGCGCTAAGTTAGCAAGCAGCAGGTACATAAGAGATGGTACGTGGTGAGGAGACTAAAGCTAGATAGCTGCCAATACAGAGGTATCTGATTGTTGGTAAACACAGGTCTTTAGGAGTTTTCTGAAGGTGCTCTCCTTGTCGGTTAATCTAAGATTGACAGGTAGATTGTTCCATGCCCTAGCTGCCAGGACGGTAAAGGTCCTCTCACCCCTGGTTTTGTATTTGAATCTTGGAATGGTAATAAGATTTGTACCAGATGATCTCAGATCTCGCGAGGGGTTGTAGCGTATGAAGCGCTTTGCAAAGTAATGGGGCCCTGAGTTTTTCATAGTTTTAAAAACAGTGAGGAGAAGTTTAAAAAGAATCCTTTTGTGTAGCGGTAGCCAATGGAGAGTGTTCAACGCCGTTGAAGCTGATGACCTTCTAGGAAGTCCCAACACCAATCTGGCGGCTGCATGTTGTATGCTCTGCAGCTTTTTAAGGGTGGACTTTTTTACTCCCGCCATTAAGCCATTACAATAATCAAGTCGGGAGAGTATTAGAGCTACCGCGACTGATTTTCGGGCTGCAATGGGGAGGAAGTCAAAGAATTTTTTCAAAGACTTAATGAGTCCAAAACAGCGGCCAGCAGTGATCCTGACGTGGTCATCGAAAGAGAGGAATGAATCGAATTGCACGCCCAGGTTCCGCGCTGAATGTACAGCGCTAGGTGGAGCCTCAGATCCTGTGGGCCACCAGGCCTTCGGGCAGAAGGATATATCTTTGCTCAGCAGTATGATTTCGGTCTTGGCACTATTGCATCTTAGATGATTGTTGTTAAGCCACTGGAAGACATCGGAAAGACAATTTTGGAAACGCAGATCTGCGCTCGTACACTTTTTGTCGATCGTAACGACAAGTTGTGTGTCGTCAGCGTATGACGTGACGAGGATCCCATGGGATTCTATCACAGCGAGGAGGGGGGCCATATAGATATTAAAAAAGAGGGGACTTAATATGGACCCCTGGGGCACTCCTGATGTTATGGGTTTCTCGCTGGATAGATAGGGACCCAAGGACACAGTTTGGGACCTATTAGATAGGAAAGATTTAACCCATGCCAAAGCTGTGTCTGTCACGCCGATCTCTCGCAGTCTGTTGATCAGGATGACATGCGAGATAGTGTCGAACGCTGCTGTTAGGTCAAGCAGGATGAGGATGGCCTGCCTGCCCTCATCCTGCAGGAACTTGATAGAATCAGCTAGTTCGATCAGAGCTGTTTCTGTGGAGTGACCAGATCGAAATCCCGACTGCTGCGGATGCAGGATGTTACCAGTCTCTACAAAAGTTTTCAACTCTTCATATACCAGCTGTTCCGTGATTTTACCAAGGACAGGTAGTAATGAGATGGGGCGCATATTGGTAAGATCAGTGGGGGATTTGTTTGGCTTCTTCATCAGAGGCTTCACGATAGCCTTCTTCCAGTCATTGGGCACCATCCCGGAGTCGAGAGATTCATTTATAATGGTGTTAATATAGGGATTCACTGTATCAATCAAATGGTGCAGGATGCTAGGTGGACAGGAGTCAGTGGGGGCTCCTGATTTACATGCCAAAATTGCCTTACGTGTTTGTTGAATGGAAACAGGTTTGAAACTAGACAGCAGACAGTGGTTGTCTGTAACCTTGCAAGAGGTGGTCAAGGAAGGAGGGAAGTCTTTCTGAATATTAACAATTTTCTCTACGAAAAAGTCAGCGATTTGATTGCACAAGGTTGCCGATGGAGGAATTTCCGGCGCAAGAGTTTTGGGATGGGTGAAGGACTTAACTATAGTGAAGATAGTTTTTTGTTTTTGATGGGCATCATTTATGGCTTTAGTGAAATATTCCTTTTTTGCCGTTGGGTGACGCCTGGAGGAGGCTTCACCCAACGGACCATGAGTACACATACTATTCAGGGGTACACGACTCACTTTCCCGCATAGACCACATATTCACGTGTCCCGGCTGGTCCCACAGACTAATGTCAGTAGAGATACTACCCAGGGGCCTGTCTGACCACTCCCCAGTGGAGTTGCAATTACGGATAGGCCCTGATTGCCCCGCATTTAGATTGCGACTGTCAACATGGAATCTGCAGGATCACCTGTACAGGTCACACATGCAACAAGCGATTACGGAATTCTTTCCACACAATGTGGGGACGGTGAAATCCACCAAGATACTCTGGGAAGCTATGAAGCCCACCCAACGTGGAGCAGACATTTCATTCTGGACAGCTTAGTGAGTCAAATGCAAAAACAACAGTTGATGGACAGAATGCAGAACAATGTCATACATTCACCCCAGTACAGAGATCTGGGCCTAAATCCATTGTTTTTTTGCTCACCATGCCATTCCAGTTTGAACCCAGCCATATGCAAACCAGTATTGACCCTGTGTCTCATGGGAACAGTCCAGCCCGAACTGCCAAGCCAGGTCCTCCCTGGACTGGAACCAAGCATCCTAGGACCGGTTTCGGGGTTTCACCCCTCTTCAGCCAGGATAGCTTGATTCCAGTAGCATGGAGAGCACGGGACTCACATCGGAGCATACCCGTCCCACTCGGGGGTGACAAATGCAAAAACAACAGTTGATGGACAGAATGCAGAAAAATGTCATACATACACCCCAGTACAGAGATCTGGGCCTAAATCCATCGTTTTTTTGCTCGCCATTCCAGTTTGAACCCAGCCATATGCAAATCAGTCTTGGCCCTGTGCCTCATGGCAACAGTCCAGCCCGAACTGCCAAGCCAGGTCCTCCCTGGACTGGAACCAAGCATCCTAGGACTGGTTTCAGGGTTTCACCCCTCTTCAGCTAGGATAGCTTGATTCCAGTGGCATGGAGAGCACGGGGCTCACGTCTGAGCATACCCGTCCCACTCGGGGGTGACAAATGCAAAAACAACAGTTGATGAACAGAATGCAGAACAATATCATACATTCACCCCAGTACAGAGATCTGGGCCTAAATCCATCGTTTTTTTGCTCACCATGCCATTCCAGTTTGAACCCAGCCATACGCAAATCAGTCTTGACCCTGTGCCTCATGGGAACAGTCCAGCCCGAACTTCCAAGCCAGGTCCTCCCTGGACTGGGACCCAGCATCCTAGGACCGGTTTCAGGGTTTCACCCCTCTTCAGCCAGGATAGCTTGATTCCAGTGGCATGGAGAGCACAGGACTCACGTCTGAGCATACCCGTTCCACTCGGGGGTGACAAATGCAAAAACAACAGTTGATGGACAGAATGCAGAACAATGTCATACATTCACCCCAGTACATAGATCTGGGCCTAAATCCATCGTTTTTTTGCCCACCATGCCATTCCAGTTTGAACCCAGCCATATGCAAATCAGTCTTGACCCTGTGCCTCATGGGAACAGTCCAGCCCGAACTGCCAAGCCAGGTCCTCCCTGGACTGGAACCAAGCATCCTAGGACCGGTTTCGGGGTTTCACCCCTCTTCAGCCAGGATAGCTTGATTCCAGTGGCATGGAGAGCATGGGACTCACGTCTGAGCATACCCGTCCCACTCAGGGGTGACAAATGCAAAAACAACAGTTGATGGACAGAATGCAGAACAATGTCATACATTCACCCCAGTACAGAGATCTGGGCCTAAATCCATCGTTTTTTTGCTCACCATGCCATTCCAGTTTGAACCCAGCCATATGCAAATCAGTCTTGACCCTGTGCCTCATGGGAACAGTCCAGCCCGAACTGCCAAGCCAGGTCCTCCCTGGACTGAAACCAAGCATCCTAGGACCGGTTTCGGGGTTTCACCCCTCTTCAGCCAGGATAGCTTGATTCCAGTGGCATGGAGAGCACGGGACTCACTTCTGAGCATACCCGTCCCACTCGGGGGTGACAAATGCAAAAACAACAGTTGATGGACAGAATGCAGATCAATGTCATACATTCACCCCAGTACAGAGATCTGGGCCTAAATCCATCGTTTTTTTGCTCACCATGCCATTCCAGTTTGAACCCAGCCATATGCAAATCAGTCTTGACCCTGTGCCTCATGGGAACAGTCCAGCCCGAACTGCCAAGCCAGGTCCTCCCTGGACTGAAACCAAGCATCCTAGGACCGGTTTCGGGGTTTCACCCCTCTTCAGCCAGGATAGCTTGATTCCAGTAGCATGGAGAGCACGGGACTCACATCGGAGCATACCCGTCCCACTCGGGGGTGACAAATGCAAAAACAACAGTTGATGGACAGAATGCAGAAAAATGTCATACATACACCCCAGTACAGAGATCTGGGCCTAAATCCATCGTTTTTTTGCTCGCCATTCCAGTTTGAACCCAGCCATATGCAAATCAGTCTTGGCCCTGTGCCTCATGGCAACAGTCCAGCCCGAACTGCCAAGCCAGGTCCTCCCTGGACTGGAACCAAGCATCCTCGGACTGGTTTCAGGGTTTCACCCCTCTTCAGCCAGGATAGCTTGATTCCAGTGGCATGGAGAGCACGGGGCTCACGTCTGAGCATACCCGTCCCACTCGGGGGTGACAAATGCAAAAACAACAGTTGATGGACAGAATGCAGAACAATATCATACATTCACCCCAGTACAGAGATCTGGGCCTAAATCCATCGTTTTTTTGCTCACCATGCCATTCCAGTTTGAACCCAGCCATATGCAAATCAGTCTTGACCCTGTGCCTCATGGGAACAGTCCAGCCCGAACTGCCAAGCCAGGTCCTCCCTGGACTGGAACCAAGCATCCTAGGACCGGTTTCGGGCTTTCACCCCTCTTCAGCCAGGATAGCTTGATTCCAGTGGCATGGAGAGCATGGGACTCACGTCTGAGCATACCCGTCCCACTCAGGGGTGACAAATGCAAAAACAACAGTTGATGGACAGAATGCAGAACAATGTCATACATTCACCCCAGTACAGAGATCTGGGCCTAAATCCATCGTTTTTTTGCTCACCATGCCATTCCAGTTTGAACCCAGCCATATGCAAATCAGTCTTGACCCTGTGCCTCATGGGAACAGTCCAGCCCGAACTGCCAAGCCAGGTCCTCCCTGGACTGAAACCAAGCATCCTAGGACCGGTTTCGGGGTTTCACCCCTCTTCAGCCAGGATAGCTTGATTCCAGTGGCATGGAGAGCACGGGACTCACTTCTGAGCATACCCGTCCCACTCGGGGGTGACAAATGCAAAAACAACAGTTGATGGACAGAATGCAGATCAATGTCATACATTCACCCCAGTACAGAGATCTGGGCCTAAATCCATCGTTTTTTTGCTCACCATGCCATTCCAGTTTGAACCCAGCCATATGCAAATCAGTCTTGACCCTGTGCCTCATGGGAACAGTCCAGCCCGAACTGCCAAGCCAGGTCCTCCCTGGACTGGAATCAAGCATCCTAGGACTGGTTTCGGGGTTTCACCCCTCTTCAGCCAGGATAGCTTAATTCCAGTGGCATGGAGAGCACGGGACTCACGTCTGAGCATACCCGTCCCACTCGGGGGTGACAAATGCAAAAACAACAGTTGATGGGAGTCTTGGACCGCACAGCCCTATATGCGGTCGATGTGCTGCTCTTCCTCACGGAGCCCAACAGGACGGTGCCGAGACTACTCCGTATAATGCAAATATTTGGGTAGACCTCGGGATTATAAATGAATGCCCACACATCAGTTCTGTGGCCTCTGCGGGGACGGGAAAACTGGGTCTCTGGTCCAGGGACGTGACAGTGACTACGGAGGGGTTTAAATTCCTGGGAGTGTTTCGGTCTGCCTCGCAGCCCTGATCTTGGGACAAGAATCTGGCTCCTTTGTGGAAACGAGTTAAAGCAGAGACGCAGTCCTGGTCCCATCTGCCCTTGTCCTTGTTTGGTAGGTCAGCAATATTCAAGATGGTTTCCTTCCCCCGCCTTCTGTACCAACTGCAGAATTAACTATTCCCTATACCAACTGCGTGGTTCCAGCAACTCAACGCGATCTAGGGCCAATATCTTTGGGGCAGTGGCTCTGTCTAGCTGGCCCTGAGAACATATTTCCAGTCCACATACTGTGGGGGAATAGCGACCCCAGATATCCAGGCACATCATGCAACAACCCACATTCTAATGCCCATCAAATGGTGGTATTGAGACAGATAAGACCCAGCGTATGAGGTGAAACACTGGCTGTTGGGGGTTACGACCCTTCACACTTACCTCTGTGCGGTGCCGGAACTCCCGGCACTGCCGCCAGCGTCGAGGGTGGTATTCGGGACTTGAACACAGTCCCTGCGTTGAATGAGGTGGTGGGGCGGATTGACTGGAGACACTCCCCTGTAGCACAACGGTCTGTTGTCTCAGCTGTCCACACTGCCTGGATTCAAGGGATGGAACAACATCGGAATCGCCACGCTAGGGGTGGTTATACGTGGTCAGACATTAAAATCATTCCAAGAGCTCCAAAGAGAATTCAACATGCCCCGCACGCAGTTTTATAAATACCTTCATTTCCACCATGCGCTGGCCTTATATATTGCACAGTTGGAGGAATTGCTGGAATTTCACCCTATAGAGGCCAAAGTATTTATGGGAGATCTCGAGGACCATAAAATTGCCAAGATTCACCAAACACTCGTTACCAATAACCCCATTACTCTTTTTAAAAAAAGAATAGTAAATAAATGCATACTTACCTATTGTGGTAGTTGATTCGAGATTCTGCCACCCATTTTTCATGTGTCACCCCTATCTCAAAAGTCCTAGTAGCCCAAGGCATTGATGCTTTCCATTGACAAGGAGGCATTTTCTAACTTTTAGTAATTTAGAGTTATCCTCTTCCCCCTGCTGCAGTTCATCGTAGGGCTAATAGTCCATTTCGCAAACCTTTTCACTATGAACAAGTTTGTCTACTTCTGGAAATTCAGGAGTAATTTACAGCTAAATTCGAACAACTGCTCTCGAAAACAATTTTGATTGAGGCAGTTTAGATAACGTTTGGTGTTTGTGATTATCATATTTATGGCTGCAGTCATGTTGCCATCAGTGTGCAGCTGCGTTAATTTGTAAGAAACATGGTATAATATATTACGCCTATCTTTCTGTTGTAAAACCCTTGCATCTACCTTGGTACATTCTATACTTTATTTCAGATTTCCGAAAAACCCTGTGATGAATTCTCCCATCATCAGTGTCTCTGTGTTCAAGAATCACACCTTCCTCAGGGGTGTCCTGGACTCGCCTCTGATGCTGGAATTTCGCTTGTTGGAAACGGTCAATCGTAGCAAGCCGCTCTGCGTTCAGTGGAACCATACTAGCTAGTAAGTCATAGTCGTCCCCTCACTGATATGTGGGTAATCCACTTCATATCTCTAGTGCACCAGTTCATTAAGGTTTGAACCATGGCTGGGTGGAATTCTGGAGTAAGTCCGAAGTATGACTCAAATGCACACAGAAGATATTTGTAATTCTGGCTTTGTGTTTTTAATTAATTAATTGCATCATTACTTATTGTGACATGTGCATTCAGTCTCTGTTACACAGTTTAACGGATTTCAAGAAATTAATTCCACAGATTTAGAACATTAAGTAGAAAATTAGTTTTTATTTCAGTGTACGATGCCGTCATTCTTAAGAAAGGTATTAGTAATGGATCTCAAGACAGCAAGAACATTCCTTTGATACCAATGTGTCTGATTTGTGTCTTCCGTCACAGCGTCGGTGTTCTCGGCAGTTGGACTGCGAGGGACTGCGATCTGGTGTACAGGAACACTACTCACGTGCGCTGCCAGTGCTCTCAGCTAGGCACATTTGGGGTACTCATGGATAGCTCTCAGCGAGAAGTAAGTACAGCTCAACCCCCTCAAAACTCATTAGCATTGTGGTGTTTTTTAAATAAATACCAGGACCTGATTAAAGAAATCTATTTACATAATCATAAGTTAGTATTCTGGAACTCCTCCCCCTATGTCTTATGATATATGTTTCACATGTCTTTAGCCTTTACCTATAGCTTATTATGTTTGTTCTGCATACTTTTTTAAGTCCCTGTGGCAGTGTTTGTCTTTCCAACCATGTTTCACACACAGAGCCGAGTGCCCAAGAAATACTTGGTAACCTTACAATATGATATGTTTGAGAAACAAAAGTTATTTAAGTTATTTCATCGACAAATTGCAGACTCAAGCATAATTAGAGTTGAAGAGCAAAGGAAGTGCTAAATCCAGAGAAGAAACCATGGGCAGAATTTCTTACGTGGGCATGGTCTAGAGGTGGAATTTCTACCAGTGGATTACACACTTACGCATCACACTATACATTACCACTCAACTCTAATTCAGAAAATCAAGCTCTCAATGTGGTGTGTGGATGTATGCTATGAAGTGATTAATATCCATAGCCAAGGGTGCGCACTAAAAATGTTATGTTATGTTATGTTATACAGGTTTTTTGTATAGCGTGCGGCTACTCGAAAGAGTGTCCCGACGCTTTGAATTGCACACTGATCTCAAAACACAACAGGGAAAATGAACAGAAACAGAAAAAGAGGAAACCTGATAGGACCTGAAACTAAGAAGTGAAAAGCCAAGTTTTAAGCCCCTTCCTAAAGGCCAACAAGTTAGGGGTGCTGCGCAGGGACACAGGCAATTTGTTCCACAGCTGAGGCGCTAATAATTTAAAGGAGCGGCCACCGATGCGAGCTCTCTTCACGCGGGGCACTGCAGCAAGAAACAAGGCTTCAGACCTAAGCGATCTGGCAGGACGGTAAAAGGACAGCCTTTTCTGAAGATATTTTGCTCCAGATGTGTGCAAGGCTTTGTGTGCCAGGGTGAGAGTTTTAAAAACTATCCGCTTCCGGACAGGAAGCCAGTGCAGAGCCTCCAAAAGGCCCGAGGCTCTGGCACGGCGAGATAGTCCAAAAATAGCACGTGCTGCCGAATTCTGAACAACCTGTAATCGTTGAAGCAGGTATTCTGGCAGGCCGAGATAGAGGACGTTGGAATAGTCTATTCTCGAGCCTATCATCGCCTGCACCGTGATCTTCCTGTGTTCCTCCGATAGCAAGGGAAGGAACTTGCGAAGCATCCGGAGTAAGCCAAAGCAGGTGCCTGTGAGACCGATTACCTGCGAGCGTAGTGTGAGGCCATTGTCGATCTTAATCCCAAGGTTTTTAGCTACCTGGGACGAACTTGCTGGTGGAAACATGTTCTCAGGCCACCACACTTTCCAGTCCGGGTCCGAGCTGCACCCAAAAAAGAGGACCTCGGATTTATCCGAGTTGCACTTGAGGCTGTTATGATGGAACCACTGAAACACAGCCTCAAGGCAACCCTGGATCCTACCTCCATCGAAGTCCGCACCCCTCTCACAGGTGAAGAGGAGCTGGGTGTCATCGGCGTAAGAAACGATCTGGGCCCCGAAAGACTCCGCCAGGGCCGCCAGAGGGGTCATGAAGATATTAAATAGAGTTGGGCTCAGGACAGAGCCCTGAGGAACTCCGACACCCAATGGCGACATCTCGGCGGAGCAAGCCGAAGCCCAGACCGATTGTCGACGGCCTGCCAGGAAAGATCGAAACCACTGGAGCACCGTCCCTCGAAGACCAATCTCTGAGAGTCTAGCAAGCAGACCCTCATGAGGGACGGTGTCAAAGGCCGCCGACAGGTCTAACATCACCAGCATCGCTCTCCCACCCGAATCCAGCACCTCCTTTATCGCCTCCGAGACTTCCAGGAGGGCTGTTTCGGTGCTAAGATTGGCGCGGAAACCCGACTGGGTAGGGTGCAGTAGGTCGTGGGCCTCCAAGTAATCGGCAAGCACCTTATGCACGTGCTTTTCAATGACCTTCGCCAAAGCCGGCAGGAGCGAGATAGGTCTATAATTCGCTAACACCTCCACATCCAGACCAGGCTTTTTAAGCAGGGGAATAATCATTGCCTGCTTCCAGGACTGGGGAACCACACCCTGTGCAAGAGAACAGTTCAACAGGGGGTTCACGAGTGGATTAATGACAGCTGCCATTTTAGCCAGAAATTTTGCGGGGCAGGCATCCCGAGGGGAACCTGACTTTAGTCCCACCATCAGGTCAAATGAAGCTGTCAGCGAGAGAGGAGGGAAAGCTGCCAAGGCCACACCGGCGTTCGGTCGGGTAACAGCGGCATTCTCCGCCCGACCTGGTACCTCAGGATCCAACACAAGGAAGGAGTCCTGGATCCGCTGGATCTTAGAGGTGAAAAAGTCCGCAATCGCCCTAACCCAAGGCGCAGGAGAGGGGGTCTGGGCAGGCGCTGCGCGAGAGGCTGTAAACTCCCGCACAATGGCGAAAAGCTCCTTACAGGAGTTGGAAGCGGCTTCAATTTTTCTAGCAAAATAAGCCTTCTTCTCCGCGAGGATGTTCCGATGGTACGCTTTCGCCAGAGACCTGTAGGTGAGTTTCGCCGTCGCGTCGTATTTCACGCGCCATGCTCTTTCCGCTACCTTGCATTGCCGACGAGAGGCCGCCAATGCTTCCGTAAACCAAGGGGCAGAAGCACCTTTTTCGGGTTTGCGGAGGGGTCTCAGAGGAGCAAGATCATTGAGCCTCTCTGAGAGCCAGACCTGCAAACGCTCCACATCCTCCTCTAAGTTCCCGGTTAAGGCACAGGGGTGATCGGCGCAGGACTGCGCCAACAGTTCCGGAGTAATCCGGTGAAGTGGCCTGAATCCCACGGAAGTCTGCCGGGGGACACCGGCAGGCTTCCCAACATCTGAGAGATAAAATCTCACCAGCCTGTGGTCAGACCAAAGCACCTGAGTGGGGGCCAACATCTCTATAGGGGTCGTAGAGAAGGTCAAATCCAGGGTATGTCCCTTCTCATGGGTCGGCCCAACATGATAGGGAACCAGGCCCATAGGGGCTGTGACCTCCAACATTTTCATCGCATCGGGATCCGTTTCCACGTCCATATGGACGTTGAAGTCCCCGGCGACAATGCAATGTTCTGATGTAAGTAACAAAGAAGAGGTCACCGACTGGAACTCTTCAAAAAAAGAGCCCATGGGCCCTGGCGGCCGATAGACTAGAAGACCCTTCATCGATTGGTGTGGTGAAAGGACAATGGCGAAGGCAAGGGATTCGCAATCCTTGATCGCGTCCGATGGAATGATGGTGCAGGTGACCATTTTGTTGACTATTAATGCCACCCCACCTCCACGCCCCTTCGGCCTATCCTGCCTGAAGATGTTATACTCGGGCGGGATAGCAGTGGCAATATCTGGGTTGGACGCCTCGCCGAGCCACGTCTCGGTGAGCATTAGGAACAGGGGTTTTTCTGACTCTAGCAAATCAAAAACATCCAGGGCGTGCCGGCCCAGAGATCGAGTGTTGAGCAGTAGGCCCAGATGTTTAGCGCAAACCGCCGCCTTCTGTGGCGCATCGCCAAGATGTTTCTGCGGGCGCCAGCCACACTCAGGGCAGCAATGCTTGCCCTTGTGGCGAGCAGGAAAAACCGTCCGGCAGAAACCATTTGTGTACTGCCAAGACCGAAGTTCCGGACCCGAGTAGTGTAGCATGGTGCTCAAAAAAGCAAGCTAACTCGAGCCGAATGGCCGCGTCCTGCCCGTCGCCTCAAACGCCTCCGGGACGCTGACGGGCGCAGACGGGCAGGACTCTGGCACGACTCCGGCTAAGCGAACGGCGTCCCGCTGCGCGGACGAGTCCGCCTTAAATAGGCGTCTCCCACATCCACTCGAGCGTCGGGACGCTCCAAGATGGCGCCCGCGCCCACACACACTCAGCCCAACCAAAGATGGCGCCCGCAAAAGAAATCCGCCCCGGAACCCGGACCCACCAAATGGCGGTGTGTTTTCCTGATTTAAATGCAGGTAAGAGGACAGCAAGCCCAATATAGCGGCAGTAAAAGCAGGGGTTAAAAAACCAAAATGAACAAAGATAGGCAAAAGGGAGATAAAAAGACCAGTTGTCCGAGCTAGATGATAGCGCGACCAGCGCTCGTGTAGCAATCAGCAGAGAGCCTGAAAAACGAGTCCGCCTTAAATAGGCGTCTCCCACATCCACTTGAGCGTCGGGACGCTCCAAGATGGCGCCCGCGCCCACACACACTCAGCCCAACCAAAGATGGCGCCCGCAAAAGAAATCCGCCCCGGAACCCGGACCCACCAAATGGCGGTGTGTTTTCCTGATTTAAATGCAGGTAAGAGGACAGCAAGCCCAATATAGCGGCAGTAAAAGCAGGGGTTAAAAAACCAAAATGAACAAAGATAGGCAAAAGGGAGATAAAAAGACCAGTTGTCCGAGCTAGATGATAGCGCGACCAGCGCTCGTGTAGCAATCAGCAGAGAGCCTGAAAAACGAGTCCGCCTTAAATAGGCGTCTCCCACATCCACTCGAGCGTCGGGACGCTCCAAGATGGCGCCCGCGCCCACACACACTCAGCCCCACCAAAGATGGCGCCCGCAAAAGAAATCCGCCCCGGAACCCGGACCCACCAAAAGGCGGTGTGTTTTCCTGATTTAAATGCAGGTAAGAGGACAGCAAGCCCAATATAGCGGCAGTAAAAGCAGGGGTTAAAAAACCAAAATGAACAAAGATAGGCAAAAGGGAGATAAAAAGATCAGTTGTCCGAGCTAGATGATAGCGCGACCAGCGCTCGTGTAGCAATCAGCAAAAATCAAAAGAAAATGGATTCATTTTTTTTGTAGTTTTATTTTGCTTCTCATTCCTGTTTAGATTTCATCATTTAGATATTTTCAAATTGGATCATGGCAAGTAAGAGCGTTCATGGACTTCAAATATATCATATGAGTAATATTATCTCATTTTCTTTCTCCCTTATTACCAAGAAAGTTCATACCAGAGTGTCCTATGCATGTGCAGCCCAGTTGTGTGGATATGGGTTTTCTATGGTCACAATAACCCAACCACCATCTCTGGTCACTATAAAAGAGTTAGGTACCCAGAATGCAATACCTCCATGCAGAGAATACAAATGTCTCCAGGGCATTAGTTTTGTGGAACATACCCACCTGGAAGGAAAGCAGGAAAAGGTAATGTTTCATCCCTCTTTTAGAGAAGGGGTTCTCAGAGGTGTGCTCCACCAGACAACAAAAACTCTTAAGAAGACTGCCCCTTTTTGCAGGAAATCCACCTAAACAATAAAGAGTACGTTAGCTCCATCCCGTGTCACTTGATGTTGATGCCCATCCTTCGTTAGCGCTGTAAAGCCCTTTTAGGTCTCGCCTAGCATTGCAGTGCGAATGCGCTGCCATCGCCTTGCGAGGCATGCAGTATATACTGTAGTGTGGAAGTTTTGTGGAAGCGCACCGCCCACTCTCTGCCCATTGGCTTCTGTCTTAAATGCTGCCTTCCGATTGGTTTGAGGCTTGTTAGTTCCTCCTCATTCATCATTTGTATCCTTCCAAGGCTATTGGCCCCTTTAATCCTGGCACTATTTTCTTTTAGGTCTCGCCTAGCATTGCAGTGCGAATGCGCTGCCAACGCCTTGCGAGGCATTCAGTATATACTGTAGTGTGGAAGCTTCGTGGAAGCTCCGCCCACTCTCTGCCCATTGGCTTTTGTCTTAAATGCTGCCTTCCGATTGGTTTGAGGCTTGTTAGTCCCTCCTCATTCATCATTTGTATCCTTCCACAGCTATTGTCCCCTTTACTCCTAACACTATTTTCTTCCCTGTCCCCCACCCCACTGCCCCCTCCCTCAGTCTGTGACTTCTCACCCTCTTCCCACCCCCCCACTCATGCTCGTGTTTTCTTGCCTGCCGGCACTTTCGTTTTCATCTGCCACCTTGCAATATGCGAGTTCAAGATGCGTACTGTACAAAAACTTCTCGTGTTTAATGAACTAGATTTTAATGTTACTCTAAATATAATAAGACTCTAGGCAACATTCGGGGTATGCATGGCAACTGACACCTCTTAGTTCACAAATGGCATTGTTGTCGGGCGGGAGGAGCGGCAGTGTTTTAACTCATGCTTAAAACGATCACTTTTAATAACTTCCTCTCAATTCAGTGCTATAATCTTGTATACTGAGGTCACACGCTAAAGAAATGCACTTTTTTTAATTCTGAAGAGACATTATCGCACATTTACGTTATGTTTACTGTATGAGTAACATGCCGATCATTTTCACGGCTTGCCCACTGGCTCATATACGCTAGGCTCATCTCCGGCTGGCTCTACCTGTTAATTAATATATTGGCTCGTGCACCTCTAACAAAGAGAGATGAATGGATACATGTCAGTGAGCCTGGTAGATGGTAGAGAAATAGACTGGTGCAGACAAACAGACAAAGTCAGTCTCCATTGCCTCACGTCAGAATCATCACGTTCAATAACCTGGAAATCTGCCGGCAACTCCCACATGCCCCAACCTCAACCCTTCACCTATTCTTAGCAGAAGCGGCAGATTCTGAGCTGTGCCCTGCTGGTGCAGAGGAGCACAGCAGAGTCTGTAGAAGCGCTGTGATCCCTAGCCTCTCCGGGCAGGCACCTAAGCCCTCCGGGTGCCTTCACACTCAGGATAAATGAATACATTTGGTTCTGTGCTTTAGTCACACCTCTGTGAGCACTGTCTGGTAGATGAAGCTCTATGTTAATAAACACACTCAGAGAGGTGGTTGTGTACAAACAAACAAGAGCCACAATACCGTACGTTTTGAATGTGTAGTTAAATATCTGCTCATGGAGTACCTCATTGGCTGATCACTCCATGGCACTACCAAAATTACATTTGGACACATTTGCTCAACTGTAAAACACCCCCTTCTATGGGTCATTTAACAACTCGGGGCTTTGGGGTTAGGTAACCTACTTTGGATGCTGTGTAAAAGAGTAAATACAAACATTTATGCAATGAAACTAAGCAACCAGTACTGTCTAAAACACTGTGAAAACTGACACGCATTCTGGCATTTTGTTCAGTTAATGTCGATTTTCTCATAGATGTAAAGTAAAGTACTCTTAATATCTTAATGAAATCGGCACACTTTTAACTAATATCACCGGGTGACCTTTGAAAACTAGGCAATGAATACATTTTCATGTACCCCCGAAGCCCCCCTGCCCCCGCCCCCTTGGCAAACTTTATTGCCTCTCAGTGTTTGGAGGATAACCAAGATGCAAGAGAGTGAGTCAAATAGTCAAGAAAATGAAAGAGAAGCCGGGATTCGGATTCACACGCTCCGATCCCGATCACGTTGGTTAGTCTGTAAGCACTACTTTTATTAATGAGTTTCGCATTAGTAAAGCACCACGGTGTGCATGTGTGGCGACACTTCACCAATGAGGTACGTGCCAAGCAATTGTTGACACAAGCCACATTTTGCGTCATTTTCAATATATTTATTACGAAGTGCAGGACCTTTCCAAGGGATTTTGCACACTACATACATTCACTCCAAAAATAAGACCTGTAGGTAAAAACATTGCCATTTACAACGTCAATAGCTCTAACTCACAAATGCGAGACCTATTTGCATTACAAATGCTTGTTTGGTAAATGCGAACTTGAGAAATGGACTTAACATAACATACCACAAAGACAGAAGCAGCCCACTGACAACTTGATGAGCATGGGTGACAAAAAGCGCTCTACAAATCTACTGGTTGATTGATTGATTAAAGTGGCACATAAGTCAAAGGGAACAACATATATTTTTGGACAGGGAACGCATATCTAGTGCTTACTCCAAAACAAATATTCACAACAGAGCAACACCTTTATATGTAAATAAATATAGTCTGATTACATTTAGGATTAGGTTTTCTGTTTTTAATCAATGCAGAGTTTGTCAGTTTGGCCTAAATAAATGCAAATAATTGATTACCGGGCACACCGGAAAAACCTTTGCCGTTCAACAATTGTTCAACTGCTTAAGTCATTACAAGGTATTTATTCTTATTTTCCCTTGAGGACTTATTTATAGTAGCAGTCTATACACCGCCCTGAGGATAAGTATTTTCAACATAATAGGCCCATTAAAGATTCTGACCCAGGCTATCCAGTTGTGTTGCAACTTTTACAACATGGTTGTAATTAAGAGGGATTATTAAATATCTTAGGGTAGATAAGATGACATTAGAATGAATGACGAGGCAATCACGAGCAGTGACTAAGGTAGACAGAATATAGCATACAAGTGAGAACAAAGGGTCTAGTAGCCTGATATACAGAGGAAGGTTTGCATGTATTCTTGTGAATGATAGTCTTGATTTCTAAACTCTGCTCTTATACTTCTTAGTATCTAATCAAATATGTTGTACGTTTAGCTGCGTATGGGTTTGAGCTTCCACACTCATGTTTAGTTATGGATATATGAGAATCTAGATTTGAAAGGCTTGCTTTGTTCAATAGCCTGATAGCAGTGGATTTTATTGTATTTTCAATAATTGGTAATGATACAAGAAAACGAGGGTGTAATTAAAAGTGCCTGTTACTTTAAGTAGAAAGTGTCATATATTCTGCATTTTACATGTTCCTTGTCTTGAACATTCCTCTGATTAACAAGTGATTTAATCTTACAAATATGTCCAAATTAGTCTTTATTGCATTATTGAATTGTTAACCAGCTTTCAGATGTGACAGATATCTGTAGAATATATTTATATTGATAGACTAGAGCTGACTGCTTACCTTAAACAAAGTCCGGAGAGGTGGTTACAATGTTCAGGTTATTTGTCTGTCCTCTGCTTGAGGAATGACCATGCTTTCCCATTATAGATTGAAAATTGTTGGCAAATAAAAGATGACTTTGTAATATATTTATAGCGCTGCGAGTGATTTATGAGTATACATATCTAACATTTACTGCTTGTGACCCGTTCACGCGTTTGTTGCGGGGGGCCACAAAACAGATCTGATTATGTACATAACACATAGAGCTAATCCACTAAGAATATGAAAAACAAGGGCTGCATCAGAGAAAGGAAACACACGAGCAGAGCTGGGAACCATGTAGCAGGAGTCTGGAGAGAATGAGGCTCCACTACTCATTTCCACCCGAACGCAATCTCAAGTAATTATTTGCATTAATGGTGGACAGATAAATGAAACTAACGCTTCTATCTAGAAATTGAAACCGTAAGAAAAAAGAAAAATAAGCTGTAATATAGTAAAAGATAGAAGGAAACCAGATAAAGAAGCTACTAGGGAGAGAGAGGCTGCAGTCCAGATGTGAACTTTGGCTCAGTTCCCACAAAGCCAACACATTGTGATTCCTTTTACGTAAACAGACTTCTGTGAGGGCTACTTGGCTCACCCTTGATAGCTTGATATAGAACAATGCATGTTTTGCATGTGCAATAACACCAACAACTCATTTAGAGTCAAGAAGTACATAACCTAAAATATCCAAACCATTTTACACTAAAGGAGAAAACAAATAATACATTAATATGGAGAAAATCCGATATAGATATCAGAAGGTCCAGGGCCTTGGGGTTGCACAGTCGTTTCTGTACTCTAGACTGCCAATGTGTCATTATGCTATGTCGATATATACCATTCTAATGTGCTGCACTCTGAATTATATTCACTGCAATGTATTCTTACAGCTGTGTTTTAAAAAAAACAAAAAAAGAAAAAACTTTCAAAAGAAGCAGTGAAAACACAAGATCACTTTTAGTCACTAGGGTGCATTATAATAGGACATAGGTAACTGGCTAACTGGTGATAGAGTGTGGTTGGATATTAATTGTTTGGTTCACCCTAGTCAAATGTTTGGGGCAACTGTGCCTTATGCCGGCTTTGTGGCCAACCAGTGATGGAGTGAGGTCAGGGGAATGGTGATTTGTCCCGGTAAAAAGAATGTCTGAAGGTCAACATTTTTCATTGGTGCAAGGTTGGAAACTGTAGTTGAACAGGGCTCCACAAGGTTGGAGACCATTTTGTAGTCCCACAGCAGCCCTGAACCTAATGTCAAAATCTCAGCGAACGTAGAAATCAAAGGTTACATCTTTTTACGGGTAGGCTCAGTACCTTGCTCTGTTTCTCAGGGGATGAAACATTTCTTAGTCCCATCTTTAAAAAAAAGGTTTGTAACTTTTTTTCCTGGTGCACCAAAGGACCCAGGTTCAGGTTAGTAGGAAAGCTCCCTGTAACTCCAGTTCAGGACAAAAGTAAAATGTCCAGTTAAATTTAACCTTGGTTTTCCTACGTAACAGCTCCTTCTCCTTAAGTCCACAGAGTGTGATTCACTCCCCGGGCAAAGTAGAGAAGTTGGTTGACTGAAGCACTAACCCAATACCCTTATCCACCTCTAAAACCCTAAAAATACCCTTACCATAAACCCTAAAAATGCCCTTACCACCCTATACTCCTCCCCTAAACCCATATATATATATATGTGTGTGTGTGTGTGTATATATATATATATCTGCAAAAAAAAAGCAGAGAACTCTGGGTAGTTCTCAAGTTTAGGTGGAAAGCAGCTCCCGTATAGAGCACTCTCAACACCAGCGACTCTCTAGATCTGCTCATCTCAAATGTCTGCTTTTCTATCAAAGTCTTTAAGCATAGGATTAGCACAGTGCCATCCACGGCAAGATAGAAAGGTACAGAGTCTTTTGCCATTTCTACAGTAAAGTCTTTAAGCATAGAACTAACTAGCACAGTAATGTTCATGCTGAGCTGTAAAATGACAAAAGCCATTTACCACTCCAGGCACAGTATTACAGCTTTGGATTGGTAAAATATCAACCAAGCCAACCTGAAAAACACATACATACATACACATACACACACACATATACTTATCTTAACTAGACTTACCATGCATGGTAAAGGCTTTGTAAAAGCACCCAAAAAAGCATGTGTGGTAAATGCATGTGTGGTAAAGCCACTGTGTGGTTAATATTGAGTTGTAAAGGATGTTTCCCACAAAAGACAGCCAACACATTTTGCTTCTCTAGACAGTGATATTGCTATTCATTATTGTCTGTTTGTATTGAAGTAGGGAAAATTGCAGAATATAATTGTGGTCTATAAGTTTCTATTACATGTTCATCAGATAACTACTGAAGTGCTCCAGAGAAGGTTAGCACTTGAACAGAAATGGTATTCGAACGAGAGCATAGTAGTGAACGGAGACATACTCAGTACTGAGCTCAATGAACCACCATTTGATGAGTCGTGAATACTTAGTGCCTTAGTAATGGAGCACCCAAGACCACACAAGTTGTGTAAGCGTCACAGGTAAAGTACAAACCGCAAGCACCGTTGACAACATATCACCTGCAGAACAGGATTCCCACTGACGATAGAAAGATTGCAGTGACGTTTAGCTTCAGATAGTATGATTTAGTAGTCCTCATCAGGACATCTTACATTGCAGGCAATTCTTTATCCTATTTAGTCCTTGGAGGGGGCTTACACAGAATTGTCTAAAACAGGAGTGAAAAACTATTTATTAAATATAGTTTAATGGACACTTTATAAACAAGTTTTGTATATGAAAATACTGCTCTAATGAGATTTTTAATAATTTATAACTTCTGTTGGTGGAAAATTATCTAATTCATGTCTATGCCTAATGTTATTGCGCCCCATCCCAATCAATGTACTGCAGAAATAAATATTCCCATTCCTTATTCTGGTATCTATCACACCAAATTGAACTTTTCAGATGGTTATTGCTGCTTCTTTTTCAAAAAGATCAGTGTTTAAAAGGAAGTCTCTATCAAGCAGGCCCATGAAGAGAGGACAATTGTGAAGTGAAGTGAATTAACTAGATATTCACCTGTCCTCCCTGCCTTGAAAATAGATTTTTCTCTATTTTGACAGCATTTATCTTGTGTGTATTATTTATTTCCCGTACTTCTCGGGGCATTAACCACGCATACGTCTAGAACTTTTAATGTATTCAGTGACTAACATATCTTGAAGTGCAGTGCTTATTGGTACTGCTCTCTTAGTGGAACAAAGGAAGCCATGCTTTGGAGCCCTTCGTACAATGAACCCCATATGGTCTGACGTGTTCCTTGTTCCTTGTTCTCTGCAGCAGTTGGAAGGGGACTTGGAGACGCTAGCAATCGTCACTTACTCCACACTATCCATCTCGCTGGTGGCCCTGCTTCTCACATTCATTATCCTGGCCTGTCTGAAGGGGCTGAAGACCAACACCCGAGGCATCCACTCCAACATTGCTGTGGCCCTCTTCTTCTGTGAGATGGTGTTTCTGCTGGGCATCAACCGCACAGAAAACCAGGTGAGGCAAAGCCAAGAGTGTCCAAGCTGCCTTCTGGCTCCTGAACAGTACAGTGCACTGAGAAGTATAGGAACTGAAGTGTGGGGAAGATTAGCTTTCAAACTAACTGTAATTTTATGTCTTACTTTGTAATACCTGATTGTACATGTCCAAATTCTAATCCTTATCCTCAGATTCTTACCTTCCATTTTAAAAAGTATTAATCTTCTTTACCGTTCAGTGTACGTAACAGCCATGATAATTTAACCTGATGGTCAGTGAAGTATGAATACAAATTCGAAATCATTTACATTCAAGCAGTACTATTGCTGTATTGAGAGACCTTATTGTCTTTCTTGTATTGAGCCCTGTGGGTCTACTTCGGTTACACAGGTACTTGTGGTTACAACTTCCTTGGGGGAAACATTGAGTTCATTACTAAGCTTATATGGTGCACATTTGCCATTAGTGTGACCTAGTGAGTCTAAGGACAACGTGGACTGCGTCAGAGCCATCATCTGATAATGCGTTCCGGTCCATCATTAAGTCTATTGGGCAGGTTGTGTGATGTTAAGGCTGATCACTTTGTTCAAGTTGCGGGCACATCATAATAGGTCATGTTGGAAGTTTCAATGGTCATGTCTTGTTTACTAGGTTGCAAGGGTGACTTTAGTGAGGGTAGTATATGTCTAGATGACTTTACCATTTTGCTTACATCTCAGTTAGGTTAGTGACCGGTCCTCAGTTAGAGTTACATTTTTCATGTTCTTGCTTGCTGGAGCTATTGGGAACAATAGAACAGGCCATTTGAATAGCATATTTTTGCTGTGTGGCTTGCAAAGTGCAGCTGAGGATGAGAATTTATGTTATAACAACATGTTTTTTAACTGTCTTATTTTTCTAAACTCGCTTCCCTCATTTACCTTACTCCTGTGTTTCTAGAATCAATGTGATGTTTGCTACTTATAGTGTGTTTGCATCTTGTCTCCTCTATTTTGCACAGCTGCTCTGCACGGTGACAGCCATATTGTTGCACTACTTCTTCCTTTCCACCTTCGCCTGGCTCTTTGTGGAGGGCCTCCATATATATCGCATGCAGACAGAAGTCCGAAACGTTAACTACGGCCCAATGAGGTTCTACTATGCAATTGGCTGGGGAGCTTCGGCTATCATTACCGGTATGTTTATGTACAAATCACAATGTTTTTCGTGACAATATCCTACATAGTATTCAAGTATACAACATCTTCTGAGTATCTGACGGCAATCACAAAAGAAGGGGAGGATTCTTAAATGTAGTTGTGTGAACACTAAGGCCACTGAAAGCTATCTTTTGTATCATAGATGCCTTTTGCTCCACCATGACGTATCAATATAAGCACCATTCAATAATTTTCCAAATATCTTCAGCATCGTAGTGTGTACAAGGATAATTGGGCCAAATCATCCCATAGAATCACCTAACCCTCCCCCCCCACCATCTCCTCTGAACCAATAATCTTCTGCAGGTGCCTTTATTCTGCAGTGAAAACCATTAAAAATGGGACTCCAGGTGGCTTGTAATGGGTGGATACTCCTACTGAATGCTTTTTTTCTGCTACTCAAAACACCGATTTTGTCATTCCTTACATGGGGAAAAAAAAGGAAGCTTTACTTCAAGTTCCAGCTGAGCATGAAGGTTGGAGATATGCTTTTATCCATCAAATATTGCGGAAGTAACTTGTCAAAAGTATTACATTTTATGTATTTCTTTATGGATGTCTTTCGGAACATTTCTGTAAGACATGGGAGTGCAGACATCCTAACTTACGGTTTGGTGACAGATTTAAAGGCAGAATAGGCTTATACTTTTAGGTTTTGCCTAAAACAAAGTCTAGGGTAAAAACATTTTTTATGTATATATATATATATATATATATATATATCGTGATCAAGGCCTCCCAAAGGCCGAAATGCGTCATGGCGGTAGTGCTGGGTGTCTGAACTAATAAATACCTTGCACGAAGATTTTGGGTCCGTATTCGTCTTTCCTGCGTATTTGGATTTGTGTGATGAAGTTCATCTGTATATATATATATATATATATATAAATATACACATACATACATAAATATATATATATACTTACACACACACACCTATATATACACACACACACATATATGTAAATAATATATAAAAAAAAAACAAAGGACTGCTCACAGACGCCATTGCCAGCCCACTGGGGCTTTAATTTGCATTTAATTATTGGGTCAACTCTGATGCCCACTGGGGTTGTTATTTTTAGTAGTACTGCATATACCAGCATGCACGGAGGCCAGTGGGCGGGGCTAGAATATGAATAAAGGCGTGACTACTAACTAATCAGAGTTGCCTCATGCTGCCAGTGAACAAGGGCGTCGCAGCCCGAAACACGTATGGTGATAATGAATTTTATGGACTATGACAAACTGTGCTGCCTGCTTGCTGGCCTTGGAGGGAGAGGTGGTCCACGAGTGAAGCTCTTCCCACAGGAGCGATTCTGATGGCTGATGCTTTAATATATATATATATATATATATATATATATATATATATATATATATATATATATATATATATATATATATATATATATATATATATATATATATATATTACAAACAAGGTCTGAAAGCAGTGCGCTCCAGCTGCCGGTGCAAGCGCAGTATCTCCTCGCCAACTTGCAATTCCACAGATCTTCCGAAGTCGTTCTGTCTCACTGGGTGCCACCGCTGTACTTCAATTTTCAAACAAGGAGGTCTGAAAGCAGCGCGCTCTAGCTGCCGGAGCAAGCGTAGGGGTAAAGACCACAAACCCCACAATTATTGTTCAAACCAAAACGCTGCACTCCCAGAGATTTAAATTGGCAGGTTTCATTATTACAACAGCATCTTAATCCACAACGCATTTCAACATCAAGTCTTCAACATCAAGTATATAATATATATATATATATATATCAGGCCCGGAAATGTCAAACTCATTTTTAAATGACATTGTGTGCTTTTCACATTGAAGGAAAAACTAGTTGGGGTAACAACTAATCAGTAGCAGATTTATTTGCAAGAGGAGCACTGAGCTGATAGAATGCAACAATTATCTCCATGTGAGCCTATTGGACTCAAACTCCCACAATGCCCCTTAATCAAGGGTATGAATAGCAAGCAAAAAAGTACTCATTGTTTTTTAACTTTGCCCCTTTGAAGAAGAATGGTTAGTCGAAACGCGTCAGTGACATTTGATGAGTAAATAAACAATCAACGTACTAATTCCGGGGAGTGTGACGTAATTTTTTGGTGAAACTACATAAGTGAGGCATGGTCTACCCCAAACGTCGGCACCAGCAGTCCGAGTGTGCTGCTTCTTAAGACCGCATTGGGTTTTGAATGAATATATATATATATAAATATTCAAAGACCAGGTTTGCTCCTCCTGGGAGCTCCGCCCGTCGTTCGGTGGTGCGATGGTAGCCGGCAGAGCCAGACCGGCAATTAATTTCCAAATAATTGTAATGACACGCGCTCTCAGAATTCTGTTAAGGTTGATTCAATACAGGTTCAAGGTACCTTGAACCTGTATTAAATCAACCTTAACGGAATTCTGAGAGTGCGTGTCATTACAATTATTTGGATATATACAAAGATATATACACATTCATATATATATATATGTGTGTGTTTGTGTATATATATATATATTTATTTTTTTCTCCATACGTTAATGGAGTATGTCTTTAATGCTTTTGGGTGAAAGGACATATAAACCCGGAAGTATCACGGGTCACATGACCAAGACCCAGAGAATTTGAAATGCATTGTGTTTTTTTTTTTGCTGTGAAATAAAGAATTAGCTGCATACGTGACCGGAGGTTGTCTTTTTGCGTATATTTATGTAATCATTATCTGGCCTATTGTTTTAGGTATAGCAATCAGTTACATCAATACCACTTTGGATCCATCGATCAATAATATCTGGGTGATGACACATATTTTCACTTTTGTGCATTATATACATATGATTTGTTCGCTGATTTGCAATGTACATTACAGGGGCAATCTTTTTGTCTACTCTGTATATCGTAACCATTATATGGGGTTGTTTTTAAGGGGGATCCCTACATTCAGTCATCAGCCTTGGGTACTTATACCGCGTATTGTGATTATATACATCATAGTCCCTCTCCATTCCGGAACTGGGGACATATAAGGCTGACACTAAGATGACACATTTTTAAACTGTTAGCGCTTTACATCCACTTATCACATATTCTAGCACTGAGCACTTATTTTTGGCATACGTACTGTGGCACTTGGTTCATAATATTTGTTAACCTAGATCCAAACCACTATTAGCAAATCGTTTTTAAGGAGTCATTTCAAGTGAATATTTTCAGTGTATTACCCCTAGCGCATACAATACTTTACCTGAGCCAGTTGAGTCACTACATCATTTGTTAATTAGGGTATTTGTACCCAGCATTATGAATTTTCACTTACTTGTACATTGTCTGCTAAGATCAATTTTGAGCATTGTTGATTAATTAATTGATCACTAATTTTTGCCTCCATTGAAACCTTATAAGCTGTTTCTGTATTTATTTATGTATACTGTATACATCCGTATATCTAAGGACAGATCCAATGATTGAGCAAAGCCAATGTTTATGATCATGTGACCAGCAATTACACTACTTGAATTTGGTATAATTTTGATTATGCACAACAAAAAAAGGAAGAATACAACATATTTTAATGAATCATGTTTTTCTAAAATCATGCCTGGAAAACGACACTTAATTGTTTCAATATGAACCAGTACGCAATAGTATTTCTTCTATTTTCTTCAGTGATGCCATTTGATTATTTTCAGGTGTTGGTTGGTGTCTTTCCCTTTAAATACAATGTTATGCACGTAACGCTGTCATGTGAACAAGGGCCGAGTGGCTCGAAACGCGTCATGGACTAGGCACGTAATTTATTTCAAATAAACACGATTTGAAAGCATCGGCGAGTGAAGTTGTCCGTTCCTGCGGCTGTGCGCTACTGCACATTGGGAAGTTTCTTTGATATATATATATATATATATATATATATACATACATATATATATATATATATACATATATATATATATATATATATATATTCACTTAAAAAACCATAGGTTTCACACATGTTATAGTTAGGTGGATATTTCACTCGCAAAAAAACAATGAAATTCCCCCGTTATAGTTAGTTCAGATAACTATAACTCGCGCGACCGCAATCCACTGCTGATGACGTCACATATTACATCACTCATGACATGGTCAGTGGTATCACTCATGACATCACTGATGACATCATCCTTGTGATAGAGTGGCGGCCGCGCGAGTTATAGTTATCTGAACTAACTATAACGGGGGAATTTCATTGGTTTTTTGCGAGTGGAATATCCACCTAACTATAACATGTGTGAAACCTATGGTTTTTTAAGTGAATTTGCAAGGTTTTTTAAATGCTAATTCCTAACTATAACGTGTGTGAAACCTATGGTGTTTTCAGTGAATTTCAAAGGTTTTTTAAATCTTTTTTTTTTTTTTTTTTTTTTTACAATATGCTACCTATGTATATAATCATTGATTTACTGTATCCTGCAATATAGAAAGATTAACCTTTTTTAAATAAATGGTTAGATATAGTTGAATAACATAGTTAATATCTTCTACAAACCTTTTTTTTTTTTAGGATTTTTTTCCGTGTGCGTACGGTAAGGTTACGGTACGCGCACAGTATGCTTTATGTACGGTGCGCGTACGTAATATTTATGCTCCGTGTGCGCATGCGTACGCGATTTACGTACGCGTCTGTACTTCCTGTGCGACGCGTAAGCCCCTTGCTCCATACGCGCGCAAGTTACGCGGAACCGCCGCGCGTGCGCACGTGCCTCTAATGCGCATGCGTGCGTGTGTGTGTCTTACGTACGCGCATGCGTACTTTTACCGTGCGCGTACGATAAGCGTACGGAACGCGCACGGTAGGTCATGTGATCCAGAAACAACACTTTTCATTGGTTTAAACTGGTTTCATTTCCAGAAACTTCCAACACCACACCCATTCCCCTCATTACTGCTTGTGATTCCCTAGGAGAAGGAGCTGAATTGTCTTTGGGATACAATGGCAGAACAGCAGTCCTCTTCTGGGAGTGAGCAGGGCAGCAGCATCATCAGACAGAGAAGGAGGAAACAGAAGAATTCTTTTGTTTGGGAATATTTCACATTTCCAGAGGGGCAGAAAAAGGTAAATGCTCCATTGGTCACCTGCTCACTTTGTGAGCGTGTGTTATCTAGAGGAAATCCAAGGAAGAAGTATTCCTTTGGAAATTACTCTATGTTTAGACACATTAGGGATGTACATCCCAGGACCTTTGCTCGACATACTGAATCAAACCCTCCACTAAGTCACCCGAGCACATCCGCAGAAGCTCAGCCGAGTACATCTTCGGCAGCTCAGCCGAGCACTTCCTCTGTGGTGGGAGTATCACCATCTTCTGCTCCTCTGGACATCTACTCTCGGTTTCAGAGGGTACATATAAGGTGCAACACTTGTTACTCTCTTATTGCTATGGGGGAATCTAGTATTCCTCTAATAGACAATAAGATTGAGCAGCACAAGTGCGGTCCCTTCAAATATTCCCATTCTTTCTTTCCTCTGTCCCTGTATTAACACAAGGGCTCTTTTAAGAGCCACCCTACCTCACAATTTTTTTAAAATTTATTTGATCAGTTTAAAAAAAATTTTTTTTTACCGTGCGCGTACGGTACGCGCACCTTTTTTGCTTACCGTACGTGCACAGTACGCGCACCCCGCGATTTAAAAAAAAAAAAAAAGTATTTTTCACACTTCTGGGTCCTTTTTGGACCCCCTGACAAAGGGTAGGGGGTCTGCAACTCTCTACCTTGCCTCCTTTTCACGTTCTCCAACTTTGTTTTTTAGTGTGGGACACACAAAATGGCGGCCGACACTTCCTGATTTCGACCGACTGGAATGTTTACTGTCATGTAACCACCAATCAGAATTACGCTCGCGCACGTCAGCGTGCGCGTACGGTATGCTTACCGTGCGCGCCTATAGATATATATGTACTTTTAACTGAAATTTTCTCAGGAACTACTGAACAGATTGACTACAGATATTCAAAAGGCACATCCCTGACCTGAGGACTACCTCTTTCCCAAATTTCAAATAATTCTGTTCAGCCGTTCGGGCTGTACCTTGGACTAAAGGTCCTATGGGAAAATGCATGGGGAAAACGCGTTTTGGGACCCCCCTTTTTTCTCGGCCCCTGCTTGACTAATCACCCCGAGACTTTCAGGGTAGGAGCGGAGTGGAGCGCCCCACCTATTTTAAAAAAATTCGCGAGGATTCGTCAACCGGCGCCAAAGTTATTCAAAATAGAATTTTCAGATTTCCTATGGAAACACGGTCCTAACTATAACTATCTACTGGCGACCGCCAGTAGATAATATAGATTATATATATATATATATATATATATATATATATATATATATATATATATATATACAGAGAGAGAGAGAGAGAGTTAGGACCATGTTTTCATAGGAAAAGCGTTTTTTGACTTCCCTAGGCCTTTGGTGTCGGTTGATGAATCATCACAAAATTTTACCACAAAAATGCACCTGTGATTCTTGTTGGGGGAATTTTAGACACGACTACAGCCTGCACCACTAGACGGAATTACACCGAGGCTCTCCTCCCAGACTATGCTCAGCCCCAGGAACCACCCAGGGCCGGTTCCTTCTATGTCCCAGGGTGCTGTGACAGTTTCTACCAAGCTAAAGCAAATATTCCGGTTCCAGCGGGCAGGAGCTGTTAAAGTGCTCCCGCCCACTAGAAGCATAGGTGTTATCTTCTTCGCTGCTCGCAGACATGCGGGCAGGGAAAGAGATGACAATATTGCTCCTGCACAGGAGCTGTCTTTCCAGCAGCATCCTTTGTGCAGCAGCAATGCTAACTCTCGCAGGAGGCGGGGAGCCAGCTGGGACCGTGGGGGCCTTGAGGCTCCCCCGTGGTTGAGGGGAAAAAAGAACAGGCAAAATAAAGGTCAGAAACAAGAAGAAAGAGGCAGAAAGAGGCAGTATAAAGATGAGAAAGGAGCAGAAAGAGGCAGAATAAAGGTCAACAATGATCAGAAAGAGGCAAAATAACAGTGAGAAACAAGCAGAAAGAGGCAGAATAAAGGTGAGAAGCGAGCAGAAAGAGGCAAAATAAAGACGAGAACGTAGCAGAAAGAGGCAGAATAAAGGTTCAAAACCAGCAGAAAGAGGCAAAACAGAGGTCAGAAACCAGCTGCAAGAGGCAAAATAAAGGTAAGAAACGAGCAGAAAGAGGTAAAATAAAGGACAGCTACGAGCAGAAAGAGACAAAATAGAGGTCAGAAACCAGCAGCAGGAAAGGCAAAACAGGGTAGAATAACAAGCAGAAAAGGCAAAACCGAACAGAATAGGGCAAAACAAAGAGCACTGAGACACTTACACACCCACTCGCTGACTCACTCTGACGCTCTCACACCGACTCACAGACCTACTCACACACCCACTCACAGACTTGCTGAGACGCAGTACATTGCGGGGGCGTAAGTTATAGTTAGCTCAGGTAACTATAACTGCTGAATTTCACTGGTTTTCAATCTGAGCCCAACTCTAACGTTCCTGTAACCTTTGTTTTTTGAGTTAATTTCTTAGGTTTTTATTAAATTATATTTCCTAACTATAACATCCCCGTAACCTGTTTTTTTTCAGTGAGTATATATATATATATATATATTCACTTAAAAAACCATAGGTTTCACACATGTTATAGTTAGGTGGACATTTCACTCGCGCCCGCAATCCACTGCTCATGACGTCACATATTACATCACTCATGACATGGTCAGTGGCATCACTCATGACATCACTGATGACATCATCCTTTTGATAGAGTGGCGGTCGCGCGAGTTATAGTTATCTGAACTAACTATAACGGGGGAATTTCATTGTTTTTTTACGAGTGAAATGTCCACCCAACTATAACATGTGTGAAACCTATGGTTTTTTAAGTGAATTTGCAAGGTTTTTTAAATGCTAATTCCTAACTATAACATGTGTGAAACCTATGGTTTTTTAAGTGAATTTGTAAGGATTTTTAAATGCTTAGTTATGTATGTTTTATTATATTTTTTATATATTTATTTTATAATAAACTTCGTTATACATTTAAAAAAAAAATGTTTTAATGGTTTTTCACCGTGCGCGCACCGTGAGCGCACCCCGCGATTTTTTTTATACAAACTTAAAATGTTTTTTTCTGCCTTCGGGGTCCTTCAGGGACCCCCTAACAAAGGCTAGGGGGTCAGGAACTCTCTATCCTGCCCCCTTTTCACGTTCGCCACCTTCCTTTTTCACTCTCGCACTCAAAACAAACAAAATGGCGGCCCACACTTCCTGATTTTGACCGATTCGAACGTTGACTGACATGTAACCACCAATCAGAATTACGCTCGCGCACGTTAGGGTGCGCGCACTGTGCGCGCACGGTGCGCGCACGGTGCGCGGCTATAGATATTTATGTACTTTAACTGCAATTTTCTCAGGAAATACTGAACAGATTGACTCCATATATGCAAAAGGCACATCCCTGACGTGAGGACTACCTCTTTGCCAAATTTCAAGTAATTCTGTTCAGCCGTTCGGGCTGTACCTTCGACTAAAGGTCCTATGGGAAAATGCATGGGGAAAACGCGTTTTGGGTCCCCCCTTTTTTCTCGGCCCCCGCTTGACGAATCCCCCCGAGACTTTCAGGGTAGGAGCTGAGCGGAGCGCCCCATTAGTTTTGAAAATTTCGCGAGGATTCGTCAACCGGCGCCAAAGTTATTCAAAATAGAATTTTGAGATTTCCTATGGAAACCAGGTTGTAACTATAACTATCTACTGGCGACCGCCAGTAGATAATATATATATATATATATATATATACACACACACATATTTTCAAAACCTGTATATGTTTGACTACACTTGACTTCGTTTGAGGCTTGGAGTACATTTAAAACAGATTCTGACAGAAAATACCTCTTTTTTTGTTAGTTTGCCTTCACTGTGTATGAAGGGTCCTGCTTGTGGGAAGAAAATGGCAAAGGTGGACACTCAAAAAGTCTGTATTGTTTGCCCTAAACATACCCTGGCTCCTGAAATCCTACAGCATGGACCTCTGAATCCACCACAGGACTGTATGGGCTTTCTGCAATGGGCTAAACGTCCTTCCAACACAACGTTTTATGCCTTGGAAGTAGAAAAGGCTCTGTATTTGCTGCATTGAAAACAAACACAATCCCTCCAGGTGTCAGGAAGATGTGGTGATTCCTTATTTACTTCATCTGGCAAGGTCTGGTCTGCAGTTGTCATCCCTTAAGGTACGCCGTGCAGCAATTGCTGCTTATAGGAAATCTTCTTCACAAACCACTTTCTTTAGAATGCTGGTGATCACAGATTTTTTAGAGGGTTTTTGGAAGGCATTCTCTCCCACCAGATCTCCTCCTCCTTGGGAATTACATATAGTACTTTCCAAGTTGATGGGACTTCCTTTTGAGCCTATTCACAAAGCCTTGTTACAATATCTTGCTTGGGATGCCGCTTTTGTGGTTGCCATCACTTCTGCCAGTAGAGTGATTGATTGAGATCCTTGCCTTATGATCCAATGAGTCTTGTACAGTGTTTCTTAAGAATTGAGCGGACATGGGAACCTTTCCCAGTTTCCGTCTAAAGATGGTATCAGGCTTTCATGTTAATCAGACAAGAAAAGAGTACGCATGAGTGCAGAAACATGCTTGATTGATGGACTGCCCACAACTAAAAATGGAATAAGGCATGGGAAAAAGTCCTCAAGTAGCCTGAAATGCCTTCATTGCAAAACCTGAAAAGACTATTGACAAAGAAAGACCAACAAAAAGGACTAGCCCAACAGCAATCTTTGAAAATGAACATAGTACAAACCTCACAACTCTTATTGAAGAAAATAATAAGCAGATGAATACACTGAAAAAAAAATCCAGCTCTGAATCTGTGATACCAGACATACTGAAGATTGACTAAAATCCCTTCAAAATAGGAGCGAAGCAGCTGAATGGATTGGGGGAAAATCAACATTCCTATCGTGGAACGTGGCTGGCATTCTCTAAAAACAAAGTTCACTTACTTAATGAACTTCCTAACAAGTTCTGGAATCCTAACCGTACAAGACATCTAGCTAATAACAGAATGGGAGCTTCCCGGTTACATCAGCCACACAAGGTGCTCAAAGCAACAGCAAGCCACAAGAAATAGCAGAGGCCTTCAAACATCTTCCTGAAGTGATAACTGTACTAAGTTGAAAGCATGGGACAATCTATATGAGAACATACAGGTGTGCAACATCACGCTATTAGATCATTTCAAACTGAAAGTAATACATGTCTTACCACTATCAGTGAAGCACCAACAAAACCTGCTAAGTCAAAAGCAATCATTCTCATTTGTGGAGACTTCAATTGCAAAATGGGGGAATAGGGAAATGATTCAGAAGAAAATATAGAAATAAAGTTGTCCTTTGATATTCCATCTATTCAACACAAATTCCACCAAATAGATGCAGGAGATAAGAGTGAAAAAAATGTATTCTAAAGAAAGCCTTATTTTGCCACATAATTCATATGAAAATGCTGATGCTCAGATTATGACATATAATTCACAAGGGGCTCAAACAGTCATCGCTTACATCATGGTGAGGTTTGAGGACTGGACTTAATTAGAAAACCCAAGAATCCTATGGAAAGTGATCACATTGCTTTATCGTTAGAAATGAAAAGAATATATCATATAACACAAAGGAGAGTCGCGATCTGACCAGTGAATGTGAAATCAACCGTCAACTAAAGATAAGATGAAATGAGGATATGGAATCAAACATCAAGGAATGGTAAAACAGTTCAAATGTAGACAAAATGCTCACCAAGTTGAAGCACAACATAAATGCATAAGAAACATGTGTATCATGCTACTAACGACTTGTGATCTCCCAATTATCGCTAGCGTCAAGAGGGTTCTCCAAAAACACCAGAGCTCAGAGAAAAACAAACACAGGCTGGTTCAATGAGGAATGCAAGACAGTGAAAGAAGAACTAAAAATAATTGTATAGACAAGAGGAACAACAGAACTAAATCAAAAATGCCACACGGTTTTATAAATTGGTTATTAAACAAAAATAAAAAAGAGGACGCCAAAAGGAATAAATGGATACCACTGCAAAAAGCTGCCCTCGGAAAAGGATCTGCAGACTTTCTGGCGAAAAATGTATGAGAGCCTCAAAATTTTAAAAAAATGCGTTTGAGACTAACTTTACCGAAAATACCTGAATAATCACTTTTCCTCAATATTCCAACCGAAGATATCTGGATACAGCAATTCTCATTAATATTCCAACCGACTAACCATAATCATATTAAAATGCAGACTACCTTTCTTGCAAGGAAACAGCTTGAGAAATAGACTTTACAGAGGGGAGGAACCTGTTTGAAAAGACCATCATAGGGGACAACATACCCTCAATAAATTAACTAGTAAATGAAAAGGCGCAAGGCCAAACATGATACCAGCAGATACTTGCAAGCAAAATACTGCATGGGGACATTGTATTCTAATCAAACCTTTCGTTGATATTGTCTTAACAAATGTATGCTCTGCATCTTGGCGGAACAGCATCATCGTACCCCTGTTCAAAAAGGGAACAAAAAGCAAGCCAATAGCCTATCGACCAGATAGTCTGATTGACATTGAATGTAAACTCTTCTGCAAACTAATCCTCAAGGCCTTAGATGAATGAGTTAAAAAAGATGACCAATACATGGGGCTTTAAAAGAAGGCCTGTCTACGGTTGACCAAATATTTACCATCCTTCATATCATTCATAAATACAGAACAAAAAAAATGTATGTAGCCAACGTGGATATCACAGCTGCATTGACCTAATTTCCAGTCACAGGTTATAGGAAAAGTTGAACAATTTGGGCTTAGATCCTCCACTTCTATATCTATATTGTATTTAGATACAGTGTCCCAGGTCAACTAAACCAAAAATGCCAACTCAACAAAAGAGTTGACACAGTGAGAGGAGTGAAACAGGTATGTCTGCTTCCTCCCTTACTTTTCTCACTATATACAAACGATTTGTACAGTGAAGATTAAAGACAAACATAGATGTCCTGGCAAATTAAGGTTTCCATGTTCCAGCCCTCCTGTGTGCTTATGATTCCATCCTAAGCTAGAACCCCAAAAAGCAGCTTATGGCACTAGAAACATACTGCCAAGAAAATTGGCTAAAGAGCATCACAGAGAAAATCAAAAAATTATCACGAGTAAAAAGAAAGTTTTGTAATGTCTTCACAATTAACAATAAACTGGAAGAAATGAAAATATTTACATACCAGGGCTTGTCACGTTCCAACAATCTGAAATGGAAAACACACACTCAGACAGTCACAGAAAGTCAATGCCTTCCCTGAATGCCATTTGCAAAATGTTACACATTCATGGAAATTACTTCCCCTTTGGGGGCAGGACAACCTAACATCAAAAATAGGGACTCATAAAAGACAATTGTGGAAGTCTGTCATCTCTACCGACCAGTTTCCTTACGGTGGCCCTGGAAACAGTTGTCAGCTTTTCCTCAATTTACAGAAGATGCAAAATAGCTCCAATAAAATATGGAATGAAGAGGCTAAAAGTAGCAGGAGAAAATCAGGGTCGATAAAGCCTGGAAAGTATACTTCAAAATTAGCGACAAATCAAACTTCATGACTTGTGGGATCAAGAGGATAAAAGCCTAAGACACCATTGGTAAATCCTGCTATAAAAGTGTCCGCAAAACAGATGAGAAAGACAAGAACTTATTAGAATTTGAAAGAAAACCAAAAACGCTTCAGATCTTTTGTCCAGTAGCCAAGTCGTCCTCTTTGATCTCTCTGGATGCCCAGAGACCTTTTGCACTAGCACAGTGGCCTGCTGACTCTAAAGAAAAGGAAGCAAGTGATCCTTGATACTTGCCCCTGTGGGAAAATTGAAGATCCAAGCCACTTCTTGCTGAATTGCCCTCTCTACACTAAGGTCAGAGGATACACCTTTAAAGGTTTACTTTTTGCATAGTGATGAGGACTGTAATTACTTCCTGATGAATGATATCTCAGGAGAAATAAGCAAGAGAACATGAAGATTTCTCAAGAAAAGTTTGAACGCACAAGAAAAATGCTTGATATATACGCACTGGAATGAAAATATTCTCTTGGCACCCACACAAACATCTGTATGCCTTAGATGGGCTGTGAAAGAACTTACGTGGCCAAGTAGTGGACTTTCTTTTGTTTTTATTTGTTCTTTGTTTAATATAATATTTATATATTTCTATTATAATATATATTTATGCCTCTGTGCAAAAGGCAGGTTTCAATGCATCTGTAAATAAATCCAAATTCAGTCAGGCTTTTTTATCTACTTCTTTTTCCTCACATCCATCTGGCAGAGAGCTCTTCCTACATTTGATAAGAAAAGAGATTACAATTCTATTTAGGTAAAACAAAGGAAACAAGAAAATCAGATAAAAAATTTGCAAAGTATGACACGGCAAAACAGGTTTACCCACAACAAAATAATCCATCTCTAGATGGATAGTGTCTTGAATATAACTATTTTACTAACTGGCTCACAAGCCTCTTCCTGTTAAACCTGAAGCACATTCCACAAAAGAAAAGCCACAACAGTGGCCCGTTTGAGGATTGTTCCCATTTCAGATATAGTTGTGAAGCTGCCACCTGGGGAGCTACACAAGCATTCACAAGACACTATTGCCTGGATGTGGACTCTAGGGTGGATTGCCAATTAGGCAATGTAAGAAATTGGGGTATTACTTGAGGGGGGATAAGAACCCACATCAAATAGTAATCACAATCCTTGCCAGGGTGAACCATAAATGTTTTTGAATCAAACTGTGCCTAACCCTCAGGTAGCTTGGCACAAAGCAGTCCAGCGTAACCTTAGATGAAATGTGTAAAATATTTATGTGGTATTACAACAGTAATAATGTTAAAATGTCAAACAATAAAAATCGCAAAACAAATTAAAAAAATAAATTTTAATTCATTATACAAAATGAAACCACAATGACAAAAATCCAATAGGAGGAACCAGAATGATGAATTTTTAAAGGGTTAGGCAAAAAATTGTGCTAAGAAGTACAAAGTTCCAACAGTAGTTAATAGTTATGGTAAAACAGGACCTAGACGCAAATCCATGCTGACCACAAGGGAGTGTAAGTCAGATTTACTAACCAGGTTTGTCCTGGTCAAAGATTTTACGTTGTGACTTTATTCGTTTAAGTACCAACTGACCACAGGGGTACACTTCTAAAGCTCCCCAGGAACTCAGGCACTTAGAAACTCGCATAGTGGCAGACAGAGGTCATAGCAGGGTCCGGTCTTGCTCCAGTTGCCATTTGGACGCTGAAGAAATGGCCTCTTGTAGCTTGTTGTGTCCCAGTACCTTTAGCAGTAGGTCAGCCTTATGAGCATTGGAGTCAGCGTCTTTATCCTGGGTACAAGAGGGAGAGCAGGTCCAGTCTTCAAGGCTCTTCTCAGGTCTCAGACAGCAGATCCAGCAGTGATCTGAATTGGGTGCGTGCCAGGAGGTGCTACATTTTTACCAGGCATGAGCTAGTGGGTGGGAATGACCCCTGGGGACACCCTAACCAATGGGGCACAGGTTCCTGGGGCTAACCCTACCCACTTTGTGCATTTGCAAGGTGGCAGACGTCTTTAGCAACACTAAACATAGGCTTTGAGGTCTGGGTGTGTGTGGGGGGGGGGTGTACTATGGTAATCCTAGTGTCCTCCTACAACTAACTACAAAATACAGTTTGAGGCAGTCCTTGTATCCCTCAGAAGCTCAGAGACAGCAGTCTGGTGCAACAAAAGCTGGTTTTGCAATACCCAGACTGGGAATATACAAGAGTTTGTTTTGGTATCTTGTCATTGCCCCTTTGAGGTGCACCCCAAGTGTTATATGTAAAGCTCCAGCAGATCGTTCACTGTAATGTCAAAAGTGTCCCACTGTGATTGGAGCCAGACAGGCTAGCTGTACAAGAGAGGAAACATGCCTTGGTGGTAGCTGCCTCTGCCTGTTAAAGGAGAGGCCTCCTTTGAAATGCAACTAGTCCTGGAGCACAGCCTTCAGGCCATCCTATCTTCCAACAGGAAAACTTCCCTAGGGAACCTTATCAGGTGGTGGTTGAAGCTGTTTTCTTTTTTGTCCGCCTCTTTTGTGGGATGGGTGTGTTATTCTATTCAGTGCTTATGACTATTGAGGAGGATCCCCGTAGACAAGTAATAGTTGCTTACCTGTAATCCTTTTACTGTTACAGGGGAATTCTCATCGTCATAAGGACTCCGGGATGCAGTGTATGGACAGAACTTTTCAGTGCTTATGGCTATGATGAAGATTCCCCTGGAAGAGCCTAATTACGATTTTGGAACAGTTGTGCCGGCTGTCCGCCGACAAATCTGCGCAAAAACCACGCAAGTACTGCCTGCCTTATTACAAGTTGAACTCATGTAAGGCAGACAGTCCTTCGCCTTTCTCATGGCGGTGCCTGGAAAACAGGCACCACAATAGGAACGGCAAAAATGTTCCAGCATGGATGGTGATGTCCATGCCGTGCTGGAACTTTGGGGGATACAGACAGGGGGGTCACCTGTTGTGCCGCCCTGAATTTATCCCCATGGCGGAGGGCATGGGGGCCCTGTAGGGCTTTCGCCATGAAATTGCGGTGGCAGAACTCATAATATGCTGAGCGGGACTCCGCTGATCACGCTCAGTATATTACATTGTAGGCCAGCTCTGTCACCGCCAGGGAACAACTGTTTCCTCGTGCAGCCGGTGGTCCTCCGCTGCAACACCTTTTGAAGTCGTAATGCAGCAGACCGCCATACTCAAAATCATGCCCTATGAGTACAGGTAAGTAACTTTTCCTTTCCCATCTTCCAGTTATACTTTTACATCCACCTTTTGAACAAGGTCACATGTTATGCGGCATAGGACCTTGCTTAGAATACTTTGACTCCACGGGGTAAAAAATTGCTATGCAATGTGAATTTGGGTGGGGTCTCATAGCTGGAGAGTATTGTTTTGGATAAGTTACGTTTGTTTGTCTGATTGAGGTAACATGAAATATTGTCCTGCTTTTTCCTTTGATCAGGTAAGAAATATTCTAAGAACTATGAGCCAGAGGAGTACACTTACATTTGAGTACTATAAGAAAAGGCACAGTAATACAACTTTCCCTATCCCACAGCGAAGACAATTATGAGAAAAGTTGGAGGGATTTATAATGAGAGTTATAATACCTACAAATATTTGCACATCTTGTTGACATATTACCTTAAATATCCTTGAATTATTATTGTAGAAATGTGAAATTACGTAAACAGGATGGTAAAACTTTATAGCAGCCTTGTTGGAATTGCAGGACTTCAGTAGAGTCTCCTGTGCATCCAGAGGTTTGGTTTAAACTCAGTCGCAGCTTTGTCACAAGTGCTGATGTTTTTCTTCCTTTTGTATAAGGTTTGGCGGTGGGATTGGATCCAGAAGGCTATGGCAACCCAGACTTCTGCTGGATTTCTGTCCACGACAAGCTGCTTTGGAGCTTTGCTGGTCCCATTGCTCTGGTTATTGTGGTAAATGCTGTATTTTCATTGAGCAACAATGATCTCTTGCTCACAGCCTTGGAGAGCTCACTCCTTTTTCTGCTTTTGTTTTTAGTTTTTGTTCTCGTTTTAGTTTGCTCTTACTAACTTTGGTTTTAAGTTTTGTATTACAATCAGTTAACTATGTACTGTGACAATAGACATGTTACAAATTACTGACATTTCTGACTTGGTAACATCTGACTGATTTAATGGAGCCTTGATAGACTGCAAGATCGATACATGACCTAGTTAATGATGTTTGAACATTAAGAAGGTCCTTAGCATTTTGTATTACAGTTATGCATTAACGAGATTGCTGTTAAAGCCACACATCATACAGTGGCCATGTGGGCTCTGCCAGCTAATTCATGCTTACATTATATAATTTAGTTGTTTAAATGTTTGGTTAACTATTCTTCATCTACTCTCCACTTTTAACAAATGACAGGAAATGTCAGAATACCTATATAAAGTGGAACTAATAGTGAATTGTTTACTTCCTCCCTATTCCATTAGATAAACGGAGTGATGTTCCTCATGGTGGCTAAACTGCTGTGCTCCCCAGGCCAGAAAGAAACAAAGAAAAAATCTGTTCTGTAAGTGTAGATCTTTACCTGAAATCATCTCTGTTTTACAGGTTTTTGTTACTTCTTTACTGGAATCACCTACAATCATATTTCATCACATTCACTTACTATTGTTAGACCTATGAAAGCAATACAGGGACTGGTCATTTTAAATGTTGCTGTGAAAAAGCAACACAGATCTGGGAAACTGGCACATTATGGGCCGTGTCATGTGTTAAGGGAAAATAATGATGCATCCGATTTACCTTATTTACCCAAGTGTTCCTCTCTGAGTGTTAACCAATGTTTGTGTAGAGCTCTAATGAAAGCCAAGTCTCGCCACACTTTGTGAGACCTGACTCCTCTTGCTGTTGTGCTAACAGCAGATCAGCAGTAGCATCTTGTCCCACTTCTGATCTTCTCTGAGAGGAGCAGCTTCTGCTGGTCATCCAGTGGCACCTCAATGGACGCTGAAGACATCGATTGATGAATTCCTGCTTTCAGAGTCAAGGAGTTGGGGCAGCTGGGCTGTAGATTGTTGTTATCAAGCATCCATTTATAAGACAGATGAAGTCCAACTAGAATCCTTCTGTGACTGTTAACAGCAACCCAGTGTTCCCAGAAGCCACTCCTTCGTTGGCATCTTTATTGTGGTTTAAAAATGTGAAGCAGACCGTTCTCCCGCTTTCTTAATTTTTCCATTCTCAGTACTTTCATTTCTTGCTATCTCTTTGCACACTCCTTTCATTTTTATTTCTGCTCCACCTCATTTCTGACATCCTCTTTTTTGAAGCATGTTTCTCTTTGAGCGTCTGCTTACTTCTCGATAGATGTATTAATTCTTCTCATGTGATATAAATTGCTTAGCAGTGCTGTGTGCGAAGGGAAAACACTGAGTCCAAAGTGAGAGCACTAGAAGCAAGTGTCCAGGAGGTAACTCCTTAGCAGCTCCGTAATGGAGATAATATTGTGACACTGGTACGTCCAAGTGCCCCTTATTGCATGCCAATTGGATGGAAGCAAACAGCCCAAAAAAACAATCCTGTCCTCAACATAAGCCGGCAAGAAGACTGGGTGGTCAGCATACCTCTGCAGCAGGAAAGACTCCGGCTTGAGAAATAAAATGACTCCCATCTTACCCTTCTCCCGATTACCATATCAGCAGGGGAAAGTATTTCAATTTATAATCAGGACCAGAAAATAATAGCAAAAGATAGATGGCTAGTCTACCATAAAAGGGGTCATATGTCCGAAAGTTATAACTAAGAAAAGGAATTAAAATCCTTGAAAAACAAGCAATTGAATTAGTCCCAATTTATCAAAAAGCAATAGAAATATATGCATGTTACTGTATGGTTCAAAACAAAGGACCTTGCAGAAATTGAGACCCATCTAAAGAGACCAAATACATGGATTAGATGTGGCAACGATAGAACGTTGGCCCTGCACCAAACATATTCCCTACTACACTAAGGGAGATGAAAAGTGTGCCCTTTGAGAGGCATTTTTCTCACATTAAACCTGTGCAAAACCACAAAATATTCTTCTGTTTTCTGGTAGAAGAGGGCCATTTCCAGCATAATGTTCTTCCCTGCCTGATGGCTGTCTCACATGTTTTGACCAAATGCATGGCAATCTTAGCAATGCAGCTATAAACAAAATATCTTCATATCCTTACTTAGACTATTGGCTGATGAAGTCTCCTGCTTTCAGAAAGCATTGTGACTCTTCCACCCAACAGCCTCTTTCCTTCAAAACCTAGATTGCACATCACTCTCCAAGCCGATATCTACTCTGGTTCAAATCATTATCTAGGAGCGACTGTAGACACCTGAAAGGCACAAAGTGTTTCCATCAGAAGAGACGCTGAATTCTACTTAAACAGAATGTCTGAGTGTTCAAAAGACAAAGGGGGTTATTTAGAGTTTAACAGGCAAGTCTGCCACAGATGAGAAGGAACCCCCCCTCACTAGTAATTTTAGCACTCCATTGTGGAAATAGTAGGTACATTGTTGGATTTAAGTGAAATTCCCATAATGGACAAACAAGATTACAAATAAGTAAACTTTCCTTCATTCCTTGTTCTTCCCAGGACTCTTTGGCATTCTATGAATAATCAGCAGTTCTGTATGGGATAGCTATGCCACAGCATTTGCTCTATTCCGGTGTCCTCCGAGTCTCTTTCATAGCATGATTTTGAAACACAATTTCGTCACGTGACAGATGCCTTTAAATGTTGACTTCATGGAAAGCATCTGGAGTTTGCTGCTGTCCTGCACGAAGAATGTTGCTGACAGGACATAGTTTCTTGGCTAGTGGGAAGTGCAAGCGGGTCCCCTATATTTGGGCTTACACTAACCCATGCAGCCGAACACTGGACATTCACTGTTTTGACCGTCTGTCACTGGGCCTTGTCTCAGGGTGAGCACTTCGCCTTCTGTCACTGGGGATTACACTCTTTGTTGCCTGAGTCATTGTAAAGGTAGCAAGGTAAAGGTATCCAGAAAACCTATAACTGTGCTATTCCACACTCAGGGATGCTTCGTGGCTTAACAGGGTTTGAGGCTGCTCTAAAGTGCACAAGGAATTGATCACAAAGGAGGGTTCCAAGTGGTTGAATGCAGTAGCGGCTGCTACTGGACGGGGGTGGTGGGGTGTGGGGGAGGGAGATGGGGAAAATGAAAAGAATAAAATAAACACATACCTGGCTACGCCCGGCTGGCCGCCGCCTCTTCTCTGTCGTCTTCATCTCCTTGTCTTCTTCCTGTCTGGATTCTTGGCAGCAGGAAGCACCCGAGCTCATAGGCTCCCCTAAGCCAATCACAACACTGCAATGCAGCATTGTGATTGGTCTGAGCACTGTGGTTTGGCGCACAGGCAGGGACTGGGAGTCTGGGCATGTTCTCCACCCAGGCTGTAATACAGCTTGGGTGGAGAACATGCCAAGTGCGCATGACTGTTTGGCTGGCCCGAGACGGTCGGCCAAACTGTCATGTGCACTTGGAGTGCCACCACTCCTCCCCCTGCAGTGCTGTGACATCACAGAGCCCAGCCCCGCACACAAGAAACAACTGAGCCACTGCAGCAGGAAAAATAAAATGATAATAACGTTGCATTATTATCAGTTTATTTTTTTCACTGCTCAGAGAGCAGTGGGGCAACGCTCCTCTGCCTTAGCGGAGGGGCCGCCCCTGGTTGAATGGCTCATGCAGTTCCAGAGTTAAAACACCAAAACTAAAGTCTGAGGACACCACCCATACTGGGTGAGTCAATTGGAAGAAATTAGCAGGATCAGCTCAAAATATATTCTCAGTCACAAGACCCCAACCACTTCCTTCCTCTATTTCTCCTCTCATGCCCCATTTGCCTCCTGGGTTTCACTGATTATTGCCCGTACTTCCCAAATTTACTTTACTGAAGCTTCTGATAAAGGCAACACAAAGATAAGATTCTTCCCTCACCAGATGCAGGCTTTTCCAAGTTGGCTCTTGGGCTGAGTACTGGAGATGATTCACTGCATGGCACTTTGAGAGAGGATAAGATAGAGCATTTGGTTCAGTCTAAGTCTCAGTGGACTTTTGTTACATATCGGTCAACAGAGAATCTTAATAACATGGTCTTCAGTGGTTCATTAGATGGTGGTTGATCTCTACTGTGCATCCTTCAGATGATTTGCAGTCCACTTCCACCTCTGAAATTACATCAATAAAGATGAAGATCTCCTATGTTTCAGGGTTCGGTTCAACTGCTCCCTGAGGGGACCACTGCTATGAGGGCTAGTCAGAGTACAGTGGCAGTTCTTGCCTCAGCACCACATTGCTAGGACCATTTTGAGAGGGCCATGGGGCAAACAGGGGTCATTGGGCCCAACCGTGTGGGTGGTGGACTTTTATGCCTCACTATGGGCCCAAAGTAACTGAGCCAAGTGCTACCCCTTTAGCACCAGACTCTCATTGGCTGTGCGGCTCCAGCAAGGCTTTTTAGGGGCAAGGTATACGTAGGCTTATAACTTAAAATACCCACAGTCACCCCAATAATATCACTCTCCACGCCAATACTTTCTTTTGGAAAGAAAAGCAGTATTTATTCTGCACACAAACTCAGCACAATATATAGGTCACACAGAATGCCTCAGGCTAGTGCCATGACCATGTTCAAAGCCCCCCTACTCCCCACCCCTCCTCAACCCACCCCACCCCTTGGGGTCCTTAGCCCCCTCCCCACACTAACCAACATGTCTCTGGAGAATCTTTGGAGGTGATCCCACAGGTGCTGCCAGCACGTGTGATGTGTATCAAAGTTTGGCTTTGGCCTTGAAAGTTTCTGCTCTTTTGTTGCTAATTCACCTAGGTCATGCAAGTCTCCCAAAGGGCCTGTGGCCCTGCTTCCAGACTTACTCACCCATGACCTTCAGAAGAGTTTAGGAGCTGGGGCACGGCTTCCCGTGTTCCGGCACAGAGCAGCTCACACCTCATTCTCCTACAGTCAGCAGGCGGAGATGGCTTCTCAGTGCAGTGGCTTCTTCACGGTTTCCGCTGGTAATTTGATGGAGCAGTGGCAATGCTGCAGGTCGGCTTCTCACCTTGCTTCCGAGTCCCTCCTCTAGGTACGGGGACTCCTCTGACATGGTCGATAGCTCCAATAGTTCTAGTGGCCCCCTCCTGGCATACGGAGATCACAAGAACAGGCGACAGCCCCAAACAGGTCCGATGCTCTGGGCAACTCAGGTTCAGGGAAGACAGCCCCAATAGTCTGCTGCAATGGGTGACGGCTCCAGCAGGTTCAGCAGCAACAGGCAACAGCACCAATAGTCCTACTGGCCCCCCTCTCAGAATGCCATCAACGGTGTTTGCTGCAGCGAGAGACAGCCTGCAACTTTACGGTAGTCCTAATGGGGGTTACCGACTTCCACCAGAGAGCGGGTGGCTTTAAAAGCACCGGTCCCTACTACACTGGGCTCCTCACACTCTGCTCCCTGGAAACCAGTCACCAAGATCCCTTTCGGCTCTCCCCATCTCCTTACTGGTTGCCAGTCCTGGGTGCAGCAGGTCTTGGTGACCTTGTTTCTCTTGATTAACAGTGATGATGAACAAGGTGTAGGACTCGGGCTCCTACCTTTACAATCCAGATCCAGACACATATGTGAATTAGTGTCTGACCCTCTGAAATTTGGATTGTGGGCATCATCTCCTTTGAAGTGCTCACTCCTCTGCCCTGTTCTCTGTCGTAGGGACAGTTTGCCACAGCAGGAGTGGCTCCAATCTGATTGACCCACAAAACATCTCCCCAACTCTACTCCTCATTGTATTATCTGCCACCTATTTTACTATACTGATCCCCCAAACAAGCCTTTCTAAACTCTTCCCTCTGACTCTTCTGCTTCACATCCCTTTTTACTCATCCCAAGCCTTCTCCTACTGCTATGACCTCCAAAACAAACAAACAAACAAACAAAAAGTTTAAATCCTTAACTCTTCTATCCCTCCACTGTCCTTTTCAATCAAAATAACAGACTAACATGTCCACTTCTCAAATTTCATATTTCACTATAATAATTCACCACTAATTTTATGGGTTCCAGAGTAGAGTGCTACTCACCGAAAAAGCGCTTCAACACCCCATCAGGGGTAACAAGCGCTATATATATGCAAACCTTTGTCCCTCTTCTATCCCTCTACTACCCTTCTCAATCCAAATAACTGACTTACATATCCACCACTCAAATTACATTCATATTTCACTATACTAATTTTCAACAGTAATCCTTTATGGGTTCCGGAGTAGCAGGCTACTAGCTAAAAAAGACCTTCAACACCCCATCAGGGGTAACAAGCTCTATATAAATGCAAACGTTTTCCCCGCTTCTATCCTTTCCCTACCCCTCTCAATCCAAATAACTGACTAACATCGCCACCACTCAAATTACTTTCATATTTCACTATACTAATTCACCACTAATCCTTTATGGGTTCCAGAGTAGAATGCTACTCGCCAAAATAGTGCTCCGACACCCCTTCAGGGGTAGCATGCGTTATATAAATGCAAACCTCTTTCCCTCTTCTATCCCTCCTCTACCCTTCTCACTCCAATTAACTGCCTAATATCCACCACTCAAATTACTTTCATATTTCACTATACTAATTCACCACTAATCCTTTATCGGTTCCGGAGTAGCGTGCTACTCACCAAAAAAGACCGTCAACACTACATCAGAGGTAACAAGCGGTATATAAATACAAACCTTTTTGCCCTCTTCTATCCTTCCCGTATCCTTCTGAATCCAAATAACTGACTAACCTATCCACCACTCAAATTACTTTCATATTTCACTATACTAATTCAACATTAATCCTTTCTGGGTTCTGGAGTAGCACGCTACTTGCCAAAAAAGCGCTTTGATGCCTCGTCAGGGGTAGTAAGCACTATATAAATGCAATTACAACACAATACATGGGAGATCACACGTAGATATCAGCTTCCACTGTAAATGGTTCAAAGGCCTAATCCTTTCTCTCTTTCAAGATTCACTGGTGCACAGAGCAAACCTTATCAATCTAGCCATCTTCCTAACAATGAGCCAGGCCCACCCCACTAACAAGTAAATCTTCCTGGAATCAAAGAGATCTTTGATGTGTACAGAGGATGCTCTGCTCCCCTTCCTTTAGTGTGTGTGTTCCCACTCAGCCCTCAGGAATGTCAGCGATCCACATCTCCTGTGGTGTTGCAGTCCTCACATTCAACAGCCTCTCCAGGTTCTGGGCTTCCAAAATGAAACGCACAGGCCTTCATATTATGTACCATCCACACCAAGTATTACGCCCCTTCCGGCACTAACCACATTCCATGCAGGCCAGGGGTGAGTTAAGTACTAAGCGCAAAACGTTACACAATTTGCCCAGTAAATTTCACTCCAGTGACACAGGTATAAAGGCCTTTTCTGATAGAGACTTCTAACTGCAGATTCCTCACCTTGTGTAGACTAGATACGGAAACTTTCCAGCATGTGGACTGGTAATGTTGTGCGGCTCTGCGTCAGAAGCCTGACGCTAGATCTTCCTTGACACTTGATTGCTTCACTTGACCTTTCACCTTTGAGAAAGAGAACACCAGTTCCAGCCCAGGTGTAATGTCCGAGGCCGTCCGCGGTGCCGCAACTGATGCCACCCGCCGAAACCTCATCTCTGATGCTAGACCTAGATCCAGTAGTCTTATCAGATTCAATAGCACAACCCCTTACACTGGCTGTACGCCATTATTCCTGCTTTGACCCAGATATCCACTATTACTGCAAGCAGAATAATGATAAGGATTTTTTGGAAGGCAACGTTTTTGAGGACCAGCAGTACGTCAGGGATTGGGACACATCCCCTGACATTAACTTATCCTAACCAAATTCCATGGTTTTCGAAGACTGCATCCTTTGTCAAAGTGATCAGAAGGGCAGCGGAAGTCTTGGACCTCACCCTATCAAAGCAGGAGGTCAAATTCAATGTGCTAACAGACGTCCTTAACCCTGCAGCTACTACTCAAGAACCCATAGTAACTTTTTATGAGGCGTTGGTTGACGTACAGATGGGCACCTGGGAAAAACCAGGACCTTACCCTCCGGTAAACAGGCAAGTGACAAGAGGACATAGGCCTGCTCCTGATTTTCTATTCCAACATCACACCCTGGAGATCTTGGTGGTATAGGCATCCTCCAGCCACTGAAATCCTAATTCCTTCCCCACCACCTCTCATGAATTTCAGGAATATAAGAGGATGGACAACTTTGCAAAACAAGTCTTTTCCAGTGCTAGTCTTGCCCTACCTTTGATAAATACTTTGTGACTCCTGGCATGGCATTCACACTTGTTGTGGGAGAGGGTGGTGGACATCTTGCCAGCTGACCCGGAGGAAATTAGGCCAAACCTCCAATGTCTACTCCTTGACGGTCAAGATGCGGCAAAATACACTATCTGTTCCGGCCTGAACACGACTGTTTTGGTAGGACAGCAAGAACCTGTGTAGTGCTTAGGCGCCAAACCCGGATTCGCTCCACTGACTTTTTATCAGATGTGTAGCAGTCCTTTAAGGACATTCCCTTTGACGGTTCTAAACTTTTCAGAGCAAAGACTGACTTTCTCCTTGAGTGGTTTGAAGAGAGAAAGGCAACAGCTCGCACTCTGAGCCTAGCTCAGCAAGCGTGGTAGTCCGCCAGCAACAGCACCACGATTGAGGCTTTGGAAGGGGATATCATTAGAGGAATGGTCAGTACGTACCTCAGTAGCAGCAGGCATTCCTAATCCTTTCGGGAGGGAGGGTAGGGAGCCAGCCGCCAACGATCAGGCCCCCAGAGGCAACCTACAACTTAAACTGCAACCCAAACACCTGCATCCACCTCAAAACTTCTTTAATTTATCCTTGGTGGCATACGGTCGCCCGGTAGGAGATAGTGTTCACCTTCCCTGATGGCAGAGCATCACATCAAACCAATTGGTCGTGAACCACAAATACTTCCTACCCTTTCTGTCCTACCTGCTGGACATGCCATTTACACCGGAGCACCTCCAGGAGGACCACTTCCATACTCTGCAGATAGATTCAGGCTCTCTTGGCCCCTGGCACAATAGGGAGGGTGCCAATATCAGAGGTTGGGACTGGTTGCTACTCCTGTTGCTTTCTGGTGCCAAACAAGGATGGCAGCCGTTGCCATATCCTAGACCTTTGCCCTCTGAAATTCTTTCTCCTGAAGGACAGGTTTAAAATGCTCACCCTAACCCAATTCCTGCCTGCCCTGGATCCAGGAGATAAAATGGTAGAGCTGGACTTACAGGATGCATATTTTGACATTCCTGATATGCAGTACCACATGCATTACCTGAGGTTCCACGCGGGCCGGGAGCACTTCTTGTTCTCTAGGCTCCCTCTTGACCCTAACAGTGCACCTTGGGTGTTCACAAAGGTGATGGTGGTAGTTGCTGTTCTTCTGCGATGGTTGGGAATACTAGTCTTTCCATACCATGATGACAGGCTACTGAAGACAATTCACCTCAAACAGTTGTAAGCCACATCCAGACGATGGCTGACCTGCTGACATCATTGGGCTTTTCCATCAACGTGACAAAGTCACACCTGACTCCTTTACAAAAGCACACCTGACTTCTTCACAAAGGCACCCCTGCATCAGAGCCATCCTGGATATGGTGCTCTTTGAACGCCAACAGTATGATAACAATTTCCTTCATTGAGGTGAGCCATGGGTACACCTCATCAAGTCAGAGATGGTCCCAGATAGCTGGCCCCTGTCTCCATATGCTAAGGGTCACTGATAAAGATACTTCTGTTTGGATGGGCACATACAAAGTCCTTTCCCCAACTCACACACTTACACACAGACACATACAGACACAGTCACACACTAACACATGCCGACATGGCTGGAGATACTGTCAAATAGTGCAGAAGAAGTGAAGCCTCAATACCTCATGTTTTGGTGCTTCTCTATGAAACATAATTATGAAGAAGTTGGGTAAAAACAGCATTCCCAATAACTTTTCCACATATATTGCCCGACACAAACATCAATAACAGTGAAACACAAGTCTCATATTTCTTATTGAAAGTTATGCACAATAACAGAGGCCTGCATGAAACAATGGTACAGCCCAACTTTCCAGACAGTCTTAACATAAGTACACCGAACCATCTGAAATGTAAAATATTTCCTTCATCTCATCCTTGTATTGGAAACTCTACAGTGCACCTGCTGACAGGAACATTTTAAGTTCAAAGTAAGTTAAGCTCCTGTGCTCCCCAGAGATTTCTCATCCACGCCCTGAGTATGCATGCTGAGATATTCGAGCATTATAGGTCAGTCCACAGGAAATCTGAGTTTAGTATTCTAACAAGACCACGTTTATGTAAAACATTCCTTGCACATCATATCCAGGCATGCTCACACTGCTATGATTAACATTGCAGGATATAGGAAATCTCAGGTTTAGGATTACTTCTGGATTTGGTTTTCAGAGGAAATGTTAATGATGCGGATTGACAAGTGCCTGCACCCTTCAACGACTGAGTCTGACCTACCAGTCCTCTGCGTGTCGACTTCCAAACTCATAAATCTGAGATTAACTGTACATGTACAAGATGTGGACCAAAACTGGCCTGGACATGCTCCCCTCCCCCACCCCCCACATAGCATGTGCAGCATGCTCATGAGATTAACTGTACATGTACAAGATGTGGATCAAAACTGGCCTGGACATGCCCCCCTCCCCCACCCCCCACATAGCATGTGCAGCATGCTCAAACTCCTGAGCGTGTAGTGCAGTGTATATGAAAGCTCAGTTTTGACATCCCTTCTGGAGTTAGATGTAGGACTCAGTCATGTAGATTGAGAATGAGCATGCAAGTTGACTGGCCTCGGTCTAGGAGTGCCCCCCTCATTCCCCTCAATATCATATGCATGAATGCTCCAGACTCTCAGACTCAGAAATCTGAGCTTGCACACATATGATGTGCAAGAAGTGTCACAAGCTAATGATGGCTAGCTGGCTGTTATCCAGTCACGGAACTGTGAATTATCATGTGAGTGCATTCAGATCTGATCACTCACGTAATGTAATTCCTGAACTTGCATTACATGGCAGAGTCATAGTGCTCCCATTTTGGTCCTTGCAATGCAGAGCGATGGGGATAGATCAACTCAGCAATATTAGATCATAGAAAAGGTGGTGCTATTCATCACTATACCATTATAGATCATGTGAGGTTTCTGAGATCAGGAAATTCAGGGCTTACCAGTGACAGAGATGGACAGGACGATAAAGATGTTATTGTGACAGGAGTTGGGTGAGTGACAGGGACTGGAATGGTAATAGGGGTCGATAACATGCCAGAGGCTGAAAGAGTGTACTGTGCTATCACTTACCCAGACACCATGCCAGATTCCCTCAGTTGTTGAATATCACATCATCTCTGAGAAGAAAAAACCCGAGCGCGCCTTCTAGCAATAGGCAGCTGGTGCGGAAACACCAGAGGTCCGCCCATTTATGTCATATCTTCCCCCAGTCAATAGCAGCACATACCACCTCATTGTCCAAAACCACCACCACTACTAATACATCAGTCACTACGCACTCACCCATAAGTCTGACCCTTCCTTATTATTCACCCACCCTTATGCCCGTGCTCCCACCTCCATCACTTCTCCTCTAGCCCCACTTGTTACTCTCCTTTTTCCCCTGAACACTACTATCACACCCCGCACTCACCAGACAGTTACCCACTTCCCACCTCTGCAACATCTCATTCACCACTCCTGCCCTATACACACCACACCTAACCGTATCCACTAGCCTCCATTTATCACTACCACTTGTTCCCACTCTTTACCCCACCCATCACTAACCCACTCTCACACCTACTCTCAGATGTCCACATCTTGTTCCCCCTTGCAGCACCCCTGACCTCATGGGCACTTTGGCCTGTGAGCACCTATCTGAATCTTAATGTGAGGACCTCTCTTGCCTCCTAGAAGTAGCCTAGTCTCCAAAACATTGCACTTAAACCATCTCTGACATCCACTTCCTAGATCATGACCCTGCACAGGCCCTGCACTAGTTAAAGAAAAAGGATACACAGAATGATGTGCAAAACTATTGATTAAATGCATGCAATTTAATTTTGTTTTATTTATCATCTGTACTCTGTCGCACCCCTATTAGATCCACTACTAGCCATACCTTAATATAAAAGGGATGTGCAATGGAAATCTTCCAGTGAGTCTGAAGGAAAGGGGATAAGCTTTAGCAATAAAAATCAATATCTGATAGCAACTTCTAGCCGCAGATTCCTTACCTTTGAATTTCCTCAGGCGTCAGACTGGATCCGGAAGATTTTTCGTGAGCAGTACCCATGCACTTCAGTAGGTGGCGTCAGCTCTACGTGTCATTGTCGGCCTTGTCCACCCTGGAAGTGATGTCCGCATTACCTATATAGGCGCCATCTCCGCACGCTGATGTCCGTTCTTTTCTTTCCGCATCAGCCAGCACTGATTAGAGAGTAGAGCTACCCCTCTGTCAGTTTTTGACAGAATGTTTGCGACATTTTGTCGACTTCTTTTGAGTTTTTTTTCCTCCTGATGTGTCGAGGATGTCATTGAGGAAAACAGGTTTCAAACCCTGTGATGCCTGTCACCGCGTCATGTCGGTGACGAACCCACACCCCGTTTGTTTGTGATGTCTGGAGCACGAACATGACTCCAAGTCGTGCTCCGATTGGCAGGCCATGTCGCCAAAAGCGTCGAGGGAGTGGTCCCTTAAGCTGCTAGCAGCGGGCAAGTCATGGTTGCAGTCGAGAGGAAGTTCCCGGGATCATTCCAGGAGTCCAAAGTCCTCTTTGTTCCACTCGAAATCATTTGGGTATTCAGGTAATAGGCAAAAAACACACAAGAACTCAAAGCGCGCTTCTACTTCTCCTCGTCTGTCCGCCGACGTGATGAAGGAACATCGGCGTTCAAGACCTAGTTCCTCGGAACTTGCTCCTGGGCCGACTCCGCCCCTCCCCAGTTTTAGGAGAGCTGGAGCAACTCTCCACTCAAATTAAAGAGGTTATGAGGCCATGCGTCTCATATTAGAGCTGTTTGACCCCTCCGGTGTGGTGTGCCTTCGAGCCCGCAGGGTCAGAGGGGCCCCATCTGGTTCCATACCGGCTGCTCCGGCCACGGCTCTGATGAGCCCCCATGGATTTGGTCATGGATCTGGACAGTGCTGCTCGTACTGTTCCAACATTCCCTGGCACTGGCCCCGATGATCTCGGCACCACTAGGCACTGGCACCAGAGGCAGCAGCCCCATTGTCATCCCTAAAATTGACATGGACACGTGCCGACTGATGCTGATTCTGGGGCTAACAGGACCCCATGCCCTAGGTTGAAGCCTGAGCCCTATTCCAAAGGGCTAGGCCTTGGGGGGAATGAGAGGGATCACTGGACCCTTAAGAATACCAGCTTTATGATCAGGCTATGGACTGGTGTGAGGAACTGTGTGAAGCCAGCAGACTGTATGCGTCTCCAGATGCCGGCATACTTTCTCTCCCTACCGTGGCTATGGAGGAGGCAGTTACATACGCAATTATTGTGCGAAGGGCCGCTGAGGTCTTTGGCCTCAGTTGCCCTCGGTGGCATTCAGGACCAACATCTTGACAGAGGTGCTGCAACCGGGAGTCTCCTCCTCTGAACCTCTACTCCCATTCAATGAAGCCCCTACAGATGTCCTTATGGGAGACCTGGTCCAAACCCAGCATAAGGGTGATTGCCCGTTGCCACCGCCTGCTCAAGGGGACCCACATTTCCTCACCTAACACTCTACCCCAGAGAGCTTGGTGGACCAAGCCTCCACTTCCCATGGCACAGTTCCTGCTGCTCCCCTGGACAGGGAATCCAAGAGGCTGGACAGCTTGGGAAAGATGTCTTCTTCTGCCAGCCTTGCATTTCAGTGAGTGAACACCGCATGCTTATTGGGCCGCTACTCCTACATGCTGTGGGAAATGGTTGCCAAGTGCTGCCACAGGTCCTGGAGGAGGACCGGACCATTTTCTCCCAAGCGATCACAGACAGGAGAGACGCAGCAAAGTTCACTTTACGCTGTGGATTGGACACAACCGACTCACTAGGCAGAGCGGTTTCGTCGATAGTGGCCCTGGCTGAGAACGTCTGGCTTTTTGGAGGATGTCCAAGCTTCCTTCATGGTCATGCCCTTTGATGGCACCCGCCTCTTCAGGGACAAGGCAGACTCGGCGCTGGAGCGCTAGAAGGATTCGCGGGCTATGGCCAAGGGATTTTTAACTGCACCAACCCTATCCCAGCCACCGCGCTGCACACCTTTCCAGCCTCTGCGTGGACAAGGGACACAGTGCCTACCGGCCTCAAGGGGCAGGTAGCCAGCGGTCTGGTCCAACCACCACCCCGCCCCTGGCAGCTGCAGCCTCCAAACCTTCCTAATCTCGCCCTTTAAGACCATGGGTGCCCAGTTGGTGGCAGGGTCTGCCATCATCTCCACCACTGGCATTCCATAAATTCGGACAGGTAGGTTTTGCAGATCGTCCAGAGGGGCTACTCCCTCCCCTTCAAGACTACTCCTCCCTCCTTGCCACCATCTTATGACCGGCTGACGGAGGATAACTTCACAAGGAAGTCATGGCTCTCTTGGCAAAGGGAGCCATATAGAGGGTTCAGGTGCCAGAAGTAGGCTGTGGTTGCTATTCCCACTTCTTTCTTGTCCCCAAAAAGGACAAGAGTCTTCACGCTGTCCTAGATCGCCGAGCCCTCAACTACTTCCTTAAAAAGGAGAAGTTGAACATGCTCACATTGTCTCTGGTCTTGTCCGCCCTGAACCAGGGGACTGGATGGTAGCGGTGGACTTGCACATACCAGTCCTGTCTGCCCATTGGCACTACCTGCGGTTTACAGTAGGCCATTTTCAGTTCACTGTGCTCTCATTTGGCCTTACCAGTTCCCCTTTGGTGTTCACCAAGGTGATGGAGGTTGTTGCAGCTCATCTGCATAGATCAGCGGTGCCAGTCTTCCCCTGTCTTGATGACTGTCGGCTGAAGACTGGCTCACCCCAGGCTGTCTTCTCCCACCTCCTGACTATGGCGAACCTCCTGCATTCGTAGGGGTTTACTATCAACATGCCGAAGTCACACCTGACTCCCTCTCAGATACTCTCTTTCATCAGAGCTGTTCTGGACACAGTGCAGTTTCAGGCTTATCCTCCTGAGCTGTGAGTTAAGGATATTCAGGCTATGATACCAATGTTTCAGCCTCTATCCTGGGGTTCGGTGAGACTGACTCTGAAGCTGCTGGGCCTCATGACCTCCTGCATCCTGCCGGTGAAACATGTCAGATGGCATATATGGGCTCTGCAGTGGGACCTGAAGTTCCAGTGGGTGCAGCACCATATGAATCTCCCCGACATAGTCCAGATCACGGAGGGAACTGCAAAGGACGTGCAGTGGTGACTGACAAACTGCGATTGGGTCAGAGGCCCCTCTCCCTTTCCAAACCAGATCTCACAGTAGTGATAGATGTGTCACTCCTGGGATGGGGCAGCCACCTGGAAGAGGTGGAGATCAGAGGACTCTGGTCACCAGTGGAATCTGGACTCCACATCTACATGCTGGAGATCCATGTGTTCCAACTGGCATTGAAAGCCTTTCTACTCTCCATCAAGGGAAGGCTAGTACAGGTGTTCACGGACAAAACTACTGCCATGTGGTACTGCAATAAACAGTGCAGGTGGGGTTGTGAATCCTTTGTCAAGAGACCTTGCGTCTCTGACGTGACTGGAACAGCAGGGCATATCGCTGATGGTTCAACACCTGGCAGTTTCCCTGAACGCCAGGGCAGACAAACTCAGCCATCGGTGCCTAGCGGATCACGAGTGGCATCTCCACCCGGAGGTGGCGCAAGGTCTCTTTCAGCAGTGGGGATAGCCTTGGTTAGATCTGTTCACCTCCAAAGAGAATTCACAATGTCAGCAGTTATGTGCGCTGGAGTTCCCAAGGCGGCTCCCATTCGGAGGCACTTTTTGTCTCGAATGGAGCTCAGGCATCCTGTAAGTCTTTCTGCCATACCACTACTGCCCAGAGTTCTCAAAAAGATCAGTAATGACCGGGCCCAAGTCATCCTTGTGGCTCCGGACTAGGCACAGAGAGTCTGGTATCTGCTGCGGCAGTTGACAGCTTTCAACATTCATCCTGAAGTCTGTAACGTTATTCTTGCAGCCAGGTGTCCCTCCACCAAGACGGTATACACCTGCTGTTGAAAAGAAATTGTGGCATGGTGTCGATCCAAACAAACTTGATCACCTTTCTGCCCATTTCTGGGGTGCTGTTATTCATTTTTTCCCTTGTCCAGCAGGGCTCTGTTCTGGACACTCTCAAGGGCTATCTTTCTGTTCTTTCTGCCTTCTTGTGGCTGCCAGACTAAATGTCCCTTCAATTTCAAGTCCCTTATTGTAAATAGGTTTTTGAAGGGTCTTGTACATTTGTCTCCCCCTTCCCCTTTCATTATGCCTCAATGGGACCTAAACTTGGTTTTCACATTCTTGATGTGTGCTCCTTTTGAGCCTCTGCACAATTGTTCCCTCAGGCTGCTCCCCTTCAAAACATCCTTTCTTGTGACGATTCCATCAGCCCGGGGGGTTCTGTGAGCTGCAGGCTTTATCTTCCAAGCCTCAGTTCTTCTCAGTTTCCCCAGACAAACTTGTGCTTTGCACTAAGGTGTATTTCCTGCCGAAAGTGGTAAGACCATTTCATGTGGGACAATCTGTCACCTTGTCCACCTTCTATGCTCCTCCACATCCTTCTAAGGAAGAGAAGCGACTGCACCGTCTGGACCCAAAAAATGTTGTCGTTCTATCGTGACCACACACAAGAGCTCCTTGTGGATGACCAACTCTTCATGGGTTATGTTGGCGCAAGAAAGGTCGGGTGGTGCAGAAACGGACCCTCTCTCGATGGGTCATTCTCTGCATCAAGATCTGCCACACACTGGCAAAGAAGCAGCCTCCTGAAGGCTTATGGGCTAACATTCCACCAGAGCTAAAGCTGCGACCACTACCAGGGATGGTATTGCTTGGTAATCTATTCAAAGGTAAGGAATCTGCAGCTAAACGTCACTATCAGAGGAACAAGTTACTTACCTTCGGTAACGCCTTATCTGGAAGAGACTATAGCAGCAGATTCCTTACTAATCCACCCATCCTCCCCTCTCTGCGGACTAATCTCTAGGGTCAGGGCTGATCCCTTTGTTGGCCCTAGTTTGGACACACCGGAGCCAGTGCAGTTCCGGGCTCCGCGTTTCTGGCGTGGAAAGTCATGAAAAGTAACTGACGTCAGAGTGCGGAGGTGGCGCCTATATAAGTAACGCATACATCACTTCCAGCACGGGTGACGCCGCCGATGCTGGGCGGACAGACCAATGCCACATACCTCCACGTCGGGGTACTGCTCTCGAAACATCGTCCAGTCTGATGTCTGAGGAAATTAAAAGGTAACAAATCTGTGGCAAGATAGAGTCTCTACCAGATAAGGTGTTACCGAATGTAAGTAACTTGTTCTTCATGCACATCTCACATTGGTCCCAAGGCTTCCAGGACTAGAGATAAGCATCACTTGGGTCCCTTGAGTACATAACTTGCATTACCTTCTCAGGATGCTTTAACTGTGCATTTTAATCATACGAGAACAAGTTAAAGAGTGATCATGAGTGTGAATTGCAAAAGCAGGTTTTTTAGTTGAATTATCTATTGGAATCTGTGTAAGTAATCGAGGCTCCAGCAGCAACCTGTTCCTTATTGGCCATTGAATGAACGAGCAGATAAAGGTTTTGATTTCAACTGAGGAGGCTGAAAGGGTCTCTAGCGGTTTATTTCTGTGCCATCTGAAAAGTGACAAACAAGTGGCTGGTGAACAGCACTCAGAGTGTACTGTGTCAATGGTGTGGTAAGAGGAACAGTGCTTTATGGATGTGTCAATGCCATGTTGTATTTTGCTGACCCTGCTTGAAAATTAAAGTTATTGTTTTATGTGAAAAGTGACTGTCATTCTTAGCATCTGTAGTCTGTTGCTTGCATGGCAGCAGTAAGTTAATTCTACTACTAATTCCCCTTGTCACCCGCAATACCTTTCCCTCTTTCTTTAACTTTAATCTTCACTTCTACTTCATAAACATTCCTGTTTCCTCTCAGTGCTGTTCTCTCCTCTGATGGTTTTTTCTATGCCTCCATTGTACCCCTTTGTTTTTTCTATGCCTCCATTGTACCCCTGTGCCATTATGTCAGCCCTATTCTGTTGCCCTTAGCTAGCTCACCATTCTTCTTAGTGCTACCACTGCCTTATCCCTATTTTTCTTACATCTCTCTACTCATTCTTTTTACTTATCCTGCCGTCATCATGCTCCCTTTTTGTGTCTGTTTACAATGTCTTTACCAATTCAGTCTTGCTATTCTAACTCAATGTTGTTCTTTCCACTGTTATTTTACGTTTTCTGTCTCTCCTCCTTCCATCTGTCTTCTCAGTGTGTCCCTTAGTGGTCTCCTTCCCTGTCTCTCTACTCTCATTCTGTTTCTCATTTTGCCTTCTTTTTCTACTTTGTCACTTTTTCCATCTATATGGTCGCTTTTCTTTGGCTGATTTCCATTCTCAGTCTGTCTCACAATTCTGTCTCTAAATTATTTACTGCTTCACCATCTCTTTTTCTGTATATTTCAACACATTGTCTCTGTTCCTGTCCCCTTTTCTGCTCCTTTCTATTTATCAACACTCAATTGGAATCCTTCTGTTATGCTGTTCTCTCTTCAGCAGTCTCGTTGTCCTCTGTCCATCTACTCTCCATATTTTTCTCCCTTAAGGCTCTTTTCATTTACGTCGGTTTTTCCCACACAATCTCTCTCTTCTTCTCCACTCTGTTGTTATCCGACTCCGCATTCTGTCTTTGCTGGTTTCTTTCAGCACTCAGTTTCTGGCTTCTGTGCTTCATCACATGTTGCTTCTACTTAAAAGCTTTTTCTTTCATCATCTCTCCACTGTCTCCTTGACTTCTTGTGCTATCACTCCACTTCTTACTTCTCTGGAACCTGGTCTTTTTGTATTGCTCTGCCCTCAGGTTTTTGTCTCATGCATGTGCTACCTGTGTCGCCGCCTAACGGCATCCAAGATTTGTCTTCATGCTTCTGTTTCATCTGAAGTCTCCCTCTCTTTGCTGCTTTCTCCTCTCTGTCTCTGGCTCGCCCCTTTTCTTGTTGTTCTCCCTTATGTATCACAATTTGATGATGATGTAAAGGCAGCTTTTAACCCCCTTTGTCTCCCTGTTTTTATGTCTGTCTCTCTTTGCAGCATGACACTGCGAGGTTCCTTCATTCTCCTTCTCTTTATTAGCACTACTTGGCTTTTTGGCCTTCTGGCTGTCAACAACAGTGTCCTGGCGTTCCACTACCTCTATTCTGTCCTCTGCTGTGTGCAGGTAATCTTCCTTCTGGTCCAACAAAGCCGCCATGTTCTATCTGTTCAGCTGCTCAAGTTAGTCTTGTGCTGTCTGCACACATTGGCTCCCAAACTCTTGGACAATGACTAACTCATGCCTTTGTTCCAGCTGTGTCTTTCTGAGTGCAGCATGTAGCCATGTTTCCTTGAGCCATACAATAGTACAAACTACTGGGGTTTGAGAAGACCAAGTAGTATAGGATACATGTTGTTCTTGTTCAGTGCTTCTCTTACATACGCCAGTGGTCAGGTGAGGCCTTTGATCAAATTTGCCTTCTGTACTCAGCAGAGCCTGTTAGCCTCAAATGCAATTACTACAACCTGAGTATGCTTCTTTTTGTGTAAAATTACTTCCAAACCTGGGCATAGCATTAAATCACTGCCATTTTACTATACTGATTGTTCAGTTCCTTACATGTGTTGGCCCTGAAAAACTGGCATGACCACTCATTCTAGGGTCTCTTCTTGCCCTCGTGGGTACAGCTTCATAGGTGCACCCGTAGATAAAGAATCAGTCACTGTAAGACCAGAAGATCCATCCATGCATAACGGTTCTGTGCTAAGTCAGCCCATCCTTGAGGTAGGTGGACATCCTAGTGTATGGGACTGCACTATATGTTCTAGTTCCACTTTTTCTTTGCTCCTAAAGATATGCTGTCACCTAGTTCGATGGGTCCATTATCGCATTAATCGTGGGTTTCAGTACATCCAGTCTGCAGCCGACACACTATACTTTTATGTACTGACCAATTTATGGTTTTATGGCTAGTTTTTTGCACTTGGTGTTGAAATGTCTTGTACGTTCATGTCAATGTTTTGCATCATGATGTTTCCACAGTGCATCCCTGGCACTACCTCAAAAGATAACGAAGGATGGTAGTTGGGCTATAAAGTAATTTGTCAGAAGAAGCAAGCATTTTAAGCGTCTGACCAGGTTATGAGCCCTGTTGAACAAACCTCCTCAAAGCAGACACACGGAGGAAGCGGTTACCAGCCTTAACTGAGCTTTTGCCACTTATTCTCTGGTGCCATAAGTTTCTTCTTTTAAATTGTCAATAAATCCTGAATGAGTAGTAGTCTAGAGCTTAGAGTTAGGGCAAAATGTTGCAACTGCTCGTGTTGTTCCTTTTCTTGGCAGCTGTCTTCAGGATACACTCTTTCTGATGGATACTTCTAACCAAGGTTCCTCACCCTAGAATACTCCCCAGGTACCAGACTGGATCTGGAAAAGTTTTTCCAGCAATGCTTCCTCGTGCCGCTAACATCAGTTCCTTACTTTTTACTCATTTTGACAGATCCCGAGGTCCGCTCCCAATTTTATCACACTTTCAATGACTTCCAAACTTAAACCAGTGTGATAGGGAACGATGTACTCTCCTAAAACAGTTTCAAACCATGCTGTGACTGTATGAGGCAGATGGTGGTCACGGACCCGCACAAGGTGTGTCTGTCATGTTTGGACTCAGGAACACAAATCAAATTCATGCGACAAATGCACCCTCATGCACCCTAAGGTGATCTGAGATTGAGAGGGGAAGCTATATGAAACAGAACTTAAGAAGTTACGGCCCTCGCACCTGCACCATGTTGAGGGCTCAGACTCGATCTTGTTCCTGAAGAAGTTCCCACAGGTGGTCTGCCACTCTGTATCCTAATATGAGGGGGTCGAGGGAGTCACAATTTCTGTCGGTGCCCCATGTTTCCTTGGCCATTGGCAACATTGCAGCAAATTGATGCTTTCAAGAAGTCAATTTTTCATATTTTTGGGTGCAATTCCGGCTCCCTCTAGTGCGCCTATGGATCCCAAAGAATTACAGGAGCCTCCAGTCGGGTTACCACCAGCGGATCTGTCCTGGGTGGTGTTTGACCCTTTGGAGCTGCTTTGGGCCCCATACTGACCCTGGTGCAGACATCCACTCCAACTCCAAGTCCTGTGCTGGGCCATTCCTCATTGACATTGGTACTGAAGCCACCATTTCTGGAAGAGGATCCAGTACTGAATCTGTTGTCTGACATCACATTGCGTCCAATTACAAAAGCGCAAACAGCCTGACTCTATAAACTAGCGCCTCCACTAATTTGGATGCACCAGCATAGGATCCATTATATTTTTGGTTCCAACTCTAAACAAGGTAACCCCAAGATGGAAATGATGATGATGGGGAGGTGATGGTTTTTTCCCACCTTACTATACAGATGACAACTTTTACATGGACTTATAAGAGGCCGGTGGGCTAAGCTCGATATCTTCCCTACGACAGGAGTTGATATGCCACTTGGACCACAAACAGAAAAGAGTGCATCAGTTGTAGTAGTGCTCTAAGGTGCTGGATTTGCCACTGCCTTCAGGCGAGACTAAAACAATGTCCCTAAGGAAATTGTGCAGCAATGGCAAGCCCCTTTTGAGCCTCTGCTCCCCTTTAACGAGGCCCTCATTGATACCTTGATGGTCTCTTGGTCAAAGTCCTGTTCCTGCCCACTGATGAATAGGCAGGTGGCCAGGCATCACAGACTGGCTCCTGGCAATCCTGATTTTCTCACTAAACTTTCTACTCTAGAGAGCATGGGGGTTCAAGCGTCAATCAGCAAGGTGAACCCAAATGAATTCCTCTCGACTCCTCCAGATAGGGAGTCTAAAAGGACTGAAGCGTTTGTAAAATATATATTCTCTTCTGCTAGCTTAGCATTGAAATTGGGCAATGCTGCATATTTATTAAGTTGCTAAACACTCCTTCTGGACACAGCATGCAAAATCTTGCTGGCAGTTCTGGAAGACTTTACGGCCTCTGTCTCTCAGACAATTCATGATGGAAAAGACAAGGCCGAAATGGGACCAAAATGTGTCTAGATACTACTGGTGGCCCGAGAAGGGGGGTTGTTACAGTGTTCTAGTCCTCCAACACACAAGGATGCCCTCCTCAGGATTTTCTAGAGATGCACAAGCCTCCTTCATGGATATGCCTTTTGATGGATCACATCTTTTCAGTAAAATAACTGATTGTGCCTTGGAGCACTTTAAAGATAGTATAGCCACAGTTTGGACCCTGGGTCTGTTGACCCCTGGCAAGTAGTTTCTGCATCAGTTCAGAAAATTCAGAGGCTATTCCAGGGGGCTGACATGTAGGCAATGACAGTCTCCCAACCATTGAAGCAATCACCTCAGTCCTTTCAAGGCTGAGGTGTAAATCTAGCAGGCAACGTGCTGGCCAACGAGGTCAGCAGGCCTCCCGCACCCTCTCTCCTGTGGCAATATCCACCAAACCGTTTGACTTTGTACTTGCTGGCAGATACCAAATCCTGTGGGGGCAGGATTCAGGCCTTCCTCCTGATATGACGATCCATAACATCCAACAGATTGTTCCTTGAAATCGTTCAGCATGGCTATATCCTACCCTTTTTGCCCTACTAAATCCCCACCAACATCAGATTGACTTTCAGAGGCGCTCCTGTCCATTCTGTTAAGAGTTGTGAGTGTCCCTCTTGAAAGGTGCTTCTAAGAGGGTACTAGACTTTGAAAGAGAAGAAGGACTTGAGTCTCCAACCTATCTTGGACCTTCAACCTGTAAATACCCTCCTGGTGAAGCACAATTTGAAAATGATCACGCTGACCTAGAACCTGTCTGCTCTGAACTTGGAGACTAGTTGGTGTCTTCTGACCTGTAGGATAAGTATATGAAAATATGCCACAGAGATGCTATGTGCGTGTCAAGGTAGGCCAGCAGCACTTTAAGTTTGCTGTGCTCACCTGTGGCCTCACCAGTGCCCCTCGGGTTTTCACTAAAGCGATGAGGTTGGTCGCTGCCCAACTTTGGAAATAGGGAATACTGTTTTTTCCCTATTTCGACAAAGGGTGTTGAAGGCAGGCTCGCCACAGTCAGTCCTTAGACACCCTCCAAATCTGCTACTGATAGGGTTCACATTCAATAAGTTAAAGTAGTATCTGGCTCCTCAGAGGCTTCTGTTAATTGGTCGATCCTGGACACAGTGTTGTTCAGGCACTTCTCTCTTCCAGAATGAATTCAGGACATTCAAGCCAGGATCCAGCGATTTCAAACTCAGATCCGAACTGGTGAGAGCAGCTCTAAGACTTTTTTTCCTCTTAGCCTCCTGCATTTTCCTTGTCCGGAACACCTGGGCATAAGCACCTGTCCTCTGAACAGTCTACCACCTTCAAAAGGATCTTCTGTCGCAGGACAGGGTCCTGCACCTGAACCTGCACAATCTGCACCTCAATGCATGGAGATTAAGCAGCAGCAGTTGACTGCATTTGATCTCCTGCCTCAAGTGATGGATGCCATCATCGCCACCAGGAGCCCTTCCATGAAGTCCATTTATGCCAGGTGCTGAGACATATTTGGTGCCATGTGTGGTATCCACAAGATTGCCCCTTGACAAGCCAAGCTGTTGGATGTTCTTTTGTTCGTTTTGTTTTTTGCCCAAGAACAGAGAAGACAGAATATCATGTTTGAAAATCACAATGCTGATATTATACTGGGATACTGTCACAGACAATATTTTCCACAAGCTTTTTCAGCAAAGTATTCTGAATGTTTATTCCCTCATATTGTAAAAAGGCCCATAAATTGAATCAAGAAAGCATGAAAAATGCATTTGAGGATATTGTAGTACACAACAAAAGGTAGTGCGCTCCTCAAATCTCCTCGTATGAGAATCTTTAGAACTGTCGGTCACTTCACTCACAGAACTTCTAATAGGGTCAGTTTTTCATGGGGGTGTATTTCCTACTCCAAACATCCCATAATCAAATATTATCTAGCTACTACGACCTTATTGTGGCCAATCATGTGTGGTGACAGTATCACTATTGTTACTCTAACAATCTGGAGTTAGCCGTACCCATTACAAAATGCACTGTTGGTGCAACCGCACCATATCACCTTTTTGCTGGACAAACTGGTGCCGAGGGCTCAGGCAGCCTTTTTAACTAAACTAACAACTCCTTTCCATATTGGCCAGTCCATCACACTTCCACTATTCTTTCCCCTATTTAATCCTCAAAAGAGAAGAGGTTTCATCGGTTGAACCCAAAAAGGGCTTTAAGCTTTTATATTGATCGCACTACAGACCACCATGTGGCAATCAGCGTTTTGAGGGGTTCTCCTAAGTGAAAAAAGGGGGACTGTGCAGAAGAGGACCCTTGTTGGGGCGAGCAGTCCTCTGCATTAAGATCTGCGACGCAGGTTAAGAAGCAGCTGCCGGAAGGTTTAAGAGTCCATTCCACCAGGGCTATGGCTGCATGTGGAGTACCTGACCTTGTGTTCTTGATACTTGGGATGTGGCTTTATCTGCATATGCTGATGAAGCACTACTCCTTCACGACCAGGTCCGGCAGAGAGGACATTTCACCTGCTTGGCCCTGCAGAGCTTTATGGTCTGAGCCCACCAGACAGACCCTCCACCTTTGGGAGGTACTGCTTTGGTTTGTATTCCAAGATGTGGATTTAGGCGGTTAGAATTATCCATCAGAAGAACAAGTTACTTATCTTCGTAACTTTCTTTCTGGTGGGTACCCTATCTGACTAAAGATTCCTCACCACCCTCCGATCTCCCCGTCTCTGGACTCGTCTCTTTTTTACATCTAAAGAGGTCCCAAATTAGAAGTCTAAGCATTGGTACCAGCAGATGTTCACACTTCACATCTGATTGTGCAGAAAGCAACATAATAAGAAACTGATGTCAGCATGCTGTGGTGGCGTTCATGTGTGTGGGGGCATTGCTGGACAAAAGCTTTAGGATCGAGATTGGTGACTGGGAAGTATACTACGGTGAATAATCTTTGGTTGGGTGGAATAAACACCAGAAAGAGAATTACCAAAGGTAAGTCACTTGTTCTTTTGTCATTGTGGAGGTTACTGGTACAGATTATATTTAAGGGATACAGGAGTAAGTTTGTGGTTGAGAATGGTCAAAGAGATGGGAGAGGAAATACATTTGAATATACTTACAGAAATCGGGTACAGTCTTTGAACAGTATCAGCTGTTACCTCAGCTTTTAGTGACAACACACAATTGTCTAATATGACCAGCTTTCCTTTCACAATTATAAAAATAACAGAGAGAAACATTAACCATGGTTTAAAGGCAAGAGAACAGTGTCTTCTATTTTCATTCAGTTGTTTTCACGTTCTCCTTTGCCTTGTCTTACAGGGTTTAGTGGTACTTGTTATGTTCTGTGTGCTGAACAAAGAGGTCCAGGAGGCCTGGAAACTGGCTTGCCTTGGGAAGAAGAGCCCTGGGGAAGAAGCTGCAAGACCAGCTCAGAAGATGGTACAGTGGCACAAGTTTTCAAACTGTTGTCTTTTTCCAGCAAATCATCATACAATGCTAATTGAAGGTCCTTGTCACAAAAATCCCTAGATGTCCCCAGTTGACTAACTGTGATTTCAGTGGTTTAAAAACTTAAATTAACCATTAAGAAAGATATTCCTAGTGGACCCCACCCGTGACACCATTAAATTGAGGTAGCAATGTTTATATGGTGCACATTAATGTTTTTTGCAAATGGCTCTGGTTTGAAAGCCCCTTATACCAAAACCAAGCATTGGCGAAGGCAAGAAGCCTCACTTTTTTACTTTACCTATGCTTTTCACTGATGCTGTTTGGCATTGATAAAATGAAAAAAGGTTGTCAATGCTGAACAGCATCTGGAAAAAAGTATGACGATACATGACTCATCACACCTGTATATGTATTAATCACAATGTAAGCTATTACCGCTCGAGCATAATGAAGTATACACTGGCATGCATCACCATGCATTTAAACGTATGCACCATGATGCTGTGCGTGCATTATTATCATCTTCATCTACCGTTCAACCATGGTAGGTGCCGGTCTTTGAGAAGTCAGATAAAAATACATAAGAAGAACACTAAAGCACCTTATTTCGAAAGGAGACATTTGTCAGCAAATCGAAACTGCCAAAGTTTACAATTTTTTTTAAAGAATACAATGGAGGGGTGCAACGGTGAAGAGGCAAGCAAATAAATGGTACAAAGTGGTTTTAGCAGGGAGGGATGGGGGAGCAACTGGGTGGGGAATCTTTTAAAAAAAAGCACTGCAAAAATGTGTTGATCAGGATGGGACAGCGTAGGGGGTCACCTGGAGATCGCAAGAGGTAGGGCTGTGAAGGGGAAGTAGAACTTTACAGAGAGTAAGAAAATACTGACATGGTATGCTGAAAGAAACAGACAAAAGTAATTGTGGATTTGGTAGGACGTAGGTTATTCAATCAAGGACTGTAAGAAGCTATGCTGCAGTGGAGGGACAAACACAAGAAGATGGAAAGCCAAACAGAAGCAAGCAAATGAGATTTACAAGAAAGTCAATTGATGGTTGACTTTGGGCTGACCCAAAGCCTACTCTTAAATTTCGGTTTTGTAAACAATAGGTCTCAATAGACATCCAAAGGTTGTTGGTAGACAAGATCTAAAAAGTCTGAATGAATGACTTGGGCGGCCGTTAACGTTCTTGCTGGGAACTAACATATGACATTTGTGGCACAAAAGAAGGGCAAGATGCCATGGAATGGTCGACAGACAATAGTGTAAGCCACATTTGACTACCTCCAAGGATCAGCTATCTGACCAATGGGAAAAAGCACCTTCACCTGGAATGGACTACGCCTAGTCTTCACTAGACTGGACCAGTTCCCATTTATTTTCCGACCAGTGAGGTCTGCTTGCTTAACTTCTCAGCTTTACCACGGTTATGTTCCTTACGCAAGCTGAAATTATGGCACATATGTGAGGCTTCCTAAAATTCGAGCATTGGAGTGTGAATTCAGATCCTTATAGTGTGCCTGACTCTGTCCACTCTGCAGACATTTCCTCTTTGGATTGATGGATCTCACTGCACAAATTGGTACTCGGGGTTCATAGGCTTGTGCACAGACGGAAGATACTGCAATCCACTCCCTAAGGATCGCAAACCTGACTCTGATACGGCCTCTAAGCACTTGTGTGACTCTCGGCATTTTGATTGTTAGGCAGTTGAAAAATGGTGTTGTCTTGCTTTTTTCTTTTTCATTAGAAACTCAACCTTAGTTTCTCAGTCTGTCACTTTCCTTGCATCTCTGTTCTGGATGCCTCTTGCTGTGCTATTTTTTCCATAAGGTAACTTTCACATTCTGTTGCTTGCAGATTTGAAATTAATTGTGATATTAGCATTGTGAATATTTCAGTACCCCAGGAGGAGGTGTGTTTTTGTGTTTAAACATTGTTCTCGTCTTAGAATTGTATTTCCTCATTAAACAATCCAACCCGCTTTGATCACTACTGCTCAATTTTTTATAATCGTGAAAATGGAAATAGACCATGGTGAATGGCAAAATAGGATCAACTTGCGGAAAGATTAGAAGGACTCTGCGATATGGTATGGTTACCATCAGTGAGAAACATTCCATTTCATCAAAATAGTATTATTTTCCCCGCCCAAAATCACTGCAGCTGTGATGTGATAAACTGTATTTTCTGATAGACAAGAAACTGGTTGCCTTAACGAGATCTGCTTCGTTTTCTGTTGACGCAGAGGGAGAGATAGCGATCTTGCAGACTAATGAAGATTTACTCTAAATTGCATTGTGAATTGAAGTAAAAATGCATCTTATCCCTTGAACAGAATGTCTGGCTCACACATATCGCATTACTATTTCTACCTCAAACATACAAAAGGCGATGGGAGGATTCTTGCATTAAGTCTAACCACTGGCAATAGCTTGGGAAGCATCCTAGGATTCTAACCCATCATTCATTTGCCCACCATGCTATCTCGGTTTATACCATGCCTCCCTCCACCTCCCAAAAAAAAAACATCCCACCCCTTACATTAAGAGCTCTCCTCCCTTTGCAACTCCAAAATAACCTCTTGTCCATTTCATTAAAAAAAGTACGCAGGGCTTAGTTTTTCATTTTAAGACCATGCTATAAAACATTATGTTGTGGAATTTTGTTGTATGGTGTGGAATTATGTGGATATTAATTATTTGGTAGTGAGTATAGTGGGGTTATGTGGAGTGGGGTTGTGTATTATGGGATGTAATTATGCGGAATGTAGTTTTTTTTGTGGAGTGGTATGTAGTGGTGGGTAATTATGAGGTGTGCTGTTGAATTCAGTGGTATGATAAGGAATCATTTCGTGTGAATTGGGGTGTATGTTGTGTGTGGTGTAATTAATTTGTTGAGTTGATTTATGTGGTTTGGTGTTGAATCATGTGGTGTGTATTGGAAATGTGTGGATTTTAACTGTGTTGTGTGGAACTGTGTGGATTGCTTTTTAATTTTGGTGACTTAAAAAAACAAATAGGTAGGAGCTTTGCTTTAGATCTGTCTTTTAGAAAGCTGATGTCTGGACATATAAGTGGAGCTATGTTTTTAAAAGCAAAACATTAGTAAAACGCTGAAGCACGCTGGTGAAAAACAACAGTGCAAATATGAGATGATGGTGATGTAACAGATCCACTGGTACAGATGCAGCGGTTGCTTTGATGATTGGAATGATTTAATAAACACATTGGGCCCAATTCACAGAACTAACTTAAGACAAAATCCTGATTTTACTAATTTTGGTATTCACAGAAGGCATTTAGTAGTAGTAAAGTTAGGATTTTGTCTTAAGTCTGTCTTAAGTCTGTCTTAAGTCTGTCTTAAGTCTGTCTTAAGTCTGTCTTAAGTCTGTCCTAAGTGTGTCTTAAGTCTGTCTTAAGTCAGTCTTAAGTCAGTCTTAAGTCTGTCTTAAGTCTGTCCTAAGTGTGTCCTAAGTGTGTCTTAAGTCTGTCTTAAGTTTGTCTTAAGTCTGTCTTAAGTCTGTCCTACGACTTTTGGTATTCACAGAAGGCATTTAGTAGTATTAAAGTTAGGATTTTGTCTTAAGTTTGAATGGATGGTGGACAGACTGCTTCTCGGTGGCAGTGTGGGTGATGTGGGGGAGTGCGGGGGTGCTCTCGCGTGGGTTCTGTGTATGGGGTGGCTGTAAGTAGAGATGTCGTGTGGGTTTCACTGTGGCACTCTGGGTTGGTATCTTCTGAGGGGAAGGGGTTCTAAAGATGGGACCGCTGTCCTGGGAGTTACCCGGTGTTTGACAACGCTTGGGTCCTGGTGGGCACCTAGAAATATAAGGGGGGGGGCTTTTCTGTGACAATGTGGTCTGATTTCTCTCAGTTGATTCTCTCGGGATGGGTGACTCCTAGGGGTATTCTAACAGGAGGTGGGGGCCCGGAATGGGGTCATCCCTAGGGCACTAGTAGTGTGAGCTTGTCTCTCCGAGTGCTGCTCAAGAAATGAGAGTCCCTCTAGAGGGAGGCTGCTGTGGAGAGGGGCGCAGCTCTGGGTGGTGGGCGAATGTCTGGCGGCTCTCCAGTCAGCAGATGTGCCCTCACCCAGACCTCCCCACCCAAAGCACACTGCCCTCCGCTGACCCTGCAGTGTGCGCGCTCCGAAAAACTGAGCAAAAAGTGCTGGCACCCCGGAGCCTTTAAGGGCTGCCTGAGCTCCGGCTGTGGCGCGTGGTGCTTTCCCACCCCGCCTTCATCACCCCTCCGCCTTTAAGGCACCCTGCGCTCTCCAGAGGGGCGGGGAGCGGGAAGGGGCTTGGGTTGCGCAGCTCACTCGCCTCACATTTCGAAAACCACCCGGGAGTGGGACTGTTCACAAACTTGGATAAAGAGGAAATAAAACAGCCCCCATTCATGTATTGTATTGTAATTGCTTTATTTAAAGCGCTTCACACCCCTCACGAGGCGCTGAAGTGCATGAGGGGAGGCGTGGCAGGCTTCATTTCGAGGGAGTGAGGCTTGGTTCGAAGAGTGTAGGTGGAAGGAATCTTATGGTGTTTGTGTGGCCAGAGCGCCCTTATGGGGTTTTAGGTCGCATTGCTTATGAGCGTAATGGTGCCAAGAGAAGAGAGAGCTAGAATGCAAGCGCTGTATATCTTCAGAGGCACAGCTCACAGCTCATGCTGGACACAGGCACTTAACACTGAATAAAACCCTGGAGCAAAAGGTGAGTCCCTGCGGACTACACAAGTTTGACGAGAGGCAGCAGGGGGAGGGGAGAGAGGAGGGGGCCTGCGCCTGTTTCCTTTGCGGTAGCGAGCAGGAACCATATGTCAATTAAAACCAGATGGTTTGAAAGCTCGCTACCGCAAGGCAATCGCCAAACGTGCACGCGTTGCCATTAAAAGCAATGCAATGCGTGCACGTTTTTGGGACACAAACTGAATCGATTGCTAAAGATCTTCCAAATCAGCGCATGGGCGCTGCGTAGGTGAGACCTAAAAAAAACAGAAACTCTGCTGTCTGTATGACAGTCTAACAACTTATCTTCCTTTAAATAAACAAAAAAGTTTTATTTTCGCATTTTAAATCTATTTGCTTCCATCTTTTGGCCCTCAATCAGTGGCACAGCTTTAGGGTGGAAACTCCGAAAACAAAATGCATGTTATGACTTAATTCGCATGGACTGGGGCATAAGTGTGCAGACCCCGTTTTACCTAGCCGAATTCTGCACATAGTTGCTTGTTTTGGCAGGATGCATGCACACGTTTGACACCTGCTCTGAGAAGGTATTCTATAAGAGCTCTGGGCTGGGAGTAAAAGGAGGGCAGAAAGGCAAAGGAGGAAGAGTGCCCTGTGAAACTAAATGCTTGGGAATGGATGGGGGCATAGAGCATGTAAATCTGGCATGCTTTAAGAGATCGGAAATAAAGCGGTCACCGTGCTCACACATAAAGCACGGAGGCAGAGTTGTAAATATGAAAGTGGCCCCAAAATGGTGTGCCCGCTAGAAGTGCATGCCACGATTTGGGAAACAAAAACAAATAATGAAAATGGAAGTGGGCTGGGACTGGATGGAGGGCAGAAGGACAAGGGAGGACAAGAGTGCCCTGTAAAATAAAATGCTTGGGAATGGATGGGGGCACAGAGCATGTAAATCATGTAGGAGATCGGCAAAACCGAAAGAAATTAAAGCGTGTGCCGTGCTCACACATATAGCACGTCCTCATACCATGCACATAAAAGTTATGCGTATGGCGGCCCGTGAAGCGGCCGCCATGGTATATAAAATTAAAAACATGAAAGTGGGCGCCGTGGTCAAACATAAAGCGCGGTGCCCGAGTTGTACATATGAAAGTGGCCCTAAAATGGTGTGCCGCGCTAAAAGTGCGTGCTTGAGAACGAAACAAAAAACAAATAATGAAAACGGAGGGCAGGGGGAATGGCTGGGGGGGGAGAAGGAATAGTACCTTATGAAAGTGGACTCCCACTAATAAATGTAAATGTAAATGTAGTTGAGTAGTGCTCCTGACCAAGTCAACGGAAGTGATGTTCCGGGTTAGGAACCAATTAGCAGGGTGTAAAGAAGAGTGATGGCGCAATCAACCTACGGTATCAGCAGTAGGGATTATACTCCAGTATTGAATACAAAAGGTCTTGCAGACAGCGCATGCGCGCTGACGCTCGACCTAAAAATGGGCTGCTAATGTGGAAAGGCCAAGTAAACCTAATATGGATCTATTTGGACAAATGTTGGCTAATCAATGCTAATGCGTCCTTTTTTCTTATACAATCAAGTGTATGTGACCATAGACTGTATAATCAATAAGTGCCTTCTATTAAGGTGTCATCAGTTATGTCATTGCTTATATGGAGTTACTTACAACACTTCTAACATACTACAACAGCTAGCATTAATATAGTGTAATATTGCAATACATGTTTTATTGTTATGTGTGATATAACATTTACAACACTAACAAAATATAATAGTTCTCAACGCCAATGACATTGATACTGGGTGATCATAGCATCACTATCACTTATAACTCTAGCATATTAAAATTGTTTATGTGGGATTACCTAAAATATTCTACCCTCTTTCTTGAATTTAAAGTGAGATGTATATATAGTGTTCCGATACTGAATTGTTAGTTTGCATTTATAGATACGTTTAATGTGAATACCGGTTTTGCTAAAGTGAACCGTTTTTTAAATGAATGTTCCCCCTCTCCCAGGGTCCAAGCAACCATAACAACACATCACTGTTTGAGGAGAGCGGCCTGATCCGGATTACGCTGGGGGCTTCCACCGTCTCTTCAGTCAGCAGTGTTCGCTCAGCGCGCACGCACTCCAGCCAGCGTGGTTATCTCAGGTATAGTTAAGCACCTATAGTTTGTGAAAACTTTTAGTATGTGGTGAAGCAATATGGAAACAACATCTCAGCATTAGCTTATGTAAGGGAAATGCACTGCAGACAATATTGCATGTTTCCTATGTGCTTCTCTAATTTTAATTGATAATAATATGTGGGATCCGGAGCCCATCGCAATCAAGATTGGTTTTTGAACTAGTTTTGTAAAGTATGCATCATTTTCTTTTCTTTTTTCGATGCCATTTTATTAAAATCAAAATGTGAAAATTCTCTCTCTAATTCTAAAAAAGGAAACTCTCCAGGAAGAGACATTGGACACTGACACTTTGCTAAAATACGGAGTCGTGTCAGCCAGTCAGGCCCTTGGTTTGACATTTTTACTGTCATTCAACATTTCAGTTCTGCCTCCATTTTGAAGATGTTTCTCTTCCACAACTAAGGTTTGTTTTTGGTCATTTCTTCTCAGGTCAATTTCCTACATTAAATGTTCAGCCTCTAGGAGTGTTTTCACACAATTTAGTTTTATGGTGAAACCCAGTGATGGAACTCTTTTTCTTGGTGGCACCTGGCTGTGACTATTACATGTTTTTAAGAAATGCCTTTTTATGAGGAAGGGCTTCTAGCGGAAATATGTGTGGCCTTTGCAGAACTTTATTATTTGTTCTGTATGACTTGCCTAGTCTGGAAGAACAAGTTACTTACCTACAGTAATGCCCTTTCTGGTGGATATTCTTACACAACCATAGATTCTTCTCCTTTAGAATATCACCAGACACAAGAGTTAAATAGCCTTGCTCCCGCACACTGATAGGTGGCATCATTTACTTCAGTGTTGAGTTCTTTGTCACTTCTGGGGTATAAGCGTCACTAGTGTAGGCCAACATCAGTTTCTTTCCTGACCCTGTCTGCGCCCTTGGAAGCAGAGTCCAACAATAATCAGAAGTACCAGTGTGTAGATCTCCAATTTTGGACTTTTGTAGATTAAAAATGAGACCATTCCACAGAACGGGGAAGATGGAGGGCGGTGAGGAATTTTGCAGTTAGATTTAGTATCCTCACAAAAGAGCATTATTGAAGGTAAGTAACTTGTTCTTTTGAAGGATACTTATAAGCACATATTTCTCACCTTTTGTACTGATTCTAAAGCTGTACCGCCAGAGGTGGTGAGTCTGTGGAATAGATCTGATTAAGAAGTCCTGCAAGACCGAATTGGCGAAATGCCCTCATCCAACCTACTTGTCAAGAAAGTAGTGCTTCATGAATGTGTGCACTGATGCCCACGTCGCAGCCTGTTAGCTATCAAGGAGAGGCACTCTGTGTTACACCACAGTGGTAGCAACTTTGGCCCTGGTGGGATGGGCCCTCATTCTTTCTGGAGACTACTTCTTGGCCAGTGGGTATCAGAGCTGTGAAGAAATGGAGGGTATTATATGGTGTGGTTGTGAGACCTCACCATGTAATACACTAACAACACCTTAAGGACCAGTCAGGCTTTATTAGCTCAACCCTGGCTAGCTCTTGCTTCGAGCAGTTAGGCTTCAACAAAGGAGCAAGTATAAAGCATTTAAACAGCAACACAACAATTGAAGAAGAAAAAAACACAACACTCAAGAAATTCAACACTAATTTATAAAACAAATAGCTTACACTTTTATGAATTAATGGATACCAAAACTAAAAAGATCCACTGCAGGGTTCCAGAGATATGGATTTTACAAGGAACAGTAAATCAAGACTTTTTACTTCCCGTGAACAATCACTGGCAAATTCAACAAATTTGCCGCTTGGAAACTTTAAAAAAAAAAACTTTGGTCATAGTGGAATGTAATTACTTGGTGTGTCTTTGTGTGACAAACTACAGAAGTCAAGGGAACAAGCAATGTCCGAAGAAACAGTTACCTTCACAAGAAAAGCAGCCTTCAGTCCAGGTCTAGCGTCAGTGACTCCTTGTCATTGACTTCTATGGAGTGGTACTGATGCAAGGGATACGGGATGCTGAGGATGCTCAAGGATGGTGAAGATGCTGTGCAGTCGACGGGAGTCTTCCTGCGGCCATTCCTCAGCCCACGGGGTGACTGTGGTCACAGAGGTCAACGTCACTCAAAGTCCTCTTGGGTCCAACAAAAGTCAAGACGCCACTGCACTACTGGTCACTGGGCAGAACAAACCCAGTGGTTTCCTTCTTCTGCCGCTATTTCTCCTTCTGGGTGACTAAGGAGCACACCAGCGACTCTCACGGGTCCAGCAGACTTGGGTGCAACTATTGGGTGTTGCGTCTCGTTCTCCTGGGCAGCGATCCGGTGATCTAGGCTACCAACCCACCCTAGCAGGCTTCTTCAGCTTTTGTGGCCCTTTGCTGTGAACAGGAAGTTAGCCAGCTGACTGTTGGTGTCACTGCTTCTGGCTGGGCTCAGGGGACGATGTCTCCACGAGCAGGACAGAGCCGGCATAGTCCTTTCCTTAGCCAGCCAAAGGAGCAGCAGGTGCAGTCCAACATCTGTGCAGCCTCTTTTCCGGTTCCAGGGGCAGCAGGGCAGTCCTTCTTAGGTCCTCTTCTCTAGTCAAGTGCGATCGGACTTCTGGGTGCCAAAGCTTTCCCTTTTATGCCCAGAAAGTGCCCTCACTGGAGGTTGCGGTCACTAGCCAATGGGCTACTAGGCTCCCTCCCGCCTGACGACAACTTCCTGTGAAGTGTGGCATCTAGCTAACCCAGAGTGCTCTGTTCTGCCCACTCGTAAGATGTTGGAACCCCTCTCTTGGTGTGTGGAGCTCGATAGCCCACTCTAGAGGTGTGGGTACCTGTAGGCTAAACGCCTGTGGAAAAAACAGTTTAGCCAGTGTTTCCCCCTCTGAGCCCGCAACGCCAGCCAAATAAAAGAGAAGCCCTTCCCCAGTGTAGTCACCATTTGCCCTTCAAATGTGGCTTCCCCTTTGAAGTCCGCCTTTTGGGCCAACACCCCATGTGGCTTCCTGCCAGGAGGATGTAACACCACCTCCAGTGACGGGCCTCTATTGTTACCTGGCTTGGGAGTCGTTGACATGTCTCCCCAGGCAGGCAGAAGGCTGTGTCGTTCAATTTTCTAAAAGGGCATGCATCAATACGTTACCTTATTTTCGACATGGGCATCATGTCAGGTCTAATGTATTGAGTTGTTTGATGCATTGAAGTACAAACTTTGGTAGTCCCATTCAAAAGTTAGCACAGGTGAGATACTCAGTGTGTAGCTATGCACTCGCCAATTTGGCTACCTATCTCTCCCAGTAAAAACAACAATTGTGGGTCTTTACTGCTACAACATATTAAACACATGTTCTATTCTTCTAATATGCTGCTCCCTAACTTAGGACTTGATAGGTCTGCTGTAGTGGTGACTCACACATATTAAACAAGCATTGGCATAGCCAATAGGTCTTGCCTTTGAGACCTTATAAGTGTTTAGCCTTGCAACAGTTAATGCTGTTGCACCAAGGATATTGTGCTTCATAACTAATACTTTATAAGGTCCCAAAAGCTAGACCTATTGGCTATGTCAATGCTTGTCTTGTATGTTGCGGAGACTTTCCTTTAAATCCATGTGTACCAGCCTCCTGTTGTGTGTGTTCTCGCACTACGTGTAATCTCCAATCTGCAATCTTTCCTCTGCCAATGCATTGACATAGTCGGATCCCACACAAAGGCAAGATGCACCTCTCTACAGCTGTTCCAGGCATTGCTAAACAATGCTTGAGCACTGTGGTCTCACAAAAGCATGCACAGACTTGGGAATCTTATCACTTAAATGCTTTTTTCGAAGCAGGGTCCATGGTGCCATTTTAGAGGTTCTTGTAAACTGTTCCTCTGCACATTCTGCAATAAATCACTTAGTGGGTGCAGTTTTAACAAAAGGACACTAGAGGGAGGGTGGGAGGGAAAAAAGCAACAGGACAGCAGAAAACTCTGTGATGCGGCCAGCGCTGGGCATCTCATATCGCTTTTTTCATATGGGAATGGCTAATACGGACAAAGGGAGGGTGAGGGTTAAGAGGGGAAGAAGTAACATGGTTGGAGTGGAGTGGTGGGGAGAAAAAACACAGCCGTGTGGGAGTGGAAAGTGAAAGACGACAAACTAAAATTAAGTTAAATGTTAGCAACCGCATGTACATCAGAAATGGTCCGCATCTCATCAACATAGGATCGGTAACATGCTGAGTCTTAGGATGAGGCGCTTGGGCATATGGGCTTCTAAGAATACACACTTGCAGGAGTAGGGACATGTACTGTGACAGTTTAGGCACATAGGCTACAAGGCACGAAAGTAAAAGCGACTGCGAGACAGGCAAATGTAAAAAAGCGTGTGCGGCCACGCTAATTAGAAACAGATGGCCCCTTCACGCCGCTGCTCCTGCAAGGTGGATGCCGCCACGCACGAAGGTTCGAAAAGTGCAGACCGATTCCAAAAGGTCATCTCCTAGAGCAGCGCATGCGCACTGTGCTAGGCTCGACCTAAAGAGAAGTTTTGGCTTTGCCATTGATTAAATAGATGAAGTCGAGTTAGTAGTTTTAACCTGCCCTTCCAGCCTACAGTGGCAGACTGGAAGATGTGTTTTAACTTGTGCCACTCAGGGTGGCCCAATAAGTGCTGCAGTCCCTGAGGGGACACCCTAACTTACGAGCCCTGGGTACCCCATAAACCCCATACTAGGGACTTAGTAGCAAGTTAGCTTGTGCCCATTGTGTATGAGCCAGCCAAACATACGCTTTAAGGGTCAGGGCACTGGGGTCTGGTTTGCAGGACTTGACACACTCAAAGTTGAAAAACCAGCATCCTCTGTCAAAAATTTTGGGGGTGACCATATAAAAAGGGGCATTTCCATACAAACTCCATTTGATGTAGTGTAAAACGCTCAAATGAAAGGTTTTTGTAATAATTACATACAGGAATTCAAAGATGGTGACAATAATTATTGTGTTTTAATGATAACATGCCTAATCTAGACGATCATTCAATCCTTTTTGGATAACTTAGGACCTTATTATGAGTTTGGCGGTCCTCCTGTAGGCCCGCCACCGCAACGCTGATAGGAGGACCGCCAAGCCTATATTGCGCTCGCCCGTCGGATTACAAGTGTACTCCATGGCGGGCAGGCGTACTGCAGTGTTCTGTAAGGCTCATAGGAGAGCCTTAACAGCAGACCTCCACCATGATAACACCTGCAGCACGTTTCTGCACGATGTGGCATACACCATGTCGTGCATTCAATTCCATGCAGGAACGGGGGTGCAATTCCAAGGGGGTACACTATGTGCCCCCCTGCATGCATCTCATCTCCAGGCCCAGAAGCAGCAGGAGGCCCTTCCATGTCCGCTATCCTTTTCAGTGGAAATGAAAGTTAGAATATGCTTAGCGGTGCTGCAGCGGCACTGCCAGCATATTCCTACCCATTTCCTGACCGCAGATGGAGCGGGATCCTTGATCCCTGCAGAGCCGGCAGTCTCGTGACAATTCGACCGGCACACTCATTGTACGGTAGGCAGACTTTTAGTGTGGTGGTGGTCGGACTGCCACTACGAGTACGGCAGTCCTGTGGATCGCCGTACTCATACTAAGGGCCTTAATCTAGTTTCTTTATCCAAACTAATTCTCTTTTGGATAATTCATTTTTATTCTCAACATCATCCCCTGGTTTAACTACTTTCAACACAGTGAAACTTAGTTGGCTGATATTATGTCCATTAGTATTAAAGTGGATGTCTACTGGAGATTTGTCATTTCTCGTTCCTATATGACTTTTGTGCTGAATCAGTCTCGTTCTGATTTTGCGCTCTAGAGACTAGGCAGCTGCAGTTGACTGCATTTGTTTTTCCAGCCGAAGTTGTTGATGTCATCTTGGCTGGTAGGTGCCATTCAACGAAGTCTAGGTACTCCAAGTGCTGATACAAATGTGCAGGCCCTTAACTTGCCAAACTGTCAGATATTTTATTTGTATTGTCTTTGGCCCTGTAAGGTCTTGCCCTGGACATTGTTCATGATAATATGTGAGGCCTTTCTGCGTTTGCCAGACCAACTATCCAATTGTAATGTGTTTTCTAAAAGGTTTGATCCACATGTTTCCACCCAACTCTTTGTGATGCCACAGAGGGACCTTAACTTGGTCCTCACATTTCTCATCTTTACTCCCTTCGAGCCGATGTGCAGCTGCTTGCTGTGTCTTCTGAACCTAAAGACTGTTTTACTCATCACAATCACTTCAGCTTCACGCGTGAGTGAGCTCCAGGCTCTCTCTGCGCACCCACCGAACACCACCTTTTTTCCTGGACAGTCTGGTGCCGAAGACCCAGTGGCATGCTTGCTGAAAGTCATAAATCCGTTTCACATTGGGCAATCGGTCATTCTCCCAGCATTTTTTGCCCTTCCTCACCCCTCAAAGGGGAAGGAGGAGAAGCTTCATTGGCTGGACTCCAAACGCATTTTAGGTTTTTACATCAGTAGCACCATTTGGTGGAGGAAAAACTGCCTTTTGTGAGATTTTGGGCAAAGAAGGAAAAGTCGGTGAAGAAAAGGACTCTGTCAAGGTGGATAGTCCTTTGCATTAAAATCTGCTACACTTTCGCCAAAAAGCAACTTGAGGAAGGACTGAGCACCCATTTTGCCAGGGCCAAGGCTACCACCACTGCTTTGGCACTCTTAAGTGCCTGTCCTTGATATCTATCAGGCCATGAAGTGGGCATCAATGCACACATTCACCAAGCACTACTGCCTTGACAGCCACATTTGGTGGGAAGGGCATTTTGCCCTTTCGGTCCTGCATGATTTCTTGGTCTGAGCCCAATCCACAGACCCTCCACCCTCAGGAGGTATATCTTTGGTATCTATTCCACAGGTGAGGAATCTAAGGTTAGAAGCATCCATGAGAAGAAATGTTACTTTCCTTTGGTAATACTCTTACTAGTGGACTCTGTTTAACCACAGAATCCTCACTGCCCTCCTACCTCCCTGTTCTGAGGAGCAATCTTTTTTACCATCTAAAAAGACTCCAAATGACAGATCTGTAAACTGGTACCTCCAACTGTTTTGTGCTGTGTATCCAAACACATGGAAAGATTCAAGCAAGAAACTGATGTTGACCACAATGGTGGTGCTTATATGTGGTACCATCATGTCGGGGGTGGGGTGGAATCATCACCATGTAGCCGTCACACAGGAGCACTGGTATGAAATGTTACCAGATCCAGTCTGGTGAGTGAGGAATATTGTGCAGTAAAAGAATCTGCGGTTAGATATAGTATCCACCAGCAAGAAGTTACTAAAGGTAAGTAATTTGTTCTTCAGAGAACATTATCTGCAGACTGAAAACCAAGACTCAAAGAATTTAGGGGTTAATGAAGGTATCGCAAGCCACTGCTGAGTTCTGTGACCTCATGAATAACTCATTCTTCAGCCTTGTCCCTCACCGACCTCCACTGTGATTTGCAATCTTCTTGTAAGTCACAGACTAGGATACTTTATCTCATATATCCATACTTAAATATGAATATTATCAATAAAAGTTTCAATTAACAGTGAGCAAGATCTTACTTGATGGCTGGAACTAGCTGGTTTTTTTTGGTGGAGTGCCCACTGGAGGCATGTGTGGTGCACCCCTGGAAAGTACTGGACTGGAAATACCCTGTTTAAAAACGTATGAATTGCACTCCAGGCGGACCAGGCTTATATAAATGCCACTGCATTTTTGCTGAAAACCCAAATTAGACGATATTTCTCACTGAAGATGTAATCCGCAAAGTGGTGATAGTAAACAACTAGATTTTGACAATACTTTCAATGCACATGATTGTCTCAAGTACTACTTTACTAGGATCATTATATATCATGTATTGTTGAGATTGATTGCGAGTGGAAGGGAGAATCAGATATGAGGAACTAACCTTCGTGTGGGATAGAAGCGGTTTCCAGAAAGTGCTCAATAAATGGTTGGAATTTCTTCCTTTCAGAGATAACATGGGAGCCCGTCAGGGAGCGACATTGGATCACACTCTCCTAGGGCACAGTGGACCAACAGACTTGGATGTTGCCATGTTCCATCGAGACGCTGGTGGTGGTAAGGCTGGAACTCGGGGTGGTAATTCCCCTTGGAAATGCTTACTTCAAGTAGACAAAGTAGTATTTGCAGTACAATGCTTCTCGTGTATAAGTCCTTGTACATTCAGTAAAAGCTTAGTAAAGTGATGTTATTTCTTGAATACCAGAACACTTGAAATCATAAGAGAAGCCAAATCAGTGCATATGAACCCTATATCAGTGGCTATAGCAATTATTTATTTATAAGATTTATTTTCAGCACGTTTTTATAGTCTGCATGTTATTATAAACTGCTGATGGACTAACACTAATAACAAATGTCAGACAAGAACTTGCCAATGAGATCCCTCAGTAGACAGCTAATATTTGTTCTCAATTCCATCCGTCTTCTGCTGGTCTGGCTGTCCCTACCTCTCAACTGGTTGGAAGAGACTTTAGAGCAGACAGTTTTGACTGGAAGGGTTTTTCTACTTTTGTTTTCCATTTTTGTTCAGCTAAAAATGCAGATATTCCCCTTCTTTTATGCATGCTGGTGACAAATGGCTTCCAGCAGTGCACGTAGTGTAGCAGTTTCTTATGGTGTAGCAGTTTCTTAAGAGTGACTGTTCCTCACAAGATTTATGTGTCGTTTGGGCACCAATCAAACCACATTGGTTGAGGAATAGATTTCTCTTGATATCAAAGGTAGGTACCGATTTGCATGTCACCTTTGTGAAATAATTCCTCCCATCATTTCTAGGTAAGAGGCATTCAAACTAGGCATGACACCTGTAGGAAAGTGGAATATTATGCAGTGTGGCGGTTAGACCTCACCATGCAATACCATCATGATACCCCAAAGATGGTCCATGGATTCACACTAATAAATCCTTAGCTCAGTCCTGGTAGTGTGGCAAAGAGCTGTGTTAGATTGCATAAATTACAAATGCATTCATCATCCAGCCCTGAAAACCTTAAATTTAAAACCTCAACCTATCCCCCTCTGTAATTTGTGCAGCTTGAGTCAGGCTCTCGGTAAAATTACTCACTTCACTCCAAGCACTACGGTTGGACGGTCAGCTTATGAATGGCCTGAACCATCTGGAATGTCCTTCCTACAGAAATCAGAATCTAACCCTGCTTGACTGTGTTTAGAAAGATGTCTAGAGACATCCTTTTTGGGTAGGTTTGTGCTTACACAAGTGTCAAGATAGAATTTTCAGTAGTTGTGCTTGCTAAGTTTAGCTAATCGGCCATTCAGGAGGTAAACTATGGATCCACATGTGTGAGAGTATCTTTTGATTAGAAAGCACCACAGATGCTTATGGTATCACCCATTAAAGCACAATATAAATTATTACACCACTATGTAAGAATACTCCCGCTCTTGAACAACTCCATACGGTCTCAAAGCACTTGGGATTGACCAAGATACCTGAGTAGAAACCATGAAGAAGTTTGGTAAGTCCTGCCATATCCTTTCCAACTGAGGTGAGGTCCACTGCCCGAAGTGCCCCAATGCTTCCCTACTGATGTACTGGTTTGGCTGTGATAAAATAGAACAAACATGTAAGCCTCTAAAAAGTAACTTACAATTGCATCCTAATATCAGAAAGAAAATATATTTTGAATCTCAGGTGTACATTTCTGTACCAACTCCTTTGTTAAATGTTTCTTCATCCCTGCACAAGGCAGAGGAAAAAGGAGAGAGGAGACAAAGGTAAGAAAGAACAGGTGCAGTTTGGGAAAGTTGACATTGTCAGTAACTGTCTTTTATAATCTACCATCCAACCCTGTTCCTTTATCAAATGAAACAGACCAGCGACTACATATACCACATATTTCTAGCTGGCCTTCATAAGAGCAGACTTGTAAACATAACATTGTATGTTTGATGTCCAGCATGTTGAGTTCAATATGCTGTGAGTACTTAAAAAAGCCTTTTAGGAGAATTTCTGCCAGTTTCCTCGGGACAAATGGACCTACTGTAGTCCCTCATGTTCACTGATATGATGATTTAATGCTCAGGATTCCTAAAATGGATAAAGTTCAGATTGGCGAAAGATCCTTTTCTCCACTTTCCTGTCAGTGAAATGGCCTTTCATAGCCCTCAAGTGGGATCAAGGAAAAGCCCAATAAAAAAGAAAAGTCAAATTGTTTTTTCTAGAAAGCGACTTCAGAACTGCTGTTCAAACACTTGTACTCTTGCATCTGGATGGTGGTAATGCCCAACTCTATGGCCTTGCAGATTCCACACTGGTACCCCTTAGGGGCATCCTACATGCCACAGCATGTCAGGCCCTGGGTCTTAAGAAATATGATCACATCATCCCCACCCTGATGGAGCTCCCCTAGCCAGCCCACACTTTCTTCAAAGCCTGCCGCATCATTCACAAAGCCATCTCAACCAGCACACATGCTTATCTTGTAGACAAGTTCATCATCTCTGGGGGTTCTTGGCACACCTGCAGCCAGATCACCATCAGATTGCAGACTAAGAAGTGTAAAAAAAAAAAAGACAAGCCTTTAACATCTATGCACCCAGGATCTGAAACAACATTGCAGTATACATCAGTACTGCTCCAATTCAGGAAAAAGTTGGAAGTCTCACCTATTTAAAGAACACAGCATTACAATGCACTAAATGCTAGGTTCACGCCATAGAAATATCAGAGAAATAAATCGAGGAATTTAAAGTCTTTCTTGTTCCCTACCTCATCCCCTTATCCCCTGTCCATTAAGTTTTAGTATCTAGTGCCAAGAGGCCAATTGAGCAAACGTGCACTTTTGAAGAACATATAGCCAGTGGTGTAACAACCTCTGTGGTGCGGAGGGCCCTCGAGCTTCAAGGGGCCCCCTCTGGCGCTGTGCACGGGTGGCGGTCCCCTGGCCTGAAAGCTCCTGACTGGGTACGGAGCGTGGTGGGCCCCCTCAAGTTTCATTGCACCACTGCAGATGACATAGCATTACGTAGGATTCAGCCTGTGATTACACCCTTGATAGAAGAGTTTGAACTGTCCCAAAGCTGAGGAATTGTTTTCAACTTCTAAAAGTTTTCCCTGAACTCCCTCACTTTGCCTTTTTCACCTACTGTTTCAGGTTCTCATGAGTCTTCATTTACTCATCCCCCTCCTGCTCCACCTCTCTGCCACTATGGTGTTGCCAATGTACAGGGCCCAAGGCCTCCAGTGTTTCAAATATGGAATACAACCATGTTTACCTCTTGCCCCTGATTAAATGTACCATCCGAATAGATGCCACTGGTCCTCAAGGACAGCTTTGACAGTAATCCTCAAGATAAACCATTCACGTTTGGGAGGTGGTTCTTTTAGCTACCTGACCACAAAGTTCTGGAACTCTCTCTTTTTGGAGTTGAGATTGGAACACTCAGAAACCACGTTTCTGGGGAAAAAAATGAATATCGTTTTTTAGACAACTTTAGTAGCATCGGAGTATGCTATGGAACCCCTGTGGTCTATGGAAGCCTAGATATGGGTAAATTCTGAATGAAGTAACCAGGCGCTCTATAAAACCTCCTAACATAACATAACCTAACAACAATATAAAACCAGGCCTCAAAAAATCATAAAACTATTACCAGACCTGCAGGTTTAGTGACCTGAATAATCTACTTGACCTAACATTAATGTGCTTCACCCATAAACTGGTCTAATTTGTGTGATCCTAGGCAAATATTTTATTTCACCGAGTCACCTTTTTCTTCATTAATACATGTGAGAGCACCTTCAAATATGTGAGTTCAGCATATCTGCTGTACAAAAACTCTTTTGATTTAATAGACTAAATGTGAGCTTCATGTATAATAAAAGTTCAGCCCAGACTTGCTTTTTAGTACACTAGCTGCATTGTCATCAGGGCAGGGGCAGGAATGTTTCTCAGTTCCTGTTTAAAAATTCTCACTTTTAATAAATATATTACTAGAGCATGTTGTGATAGTGCACTGTTATTTACAAACAGCACATTTCCATTGTACTGGCCACAAACTTTCTCACTGACATGCAGGTTTCAGCAAATATTTAACATTAGCACATCACCATTCATTTGTTTTGATCCTATTAAAACCCTTGTTTCCTTCACACTTCAGAATGACAAAAAAGTGCTTTCCTAACTACTGAAATATATTTTGAAATATGTGTGCAGTTCATTTACAAACTACGTAAATGTTTAAATATTAAAACTGGCATTCCTGATGATCAGGACAAACCACCAACACTTAAAAATGTTTCATAATATTATGCAAAAAGCTATACAGGCTCCTGCTTTGGCCCTACCCTCATAGCCAGCTTAATTTTGGACTGTTGTCTTTGTTTGCCACTTCAGCTTATCATAACTGAATCTGGGAATGCAGCAGTCTATTATTAATATTCGGTTTGTAGTGATGGGAAACCTTATATCACTATTTCACAGCCAGTGTTACAACCTCAATCAACAATGTTCTAACAGGGTCTCCCTAAAACCAGAATTTCTGGATAAGGAAAACTAACCCACTCTTTTGTGTCATGCTTCGTCACAGGTAACCTTATCTTTTCCTAGTAATATAATACTGCCAGGATGGACTCGACCTCCTTGTGGCGGGAGTTCTTCATAAAGTAATACTGGATAGGCAAAGGGATGCAGAACATGAAATTAGGTTATGCATGGAGCGAATAGAATCGCTTTTTTATTTAGTACAGCCTCTCGTAAGATTAAAAAAGGGGTAAAGTATGTCCTATGAGTACTATGACTCATGCATCCTCATGCCAATATGATTCGACTATTATATTGCCTTTTTTGGTCACAGGTCTTGGTCAGGGATGAATTCGATCCCTAACTACCTACTGCATACATTGATGCATTCAGGGCCCTAATTGGGGGACACTATCATACATCAATGGTGCAAAAAGGGTTTTAATGCATGATACCTAGGAGAACTTAACGATAATGCGTAAAAACATTATAAATTGTACATGCACCCCTGGTGTGAAAATAAATTGAAAAGCTGGTGTCTCCATAGTAACACAATGTGAAGACACTGCAAAACAGCGTGGCACACACAGAGAGATGGATATAAGCATTCTGTAAGTCAACTTACCCTTTCTTAGTGATATCATGTCATCATGGTGAAGGAAGGCACCCTCTGTTGTCACTCACTTATGTGAATAAAAACATCGTTAGTCCCTAGTTGCTGATAATTGGGCTCTTAGAAACGATTGTCTGAGTGTGCATTCTCTAAAGAAGCCCATTCCTACTATGGGGCCAATTCCGATCCGGGTTGGAAGGGCACTGAACGCGATGCGGCTGGAAAAACTACGAGCCGTACGCGTGTTTTCCGCCCGACTCGTAGAGCTGTACGAGCGAGCAAGTACGATGCGAGCTACGTGAAATTCACCGACCGAGTCATTTCTGGGTCCGAACCGCTCCGTACGTCTCGGTCGTAAGCTAACCGTGGCATGCAATGGATGCGGTTTATGACCGAGCCAGTATGACGCACGCGTCAGACAGCCTGTGCGAGCCGGAGTGGCCTGCTTGCAAAATGCCCAGGTGGTTGCCTTTGGGGGTCCGCGTCGGACCCCCTGTCACCCGCAGCCCTACGACTCGGACACAGGGGGAGACCCAAGGGTCCCCCCAACACAGGCATGTACGGTGCGGATGGCACCGACGCGTACCCACTGTAGGGTGCGCCCTTGCGCAAGACGTACCCATTCAGTCAATGGGAGCCCATGTACGCGTCGTATGACCGGCTCCCATTGACTTCTATGAGAGTCCGACCGAACCGAGTCCGGCAGCATGCGGCCGCATCGTACTCCCTCGGTCGGACTGCAGGACTCCGGCTCGGTCGGAAAACACTACGGTTCCGGCTCGGTCGGAGTGCTTTCTGACCCGGAACGGAATCGGAACCTATGTGTAAGAATTAATATTGTTGTTGATAACGTTATACACTATTCCTCATCTACATTCAATTTCTATGATAATAATTTAGATCTTTTGTTTGTTGATGCTTGAAGAGCTCATTCACGAATAAGTGTCTTACACTACCTATGGTGGTTCTTGTTTGTTGCCCCTTCAAGCATGAATAGTCTATGATATCTCTGAACTGAAAAACTCGATCTAAGTAGTTGTGGGTAACAATTATTGATTCTGATTTGGTGCCAACAGGCAGTTTGTATGATTCTAGTACAAGAACCTATCCTGACTGACTGAGTGGGTGGCCAGTCAGATTGCAATTTAATATTTGCCCGTAAGGAGAAAATGCTCCAGACAGGCCCCTTGCAAATTCTTAAAGTGACAGTATCTTTTGAAGAATGTCATTTTTGGGTTATTCTAGCCTAAAAAGGAGACATTGCTAACCTTTTGAGAAGGAGGGGAACAAGAACCAAGAATAGAGGAATTTTTGGACCTACTCATGTCCATGCTTAGTAATGTACAAGAAATATTTTACTTTTTACTTGTGGAGACTAGACACTTACCATGTTAGGATAAACATTTTAGAAAATATTTATCAATACTGTGCACATTAGCTTTAACATTGTCAGGGAAAATAGGTAAACAAATGTTATGGGTTTTCTCCCAATTAATTACCTTCATGTTGTCATTGGCAAATTCTTCTTCCTATTTCTGGATCTTATGCTGTTTACTGACAGCCATGAAACTATTTAATGGTTTGTTCTGCATGTTGCTCAGCTGCTTTAGTACACTCTATTGCTTTGCTTGTATTATGTTTATGTATGAAGTCATTCTAAAGAAGACTCATTTCCTCTTTATCCTTACATGTTGAATGATAACTCTTAACCATCTTCACTGTGTGAAGATCGTCACCCATTTACTCCTTCTCTAACATTGTGTTTGATTGACAGGGCAAGACTCTGACACTGACAGTGATCTCTCACTTGATGAAGAGCGCAGCCTTTCCATCCCTTCGTCAGAGAGCGAAGAAAATGTCCGCCTTCGGGGCAGGTTTCAACGTCAGTTCAAGCGTGCAGCCCATAGCGAGAGGCTCCTGTCCAACCCGGCTAACTCTTCACCCAAAGGTGCATATTAGGAACATGTTGATCGTCAATATTCTAAAAGCATAGGAGATGAAATCCAATGTTGATAAGGCATTTCTAAAATCTGAAATAATTCATTCAAGTCAATAAATACAAGATGGAAATGAAATTAATCAGAACTTTACAACAGGATATCACTCTATTTCAATGGTGTGCGGTGGTATGGTCTAAAAAATATAGTCAGACACAAATATTGTCAAAAAGTATTGTGGTTACATGAATATTGTGGTACTGAATACCACAGATTAGAATATCATTTTTTAGATGTTTAATATCGGTTTATTTTAAAATAGTTGTATAAAATATCATGTTTGTTTTATTTTGATTTTACGTGCATAAAGTTAATAAATTAATTTCAGTTAGTAATTTATTTGATATTTTAATTGTTTTGGTAATATTTTGAAGTATTTAGGGTTTTATTTAATGTTTTTAAATTATTGCCTGGTTGTTGGGTTTCTAGTGGAGCAGGTCGGAAAGATAATACAATAAATATTTAATTTTTTTACATTGTTTACAAGTTGTAAAATGTAATCATTTATTTGGTTAATTCAATTAATATGTATGTAAATTATTTCTTAAATTATTGAGTGCATATTAATAAAAGTTAATGGTTAATTATATTATGCATTTTTGTAATGAATTCTTTTTTAAATTAACTATTTTTTTATTTACTTATGGAATTATGTTATTAATTATATAAATCACTTAATCGATTAAATGATTTAGTTTTCAAATGTGTTATGCTTTTGTGATTTTCTTTTTTTTATCATTTCATATTTTTGTGGGTTGATGGAATTAGAGGGTTCTAGTGAGGAAAGGGCTTTTAATGTAATTGTTTCAGTGTTTTTAATTCAGATATAATGTTTACATTGTTTTGTTATAAGTGAGTTTTTTAAAGTCATTTAGTAGCGTTTTCTTAGAGAATTCTTTTTTTTAGATATACAATATAATAAATTGATATAAAGTATGACTTTTTTATTAATTTTCTGATATTTTGTGTATATTTATTTTTAACACGATTTTTACAATACCTTTTATGATAAATATTATATATTTACTCACCACGTTCACTATTGTTGCTTATGTGAGAGTGGGAATAGCAAATCGTATTCCTCTAAAGTCCAGTGTGTCCCTCTTTGTAACTTATGTTGAAGCGGTAATAGTACATTTCATTCTTCTAAAGTAATGTACTTTTCACATTTTAAATAACTTTTACATTTTTGTGGTGAATTTGAAATGTAAATTTTGTTTATGTGTACATTTTATTTAAATGGAGTTTGTTGTTTTAATGTTTATTGGTTAATTTAAAATATGTCCCTTTTTATTGGAAATAGATCTACTTATATCAATGGTTGTTTTTGTATAATACTATTTTGTAATTTTGCTTATGTTTTTATTTTTAATGTTTTGTTATTTTTGGGGGGTTCATATATATTTTCTGGTTTTATTTTATTGTAATTTAATATATATTTTGAAAGAAAATATTCATTTTAATAATCTACTATATATTTTTATTGTTTTGATAATATTTTTTAAATGATGTTTTGAATTTTTTATTAAAGTTTTTTATTATTGCCCGGCTGTTGGGGTTCTAGTGGAGCAGGTTGGAAAGATATTACAATATATATTTGTATTTTATTTGTTTGTACATTTTTAGAAGTTGTAAAATTGTAATATTATATATATTGATAAATGAATATTACATATAGTTTGCTTTTTCTAATTTAAGATGTTAATGTTAATGTTTAATTATTTGTAAAACATAATTTTATTTGGTTGTATATTATTTGATATATATCTATTTCTTGATTTAACTTAATTTTTAAGTAGTATGTTTTTTGAAAAATCATTTACTTTAATAAAAATAAGTTAATTATTTTCTAAATTAACTATATTTTTTAATGCTTTTAAATATATGTACTTACCTGTACAGTCTCAGTATTTAGTACCACATTTCCACTGTTTCATGTGCCTGTCATAGCATCTGGAGACTCCAAAGTTAGCCTGTAGAATGGGTGTGAAAACTCTTACTCAACACACTCCACATATAAGAAGAGATAATTATTAACTTCTTCATGAATACCGTTCCATTGTTGAGGATGCATGAGCCTTCTACTACAAGTTTCACATTGCCATGGAGAGAAAACAGACACAGAAATTGAAAAGAGTGAATTAACAGGCAAGATAGCTCAATACGTTTGCACATATTGCTGAGATCTGTATGTAATACGTTTGCTGGTGGGGTGTATGATAAAATAAATTATGGATTAGGCATATGCCTTTGAAGGGGAGCAATGCAAAACCATCAAGCTTTGGCCATGTGTGGCTAGTGGTTAGTTGCAGAGCTTGGCCTTAGCCCATGCTCTGGCCCCAACTGGCCATGCAACCAACTCTACGTGAGCATGGCTTTCGATCTTGCCCTGCACACAAGCACCAGTGCATTCCAAGAGACCTAGAAGCCATGCACAGACCTGATCACCTAATCCTTTTCTTTATTTTTTTTAATTTACGATGTCATGAAACTCAATATTAAGGGCATCATTAGGATGGCGGGCGGACTTTGTCCGCCCGCCATCCTGACGTGACGAGGGACCACCCGCCATAAGGGCGGGGGTCCCGTGGGGGCAATTAGGATGCGCCCGCCACTGTGGCGGGCGCATCCCGCATACTTAACATTCAGCACCGCCAACCGCAATGCTAAAAATGCATGTCGCACATTCCAATGCACAACGTGACAGGCACCGCACGGTGCCTGCCACGTTGTCTATTGAAATGCAGGGGGTACCATAGGTACCCCCCATGTGCCCCTCCCACCCCCCAGAGTCCCTGGGGGCCCGCAACGGGCCCCCGCAAGCAATTACCGCATGCCTTTCCATGGCGGCAATTCCACCACGGAAAGGCAGGTTTCTGCGCCCATAGTAATATGGCTGGCAGTGTCTCACAGACACCGCCACCATATTAAACTCTTTTCCGCCCGGTCGACTTATTGACCGGGCGGAAAAGCGGCAGACGGTCTTTCCGTCCGCCGCGGTCCCCCCCACCAAAGTAATATGGCGGAGCGGGTGGGGGTGGGGGGGCGGTTAAAATGGGTGGCGGGCGGGGACGATCCGCCCGAGATCCTAATGGGCCCCTAAGTTTGAGAACTTTAATCTGTTCAAGACTATATGTTCCATGCATATGTATGTATTCACTTTTTTGTCTTTGTGAATTCAGTGAAATTCGGACGCTTGAGAAAATGGCACCTGTTTCAGAATATAAAATGACAGTCACGTGCTCTCAAATGTTTTGACTTTTTGTGTGTAATTTTTCTATGCCTCTGGGTACCTATCTAACTTCCTTTGTGTCCAAAAACTTGTCCTCAGGGTCTCTCATCTGTGTCAATTGTTTTCTTCATGGCTCAAAACTTAAAAGGGTCTCTTCAAATTCTCATGCTTGAAAGTGGCCGAAAAAAATTAAATCAAACTCAATACCAGCCAGTCATATTTCATGAAAATTCAAATATGATTGACATAACTCACAAGTGCCCTGCTCGTGAGTTTAACTGACAAGATGTCTCTAAATTTTAACTCTTCAATGTCTACCTGACACATTTTTCAAACTCTCATTTCTCAAAAACTACTGGAGGCATTTACACTAAGCCAGACATGCACACTTTCTGGGTGAAGTTCTAATTTGATTTCAAGCTTGGTGTAAATCTTGTGGCGGCTTTTTGCAGTTGCAAAGACCAACATTACCAATGGGAACTAATATGTCAAATGCATCCTTTTCTGACTGCCCGCTATCCGCCCTTTAAACTTTTCTTTTCTCAGATTGATCTGCACGAAATATTGCATGCTTAACTTGGTCAGTTTCCTTCAGGATGAGCAAAATGTCTTGCAGAATCGTTAAATATTGCATAACATTTTAGACATCCCCAAAAAAACATTTTCAACGGAAAGAGCAGTGAACTATTACTAGGGTTGCTAAATGCCTGGATCCTGAAAAAGCAGTATACAATCATATTACATGTGCTACTATTATGTATTTTTTACATTTTTTTGTGGGGCAGTCAGGATGAAAATAATTAGTTTTTTACAAACAGGAAAATGCTTATTGAAAAAATAAGTGAAAATCTGAACTATTTGCTTATCTTAATCAAAAAGAAGAGAAACATATTTCATTATGAAGTTCACAAGCTGTGGTTCTGGATAAAAAGTCTTACTTAAAAAAAACATTCTAAAATTGAAGCTGATTAAACAATGGCCAGTGTAAAACCATTGTATTGAAAGTTGGGTTGCCATTATCTAAATGCACTTCCATGGTTAGAGACTATTACCTTAAGCTAGAAAGAAGTAATTTACGTCGAGAAAGGCCTTCAATTGGACAAAAACTGTCTTTCACAGGAATTATGTTATGACACGGAGAGTAGGCCTCCCTTTGGATGAAATCTGTATTTCACCCGAATAATGCAAATTAACATTCTCTTCCCTTGAAATATGTGCTTTTAAACCACTACTGTTAAAGTTGACATCTCACTCCAGAAGAAACCCTGTTTTGGACCCTTGATAATGTTACCTTCCTATTGCAACATTTTTGGGCCTAACAGCATTCAAAATTCAAGCATTTAGCATACACAATTTAGGGTAGATTTGTTAAGGAGCTCAAAAGTTATAAAGGTGCCTAAAACATATACCTTTTGGGTTTTACAAAGGTTTTCTTTTAGCAAAGTGTGGTTGCGTAGATGTCGGAAACAGCTGGATGAAAATTTCCCAAACGTTTCTACCATCTAGTGCATTTTTTGTTTTGGTGAATTTTCAACCACCCATCTCTGAGATGTAAGGCAAAATGTGAGTATCTAATGTGCATACAGCAGTTTGGTGCATTTGGTAACTTGTCTGTGCTCATTGAGCCAAAAACATGGAGAATCTTTGTGAGCAGCAGACATACCACATGGGCACATGTGTAGTAGCTAGTCACTACTCCCTCTCCTTAGCTAGTCACTACCCCCCCCCACACTGTGCCCATGATCATAGGCAAATATGAAAGACAAAGGCAGCACAGCAGTTTAGCCAGTGATGTATAATGCAAAGAAGGGGGAGAGACAAAGCCACACTGTATTAGGCAAGACATATTTGGAATGGCAATAAGCAAGGTGGAATTGTTGGAAAAACTACATCTCCCCACACTTGGACAAGAAGAGGATAAAATACGACTAATGCCCCTACCATTGTGCAAGGCGGAGGCCTAAAAGCACCTCCCCACAGAGGAGTTTTTTAATCCCTGCTGATGTTTGCGAACATTCGAAGAGCTCCAAAAAAGTACATCCCACACAATCAAAAGCACAAAATCAACGCCCCAGTTTTGAGTAAGTAAGAGGGTTAAATAAACGCTCTTGGTCCCTCAACAACATGGCGGGGTCAATAAATAGACCCCATGTTCTATCCACCACTAGGCAGGTAAAAAAAGTCGACCAACTGCCCTTGTGCAGGGCAGAGGAGTTAAATGTTGAACTTCCCTCAGTCTTTAGGAGCTACAAACTCCTCTGTTAATAGCAGAAACAGGGGTGGAGTGATAACAATTTCATACAAACCCTTGCGCAAGGCAGGGAGGTTAATGCAGATAGTGTCTACCCTTTCTACACCCCTACGGTTGTACAAGGCAAGGGGGGAAGCCCTCTGCTTTTGAAATCTCTCCTGATATGCACCAGCATCCGGAAGGATGTTTTTAAAATTTCAATCAAAATACTAGCACACACCAGCAGTGACTCTCACACACACACAAATACACCATCACACTATCCCACCCAAATACACCCATACAAGCCACCCACTGTCATACACTAACACATCTACCAGTAGACATCCAAATACTTACTTTCAGACACCCACACACCCATCATCAGAAACTCCCTCCCACACACCGCGTAAATAAAATAGCAAACACCCACCATCAGAAGCCCACACACCCCTATCATTAGATTTGCCTACTCAAAGAGAAACCTGTAAAATGTACAAAATATTTCACAGGTATGACATTATTCGAAAACACTTCTTTATATGATATCTAAATATAGCAAACTCCACTATGGGAATAGGTTGCTGAATAAGCCGACTATATACATGTCAAGACTGGTGTACATTATTATTTGAGATTTCCAGTTAATGCTTCCTTGGGTAAATCCACAATTATCTTCCCTGTTCTAATTCTGCCATCCTGAAATGTCTACATCCAAGGTCCAGAAATGAAAATAATATTGATTATTGTTAAACAATCAGGGCAGCTACCCCCAGGAATAGAATACCTCTCTCCATAGTCATTCAATATGTTTGCAATGCTTCTCCCCAGATGTGGATGGGAACGACCTGATGTCATACTGGCCGGCCCTTGGAGAGTGTGAGGTTCACCCGTGCTCCCTGCAGAAGTGGGGCTCCGAGAGAAAACTGGGGCTTGACTTGAACAAGGATGCTGCCAACAACAACCAGCCTGAGCTGACCAGTGGGGATGAGAACTCCCTCACTCATTCCCAAAGACAAAGGAAAGGTAATTTGTTAAGAAATGGCCAAGACATTGTGTTCTGGCTCCAATATTTTATTTTTCTTCTAGTATCTTTAAGAAGTCTGAACCTCATACCATAAAATTGGTGGTTTTCGGGAATCCTTCCCTTATTATTAGAAGGAAGTTACTGTTTCTTTTGAGAGTTATGATGCACACATGTAGCGCTAGAAAATCTTCCATCTTTAATCGATTGCAGATCCGATCCTACATTCATACTCTCTTCTCTGATTTGAAACGCTTCATTCTCTCTTGCTGAACAGCTCTAGGCCAGCCTCACCCCTCCAGACATCAGATATCCCCTTGGCTTTCTGGGGATGCTTCCTCTGCTGCAGATATAGCAGAGTTCTCCACAGAAGAGTTCTGATCTTTCTGTTTTCATTCTCAATCTTCTTCAATGATCATTTCTCATGGCTAGGGCTTTCCACCTCCAACCTGTTAGTTTTGCAGTAGTTTGCAAATGATAAGGCTTTCTCCATTCACTCACACCTTCATCCATGCAATTAGTCAATAACTTCTTAAAGCATTTCCCACTCAATTCAAGGGTATAAAAAATATTCTCCAGTATTGATTTTTCATCGATCACATGCTTGGAAGTATTCCTTGTTGGCTGGCTGTGATATTCTTGGTAACACGTTAAACACAGTGCTATTTCAACACAAATGTTCTGATATAGACTTCTAACCGCAGATTCCTTACTTTTTAAATATTTCCCAATCATCAGACTGGATCATAACTTTTTCAGCAGTACCTCGGGCACTAGTGACACCATGTTGCTCTGCCCCTTTGCCAGTCCACTCCAGAAATGACATGGGGAGCCTATATAGGCATACTTCTGTGCACTGACGTTTATTCCTTTCTTTCCACACCACCAAACGTGGATCTGGAGCTACCTCTTATCTCTTTGAGAGTGTTTTTTGACCACTAAGTTTACATTGTGCAAGGGAAATATCACCTTCCAAGATGACAAGATTTGAACCCTGTAAGGACTATCACAAAGAATGACTGCAACAGATCCTCATCAGGTTTGCCTGTGGATCCCAGGGTTGAGCCACGGCCCTTAGGCCTACAGTGCCTGTGCGTCGGTGAACCAGAAGGACATTGGAGGGATGGGTACATCATGACCAGTCCAAGTCAAGGGTTGCCTCGTTCCCGGTCTAGAAGTCGCTGTAGTCAATCCTGAGGCCAATCGTAGTCACCTCCTAATCTTCAGGTAAGCCGAAGACAAAAAACTAAATTATTAAGCAGGACTTAGCCTCATCCTACACTCTTAATGTTCTGAGAAGGTGCGAGGGCGTCACCATGCCTCTCACTCCCGTTCCCGAGTCGGTCAGTGTTGGAATAAATTCTGCAACTTGCCGCTGCACAACCCAACTTCCCGGGGCTGTCTGCAACCCAGAGGCAAATCGAAGAGTTCCGCAAGTCCATGCTGCGACTCTTCAGATCACTTCTGACTCCCCCTGGCGTGCCTATGGGACCCAAGGAGCCATAAGGACCTCCCTCTGGGAAAGCGCCAGAGGGTTCCCATCAGCGCTAGTTGGACCCTTCAAACCCATCAACGGGCCTTCTCCGGCACCCATACCGACTGTACCTCCAGGTCCACAACCCATGCTGGTCCCGGAAGATCGATGCCAACTCCATCACTGCTGGAGGAGGTGCCCATTGAGCTCTCCGACTCTGAATTGGCACAACAACAAACTCGACTTTGGCTGTACTCATTTTCTACTGAACCATAGCCTCCCGCCTTTGAACCACTTAGTGTACCCCATTCACAAGGAAGGACCCACATGCTACAGTCCCTGTTTGGAAAAGATTCAGATAATGATGAAATTGGCTAACACTACAATGAGGAGAACGGGTATGATGACCTCAAGGATGCCTGTGGCCTTCACACCTCTCCTGAATCTGCTCTCATCTCGCCTCCAAGCACTGCCACTGAGTAAAGTGCTTCCTTTGCTATAGTCATGTGGAGGCCAGCCGAAGTTTTTGACCTGCAGCTCCCAACTTTAGAGGTCAAATCTAATGTCCGAAAGGATATTCTCCAGCCGGATCAGACCAATGCTGAAACCCTGCTGCTTTTCAATGAGGCATCAAATGACACTCTCTTGGGGACTTGGCCAAACCTTCTTCTGGCCCCCAGTAAATCCCCAAATTCCGGGGTGCCACAGCACTGACCACGCATTTCTGTCTCAGCACCCCTCTCCTGAAATTCCAATGGTGAAAACTTCTACTAGTTGGACGAACCGCAAAAGTTTTCTGACTACTCCCCTGAATAGGGACTTTTCAGTCATCCCAGGCAGGCGTCAACCACACTCCGACTATGGCAAACCTCCTGCCATCTTTGAGCTTCATTATCAACCTACAAGAGTCACACCTGACTCAGTCTTTGATGCTCCTCTCCATCTGAGCCATTTTGGACATAATTCGGTTTTTGTGTCTTTTACCCAGAGAGTCCTGGGCATTCAGGCTATGACGCGATCTTTCTCTCTCTATCCTGGGTTTTATTGAGGTCGACTCTGAGGCTGCTGGAACTGCTGGCCTCTGGAATCCTGTTGGTCAGGCACGCCAGGTGGCATAATTTGCTCTCTGCAATGGGATCTGAAGTCTTCGTGGCCCCAACTTCAAAGGCATCTCTCTGACCATGTCAAGATTTTGGAGGAGACTGCAAAGGATCTGCAGTGGTGGGTGCTGGAACATATTTAAGTCAGCAGCAGACCCCTCTCACTACCTCACCCAAGCTGACAATGGCGCCTGCTGAGTCACTTCTGGGTTGGGGCGGCGACCTGGGAGAGGTGCTGATCAGAGGCCTCTGGTGTCCGGCGGAGCCCCAGCTCCATATCAGCCTTCTGGAACTGAGGGCCATCCGATTGGCATTGAAAGCCCTCCCTCAAAGGTAGGCTGGTGCAGGTGGTCATAGACAACACCAGCACCTTGTGGTACTGCAACAAACAAGGCGGGTGGGGTCATGGTGGACCCTGTGCCAGGCGACACTCTGCTTATGGAAATGGCTGGACCATCACAAAATGTTCCTAGTGGTGAGCCACCTGGCAGGATCTCTGAATGCCGTGGCGGACAAACTCAATCGCTGACGCTTAGTGGATCACAAGTGGCAAGATCTCTTCTGCGAAAAGGGAGACTCTTGGCTCGATATATTGGTCACCGCTGAGAATGGGCAATGTCAGCAGTTCTGTTAATTGGAGTTTGCCAGGCATTTCACACAATGAGACGCATTTTGCTTAGCCAGGAGGCTGTAGGGGTGGGCGTGTTCTTCATGCAGGCTGTAATGTAACCTGCATGGAGAAGGGGGAAAGTGCGCATGACTGTTTTGGTTAGTCAGAGAGGGCCTGAATAAACAGTCATTGCGCACAAGAGTGTTCTACCACTCCTCCCCTGCAGCTCCGCCCCACCCCTCATGCACTGCCACAGCAGGAGGACAAAATAAAATGATAACACTCCTTTATCATTTTATTTTTTCCTTTCTTTTGCTGGTTCCTGGCAGTGGGGCGACGCTCCTCTGCCTTAGCGGAGGAGCCGCCACTGTCGCTTAGTGCGGTACTCAGGACTCCCACCGATACCTCTGCTACCTTGAGTTTTGAAGAAGATCAGAACGGACCTAGCCCAAGTCATCCTTATGGCACAAGATTGAGAGTTAGGTATCCAGAACCCCTAGGTATGAGCAGCTGTTCTCCAATCAGGCTGCCTCACCCAGGCCTGTGCAATCTCCACCTTCGTGCTTGGGAATTTAGAGGTGACAGCTGAACAACTTCGACCAATCTCTAGGGGTGGCCGATGTCATCAATGCTGATCGATGGGACAAAATTGTGGCTTGTTGCAGCACACGCCAGACTGGCTCTTTCCAGGCAAATTTAGCTGACATTTTGTTTTTTTTGTGGTCGCCGAGCAAGGTTTTGCTCTGGGCACAGTTAAAGGGTACCTTTTGGCTCGCTCTGTAGTTTTACAGTTAGTTGCTGGACCATATATAAATCTCCTGTTGTGATATCATTTTTGAAAAGCCTGCACATCTGTTTCCTGCCTCTCCTATCATTATGCCACAGTGGGACCTTAACTTAGTTCCCACATAATTGATGTACACTCCATTTGAGCCACTGTACAACTGCCCCTTGCAGGTTCTCACTCTCAGGACAGTGTTCCTCATCGCCATAACTTTACCGAGTGAGTGATCTTTAAGCTGTCTGTCTTAACCTTCTGTGCACCACGTTCTTTCCAGACAAACTTACTTTACTGCCTTGAGCATCCTTCATGCTGAACATTGTGACGCCATTCCACATTGGTCAAAATATCACCTTTCTGGTGTTGTTTGCTTCGTCTCAACCTCAAAGGAGGAGAAGAGACTCAATCGCTCGGACCCCAATAGGACACTGAGCTTTTACATCGATCATACCAGAGAACACTGGGTGGGTGAACAATCAGCTCTTTGTCGGGTTAAGTGTATCGACAAACGCCGAGGTTGTGCAGAAAAGGACCATCCCACGCTTGATCATGCTCAGCCTCAAGATCTGCTACGCACTGGCCAAAAAAGCAGCCACTGGAAGAACTGCAAACTCATTCTGTCAGCTGCTACCACTGCACTGGCATGTGGAGTTCCTGCCCTGGACATCTGCCAGGCAGTTACGTGGGTGTAACTCAATACATTCTTGAAGCACTACTGTCTGAATAGCCAGGCTCGCTGAGAGGGACATTTTTCTCACACGATCCTGCAGGACTTTTTGGTTTGAGTCCATTCACTGATCCACTTCCAAATAAGTACTGCTTTGGTATCTATTCAAAAGGTGAGAAACCTGGGGTTAGAAGTCTGTATCAGAAGAACAATTACTTCCCTTCAGTAACGCCCTTTCGGGAAGAGACTGTTTAACTGCGGAATCCTCACGGCCCCTCCCTTCCTCCCCATTCTGTGGATTGGACACTATCCAGTAACATGAACCCGAGTCTAAGAATCTGCACATTGCTCAATGTCAATTTAGTTTTGGGGCTCAGCGACTGGGAGTGCAGACAGTCTTGAAAGTAGCTGACATCAGCATATGAGAGTGGTGCCTATATGTGGGCTCCACACGTCATTTCCAGAGTGGAACGACATCACTGACAAGTTGCATGGTGCCCCCTATGTGCATGCAGAGGTACTGCTGAAAAGGTTTCCAGATCCAGTATGAAGCCGGGGGAATATTCAAAAGTTGAGGAATCTGTGATTAGATAAGCCTCTATCAGAAAGAGCTTTGCCAAAAGTAAGAAACTTGTTCTTTAATATAATATTGTTTGGAACTTATCCAGTATTGGGGTATCTTTCATAGATTCACATGCCTGAATCATTCCCCGTTGTCGAGATGGGAGTCCCACGGTATAATAAACGAGGAGTATTCCAGAAATTCCATAGGCTACAATGGCCCTGAGCCATGCTAATATAGCCTATCTATGTCCTTTTTTTAAAACAGGACCAAAAGCTGAATGCAGCCAATCAGCTGTTAGCACCCTCTAGAACCTTCCCAGCAGAGGCAGTTTCCCTCAGATTTTCACCGCACGTCGTGTGTGAAGGGAGTCTCCCTGAGGTCTACTCAGTTTTCTCTAACCTTTCAGGTTTTTTCTTCAAAACTCTGTTCATTATTTCTGATAAGATAGGACTCTTTAGGCCCTGCAAGACCTGTGGCGAAAAAAGGGTTCATGTTGATGATCCTCACAAGGACTGCATCTACTGCCTTCATCCAGCCCATGAGGTAAAACAGTGCAAAATCTGTTGCACTTTCTCTTCTAAGAACTTGAGAGACAGAGAAGGGAGGTTGCTTTTGTGGTTACAGTCCACTAAGCACCACAAATCATCGTAGGAGGACAATGATGGATCCTCTACACCTCGTAAAAGATCCAGGTCTGAGGAGAAAGGCTCTGGATAGGGCAGGAAACACGTTAAACCCCCTCCAGCAAGCAGGGTATCAAGTAAGGAGAAGCTATCTAGAGTCTCCTCTGAACCCTCAACCTCTGTCTCTTCCACTCCTTTGAGGAAAGAAAAGAAGAAACACAGAGCGTCTTCATCTGATCCTTGTAATGGCAGGATGGAGGAATCCCCGTCGTCTACGACACTGTCGACGAAAGCCACTGGGTCATCGACGACGACAAGTTACACAATCACGTTGTCAGCCCCGTCGTGATCAATCACGGCGACTACCATGGCTATTTCCAGACCCATACCATCGACGAAGTAATCGCCGACGCTGCCATCGTCGACTGCTACTCCACCTTCGCAGACGGTGAAAATTTAATTGAAATCGTCTAAGATATCATCGATGTCTTCATTGACGCCAAATCTGTCACTGATGACGGCACCGTCGATGAGGAGTTTGTTGATGACAGAACCGTCGACTACGACACAGTCGACGACGAGCCTGTAACGATGACTCCGTCGACGTTGATCCCATCGATGATGACCCCGTCGACAATGATTCCGTCGGCGACAGGATTTTCAGCGGCTATTACTAGAAGTTTGATTATGATTAAGGTGACAAAGACGTTCTTTCATCCGTATATGTCAGCCGATAGCAAAATCTCTGCATTGCCTCCATCGCATCTGTTGGACTTTCAGGAATCTGAAGGGGATGAAGAAGAAGATGATGGAATGTACGGAGCAGTGCACAGTCCTTTGGAGTTGCACATGAAGTGCCAGGATTTTGATGATGATGAGTACGAGGAACAGCAATACTATGAGCCATACCAGGCACCGCCGCGCCATTATCATTACGAATACCAAGAACCTCGTCAAAGATAAATGGCTCATCTGCCTCCAAACTTGATTCAAGATCTGCAAATTATGCTAGCAGATTACAAGCAAAGATTTCCATCTCAAGAGGTTCCCAAACAATTACCGGCGCAAATACCTGAGAAGCCCAATTCACCAGTAATACCTCTAGTACGACAGGAGGCTGAACTTGTTGACCATTCCTCTTCAGACGAAGAACGTGAAGAGGGCGAGATCCCAGATCCAGCTGTTAAACCCTGGAAGGACTATATTATTCCTACTCCATCACCTCCGTCACACCATCCAGCGGATTCCCCGCCAGAAGATAGGGGTGGTTTCCACAACTTAATGGGGAGGGCTTCTAATAGATTCCATCTCCCCATGGAATTTAAGCATACAGACTGCTTCCTGTATGACTTTAAAGAGGAAGCCAGAAAGTCAATGCGCACAATTCCTATCATTGACTACATTTGGCAAGAGGGTGTAAAGATAATGTCATCCCGGCAACAATACCAACAGTGCTAGCTCGCATTGAGAAAAAATACAGAGCTCCCGAAAATTCTCCTTCTTGTTTGACTGGACACCCGATACCGGATTCTGTAATTTCACAGGCAGCGCAAAGGAGGTCTAAGAATCCGGCCACCCCGATCGCCACTCCTCCGGACAAGGAAGGGCTTAAGCTTGACTTTATTGGAAAGCGTTTCTCCATCATGGCTACAACCACTATCAAAGCAGCCAACACTTTGGCTATCATCGGACAAATGTGGTCTGATATTGCTTCTCTACTAGATCTTATTCCTGAGGACAGGAGGCAGGAAGACAGAAAGACCCTCATAGAAGGAGAATGAGCAGCCTCTGAAACAATCGATTGTGCTATAGACATAGCCAACACGGGTTTCCGTCAACTGGCAGGGGCAGCTGAGTTACGTTGACAGGGATGGTTAAAGGCAACCACATTTAGACCAGAGGTCCAAACAAAAGTTCTGGATATGGCATATGATGGAGAGGCCTTATTCAGCAAACCCATAGATGAAGCGCTTCTTTCCATCAAAAAGGACACAGACACTGCCAAATCTTTCGGTTCCCTTCAATACAGAAAGATTCCTTTCAGAAGAGCTAAAGGACGGGTTTTTTTTCACTTACAGAGGGAACTACCAAAGAGCGCAACAATAGCAACCCTACCAGACACAGTATAGGCAATCCTATCAACCTGCTGCCTACCGTCTACGGCTGGTTTCTCTCGCCAAGGGCGCCGAAAGAGAACATCAACCCAAAGCAGAGACAACGGAAGAAGACAAGGGTTTTACCAGTGTACCAGCTTCCCCTTCATTTTCCCCTCCCATGTGTGCGAAGATGTCCAGTCTTCTCCAACAATGGGAGAGTATAACATCGGACTGTTGGGTATAAGATTTGGTCACCTTCGGTCACACACTGGAGTTCATACAAGAACCTCCAACTACACCACCAAGGGAAACCCCTCCCCCTCGTCTTCACTTATTGCAGAAGGAAACAAGGATTATGCTCACAAAAGGGTCCATAGAGGAAGTTCCAACTCTGCAAAGAGGGCAAGGTTTCTATTCCTGTTTCTTTTTGATCATGAAAAATTCAGGGAAATGGAGACTGATTTTGGATCTCAGAAAGTTAAACAAATTCCTAAGGAAGCAAACTTTCAGGATGGAAGACACTTATTTTCACATCTCCATTCATCTGAAACATCGAAAATTCCTCCGATTCGCAGTGGCTGGTACCCACTACCAATTCAAGGTTCTCCCATTTCGTCTCAAGCCAGCGCCCAAGATATTTAAAAAATGCCTGGCACCTGTGGCGGCAGCTTTAGGTTCTCAAGGTCATCAAGTATTCCCATACTTGGACGACTGGCTGTTAAAGGCTTCCACTGCAAAACAAGTGTCCAGAACCACCAATGCTTGTTTACGATTGTTCAACAAACTAGGATCGACGGTCAACTTCAGAAAATCCTCTTTCATCCCCAGTCAAACAGTACCTTTCCTGGGAGCCAGACTGGACATGGTTCAATTCAAAGCATTCTTGTCAGAGGAACTTCAAATCTGGCTACGTCTTTTGGCAAAGAGCATTTCAAGAAAAAGGTCAATTTCAGTGAGAAAATACAAGTCGCTGCTAGGGATGTGCTCGTCAGCGATCGATCTGGTTCCTTAGGCCAGACTCAAAATGAGACCTCTCCAGGAAGAATTACAGAAGCAATGGCTTCAAACATCAGGATCTTTCGAAGACATCATTTGCATGACCCCAGCCATGAAGACCGCAATGAAATTGTGGTACCATACCACGAACCTTTCAAAAGGACTGACTTTCTTACAGGAAATACCAGATTTCATCCTGACAACGGATGCTTCCATGGATGGCTGGGGAGGCCATTTGCAGGACCTTCATATTCAAGGCAAATGGTCCAATGCCCAAAAGCAAAGCCATGTCAACAGCCTGGAGTTAAAGGCCATATTCTTCTCTTACAGGCTTTCCTTCCGAGGATAGCTTACTCCTCTGTACTGGTCCGTACAGACAACACGACCAGTATGTTTTACATAAACAGGGAGGAACAAAATCTCTCACGCTTTTATCAGAAGCGCAGGAACTGTGGGATTGGGCAACAGAACAAGAAATCTCTTTCAAAGCTGAGTATATTCCAGGTCTACACAACACGCTGGAAAATGCTCTCAGCAGAGCGACAGACAATTGCCACAAATGGGAACTCAATCATGTCCAGTTGAAGAGAGGGTTTGCTCTATGGGGGAAACCAGCTCTGGACCTGTTTGCCACGAACACCAATACCAAATGCCGGTTCTATGCCAGCAGGTACCCCCTCCCGGGATTTCAGGGCAATGCCCTTTCGATGTGATGATCAGGGATTTATGCCTACGCTTTCCCCCCCATCCGATTGGTTCCCAGAGTCCTGACAAAAATGAAGCTGGAGGGGTGTCGCCTGATTCTCATCGCACCCAGGTGGCCCAGGCAGCATTGGTTTCCGGAACTTCTTCACCTCTCAGAAGCAAGACCTATTCGTCTGCAGCTGCCTCCTCCTCTTCTATCCAGGGACGACAGTCAAGTGCATCATCCGAATCCTGAATCTCTACATTTGCATGCCTGGCTCCTGAATTAATGGAATTCAAGGACGTGAGTTTTTCTCAGGAGTGTAGTGACATTCTCTCAAAATCTAGAGTGAAAAACACCAATAAGACATACAAGCTTATATGGAAAAAATTCTGTGTTTGGTGCCATCAAAATAATTATTTCAGATATCCCTGCAACAGATTTTACCATATCTTCTCTCCTTGGCAAAATCAGGGTTAGCTTTCTCTTCGGTCAAAGTGCATCTAGCTTCCATCTCTCACTATAGAAGAGCTTCATGTGGCACTGTTCTGTATGCATCAAGCCATATCAAACAATTCATGAAAGGACTATTCCGTGTTTTTCCCCCAGTGGGGGCACCTTCCCCGGAATGGAAGTTAAATGTGGTTCTCGCACAGCTCATGAAAAGGCCATTTGTACCCCTTCATTAAGTTGATTTGAAACACCTCACATGGAAAGTTGCCCTTCTTCTGGCCCTTCAAGGACAATGCTGTGATTTTAAGGACTAATCCCACGTTTAGCCCTAAAGTGTCTTGTCAGTTCCACCTCAATGAGCCGGTTATACTCCGGTCTTACTTTCCGCAACCTTCAACTCCTACGGAGCAGGCGCTTCATACACTTGATGTCAAACGCTGCCTTAAGTTTTATCTTTAAAGAACTGAGGACATTCGAAAAACTGACCAACTGCTTGTTACTTATGGCCAAGGCAGAGAAGGGTCTGCAATAACAAAAGCCACTATCGCAAGATGGATATCTGTGCGATCCAATTCTCTCATATCAAGGCCAACAAGCCTTTGAAAAGGATAGTAAACGCTCACTCTACCAGAGAGGTTGCAACTTCAACAGCCCTCTTCACAGGAGTAACATTGTAAATGATTTGCCGTGCTGCGACTAATATATATATATATATATATATATATATATATATTCACTGAAAAAACCATAGGTTTCACACACGTTATAGTTAGGAATTAGCATTTAAAAAACCTTGCAAATTCACTGAAAAAACCATAGGTTTCACACATGTTGTAGTTAGCTGGACATTTCACTCGTGAAAAACCATTGAAATTCCCCCGTTATAGTTAGTGCAGGCAACTATAACTCACGCGACCGCAATCCTCTGCTGATGACGTCAGATATTACATCACTGTATTTAGACACTTATTTACCCATGTCTTCTTCCATTAATTTTTAGCTATACATATATTACAAATATTTTTTTTTCAGAAAGACACATATGTCATCAGTGATGTAATATCTGACGTCATCAGCAGAGGATTGCGGTCGCGTGAGTTATAGTTGCCTGCACTAACTATAACGGGGGAATTTCAATGGTTTTTCACGAGTGAAATGTCCAGCTAACTATAACATGTGTGAAACCTATGGTTTTTTAAGTGAATTTGCAAGGTTTTTTAAATGCTAATTCCTAACTATAACGTGTGTGAAACCTATGGTTTTTTCAGTGAATTTGTACTGTTTTTTAAATGCTAAGTTATGTATTTATTTATTTTTTTTTTTTAAGGTTTTTCACCGTGCGCGTACCGTGCGCGCGCTGTGAGCGCACGATGCGCTTCGCGCACCACGCGCCCACGTTACGCAGTCCGTGGAATTTTTCCGTTTCTACCGTATGCGCACGCTACGCGTACTCCGCGATTTTTCGCCAAAAAAATTAAAGGAAATTTTGGCCCTTGGGGGTCCTTCTGGGACCCCCTGACAAAGGCTAGGGGGTCAGGAACTGTCCTCCATGCCCCCTTTTCACGTTCTCCACCTTTGTTTTTCACCCCCTCAGACTGTGAGAGACAAAATGGCGGCCGACACTTCCTGGTTTCGACCGATTTGAATGTTTACTAAGATCTAACAACCAATCAGAATCGCGCTCGCGCACGGCAGCGTGCACGTACGGTAAGTTTTACCGTACGCGCACGGAGCGCGCCTATAGATATATATATTGATTTAAATGCTATTTTCTCAGGAACTACTGAACAGATTTACACCAGACCTGCAAAAGGCACATCCCTGACCTGAGGACTACCTCTCTGCCAAATTTCAAGTAATTCTGTTCAGCCGTTCGGGCTGTAGCTTGGACTAAAGGTCCTATGGAAAAATGCATGGGGAAAACGCGTTTTGGGACCCCCCCTTTTTCTCAGCCCCCGCTTGACGAATCCCCCCGAGACTTTCAGGGAAGGAGCGGAGCGGAGCGCCCCACCTATTTTGAAAATTTCGCGAGGATTCGTCAATCGGCGCCAAAGTTATTCCAAATAGAATGTTGCGGATTTCCTATGGAAACACGGTCCTAACTATAACTATCTACTGGCGACCGCCAGTAGATAATATATATATATATATATATATATAAGTAAGATGTACCTTTGGTTACATTATGTTCCTATGTCTTTCTCTCGCTATAGCGATGTATATGGAGTTGTTTGTTACATAAGTAATGTTCTCTTCTTGTAACCTAAACTTTGGGTTCAATATGTGTTAAGGCTCCCAGCATCCTCAAGAGACAAACTGAAAAGTTGGATGGAACAGCTTACTATTCTGATTCAGGCATGTGAATCTATGAAAGATACCCCAATACTGGATAAGAAAATAAGTTGCCTGTAACTACGGTTATCCAGTATTGGTATCTTTCATAGATTCACATGCACTCACCCTCTCCCCGTAGAGGCTGTTTCTGTGTATATATCAAGACAATCACTTCTCACTTGTGCAGGGAAAATCTGAGGGAAACTGCCTCTGCTGGGAAGGTTCTAGAGGGTGCTAACAGCTGATTGGCTGCGTTCAGCTTTTGGTCCTTTTTTGAAAAAGGACATAGATAGGCTATATTAGCATGGCTCAGGGCCATTGTAGCTTATGGCATTTCTGGAATACTGCTTGTTTATTATACCATGGGACTCCCATCTGGACAACGGGGAATGATTCAAGCATGTGAATCTATGAAAGATACCAATACTGGATAACCGTAGTTACAGGTAAGTAACTTATTTTCTTATCCAGCTCATTGCTTCCATATGCATTGTAGCTGGTGAGATGGATATGCCACTTCCCCAGGGGCCCACATACGTCATGTTTTTTACTGCTTGTCTTGTTAGGGGAATCCCGACTAAACTCTGCTATTACAGGTGCTTGTCTCAGAATGTAAAGATGTAAACTGATACAACATGTTGGCATTGCATCTATTATTGATAAGACTTTCTCTTTCATAGCTTTCTTTCTGCTATGCTTCCCTCACCCAGTTGTTGCATTACTGGTCTCTCTTCTCAGCTGCACCTGGACCAGGAGGAATGTCAAATCTAATATGCATTCAAAGCTCACTCTGACAATGGGGGAGCCTTCTGATAAGATAAAAACTCCTCTATTTAAACCCTGCAGGACTTGTGGCCTAAAACATCTTTGCAGATAACCTGCATTTAGAATGTATTTTGTTGCTTTGCTTGTACCTTTAGGGACCCCAGGATTGGACATCTGTCAGCCTTCTTCAACCAAAATCTAAAGAGAGGAGGCTACTTTTTGGCATTGGACAGAGAAGGGCTCCCCTTACACATGGATCGAAAAAGGAGAATATTGATGTGCTATCTACTAAAGGATAAAGGGTTGAAAGTTTCTGAACTGATATGGCCTTTCTCTGTGGAAACAACCACAACATATCATACATTGGCTTCTTGGTGCCAGATTCTTCCAACAAGTACTATCCTCAGAATTCAAAGCTCCCGTGGAATGCCCTAGTACTCTTCTTCCTCCCTTACAAGACATACAGAGCAAGCGGAAATGGGTAAAGATGCCCCACACACTCACACATGCTGACTGAAATACTAGAGATGGCCATTGTGCTAACAAATGACAGATGTGATGGACCGTCATGAGGCGCTGCCTGTCAAAGGCAACGCAGTGATTACCTGGCAAGCTGGGAACATATGGATTCAGCAAAGGTGTCTTCAGCGTAGCCTGCAACTTCACTCTTGCCCTAGTATCAAAGCAGTAGTGCCTCACAACATGTGGGTGTCTTCCAATTTGCTGCCTTGTATAGCTTTGGAGAGATACGTTAATACCATGCCTAGCCACGCCGTGTCTCCTCCAGGCAAGGTCTTGTTCACCTTTCAAAAACATACCTTGACAATACATCTGGCTATGCCTTACTCTGAAATGGTTTGTCCTGTTGTTGAAAATGGCCGTAGGCTACAAAAGACATTATTTGCTGTGTAAAATATCTCTAAACCTTTTTAGCTTTATGAGTATTTTGATGCAATGAAAAAGGCAATGCTGCTTTTTGGCAGGCTATATACAGTGTTTTGCTGCGTTCCACCACAGCATAATGTTCTCATTTGATCTGCACTCTATGATTAGACACCGAGGCAGGCCCTTCTGTTAATACAGAAAGATAAAAATTAAATTAAAATAAAAAATACATCACAACAGAGAGTCGGACCGCAGAGGCCGAACACATTTTCACGTGCAAATCACAAATTGTCTGGAGCACACAACAAATACGAATAAGGAATGATGTACATGCATTTAGAAAAAGTAAATACATTGTTTTACTTTAAATGCAAAATGACACTTATAATGCACCACCACAAGTAGATAACATCAGACTTGACATACATAAAACGAGCCCAGATTAAAAATAAATGATTGTGATCATTGACTGATATTGTTGTGCACAAGAGGAGAAAGACACAGGTTATGAAATGTCTTGAAATTTTATAAGATTACCCAGCTAAGGAGTCACAGCAAAACTGGACAATGTTCCATAGATGCAGTAGGCATTACCGATACAGCACTTGTTTAATCCTGATCACTTCTTCAGGGTGATCAAGACGAATTTCAACCATAAGTTTGAAATAAAACATAGTAAATGATCAAGTTGAAATCTTTCCGACATCAAATAATGCATCAGTATCCTACCAAATCGGTCAGTTACCCGTCAGAAGATCCTAGTTAGAAATATAGTTTAGAATCAATTACCCCTCATCCAACAGATTTTTGGCAATGAGTGAGAGTAATAATATAATGCAAACGCTTGAAGATCTGTTCCCAGACCAGAGTATTGGTTTTCACAACATGTATTAAGCTAAGAAGTGCCGTGATCAAAAGAAACATCCATTCATCATGGAACAGAGTCCTGTGCCATCCACTCCAATCTGGTGTTCTGACCCCAAAGACGCTTCATATCCGAGTTTCATCTTGCACCTTTTCACAATCCCAGGATACCTTGTCATTCTTCCACGAAAACAGTAAAGAGTTAGTGGAAAAAGCTCTGAAAAATTACAAGTAAATGGAGGGTGAAGAACTAGGGGACTGGGCAGAATTTTCTTTAATGCTATTATGCGAACACACGAACCTGTGAATGTCCCAGGGTGAAAAGTCAGGGAACTGAAATCTGCTACCGTCATGGGCAGAAACCTTGGGTCTGTCTTAATACTGGCTTGCCCTGTAGAATGTTATGAATGACTGCAGGAGAAAGTATCAACTATTTCCTCCTCAATGGCAGGAGAGTAGTTCAGAAGTATATGAGTCCATGGCATGAAACTGGAGTTATATAGCTTCAATTTGTTTCCCACCTTGCAAGCAGGAGGACGGTAGGATAGGTCGGTCTAGGGCATGCTTTAACCTGCACAGGTTGTTGCACCTTCCTGCAGTATCTGCACCTCTTGAGCATAATTTATTTGGGTTTATGTTAGGTCTGGGCTGTCTAATTTAGGTGGAAGTGGGTCCATGTCAGATTTTAAGGCTATTAGTTGCATGTAAATGTATTTTATGTGAATATATTTTTTGCAAACATCGCTACAACCTTCATAAACGTGTTGTAGCTTTGTGAACTGCAAAAATATTATAGAAGAACTCATGTATTTGGAATTAATATTTTAAGAAGTTCATTGAAAATTCTGTTTAGCTTTTCCTTTTTATATTCAGAATTACAATGACTGTGTGGCTATATGCATAATCTGAGTACGCTTGTTTGAAACTTTTATCTGTAATTCCTTATAGATGTGGTCTTTCTAACCCTCTCCTCGCCTCTAGGACACCATTAAACTCAACACACATGGGTTATGTAATCCAGGGTTATGTCACTTTTTGTCTCCTATAAACCTTAATGTTAATATTTATATAGAAATAACCTTTGTTTTCTAATGCAGGGATTTTGAAAAACCGTCTTCAGTATCCACCCACTCTGCAAGGCTTGTCATCTATGGGCCGGATGACTAATGAGTTATCGTGGTACAAGACTTCCACGCTCGGTCACAGAGCAGTTCCTGCAGCCTCATATGGCAGGATGTATTCAGGGGCTGGGAGCCTCTCTCAACCAACCAGCCGGTACTCATCCCGTGAGCAGCTTGACATGCTGATGAGAAGACAGATGTCCAAGGAACAGATCAGTCGGAATAACTCCAGAGAACTTCTTGAAACAGTACCCAGCAGGCACGGGTCCAGGGAGCATTTGGACTCCATACCAACTAGACATGGGTCAAGGGAGCAGCTTAACAGTATTCCAAGCAGGCATGGCTCTAGAGAACATTTAGAAAGTATACCAAGCAGGCATGGCTCTAGAGAAAATCTTGAAATGTCTAGTATCGTAAATGATAAAATGAATTCACTATCAAGGAGGCAGGGTTCCAGAGACCATTTTGATTCTCTGCAGAGCCGATATGGATCAAAAGAACACATAGACTGTGGTCAAGCCAGAGAGGTGCCCAGAGAATGGTCAAATAATTTGCCAAACCAGCAAATATCTAGAGACCGAATGGACACTTCACCAAATCAACAGACTTCTAGAGAACCAACAGACCTGCTTTCAAGAAGACAGCCTTCAAGAGATCAACTAGCATCTGTTAGGCAAAATTCAAGAGAGCAGCTGGATTTTTTGTCTAGAAGATCTAATTCCAGAGAACATCTGGATACAGTGCCTAGTACTCTTCCATCAAGAGAAAATCTGGACCAACTGTTGCAGCGGCAGCCATCTAGAGAAAATCTAGAACTTCTCCCCAGACGACTTCCCTCTAGAGACAATTTTGAAACTCTTTCTAAAAGACACCCTTCTAGAGAAAACCTAGAAGCTATTTCCAGTCGACATCCGTCAACTGAGCAACTAGATATCCTTTCATCTATCCTTGCCTCATTTAATTCCTCAGTACTTTCCTCTGTGCAGTCGTCCACTACTCCTTCTGCCCCACAGACTACGACCACCCCCTCTGCAGTGCAGAACTCAACTCCCTCCGTGCTGTGTCCCTCAACACCCCATTCTGCCACGTCACACAGCATCTCCGAATTGTCTCCAGACTCAGAGTAAGTATAGAATGCATCTCTAAATTGTCCCCAGACTCTGAGTAAGTACTGAATAACTACCCAGCATTATTTGCCGATTTGCACAATGAATGCTAGAATGCCCTAAATCCAGTGAAATCATGGCTAGTTTACTTATTATAAAATGCATTTATTTTATATGTTTTATCTTTATCCAATGGAAATGCCATGTCTGTTTATTGAAAAACTTGGTAAGCCTGTAGTTTGCCCACATTGTATAGCAGGTTGTCTTGAAAACTCAGGGTATCTCTCGAGCTACTTCTCAACAGAGAGTTCTTCTGCCTTCTCCATCTATTGTTGAGCATAGATAAACTATGGGTAATGTAGTAACTCTGTTTGGTCAATGAACATTAAAACAGGGCTCAACCAGCATAAGCAAGAAAGTCTGTACTTCTAAGCTATCCCACATTTTATAACTACAAAAAACAAGTGTCTTGGTGATACTGCAATGATGAGGGAATGCTGTCTTAACTGTAACTACTTTGAAATATCAAACCAGATGTTATGTTTTTTAACAGAGTGCCTTATCTCTTTGCACTATTTCCAACGCAATTGTCTTTTATACCCATACACCCGCTACTCCATCTGTTGCTCCTCCAATCTGGACATTCCACAATTACCCTTACCTTTAACATCTATCCCTCCTTCCTCCAGCAACCTGAAATAGGCTACTGGAGCTTGATCCTAGTTAACATGATGGTTCTAGGTCCATGACTAAGCTCTGTTTGCCCCTACATTTTTTGCCTCCACTGAAATTGCTTGTCTTTGGTTGTCCCTTAGGTCGTTTGTTCATACATTCATTATTTTTGTGAGCTTAAGGAGGTTTTACCTTCTTTAACCCGGCCATTTGTGCCATATGGTTGTTCGCAGTAGACATAACATTCATATCAGTCACAGCTTACTAGCCTTACTGGGTTAGTGGAGATGTCTCCTACAGAAAAGTGGGGTGTGTATGCATTTTATATTCAAGTTATTTGCTGTGTGCTTGTCTTCTAAGTGGATGATCGAGGGAAGTGTAGCCAGACTGTTTGTATTACTGTTTACAGTGTCACTGATAATTTCATGTGTATGGCCAAGTGGATAAGTCTATTGTACCATTTTCCTTATAGTGAATTTAATTAGAGAATACAAAGACAGTGCACTAATTTCCTTTTTTCTAATACAGAGTTGTGAGAAGTGAGGGGCAATCCTGAAGCACCACACATGTTTGTGCAAAGAAAGCAAGTGTTTGCGATCTTCTGCTGGGACAGTTGCCAACAGTGGTCTTGGGTCCTCAGGCTCGTAGACTTGAATTAAAATCCAAAGGATTCAGGCTCACAAAACAAACTAGGCATTGGCTACATTCAGTGCAACGCTTGTTGAGCTGACCATGGAAGGGAATAGGTCTTGGCAACTTCCGCTAGCAACAAACCCCGCAGTTCCGACCTCTGACCTGGAAATAAATGCCCAGAGGTGCGATCTGAAGACTGCTGCAACAAACTGCTGAGGCTGGTCTCGCCGACAGAGTACATATCCACAACTGAAGCTTCCTTAGTGAAACGCTCAACAGAGCTGGGAGGGAACACAATCCGAGCAAACTTTTTTATACATTTTGTATCTTTGTAATCAGAGATAAAAGATTTCTATCATTATTTTTACCAAGTTTGTGTCAATATCATGGTGACGCCAATACTGTTAAGTGGAAAAGCAAGGTCATGTGATCGGAAGTAACAGGAGACGGGCCGACAAGGGAGGGGTGCAAATGGGAACATTTTCTATGCTTTTTCAATGATCAATGAGCATACAGGTCGCGTTATTGTTCACTTTCAAAGATGCAGTGTGCCATGTGCCGAGTTACATTCTGCTTTCTCTACCTGTGTTTTGTCTCATTGTGTGTTTTGGAATGGTATATTCTTGGCAAGACACTTTGTCTGTGAGACGAGTGTTGAGAGTCTTCTTAAGATACAGTCATGATGTTTCTAAAGGTATTACTATTGGGCACAAGTACTATAGCCTTGTTCTGGATCATCCAGAGAGGGCTTTATCATAGTTACAGTTTTTTCAAGGAGCCATTCATTGTAGTTCCTGTTCTTGTTTTTATAATACTAATATTATCATACCATGTATCAGACATAGGCTTATCAACCCCTGCTTTTTATAGACTGAACACTGGTCCTTTATTTAATAAACATACCACAGAGGGTTCTGGACCGCAGCACTTGCCCAGCAACTATCTATATACATGTTACAAGAAATGGTGTTCAGAATCGCATGTCGCCATTCCTTGTGCAGCCTAAAGTTCAGGGGTCACATTTATGTTGTAATTGTGTGTAGCATTTACAGGTCACAGACATCCCTGAACTGTACGACATGCAAAGGCGTTGACTTGTGAGTCCCTAACTTCCCTTATGCATGTGGTTATGGCTTCTTATAACTACATTCCCTGATGACTGTGTTGTTCAACTTTCTCTAATGACAAGGGCTTTAGTGGGCATCACTTCTAATTAAAAATCAAATAACAAACACATATGTTTTTTACTCATTTACACTTACTAATGATGGATATTATTAACCTATGTTCATTTGTTGGACAGTGTACCTGCACACCTGGCGTTCAGCCTCTACCTCTTCTCTCTGTTGGCTTCTTCACCTGGGGAATGTTGCTATTAGAAGGTAACAGTTCCACGGGTGGAGGTGGTGCCATTACATTTATTTATGCTCAGCCAGTCACATGGACCCAAACATGCACTTAAAACCTGTTTAGTTGGCATGAATAAAGGGGTAAAAGCCATGTTTCTGTGAGGGGCTGCTGCACCCAGTCACTTGTGCTGTGTGATAGCATACATTAAAACGAGGAAATTTGGGATCAGATAACTATAGATTCAGGTTCCTATTGATATGCCAGAAACAGATTGTTTTTTAAAAAGGGCATAAAAGGGTTCAAATGCAAAAAGAAAAGTAATACAATCCTTCATTTAAAAATAGTAACATTGCCTCACAAGATATACAGTAACTGCAACCCCGGAATTGCACACATACGGTGAGAGGAAATAACACATTTAAGTGGGTCAGATAGCATGAATTGTTTATATGTTTCTCAATATGATCAGCATTATTGTGAGGCAATACGAGGCAGTGTGCCTTAGGCTTTCCACCTCCAAGGGAGCGCTGCATTTTTGCTAAAATGCATTACATATGGTTCTGTTGCTAAGGAGCAGCAAAATGTAATTTTGTCTAGGGCATTCGTTGTACCAATCCTGTTTCAGACCCTAACATTAGGTTAGGGGAATCCATATGTGTCCTCAGAAATGCAGAAATAACACTACAAGTAAACTAAAATGGAATACACCATGTGCCAAGTACTTCTTCTGATCAAATGCATTTTTCAACAAACATACCTCTAAAACTAAACTGTTAGTGTCAATGCTGTTGTTTAGCCTTAATCCCTCTTACAGTATTCATCAGCAGCGTGTTTTAACTATCCTGAGTGCGCTTGGCAATGCAAAAATAACCTTACTTGTTATTTCTCCCAAGGGTCACCTGAACATCCTTAATTTTGATGCTGATTTCTGCGAAGGAGTCCTTTGACTGATTTAGGCATAGTGATGGCAGTTTCCAACTTAAAACAACCCCCTTGTTATAAAATATTGCCTTTTAAAATATTGTGTAACCTCATTGGAAATCAGAAGTGATGAAGTGCCCACTTTTTACCAATCTGCCTCCAGTGAAGATTTGAGTATTGACACCTCTCTAGTATATACAGCATAGAACTGTGGGCACATTCCACTACAAAAAAACAGTGAACTCATTTGTGCCCAGTACACTTTAAAGATTCTTATATCATGCACCCACAAAAAGAGAATTTGATAAGAAGATTTTTTAACAGGTGAGATTAGGTAAGAAAAATGTAGTCATACTTTAGGCCACAAACATTTTACGTCTGTGATATACCAAATGAGGATGTAGTAACATTGACAATTGTTGTTTTGTATTATGTCTCTTTTACAACCGAGAAACATCCTTTATGCTGTATTTTATTCTGTGTATTACAGCTGACAATTCCAAATAATTGAAAAATAATTTACATTCTTCACAGAGCTTAAATGGGATTGATTCTGTCTTGATTTATGTTTTCTGTACATTTGAACTTCAAACCTTCCTTATTGTTCACCACTGACAAATAATTTAGTACTGGACAGTGATACCAAAAAATATTAGACAGTGTCTCCTAAAACAAAGACTCCTCAATGTGTAATAGTATAGTAATGACTATAGTAAATTTACCATCATTTATAGATATTCTTCTGGATGTGTCAGTTGTATAATTCATGGCAGAAGATACTGATGGTTGAACAAACAGTATTTATTAGTAAGGTGAAAAACAATGAGCACCAAACAATCCTTGGAAAGTTCTGGAAAGATGTTGTGAATGTTATAAGGTACAAATAGGCCAAGTGTCAAAGTATACCTTCAGACCCAGTGCATGCACACACACTAGCAGAATCTATCCAGCTATCAGATTGCTCTATGTATAACCTGTTTCTACAAAATGTTGCAGTATGCTCACTAAAGCCCTAGGTATTAATCTTCAGTAAACATGTTGCGTGCCCGTCATGACCCAGAAGCAGCAAATATATTTAGACCACATTGGTAAAAATAGATGCTCCCCATACATGGTTGTATGGAAATTATATCGAATCTAAATCATTCTTTACCTATCATTATATAGTACTTTCTATTACTAGTTCTTTTATGGACAAGCTGGACAAACACCCCACGTCAAAGGCTTGTGTAAAATCACATCATTTCTACAGGATGGGTTCATAAAGGTTCCTCCACTGGCTACTTGTTATATGTGTCAAGCCCTGCAAATTGATTTATTTTCCAATTCTTTCTAGAAACAGTTTTCCTGGCGACACCTTCACTGTTTGTGTACAAAACTCTCACAATTGTGAATTAATTAATGCTTCAAATACGTATGTGACTGCATCAGTAACATCTGTGAGTGAAATGTAAATTGCTACATTAACGTCTACATTTAAGAGTAGTTTTAATATGAGGCATTTTAATGTTAATTACACATTTTGCCAATTCCAATGTAAGGCACATTAGAAATGAATGTATTTTTCCACTTGTCTGTTAAATAATAGAGGTAAAAAAGATGGTGGGATAATATACTTACTTACGAGGATACCTCAACCTTTCGGCCTTGATTATCTAAAAAGATGTGTTGAATACCAGGTACATTTTAATGTACAGCTGACCCAGAATGAAACTGGGTGAGAAGTGTCAAACTTGGAGTCTACAATGGGCAACATGTTTACAACATTGACTTTTTTTCAGCATAGCAAAATATTTGACTGTAAAGATATCACTGTTTACTTGTAAAATGCAAACCATGAAAAATATTATTGGTGCCAATTTTAAAATGCTGACATTTATGTTTGATATTCCAAGAGTTATGTTTTAAGCTCCACAATTCTTTATGAAAATGCAATTGTTAACATACTTTTTCCATTTTGTATATAGAAATTGACTAATATCTACTGTTTTTCATATTGATGTAATTGTTTATTTATTTTCATGATATGATTAATTTGCACACAGATTTGTTATGTGATTTGATAGATGCCACTGCAACGTATCAAAAGTATTTTTTATTTATTTTTTATATACTTTTTATACATTATTTGTTTTTAAAGTTTATCTTGTTTATAATTATTTTATTATTTAACTGACAAAATGCTGCTTTAATGAATTGAGGGTTTTGTCTTTTTTACTTTCGATTTTGTTTAACCAATAGTACAGATGGTGTGTTGGCAGATGGCATTTGGATGCAAAGGGTATTATTGACTGGAGCTGGTTTTACAGCTGCAAAAGTAAATTTAAACGCATTCATTTTCTTAAGGCAGCAGGGCTTATCTGGAAAAATGTGTTGTCAACTTAAAAAGTGTCTGAATCAAATAGTTTACAAACAGTTTACAAACATCTTTCTAGATGTTTCTAGATTTTTTTAATGCCCTATTATGTTTTCTAAACAACACATGGATATTTTGTAGACACTTATCCATTATACAGTGTTGTTAATGGCTCACTCTCTCTTTAGATAAGACATGGTTTAACAGAAAGAAATAACTGTCCTCAAATTCAATACAAATGACATATCGCTTGATCAATGAAACAGTTTTCAAGTCCACAAGAAAACCATGTTTTAGTTGCTACCAAAATGAGTTTGGTCTAATATCTGGAAAAATTGAAACAGCGTTAAACTTGTCTCTAAAATAAGTAGTAATGTTATATCTAAGTTTTAATGCAAATTTAATATTTTTATTTGAAATTGATATTTCTGAAATTATGCCTACTGAGTTATTCCTTCCATTGACATTTTGTACAAGAGTTAATGTTGTGTTAAATGCTCAATACCGCTTATGTATAAACACAACATTAATATAGCTCGAGAGATGCCTCAGCTATAATGTGTATGGGTAAAATTAAAAAGTGTTCATGTTTAACTCCAAAAAGCTGTATAAATGGAAAATCCAGATAATAACAAACCGAAACGTTATCATTTTTTGGGGATGAATCCTACTTTTTAAAATATCACATTGCAGTGAGCGTGATATCTGAAAAATATGAGGCCAAAACAATATTACCATTTTGGTTGTGTGTTAAAGTATTCTTCAGTACAATAAACAGAATTCCACGTACAACTGAAACAACAAACTCACTAACAAATTTGTGATTAATGTCTTTGCTGAAATCAGTTGAATGCATAAGTACATTTACTGTGTCTATATTGTCTTACATATATTATATTATATGTAATATATCTAATGTATTATATACATTGCTTTCATTTTCAGAACTAACAGCATCATTATATCGCTGACGTGTTGAATTCATACAGTGTAAACGCTTGACTTTTTAGGACAAACTCATCTTTTGCTTCAAATAGTTTATTTTCATTTTGCTATCCCAAGCTGTATAAATGTGGTTTCTGTTTCATAATTCAGAATCTCCTAATCCTACCTGTAGCCCATACTGTCACAGGTTGATTTTGTATTTTTTCCTGTTGTCATATCAAGGCTTTTTTCACAAATTACTCAGCCATTCAATATGAGGGGCTTTTTTATCTACTTCACATCAATATTTTGTCACTTCAAAAAGTATTATCTAACCTCAACTGAATGGCCTGTTAAATGTGAATATTAAAATACAGCAATTTTACAATCCTAACAATAAGCTCAGTCAGGTAGATTGCTCACTCCTATGCTCCAAAAGTAATGAAAGCAAGTTTCAACCTTTGGTGAATCCTGCCCAAGTCTAAACTTGATCAATGACAAAGTTTGTCCTAAAACACGGGCCATGTTGCACACGTTACAATTTGTGTTTTGTTGAAAAGTCTAAAGCCCTGCTCTTTACAGTTCAGTGCTAGCCTTATTCTTTTGATACACATAACTGCCAAACGTTGGACCACTGAATTTTTTTATTTTTTTTTAACAAATGTGCCAAAAAGGATAGAAGAAGAAATATGATGGACCAAATGATGTAAACCTAAGAGTGAGTCATACCCATAACAAATGCACCAGTATGTTTTGCTTTCCCCATTGTTTCCAGTTTCGTACAGCTGATATGATAACTAAGATGGGGAAATTATTGATATTTAGTACATCTGCCCCTACTAGTTTGTTTGCATGACTTTACTGGGGACTGACATTTTCGATGAATGTTCACTTGACACTGACAGCACTGACTCGAAGTTCAGAATGTACCTAGAAGTGGGAAGCAGAGGGCTCGGGCCTCTGCCTTGCCTTGAGGATTTAGTTAGTTTATCAGTCTGCGGAGGGATGATTGTAGTACTGTGGGATAGAGTATGTAGACAACATTTATGTTCTTCATTTTAATTTGGTAAAAGGAGTTCCTTTCCTCTCCATGTAAAATTGTACAATGAACGCACCAGATTTGACAATAAAATTCTAGAAAAACTTTCAGGTTTTTTTTCTCATTTGTCATGTTTTTGAATTTAACTTTCTGAAAAATATATGTAATACTGATTCTATTTTAATTGATTAGACTGACTTATTAAACCAGATTTAAATAGCATGCAGGTCTCAAATTAAATTGACCAATGGGCTATACAATAAGTAAATGATATGAATTTTTATAAAGGATGGTTAAGATAGGTTCGGTTATAGACTAAGTTTAAGAATATGCCACAGAATGGGTACCAGAACTCCTCAAAGGCTGTTACTACCTAGGTTCGCAAATCTTTATTTACAATTTTATAGTGAAGCATTTAAAAATGGAGGGCTGCGATAATTGTTATTAAATTTGGAAACACATTTTTATATTCACTATGATTCTAGGATCTTATAAGGAACATTAAGAATGTTTCCAAAGCCATGATAAAGAACTGGAATTATGTATGTTTTATCACCTGATTCTCTTTTAAATAGCATTTACACTACACTCCTTAAAATCATATCTATTATGGTCATCAATATAATATCGGAGCTCTTGGCACAGGAGCAAACTGGTTCTTCTGGGGCATATATTGGCAGTCAACACACATTTAGCACAGATGTTGGATAATGTAACCACTACGAATATCCCTATTGCAGCAATGATGCTGGATGCCGAAAAAGTCCTAGACCTGGTGAAAGGGAGGTATTTATGGATGGTACTTAGATGGGATTGACCTCCCCGTTCACCATACTAATAGCCAGTCTCTTTTTGGGGGCCACAGCTGAATTGATCATTTAATGCACAGAATGGGTCGGGGTGAGGAGGGGTGATCCAGCATGGTATCCGGCAGGGCCGTCTGTTGTCTCTGCACTTTTTTGCCCTTTTCATAGAGTCGCTCCAAAATGATTCAGAATCATTTTGAAAAATGTGCATCTCTGAACTTTGTGAAATGACCAAATACCAGTTACATCCCAATATAGTTTTATACTTCTCTCACAATATTAAAACCCTCAAAAATCTAAAGCATTCAATATGACATTTTAGTACAAATTTCTAGATATATCAATAAGTCAAAAACAGAGATGCTAATACTTATTATAGCAACAGTTCCCAGTACACTTCCTATAATATTTATCTGTAAAATCTATGCTTCAGCGAGATACTTGGGTATATGTCTCTGTAGTAGTGTCCAGTCTATACAAGTTAAACAATGAACTTGAGCCCTTAGAATGTAAACTTAACACAGTACAATCACAGCTCATGAAGAACTCCTTTCAACCAAACCACCACACAGACTTGAAGTATCAATATTTTAATTAGTCTTTCCTCTGGAAATACCTTTGGCAAGAAGAATTCATGGAATACAACTTGTTTCAGTCAAATAATCTTTCCTGGTTTCACAGTTACAAAGTGATATTACTAACAACTCTTTGCATTAGTCCAACAGTACCTTCCAAATTCCTCTTGAAGAAGCCTGTGGTTCTTAAACTTTCTTTCAAAACCCATCTGATGCAGCCAAGAGAGCCTTACACTCTCTTGATGTCTAAATATGTATTTAATTCTGCCAGCCTGCGACATGGAAGTCCTGCCAGACCTTTATGAAGCACTAAGCCTCAGCTACACCTCAACTCAATGGTCGATGGGGATTCTGTAGTTGGACAAGCCGTGCTCTAACAACTTTTTTAGTAAGGTAACCCCTTTTAATTTCCTGCTGTCCTATATGTCAGATGTTTGCCTTATACTACTGCTTGTTACTCTGATACTATTTTTTAAATCTATTAAAGATCCAATGCTGAAGATGAAAAATGTTGCTTGGCTGTACCTGCAGTTATCCAATATTAATATCTTTCCTAGATTTGTCTGTAACCCTAACACCTCCCCAGTCAGGACTCACCATACCTGTTATCTCTTTGTAATTACCTTTCACACTTGTGCTCATAATCTGAGGTATGGGGACATGGAGCTCAGTGCACTCGCACTGTTTTGTCTGGATTTGTTATATACCATATCTATTGGACTTCAGAGGGATTCCGGCATCTAGTTATCAATGCTAGAGTTGCCACAATTCACTTCGGATATGGGAGGATGTGTTTTTGTTATACGGATCCTACTATGGAAAGTAGGACTGTGTATTTGGAAGACATACCATCAGGATGTAGTGACAGTGTCCATCTACCCCCTTTTACCTGCATGCCCAATTCCTGACTAGCTGACAGTGCCTACCTGAACTCCCAATCTTCCCAGAGTGACAAGTGATTTCAGCTACCTCAAACAACGGAATTGTGAAAACAGATCTTAACCCTTTCATTGTTTACTCATGTATGCCCAAGGTAAACACCAATAAGACGTAAAGAGAGTTTACAGTACATTTATTGCAACTATCGTAATCTTGCATACGATGTATGAGCTGTGATTATTAGGCAAATGAAGAATAATGTAACCAGCATTATGAACATGGTAAAGAGAATAAATATTCCAACCATGGTAAAACTATTTCCCTAACTATATCTACCATGGCTCTGAGAGCATAGTGATAGTCTGATCTGTGTGACCTTTGAGTTTAGCCTTAGCCCTCATACCTGGATATTATGGTATCCTGGTAATCTCTTGTTTTGAGAGGTAAGCTCAGCTTGCACAGGGCTGCATGTCGAGTACTGCAGGCGTTCCAGAACAGTCATCACAGCCGGAATGCTCCTCTCTGACTCAAAATGGGACAGGGCACATTGATATAGTCAAAACCACTGTGTTAGAAATACAGCCCTGGCACCATGTTGTGTCTAAGTGATAGAAGCAGTGCTATCTTTAAGTGAACAACATTACAATGTACTATCTTGTTTTGTATGCTCTGGCCTTGTACTAAATGTACAGATAACATGAGGTGAAAGGCGGGTAAAAACAAGCAACATGTACTGCGTTTTCTTCAAACAATATTGTGCAAGAAAAATATTAAAATTAAAAAAATAAGACCTTGCTAAACACGTCAGCCTAAAATATCTAAAATGAAAACTAGGAGGAGAGGAGGCAAGATGGCGGCCGCTTGAGACCGCAGTGCAGTAAGCTCCGGCCGGTGCTCGTAGCAAAGCTTTCACAGGCTGTTATGTGAAGAAATTCAAGTCCAGGCTGTGATCACGCTAAGGACGTGAAGAATGTTACATGAGGAATCAGCTGACAGGAACTGAATATCGAGTACGAGCCGGGTCTCGATATTGGCTTCAGCAATTGTCCTATCCATAGTCCGATATCTATGCAGTATTAGTCAGAATTATAAGATCTAGTATCAATCTTACCGGAGTGACGCGGAAGCTCAGCAGCGGCAGCGTAGCGGGATGGCTCCGAAGAATGCCTCAAAGAATACAGTTGCTGCAGCCATGAAGCAAAAAGAGGCGAGAGCGACCAGGCTGGCCACTCGAGATACAGTAGAGGCATCAGTGACGGGAGTGTCAGAGAGGATTCCACCCAAGGCTTTGAGTGCAAGCGGCACCACCCGGAAGAGCGGACAGACTGCCTCCTCTGTGATCGACCTCCTGCGCGGAGCCCCGGCTCGTCCTCTTCTGGGTCGAGGTGAGCAGTGCAAGCCGCATACTCGAGACGCGCTGGAGGCTGCCACAGTAAGCGCTGCAACGACGGAAACTGAAACTGACAACACTGCTAAAGGTATTTCTCCTGCTGACGGTGTTAGATGGTGCCGCACACAGATACAGATGGTGAGAGAAGGGGCAGATCCCGGGGCTCCTGCGGGGGGGGTCAATGACGTGACACAAGCTCCCGCTGAGACTATAGTGAATAAGAAAACTGACAGTAGTCCTCACTCAGCATTGACATTAACCTCTGAGCCCGGGAGCAATGTCGATCTAACACCCCTCCCCACTCAAACAAATAGCCTAGGAGGCCGGCAATCGAGCCAGGCTCTATTACCCTTACCGAGAGATCTACAATCTGTGCAGCTCGGGTCTGAAAATCCGAGTGAAAATCTGAGCGAAGCTGATACAGACACAGATAAAGACAGAGACAAGGACAAGGATAAGGATAAGGAGCCTAGCGATTTTTACTCTTTCTCTGATGAGTTGGGATGGTCAACTGATACTGCCTCTAATCTATCTGAGTCCAGTGATGAAGAGATTAATATTAATAAGGTTAGAACTGCTCAGAAACTGGGACCTAAACACAGGAAAAGCCACCATGAATCGATAGACTTGGTTTGGGATTATACCCCTATTAGTGACCTCCCCCCCCCCAGGGACAACTTCGATACAATCGCAGGGGCCTATGTCCGATCTCACTCAACATCAGGAGCAAGGTACCACTCTGGACACAACTGCACCAACGTTAGAAACGATTTTGTTAGCTATAGCTGTGCATAGGGAAGAGACCTCTCATGATGGTCGCAGGGCCCAAGCAGAGCTACGTAAGGTGCAGGATGTGGTCCGTAAGCTATCAAAGAAAATTGGCTCCTTCAATGATCGCATGACTGAGATGGAATCAAGACTATTGGTTAACGAAACGGAAACTGCGCTAAATCACGAGAAGTCTGAGGCGCACGATAAAGAACTCTCAGATATGATGTGGAAACTCGAGGACATGGAAAATCGCCAACGGCGAAGTAACCTACGAGTCCTGGGAATTCCGGAAGGAGTTGAAGGGGGGGACATCCGTTCTTTCATGGTTAAATTGTTTCACGATCCCCTCCCAGAATTGTCAGCCTGGAAGTGGGATATTGAGGTACAACGTGCCCATCGGGTACCCCTCACTATGAGAAGTATGCCTAAACCTGGAGCATAACCAAGGGCAGTATTGGTATACTTTGGTAACTTTCTGCTTAGACAGGCGATTTTGGAGAAAGCTAGACCCGAGGCAAAAAAAACTAATGGCGACATAACTTATTTTGTACGCCCAGATTTCTGTCACGTAACGGTTGAGCGGAGGTGGCGCCTCCGCCAACTTATTAGACCATTTCAAGACAAAAAGCTCCAGGCATTTCTGAATAACCCGGCCTGTTTGAAAGTAATTAATGGTAACCAGACCAAATTTTTCACCTCTGAGATAAAGGCTAAGGAATATCTGGATACTCTCTAGGGCTGAAATTAGTTTCCTAGCTTTTGGTTAATTATTGGTACCCTTCTGGTATCCTTAAAATTCTTTCCCGTCCTCTATAATTCTGATACTAGTTTGTATTAAACCCCTTCTGGGGGTGTCAAGGTCTGATATATATATCCAGATGGGGGGGGGGGGGGGGGGTAAAGTTTGTTAAAAATATTCTACTAAGGAGGTGTCTAGATTTATTAGTGAGCACCGGCCCTTTACTGCACGTCCATCATCACAGACTCTTACGGAGTCTATTTGCCCTAATGACGGGGGAGTGGGGGGGGTGGGTGGGGGTAGGGAGGGTAAGGGTTGGGACTCAGGGGGTGGGACTGGGGGGTGAAAACATATAAAAAAAAAAATGCAACCGCAGTTACAGAAATAAAAATGGAAGCAGAGATGGAAATGGATCTTATGAGATTATTATTGGTAAATCTGGTCATACGGCAAGATCTGGTTGGTTAATAGATATAATGGAGTATGGCTAGCTTAAAATTATGCTCGTGGAACATCGCGGGCCTCAACGACAAAGGGAAAAGGGATCGAATGTGGGGAGTGATCTCCCAAAATACGTTCGATATAATATGTCTTCAAGAGACACAAATCTCTTGGGCAGAAAGAAATATATTGAGGGTCCCGGGGTTTGACTTAATGGCATGCACAACCTATACTACTAGAACAAGAGGAGTAGCTATTCTGGCAAAATCTTTTTTAGGACCACCTATACGCAAGACATTTGACCCTATGGGTAGGTGGGCGATTGTTGAGCTCAAAATAGGTATCACTATATGCTCTATTTATGCACCTAACCAGGATGATCAATCTGTTTTTTTCAATCTAGAGTTGGAATTAGCATCCTGGCCCTCCACATTAATTTTTTGTGGAGATTTTAACATCTCTTTGCCTCACGGAGGCTTGATATGTAACCATGAGCAATTTAAATACGTTGGATATAAACCGAAGGTATATAGAGCCATATTACAATTAAAGGAAAGTCTAGGCCTAGCCGATGTGTGGGACATGAAACAACATCAAGATGCGGGATATACATATTTCTCATATCCACATAATAAATATGTCCGCATTGACTATATCTGGATGACAAGTAGCCGACTCAATGAGATACAAATAAATAAACTTCCAAAAACTATCTCGGATCATAATCCCTTAGTGCTCACAATAAGGACTAATAATACTCTAAGACCTCGGTCAAGCTGGTCCTTCGACAGAAAATTATTGGTTAATAATGATTATATAGAATATATCAAGATATGGGCACAGGGATTTATAGACGTTAATCGATATAGCGCCCCACGAGATGTGGTTTGGGACTGTTTTAAAGCTTCAATTCGAGGGGAAACAATAAGCTATGTCGCCAGAAAGAGGAAGGAGCTTGCTAGAGCAAATGAGTCATCTCTCCTAGAACTAGCTAGGAAAGAGGAGAAACATACTGCTATAATAATGCAATGTGGTGATGGAGGGCCGATTCTAAATGAAATGACGATTCTTAAAATGGAAATTAATAGCAGGCTGACCAAGAGAGCGGCAGAGATTTACCAATCCCATCGCAACGAGATATATGAGGCAGGTGAGATGGTCGGCAAGCAATTAGCTCGCCGCACTCGACAAAAACAATCCTTTAACTTAATTGCTAGTATTAAGGCAGACGGTCAAGAGCACACAACACCCGAGGCCATTCTAGAAGCTTTTAAAAAATACCATCAGAAGCTCTACCAAAGCGAGGATATGCAGGACCCCTTAACAATCAAGGATGAACTTGCTAGGTGGGCAACTGAGCAGGAGGGTAACCTAGGATTAGAGGATGATACCAGACAAGATCTAGAAAGAGATATAACCCTGGTAGAGGTACAAACGGCCCTTACAGAGCTTGCTCCAGGTAAGGCCGCAGGCTCAGATAAAATACCACTGGAGCTATATAAAATTCTTGGTATTATTATAACACCGCTCCTTCTAGATTTATTTATAAGTATCCAGGTCCGTGCTACCCCTCCTAGTTCTTGGAGGGAAACGAATATAGTTGTCTTTCCAAAAAAAGATAAACCGCCCGATCTAACTACATCGTACCGCCCAATCTCTCTTATAAACACTGACTCGAAGCTCTATTCTAAGATCCTAGCTAATCGTCTTGGGGGGATCGTCGAGCGTCTAGTCTCCCCGTGGCAGCACGGCTTCATTCCGGGCAGGGGCACTACGGATCACATCCGCCGTGCTATTGCTCTGTTTGAGGCCGTGGGTGTCTCGGGCGGCCGGATGTCGATGATCCTCCTGGATGCAGAGAAAGCTTTTGATAGGGTCTCATGGGCATTCCTATGGGCGGTACTCGAGCAAAACAAAATCGGTCCGTGTCTCATGAAATCCATCAAGGCTATGTATTTTACACCAAAGGCGAGGGTTTTGGCAATGGGTCTTGAGTCAGGGTATTTTGACATATCTCGAGGGACTCGCCAGGGGTGCCCATGCTCTCCGATTCTCTTCGCCCTCTATATAAACCCCCTAATTCTGAAACTGTTAAAAACAGGGTCTATTAAACCTGTTACAATAGGCCCATTTGATACCAAAATCCTCGCTTATGCCGATGACGTGGCTATAATAACATCTCATCCTGCCGAGGCCTTATCGATAATTGAACAGATTACTCATGTCTTCGGCCGCTTCTCTGGATATTCTCTAAATGGAGATAAAACAATGGTTATATGCACTCACAATACCCAATTTGCTGACTCAAGAAGAGTTGACAGTGCAATATACTTAGGAGTTCGGATATCCTCAAAAATAGAGGAAATAATTAATATAAACTACGATCCTCTTCTCCAAAAGATTAAGAACGACTTAAAAAGAATAGATGGTCTACATCTTTCAATTATTGGAAGAGGGAATTTCCTCAAAATGAATATACTACCCAGGGTCTTATATTTATTTCGCGCAATTCCGCTACTAGTAGACGATAAAATCATTAAGGCCCTGGAATCCCAGATGGTTAGATTTATCTGGGGTTATGGGAAAATAAGGAGATCAATCCGTTTTCTCTCTTTACCAACTATGAGAGGGGGCCTCTCTGTTCCGAATTTGGGATTTTACTTGTGGGCCACCATGATCCAACAGATGACCACGCTATTCTTCGTTAAAATACCTGAAGAAGAAATAGGGGATAAATGTATACCGTCAATTTACGAGCTCCTCATAGGAGATAAGGCTCATGGTCTCCTAGTAAAACAGTTGGAACCCTCCTACTACAAGAAAACCAAGTTTAAGATCATAACTAGTGCCTGGGGTATTTGGAGGAAAATAATGCGTCACCTTAATATACCTAAATATAATAAGTATATTTCTCTGTGGCACTCTACAGCTTTACCAACACATATATATGATAGTATGGCTAGAAGATGGGAATACCTGGGAGTTCTAACGATAGGGGACTTTTTGCTACCGTGTAACACTAATAGATTTCAAGCCCTGCAAGGCAAATTTTATATTCCGGATAACAATATATTTAAATTTATTCAGATTAATACAATCTTAAAATTATTGGGCCCGATTCACAGAACTAACTTAAGACAAAATCCTAAACTTAATACTTTTGGTATTCACAGAAGTTAGGATTTTGTCTTAAGTTTGTCTTAAGACAAACTTAAGACAGACTTAAGACAAACCTAAGTTAGGATTTTGTCTTAAGTTTGTCTTAAGTCTGTCTTAAGTCTGTCCTAAGTTTGTCTTAAGTTTATCTTAAGTCTGTCTTAAGTCTGTCTTAAGTTTGTCTTAAGTTTGTCTTAAGACAAACTTAAGACAAAATCCTAACTTCTGTGAATACCAAAAGTAGTAAGTTTAGGATTCTGTCTTAAGTTAGTTCTGTGAATCGGCCCCAAAGAGTGCTGATCTCTCTTTGAGTAATATTCCTATATTTGAATGTATGGCCAAGTCTACAACCAGGATTGGCACTCTCTATGGAATTCTAATCGAAAACCACCAGGATGATCTGGAAAACACGGAAAAGAGATGGTCAAGCAATTTAAACAACCCCAACGTTGACATCGATATGTCCCTTTACCTTTCAATGAAAGTATTTGTCTCGTCCAACTTGAAAGCCCAGTTATATAAGACCATATACGATCTCTATTTTACACCAGCTAAGCTTTACTCCTGGGGAAAAAGGGCGAATTCAGAATGCCCGAGATGTGCAAAAAGTGGGGCACATTTACTCCACATGCTCTATGAGTGTAGTAAACTTGCTCCTCTAAGAGATTTGATAGCTGGTTTCTGGCGGGAAGTGTTTGGGCACTTAATACCTGAATCCCCCACTCTATATATGCTGGGCTATGACAACACACTCGGTCATACAAAGAGAGAAGGAATTTGTCTGTTCCTGGGGACAGCGGTCTATAGAATAATTTTAACAGCCCGCTGGAAGGACATAGATCCCCCCAACTTCCAGGTTTGGCTAGCTAGGCTGTTGGCTATGTATAACCAGGAGAAGGCTATTTTTGCATGTAAAGGTAAAAAGGCGAGAGCCCTAGGCAATATGATTTGGAAACCGATTGAAACTTGGAGGAATAATAATAGAAATGTATGATTGCAATATGCCTAGTTATAGTCTCAATGGCCCCTCGGATTGTTTGTTTGTTTTCAACTGTAGTTATTGTACACCTGATCTGCTATATATGACCAATGTTTAATTCAAATTTCCACTTCTGCAATTAATTTCAATCTTTTGTATACAGAATGTAATTTTTGTAACGGCTGCAATAAAAAATATAATAAAAAAAAAAAAAAGAAAACTAGGAGAACCAAAGTGGGTTCAGAAGGGAAGTCAGCACAATTTTTCCATGCTCAAAGCTCAACAATTATTGTTGAGTATTTTCAAAAACTTTACATGGATATAGGTTCTCTAGACTAGAGACTATAACCTATACCTCAAGAATGTCGTGGAGAAGATACCTAACAAGCCTTTGGCGACACTCGCTCAACCTAAATCAATGCTATTTGCGGGATGTCTAATAGTGAGCTCCCTGATTACAAAGTGCTGAAAATTGTAAATTCCACCGCAGTATACAGAATGGCATCAAAAAAGTATACAGTCATGCTAGCTGAAAGCAATATATTATAGGGAACTAGGGTTGTGCTCTGAGGTTGAAAGAAAGTGGGGCACAAGATGTACATACCCAGAAAACATGGTAGGCAGAGATATCAGTGTAATACTTTTAAACCGGGGAAAAGTATTACAGTTACTGAATTGCCCTGATCCTTTTCTTCTCATCCTTCTGCTCTTGACGCTAGTTCTCTATTTATGCCTCCTCCTTCTCATCCTTTACATGATGCCCCCTTCATTTGACCCTTTAGGCCACTGAGCAGAAACTATAAGTATGTTTTAAGTAAATGGTTAAGCCGTTCGCAAAATGATATGGGATTTGGACTGCTTACAATGAACAACTGTACTGAAAGGTCTGCATTTCGAATGGCTAAGTTACTTACCATCGGTAATACTTTTTCTGATGGATACAGTATTTACCTGTAGATTCCTCACCTTTTGAATATCTTATGTGTCAGCTTGGAACATAAACTTTTCAATAGCTCTACCATGCTGATAAGGGGCGCATGCTCCAACACGTAGCCTCATGCGGCACCATGTGACTTCACTGGATCCATAAAGCAAGCCCATTGGCCTCTCGATGTAAGTTTCCATAAATTTTTGTATGTGCCTAAGAGTCGAACGGATGGAACTAAAATCAAACTTTTAGCTGCAGTTTTTATTAAAATAAAGCTTCAAAACATAGAAATATCTACTAAATATACATAAGTAGGCTTCTTTGGTATATACAGTCATGCAACAGGAGGAGGATGGGTCAGTGAGGAATCCACCGGTAGATAATGCATCCATCAGAAAAACTGTTACCGAAGGTAAGTAACTTGTTCTTCTCAATCTGAGATGGGCCGCAAGCACCGCTATCACCTTTGTGAAGACTCAAGGAGCAGAAGTGAGGTCAAAAGGAAGGACTGCAAGCTGGAAATGTGGAGATTCTAAGGTGAAGCGTAAAAACTTCCTGTGTGACTGCTGAATAGGGATGTGGAAGTAGGCATCCTACAAGTCAATAGACACCATCCAATCCTTCATCTCCAACACCAGAGGAACCTGAACTAGGGTCAGCATCTTGAACCTTTCTAGTTTAAGAAACCAGTGCAAAATTTTGAGGTATAGGATCGGACGTTTTAGGAGCAGGATTGGACCTCCTGTTGGAGGAGCTGAATATGGTCTGGGGAAAGAGAATGTGTTTGGGGAGGAAAGGGTGGGGCAAAGTTTTGGAAGGGTATGGTATACTAATTTTTCCACCCCAAGATCTGATGTTTTTGACCTGCCCTGATGTAGTAATTGGTATACTCCTCCTCCCAATGGTAAAGCATGCTTTAAGATGGGAACACCAGGGTTGCTTTCCTGTGTTGTTAGCAGAGGAGGACAATGTAGGAGGGTAAGAGCCCGCTGTCTACCTCTACCACTCCATCTGTAGCTCTTATAGAGGGGAGTAGATGATGCCATTGTTGCTGTTGTTGACATCCACACAAAGAAAAACCTCTGGAAAAGCCTGGAAATTTCTTGAATTGCCTAACATCCTTTGGCGGAGACTGAAGACCCAAGAAACAAGCTGTGGCTTGACTGTACCTAAAACTTTCCAATTCAGAATCTACCTTAGGTCCAAACAAGTGGGACCCATACAAAAATAAATCCATAAGGGTGTTCTGTACATCCTGTGAAAAACCAGAACCCCTCAGCCATGCATGCCTACGCACAGAAACTGAAGTGCTCATTGCCCATGCCACAGATTCTGCCTTATCCAGACCCTCCGGCATACCCTGGCAGGCTGCAGCCTGCCCATCATTCAGCAGTTCTGAGAAATTACTTTGCACCTCCTCAGGCAATTTAGGTGTAACAGCCTGTGCTCAACCCAGAAGGGCATGAATGTATCTACCCAGTAGGCAGCTAGAATTGGTACATTTAAGAGCCATGTTTCAAGAAGAGAAAAATATTTTTAGCTGACTGCTCCATTCTCTTGGACTCTATCCACAGGCGAGATGGGATATGAACCTGGGGTTAGCTTTGAAGAGCATGAGGCTGGACAACCAAACGTTCTTGTGTAAGATGAAAAGGATAAAAAGAAAGGATCACCGGGGGCTGGTTTATAACGTCTTGCTATTGGCCTTGAAACAGCTTTTGCCGACATTCGTTTTTGCCAAACATCCAAAATGGATTCTGTCAAATTTTCATTGAAAGGGAGTAAGGGCTCAGAGGACAGTGAAGTAGAGTGGAGCTTCTCAGTGATAATGTTAGATTTTAGCTCTGTAGTAGGGAGTGGAGTATCCAACATTTCCGCAGCTTTACGGATGATCAAATGATATGTTGTGACTTCTGAAGGCGCAATATCCTTTGGCGAAAGCAATTCCCACTCTGGGGACGTATCTAAACTACTAGCATCTTTTAATCCTATAAAGTCTGGGTCCGATGAAGTCTGGTCAGCAGCAGCTCCTTCTTCATCTTGGGGATCCTGCTTCCCAAAGAAAACCTGCTCTTCCTCAAGCAGTCTTTGAGCTTCTCTCCTGGACCTGTGTTTAGGTACCAAAGAGAAAGGATCTGGAGAAAGAGGCCCTGGAGTAGGTTGAGGTACCAATGTTGTCAGCACTGGCATCTGTGACATTGGGTAACGGCGCCAGAGATGTCAATAATGGCAATTGATTCAAAGCATGAGAAATTGGTAATGATGCAGTCTGTGCCAGTGGCGTTGATTGTGGTGCTGATGAAATCCCTGAGGAAAGAATCTCCAACAGAGATGGTGTCCTCTTCTGGGCAACCTCCAATAGAGCCGTAACCTGTGGGCTAAGGGGCAGAAGGCGATTGAAACCAAAGGCAATTTATTTTGTGGCTTTGTAGATTTTCGCTCAGCATTTGACCTAATTAATTGTAAGATTCTGTGGTCGAAGCTGACGGGTATGGGTATGCCAAACTGTCTTCTGGTGATCTGAGAAGAACTCCATAGGGATAATTGGGCTGGGGTGGAACTAGGTATGAAAGGTTTTGTATCAAGGAGAATTGTCTTGGAGAATGGCCTGAGACAGGGGTGTGTGTTGACTCCTACGCTATTCTTCCTGACCTGCCTACAGCTCTGTTGGAAACCAAAGCATTCACACCGAAAATGACAGTGTCTTCTAATTCTGTTATGTGTCCTTAGGTTTCCCTCACTCGATCAACAGTGTTTTGTAATTCTTGATGCAATAGGGTTACATCTGTTTCTACCTTGTCGATCGTGACTTCTAATGCCTGCCTCGATGTCTGGATTACTTGCAGGATTAGTTCTGCAGATGCAGACATTTCAACTTGTGGTTCTACCACATTAAATACAAGCAACAGTGCTGGTTCCTCTGAGGATCCTGCCACTGAGACTAGTACTTTGGTATATGTAACCATTTTGCTTTGAATAGAGGTGCTTTTTCTCTTTAGCCCATGAGCTAGAAAGAGACAGAATAAGGATAGGTGACGTTCCCCAGGCACACCGTCATTGAATGAAGAGCAGTAAATCTGAATTGGTGGTGTTGTGTACGGCAGGAATTACGGATTAAACCTCACAAAGTAGTGATACTGTTGGGGCCCACCACCTTATGCCATCAATCGTCCACTGCACACCTACTTCACCCTTGAAGATCTGCGGAGCTCTGTTCTGGTGCCACTATAGTGGCTGTTTTTCCTTTCATGTCTCTACATTGCAGGGGACAAATGTGAGATGTAAGGAAATGGGGTGTATTATGTGATGTAATCACATCGTGGAACCTTGGGGGATGAGAAACAGTGAATCTTGTCCCAGAAACATAGGGTGGCACCAATTGGAGTGGAATGTTTTTGAATACTCTGATGAAATCCCTTTTATCCTTCCAAAACACGGCTGTACGACTAAAGTCTACGTGGACGCACCTCCTGAGAGGATAAAATAATTGGTGAAGGATATGATCGTAGACAGGAAAATTAACCGAACTATACTATCTAGCCATATTGAGGAGAATCATATTGAGAGCCCTGAAGAAGTCAGAGAGAAGGAAATGCGTTGGCTATGGTTCTTAACAGATTAAGAAGAAGATGATGAAAACAAATTTCAAATAAAGGATCATAAAATTGAACATGCTTGACTGATGCTTCATACTAAGAGACATGTAATTTGTGTCACACTGTTTGAAGTGCCTTTGTTAAACTTATGATCAATGCAAAATCATTCGATGTATACAATGTTGGGTGCTTAACCATTGTGTGACCTCACCATGTAATGCACTTGCCACCCCTTTAGGACTAGTGGTTTGCATTTGTTAAACCCTTAAGCTTAACTCTGGGTAGATGTGTATCTGAGCAGCAAGGCTTTCAAAAAGGAATTGGTGTAAAGGATTTTAACAGCACCAAAACAATTGAAAAGAAATACTCAAAACACTTAAGAAATCTGACATCAATTTATAAAAATTGACTGTATTTTATGTATTTTTAAACACCAAAAAGAAAAGGATCCTCTGGAGGGTTCCAGAGAGGCTGATTTTACAAGGTACAGTAAATATGCACTCTTTTCTCAACAGTGAAGAAGCACTGGCAAAATCAACAAATTAGACACTTAGGAACTCTTTGAGCGAAATCTTTGGCTAATTGTATTGCCGTCGATTAGAGTTGCTTAGGGTGACCATTTCTGGCAGGGAACTAGCCAAGGGAACCAATAAGGTCCTTAGAAACAGTTACCTCAGTCAGAGAAGCATTCTTCAAACAGTTCCAGGTACTTTTATCCCTTTGCTATAGGTTCCTGTAGAAGCGGTCCTGAGACAAGGGATACAGGGTGCTGAAGATGCTTAAGGATGCTGTGGTAGTGATGCACTCGAAGGGGATCTTTTGGCGGTTACTCCTCGGTCCACGGATGGGGTAAGGTGGTCCTGGCCACAGGGAGGATGACCCTCAAAGTGCTCTCACCACTGGGCTACCTGTCATCCGGTATCACTGCCAAATCCTTCCCTGTGTGATAACTCATCTTCTGGACAACCAAGCTGCACTCTGACAACTCTTCCAGGTCCAGCAGCCTCAGGTGCAACTTTGAGCATTGGGTCCTGGTCTCTGGTGCTGCATGGCAGCGGTTGGTGGCAATGCAAAGATCTGGGCTACCAACTTGCCCCAGCAGGCTTCTTCAGCTGTTGTGGCCCTGTGCTGTGAACATGAGGTCAGCCAACCTTCCCTTGGAGTCTCTCGCTTTGGCTGGGCTTTGGAGAAGACTGCTCGAGGAGCAAAACACAGCAGGCACAGCTCCTTCTCCTTTGCTAGCCACCAGGTTCTGGAGGTGCAGTCCATGCTGGTGCAGCCTCTCTTCACCAGTCTTTGTTGCAACAGGGCAGTCCTTTTTCAATTTCAATCAAGATTTGACTTCTGGGTGCCAGGGTTGCCCTATTTATGCATCTAAAATGTCCTCAGAGTAGGATGCAGTTGGTGGGCAATGGACTACCAGGTTCTATCTCTCCTGATGACCACTTCCTGTGGAGTGTTGTATCTGGCTATCTCTGGATGCACCATTCTGCCCACTTCCAATATGGCAGAACCCCTCTCTCGGTGTCTAGATCTCCCTTGCCCAACCCAGAGGTGTGACTACCAAGGGGACTAAATGCCCCTGGAAAACCAGTTTGCACTGCTTTCCCCTCTCCTGCTTTCCCCTCTCCTGCCCGAGTGACAGCCTGTCTTAACAATAGGGCAGCGCTTCTCCCAAGTGTTCCCCATTTACTCTTTTAATGTGGCTTCTACTTGGAAGCTTGCTTTTTTGGCCAACATCCGTGTGGCCTCCTGCACGAGAGTAGTAACACCTCTCTCCCATGCAGGCTTCTATTGTGTCCTCTCCTGGGAGTCATTAGCATGTCTCCCCATGAGGCAGAATGCTCTCTGTGAGGAAAGTCCCTGTGTGCAACCGTAAAAAGAGACTGGTAATATTGGTCCACCAAAGTAGCAACTTCTGAAGTTGCACTTTGCCAACCAGTGACTTTTAATTCAATGTAACCATTAAATCAGATTTAATGCACTGATTAGTAGTCCGATTCAGACGTTAGCAGGGCTGAGGCATCAGCCTTGTAACTCTGTACTTGCCAAAGGGGCCACTAGCCTTTCCACAGGAAAAATGACAATTTAGAGTAAAAGTAGAGGCGGCTCCTCCATTATGGCAGAGGAGCGTCGCCCCACTGCTTTCTCGCAGAAACATAAAATGGTATTTTAAATACCATTTTATGTTTCTGCTTCTTGCGCTACGAGAAAGCAGAATGGTATGCTTGGTTGGGGGCAGGCAGGTGGACGGGTCGGGGAGGAGTGGCTTGCCCAATGCTGTGGGCCCTGACCGTTTGGTCGGCACTCTCGGGCCGACCAAACCAGTCCTGCGCACTCTGCATTCATGCAGCCAACATGAAGAAAATGGCCTCCCCATAGGCGCCTGGCTGGGCTGGGCATTGTGATTGGCTTTGGGGAGGGGAGGCAGGCTGCCTGCTTCATGTTCCTGCCGGAAATAAGAGAGCAAGAAAATGCGTGGGCCGGTCAGAAGCAGAGGCGGCGCGGAACCGGTTAAGGTAGTTTTAAAAAACGTTTTAACCCCCCCCCCCCCCCGCGTGACTCTCACTCCCCGTCCTCCTACTTGCGAGTCATGCCGGCCGTAACTGGGTAAAAGCACATGTTCCACCTTTTAATATGCAACACCCTGCCTTAGGGCTCAACGGGAGTACCTTAGGTGACTTACATATAATAAAAAGGGAGGACTGGGCTTTGCCATTACCTTAAATTACAAAGTAGAGTTAGCAGCTTAAGACTGCCCTTCCAGTGGCAGACGGAGAGACATTTTGTACCTTGTCCCCCTCAGAGTAGCACAACAATTGCTGCAGTCCCTGAGGGGACACTCTAACTTACAGGCCTTGGGTACCCTTGGTACCTATTACTAGAGACTTACAAGTAAGTCAGGCTATGCTGATTGGGTGTAAGTCAATTAAACATACACCATTTTAAGGGTCAGAGCACATGCACTGAGTCCTGATCAGCAAGGCGAAGGGCATTTCAGAGTAATACACCAGTACCTAGTAGTACCCCTGTGGGTGAACCTGCAAAAAGCCTGTTGTCTTACATCAGAGCTCACCAATAATCTGTCTCTTAGGGCATGTCCAAAGTATTCACCTTACCTCATCACAATGGTTTGGCCTTAGGGCACCTCAGCCCACCAGCCCCGCAACTCAAGGGCAGCGCCCAGCTGGAGGTTTGCCACTTAACTAAAGTCTTAGAAATGTCTCTTGTCTGTAGGCCACAACCATTTACATCTGTCTCTGATAACACAAAATCAGCTGTCTCATCGCCGTAGCATGATAAAGTTTCTGTAGAGTGGGCCGGGTGGCCAGTCCGGTGCACTGGCCAGTCCTTCCCTGGGCTGTATCTACAGCGCTCAGAAAGGCCTCTGTGCTCCCCCTAATAGTACACAGAACAGACCACTGTCATCACCAGTATGTAGGAGCTGGGTGCAGGAACGTTGCCCACCATGCTGACTTTAATATTGTTAGACTTCCTACCTTAATCCAGCTGCCACCTCATTCACCTCTCAAGGCCCTCCATATATTCTGCCTTGATGGTAGCGACATCTAGCTCCCATCTATATAACCAATGCGCAGTCTGGCACCTTATGCTTGCATCTGTCCAGACTGGTGTCGTCCTACTCTCTCTTCAGTGTGTGGACCGATAGACGTCACCCGCAATGGCCATATTGTTTAAGAAGGCTGCTCAAAGGCCACAATGGTTCTTTCCTCTTTCTGTATGGTCAATCATGCATGGATTCTTTTGCACGTTTGCCAACGGTGTTTCTGTTGCAGTGCAGTCTATAGTGAGGCAGGATGATGAAGGTTGTCTTGTGCTGGTGTCAGATCACTAATAAATGCTGTTGGACATCTTGTGCTGTTGACCACGTCCCCTGCCTCTTCATTTCTGAAGATGGTAGAAGATAACCAGGTTTTGTGCCCATCGTTTATTTTCTGCCCAATGTGGGCAAGTCCCATCTCTGCTTACTCAGTAATGGACATTCAGTAGGGCTTGGAGAGAGTGCATTAGTGCATGTAATCGGTGGCTCGGGACCAGTTTCATGTGCCTCTTTCTTGCTGTACGTCCCTCCATAATCCGGGAATGGTTACATATCAGGAGTACATGGCAGGGACAGCCTCTCTGGTGCTCTTTGCATATTTCCATCTACAGCCGTACGTGATTTTCATCCTTTCCCGTTTTTGGCTTTCCACGTGTAAAATACTATCTTGAAGCTGTTGGCTGACATTTTTGTTTATATTTTATTTTTATTTTTAAGGTACATTACAATACAAAGAATACCACAACAATTTTTCGGAATTTATTAAACATGCAGGAATTGTGAAAAAGAAAAAAAGACCATTTACAATTTAGGCTTTCAATCACAAAGCAAAAGGACCACACTTCAATGATCCTCCAATATTTCCAGAGCCAACGTAAGCAGGTTATCCGATTTACTCAACTAAAACATGATTCCATACTTCACCGAACCTCTCCGAGCTGCCCAACAAAATCAAATATAGCCTCTGTCTTGCCTTTAGCCTTCGCATTTTATTCAACTAGTTGGCAAAGTTGAGGGCAACTTTGGACCTCCAGTTTTGTACAGGTAGCGATCGTGCCACTAACAGCGGATAAATATAACTTTCTGGTGTCTCAATACTATATTTGGCATATGGCAGTGGCCTAATAGTGCTAGTTTCAGGGGATCTTAATCTGCAATTGATTTTCTATAAATCTAAAGATTTGCCTCCAAAAATCGCCCAATTTGTTACTGTGCCCAATAATAGGAGACCAGTCTCCACTTTCTGGAATACCGCACCTACAACATTGATGTGGGTGGCCTGCATTTTTACCTTGCTTAAAAATAGTGGAGTCCTATAAAGTAACCATTTTGAATAAAATTGTATTTTATATAAATTCGCACCCCTCAATGATTTAAAATTCAATTAATTTGTTCTTTGCCAGCTGTCCTTAGTCAGCTCCTCACTTAACCATTTTGCTGAGATCCGGCTATATGTCTGTTTTGTCCAGTGAGAGTTACCTATACCAATCCCGACTCTCTTCTTATGGGGTGACGTGTGCAAACTAGTTACTCCACTTACTCCTTTTCCGCACAGCTCTTTGGCATCAATATTTTGAAACTCACTATAAACAGCCCTGTATGACCATTGAAGCCAGTTTTTGTTTCCAAACATTTGTGGCTCGATTTCTATCCAAGTTTTTCATTTATCGCCCGACAAGAATCCGCTAATTTTACAAAACCATTATCTTGCCAGCTTTTAACAGCCCTGGGGTCCAAAGCAACCCCACAACCCCATTCATGAAGGTTGAGGCCGGATTCTGAATTTATAAAGGGACGGTCATATTGTCTAAAAAATTGTGTTTTTTTTAAAAAGACATTGGATTGGATTGTAGCTCACATTTTTAGGAGATTTAGCTAATCTTAAAGGGTTCCATATTTTATTCTCTATATTTATTATATCTATTAAGTCATTTTGAAGGTGATTAGGCTAAGAACAGGTTTTCCGAAATCTAAAAACTTATTGTGCAAAATGAGCAAGATAATAATTTCTTAAACTGGGGAGAGACAGCCTGCCTTCCTCCGCGCTCCTATGCAAAGTGCCAAGTGCTAGTCTTGGAGTACGTTTAGACGACAAAAATGAGAAATCATAGAATCCATAATTTGAAAAACAAATGAGTATGTAAGATACAGGCTGATGCGTGAATAAAAAGTTAAATATGGGTAGGACTGACATTTTTATCAAAGGCACCCTACCCAAAAGCGTAAAAGGAAGTGACATTCACTTATTACATAGTCCTTTAAGTTTAATGAAAATAGGCTTGTAGTTCATATCCTATATCGCACCAATATCCTCTGTATAGAAAATGCACAAATAGTGTTTCAGTCGGGTATGTGCACATGCTTGAAATTCTGGTAGCAATGCTTCGACCAAACAGTTACTAAGAATAACCTCTGACTTATTAATTGTATACCCACCTAAAATATGAAAAGCTTTAAAAAAAAATCCCAAACGCTGTTTTCTCCATGGCCTTCTGAGGGGCCAGTAACAACATAACATTGTCAGCAGATAATTTAATTCTAGACATCTGAGACATAGGTGCCTAAATGACTTTATCTTGCTGAATGGCCTGTGCTAAGGGCTCAATAAAAAAGCAAAAAGTACAGGTGAAAGGGGACAGTGCTGTCTTGTTCCACGCTAAACTTTGAATATACCAACTTCAGATGCGTTTAAAATTAATTTTGGTTTGGCATTAGTACCATTAATGGTCTGGGTGGTAAATCTAAATCCCTCCAAAATCTGAAAAAGTGTTTCCCAGACCACAAGATCAAACACCTTTTCAGTATGGAACAGAAAAATTGCACCTGGAACCCATTTTATGGCATACAAGTCAAGAGCTTCAATTAAATTTGATGTGTTGCCGTCACCCGCAATAAAACCATTCTGGTCTCTGTAGATCAGTCTTGATGCTAATTAATTTACCGTATTTAAAATAATTTTTATAACCATTTCATAATCTAAATTTAAAAGTGTTATAGTCCGATAAGACTTTACATTTAAGGGGTCTTTCCTTTTACTTAAAAAAACACACCACATTACCCTGATTAAAAGACAGGGTGGTGTTCCCCCTCTTAGGATAGTATTAGCCACTTCTAACAGAAGAGGGTTTAAAAGATCCACAAATACCATAGTAAATTCCGAGGGGAACCCATCTGGTCCACCGACTTTGCCCCCAGTTAGATTTTTCACTACCTTGTCCAGCTCTCGTAAAGAGAAGGGGTTATCCATAAAAAGCTGTTCCACCTCTGTTAATACTGGGATTCAGACATCTTTTAAAAAACAATCTAGCACTACCCTATCTGCATTAGAAGAGGTACTATATAGATTATTAAAATACTCTAAAAAAATACCCTTAACCTGATCTTCCGAAGTGGCTGTACCACTTGTCCTGGGGCATTTAATCATAATAATTTAATTACTCGCACCCTGCTCCTGAGCCTGCCATGCCAAAAACCTCTTCGCATAATCACTCTCTTCATATGTTTGTTGCAGGTAAGTGGAGTTCTGAACATAGTTCTTGCCGTAATATTCCTGGAGTGCCAGCTTTTCCTCTTCTAAACACTCCTGGATTTCTGCAGACCCATTCCTCAAAAATTTTCTATATTCATTATAAATCTGATTCTCCAAGTGAGCTCATAGAGAGGCTTTCGTGGCATCCCAAACCCTGTACCTTTATTTATTTCCAGAAAGCTCTCGATCTCAACTCTGCATACCCCTACCCAATGTTCATCCTTCAAGTAAACTTTATCGAAGACCCTTCTTTGAGGTTTAACTGGCTGTTCGTATCCTAATATTTCCAACACTAATGCTAAGTTATCTGAGAACCCGTTTGGCAACAAGTATAACAGTTTAAACCTAACTGCAGAGGAGGTGAAAAAATACCAATTTGGGTCGTGGTTTTATATCTATAAGAAAAACTAAAAAACTTCCTTTTAACTGGGAAAGCCGCTCTCCAGGGGTCAATTAATTTAAAAACGGTAGAATATTCTGTGAGAGTTCTTGCAGTTTTGGGTTTATGTTGCTTTTTATTAATTAGCACGGTATCTAGACCCGGATTCTGTAAAAAATTTAAATCACCCCCGTAATAATTTAACTTTTGATGAGTAATAAGGATTGAAAGAGCTTTCCTAATGGGCCAGGCTCATCTTCTTCTGGGGCGTACACACTTACTAATATAAAGTCTGAAGAATTTATCAAACAATTTACCCAGCCTTCAGTCAGCTTGCCATGTATGGATTCTATCTCCCGCACTCCTATTAATGTACATCACTCCACTCGATGGGTGGCGCCCACCGAAGAGAAGCACTTGAAACTTGCTCAAGCTTTGAAAATACTGAACTTGCTTAATTTGCTAGAGGGAATATGGGTTTCTTGCGGGTTTTGCCCTTTCACAAGCCTATATCTGACCAGGACACAACTACTGTCCCCCATGTTAAAGGCCATAGACCCCTCAGAAACTGGGGCACCTTTTCCCCCATAGGCAATCGGGAACACGAGCAAATCTGAACGAGAGAGTGGCTGCTGACATCAGTGGGATTGGCACAAAACAAGTTATTATGAGACCTATGGGACAATGCCTGTTTTGTTTCAAACATCACCGGAAGTACCGTACCTCCGTCCCCAAGCTGGCCCCATATCAACTGAAATCACTTACTTCCAGGACACACATCTTTTCCCGCTCCTTACACAGCTGCATTGTTGAGAACTGCATTCCAGCCAGAGGAGCCCGGATGTCTCCACCCACAGTCAGGTCAGGTAAGTTCGCAGGCGGGCTCTCTCTTGGCCTCAGAGCACAAGGTGTGGCTCTGCCAGTGTCCACATGCGCCAAGAGCTGCCACCGCCCCAGCTGCGCCAAGGCCGAGCCTTTCCCGACATCCAGCTGAGGGGCCCTCACATGCAAGAGAGGCCTATGCGTGAGGCCCAGCCTTTCCCGACATCCTGCGGACGGTGCCGCACGTGCCTCAGAAGCGTGTGCGTGCGTAGACGCCCCTGCGCGCCAGGCGTACTCTTTCCCGCCATCCTGCGGAAGGTGCCTCACGCGCTTCAGCAGCGCCTGCAGCCACTCATGCGCACGAGGTGCACTTTTTCCCGCCATCCTGGTCGAGCGCCTCACGTGTTCCAGGAGAAGCGGACGACGCTCCAGGACTTGAAAGGATTGAGATAGTGAAACTGGAAGGACCTCTGGAAGGCGGTTCTTGAGCGCTGAAAAACAAACTCTTACCAGTTCACTGGGTAAGTCCAAGAGAGTTCTACTTTTCTAGTATGGAGCCTCCTTGATGTCACGTGCCAGCTGCCCCAGTGGCACCCTTGAACCCTGCTGTGATGAGGACCAGCTGCGGACTGGCACCGATTTTACGCCATCATGAGCTCAGGGTGACCAACCGTCCCTAAATTTCACTGACCATCCGTAATTTGGATCTCACGTCCGTTGTCCGTGATGATCCCTTTTACGGACGCCTTTTATCCTTAATTTTGACCTTTGGGGAACAGCACTGTTCCCCTGTGAGAATCCTCAACGCCCTGATGGGGCCGCCTTACACTCCTCTGAGCGCAAGAGCAGCCCCACCCTTGTCATCCTGCATGCGGCTGATTGCCACATACAGAATGACAATAGGTCAGTCTGGCTGGTAAAGCATGTGGTGGGCCTCCTCCAGCCTGGGGCATCCTGTCAGAAGGAAGAAATGTACAAAAACACCCATGCTGCTCCTAGAGAATCCAGTTCTTCAAAATAAGGCGGTGAAAGAAGTTTTAAAAAAAGGGTTATAGTTCTTTCACAGTCTCATCATTTTAGAACTGATGCATTTTCAATATTAGATTAAACTAAGCCATGGTTGCTGCTTTTTTATTTTATGCAACTAACAACCATTGACAAAGCCTATAGTTCTGGCTTGTTGTAGGTGTAACATTACTTTCTGTATTATATATCTGAATGCAAGGACAGTAGCAGCAACATACCAGTCGGGTGGCACGCTATGCTAAGCATAGATTTTTAGCTTAGGTGTTTTAAGCTATGCCCTTAATTACATCAAACACCCCCTATGGAGAGACCCCCCCAGTTTTGTCATCCCACTTAAAGCTCTGGAAACAACACCATGACACAGTCACCTCACATCCTGGCACTGTGCATCATGCATGACTCATGACTTCCAACGTTTCAGATTGAATATGTGCAGGGGCATCTTGAACCCCTCCTTTTGCTTTAAGAACTACAGTGAGGAGTGAGTTCCTGATGGGTCTCTTCTGTCTGCAACTCTGCAGACGAAGGTTCAGCTCATAATTAATGTGAAAAGGTGGGTGAGAGAGTAAGTGAACGGATGGGTGGATGGCTGGCTGGATTAGTGAAAGGGTGAATGAATGAAAGGGTGAATGGATGAATGAAAGAGTGGGTGGATGGATGAGTGAAATGATGGATGGATGGATTGATGAATTGATAAGTGAAAGGGTGAATGGATGGACAGATAAGTGAAAGGGTGGATGAAAGGATGGATGAGTGTGTGAAAGGGAGGATACATGGGCAAAAGGTTGGATAGATGAGTGAAGGAGTGAAAGTTTGGATGGATGAAAGAAAAGATGGATTGTTGATTGAACGGATGGATGAGTGATAGTGTCAATGTATGGATTCATGAGTGGATGAGTAGATGGGTGGCTGGGTGGATGGAAGGAAGGATGATGGCTAAGTGAAAGGGTCGATGGAGAGAGAAAGGGAGGATGGATGTGTGGATGACTTAAAGGATGAATATGTAGAAGGATACGTGACTGTGTGGAAGGATGACTAAGGGAAAGGGTGGCTGGATGGGTCAAACGGTAAATGGCCAGATGGATGAATGGATGGATGGGTGGAAGAGTGGATGGATGAGTGTGTGGATAGATAGGGTGAAAGGGTGGATGGATGGATAATGGATGGATGAGTGAAAGGGTGGATGGAGGGATGGATGAGTGAAATGATGGATGGAAGGATACATGATGGATAGGTTTGCAAATGGTTGAATATGTTTGGATATGGATTAGCTGAATCTTATGCGTGCCGCTTTACATCTCACAATGTCTATCCGAGCAGATCTTCCCAACCATTTCTCTCACCAAACATGCCTGCTCAGGACCATGAATTGTAAACAAAATATCAGACTGGACAACCTAGTGCTGTAACTACATACATAGATTATTGTCATATGAAATACCACAAAAAGACCTGCACAGTTGATCAAAGCTCTGTGCATACTGAAAAACTGTGAAGTACACGATTGTTTCAACCTAATATAAACTTATTTTGACTTGTGCTTAAGTGGTTGTCTATTTACTTACTTACATACTATTGCTCAACCTCATCTGATGTGTCTGTAAAACCTACCTTTTGTCCAGACGTTTTTTCCTGAATTTTGACCTCCTGTCCTGAATTTTTGTCCTGAATTTTGACCCCTTGTCCTGAATATTTACACTCACCGTCCTGAATTTGCACCCATGCCAGTTGGTCACCCTATGTGAGCTTGTTTTTAAGATATCTCTTCATACCGCACTTCCTGTTGTGCCACTGTTACCTGGCTTAATGATACTCCAAGAAAGGATGGAAGGGCCAATTGGTAAAAGAGTGCTGTGTGCATGGATTAGAGAAATACAAAGATTCCTGGTTGGGTCGGTCACTCTGAAAGGTTGGCAGGCCTGGGGATGAGTCAGTCACCACTAAGACTTTCAGTTCATTCCGTAATTTCCTGATTGGTCCTAGATCATGAGAGCAGAGCCAATGGGCGTGTCATAGTCATAGTTCACTGGGCAGTACCTAGGGAGGCCCTGGCGTTGGAGATATCAGAATGGCTGGGGTAGAGTCTGTCACAGGTCAGCCCTCTCTCCCTTTCAGAGGCACTGTCCTGCCTAGAAGAGCTCCAGGTTCCCTCCGATCAGTGTTAAATCCACGGCGATAGAGTCCAAGCCCTGGTTAAAGATGGATGAATGAATAAATCATGCTGACTCATGCATCCAAGAATCTTCAGGACATTCTTCTTTCGGCATTAGGAACCACACCAGACTTCAGTATCTTACATTGTTCTCTTCTCTCTGGCTCTTTCCAAAGAATTTTAAGCTCGCATCACGTTTTTCCTAAACAAGCTCTGACAAAGCCAAAAGGTCTCGCCTTTGAAGTACATTAACTGGCATTTTGATTTTGCCAGTAGTTGCTATTGATGCTGTTCAACATTAGCAACAATTAAAACAGCGTCCACAAAAACTTTTGGCAAAGCCACTATGCTTAGAGAGTATATGTGCTTGGTTGTTATAAGCCTTTGATTGTAGCCATTAAGTGTACAGAGCAGCATTATTTGAAAAGTCAAATGCATACAGAGCAGCTGGTGTGGAAAGGAGAAGTGAGCAGTGCATTGTATAAGGTCTGATGATGGAAACGTTTTGTCCTGCACTATTTTGGACAGGTTTTTTTTTTGTTAATTGATGTTTCTGTGTTAGACGCCATGTGAAATATTGTAACTACGCCCATGCTTTGTGATACTTGATGAGTACTATGAATCAATATAAGTTTGTCATACAAGAGCCCAGAGTGTGCCTTGAGCGCTGTGTAGTTAGTTACTTAAAATAGGTTATCAAGCCACATCGTCACTTCTTGCTTCCTGTGGTACGTTGAAAAATAAATATATTGTTTACAGAGAATGCTAAAATTCAAATAAACTTCATTGGTCTGCCGGACAGCAGCCATGTAACCCATATATTTTCTTTCACTAAGTCGCAACTTTGAGAAAAGATGTTTTCAAGAAGTTTTTCTCCTTTGAACACAAAAATCAACAAAAGTGGTCCTCATAAAAAAAAGTAATTAGCATGAAGCATTATAAAATGTATTGGCAATGCCAATAGGTACGTCTTATAAATGGCAGGCCTAAAAATCAGTGTATGTTAATTACTGCCTCCCCCCATCAGTGCTGCTGCCAGAGTAACACAACGTACATTATACATTACCTAGTCATCTAAGACACTTTAATAGCATTACAATGTTTACAACCGCAAGCCCACAACTCCCCTGCCTTGAAAGCCCTACATTGGATACCGGTTTGCCAGAAGATCCACGTTAAAACTGATTTGTATCACCCACAAAGCAATACATGGAACAGGACCGCTCTTCATCAGGAATAAAATCACAAAATACATTCAACAAAGGAACATCCTCTCTAGAGTGGAACCTCACCTCAAAATCCCACCGTACAAGAAAAAAAACATGGGTAACACATCATTCTCTGTTCAAGCAGCCAAAGTATAGAAATCTCAACCCCCCAACATAAGATCCACAGATAACCACCTTATCTTCAGTAAAACTACTCAAGAATTGGCTCATCCACATATAACAACCATACACATACAGAAATATACATGACACTACCCAGTATATAAGCATTTATTTGGACTATAGATGTGTACCTACATAAGTGTATTGTTTTGTATAAACATGTATAATAATTATGTTTTTATAGATATAGATATTCGTTAGCTCTGCTTAACAAATGCACATATTACTTATAGTCACATTAGTCTGTGTTTAACATTTATATAAGTGACTGCATAAATAAGTAGATCTTTTATCATAACTATGTTCAATTGCTTCACTATTGAATTACAAAAAAAATAAATTTTTAAAGTACAGCAACACTTGAAAGTCTGAGTTTATTAAATGCCACTTTAATCTAAATATATTACTTTCCTTATACATATATACTTTCCATGTACTTATGATATACCTTCCATGTATTTATATATATTTATATTTATTGCTTTGCTTCTAATTCAACATATCCAATGCACTACCCTATATCTCACCCTATATCTCTCGCAGTATATCCTCCACTCTGACTCATCTCAAACCTCATTCCACTACTCTCTCCAATTCATGACCCTATTTCTCACCCTTTTCCGCTCTCAATATAACCTCTACCTCAACTCTCTGACTCGTCTCAAACCTCATTCTACTACTCTTTCCAATCCACTACCCTATTTCTCACCTATACCTCTATCAATATATCCTCTACCTCCACTCTCCCATTTATCACAAACCCAATACCACTACTATGATCCCCAAAATAAACCTTTCTAGACTTTTCCCTCCTGTACCCGTCCTTGCATCATCTCATACTTATTTTACTTTTCAGATCCCCAAACAAGCCTTTCTAAATCCTTCTCTCTGACATTTGTCCCTCCACCTTTCCTTGACTCATCCCAAACCCCAATCTACTGCTATTAAATCCCCCCCCAAAATTCTAGACCCTTCCTTCTTCTAAGTCTCCACTATTCCTTTTACATTTCAATTAACAGACTAACATGTTGGGTTCCAGAGTAGCCTGCTACTGGCCGAAAAGTGCTATAATATCCCATCAGGGGTAGCAAGCGCTATATAAATGCACACCCTTCCCTCTTCTATCCCTCCACTATCCTTCTCAATCCAAATAACAGACTAACATATCCACCGCTCAAATTAATTTCATATTTTGCTATACTAATTCAACCACTAATCCTTTTTAGGGTTCCGGAGTAGCATGCTACTTGCCAAAAAAGTGCTTTGGCGCCTCATCAGGGGTAGTAAGCGCTATATAAATGTTATTGCAATACAATGTGTGTGCCCTTGAAAGATCAAACTAAGGCAGCAGGATAAATAAACAAATGATCACAGCGGCGTGGAGGGCAAGCACGTTTCAGTGGAAGCACACAACTTCTGTCCAATCAAAACATGTACTCCTGATTCCCAACATGCGAGCGGAGCCTAAGTCCCTCTCCCTGTGGTTCTCACATAGTTATCTGGCAACAGCTGTGGTGTCAAGCCAGATCAGAACATTGTCTGTTTAGTGTTTTTACACAACCTGGAGGATAGTTGGGCACACTCAGGGCCGGCTTTAGCGCGGGTGGCGCCCAGTGCGACAATGTTAGTGGGCGCCCCCCCAATGACCACCTCCACTACGGGTTTCTCTCACTAGCACCCTTTAACAGTGACCAAGTCTCCATACCCACTCTTTCTCTCAGATGCATTGAATTAGTTATATAGCGCCACTCATAACAGTAAAGGATGTCAAAGCACTTTGCATCACACACACATTACACAGAGACAATCAAACATAGGTTTGTAAATCAGCTTATAGGAAATGTAACATAAGCCAAAGGACTAAAAGTGTAGGAGTCACATGATGTCATCCATACTGGTAGGCAGTATAGTTTAGGACTGCTTGGTGTAGAGAAGCACAAACTCAGGTTCGAAAAAGAAACAGCTTAGTTGGGAGTTTTCTTTAATAAAAAGAATCGATTTCTACCCAAAGAAACCCTTTCTGCAACATTAATCTATGCTCTAATGTATACTTTGCAGTGTGTATGCAGCTCTATTATGAAAGTTAGTAACTCATTGTTCTATGTTAGGACTTTAAGTTATCAATTGCAAAGAACAAAAGGATGTCTCTTTTATAAGCAGAAAACCTTCTGATCTATTTAAATGATATGCACTCTGTAATCTACATGGTACACGTTCTTTGCAGCAGGCATATTAACCCTCTGCGCTACCTTCACATACGTCAAAACATCAACTATACGAAACTGCAATCTCTCTCCATGAAGAACATTAATCACAAGAGTTTACTTTACATTTTTGGGAGGCCTGGTAATTGCCGGAGGAAAGGAACGCGGCAGCAGGTGCTTCAAAAAACATAATAAACTTGCAAGCACGGCGCCCCCAGGAAGCCAGCACCCGGTGCGGTGGCACCGCTTGCACCGCCCTGAAGCCGGCCCGCCGCACACTGAACGTCAGCAGCAGCCTGCGAGGAGGAACAGGGCCAATCTGCCAACCCCCACTTAAAAGACGCATCAGTTTGGAAGAAGGCTCAGGGGCTGCTTCAAGATCACACTAGAGCCATTGTCTGAAGAAAAGTGCCGAGATTGTAACACAGTAGCACAAGAGAACACTACCAGCATACCAAAAGGAAGGAGCAGCCGGGAGACAGTCTAAAATGTCAGGGCCAAGATCACAGTAGAGCTGTAGTTTAAAAGGAAGAGAAAGCTTCTAACATAGCTGGGTCTGTGAAAAACCACTACTTTCAGTAATGGGCAGCAGAACCCTGGAGAAAGAGGCATTCACAAAACCACAAGACCTGATTTGTATTTTGAGCCTTAACTAAAATATTAAAAAGCCTGCTGCAATGAACAACCAAAACTAAATATGATGGCTTTCTATATGCAATGTATTTATGGGATAAAGAATTTAAAGCGCAATGATTTGATTTTCTTTTGAGATAGCACATAGTCCACTGTTCATTGCAGCTAAGCACTGGATAGGCGACAGAATGATACATCAACCAACCAATAGGCTGTCGTAAGAGAGAAATACACCTCTGGGTAGATGTATTATTTAAAGATTAGATTGGTCACAGTAGGTCAAGCAGACAGTTTCACTGGTCAGAGATGCTGACTTTGGAACTGGGGAACCAGGTTTGAGTCTCGGCGTCTGCTCAACATCCTGTGATTCAGAGCAAATCACTTAGGGGCAGATTTACAATAACTGGCGCATCCCTGCATATCAGCAGGGATGCGCCAGTTATTGTGCGCCACAGCTCCGCCACCATGGATGCGTCGCATTTATAATGCGGTGCACCATGGGAAAAAAACGGCACAGATGCGTGACGCATCTGTGCCGTAAAAGTGGCGCATTGCTGGAGTTGCGTCGCAAGCTCCAGCACTGCTCTGGGGGGCCCTATCTTGTTAATGCTGCATCAATCCTTACGCCTGCTTCAGGCAGGCGCAGAGTTTTGACGCAGCATGGGCCTAAAAGTGACTAAGTGAAATCTTGTAGATTTCACTCAGCCACTTTTAGGAGGCGTTCCTGCGCCGGAACGCACCCCCGCGCCAGAACACCCAAATGTGGCGCAGGGCTTTACAACGTGACGCATCTCCCAGATGCGTCACGTTGTAAGAATCCCACACCATGGTGCAGGATTTGCGCCACCGCTGCGTCACAAAAGTGACGCAACGGCGGCGTAAATGAGGCGCAAGGGGCTTGTAAATCTTCCCCTTAATCTCCAAATGCCTAAAAAAAACATGAATGTGAGCTGGTGTAAAGTAAGTGGTGCTCATGTAAAGCACTCCAATACTTTATGGTCGTGTTTGCGCTATATAAAACTGCAAAAAAAAGAATTGCTCTTCCCGTGCCAACCGTTGTAAGGGTCATTTTTATGTCCCGAAGGAGAATCATAAGCCGCCGTCTAATAATAGTGAGTGCGTGAGGCCCCACATACTGCATCATTTATTCTGATTTGCATTGAAGCGCACTGATTGGGGTGTTCTGCGAAGTGTGCAGTTAATGGCAAGTTTCAATATGAAAAATGGTACACAATGACGTTTTTAAACACAGTGCACTCACAGTCTTTGCCCAGTGTCCGACCAGAGCACTCCGCAGACTTGAGCTATTCAGCTGTATACCGGTGTGTATTAGCTTAGGTCACTGTTGAAGGGAAAGCAAAAATCTGAATTTGGTATAAAAAAACAATTGCAAAGCACCTTGTAAAGGTTAACAAAGCAATTCAACATCACAGCACATAATGCATGACTTTTTAAGAATTTCTGAATACATGTTGCAATAAAAGCAAAGCCTTGCTTTCAACTTTAGCAACCTCAGCCAAGCATGAAAAGGAGAAATTGACCTCGCTCTGGGAACTCTGCTGCAACCATGAGAGATCAATCGCATGCCTGTCCGCGAACCTGAAAATGCAAATTCAGGGGCACATGTATCTAAAAATCCCACAGCGCAGCAAGACACTTTGCTGCGCTGCGTGAGAGGAAAAGGGCAGGAATGCGCTGTATTTAACATTATATGGAACATTTGTGTCCTTTCCTTGCGCTGGCGCTCAATATCCTGCATTGTGCCAACACAGGCACCCTCACGTAGTGGCATAACAACATTTTAGTGGGTCCCCATGCATAGTACATGGAGGGGCCCCCGTGCTCTGGACCCAGTCGGTAACTCTCAGGTCAGGGGCATGCCGTCCGTGCACAGTGCTGGAGGTGGCCCCCTGGAGCTTGTGGCCGCTCGCACCTCAGGGGCTGCAGGAGCTAATCTTACACCCCTGTCCTTGCTTCATTGTGCAAGGGGGCCTGCATTGTAGGCAGGATTATTTTTTTTTTAAAACAATTTTTATTAACATTTCGGTCGGTGCCACATTGACAGTATATCACACAAGGTGTACATACAGAGAAAGGATATTGTACACAGAGTACTGCTATCACATTACACATTGGTGAGTGTCTCCCCAGACCAGCGAAATCCAGTGAACGCTCAGGGTGTGCCTTTAAAGCGCCATACATTACAGTGTGTTTATTCACTACAGTCTGACTCAGACTCATCCGATGCGGGGGGCTCACAAATATTCCCCCGATACGTATTCCAACTCCCCCAAACCTTTGTCCATTTTTTGGGGCATCCTCGATGTACATATACAGACTTTTCCGCCATCATCGCCATATCCATATCTTTGCACCATTTATTAAGAGTAGGGCTAAGTCTGGACCCCCACTGTTGTGCAATATTCCGTTTTGCCACTGTCATACCTAGAGTAACCCAGTCCTGAGCAATAGTGTTGGGGTCCGTAGGTTCCCAGATGTGGAGGAGACAGCATCTCGGGTCTGGGAGAATTGTGACACTTGTGACTTGGGAGAGCGTACGCATCACTGCTTTCCAATAGCGTGCTATCTCCGGGCAAAGCCATATGGTGTGGTAATATGTCCCTGCGTCTCCACAGTTCCTGAGGCAAAGTGGCGAATGGACACCTTCCTGCACAAAAACAATCCTGAAAGGCATTTTCCTCTTTCTATGCGTGCCACAGAATATAGCTCGCGTATCGAGAGGAAAAATGAGGAGAAATAAAAATATTTCTCCTTGTTACGCCTTACCTGGGGAGGCGTAGCATTTTGACGCATTCCCAGGTCCACCACTTATGGTAAATCTGGGAATGCACCAAAATCCATGGGTAGAAGCGTGGGAACACCCACGCCCAACCCATGGAACGCCGCCCTGGGACAGAGTAACGCAGTGCAGCGATTTGCACTGTCTTGCCTTAATCCATATTTATCAAGCCATGCAGGGCCACGCAAATCTTAGTTAGTCGTCGCGTTAATAAGTGACTTTGGGAGACCAGCACGAAAACCTTCTAATGGTGGGAAGCAGATTACTTTTGTCATTGAGCTCCCAGGAGGGAGTAGCAGAGGTGCAATGGAGGAGCTGTGGAGGGGGAGCAGAGGTGCAATGGAGGAGCTGTGGAGGGGGAGCAGAGGTGCAATGGAGGAGCTGTGGAGGGGGAGCAGAGGAGCTGTGGAGGGGGAGCAGAGGTGCAATGGAGGAGCTGTGGAGGGGGAGCAGAGGTGCAATGGAGGAGCTGTGGAGGAGGAGCAGAGGTGCAATGGAGGAGTTGTGGAGGGGGAGCAGAGGAGCTGTGGAGGGGGAGCAGAGGTGCAATGGAGGAGCTGTGGAGGGGGAGCAGAGGTGCAATGGAGGAGCTGTGGAGGGGGAGCAGAGGAGCTGTGGAGGGGGAGCAGAGGTGCAATGGAGGAGCTGTGGAGGGGGAGCAGAGGAGCTGTGGAGGGGGAGCAGAGGTGCAATGGAAGAGCTGTGGAGGGGGAGCAGAGGTGCAATGGAGGAGCTGTGGAGGGGGAGCAGAGGTGCAATGGAGGAGCTGTGGAGGGGGAGCAGAGGTGCAATGGAGGAGCTGTGGAGGGGGAGCAGAGGTTCAATGGAGGAGCTGTGGAGGGGGAGCAGGGGTGCAATGGAGGAGCTGTGGAGGGGGAGCAGAGGTGGGGGGAATGAAAAAACAAAACATAAATAAAGCTGAGCTGGATGGAAAGTGGTGGGGGAAGCAGTGGACAACCTGGGATGAAGGAGTTAGAAGAGCAACACAGAGCATGGGGAATTGAGAAAGTTGAAGCAGGCCATGAGGGAGGGAGAGATTTGCAAAACACACGTACTCTCTTTGGGTGCTGAAAGAAGGAAAAAAAAAACAAGCATTGTCATAGTCAGTGGGTCTCACCTTTGGGACCTTATACGCGTTTAGCCATGCGTGGCCAGTCGCAGAGTGACACACACTTCTGTAGGCCAACACTGAGGAGTGTAGAATTGGGTAGAAAAGGCAGCGAGGGTGGCTGGACCCATGTATTACATTTTCTGCAAGATGATGATGATGTAAGAGAGGTTGTGCTGGGCAGGAGAGGGGCCCAATACAAAATGCTCATTAATATCTACTTCTTGTTTAAATAAAAAACAACAGCGAGGAAATCACATACCTTGCCTCCCAGTACGACCATTATAGCCTCAGGCAGATGTTGCTAGGCATCCGTAATTAAGTAAAACAAGGAGCAACTGTTCTATTGCGGAACAAAATATGTTATGTTTTAGTTATCTGCAAGTTTTTTTTGCATTTTATGTTGTCCTTATTTTGATGTTTATTTTAAGATGCCGAGTACGTGTGCAGTGTTTAATTCCCTTTTTATTGCGATGCATGACCTGGAGCCACCAGCAGGAGAGAATGGTAGACATGGACAGAGAAGCAAGCTGGCCAGAAGGTAGCTGGGGTTCACACCAGCGCAGGAGGCGACTATCTTGGACTCTACAATAAATAAAGTTGAAATATACATGTAAGTGACTCTTGTTGGAGGCCACGCACGTGTTATGAGGAACAAAAATGACAACTTAGCAGCAATTAAATGAAAGTATTAAATAACACAATGCCTAGCAGCCAAAAGTTTACTTTAGACCAACATTATCTTATATTATTCACAACATTTGTTTCCAACAGCAATGCTGTGTTACTGAACACAAAAAAGAGAGGGGCAGATTTACGAGCCCTTTGCTCCACTTTTGCGCCGCCGTTGCATCACTTCTGTGACGCAGCGTCAATGTAAACCATGCGCCACATTGCGCCCTATTTACAACGTGCCGCATCTAGGGAGATACGTCACGTTGTAAAGCCCTGCGCCACATGAAACCTGCGTCATGTTTCATGTGGGCGTTCCGGCGCAGTAAAGCCTCGGAAAAGTGCCGGAGTGAAATCTTCAAGATTCCACTCAGTCACTTTTCCGACACCGCTGCGTCAAAACCTTGCGCCTGCTTGAAGCAGGTGTAAGGCGTGACGCACCACGTTATGTATGGGCAGGCCACAAGCATTGCTGGAGTTGCGTCACGCTTGCGACACGACTCCAGCAATGCGCCACCCTTCCGACGGGAGATGCGTCACGTATCTGTTTATCCTTGTGCCACGATGCGCCGCATAGTAAATGCGGCGCATCTGTGGTGGCGCAAGGGTAAACTTGCGTGACACATCTTACCTGGCGCATCCATGCTGAGTTGCAGGGATGCGCGAGTCGTCATAAATCTGCCCCAGAGTGTGGAGATTCATGTGAAGGCAACATGGAGGAGGGTGGGTGTAGGCAGTGGAGGGAAGAACAAGGAGGCGCACAACAGGAAGGGGGCTGGGCGACAGAGAGCAACATGGGAGATATTTACATTAGGGAGGCTAAAACAATAAGGGCCTCATTTATGAGGTTTTGCCGTAGTGCAGCGCAGGCCTTCCTGCTGCGCTTCCCTACTGCAAAAGAAAAGGGCAGGAATGCGCCATATCTATAAGATACGGCGCGTTCCTGTCCTTTTCCTCAGCGCCGGCGCACAATGGGCTCCCGTGCGCCAACGCAGGCACCTATGCACCATGGTGAGGCGAAAGCTCTTGGCACTGTCCCAGATTTACAATTTCTCGTTAATCTGGGGCAGTGTCAAAAGGCCATGGATGTTGCTGGGAACGCCCCCAGCAACACCCATTGCACGTCCCTTTAACGCAGAACACTGCGTTAAAGGGACTGATAATTATCAGGCAGCATTAAGCCAAGTGTAGTGCTGCCTGATAAATATCACGCAGGCTTCTGCGCCCCGGAACGTCACAAAACGTGACGTTCCGGAAGGAGTCTCATAAATGAGGCCCTCAGTAGGGAAGCCGGGACTGTCATCTGTGTGACTGCCCCTCCTCCCCCATTACCAGACAAACACTACAGCAAATGTTCCTTAAAGGATCAACTTTTAAACCCTTTCTCCTACACGCACGCACGCGCACACACACTTAAACAAATCTGCACTTTCTGAGCTTACAGCGAAAAAAACAAATAATGAGGAAAGCGGGCTGGCTAGAGAGTGTGGTTACTTCCATGGGGGCATATTATCAAGCCCATTACCGCCGCTTTTGCGGCCGTTTTCAGCCGAAAAGCGTCGATAATGGCATTGCAGTATTAGCAAGGACACACTGGCGCGTGTTTCCTTGTCCTAGCACTGCTTTTGCTAACGCCCTGCATCGCATCTCTAATGAGATGCAAAGTAGGCGTTCCTGTGGAATACAACATGGAAAAAGTCGCTAACCGCACATCGCGGTATTAACAAGCCTGTGCCCTGACACCTATGGCGATTTTAAAACCTGCACTAACCGCGGTTATCGCCGTAAGCTTACGTCTGCTTAAATTGAGACTTAGCTATATTTGTAATGGGGGGTGGATTGGCGGACTTAAACCACCAGAGGCTATCATCAAGCTTTCCCCTATCGCCGCGGGAATATCGCTGGATTTCCAGCGATATTCCCGCATATCGCCGCTTTTGCTGGATTTTTTATCGCCCTGGAGAGACGCATTGTTGATAACGCGTTATCCGGGCAATAGCCGGCGATTACTGAAGTAGCGCTAAACGCACTTAGCGATATTTATCGCCGTTGCTTGTTGATATGCCCCTTAGTGCTTTGGGCTGAATAATTTGCATATATGCGCTATGAGCAGATATACTCAGGTCAGTCTATGCGCTTCTCGGAACTGATATAGAGGGACCCCACACGTGCTATTGTGTGGGGACAGACTGGGAACAGACAATGCACTCACTACCCACCCGGTTAGTGTTTTGACAGAGCTTGGAGCACTGGTTTCCTTCTTCCAAGAATTCCAGCCATTTCAAAAGCACATGAAAATATGTTCGACGCTCCAGACTTAAGATTGCTAAATAAATGCAGAACGTTTTAATTGCTTGTGTTCATAATCAGTGCCTAAAATCGAAGGGATTTGGTGCATGCTATAAATGGCCGCGTTTCGTTTACAATGCAAACCACACAGTTTCCCAAACAAATAAGCTAACATTGGGGGCACTCGTCCGTGGTGTCCTAAAGTCATTCTCCCTGAGTGGCGCCCCAGAGGTTGCCAAAAACTCTTAATTGAACTTGCTATTTACTTGAAAACCATATCAACCTTGTAGGTTGCTGAATTGATCCATTTCGATTACATGACACTTTCTTAAATGCTTTACCCCATACCACTCTCAAATTCAGATATTTAGGCAGCCAGCAAGATGGAGACAGCCTGCAAAATGGCTCGCTGAGTAAAACGCCCCTTCCAACACACCCACCATGTTGTCCCTGCAGTACACGAGCTTGAAGCAGTGCCAAGGATGGCCTTCAATCCTTTCCGTAAATTGAGGGTCATTACGTTTAATTACAGCAACTCTTGTTTACAGCACTTGTCGACTGCAAACCTGCAGTATGAAGCGCTGCGTAATAGTGCCAATATAGGCAACAGTTGTCACAAAACACATAAGTACATAAATAAACCACACGACACTGTATTGTAAGTGGAGAAATATTGCTGCAGGTTTATTAGCATAACCAATATGCAAACATGGTGGGTTATCTTACGGGCGATCCCAGGGCAGGCCAGCCCCTATGCCGCCTGCCCGTCTGATAAGCCTAGAGTCACCATGGCAACGCCAGATGGTGTATACCAACTATTGGAAGGGGCCACCCCTCCCATCCGTGGACCCCCAGTCCACTTGCTTCACACGCCCCCGCCCCGTGAGGGGTGGGCGGAGCATACATGGCAGCCCCCGGTTGCTCAGACCCACAACCGCCTGTCGGCTAACGGGGCGCCGTCTTTCTTCCAGGGGACAACGCTAAAACATCCCTGGGTATCCTGGCTTAGCACCCCGCGGTGCTGCTGCATGATGTACCCCTTGGTATGTGAAGACCCCGGATCGCCCTGTAACTCCTCCACAGCCTTGGGAGTGGCCACCGTCACTACCAGGGCCCCCCACCAAGGTAGACCTATTTACGTACAACCTGCTGCAGCCAAAGCTTCCCCTAGGTCCAGTAGGAAAAGGTCCATGCCTAAACTAGAGAGGTGCACCCCATCTCCCTCCAGGCACCCTGTGGACTTGGCGTGTATAAGACCATGCATGATGAAGCAAAGACCTCTTTGCTCTGCGCAACTGCGCATGGCTCCCGGTAGGCCTTTTTACCTACAGCATGCTGATACCGGGCTTCTCCCGGTTCCAGCCAAAACAAGTCTACGCCTTACCGACCCGGCGGCCAGCAAGCACCATCAGGACAGGTTCCCCCATCCTATCTAAACTCCCCCGGGATTTTTGACTGAAATGACCTTAAACCTAAACTAGGCGATGGTCCAAAGTTGCCTTTGCATGGCTGAAGAACAATCCCTTTGACAAGACACTCCTGCCTGGCAGTGCCAATGCGGGAGGAGGTAAGAGTTGACAAGCCCGCCTTACTTCCTCTTTCACTCCGTTGGAATACGACCATCGCATTCCATCAGTCACCACCAAATGTGAAGCCTTGCTCCCCCAAAATTCTGCTAGTATACCAGGGAGAGAAAGGACAGAGTGACCACAGAGGAGAACCAGCGTGTAAAATTCTTCTCTATTTTGAATACTGGGGAAGCCAATTGTTCTCCAGCTAATTTCTAGCCCAGAGTGTCACCCCGGGGTTTCCCTTGATCATATGGACCATCTCGCCCCCGTTGGAAGGCCACTTCCACCACCTGCCTAGCTGCCAGCCAGTGCTGGAGGGTGAGAGAAGTTACCCGGTACCGGTACTCGCATCAATGGTACCTGTTTCGTCGAACTCAAGGACGGGCTACTAAGTGAGCAACCAGGCTCCGCCCTTGTATCCAGGGTCAAAACCAAGCCCCTCCAAGTTCTGCTGCTTCACCTGCCTGTTAACACGAATCCCAGGGCAGACCACCGGCCTATGACCCATGCTTGGCCATGCCTGAGCTAAAACACCTCTGAACAGCATGACAACAGGCTAACCACCAGCATTGCATTCTGAATGTTCCTGACACGGCCAAGAAACATGCGCATAACTAAAGCAACTGGCACCATGCCATAAAAGTATCAATTCAGCCTTCTATGAATGCAAAATGTGCTGTTGTGGCGATCCGTATTAGTGTTCCCTCCAAACCAGCCGCCCTAACCAAGAAACCCGCACCCTCTTGGCACTGGCACACTCCCGCCCCAGCTGCCCTAGAGTGCCTGGTCGTGTGTGGCCACAACCTACGTTTTATCACTGACGTTATATCGGGGTATTATGACACTCAACTATTTCTACTGCTGAGTGCCCGTTGCACCATCGCAAGTATGTCTTTGCCTACTCAGTGGCTGGATGTAAAGTTAGACGACATTGGCAGCTCAGTCCCGGGCGAACATAGCAGCTTTACAGTTTCTGGTGCTGTAGACCGTACCTGTAGCTTGATGAACCGAATGCAATTCCCTTGCTCCTGTTGAGCACGAAACCCACAACAATTTCTCACCATGGTTCAATACCTTAATGCTGCTCATCATTTCCTAGCAGAATGTTGACAAATCTATGTTCTGCAATGGCACTAATTCACAGCCTGCACCATTCTGCCAGTGCCGAAAAGACCTTAGTCCTGCTGCCTGGCCTAAGCAATCTTGCCCTGTTCTAGAAGCGCCCGCTTCGGCCCTAGAGCAAACAATTCGCCAGTAACCCCAAACTGGCCCTGATGCGAAACAAACCATGCCAAGGCACACAGGTGTGTGTAATAACTAATAGCAGGTCTAACAGCGTCAACAGGCATCCTCAGCTTACAATAGGCGTGATGGAGTAAGGGTTTCCAGTGAGAATAAGATGACAGCAAACACAGCGAGAGGAAGCGTCCAATGACCTGCCCCAAGACTCTTCGAAATCCTCCTACCGAATGATGTGAGAGCTCGCCACCAACCTCTGTCCAAGCCTGCCAACCCCACAAGTATTTGGACCCCTATTGCTCCAAGGATTGGAGGGGGGGGAGGGGCAGTCCTGTCTGAAGATGTGTGTAATGGAGGACATGCGTCCTAGAGTACCTATAGTTGGGTTCAAACGAGTACCTGATGTGTTTAATACTAATAACAGTAATAGCAACTCAATCAGCACAGGGCGAGTTGCCCCCCTGTCTTACAACCGTGTGCGACACACAGGGAGATTAACGGAAGGCTAACCCCAGTCAGACACAGAAAAACCCACCACGTGGCTGTGCCCAAAAAAAAAAAAAAAACCACCATCCCGCATCAAACCGACCCGATGGAAAGACAACAAGCGCCTAACGCTCTACACCCGCGGATGACCCCGGAAAAAACAATCGTTTAACAATCGAGTAAATAACAACGGACATCCTTTCAGCATCTGAAGGCCTAGCCCTTCAGAAGTAACCTGGGAGCCCAACGCCAGGCATCAGAACAGGCACCTCTGGCGTGTGTGATCTTTGCCCACTACTGTGTGAGCCAGGGCCCCCGTTGCATACCTTTTTTAAATTTTTTTTTATGATTGCTGAAGCACACGTAAACCACCCTAGCTGTTCCTTGCCGCTAGGTCATCCTACCCTCAGGAGCCCTAAAGAACGACCAGGTAACATTAACACTCACTCAACCTAGGCGTAACTCTTTGCTTAGCCTAGGTGCTGGATGCAAAGTGACACCTCCCCCTGCTCCCGACCATAGTGGTGAAGTGTCCCAGGAGTGCTCGGCTAATATAAAAGACCTCGACAGAACCAAGGGAGCCCTGCGCAGCTGCAAGTGTTTTCCAGAGTAAAACTGGTCTGCAGGGCTACCCAGCATGCTCCGGCACTGGCTATGGCATACAGACCGGACACCAACACACCGCGCATTTAATAGGTGTTCCAAGTCCACTCTGCTTAATTTGCCAATGAAACAAAGCATTGCAACCAAGCCCCCCAAAACCAGGCCCAGTCCCCCGCTGCGGCAGGAATACTATCAATCAACCTCCCATCTCTCATCATCAGTGCTGGCTTGACTATGCCTCTTTGGTGCATAAGATAAATGAGTCATCATTGTGGCTAACAGGCATATCCTCTTGAAAAATGCCTCCGTTCCGGCATGGTAAGGCCGGGTCACCAACACTACTAGCCAAACTTACTAAAGTTTTACACTCCCAAGCCCTTTCAGTGTAAATATTATTTGAATCAGAAGGCACATGGGATACCCACGGGCCCCGAGCCCATCCCGAGAAGGATGTGCATTACCAACAGTGAGAGCCGTAGTCATTACTGATGACCCAGGCAAAGTCAGGCAGATCATTGCTTCCCCAGGTCTATTTACAACATTTACTGAGATACCAAATACGTTAAGGGCATCTGCAATGCATAACCACCAGAATACGATGTTGGGCCGGTGGCGATGAACGACTTACACAAAAGGCTGGTAAAGCAGTGGACACTGAGAGATGTTGCACTTGGCCACCAAGAACTCACACAATAGGTCAACCTGCCTGGACCAACGCCGGCAATAACTGGGAAATCACACCTCCTTCCTGGACAAGGGACGTTGACGGACACAACAAAACGGGCCCCTCACCCTATGCCATTGACCGACTCGGGCCCACGAGGTAATCTACTGTGGCGGAGGACACCTACCCCCTGATGGATTCTGTTAACACATTACCCCTTCAGGACATTGCCTCCAAGGTGGCCGACTCACCACGTGCACTCCGAAAGTTTTCAGCCCGGTAGAACTCAAGCAACGTCACCCAATCTAAGACAAGCAAATGCCATGACATGACAAAGCACGGGAGGAAGGCAAATCAACCACCGTAAACCCAAACCGCAACCAGGGACATATGACCTGTCTTTGAATGCACAGCACATGTGATAAAAACAAGTGTTAAAGGCATATTTATTGTCCATTCACCACCAGCACAATAATTTAGAAGAGAGGCACCGTAGACTTAAACAGTTCCTTAATTAAAGGAAAGTGTTGAGACATAAAGTCGACGTTTAACCGCAAGAGCATCTGGCCATCTTCCACATGCAAGTAGGAGAAGCTGTGCATCAAGTTTGCCTAGCGGTCAGGTGATTCACTAAAGGTCCCAAAAGAGAAGAGCGAGGCCATGTTTTGTATTTAATTAAGTTCAACTTATGGCTCTTAGCAGCTCTTGCTGCATATAGAAAAAGTTCTTCCCCTACTTCTTTCTTCACTCTCCCAGTATTAAGGAATTTATGAAAGTTTGTACAAGGTTTCCTCTCCAAATATGTTGGATTCTCCCAGGGATCTTAACAATGAGCTATTTACACGAATGCCCGCCATATATCACATTTCACAAAAAACAAGGTGCGCTGGTACAGGTGGTTCTTGCTACCCAACTCACTGGTACTCGATATATCAACCTCCCAAAGCTGGGGGCTGAGTTTACCCCTGGAATTGAAGCATGGGACCCAGAAGTCAGACACTGCTTCCCGATCGCCGGTGATAGTCCCCCACCACCAGACGTGCCAACCTAGTGCCGCCCCCCACAGTAGCAGGCCTCCAATGAATAACAATCAGCCGCCTCTGCTCTAACCAATGTGATGAATACAGACAAAATGGAGCAAACCCGCCCTGCAGTTGTTGGAGCGCAATACGTGCGGACCAGATACATTACCACAGGAGACGGACAATAAGGTGGCCACGGGGAGGATGCAGGATATGCCCAGAATTACAGGATTGTCTAGAGCGCATTCAAGAGCACCGTATTTTCATAACACATTCAGGCACAGGACCGTAAGGGATTTGCTCGAAATAATCGGAATTGAATGCGACCCGAGGCTCGAACCCTGGACCAGCACCGAAGTCAGCAGTGCGAACTCGACAACACATCATGGATCGATTTCAGTCAAAGCATACACACTGCCCAGCGGGTTCTGGGCTATCCCTCAAATCCCCACCTGTGTGCATAGCAGAGGCCGGTGGCGGTTCACTGTGCGGGGCATCGTGAACCCCCCAAATCCCCACAGAAACTAACGGCTCGCTACAATGCCCGGGGACCGCGTCATCACGCCCCCCTCCTTCATTCCAAGGCCACCCCAGCATGCAAAAAGCTGGAGCAGCGGACCGTCTGTGCCAACGCACCCGTGCGTTTCTACCTCCACTCCGGGAGGCCTGGCGACCATGGGAAGACTAGGTAGGCGCCGCCCCGCAGCCCACCGCAAAGCGGACCTCTCAGCGCCCGGCATTCCTACTGTGAAGAAACTTTTAAATGACTCCACCGTCGCAGGGAGCGGGCAACGTGGCGTAATCTAGCGCAAACTCGACCCGAAGGATAGGAGCGCTGTGCATGAGCACTGTATTCACATTACATATTCAGTCACGCCAGGCGCTCCACACACCCCTCACCGCCGTGCACCGGGAGGCCCGGCGACCATGGAAAGCCATAGTAGGCGCCGCCCCGCAGCCCAATACAACGTGGAGCTCTCAGCGCCCGGCATCCCCACTGTAAACACGACCCCAAGTTCATTCAACTTAGCCTGGAACGGGCCACGCGGCGTACCCAGCGCAAATCGACCTGGGGACAGGAGCGCCGTGCATGGGAACAGCACAAACACTACACAATCAGTGATAGCGACAACAAGTGACTTGCCCAGAATATCGGGAAATGCAAACGCGACCTCGAGGCTCAATCCCCCGCCTCCTGCAACAAAGTCAGCAGCCATACCTCAGAGCACACGCAAGCCAGGCGCTCCACCCCCTCAGCTTCAGTGCAAGGCCCAGCCACCCAGGGAGGCATGGCAACCACGAAGCCGAGGTAAGCACCGCCCCGCCGTCCACAGCACTGCGGACCATTCGGCGCCCGGCAACCTCACAGAAATGACCAAACCTGGACGGCTCCACGGTCAAAGGGAGCGACAACGCGGCGACCAATGCGCGAAACTAGGCCCGAAGTAAAGGAGGGCTGTACGTGAGCCCGCATCCACATTAAAATTCAGTCACGGGGATACTAGGCGACTTGCCCAAGGCTCACCGGGCGGACGCCAGCAGGAGGCTCGATCTCCGTCACCTGCCCCGAAACCAGCCGAATGCGCACCTTCCCCCCCCCCGGACGCCCAGCGACCAAGGGAGGCCGAGGCAAGCACCGAGTATACAGCGCCACTCCTACCATTGTAGGGCGTCAGAACACTCCACATCGCACACAACTTACGCAGAGCCCATCAATCATATGCGTGTGAATCAGTGTATCGGAAATGCTACCACAGCCCAAAAGACGCAAGGTGTAGGAGTCTCATGTCATCCCCACTGGTAGGCAGTATAGTTTAAGGTTGCTTGGTGTGAAGAATCACAAGCTCAGAGTCGATTTCTAGCCACATTAACCCTTTTTGCAACATTAATCAATATTCTAATAATGTATGCTTTGCGGTGTGCATGCAGTTCTAGATGAACGTTTGTAGCTCACTGTAGAATATCAGGACTCCAAGTTATAAATTGCAAGTAACAAAAGGATGCCTCTTTTGAAAACAGCAACCCGCTGACCTACTTTACATCACTCGCACTCTGTAATCTACTCGGCACACGCTCTTTGCAGCAGGCACATTAACCCTCTGCACGAACTCCACCGAAGTCAAAACCTCAAATATACAAATCCCGCTCGCTCTCCAGGAAGATAATGAATCACACTCACAAGCTCAGAGTCGATTTCTAGCCACATAAACCCTTTTTGCAACATTAATCAATGTTCTAATAATGTATGCTTTGCGGTGTGCATGCAGTTCTAGATGAACGTTTGTAGCTCACTGTAGAATATCAGGACTCCAAGTTATAAATTGCAAGTAACAAAAGGATGCCTCTTTTGAAAACAGCAACCCGCTAACCCACTTACATCACACGCACTCTGTAATCTACTCGGCACACGCTCTTTGCAGCAGGCACAAATCACACGAGTTATCTTGACCTTTATGTGAGGCCTGGAAATTGCCGCGGAAACAATTCTCTCCCGCAGCACAAGCCGCCTCACACAATATGCCCGAAATCGGACTCGACCAGCGGCACAACGCGATCCAGCCCCAGAGCCGACCCACACCCGGAGACAGAGCGACAGAAAATTAAAGGAGAGGCTCCGCGCCTCGCAATACGGCAACAAACCACGCCGCAACACACTGCCCCCCCCCCCTCCAAAGGCAGAGGCAGGACATGTCCAGAACCACGTGACGAGCCGACAAGGAGACCCGCTCCCGAACCCCACGACCAACACGGAAACACCGCCTGCCCCTACCCGGATGGCCACGCCGGGCATGGCCAAAGTGGGAGAACCAAGAGTGAGGAAGGCAGAACTCGGCAATGGCCCCTCCTGGCCCGCACTCACCGCAAATAAAGCCGGACCCGACGACGACACATCGCAAGGCGAACGAGAGGACAAGAGGGAGAGGAGGGGGTGGAGACAGTATAAATACCCCTGTCTCCTCCCCGCCCCCGCCGGAAGCAACCATCTGCTGGGGTCTCCCCTGGTGTACCCAGAGACTAGACCTCTCACCCCTGTGCCTTCCTGTGGCACTAAGGCGGCCGCCCTCTTAGGGGGGGGGGCCGCTGCGTGACCCCCCCGGGCAGCCTTACACAAATAACCTATTACAAATCTTCTTTATGCAGCTGCTGTGAGTGAGGATGTTTGTCCAATTAAACCTTTCCAGTGACGTTTCACTCACACTTAAAATGGAGGCCATATCCCATAAGAAAGTGCCTCAGTCACCTATTAACCCCTTCGATGCGGCGCCGATTCCCGCTGAGCGCTGACCGTTTCTTGCGCGGGCGTGGTCATGACGGAACGGTTCCGTCATGAGCACAGCTCAACCGACGCTCATGACGGAACCGTTCCGTCATGAGCACCGAAGGGGTTAAAGGAACATCAAATCCCTAGGAGGAAATGTGCAGATGCAACTGCCAAACAGACAGAACCCCTTCATCACTGAGGTTTTTCTTCGTTGGTTTGTTTAAAGACAGCACAACAGACAAAAGGGTTTGAAAGAAGGACAAATGTTTGATAAATGCATGGCTTCAATTGGTAGGAAACCTCATACATCCTTGTACCAGTGGCTGCAAATTCCGATAATGAGTTCTTCAAATCCTTCCAGCGTGCACGTTCTATCACGATGGAGCCATACCGCACTGCACTGCAGGGCTTTAAGTGGGATCAAAAAAGCAAAGAGACTCTGAAACGGGTGCGAGATAAAAGGTGCAAAGCGGGTGCCGAGGGAAACAAAACAAGCAGTGACAGGCGGAAAGCAGCAATTGAAACAAAAGAGTTCTTCCAAACAAACAGTTAAATAATGAAAGCATAAGGAATCTGTATTGGCTGGTGGTCCTTAGCCATGAACGGAAGTGAGGTATCGGCTGTGCAAACGAGTTAGGAGGCAGCAAAGAAGAGCAGCACTGAAGTGAACCAATGGCAAGCAGGAGGCAGGAATAATGTCATTTTATTGATTACAGCAGTGCTTGCGTGCTGCCTAGACTCGACCTAAGAAGTATGCCCCTCCATGTGAGCTGTGGAAGAATACACATCAGACAATCAAAAGAATGGTAAAGAGGTAATACTCCTGGGGAAAAACAAACTCAAGATGGGTAAGAGTGACAATAAAAGCAAGCAATGGAAGCAGTGGGCAGGCTCTAAGCCTCCTATAATTTCTTGGTAAGCTCCCAGTAGGTCTTTTGCAACCAGACAGCTTTAATGTACTAGATCCTGCGCACCCGCAGATCTACTGGCTCATTGCCAAAAAATGCTTCATGGAAAGCTAATCAAGCAGGCTGCATTCAAGCTACAATACAAGTCTTTGAACTACATAGTACCCCCTGACTTCCAAACCAAGTTCTGCCCCAGACAGGGCATTGAGAAGTTACTGATTGCTGTCCAACACCACCCCAAATCAACAGACTCAAATGAGCCCCTTTTACTGCAACTCTATGTGGCATTTAACACAGCCCACCATTCACTCACATTGTGCAGACTAAGGAAGCTTAGAGAGAAGGGACTCACCCAGTCAACACCTTTCAGCAAAGAAGCCAATATCGCTCCAGGCTACACTGTCCCACCCTTGCTTTCAACCGTCAGGATCTCGCGGCGCTTTTTCTTTTTCGTTAAATTGTCTCAATGGGTCCAGGACACCATCATACTGGTACACCCCGCCTGGAGCGCTAATTTAGTGCTTCTAGTTGACCTGAATTCTTACTGTGAGATGGCCAATTATTATTTAACTTTCAAGTTCTATGATATTTTTCTCTCCTTTTGGTTTGACCTATACCTCCCTGTTTCCCACCAATAGCCTTGCTTCATTCTTTATGTCTCGTCCTTTCCCTCTTCCTTGGTCCGACCGCTCTTGTGTCCTTTCTGCTGTAGGTTTATATCTGAGCATGACATTAACTCATCTCAGATCCTTCTTTGAATATAGAAATTGGAAGAAGATGTCAATTCAAGCCCTTGTTCAAAACTTACCAGAGATCTTGGAGCCACGCTTTTTCGAATGCGGAGGTTCTGTTAAATAATTTGGGGCATATTTATGAAACTATGGTGCAGCAAGTCATCTTGCTGCACGGCCCCATAGAGGAAGGGACACAATGTGCCGGATTTAAAGGAATGCTGCACATTCTTGCCTTTGCCCCTGCACTAGTGCACTTTATGCAGCCTAGTGCCAACGCCGGCACCCTTGCACCGTGGTGCAAGGGTGCCTGTGTTGTAGACTGGATTGTTTTTGTACAGGAAGGAACAACTTCCTGCACCAAAACCAGCCACGGCCCCCCACCCTGCCCCTCCCCCGCCCCGCCTTACCGCCCCACGGAACTCCCTCCACGGGCCGCGGCGAACCAAAACGCTCCTAGGAGACATATAGTTCTATTTGGGTGTGCCGCACAATGCAGCACACGTAAAAAGAGGAAGTAACGAGGAGAAATAAAGGAATTTCTCCTTGTTACGCCTCCCCTGGGAAGGCGTAAGATTTTGGCACGTTACCAGGTTTATAAGGTCTTGCAAATCTGGGAATGCGTCAAACGCTATGGCCGTTGCAGTGGAAACAGCCACTGCAACACACTTGGAACGCATGCCCAGGGCAGAGTGGTGCAAAGCATCGATTTGCGCAGCGTTGCGCTACTCCAGATTTATGAAGCCACTCAGAGCCATGCAAAGTGGCTTTGAGTCGCTTGATAAATCTGTCTTAGAGATTTATGTCTTGCATGCACCATATTTTATGGTGCATTTGTGCAGCAAGCCTCTTATAAACATGCACCTTATCATGTGAGAAAAAGACAATTCGGAAGCGCGCTTATTTTTCTTCCATGTGCTTTTCTGCAGAGGAAGCCTATTCCTAAACGGTCCTTACTTGTAGCCGAGCGCCTTTCGCCTGACAATTACAAACCAGCCTTTTTGGCGACTTGACATTGCCTTAAATCCCTGTAAAACCTCTATTAAAAAGGCAAAATCTACTTTCTTACCCAGACGGTCTTTAAGGCACTTAACATCACCAAAGCCATCTTTGATGTTATTAGCGAGCTGAAGACTCAGACAAGGCTTCGACTGATAAACAAATGCAATGCGTCGGCTGATTCCCAAGTCAAGATGGCTGCCGACATTTCTATGACGTTGAAAGATTGCTCGAGGGATGAACAGACTTTTAGTGATGTCTTGATGAGTTCTCCCATCATGAGTGTTTGTCTTCTTTTTCTCTTGTAGACATTCAAACTTTTCAATTCATTGTATGTTCCAGCAAAACCTACAGCTCTCCATCTGATCAGTTTCCTCCAACACTCCATGAAGTCAAATTATAAACAAAAACTGTTTTTTTTCTGAGAACTATTTTAAACATGTCTTTAGCATTGGGGTCATGCCGAGGAGTCTCAAACATGCTCTAGTTATACCAATTTTAAAAAAAAGTCATCCTTCGATCTGAAACCTTTATCTAACTATCATGCTTTATCCCAATTACTCTGTTTAGCAAAAGAATTGAAACGTGGTGTTTTTCTGCAATTTTAAGACTTTATAGCTAAATGTTCCACTGTCATCGTTCACAATTTTGTGCTCTCCCTGGCCTCAGCGCTGAGGTAGCCGTGGTGTCAGCACTGGATAAACTTGGCCAACGTGCTGGCTGCCGTCTATGCGCTGCTGTGATTCAATGAGATCTCCCAGCGGCATTTGAAGTGGTTAGTCCCCATTTTCCCTTGAATAGGCTTTCTGAAATTAGTATTGCTGGCACAGCTCTTTCCTGCTTCTCCAGATCTTTGAGTTATAGAACATATCAGGTCAGGGGCGTAACAAACGCCCCCGCAGCCCCCGCGGTGCGGGGGGCCCCCAGTCTTCGGTTAGGTGAAGGGGGCCCCCTCAGCTCTTCGGTAAAGAGCTGTGTGTGAAAGGCTTGCTCTAGAAAGCAGGTGCAGTCTGCAGCCTGCTCAGAGCTCCTCGCGCTGACCCAGGGCAGGACTGAAGAGAAACAAAGTAACAAGTTACATTGTTTCTCTTCAGTCTGAGCCCGGCCGGAAAAAGGATGGGGCCCCGCACTCTTCAGAAACACCGGGGCTTTCAGGGAGAGAGGTTAGACTTGTAAAGAGCAGGATAGATAACATTCTGCAGCGTTGTCGGTAAGTCTAGCAGTTTTAATTGTGAGTTTTCATTGTGAGCTCCTTCAAAAAACATGCTATGTTGTGGGTTGATAACAAATGCCTGATATGTTTTAAAATGCAAGCATTTACATTTCTACAGATAGGTTATCTGGGACTTTAATTAGTCCCAGCTGTAAATATCCTCCTGTCGCTGACCCTTTTCTTTGTCTCACACCACTAACAAGTGCAGGATATGTTACCTCCTGCCAGGCCCGGTTCTAGAGGGTGGGGTGGGCCGGGTGGGCCAGGCCCACCCAAACATGAGCCATGGCCCTCCCAGTGAATCTGCCACCGATGTACAACTACAATAAAAACTGTGCAGATAACTGGTGATTTACGATCCTGCTGCAGAGTAACCATTTGTCTGTTGGTAGTTTTTAAGTGCTGATAAACTGAATTTGATGGGAATAGCTCAGTGGGTTACTACGATCCCCTATTAAAAACCCACTTCTCATCAGCTCTGGACAAATATAAAACAGCAATCCTGGCTGCTAAGTCCGCCTACTTTTCGTCCAAAATTACATCTGCCGAAAACAAACCCAGGGTAATTTTCGAGATAGTGAATGACCTGGCATTCTCAGACCGAACCTCGCCCATTATTCCTCCCTCCCAACTTCTCTGCGACCAGCTTAATATCTATTTTTTGGCCAAAATAGCAACTATCAAGCTTAATATCCCTCCACCCTCCTCTGCCTTCGTCGATCCCGCCCCCCCTCCTCTCCCCCACCTTCTTACCTCTATCCCCCCCCTCACGCAGGACTCTTTTCTGGAGATACTCCCTAAAGTGAAGTCGGGATCTCCTGCGGACGTCTGCCCAGCACGAGTCCTGCAGCAAATATACTCCAGCTGCCCTGACCCCCCCATCGCCTTCCTCAACAGCTCCCTGGCACAGGGCGTAGTGCCCTATTCGCTCAAAGCAGCTACCATAGTGCCCATCCTGAAGAAAGCTGGCGCTGACTCTTCTATCTCGGCTAACTATCGCCCCATCTCCCTGCTACCCTTCCTGGGCAAGGTGATGGAACGCCATGTTACCGCGGTGCTCAGCGCCCATGTGGAGGCAAACGGGGGACTGGCTTCCCGCCAAGCCGGATTCCGTCCCAGGCATTCGACCGAGTCAGTCGTGGTCTCAGTCTTGGACAAACTCAGAAAGGGTATGGACGAAAATAAACACCAGGCACTGGTCCTCCTTGATCTTTCCGCCGCCTTTGACACGGTGGACCACACCATCCTACTCACCCGTGTCAAGGCGGCCGGTATCGGGGGATCGGCTCTGATCTGGCTCTCCTCCTTTCTGAGGGAACGCACTCAGGCGGTCCGGTTAGGCGACTTCACGGCCACTCCCCTTCCTGTCACTTGCGGTGTTCCCCAGGGATCCTCGCTCTCCCCCTTACTTTTCAACCTTTACATCTTTCCTCTCATCTTTGCACTACAGCAGCTGGAGGTCACCGTCTATAACTACGCGGATGACCTCCAGCTCATCTTTGATCTGTCCCCCTCTCCTCTCTCGGTCTCCAATTTCCAGTCAACCCTGACATTCATCAGTGACTGGATGAACCACAACCACCTTAAGCTGAACCCGGATAAAACCGAGCTGGTTCTCACCGGTGGTTCATCCAGTCCCTGGAACTCTCTCTTCTGGCCCCCTTCTCTTGGCCCTGCACCGACCCCCTCCACCACAGTCAAAACACTTGGTGTCAAAATAAACAACCAACTCACTCTCCACTCACAAATCAGTTCTGTGGTGTCCTCCTGCTTCCTTTCTCTTCGCACTATCCGCACTGTCTCCCGCTTCTTTTCCCCCCAAGCACTTAAGATTATTATGGCCGCACTCGTGATATCAAAATTGGACTACGCAAACGCTCTTTATCACGGTATCCCCGCTTCCAGCTTGCGTAGACTCCAGACCGTTCAGAATCAAGCAGCTCGGCTTGTGTACGGCCTCCCTCGTTATCACCACTCCACCCCCCTTCTTAGAGAGCTTCACTGGCTCCCCATAAAGGAACGGGCCCTATTCAAGATCGGGTGCATGGTCTTCCAGGCCCGCCAGGGCTCCGCCCCTGCCTTCATCTCCTCACTAATCAAGTCCTATTTACCCACAAGAGAACTTCGATCTTCCTCCAGGTCCCTCCTCCAGATCCCTCGCTTCACTCGCAAAAAGTGGGGCGGGGCTAATTTCTCCACCCTAGCTCCAACCTTCTGGAACTCACTCCCTGACCACCTCCGGTCTGCCACCCAGTATCTCCCCTTTCGCAGAGATCTGAAAACGTTCCTTTTTAACCAAGCCTTCCCCATTTAAACCCCTTCAAATTTCCCTTTCTTCTTTCCCTGGTCTCCTTGTTTTCACCTCAGTTGCCGATCTCCCCAGCGCCAAGAAACCGCAAGGTGTATGCTGCGCTTTACAAGTATTTTAAATTAGAAATTAGAAATTACTACCTCTGTCACAGATATCCTTGTGTTACTTGCAGTTCAGAAGTTAGTGTCCTAACATAGGACAGTGACCTATGAACTGTCTTTAAAGAGCTGCATACAAACTTCGCTTTTTTGTATTGTGATATAGTTAGAACTTCTCCATTCCTTCATTATTCTAATGTTGCCAAAAAGAGTTTGTTTGGGCAGTTATACATTTTAATCAGTAAAGCTGACCCCCAACCACTGGAGTACTCTTTAAATCCTGAGTTTGTGCTTCTCCAGTCCAAACCCCCGTAAAATATATTGCCCACCAGTATGGATGACGTGATTTCTACACCTTGTAATCCTCATTGGCTTATGTGACATTCCCCATAGACTGATTTATTGTCTCTGTATAATGCGTGCTGTTATGTAAAGTACTGTGACACCCTACACTCATATGAGTAGCGCTGTACAACAAATGGAATGGATATGAGAGAGGGGCAACGGAGAGATGAGGGGCACAAGTGGAGGGTGGCAGTGAGGGAATCCGAGGAAGAGGTCATGGGGTGGGGAGCTACGGAGAGATGAGGGGCGCTGGTGGAGGGTGGCAGTGAGGGAGTCAGAGGAGGAGGTCAACGGGGTGGGTGGAACTACAGAGAGATGAGGGGCACTAGTGGAGAGTGGCAGTGAGGGAAGCCGAGGAGGAGGTCCTGGAGTGGGGGTGGAGCTGCGGAAAGATGAGGGGCACTAGTGGAGGGTGGCATTGAGGGAAAACGAGGAAGAGGTAATGGGGTGGGGAGCTACAGTGAGATGAGGAGCACTGGTGGAGGGTGGCAGTGAGGGAGTCAGAGGAGGTGGTCACGGGGTGGGGGGAACAGCAGAGAGATGAGGGGCACTAGTGGAGGGTGGCAGTGAGGGAATCCGAGGAGGAGGTCACAGGGTGGAGGGGAACTACAGAGAGATGAGGGGTACTGGTGAAGGGCGGCAGTGAAGAAATCTGAGGAGGAGGTCATGGGGTGGGGGGAACTACAGAGAGATGAGGGGCGCTGGTGGAGGGAGCAGTGAGGGAATCTGAGGAAGAGGTCATGGGGTGGGGGGGCTATGTAGAAATGAGGGGTGCTGGTGGAGGGTGGCAGTGAGGGAAGCAGAGGAGGAGGTCAAGAGGTGGGGGAACTACAGAGAGATGAGGGGCACTGGTGGAGGTTGGCAGTGAGGTAATGCGAGGAGGAGGTCATGGGGCTCGGGGGGAATTACAGAGAGATGAGGGGCGCTGGTTGAGGGAGCAGTGAGGGAATCTGAGGAGGAGGTCATGGGGTGGTGGGGCTACAGAGAAATGAGAGGCACTAGTGAAGGATGGCAGTGAGGGAAGCCAAGGAGGAGGTCATGGGGTGGGGGAACTATAGAGAGATGAGGGGCACTAGTGGAGGGTGGCAGTGAAGGAATCTGATGAGGGGGTCATGGGGGGGGAACTACAGAGAGATGAGGGGCACTGGTGGAGGGTGGCAGGGAATCCGGGGAGGAGGTCATGGAGTGGGGGGAAATACGAAGCTATGAGGGGTGCTGGTGGAGGGTGGCAGTGAGGGAATCTGAGGAGGAGGTCATGGGGTGTGGGGGAGCTACAGAAAGATGGGGGACACTGGTGGAGGGTGGTAGTTAGGGAGTCTGAGGAGGTGGCCATGAGAGGGAGTGGCTATGGAGAGATGAAGGGTACTGTTGGAGGGTGGTAGTTAAGCTATCTACAGAGAAAGAGGTCAAAAAAGTGGTCAAAAAGACGTTTGCACCAGCAATAAAGCCGGCCCTGTCATGGCCTTTCTGTTTTCATTTATTTAATTAACAGTCAGGTGATTAGGACAACTGTGGAGCATACTTTATCATGCATGCTAATTATTTTTACTGCTATTTTCAATGTTTCAAGTTTGAAGGTGATTTTACTATTGTTTTTTACTGGGGATAGTGAAAGTGGAACTGAATGGTGGCTGATATGGGGCTAGGGCCCAAGGTCAGGTGTGAGATAAGGTGTGATGGAGAAGGGTGGTAGAAAAGTGGATAATCAAGCCTGTAAGAGAGTGCGCTGCAGAGTCAGAGGTCAGGTGGAGGTAGTAATGAAGAGGGTTTCTCCCTGAAGGCTCGCACAGAGGAGGCCCGGGTAGTGTCACTTGCTTGATACTCCCACCTTAGAAACTTCCTCTTCCCATCAAAGGGACATTGCATGGAAGAAAAGCACTTTTTGAGAGTGATAACATTTAGAAAGAGACTTTGAAAAGAGTGCGTTTTACTGTGCCTTGTAAGAGTAAGGAGTGATAAAGGAGGGCCCAGAAGCAGGCCTGGCTAGATATATAAGCGATAAATTGGGCCAGCAGTGGCCCACCCGAATGTACCCTTGGCCCACCCAAATAAAAATTCCTGGAGCCGGGCCTGCCTCCTGCCCCCAATTTTACCATTCCCCGTCCCACCCTTCGTGTTAGTTGGCACTAGCTTGGTTTTATTTTACCTTTGCCAATGCTTGATTACTTGCTTCACAAGCATTGGCTGCCGCTGCATGGCTCCCACGTGCTGGCCTCACACTTCGGAGCTGAGGAGACCCGTCCCCTGTTGCTGTAGACGCCTCGGTGCTGTTGCTCCACCCTGGTGTAGGCTGCCAGCTCCTCACCCTGCTCCTAAACCTCTTACTCATCAGCTCACAGCCTCACATCTACCGGGGCACATGAGCTGAGCTACCGGGAGCCGTTTGTGTTGGTCTTGGCGCTGTTCTGTGGTATTGCTTGCTGTGCTTGAAGGAGAGAGGGCTCCTTCCTGTCCACCTCTAAACAGGTGCCGGGGACTACAGAGAAAGGGGGCCGGGATTGACAACCCTTGTTGCATGTGACAATAAATGACCTAGTATTACATTCTCTCTATAATGGTGAGTTCAAATCAGAACATGCCAAATGTGGCCCTCGGGGTAAACGCACTGCTACTGGGCACCAGAGACACACAAAAATCACTATTCGGCTCCCGGGCATCGGCTAAGCTTTATCCAAACAGTTCTGAAGTGCTGCTCACGTGGCATTACGAAGTCTTTTCTTGCACTTTTTCGTCGAACAGCACGTCACAGAGACCGGTCTGTGTGCAACCCATTAATAAAACAAATTGCACCTCTGCCAGTGGCATAGTGTTAACTTTTGTTGAAATAGTGCCAAGAAACACGCTTATGCTGTTTGTGAGCGCTATCAAACACATAAATTGTACCTATTTCAGCTGCATGCAAGTTACCAACTGAAGCGTGTTACAATAGCGCTTAATGGAAGGTCCTTGCTCTTCATCTGATAAAATTAAAAGCATGTCATGCTTTGTTAGCACTGGAGTCGTAGAAGAATATGGAAGGATTTGCTGTCTTCGTCTTTCTTTTCTCATCTTGGTCTCTTTCAATCTTACTTTCATTAATCTTGCACTTGATTTACTAACTTTTCCTACTTATGCCTACTGCTGATTTTTGTTTCTACTCATATGTTGCATACTTCCTCTTACTGTGCTACGTAACCTCTTAATTTTACCTTTCTCTTACACCTCATATTTGTTCCCACTCTTACGTTTTATTATTCCAACATACTCTTGCTTCCACTTACAATTTATTACGCCTATTTCCTCCTGCTCTTACTCATTTCTCCTCTTACTCCTATTACGTCTTCTAACTGCTATTTTCTTACTTTTGCTACCGTATTTACCAATGCCCTTATTACCATTAACTTAGTCCTACCTACTCCTACTTGCACTCTTACTCCTGCATACTCCTACTTGAACCTACCTTCCACTACTTTTACATCTACATACTTCAGCTCTTCTGCTTAGCCCTTCGAATGCCTATTCTTACTCATACTTGGGAGAGGAGTTGGCCTAACGGCTAGGGCGGTCGACCTCGAATCTGGGGAACTGGGTTCAAGTCTCAGCAATGACACTGAACATCCTGTGATTCTGGGCAAATCACTTAATCTACCTGTGCCTAACAAATATGAATGTGTCCTCATGTAACGCAACTGGTGCTCATGTAAAGCGCTATGATACCCGATACGGGTCAAGTTCGAGCTATATAAAACTCCATAAAATAAATAAAAATAAAAAAAATGAACAGGATCTGCTCGGTCGCATTGGAAGGTAAACAAGCATTTGCAATGCAATTGGTCTCGCATTTGTGAGAGTTAGAGCTATTGACATTGTAAAGGACAGTGTATTTTACCTATGTGTTTTCTGCTTGGAGTGGAGTGAATGTGTGTGGTGTCAAGTGGACATATGTGGTTTGGATTGGAATTGTTAGTTGTGGAATTGTATTGTGTGGATTGGATCTGTGTAGCGAAATAATGTAATTATGTGGATAGGAATTGTGTGGTATTGAGTGTACTGGAATTATGTGGAGTGGGATTGTGTGTCATGGAGTGGGATTGTGTGTCTTGGAATGAGATTATCTGGAATGGTATTTTGCATTGTGGAGTAGTATGTAGTGGAGTTTACTTATGTGGTGTGCTGTTAAATATTATAGCATGATGTGGAATTTTGTGGTGTAGATTGGATGTATGTGGTGTGTTATGTAATTCTGTTGTTGGTTTGAATGATGTAGTTTGTTGTTGAATTATGTGGTGTGGAATGGAAATGTGTAGAGTTGAAATGTGTGACGTGGAAGTGTTCGCTGCTGGGTGAAAATTATGTTGAGTGGTATTATGAGGCATGGTGTGAAGTGTAGTTATGTGGAATGTTGCTACGTGACAGACTGGATTTATGTGGAGTGTATTTATGCAATATGGATGAGAGCATAATTATGTGGAGGTTAATTATGTGGTGCTGAGTGGTATTATGTGGAGTAATTATGTGTGATGAATTGTGTGGGGATGAATTGTGGAATTGTGATGTATGGAATTATGTGGCATGGTGTGGTGTATAATTGTGCGGCGTGGAATTATGTAGCATTTTGCAGAGTTGTATTTTGTGGAGGGTAATTCTGTGTTTTGGAGTTGCGTGTAAATATGTTGTGTGACGTATAATTATATAGGTTGAAGTGGAATTATGTGTACTTGAATTGTGTAGTGTGGAGTGTAATTATGTGGTTTGGAATGCTATTAAGTTGTGTGGAATGTTATTATGTGATGTGGAATTATGAGGTATGGAGTGAAGTAGAAATATATGTTTTTTCATATTTAGGATTGTAATTATGTGGTATGGAATGTAGGGTTAAATTATTTATAGTTGAATAGTGTGGCAGGGAATTATGAGAGGTTCAAATGTGCTGAGTTTGGTAGAATTAGGTAGCGTGGATTTGAGCAAGCTGTGCACGCTAAGGCTTTTATGTCATGGGGTATAAAGTTGACGATTGTCTATTTTTCTTTGTAAAAATAATTTGGGCTGTTTCTTTACCTTCCGGTACATTTCTGAACAATTTGTTAAGCTAAATTGTGATGTTTCTTTTTGTGCGTATGCAGGAAAGAACGAGTGTATGTGGAATGTTGCTACGTGGCATAGACTAGATTTATGTGGAGTGTATTTATGCAATATGGATGAGAGCATAATTATGTGGAGGTTAATTATGTGGTGCTGAGTGGTATTATGTGGAGTAATTATGTGTGATGAATTGTGTGGGGATGAATTGTGGAATTGTGAGACGTGTGGAATTATGTGGCATGGTGTGGTGTATAATTGTGCGGAGTGGAATTATGTAGCATGTTGCAGAGTTGTATTTTGTGAAGGGTAATTCTGTGTTTTAAAGTTGAGTGTAAATATGTTGTGTGACGTATAATTATATAGGTTGAAGTGGAATTATGTATACTTAAATTTTGTTGTGTGGAGTGTAATTATGTGGTTTGGAGTGCTATTAAGTTGTGTGGAATGTTATTATGTGATGTGGACTTATGTGGTATGGAGTGAAGTAGAAATATATGTTTTTTCATTTTTAGGATTGTAATTATGTGGTATGGAATGTAGGGTTAAATTATTTATAGTTGAATTGTGTGGCATGGAATTATGAGATGTTCAAATGTGCTCAGTTTGGTAGAATTAGTTAGCGTGGATTTGAGCAAGCTGTGCACGCTAAGGCTTTTATGTCATGGGGTATAAAGTTGACGATTGTCTATTTTTCTTTGTAAAAATTATTTGGGCTGTTTCTTTACCTTCCGGTACATTTCTGAACAATTTGTTTAGCTAAATTGTAATGTTGCTTTGTGTGCGCATGCAGGGAAGAACGAGTGTATGCAAAAAATCATCCTATGTCTCAGTATTAACTTCCACACCTCTAAACAATAATCCCAATCCTAGAATGAGTTATCCGTTTGCTTTACAACAGTTAGTAAAACAAGGAAGTGCTTTGCGAGTCTGTAAGTAGCAAAGGTTTTAAAGGGACTTGTTTTTGTGCAAAGTATTGCTTTTCCCAGTTCAAGGAAGGGATAAAAAAATATCTTCAGATAATAATAGGGGTGACAGGATGGTGCGATAGCAGAATATTGATTTGGGTGGATCTGGCGAGGACTGCGGGCAGCAAGTGCTTGATACGCTATTTGCATAAGAAAATAGTATATTTTTTTTTCGTTATCCTCCATTAGTTATTAGTAAGGAAGGGGGAAGAGAAGCGTTCACCGACAGCATTCAGTTAGTCTTAGGGACACAAAGAATGCTGTGGTCTGTGGTAGATGGCGCCCAGAAGGCATACGTATATGTATCAGGAGCTGCCAAAGAAAGGAAGTGGAAATGCGCTTTAGACGTTGCTGGTGTTGATGGCTACTGTGCGGTTGCAGACTTCGCTGGGCTGACAGTTGGTGGGGAAATGCTACGTTGTCATTGTAGGTTTAATTCATGAATCGCTCATTCTCTCTGGTGTTTGTCCTTGGGGTACTTGTTGACTGGTGCTACATATGGGATCTGGTTTGCCTTTGACAGCAGGTATGGTTTAGTGGGGTACATAGTGTAAATTAATGTTGGCGTGAGGAAACAAAAATCTGACCCTTTGTACATTTGATATTATTGTGTGCATCATGCAGAGGATGAAAAGTAGCAGGAACGGCTTTGATGCCGTATAGGCTAGCAGGAAGAACTGTTTTGAGGTGGTCAGTTGCAGAGATTGTTCAACATTTTTAAAACTTCCATAGTGGCATTGGGGAGGCCAGCAGCTGAAAGGCTCTGTCTTTACTGGTAGGCAGTGGTTAGATGGTGACCGGTCATCAGAGTTTCTGTGGGTGATGGACAGGGGAGCAGTAGGCGGCGGTCACAGGTTTGCAGTGACATCCGAGGGGTGGTTTTAAAGGCGGGCAGAAAAGCATAATTGCGGGTTTCATAGGGGTGAGAGTAGAGTGTAATGGATGAGTTAGTGGCAGGCACGACGGAAGTGATCTGAGTTTGGAGGTGGTTAACTGAGAGGGCTTCGCTTGAAGGTGGCTCATCAAGTAGGAGGATGTGTTTGGTGGGCCTTCTGGAGGCAGTGTTATGTAACTTTGCTGGAGGGCGCAGCAGCATTTACTGATGTATGTAAATCGCTCGATGAGAGGGCGGATGTGACCAATAGGGGAACCAGAATCCTTTTTTTATGGCTGGGGTGAGCCCCTGCAGTATGGCGGGTCGCTGGCCTGAGGGAGAGGAGAATGGGGGGCCCCCTCCATGTACTTTGCAGGGGGGCCCCCTCAAGTTTCGTTACGCCACTGTATCAGGTTTCAGCTTCCACATTGTTTTCTACATCTAGGACCTTGGACTCTTGAGTACCCCGAAGTTCAATTATGGCACTTTTATTATTCAGCTTATATAAGATCCCACCTACTCATCTCATCCGGGACTGAGCCTTTGATTTGTTCCTTTATGTAGACAACATTCAGACAATCTTAAGGCAAAGTCGAGTTTACGGTCACAAACTAACAAAATTGTTTGCCCAAAATTGAAAGATGGATAGCTTAAATCACCTGAGTGTTCTGGGCGTAATCTCTTTAACCTTCTTCCCAAACCTAAACCCGCTTTGTCAGTATGTGTCAATAACCTTGGGGTAAGGTAATCATGCTGGACCAGGTCGATGAGTACTCAAAATATGTCCCTTCCAACTTTTCTCCCTAAAACGTATACTATTCTTATATTTGCACGTTTTCCCATAAGGTGCAAATTGTTAACTTGTTTATATAAATGCAAATCGACTACTGCAACTCTGTGTAACTTGGCCTGTCCATCTACCTAATCCAAAAACTTCAAAGAGTACAGACTGCCAGACTGGTGTTTCGCCCTAAGTCGAAAGATCATATCTCCCCTGCATTGGCGTCCTTACATTGGATCACAGTCAAAGATCAGAGTGACTTCAAATCCATGGGTCTCATATGCAAAGCACCGTACTCTGTCCTTAACTGCCCACCCAATTCTTTGTTCTGTCTTTACAAGCTACCTCATGCCTTAAGATCTCAGAATAAACTTTTGTTGACAGTCCCAAGTTCTACTTTCATAATTCTTGGCAATTGAGCGTTTTTACATCACTGTTGCACTGAATTTGAGGCAGACACCTGATCGCCTCATCTTAAAACATGGCTATTTTAACCGATGGATTAGTTCTTTCTTGTGCGTTGTTTTACTTGTTGCTTGCTTTACAGCGCTGTGATACCCTCTGGGATAAAGCCCATGTTCTATAATAGAATAAACAAACTATGCTACCAGCATACTTAGAGGTGGCTCACTAAAGGGGATGAAGCAGAGAGTTTTGTCTTTCAAGGACTAAATTACAGGTTCTAAAAACAAACTTTTCGCCGGTGGTGTTTTTACGGCTTGGCAGTACATTTTCCCGTCAGCAGTATTTGTTTAGCTGCAGAGTGAATGCAAACATGTATTCTGTTGGCTGCATTTTTCACCATCAGACACCCTGAGAGGTATTTACTCCTGTAGTAATGCATATTTGTAATACTGCTCTGCAGCATTTATTGTTGTTTTCAGGAGCTACTAAGTGCCCTTTGGTGGCATGTGACCTAAGGAACCGTGCAGCATTGTCATCGTGAGTCTGCTGCAGGGCAGCCGCACAATCTTTAGTTTGTGATTTGCAAAGAGTCTCATTGGGACCACTGCTGACCGCAGTGGACACTGTGATCTGCAACTGCCATTTATTAAATTGTGGGCAACTGATTTGATTGTGCACACAGCCGCGGCTTGGGCAGGTAAGAGCGGTGGGGCGGTGAGGCCAGGTGAGGCCAGGTGAGGGGGGATTTAGACGGATGAGGATGAGGGAAAATCAAATAAAGAATTAATTTTCTCTAGTCCTCATCCGTTGAAATCCCCCCCTCTCCCCACCTGGCCCCACCGCTCTTACCTGCATGGGCCGCGGCTGTGTGCACAGCCAATTGCACAGTGCAGTGGCAGCTTTGCACACACCAATCGGTGCATCATGTGAGGTCCTGGTTTCAACCAAATATTTGATACGAATGGCAAGCACCATGAAAACTTCAAAGATTCTGCAAGGTTAGTAATAAAGGCTCTGACATCTAATTTCCCAGTTTTGAAAAGCACACATTTTTGTTCATGGAGAGGTGAACTGTGCATGTCTATTGTTAATCTGTCAATCCTTTATAGGCGTGCTTATCCTTATTATCAATATTTACTCTATTCTTTTGGCATATTGGATAAAAGAGTTCCTCTTAACACCTGCCTTAATACCTAACGCCGCAGCCAGACTCATCCTTGGCCTTCTCCTACGAACCCACATCACACCCCACCATAGGCAACTTCACTTGCTCCTCGTACAGAAGAGATGCCAAGTCAAGCTGCTGACCTACGCACACAAGGCTCTACACAACCAAGGACCTGCCTACATTAACCACAGCCTGAACTTCCACCAACCACCTGAACGTCCACCAACCATCAAGAAGACTACGCTCCACCTCCCTTTTACTTGCTCATGCTCCCCGTATCTACCGAAGCAGAAATGAAGAACGCTCCTCCCGTATCACAGCATAGCCCTGGAACAGCCTCCCCACGCACCTCCTGTCCGGAATTCCGAATGGCCCTCAAGACCTGACTGTTTGAATAAGCTATCTGGACCTTCAACCAACAGGATATCCTATTGGGTGATTAGCGGTACTTTATAAATCCTGATTGAATGATTGACCTACCAGCTCACAATTACAAGAGAGTGGTGGAGGGGTTTGAATTAGAAAAACAGCAGTGATCAATTCTCCAAGAGAACCGTGGCACACATGATTCATTCTTTGAAGCCTCAGTTGCCCTGAAGCTAGCTAGTGATGTGACATCTCTCTTCTGCCATTGGCCGTGTACTTCCGAAGAAGAAAAACAAATCTTGTAGAGAACCTGCTGTGTAGTTTGCAAGCCAGCTATTGCAACTAAAGGAAACTTAGACTTAGAAGCTGCTGTAATTATGACCCTCTTCTGAGGGATTCTTCAATAGAGGACTTTCAGAAGTGCACACATAGTTTGGGAATGGGCCAATCCCTTTCAGCCATTGGCATTGGTAGCAATATCAGTCAGCATGTGGACAAGCCCAGTGGAGAGTCTTTCGATAACTAAAGGTCGACTGCTGTTGAGTGACAACATTTTGTCTGTGCACGGCAGTATGAAATTGGATTATTCAGGAATTGTGTGTTCTTGCCTTGGAAGTAGCAGACTATGGGCCAGATGTACGACCCTATTTTGCATGCGCAAACGAGTTTGCGACCTGTTTGCTCATGCAAAATGACCCAGGGCCATGTACAATTCCAAAATTGCGAGTCGCAATTTATTTGCAACTCGCTATTTAGGAATTGCGAGTCGCTATTAGGAAGGGGCCTTCCCTTCCTAATAGCGACCGCAACCCCATGTATGAATGTTTTGCTACCGCAATTGCGGTCGCAAAACACTCACAAATTACCAACCTCTTCAAGAGGGTGGTAATGCAGTCGCAATTTGGAAGGGGTCCCCAGGGAACCGCTTCCACTTTGTGACTGTCTTTAAAAATATTTTTTAAGGGCAGGCAATGGTCCCAGGGCCCACTACCTGCCCTTAAAAAATGTAATGAAAATGTTTAATTTTTTTTCTTTTAAATGCATCCCGTTTTCCTTTGAGGAAAACAGGCTGCATTTAAAAATAAAACTACTTTATTACCTGAGAGGGCCTGTCATTCCCAATGGGCTCGCAAATTGGGAGAGGCTAATTAATATTATTAATGAGCCTTGCAATTTGCGACTCCATTGGGAATCGCAAACAGTTTTAAGCACACTGTTGTACATGGCAAATTGCACCCCGCAAATTGCAACTCGCAAATGAGTCGCAATTTGCGAAGTGTAATTTTGCTGGTCGTACATCTGGCCCCAAATTTCTTACCCTCAATTTTACATTACTGATAAAGGAATTAATGTAAAGGGTCAAGGGTGTCTAATTGTCTCAACAGTGCTCCACTGACAAACACTTTGGCTACATTGCTTTGCATTATTAGTCTTGTGTTATTCCTTTAGTTTCGAACAGATATTACACAATAGCCAACCCTCTGCCCCTCTGTGTGTCTGGGGCATAGTCCTCCGCAGCCACGTTTTGGTAATAAAACATTGACTTGATGATCCTCTACAGTACTATAAATGTATATGTCATGCTTGTGCAATGTGCAAAAATTTATTAAGGGCGCGTTAATGTGAATCGTCCGGTCCACACAGGTGAGGCCACCATCCACCTCCCTTCTTCCCTACATCCCCAAGTTATGAAACGGGAAAACTGCCTTACAGTCAGCGCACGCTCTGGTCCCATCCAGTTTGGCAATACGGTCACCAACTCACCATCCATCTGTTTTCTAATTCTGATAATCACATTGGCAGTGTAAATGAGCTGCCCCCCCCTTGTCTCATGGAACCAACAGCATCCATGGCACTGGTCGGGATACGGATGGGAGCAGATATGCTTGCCTTTGGCGCGCCAGCAGCGTGTCCACGCTGTGGCCCTATTTTTATAGGGAGTGGTCACGTCAGCTAACCCAATAAACAAAGACTAGAGCGCTGCCTTCAAAAAAAGGTGGCTCTAGTTGGACCACTGTGGAAGAAATGTACTCTGAGTAAGTGAAGCCCCAGTATCACAAGATACACTGCCCCCACCCTACCTTATATTGCACACAGCCCTTCTACCAAAATAAATTGATAAGAACTATACAATCAAGTTCAGGTTCAGACTCCAATCGCACTTTATTCTACCTGACTATTCTGCGCGTCTAGATATCTTCATCTCTGGCTATCAGATTCCTTCTGACAGTGGTGTGATTTGGATACCAAGGCGGTAGCCTCATTACTCCACATTAATTTAAAAATTTTCAGTCGCTGTTTTGATTTTCTTATTGATCTGTGACACTTTCTCACAGGAGTTGGTTCACACATTCAGCGCTGTGATGGGCCGTGGACAGCGGTCAAACATATTTCCAAAAATGTCAGTGGGTTTTCCTTTTAATCTAATCCTTTGTAGAATTTCTCATTGAGTTTGCGGAGATGGTCACCCAACATCTCAACGCCTAGGTCTCTGTGGAGGTCTGCTGTTCTTGCAAAGGAAGAAACACCTGCTGCTATCCTTAAGGGCTTGCGCTCTACTTTCTGCAGGTCTTTCCAACACTTTGGATGGCAACCACTCCATACCGGTGAAGCGTATTTCATTGTTGGTAGAATAATTATGTTGATTGTGCTCACCTTGCTTCGCATAGGCATCGACCCGGTCCTCAGAAGTGGGTACAATACAGCCAGTTTAGTTGATGCTTCCGGACAAGTCTTCTCTATGTGGTTTCTCCAGCTGAGTTTGGAGTCAAGAGTCACCTCTAGTTAGGAGCAGTTGGTTTCCCACTTGATCTCCTCTTCATTGAGGAGGATCTGTGGATGCTTTTTGATCCGCTTTCAGTGGAATAATGTTGCTGTTGTTTTACTTGTGTTGAGAGTTATCTGCCAGTTGCTGTACCATTCAGAAAGTCTGCTGAGCAAATGTATGAGGTTCTTAGCCACTTCCTTTTCACTGAAGGATTGGGAGATGACTGCAACATCATCGACATAAAGAGCAAAATCTGTTTTCTTTAAGTCCATGGAGATATCGTTTGTAAATAAATTAAAGAGGAATGGTCCAAGAATTTATCCCTGAGGCACTCCAGCAAGAATAGGGCTTACTGTTGAACATTCCTCTCGTAGCGCCACGTGAAAGGTCCATTCTGCAAAGTAGCTAGTCAGCAGTTTTACCAGGTACCTTAGAAACTTGAGCTTAATAAGCTTGAAGATTAGTCCTCTGTGCCATACTTGGTTGAATGCTTTGGCTACAGCCAGGAAAACTACTCCAGTAGACTTGTTAATATTCGATCCTTGGCTAATATTGTCCACAACACTGAGAAGTTGATGATTTGTTGAGTGTTCTTTCCGGAACCCAAACTGTTCTATGGAGAGAAAATGTTCACTTGATGCAAAGCCGATTACATGACCAAGAATAACCTTTTCTAAGAGCTTTGATAGGCCAGATAGCATACTTATAGGGTGGTAGTTTGCAGGATCTCTTAGTGGTTTCTCAGCCTTAGGGAATAGGGCAACTCTTGCTTCTTTCCAGGCGTTAGGGAAGTACTGATGCCGCATACACGCATTGAAGATCTCAGCAAGACGACCCACTGCTGCGTCGAGGAGCATCTTGATGGCTTGGTTGGTTATTCTGTCTTTTCCCGGAGCCTTGCCAGTTTTCAGTTTCTTTACCAGGCCTAGTATTTCATCAATTGAGCATTCCTCAATAATAGTAGCTTCTGTTTCTGATGGGTTCTCCAGGTGATGCTTGGTGACTTCTTGCTCTACCTCTGCTGTCAGTTTGCTTGGGTGGTTAGGCTTGAAGGATGCCTCTCGTGGGTCAGCAAAGACCTCTGCCTTGTCTCTGTTGCTGCATGCCAGGTGAGTCTTTCTTGTATCGGTGGGTTTGGTTCTTTTTTTCCAGTCAAGCGTCAGGTCATTTTCCAGAGAAAGTCGTCCGAGTCCTTCAAACTGGCTGTAGGTGCTTCCCATTTTTCAGCTCTGTGCTGGCTTATTTGAATTTCAGCAGTTTTTTCAGCACATTGTATTTATTCCGCTGGTCAGTGGTGCAATACTTCTGCCACTGTCTTTGTGGTTTGTTTTTGTCAGCTATTGACTGATTGAAGCCGTTCGGTAGGTCGTAGATGGAACAGAGTTGGGGTTTCTGTTTAGGAACGCTGCATTCAATGGCAGTATGGCCTGCAGCTGTGAAGTAGTGAACCACTTGGTCAATGTCTTCAGTACAGTGTTGGAATGGAAAATGTTTTTGGTCGACTTCTCATTGCATTGTACGATTTAAGTTAGCATTTGCGTCACCTTTTTGTATTTAGCCGCCATTTTGTATTTTGATCAAAACTAACTTCTGTCTCAGTCTGTCTTCCTCAGCATAAAGCAGCCTCAATATTATTTTTCTATTTCTCCAAGGCTGAGCTTCGCTGCACTAATTAATTTACTGTTTTTGTCATTACATACCTTTCCCGTTAGATAGGCCTGCTTCCACCCTTAGAGTGGCGGGCACGGGCAGAGTAACCTTGAAACTGAGATAGCAGATAGCATGTACCCGGTCTCAGGATTGCAGCTCATTCTTCTGTGTCTCCTTTGTTCACCAGCTACTAACTGGAAAATTCCAGTCTGGGCGTGGGTACTGGAAATGTATATCTGGTATTACCATGTCGTCGGGGGTCAGTCCCTCTGCAGCAATCCAAGGAGGCTGGTCAGACTGGACTTCGCTTGAGTGTATGACTAATAAATAACTTTGGTTTGTATTCTCTACTGTCTGACCAACTCTTCATTTGTTTGGAAGGATGAGAGGTGGTTGCGAGTGACCCGGGTGGCCCTAATTAGTCACTTACTTCAACAGCATAAGAGACCTGTGGCCAGTGTTTCATCCAGGCTTCTCTTGTATGGGCTCCAGTCTGCCTTCTTGAAGTTGTACCTGGTGCTCTGTTGTTGGTTTTCAATTACATTTCCAACAGTGATCAATACCGGGTTGTGGTCGGACGTCAGGGCTGTTAAAGTCTCCAGCTCCATAGACTGGGAAAGGTTCTTTATGACGATGCTATCCAGGATGTCCGGTTTCTGTCATGCAGTGCATGGATAGTGTGTTCAATGAGTTGGGCTAGCAACTACAAAGTCCTCCTTTCTTGAGTGGGTGAGAAGTGCATGTCCTTTGGTGTTTGCAGTCCGAGAGTTCCAGCACTGGTGGTTATCATTAAGGTCACCTCTAATTAATATTGAGATGCTGGAGTCCAGTAAAGCATCTATGTAGCTTGGGCATAGCTGGTTTGGGGGTGAGTAGGTGGCAATCAGCTGAAGTGGGCCTGCAGCTGTCTGGATCTGTATACCAGTTGCTTCAGTACTCCCCACTGTTGGTAGTGCAATCTCATGGTGCTTCACTTTTTTGCTGATGATCAGAGATGTTCCTCCTCCCTTGGCTCCAGTCAATCGGTCTGTGTGGTATACCCTGCAGTTTGCTAGGTTGAGCTTCTGGTTTCCTTGGAGATGGGTCTCAGAGATAAGCGCTATACTCACATCCTTAGATTCCAATAGATGCAGGAATTCTGCGTTTAAATTTTTTTGGGGGGTATTCCACATCAAGAAGACACAGTATTTCTTAGTTTTGGCTGCGATGGTGATTGATTTCTTCACAATGGAAAAGTCTGACGACGAGGTTCACCAACGTTGTCACCACATGAAGTGGTTACAGCTCCAGACGTCTCATGGTCTTGAGAATCAGCATTGCAGTCCTGGGCATTTTTGTACAACTTGAGAGCGGTTTGCAATTGCAATTTCAATGCTTCTGGGAGGTGCTCCGTAAAGCTTTGGTGCTATTTCCAGTGAATTTGGGCACGAGTCACGTCCTCTCTTTGATCTTGTGTGCCATTCCAAGTAGTGGCTGCTCCATTCATTGTGGGTAATCCTTTGTTGGTGCCCGAGTGCGAGCTCTCAAGGTAGATATATTAGGTTGTTTGCCACTCCTATCGCTGTCTCTTGACGTAGATTTATTAGTTTGGTGGTCCTACTGCTATGTTCAGGGATCGTAACATCTGGTGAAGGCCTTCCCCTTATGTCGCCTTTCCCTTCAGTGCAGCCGTGCTCTGGGCAAGCCAGAGAACGAAGGCCCAGCCTTATGGTCCAGTTATGCTGTGGAAATGAGCCTTTTTAGGGGCCCACCGGTGCAGGGGTTCACCCTTATCTTTCAACAGGTCCTTAAACCAACAAAGTAGAAATTGGCACAGAAGATGGAATATCAAAGAACAAGTTTATTAATCACTCATGAGTGGGACTACATCAATACAACACCCTCAGGCACTGCACGAAGTAGTACAAGGAATACAGAAACCAAGGGTCTTTTATACCCTGTTTGTCGCTGAGTAAGCATGGAGACTCAAATAGAAGGTACAGGCATACACGAGAATAGCTATCGACTAACATGGGCAGACAGAAATCACTTGGTCAGCAAAGTGGGAGGGGCGCTATAACTGCTTGCATCAGTTGAAACAGCCCGACAGTTACATTCTAAGACAGGTGCATTCTAGCAGCTACAGGCCTTTCTGAGCATACACAGTGCTCTGGCTCAGTACTGAAGGAGTTAACTATAGTTGATGAATCAAGCAAAACAGAAAGGCAAGCAACAGTGAAGACGGAAGAATCACATGGCTAACGGAAATGGATGCCACAACCAAAATAGCTTCAGTTTATGCTAACGGCAATTTCTGTGATTTCCACAATGCAGGGTCCCGACTGGACTCTCAACCTTTACCCTCCTCAGCGTGCAGCCTGGCCCCGGTCAAGCTAGGGGGGCGCAGGGCCAGCACCTAAAAGGAAATGGGTTCAATCGTCCAAGTGAGGAATCAAATGAATCAAATCCGAATGAATGGAAAAGAAGAAATCAAACAAAAATCGAATTGTTCTGCGCCACAGCCTTACTTTTATAGGGCGTGGGCATCCCATCTAGCCCGGTAAACAAAGAATAGAGTGCTGCCTTTAAAAAGAATGCAGCTCAAGTTGGACCAATGAGAAAGAAACGGATATATGACTTCTTACATGTTAAAGAAGAGTCATTCTATGTGTGTGGTGAATGGGGTTTAGAACAGCTGCACTCTAACTCTGCACATTGAGCTTTAAAGTTCTTCAACTGAAAGCATTCTAAATTACTTTTTGCAGTGGTCAGTTGCACTTTCACAGGGCAGTTTTGGAACAATTAAAAAATGTTGTACTAATGTGATCCCAGTACATTCTGTATAAACAGTCTTCAAATGGGAATTTTCCGATGTTGATCAGTCACTGTGGACATGTGATAGCAGTACCGTCACCAAACCTACCAGGACTCCCACCCACAACGCTGGCTATACTTTAGAACATCTCTGTGTTTTGCAACAGCAAAGAAGGCAACCTGGATGTACAATCACAAAACTAGACAGAATATTCACCTATTCCATTCATTATCATGGCCCATGCTTCCCACGACCACAAAAAGGCTGCCTTCGTTCAGTATTTCGCATTCGCATAACCCAGGCTGAGATCCACAACTCAGATGTCTCTATTCACATTTCCCACAAAATGCCGTGACAGCATGATGGTTCCTGGACCCACTCAACACAAATATCATCTATACATTGAGTGTATAGTTGACATTTAAAAAGAAAAGAAAATGTAGTACAATCCTCAGCAAATGGCTGAATCTAATCCCGGAAACATCAGGGGAGAGTAAAACCACAACATTCTAGGAACTAGAGTCTCTTATAAAATTGTATGGAGGCCCTAACCCGCTAGTTTCTATCAGTGGCGTATATGATCTCCACTGATGTACTTCTAGTTGATCGTTTCATCATCGGGTCTTACCTCCACCAGGAGGAAGGGTTTCTAGGTATAAAAATATGTTGGGATCTGCAGAGAAAGAATAAAATTACCTCCTATCCCGAAGCAGAGTTGCTTTAATAAAAGTGGGATGAGGGTAAGATTAAAGAACAGATGGATGTGCTGGGGGCAAGTTATGAATCATTCACATCTCACAGCGTAATCTACATGTTTCAGGTATCTTGCACCTAGATACTTGTAGGCTTTCTTCTGGACCTCTCAATATCAGATCCCAATGTTCACAGCTAGGACTATCTCGCCTGGTACCATATATATCTGACAGTAAGTACATTTGCTTACATATTTTGAGGAGTGATATGCCATTCTCTTTATCAGGGTCTGTAAGTACCCCAGAGGAGCAGGATGGGGCAGGTAGTCTACCAATGCAGCATAATAATATGAATGACATGCGCTCTGCCTATGGCGTCTCCCACGTCCTGGATGTGAATCTAATCCCGGCTATTCAAAAAGCAGAACGGGTTGCACATTAGCATATTAGCGATACAAAATTAGTGCAAAAGGAGTAAGCACGAGGCACGATACATCGGATGTGATACCATAGTGCAGGGTGAGAAGCACATTTTCATTAAAAAAGGTGACCAACCAATCCAGGAAGCTCTGTATACTTTGTTATGAAGTCGCTGATTACAAACTCATGAAAGATTTCCCACTAGAAAGACTCCTTGGCTTTCTTTGATATAAAATGATAGATACTGTAAAGGAGCATCATCTATACCCCAGAACGCTGCACTCTCCATGCCTATCTTCCAGCAACAAAATGTGGCTTGAACCCATAATCACCAAATACTGCCCCTAGAATCCAGTTTAGAAGTGTCTTAAAGTATGCATCCCTGTGCCTCAACCAAATATCAGTATCTAGTTCATTTGACAGGGAAAGTATAGCGACTAGAAGCAAGTGATCAGGGCCTGTTCCCTGAAAAAACCCAGCGGCATATCCTCAAGGAGCTATCGCCGAGTTAACAGCACTTTAGCGCAGCCAAAGTCACGATAAATCCATCGCCCCATTCGCAAGCCGGTGCAAACTGCCGATAACACCAGTTTCCCTGCGATAGGAACTTCAAAAAATATCGCCACGGATGACCCCGGCATCTATCGCTAATGAGATGCAGAGTAGGCGTTCCCGAGCAAAAAGCCACGACAATACCACTCCACAACATTCTCAACGACCAGCCCGATCTGCGATAAGAACCCAAAACAGGCGATAAGGCGTGTTAGCAGCAGGAAATTAACACCTGCTCTGACCTGGTGCAAAGTCGGACGACAACCGGTTGCAGCCAAGGGAGCACAGCTCATAGCCAAACATCAAGAACAACAGATGCCCTCGAGCAACTGAACATGCAGCCCAGCGCACCAAGAGGGCAAAAACACACCTCTCCACCCCTCCGGACCACATCACCCCCCACCCTTCCCTCCTGAGAAGGAGAATGCACATCAACCCCATGAAACCATGACCCAAACAAATTGCCTGAAGTTGCACAACCACAACACCTAACAGACAGGCGTGGCCACAAAAATTGAAACACACATCCACATCATATAACCAAAACAAAAACCTTTATTACAGATTAAACAAAAACATTCATTCCGTAAGTCACAGCCTGCAAGATAGAAAGACAGATAAGAAGGTGTGTCATGCACCCATCAAAGGACAGAGAGGGAGAGCGACAGAGAGGGAGAGAGAAAGAGAGAGGGAGAGAGAAAGAGAGAGGGAGAGAGAAAGAGAGAGAAATATAGAGGGTGAGAGAGAGAGAAAGAGAGAGGGAGAGAGAAAGAGAGAGGGAGAGAGAAAGAGAAGAAGAGAGTGCCGACACTGCGGATCCAGGCCCCACTGCTCCCCTGCAGCCACTGTTGTGTCTCCAACCATGTGCCGGCACACACTGCAGTCCCCCAGGTCACTCATCTGAAACAGTTGCCAGAGACATGAATGGCAGAGTCTATACAGTCGAGGAGTTAATGCAGATCTCTATTACAGTGGTGCGTGCCTTCGTGCACTCAAAGTTCAAAGTAAGACGTGTAAATACTCTTCAATCCATTTATTTAGAAAATTCTTGTTTTATTCAATAGTTCCATGTTGGACAGGCCACACGAAGGGCTTGCTCCCTCCCCGCACGACAGGGCCCGAGCTCCGGCCCACCAGGCATAACCCACGAAAAGCACCTGTACCCCGTCTCCCGACGGATCTTCTGCCCTCGGACCTCTACTCATCACGGGGCCCAGCCCCACCGGCTCCCCCGGCCGGTTCAAGCCGCCATCTTGGGCCCTGCCCCACGAGGCCGCGTGGCCTCGCCCCGACCCTAACCCCGGGCCTGACCGGCCCCGACATCCCGGCACCCCCATCCACCCGTTAGGTGAGCGGACCACTTGGCAGGTCAATGGGAGGACGAAGTGTCAAGAGCTCTTCCCCCGCCAGGTGCCGATCGCCTCCAGCTCCCCCGGGCGCTGGCTCCACCCCCTGCTGGGTGTCTGGACACCTTCATCCCGGGCCCTCCGACCTCCAAGTGCGAGGGTCCGGACATCAAAGAGCGCCTGCCCTATAACTGGGGCAACTCCGGAGCAGGAAGGCAGTTGTATCCTGGAGTCGAGAGACACCGAGAGAACTCAGCCTTGACGGACTACTGGCGCTGCCGTAGCCCTATCTTGCGAACTATCGTCCTGCCTGCTGGCGCTGCCGCGGCCTTCTGCAACATCCATCCTCGTCGGGACCTGCTGGCGCTGCCGCGGCCCGTTGTAACGACCATCTTCACCGGGACCTGCTGGCGCTGCCGCGGACCGTACCTCGACCATCTTCACTGGGACCTGCTGGCGCTGCCGCGGACCGTGTATCGACCATCTCTACCGGGACCTGCTGGCGCTGCCGCGGCCCGTACCAGCTACACCACCAAGCTCGAGGATTGTGGGCTAACCATCATCTCATCCGAACTACCGGACTGGTAAACAGACTGTCCCGCTTCCCCTTCCCTATCCTAAGAGACCTAAATCGAGGGGACCCCTGAGTCCAGACCTCCTTGTACTAGTTCATCGTACCTTAAGAAGTGCATATAAAGAACACTAAATCTTATCCTTGTGTGGTGTCTGTCTGTGGGGGGGGAGTCACTTGTCTGTACGATCGCTGGAGACGGCTCTCCCCGGAGACCTCTCCTCCTGACCTCGGCCGACCCTCCCGGTCCATCTACCCTTTCTAACATTGGTGGCCAGCGGCGCGATCCGAATCAACGCGTAATCGTACAGAGAGTAGCTCACCCCACGACAAAAACACGATGTCAGCCAAAGATAGCAGCTCCACCGAGAAATTCCAAATGGATAAGTTAGAAGAATACAACCACCGCGAATTGAGACAATTCTGCATAGAACTTGGCATTGCTACCACCGGCCTGAGTACCAAGGATGATCTAAAGCACGCCCTAGAGTCGTGGACAGAAACTGGGGTCGCCGGACCCTCCGACCAAAGCAGCATCACACCAGAGGGGAACGCCACGGCTCCCGAGGAGCGGGGAACGGGCCTCTCGCAGGAGGAGATCCGAGAAAGAGAAAGAACCAGATTGCACGAGTTGGAAATGGCACGACTCAAGATGGATGGGGAACTCAAGTTAGCTGAACAGAAACTCAACCTCGAGCATATGCGGCTCCGAGAAGAACGAGAAGAGAAGCAGAGACAGAGAGAGCTAGAGGAGAAAAAAATAACGCTCGAGCACGAGCGCCAACTAGCGGAGATAGAACTTCGGAAACAGAATAAAGAACTGGGGGTGCCTGAGCGGCCACACACCCCGGGGCCAATCGAGAAAAAAGTCCACATCCCCAAGGATGTTGTCCGCGAGTATGTCCGAGAAGACGACATACAACAGTGGTTTAAAGCCTACGAGATCGCCATGACCTCCCACCGGATCGACCGGAGTGATTGGGGAGCCGGACTTTGGGGGAGGTTTGTCAACGAGGGTCGCGATGCCCTACTGCAGCTCCCAGATCACCAAATGTCGTCCTACGACCACATGAAGGCTGCCCTCCTCACCCGCTACGGCCTCACACCCGAGATGTACCGCCAGAGGTTCAGAGATTGCACCCGGATCCCAGGTACAACTTGGGTAGAATACGTGAACTATTTTAGCCGTGCCTTCGAGGGTTGGATCAAGGGGAGCCATGTCACCACCTACGAACAACTCTTTAACCTTATGGTATGGGAGCACCTGTCGAACAACTGTTTCGTCGAGCTCAGGCAGCACCTCCTCGACAGTAAGCTGACTGACCCCCGGCAGCTCGCCGCCGAAGCTGACCGATGGGAAAGCACCCGAGTGGGCCGGAGGGGGCCACACGAACAGAACAGAAGCAACCCAGGCCAGCACCGTCCTCGGGGAGGAGGAGGGGGCCAGGGGCGAGGGAGAGACGCCTTGCCAGCAACACCCGTGGCCAGCACCCCGCCTCCGGCCGGCCGGGGCAACCCCCCGTGGCGTCCTGGGTTCCGAGCCAACGTCACGTGCCACCGATGCCAGCGAGTCGGCCACTACGCCAATGACCCGAGCTGCCCGCAGAACCAAACACCCAAGCCCCGCCAGGTAGCTGCCGCCGCCCTGGGGGAAGAGCGATTATCGGGGGAACCAGAAGAGTATGAGCCGGCCCAGCAAGAGTGGGAACCGGCCGCCATGGTCCTGGCGTGCTTAGGGGGAAGAGACATGGTCCCACGGGCTCCCCTACCCGCCAACACCAGGAAATACGGTCAGTGGGTGACCATTAATGGACAGCGAGCCGAGGCCTTGCGTGACACAGGCGCCAGTGTGACGGCCGTCCGCTGTCACCTGGTGAAGCCCGAGCAGATCCTGCCGAACATTCTCTGCCCCGTCCGCTCGGCAGACAACTCTGAGAGTATGTGTCAAATGGCCTGCGTCCCGTTCGAATGGGGAGGGGTCTCCGGCCTGTTGAAGGTGACGGTCCGGGACGATGCCCCCGTGGACTGCCTCCTGGGGAATGACCTCGAGAGTTCCCCGTGGGCCACCGTTGAGAGAAGAGAGCACCTGGGGATGCTGGGCCTCCCGGACTGGGCCTGCGTAACCACCCGGTCCATGGCCGCCCGTGCTGTCCCCCGATCAGAAGAACCGGAATGGCCAGCACCTCCGCCCCCGGTCGCCCCAGTAGACGACAACGACGAGGCCAGCCTCCCAGACCCGACGACCGAAGGGGACGCGCAACCCCAGAACCTTCCTGACCTGGCTCAGTGGCGTCAAGAAGGGGGGCCCACCCAAGAACAGTTCCGCCAGGAACAAAAGACCTGTCCCTCCCTCGAGGGACTCCGCCAACAAGCCAGCACCCAGAACGCAGGGGACTCCACCGGAACTCACTGGGTCTACTGGGATAACGACCTGCTATACAGCGAGCAAAGAATCGCCGAGCTGGGGGCCGGTCGAGTACTGGTGGTACCCCTCCGCTTCAGGGACTTTCTGCTCAACCTGGCCCACGATGTCCCCCTGGCTGGACACCTGGGCCAGGACAAAACGTACAGCCGCCTAGTGACCCACTTTTTCTGGCCGAAAATGAGGAACGACGTCCTGAACCACTGCCGATCTTGCCCCACATGCCAAGCCAGCGGGAAGAGTGGTCGGAAGCTGAAAGCCCCTCTGCAACCCTTTCCTGTGGTCACCACCCCGTTCGAGAGGGTGGGGATAGACATTGTGGGGCCTCTGGACCCCCGCACGGCACAAGGACACAGGTTCATCTTAGTACTGGTGGACCATGCCACCCGCTACCCCGAGGCGGTGCCCCTACGGACCGTGACAGCTCCGGTGGTTGGCCGGGCCCTAATGGGGATCTTCTCCCGGGTAGGCTTCCCCCGAGAAGTCGTCAGCGACCGAGGCACGAACTTTATATCCAAATACATGAAGTCCCTCTGGCAACAATGCGGGGTCACCTACAGATTCACGACCCCCTATCACCCCCAAGGGAACGGACTAGTGGAGCGTTTTAACCGCACTCTCAAGGGGATGATTGGGGGATTGGAAGAGCCCCTCCGTCGCCAGTGGGATGTACTACTCCCGTGCCTCCTCTTCGCCTACCGAGAAGTTCCCCAGAAGTCCCTCGGTTTTAGCCCTTTCGAACTCCTGTACGGGCACCCTGTGCGAGGGCCCCTCAGCCTAGTAAAAGAAGGTTGGGAGATGGCCCCCCTAAAGACCCCTCCAGACGTCTTCAAATACCTCCTGGCCCTACGCAATCAGACCCGGCGCTTCAGAGAGATGGCCAAGGCGAACCTCGAGGCCAGCCAGGAGGACATGAAGAGGTGGTATGATCACAATGCCTCCTCCGTTGAGTTCGAGCCTGGACAACAAGTATGGGTGATGTCCCCCACCGAACCATGTGCCTTGCAAGATAAGTGGACGGGGCCCTTCAAAGTGGTCGAGCGCAAAAGCCCCGTCACTTACCTCATCGACCTGGGGACCTCCCGGAACCCCCTTCGGGTCCTCCACACCAACCGACTCAAACCACACTTTGTGCGCTCAGAACTCAGCCTCCTGATGGCTACGGACAGTGGGGCAGAGGAAGACTCCGAACCCCTCCCGGATCTTCTGAAGACTCAGGAGAATGACGGCTCCGTGGACGGGGTCCGGCTCTCTGATGCCCTCACTTCGGAGCAACGCCAGGGCTGCCGGAACCTCCTGCTGCAGTTCGCTACCCTGTTCTCCCTCACCCCCGGGGTCACCCCTTGGTGTTTGCACGACGTGGACACCGGGGACAGTCCCCCTGTCCGACACCGGGCCTACCGCGTACCAGATCGGGTACGGGCCTGCATACAGGAGGAAGTGGCCAAGATGCTCACAATCGGGGTCATCGAGCCCTCGGACAGTCCCTGGGCCAGTCCGGTTGTATTGGTCCCCAAAGCCGCTGCCCCCGGCACCGCACCTGAACTGAGATTCTGCGTCGACTACCGGGGCTTGAACGCTGTCACCCGGACCGACGCTCATCCGATCCCCCGAGCAGACGAGCTGATCGACCGGCTGGGGGCCGCCCGCTACCTCAGTATCTTCGACCTAACAGCGGGCTACTGGCAGATCGGCCTCACACCCAGGGCTCAGGAACGGTCAGCCTTCTCTACCCCCGATGGCCACTACCAATTCAAGGTCATGCCCTTCGGCATGAAGAATGCCCCCGCCACGTTTCAACGCCTCGTGAACCAGGCCTTGGCGGGGCTCGAAGAGTTCAGCGCGGCCTACCTGGACGATATCGCTGTATACAGCCGCCACTGGCCCGACCACCTCCGTCACCTCCAAGAGGTCCTACAGGCCCTCCAGCGGGCCGGCCTCACAATTAAGGCCGGCAAGTGCCAAATTGGCCAAGGGTCTGTGACCTACCTTGGGCACCAAGTGGGAAGCGGGCTGGTGGCCCCGCTACAACTTAAGATTGCTGCCATCCAGTCCTGGCAGCCCCCCGCCACCCAGACCGAGGTCCGAGCCTTCTTGGGGCTCACCGGCTACTACCGGCGGTTCGTGAAGGACTACGGCAGCATCGTGGGGCCCCTCACGGGTCTCACGTCCAAGAACCAACCGAAGCGGATTAACTGGACCCCCGATTGTCAAGCGGCCTTCGAGAAGCTGAAGGCCGCCCTGTGCACCGCCCCTGTGCTCCAGGCCCCCGATTACAGTCGGGAATTCGTGGTACAGACCGACGCCTCCGACCACGGCATCGGAGCCGTCCTTTCTCAGTTAAACCCCGAAGGTCATGACCAGCCGGTGGCCTTCATCAGTCGACGTCTCCTGGCCCGAGAACAGCGCTGGAGCACCATCGAGAGGGAGGCCTTCGCAGTGGTGTGGGCCCTCAAAAAGCTCCGGCCCTATCTCTTCGGTACCCACTTCCGGGTACAAACCGACCATCGACCCCTGCAGTGGCTGATGCAGATGCGGGGGGAGAACCCAAAACTCTTGCGCTGGTCCATTTCCCTGCAGGGAATGGACTTCACTGTGGAGCACCGACCAGGCCAAGACCACGCCAACGCGGATGGCCTGTCCCGCTTTTTCCGCCTCGACGAAGAGAGTCCCCAAGGAGATGGGTGACTCTCCCCGCCTTCAGCTGGGGGGGACGCATGTTGGACAGGCCACACGAAGGGCTTGCTCCCTCCCCGCACGACAGGGCCCGAGCTCCGGCCCACCAGGCATAACCCACGAAAAGCACCTGTACCCCGTCTCCCGACGGATCTTCTGCCCTCGGACCTCTACTCATCACGGGGCCCAGCCCCACCGGCTCCCCCGGCCGGTTCAAGCCGCCATCTTGGGCCCTGCCCCACGAGGCCGCGTGGCCTCGCCCCGACCCTAACCCCGGGCCTGACCGGCCCCGACATCCCGGCACCCCCATCCACCCGGGAGGTGAGCGGACCACTTGGCAGGTCAATGGGAGGACGAAGTGTCAAGAGCTCTTCCCCCGCCAGGTGCCGATCGCCTCCAGCTCCCCCGGGCGCTGGCTCCACCCCCTGCTGGGTGTCTGGACACCTTCATCCCGGGCCCTCCGACCTCCAAGTGCGAGGGTCCGGACATCAAAGAGCGCCTGCCCTATAACTGGGGCAACTCCGGAGCAGGAAGGCAGTTGTATCCTGGAGTCGAGAGACACCGAGAGAACTCAGCCTTGACGGACTACTGGCGCTGCCGTAGCCCTATCTTGCGAACTATCGTCCTGCCTGCTGGTGCTGCCGCGGCCTTCTGCAACATCCATCCTCGTCGGGACCTGCTGGCGCTGCCGCGGCCCGTTGTAACGACCATCTTCACCGGGACCTGCTGGCGCTGCCGCGGACCGTACCTCGACCATCTTCACTGGGACCTGCTGGCGCTGCCGCGGACCGTGTATCGACCATCTCTACCGGGACCTGCTGGCGCTGCCGCGGCCCGTACCAGCTACACCACTAAGCTCGAGGATTGTGGGCTAACCATCATCTCATCCGAACTACCGGACTGGTAAACAGACTGTCTCGCTTCCCCTTCCCTATCCTAAGAGACCTAAATCGAGGGGACCCCTGAGTCCAGACCTCCTTGTACTAGTTCATCGTACCTTAAGAAGTGCATATAAAGAACACTAAATCTTATCCTTGTGTGGTGTCTGTCTGTGGGGGGGGAGTCACTTGTCTGTACGATCGCTGGAGACGGCTCTCCCCGGAGACCTCTCCTCCTGACCTCGGCCGACCCTCCCGGTCCATCTACCCTTTCTAACATTCCATTTGCAATTATTTGGGTAATTCATATCCAAATGATCATCTGTTATTGCATCATAACATTTGATTATTCATGGCTGGCCATTTGACACTGCCCAATGCATTTCGGGCGAGATACCCTTCCTCAGGGACGCTGTAACTGTAATATTGAGAAAATTTCAGGTTCAGTACAGGGCTAACATATCTTGGTTGGTAATTTTATAACCTGAACTCATTCTAGAGTCTATACAGTAGCACACGCTATCATCGCTTGCCCACCCTGGCGCACACAGGCTGCTGCACCCCAGCCCCTCATGCCGCCCAGTGGAGACTGTCTGCCCCTGCGCGACATGGCCTCACTGCTCACCTTCCGACACCAGCGTGTCTCCAAGAGGGCCCACCACATGCCATGGCACCCTCTACATCATGCAGCCACGCACGGCGGGCCACCAGGTCACACACATGATTCTGGGTTTTGATTACGCAATGGCAGGAAACACATCAGTGCACAGGGCATCATCGCAGGCTGCACACCCACTCAGCCCAATAGGTGCCACTAACTCTGTGAACTGTGAGGCGATGCCACGTGGCGGGAGGCACGCACTACCCCCTGGCTCAGGCCTACACTGCGGTCCAGCCGGGCTCTCACCAATGCCACCATTTCGGAACGCTTGGACGGCGCATCATCGCAGGCTACATACCCGCTCAGCACTGAAGGTGCCCCTACCTCAGTGCACTGAAAGACACCGTCCCGTGGTGATGTGCGTGTGCCTGCCCCAGTGTATCCGGTGCCACAAAGTCTATGCACCGCTAGCCATGGACCCTTTATGATTAAGTCCTGTGGTTCGGATGCCATCATGTCACCCCCGCACTGGGCAATGTGACGTGGCAGGGTCCTAGTCCCTCATGCATAAATGATACCCACACGGAGACCCCCAGTCAGAGAGTGGACATGGCGTCCAGCATGTGCGCCAGGCCCTTTTTATTGGCAAGGTAACATGTCCTGTGACGCTGGTGCTGAATGTGTGTGGTGTGGGTGTGAACCAGCTGTGAGGGAGTGGCATGCGGACAGCTAGACCTGTGAGCAGCAGATCCCCACAGGGAAGACCTGGGACATGTAGCGTTGTCGTCCCCCCCTGTGAGCGTGAGCGGAGTGGGCTGGCCTGGCGTATGCCAGCCCAGCATAAGGGTGTGAACAATGACCCCAGGGCTGTGTGCATGCTTCCGTTCTGGGCTGGACAAGGAAGTAACTAATGCGTGTTTCCCCATTCTACTGTCGGCGCCACCAGGCACGCAATCAGTAATGTGTCACCATGTGACCCAAGTCCCACAACATGAGCAACATGGACGTAAGGTGCAATCATTGACCCTACATGCATTCATGCCTCCACACTTGCATGATCATAGACATGACACATCATTGTGAACATGAATGTTTAATGCACATTCAATGGAGTGTTGTATGCGGAGCAGTACAGGGCCATGCAAAGCCCACCTTGCCAGGGCCCTTCTGTGAATGACATGTTCCTCAGTAGTGGAGGAGTTCAGTCCGCAGTCTGATATCTGTGTCATGGGTGACCAAACAGAATATGGCAGTCCATGTCGAGGTCCAAGGTGAGTGTCGCAGAATGCATCTGGGGACACTGGAAGGGGATGATGCTGAGGGCAGAACCAAGCAGTAACAGTCCATATGGCGGACATGGATGCTACCGCTTCCTTATGGCCAAAGGCCAGATTCATCCACATCTTTGTCCTCTGCTGTTTCAGGTGCCTCACATGTGGGGGGTGGTGTTCTGTCTCCAGCACTGTGTGGCACTGACCCCGAAGGTGCCGGAGGTGGACTGTCTGCCGCACTGTGTGGCACTAGCACAACAGTGGGCTGAGATGTGGATGGAGTGGCAGCAGCAGCAAGCATCGGCGCCAAGCCTTGTGGCAGCAATGCCATGAGGATGGTCTTTAAGGCATTGAGGGACCCAGCTACCTCTCGCTGGTGTGCAGCCGTGTCAGCTAGGGGTGGGCGGAATTTGCGTAGTTGCGCTACGCAAAGCTCTGCGAAATGGTAAAAAATCTCCCAGAGCACGCAGAGTTCCGCGAACATGCGGAATTACTTGTTCCGCCCTTTCGTGATGCTTTTTTCCTGTTCGCGAACGCTGTTTGCGTGCTCAGGAGAGTGGACATTTCGACCACTTCATGGATGTGTGTTTGTACTTGTACATTGTCAACTCACATTTCTCTGCGATGCCATATGTGATTGGCCAGTTACTGCACACAAGCAGGACCAGTTGTGTCCCCTGTTCTGTTGTGGACGTGTTGCGGATTGTGCCGCATCGTTATCAATGTTGTTGTGCTCTGCATGTGATGTGTGTGCCGCTTTTTGGGGGAGTCGCCCCTGCAGTTCTGCGTTGGCTGCCCCTGATCCCTTACATGCGGTGTGCCTTTGCCTGTGCTTCTACAGTGCTGGGATGTTGCATTTGTGGGTACATTGGTATCTTGGTGGGATTTGGGGGTCGGGGCATGGTTTGTCTGATGATGTGCTGTGCTTACTTGTGCATGTGTGCCAGTGTGCCCATCTCCCCTCTTCCCCCCAGTCCCTGGTCGTTACTCACCCTGTTGCTGTTGTGTCCTGTCCTGTTGAGCAGTGTCCGGTCCCCCTACTCCTGCCTCCCCATTGATGACTGCGGACACCATTTCCTCCATCTCGTCCAGCTCCTCCTGTGGTGCTGGACCACCACCTCCAGTCTGCATTGCTGCCTTCCGGTTGTTTGTGAGCTTCTGCTTGGTTTTGCGCTTGACATCATTCCAGCGCCTCTTGACCTCATCCATTGTCCTCTTCAGCAATCGGACTGCATTCACCTTGTCCACAATGGTCTGCCATATTCCATTTGTAGTTGCCAGTGACACAGTGGAGGTGACGAACAGAAGTTGATGGTGTTCAGTTGGTATCACCTCCGTTATCAGGATCCTGTTTACCTGCGGACTGAACCTTTTCTTCCTACTCTTCTTATCCTTTTCTCTTCCCTGACCCTGAAGTCCCAGGCTGGTCCTCCGGGGGGCTTGAGGGGTTCTGGTTCTCCTCTGCACTTGCTCCGGCTGACTCCATTGTGCTTCGCTGTTGTTTGGCTTTTGTATGTGTTTTTTTTCACCTTTTGTAGTGCATTTCCCGCATGTCGCGTGGGGATTGCAGGCCTGTGGCAGGTTTGCACAGATTTTTGTATCGCGATTGGCGTCATCGCTGCTTTTTTCGCGTTGGTGTTTCTCACTTTTGCGGCGTCGCGTTGGTTTTAAAGCATTTGTTTGACGCGTTGTCGTAGGACAATCACATGTTGCTGCCGGCTTGGGAATACCACGTTGACACAGAGTTATTTTCCCACGATGGACTGCGATGTGGTGAGTTGCGATAAGCTACTCTTGCGGTAGTTACCACATGTTCTTGAGAATATGCCCCCCACAGTACTTCCCAAAGAGCTACCCAGCTTCCTCACCGTCTCTCCTGCTGCACAACAGCAAGATCCTGCCCCATTAGAAGACAACTATGAGAATTTGTAGAAAGTAGTGAAGTTCTCTGTGACTGCCAGTGTGCTGCAACTGCATCAGCAAAGTATTCTTCTCACTGTAACTAGTCCTACTTTATCTCAGGGCTCCATGCTATATAGCTCTTAAGCAAAGAAGCATGCAGTAGAAATACCATTACATGCAGTTACAGAACCAGTCGTACTTCGGCAGCACTGAACAGACTCGAGGTCTCTGAAGCCTAGGTACAGTAGAGGGCGAGAACTTACCCGATTGCCTACAAGTTGTGATGGGTGAGAGAGCATTGACCTCTGTGGTTGCGTACTCGACAACACATGGATGGCGGCTTCCAGAGATTAGAAAGCACAAATTACGCTTGCGATATCTGGACATATCAGGATTCCGAGATATATAGGAACTGCGTTTTAGGACGCTGCATGATACAGACATCCTTTGTGGGTTGGAATTATCACCACAAACTAAAGGTTTCTTACAGAGAAGACTTAGCCTTGAAAAAGTCGCAGGATACTTTCCCTGTATGCAACGAAACACGTGTCGTCTGTTTGCTGTTTGAAGACCTACGAAATAAAGGAGAAAAGAAAAGAGAGAGAACCTTTTTCTTTTGTACAAATTGTGCTGATATTGTGCACTGTCTAACTACTTTTACACATTATCGACGTGTGCTGGGGAGTGTTGTTGTATTCAGTAGACCCAGGCCTCAATTTTGGGGAGGTTGGTGGTTCTCCTCACCTTGCAGCACCGTCGCTGAAATAAGTAAACTCTGAGGGGCAGATTTACAAGCCCCTTGCACCTCTTTTACGCCACCGTTGCGCCACTTTTGTGACGCAGCGGTGGCGCAAAACCAGCGCCATGCTGCGGGGTATTTACAATGTGACGCATCTCCGAGATGCGTCACGTTGTAAAGCCCTGCGCCAGAAGTAGGCATTCCTGCACAGGGGGGGTGTTTTCCGTCGCAGGAACGCCTCTTAAAAGTGGCTGAGTGAAATCTACAAGATTTCACTCAGTCACTTTTGAGCCCATGCTGCGTGAAAACCCTGCGCTTGCTTGAAGCAGGCGATAGGATTTACGCAGCATTTCTGGAGATAGGGCACCACAGAGCCTTGCTGGAGCTGCGTGGCGCTTGCGACGCATCTCCAGCAATGCGCTGCCTTTACGGCACAGATGCGTCACGCATCTGTCCGTTTTTTGCCCCATGGTGCGCCGCATTGTAAATGCGGCGCATCCATGGTGGCGGAGCCGTGACGCACAATAAATGGCGCATCCCTGCTGATATGCAGGGATGCGTCATTTATTGTAAATCTGCCCCTGAATATTTACTGTGTATTTCTCCTGAGTGGCGCCAGAATACCTAAAAAGCAAACCACTTCTCTGACTTTTTTTCAGTCAGTCACTGCACTCACCTGCAAGGGGAGCTCTATTCCCCCTTAAAAGTCTGCCACTGAGAGGGTGGGGTTCTTCTTTCTGAACGCTTGTTTATTATTATTTTCCTTTCTCAGTAATAGCTTTAAATAAAGTGTTAAAAAGGTTCTAACTGAATGTGCACGGATAGATACTCCCCCTCATGGACACCGCCACACAGTGGCACTGCATAGGCCGCTCGTCATCATGGCATGTTATGTCTATCACATTATTGCACAGTCGGGCTTACTCGAACTAAAATTTGAAAAAAACTGAAAGAATGCAACCCAAAGAGTCAGCAAGTGCATAGAGGTTAAAAAACGGAAGAGCGCAGCAGCTCAGCTGTGAAATGACTCCGCAGGATTATGCACAAGGGGTCAGGCCACATGCTGAGCCTCCACGCTGGCAGCTGATGCATCAGGGCCGGTTCCTTGGACTTTGGAAGAAGGCGGTTAGATGCAATGAGCAGAGATGGGAATCTCTCATTGTGAGATGTGCATCACCCAGTGCGAGATGTAACTCTCTCAGTGCGAGATGTGAATCTCTCAGAGTGAGATGTTCATCACTCAGTGCGATATGTGCATCTCTCAGTGTGAGATGCGCACCACTCAGTGTGAGATGTGCATCGCTCAGTGCGAGATGTGCACCACTCGGTGCGAGATGTGCATATCTCAGTACGAGGTGTGTATCTCAGTGCGATATGTAAATCTCTCAGTTTGAGGTATGTATCTATCAGTTTGAGATGTAAATATCTCAGTGTGAGATGTGCATCTCAGTGTGAGCAATGCATCACTCAGTGTGATATGTGACTATCTCAGTGTTAAGTAGGTATCTCTCAGTGTGAGATGTGCATCACTCAGTGCGATATGTGTATCTCTCAGTGTGAGATGTGCACTACTCAGTGGGAGATGTGCACCACTCAATGCGAGTTGTGCATCTCAGTGCAAGATGTGCATCTCTCAGTTTGAAGTATGTATCTCTCAGTGAGAGATGTTCATCTCTCAGTGTTAGCTATGCATCTCTCAGTGTGAGCTATGCATCACTCAGTGTGAGATGTGAATATCTCATTGTGAAGTATGTATCTCTCAGTGTGAGGTGTGCATCTCTCAATGCGAGATGTAAATCTCTCAGTTTGAGGTATGTATCCATCAGTGTGAGATGTAGATATCTCAGTGTGAGGTGTGAATCACTTAGTGTGAGCTGCACATCTCTCAGTCTGAGATGTGCATCTCTCAGTGTGAGCTATGCATCACTCATTGTGAGATGCGAATATTTCAGTGTGACGTATGTATCTGTCAGTGTGATATGTGCATCTCTAAGTGTGAGATGAGCACAACTCAGTGTGAGATGTGCATCCCTCAGTATGAGATGTAAATCTCTCAGTGTGAAGTATGTATCTTTCAGTGTGACATGTGCATCTCTCAATGTGTGGTGTGAATCTCAGTTTGAGGTATGTGTCTATCAGTGTGAGATGTAAATATCTCAGTGTGAATTGTGAATCACTCAGTGTGAGCTGCACATCTCTCAGTGTGAGATATGCATCTCTCATTGTGAGCTATGTATCAGTGTGAAATGTGAATATCTCAGTGCGAAGTTTGTATCTCAGTGTGAGATGTGCATCACTCAGTGTGATATGTACATCTCTCAGGGTGAGATGTTATGTTACGAGTTTGTTGGAGCGCGACAGCTGCCCCAGCAACGGGGCGTCCCGGCGCTGAGAAACCATAGCATAACCTACTGAGAAGGGGGGGGGGGAGGCCGAAGGCTTAAGGCAGTGGAAACAGGTGAGTTTTAATTGCCTTGCGGAAGGCAGATAGATTATCAAGGCGACGAATGTTCAGGGGAAGGGCGTTCCAGAGTTTTGCTCCCAGAACTCTGAAGGAACGCCCCCCGATACGGCAGAATTTCGTACGGGGGACCATTACCAAATGTAGCCCTAGGGAACGCAGATTGCGCTGGGGGGTGTAGGGTAGTAGAAGTGGACGGAGAAGTACAGGGCCTTCTGTTTTAAGGATTTTGAAGGCAGTGATAGGAGCCTTAAATTGGATCCTGGCTTCCACTGGGAGCCAGTGGAGTTTGTGTATGGTGGCTCTCGCCGAGCATCTTCTTGGAAGGCCGACTATAGCCCTGGCCGCAGAATTCTGAATTCGTTGAAGCCGTGTTGTCTCTGCTTTATTAGCGCCTAACAGTAGGACACTAGCATAATCCAGCCGGGAAAGAATGATAGATTGGACTATGAGCTGACGTGTTTTGGGATCGAAGAAGCCAACGATGGGGTTAAGGCTTCTCAGCAGGCCCACACACGTAGCTGCCACTCTTTTGGTGTGGGTTTGGTAGCTCAACGATGGGTCCAGCCAAACTCCCAAATTTTTTACCAAAGTATCAGCGCAGCACTTTGACCGGCATCTAATATCTTCCGAAGATGTTCGGTGGTGGATAGAAGGGCAGACTCCGTACTGTGCCCTGGCCTGAACCCCTTCTGGGAAGGGTCCAGGATATTGTTTCGGGCCATATGGTCTGATAGAGCGATGTTAGCATGGGCTTCTGCTAGTTTGGATACCCAGGGAAGCAGTGAGATGGGCCTATAGTTCTCCGGCTTTGTGGGGTCCAAGGTCGGCTTTTTGATAATGGGGGTGACCCATGCTTGTTTCCAGCAAGTAGGAACAGTTGCCGAGGAAAAAGAGAGGTTGAGAAGAGTGGCCAGGGATGGAAGAAAGAAGTCCAGTGCCTCTAGAAATTGAGCCGGCCTCATGGGATCTGAGGGGGCGCCGGATTTAACCTTTCTGCAAAGTATGAGTAGATCCCCATGGGAGATTTCCGGTAGGCATGAAAGTCTGGTACCTTTAAAGGCCAGTCAGTCAAGAAGGCTTTATTTCGACATAAATATATCTTAAAAGCATACATACACAAGGTACACATTAAAATATTAAAAGACATCAGTGCATTAAACGATAGCCAAACATTTCAGAACAGCTGCTGGTGTCAATAATTTAGGTAAAAGCCAATGTATTTACTAAAAAACAAATTAAACAAGGTAGGAAAGCCTAGTTGATCTAATGCGCCAAGCCCAACCTAGGAACTTGGCTAACCCACAGGCAAAAAGGGGCCGTGGATCATTCTTTAAAATTCGCATGGCCTCTGTGTGGAGCCTGGTTCCGAGTACTCTGCAAAGAGGCTTGAGCCATCTACTCCGGGGGGCTGCATAAGCCGGGCATTCGAACAAAAGGTGGGGTACAGACTCAAGCCTATTTTCACAGAAGGGGCAGAAGGAAGTTGTCTGCGTTGGAACCTTCCACCTGGATGTCAGATCACCAACGGGGAGTAAACCTACTCTGAATTGGAAGTACAAAGCCCTATCTTTGTGGTTTGAAATAATGTCCAGGTAGGGTTCACAAAAGTACACTTCCTTAATCAGGAGAAAATCCATGGATGACCTACACAATTTGGCATCGCTACTTCTATTGCCAGCTACCCAGTCCCAATAGGTCTTTTTCAACTCTAGCTTAGGAGGTGCAGTTCTATTGGTCCAATTTTCGCCGAGGCCAAGGTTGAAGAGAAGACGCTTGACTTCCCTCAGCCAAGGAATCTTGGCCCAGGCTAATGAACCCAGCACATCGGTTAGGCCGTCTGCGTAGCTGGATAGTTCTGGTCTTCTCCATATTCTAGCCCATAGGAGGAGAGGGCGAAGCTTTGCTTGATCGCTCAGTGGGCGAATGCCCGTATCTAGAAACAAAGGGAGGGTTAGGGTGCTATAGGGGAGCCCCATTAGATCTTTAAGGAATTTATTTTCCGAGCGGGAGAGGAGATCCACCTTTTGAACCCCCCAAAGTTCGGCCCCGTATAGGGCAGCACTAACAGCCCTTGCCCTGTAAATGTCCAGAACAGCAGCGATGGGTTTTATGGATGAGGCGAGGTGTTCCTTGAGCAAGGCACCCACCACCCTCTTATGGGTCAACAACATCTTTTGAAGGTGGCAATTCCAGCTCATAGAGTCACAGAGTTGAACACCCAGGTAATCGAACTCTGTGACTCTCTCCAGAGCGACAGAATCTAAGGTCGGTGGTTTAGCCAGTTTTTTAGGGGGATTAAGGACCAAGTACTTGGTCTTTGCAGTGTTAATGACCAACCCTCTCGCGTCACAAAAAGACTTGAAGTTAGTTAATAAACTCTGCAAACCTGCCGGGGATTTTGAGATCAGGAGGGTGTCATCTGCAAATAGAAGGGTAGGTATTCTTCTGCCAGCCAGGGATGGTGCATCTGCTGGGTGTTGAAGCAGGTGCTCCACCACTCCATTAACATATAAGGAGAACAAGGTGGGAGCAAGAACACATCCCTGGCGTACCCCTCTATTTACAGGGATGCATGCTGTTTTTTGCCCCTGACTACCCCACCTGATCTGTGCAAAGTTGTCCGTGTGAAGATTTATTAACAGGTTTAACAGATAGGGTGGGATACCCAGTTCGTCGAGCACTCTCCAGAGTTGGCTACGGGGGACTAGGTCGAAGGCAGTCCGCAAGTCTATGAAGGCAAGGTATAGACTGCCCTTGGCCAAAAGGACAACCTTCCAGTAAAGCATCATTAATCGAAAGGATTGCTCTATTGTCCCCGTGCCTGATCTGAACCCTGCCTGAAAGTCAGAGAGAATGCCCTTATCCTCCACCCACTGCAATATCCTGGTTAAAACTACCTTTCCAGCCACCTTTTGTGAGGTATCTAGGAGACTTATTGGACGGTAATTAGCTGGGTCGTTCCGACAGCCTTTCTTAAAAATAGGGACGACCTCAGCGCCCTTCCATGAAGTCGGAAAAGTTGCCCCTTCAAAATTAGAATTTAATAGGGCAGAGATGAGTTTTCCCCAATGTTCTGGATTGGCGCGTAACAGGTCTCCGGGAATGCCGTCCAGACCTGCTGCTTTGTTGGGAACCAGATTATTTATTGCTGCCTCCACTTCCTTGGGTGTAAACAGAAGCTCATCCTTAAAATGAGCAGAGTCGTAAGGGTGTCGTACACTCAAGCTAACCCCCATTTCCTGAGCCATTGAATAAGGTTTAGTGAAGTGGTCAACCCACGCACTCTCTGGTACATTACACGTAATCATTGAGTCCGCAGGTTTCTCCCTGGATCTCAAAAGGTCCCAAAAACCCTTTGCATCCTTCCTTGTGCTTGCGGCTTTAAGGTCGCACCAAAACTGGTCTTCCCAATTTGCCTTTGCTTTTATTAGTGCCCTCCTATAGTTACCCCTGGCTGCACATACTAGGGTTTTATTCTTAGCTTTTACTGCTTTTAATAGTTCCCTTTTGGCCGCTCGACATGAATATGAGAACCACCCGGGTGGGCCCTTCCTTGAATCTCTCTTAGCCCCCTTGTCCGCATTCTTGGCTATAAATAGCTCACCTATAGCCTTTGTGGTTTGTACAAAAACTGCAAATACCTCTGGTGCACTGATTGAGGGGGAGTCTAGGCGCGGTGAGATATTAGCCATTATGGATTGTGCCTCCCGCATCTTGGCCTCATTGCCAATAAAGGTCTTCCATTTCAGGCGCCTGCCGCAGTTAGAAGGACAGACTTCATGTGATAATTTCCATACGTGGGGAATTGGGATAGGAGGGCTACCCTTCCACAAAGGGGACAAGGACAAGAGTAAGGGGTTGTGATCACTGTCTATAGACGGACATACCTCCATATCCACCAAGAAAGACCACAGGCAAAAATTCAACATAATGTAATCAATCCTGGAGGAATGGCCTATTCTGTTGAATGTATGTGCCCCCTTTTGATCAGACTTAGATCTGCCATTGGTAGCTCTCAGTCCGTATTCCAGACAGTGCGCATTGAGGTCTATAGCATTTTGAGACCATCTTTTAATTGGGGCAATTGACAGGGGCGGGATGCCTCTTCTTGCATCATCATCTCTATAACCCAGCACATCCTCCGCTGCAAGAGGTTCGAAAGTGCAGTTAAAATCCCCCGCTAATAGGACAAGGGAGTTTGAGCCACAGTTTTTAAGTTCCTCATCAATGCCGGTTGAAGAGAGAATAGAACCTCCACCCCTAGAGGCTCTAACATAAATATTAAGTATTTCAAGTACTCGCCCTCCGCACGGGCCTCGAAGTGAGAGTCTCCGTAAATCCGGGGAAATAATGGCAATGCATTTAATAGAACACCGCAGGAAAATGCTTACCCAAATTAAAAGCCCACCGGAAGGGCGCCCCTTGCCTTCCTTGGGTCGAACAGCTGGGACAAAATAGGTAGTGAAGCCCAGCTTGTACTGTGGTTCCAGGCACCAAGTTTCCTGGAACAAGCAAATCCCAAAGGTTTCAACAAATGCATTCCAATCGGGGATGGCTAAGTTTCTCGCTAAACCGGCAATATTCCAGCTAGCTACCTTCAAAGGCGCAGTTGGGTCTTTTCCCTGACCTAGGGCTAATACACTTGAAGTGAAAGTAGAGTTAGTAGTATTGTTTACATCACCGACAAGTGGAGCCGCGTCATAAGTAATCAAGAGGCTCTTAATGGGCGAATCCCTACTGGAGTCATGTATGGCCTGAGAGTGTCCACAAGGGATCGGTAGAGACGGGAAAATACAAGTGTAAAGACTCCCCAATTGATCTCCTATGGGAGGGTTACCGATGACTAATTCACCAGGTGCTTCAATGTGGGACTCCTGTCTAGGGCAAGTTGCGTGTCAATAGCCTTGCCAAGGACAACCCTGTGGCTGACTGAGGTTTATAGTGAATAAGCTGAATTTAGAAGTGTTACCACGGGAAAGGTAGCTATCCCAGCTCTCCCTCATGTGGAGTCCACTTTGGCTCCCGAGCGGATTAGGAGGATTAAAATAACTGAGATCACGGGTATCAATTGAGCCCACGCTGCTTGCTGAGCTATTTCCCTTCCTAGAGCCCCTACATATGTAGCTGACAACCTTTGGGTCTTCAAAGTTCACTATAATACAATCCCCTTTGGTGGATTTTTTTCTACTTCCAATCCAACCAACTCTGCGTACATGGATTATCCGGCCCTCCCATGACTCGGGCAGGGGTCTATTCTCTTTGAGCCAGAATAGAGTCTTGTTAAACAAGTCAGTGTAGGGCTCACTCTTGCCCGGGCTAAGGACCGGTACACCAGTCAGCACAACCACATAGGGCTGGCAATCAGGAGGCAGATTTATATTGGGGACCCGCGTTAAGGAAGGGGCCTCATCAGGCTCCACTGTGTTTGCCTTTGCAATTCCAGTTGAACTAGCGGTTGGGGTCTCGTTTGTACTACGAGCTGCTGGCGGGGTAGACATAGTAAATGAATTTTCGTCGCCTAAGCCAACCGGGACTAAGGGACGTGTCATCTTGTTGCCTGAGATATGGCTAGGAGCCTTGGGAGTCTTGGATTTAGCCACGTGCTTGTGGGAGGGGTGAACTGGATGATTGGCAGTGTCCTCCACCAACACAGTAGGGTACAGGTTACAGTTAGGTGTTTCCACCCCAACTGGTATCCTGTCGGTGGAGGTGGCTGAGCTATATAGAGCTGTTGACAGCGTATTGCCATCATGCCCCCCCCCAAGTCCTACATTCCTCGTCTTCAGCTGCATTTTTATGAAAGATTTTAGGGAAAAAAAGTTGTCTAAAGTTGTCTGTTCCAACTTATCCACACGCTCAGTTAGCCCTTTAATTCTGTCAAGTACTGGAAGGAGTAAGGATTTTATTATATCCTCCATTTTTTTGGTGGGGAGGGAATCTAGGGGGAAAGTCGCTGCACTATCCGCAGCAGGATTTTTGGACACAATAGCAACAGGCCCCTCAAGATTCTTTCCTTCCTGAAGTGATCTAAGTGCTTCTTCTACTACTTTATTGAGATCACCCCTCCTAACACCGACCCGCCTCTTGTTCTTACGATTCTTTAACAGTCTGGTTATCCGGGGGGTGGCAGATCTTGCACTCCTAGTAGTGGCCGGATGGATTTCAGCCTGTACCCCAGTGTCCGCAATAGAAGGCAAAGTTAGGGAAATGATGGAATCAACCGAATGAGGGGAGGAAGAAAAAGTGCCTAGCTTAGTTTCTGCTGGGATGGGAGCCACTTGATTTTGGGTGTTAAGTGTCGTGGCCGACAGACTTTCGAGGCCTTCTATGTTGGCCCTCAAGGCCGCAACTCGAGGGTGGTCTCTGGAGTGGGGGGCATGGGGGAGCGAAGTTCGGACCGGGGAGGATATTTGGGCTAGCTGGCCAATCGATGAGCGCCTATCACTCAACGGACTTTGGGATAGCCGGCGTTCAGCCATAATAATTTCCTTGTCAATGACATTGGTCACACGCGTGATAAATTGATCCATGGTGCCCACCATACCCCCCTCGTTCCCGCTCAGGCTCTTCCCGGAGCGAGTTGGCATTACTGTTACTAGACAGGGCTTTACCTGGAATCACAAGAAAGCCCTAAGACAAACTCAGCAGTCCAATAATAGCGCAGAATAACCCGCACGCTATAGTGCTTACATTCTGTGAGACCGGCCTCACGGCGTGGCCCTCTCCATCATCCAGCCAACCTGCAACCACCCTCAAGACACGACATCCCCGACTCCGGCCGCCCCAGCCACCCCCGATCCGCGGGCCGGCCAGAGGCCTGACCAACTCACCACCCTACCACGCATGTCCAACCAAGGAAGCGGGAACCCTCGAACCAGACCCAGAGGCGCCAGCCCAGTCACACCCCGGGTCGCCTTCCCCGGGAGGATTCAATCGGCCACCAGGCCCCTGGGGAGCAGGCGCCTCCCCTACCGAGCGTCTGGGGTCCCTCCCAGACCCACCTGAAAGGACCAAAGAAGTGAGCGGCAGGAAATCCCGCCGAACCCCCTCCGTCACCCCAGTCCCCCCTCTGCGAGCCCTCCGGACTTCAAAGGACCAGCGGAGTATAACAAGGGGTGCCGGAGAAACAAAGGGAGAGAAGACCTGGAACCATCTGAGCATGCGGACGTCGTCGCGGCTCTTGAACGCTGCATTCACCTGGGCCTGCTGAGTGACTCGCGGCCTCTTGCTGTTGAACCATCTGAGCCCTGCGGACGAGGTCGCGGCTCCCGAGCACTGAACCACCTAGGCCTGCTGAGTGACTCGCGGCCCCCAGCTATTAAACCATCTGAGCCCTGCTGACGGAATCGCGGCTCCTGAACTCCGACCACCTGTGCCTGCTGAGAGACTCGCGGCGCTCCCCTTGAGGACGACTCGGGAAGAGATCGCCCAGAGACACGACACCCTCCAGCTCGAGGATTGTGAGCTTCCGCAGGGTATTTCGCAGAGACACTATCTTGAAAGACTGTCCCGCTACCCCCATTCCCCCCGACTGACTTGTGGTACGTTGTGCCACTGCTGTACTATTTGCCTTTTGGGTCATAAAGATCCCTTGAAATCATCGATAAAAGAACCTATCGTCCTACAAAGAATACGTGTGGTGTCCCTCTGTTCACAGTGCAGTTCAGGGTGTGCGCGCCTGGTTCGGCTTACTTGGGAGAGGTGGGTCAAAGGGGTGGGCAAGACGTGTATCGAACCCCCTTCCGGCGAACGCCTTTCCAACATTTGGTGGCAGACGACGGGATCCGAGCCGACACCGAAAGAGAGCGTGCAGTGAACGACTGACGCACTACCAAACAGAGATGGAAGGAGAAACCCCCCTGGGTGCCGCAGGTACCGAAATAAGCTCACCGTTCCGAGAGGATCAATTGGACTATTACACGCATAGAGAACTAAAACAGTTTTGCAAAGACCTTGGCATCGCTACCACCGGACTAAGCACAAAGGAAGACTTCCAGAAAGTACTGAAAGCCTGGGTCGAGACGGGGGCGCCCCCGACCCAAACGGAAGGAGACTCTACCCATGAACAAACAAGCACCCCGGCGAGAAACAACGGGCCAGAGGGGAACCTGTCCTTCGAGGAACTAGCGGACCGAGAGAGAAGCCGCAACCACGAACTGGAACTGGCAAAACTAAAAATCGAGGGAGAGATAAAACTGGCAGAGAAGAAGTTAGCCGTCGAGCAGTTACGGCTACAAGGGGAACTCGAAGAGAAGAGACTCCAAAGGGAGCACGACGAAAAGAAACTCCAGCTAGAACATGAACGCGGCCTGAAGGAGATTGAGTGGCGGGCTAGACACGAAAAGTCACAGCCACCCGGGAATCCACAGCCCGCTCCCGCCGGGGAAACCAAAGTTCACATCCCCAAGGATGTGGTCAAGGAGTATTATAAGAACGATGATATCCAGCAGTGGTTTAAGGCCTACGAAGTCGCCATGACCTCTCACCGAGTCCCGCAGAAGGATTGGGGGGCTGGCCTATGGGGCCGGTTCTTAAGCGAAGGAAGGGGCACTCTGCTCGATCTGCCCTCCGCGGTCATGAACTCCTACAGCCACATGAAGGAAGCCCTCGTGGGCCGGTACTGACTCACCCCCGAAATGTACCGACAACGGTTCCGAGATTGCAAAAAGATACCGGGCACCACGTGGGTCGAATACGTGAACTTTTACAGCCGAGCCTTGGACGGGTGGATCAAGGGCAGCAAGGTCTCCACCTTCGAAGAACTGTTCGATCTGATCGCCTGGGAACATTTAGCGGCCAATTGCTTTATAGAACTGCGCCAGCATCTCCTAGACAGTAAACTCACCGACCCTCGGAAGCTGGCCGCTGAGGCTGATCGTTGGGTGAACACCCGGGCCACCCGGGGCCCCGTGGGGGACTACGGCCGCAACAGTCAGGGTCCCCCCCGCCAGAGGGGCGGAGGGAACCACGGCCGACCAAGAGACTTTGCCGGGGGGTCCTCCACCAGCCCCCCCAGCAGCCCACCAGCGGCGGGTTCGGCCCAGTCTCCAGCCAGCACCGGAGCCCCAGGACGACCAGGTCCACGAGCTAGGATCACCTGCTTCCGCTGCCAGCAGCCCGGACACTACGCCAATGACCCCCAGTGTCCCCAGTATCAGCGAACCACAACGACCAACCCCACGACCCGGCAGATGGCCTCCGTGGCTCTGGGGGAAGAAATGGAAGACTCCGAGGAATGGGAACCGGCGGCCATGGCCCTGGTCTCCCTTGGTGATCGAGAAATGGTCCCCGGGACACCCTTGCCCGCCAACACAGAAAAGTACCGACAGCGGGTGACCATCAACGGCCACCGAGTCGAGGGCCTTCGCGACACCGGGGCGAGTGTCACCGCGGTCCACCGCAGCCTAATTTCCGAAGACCAGATCCTAGCCAGGGCCCTCTGTCCGGTCGTATCCTTCGACAATTCTGAGAGCCTCTGCCAGATGGCCCTGGTGCCCTTCGAGTGGGGAGGGGTCTCCGGAGAACTGAAGGTAGCGGTCCGGACCTCGCAGCCCGTAGACTGCCTCTTGGGCAACGACCTGGAGAGTTCCCCGTGGGGGCAGGTAGAACGAAGAGCCCACCTGGAGATGATGGGCCTACCAGAATGGGTTTGCGCCACCACGCGCTCCATGACCGCACGAGTGGCCCCCTCCAAGGGCGGTGAAGCCCTCTTGCCGAACACTTTCCCCGAGAGCAGGGACCCCCTACCAGAAGCAGACAACCCTCCTTCCGAGGAAGAAGGAGACACTAACCCAGGGGAAGGACCGGAACCTTCCGCCCCAGAGGCCCCGATGGAACTCGAAGAACTGCCCGAGTTGGCCCAGTGGCACTGCGAAGGGGGGCCCTCCCGCGAAGAGTTCTGCCAGGAACAGACCACTTGCCCCTCCCTCGAGGGACTTAGACAACAAGCCGAAGCCCAGGTCGCCGGTGACCAAACCGGAACCCATTGGGTCTATTGGGACAATGGCCTCCTCTACAGCGAGCAAAAGTCCGCCGAGCTAGGCGCAGCACGAGTACTGGTGGTACCCCTGCGGTTCCGGAGCCTCCTCCTGGGCCTGGCCCACGATGTACCCTTGGCAGGACACTTAGGCCAAGACAAGACATACCAGCGATTGGTGACCCACTTCTATTGGCCCAAGATGCGGGCGAATGTAGAAGCACATTGCAAGTCCTGCCTCACGTGCCAGGGCAGTGGGAAGAGTGGCGGAAAACGCAAAGCCCCCTTACAACCGTTCCCCGTTGTGGGTACCCCGTTCGAGCGGGTCGGCATCAACATCGTGGGACCCCTGGATCCGAAGACCGCCCAGGGCCACAGATTCATCCTTGTCCCGGTGGACCATGCCACCCGCTACCCCGAGGCCATCCCCCTCCGCACCGTGACGGCTCCCGTGGTGGGCCGGGCTCTCATGGGGATCTTCTCCCGTGACGGATTTCTCCGCGAGGTTGTGAGTGATCGCGGCACGAACTTTATATCCCGCTACATGAAGTCCCTGTGGCAGCAGTGCGGAGTCACGTATAAGTTCACGGCCCCCTACCACCCCCAGGGCAACGGCCTGGTGGAACGCTTCAACCGAACTCTGAAGGGAATGATCCTGGGCCTCGAAGAGCCCCTGCGCCGGAAATGGGACGTCCTCCTCCCTTGCCTCCTGTTCGCGTACCGGGAGGTTCCCCAAAAGTCTCTGGGGTTCAGCCCCTTCGAACTGCTGTACGGACATCCCGTTCGAGGGCCCCTGAGCCTGGTCAAAGAGGGCTGGGAGACAAGCCCCCGGGGGACACCCCCTGATGTGTTCCGCTACATCCTGGCGCTCCGCAACCAGACGAGGGAGTTTAGAGAACTTGCAGAGGCTAACCTCGAGGCCAGCCAAGAAGAAATGAAGCGCTGGTATGACCAGAACGCAACCTTGGTCGAGTTCCAGCCGGGCCAGCAGGTTTGGGTCATGGCTCCGGTGAAACCCTGCGCCCTACAAGACAAATGGACTGGTCCATTCAAGGTGGTTGAACGGAAGAGCCAGGTCACGTATCTGGTCGACGTACAGTCCCCACGGAACCCCCTCCGGGTCCTCCACGTAAACCGTCTCAAGCCCCACTTCGTAAGGACGGAATTGAGTTTGCTACTGGCCACCGATGAGGGGGCAGAAGAAGACACTGAACCCCTGCCCGATCTCCTGTGCACGAAAGAACTGGACGGTTCCGTGGAGGGTGTGAAACTGTCAGCCACCCTCACTCCCCAGCAGGCCGACGACTGCCGCCAGCTGCTCGGACAATTCGCAGACCTCTTCTCCCTCATTCCAAGGGTGACCGACTGGTGTGTCCACGACGTGGACACCGGCGACTGCCCGCCTGTGAGACACCGAGCCTACCGGGTGCCTGACCGGGTCCGCACCTGCATCAAGACCGAGGTACAGAAAATGCTCAACCTAGGGGTCATCGAGCCCTCCGACAGCCCCTGGGCCAGCCCGGTGGTTCTGGTCCCGAAGGCGGCCTCCCCAGGGGTCGCCCCCGAACTAAGATTCTGTGTAGACTATCGGGGGCTCAACGCGGTCACCCGCGCAGACGCTCACCCTATTCCCCGAGCCGACGAGCTCATCGACAGCCTGTGGGCCGCCCAGTTCCTCAGCACTTTCGACCTGACCTGCGGGTACTGGCAGATCGCTCTCACGGAAGGGGCGAAAGAGCGCTCTGCCTTCTCCACGCCAGATGGCCACTACCGCTTCAGGGTCATGCCGTTCGGAATGAAAAACTCCCCAGCCACGTTCCAGCGGTTGGTGAACAAGGTCCTGGCCGGACTCGAGGAGTTCAGCGCAGCGTACCTTGACGACATCGCCGTATTCAGCTCTCAATGGCCCGAGCATCTCCAGCACCTCCGACAAGTACTAATGGCACTGCGCCAAGCGGGCCTGACAGTGAAAGCCAGCAAATGCCAGCTCGGACAAGGCTCCGTGGTCTACCTGGGGCATCAGGTGGGCAGCGGCCAGGTCGCCCCTCTCCAGCCGAAGATCGATGCCATCAAGTCCTGGGAGCCCCCCACCATGCAGACAGAGGTTCGGGCCTTCCTGGGCCTTACGGGGTACTACCGGAGGTTCATTAAAAATTATGGTAGTATCGCAGGGCCCCTCACAGAGTTGACCTCCAAAAAGCTTCCGCAGAAGGTGCAGTGGACCCCCCAGTGCCAGCAGGCGTTCGACGCCTTGAAAACCGCCATGTGCACCGCTCCCGTACTCAAGGCCCCCGACTACTCCCAAGAGTTCGTGGTCCAGACCGACGCATCCGAACATGGCATCGGGGCCGTGCTCTCGCAGTTCGACGACAAGGGCATTGATCAGCCCATAGCCTTCATCAGCCGAAGGCTGCTGCCGAGAGAGCAGCGTTGGAGTACTATAGAGCGAGAGGCCTTTGCCGTAGTCTGGGCCCTCAAGAAACTGCGGCCCTACTTGTTCGGAACCCATTTTCGAGTACAGACGGACCACCGGCCCTTGCAATGGCTAATGCGGATGAGGGGGGAGAACCCCAAGCTACTACGATGGTCCATCTCCCTCCAAGGGATGGATTTCACTGTCGAACATCGCCCCGGGACGGATCATGCCAACGCCGACGGCCTGTCCCGGTTCTTCCGCTTCGGCGAGGAGAACCCCCCAGTGGATGGGTAGTTCTCCACGCCTTTCAGCTGGGGGGGACGCGTGTGAGACCGGCCTCACGGCGTGGCCCTCTCCATCATCCAGCCAACCTGCAACCACCCTCAAGACACGACATCCCCGACTCCGGCCGCCCCAGCCACCCCCGATCCGCGGGCCGGCCAGAGGCCTGACCAACTCACCACCCTACCACGCATGTCCAACCAAGGAAGCGGGAACCCTCGAACCAGACCCAGAGGCGCCAGCCCAGTCACACCCCGGGTCGCCTTCCCCGGGAGGATTCAATCGGCCACCAGGCCCCTGGGGAGCAGGCGCCTCCCCTACCGAGCGTCTGGGGTCCCTCCCAGACCCACCTGAAAGGACCAAAGAAGTGAGCGGCAGGAAATCCCGCCGAACCCCCTCCATCACCCCAGTCCCCCCTCTGCGAGCCCTCCGGACTTCAAAGGACCAGCGGAGTATAACAAGGGGTGCCGGAGAAACAAAGGGAGAGAAGACCTGGAACCATCTGAGCATGCGGACGTCGTCGCGGCACTTGAACGCTGCATTCACCTGGGCCTGCTGAGTGACTCGCGGCCTCTTGCTGTTGAACCATCTGAGCCCTGCGGACGAGGTCGCGGCTCCCGAGCACTGAACCACCTAGGCCTGCTGAGTGACTCGCGGCCCCCAGCTATTAAACCATCTGAGCCCTGCTGACGGAATCGCGGCTCCTGAACTCCGACCACCTGTGCCTGCTGAGAGACTCGCGGCGCTCCCCTTGAGGACGACTCGGGAAGAGATCGCCCAGAGACACGACACCCTCCAGCTCGAGGATTGTGAGCTTCCGCAGGGTATTTCGCAGAGACACTATCTTGAAAGACTGTCCCGCTACCCCCATTCCCCCCGACTGACTTGTGGTACGTTGTGCCACTGCTGTACTATTTGCCTTTTGGGTCATAAAGATCCCTTGAAATCATCGATAAAAGAACCTATCGTCCTACAAAGAATACGTGTGGTGTCCCTCTGTTCACAGTGCAGTTCAGGGTGTGCGCGCCTGGTTCGGCTTACTTGGGAGAGGTGGGCCAAAGGGGTGGGCAAGACGTGTATCGAACCCCCTTCCGGCGAACGCCTTTCCAACACATTCAAAGAAAGATGCCGTGGAGATTAGTCCGCTACTAACGATCCCAGTCCATAACCTCTATAATATGCAGGAAATCACAAGGGTCAACAACAGTACCTGTATGGGGCCGGTTATGGAGATACCAACGATTTAGGGGGTGAGCCCAGCCCGGCCTCTTCCGGCCCCGGACGGCCACAGACGGGCCGCCCTCTGCCCGGGCTCCGCCCGGCGCCGCCCGCGCGCGTCCCGCGATGCGGAGGGAGCCTCGCTCTATGTGGCGCCTCCGGGCGCGATGTCCGGCGGATGTGGGCGTGGCGGGGAGGGATGCTGGGTCCTGTAGTTTTCTCCCAACTGCAGCCTCGGGTGGTGGGAGGCGGCGGGGAAAGCTTGCGACCAGGAGAATGTGCGGGCTGCTGTCGTAAGCACAGGTAGGAGCAACGCTGTGTCCGTAGTGTTGGTTGTCTCTGGAATGACCCCACACTCCACAGAGGGAGCCTTGCTCTATGTGGCGCCTCTGGGCGCGATGTCCGGCGGATGTGGGCGTGGCGGGGAGGGATGCTGGGTCCTGTAGTTTTCTCCCAACTGCGGCCTCGGGTGGTGGGAGGCGGCGGGGAAAGCTTGCGACCAGGAGAATGTGCGGGCTGCTGTCGTGAGCCCAGGTAGGAGCAACGCTGTGTCCGTAGTGTTGGTTGTCTCTGGAATGACCTTTAAAGGGAGAATTGGAGGAGCTAATGTAATCGGAAGGGTTCTGTGAGAAGGTGCTATAAATTTTCCTTACTTTTTCAATAAAAAAGGTGGCGAGGTCCTCACACTGCTGTGTGGAGGAGATACACGAGGCAAGATTGCCACAATTTTGCAGCTTTTGAACTAGTTTAAAAATGGTTTTTGTGGGGTTGGGGCTGGAATCAATTTCTTTGGCGTAGAAGGATGCGCGGGCCGCGCGTATAGCTTTATGGTATGATTTTAGTTTGGACAGGTAAGAGGCTTTGTCCTTGTCCTTATAATCCTTTCTCCAGTTGCGTTCTGCTACTTTGCATTCCTTTCTTAAGAGTTTCAGACTGTCATTGTACCAGGGGTTAGAGGGGGAGCTACGTCCTCTAGTCCATTTGGCTGGTATGAGGTTGTCAAGTCCTTTAATGATCCAGTCCTGAAAAGAGGCATAGGACGTATTAATGTCTTTAGTGGTTACAAAGTTGAGTTCTCTTAGGATAATACAGAGTTCCTTATTTTGGAATTTGTGCCAGGGCCGCTTAAGACAGGAGGGAGGCAGATCATTATTGGGCTGGATGTCAGCCGATATCACAAATTTAATGAGGAAGTGGTCGGTCCAACCCATGGGTTTGGGTGGATCGGCTTTGGCCTCCGGGATATTGGTAAAAACAGGGTCAAGAAGGTGACCAGCAGAGTGCGTAGTGGAGTGGATAAGAGGGATCAGCTGTAAGGCTGTAAAGTCTGCCAGGAGGTTGCTAATGATGGGATCGGAGGGGTAATCAAAGTGGAGATTAAAGTCTCCCAAAATAGTAAAGTTGGCGGAGGTCACAACCAGGGTGTGGGCAGCCTCTAGGAGTTCCTCCGTGAATTTAGCAGTGGGCCCCGGGGGTCGGTAGATGAAAAGGCAGAAAGGGAGAAGTGAGGGCTAGTGGTGATTTGAAGCGGGCGCACTCACATCCCATGATGTCTTCCTTCATAAAAGAGCAGGAGTATAGCGTTCTGTAAATAACAGCTATGCCACCTCCCCTAGAGTCTCTATTGATGGATATCATAGAGAATCCATCCGGCAGCGTAAGATTAGGAATGCTGGTAAGCTCATCCTTCAGCCAGGTTTCGCACAGAAATAGTATGTCTGGGTTCTCATCGGTCAATAGAGTGTTGACCTCAGGATGGTGCTTTACCAGAGATCTGACATTGAGCTGAAGAATCGTGAGCGGGGTGTGTTTAATGTACTGGCTTTGTGTCCGGGTAGGCACGGCCTAGGTGTGACAAATGTACAGGACTTACAATGTAGGCCGGTCTGTCCAATGCAGCCCAGTAGCTTATCGCAGCGTTGGCCCGGGTTTAGTGCAAGGAGGCAGTTTTTATCATAGTGGTGTGCCGTTCGAGTGGTTTAGGCAGGGGGACCAGCGAGAGGCGATGTCTTGGCGATGACGGGCGAAGACGGGCTTGCCTTAGGCGCGCCTTAGGCGCGCAAACGGCGCGCCCGCTGCGCCCGTCCGCTGCGCGGCCGGTGAATACACATATTTATCAGGGAGTGAGGAGTAGGCGGGGGGCGTGGCCTCGAAGTGGGCGTGGCCTCGTCGCACGCCGTCAATGGCGGCAAGATATTTTTCAAATTCTGCGATACCGCAGCAGCGTTAGCTCCGCTGCGCGGTCGAGTC